>NW_027362771.1:183158902-184508902 GCF_046119375.1 Phyllobates terribilis
GCGCCAAGTGGTTGAGACCACTCTGCAAGATATCCGTGAGGAGAATGATGATCTCCGGGGAAAGACCCTAGATCTGGAAGCTCAGATGAAGGAGTTACAGATGTCCTGTGATACTCTCCAGAAGGCGGAGATGTACCTTAAGGAAACAGTCAGCAAGATGGAAGCTGAGCGAGTGAAGATGGAGGAGTCCATCGGAAAAGCCACAGACCAGGGCCAGGAGTTGACCGCTGGTGATGGGAGGTATGAAGCAAATACCTCCTCGAGTGATGTGGGCTCGGAGGATTCGGTGGATGTCGGAGCCGAGATCAAGCAGCTCAAGGAGTTGCTACAAGCCCAGTAGACACAAGAGAAGCGTGAGAGACTGGCTATTGAGAGCCGAGTGGGCGCATTGGAGACGGAGAGGTCTGAGAGAGCTCTGCTGCTGGAAGAGCAGTTGACGCAGGAAGAGCGTCAGAGATGGACTGCTGAGAGGCGAGTAACTGAGCTGGAAGGAGAAGTCTTAGAGCTCAAAGGTCACCTAGCAAAGTGTCACGTGGTGAACGAGGTCTCCTTGGAGAAGGGAAAAGGCAATCAAGCTGCACTTACTCCCTTAGACCATGAGAAGGTGGACCTGAGGAGAACTAAGAGTATGGTGTTGGAAGATAAAGGTGAAGTGGAGGTGGTCAAGACGAAAAGTTGTGAAGTTGTAGCTGTGAGTCAGCTCAGGGGAAGCATCCAGGGTGAAGAAGCTGAAAGTCAGTTGTCCCTGAAACCTGAGCTGGTTGATCGTCTGGAAACCACTGGTGAGACCGAAACGTCTCGGTACAAGTGCCTCGTAGATGTACCCGAGGACTTGAGGGAAGAATGCACCCGTGAGTTCGTGCATGAGAAGTTTAAGAAGGATGTGGGAGCCTGTAAGGTGTACTCGACCTCAGAAGCTAAACAGCTGGTGGTCCTGTCCACAACCGAAGTCACGGTGAAGAGGGTGGCGATCCTGAGTGATATACATTGGCGATGTATTCGCACGAAGCGGTTTCTCCGGTTGAAGACGGAGCAAGCTGCTAGACAACTGGAGCTGATGAGAAAGGCTCACAGTCTGCGAGAAGAGGTCATCCGGGTGCCTTGTGTTCTGGTGAGAGAGCTCATTGGGAGAAATGGCCGAGCCATGCAGATGATGGTGAAGAAGTCTGGTGTGGTAAAAGTAAGCAGTCCACGTGATCGTCGGGACTGGATGCCGGATGAAGACGGCATGGTGTCGTTCTACGCTGTAGGAACGGAAGAAAGTCTTGCAGATATGAGCATGCTGGTGGAGTACCGAGTGACCTACCTGCGAGAGGTGGAAAAGTTGAATCTCGCTAGACTGCGAGTGGATAGACAGCATCATCTGAGCAGCAGAAGATGGCAGCCGTCTAGAAAGTGTGAGATTAGGGACCTTTCAAGATGTCCTGGGAGTGGGTTTGGAGGTAGTGAGACCTCCAGTGACTCAGGGTTGAGTGGCCCATACAATCGACCCAATAGAGGACGGAACCATGTGGAGTCACACTGTTGTATTGACCGCTGGGAGCGGGGGAGACCTGACAGGGTTTCGACTGACCGCTGGGAGCGAGGGAAGTCTGACAAGTTTACGACCCGGAAATGTGACTTGACGGAGTCGATGACATTGACAGATGGTAGGTCCCTAAGGAGTGGGCTAATGTCAATGACTAATGTTCCAGGGGCTGGACAATGCAAGGGTCAAGTGCATGGTCTCAGTGTGAACTGTGGGATATAGACTGTTTGTGTATGTTATGTGTTCAACCCCACAAGTTTGAACAGAGGGGGGGAATATGTGGCGTAGCAGACATCCCTTTAATGGTTCAGTGTGTTTTGAATGACCATGTACCTTCCCCTTTAACTGACTGGTCACATGACCGTGACATCACACAGGTCCTTTTGCACACAGTTAAGGTCCTATCTGTGGGTGTGTGTGTGTGCTGCAAGTTTGCCACTTGGGCTTGTTTGACATTATGTGTGTGAAATGCGGTTTATGATGAGACAATAAACTGTGGATTGTGAAACACGGCAAAGTAGTTGCTGGTGTGCATTGATTGACGCAGCAAAGCGAGTATCCCTCAGGATAATAAGTAGCGCTGCCTTACAACATCTAGATAAATTTATTGGGAGTCTAGTTTCCAAAAAGGGGACACTTATTGGGTATTTCCACTGTTTAAGCACATCAGGGGCTCTGAGAATGTGACATGACGCCCGCAGACCGTTCCATCAAAGTCTGCATTCCAAAGCGTCACTCCTTCCCTTCTGAGCCCTGACATGCGCCCAAACAGTAGTTTTCTCCAACACATGGAGTATCAGCATACTCAGGAGAAATTGCTCAACAACTTCTGGGGTTTAATTTCTCTTAGTACCCGCTTGAAAATAAAAATATTGCGGCTAAAATATAGTTTTTGTGGAAAAAAATGATTTTGGTTCTACGTCATAAACTTTTGCAAAACACTTGGGGGTTCAAAGTGCTCACCACACATCTAAATAAGTTCCTTAAGGGGTCTAGTTTCCAGGATCACTTGTTGGGGTTTTCAACTGTTTAGGCACATCAGGGGCTCTCCAAACGCGACATGGGGTCTGCTGTCAATTCCAGCGAGTTTTGAATTGAAAACATCAAATGGCGCTCCTTCCCTTTCGAACCCTGCTGTGCACCCAAACAATGGCTTTCCCTCACATATGAGGAATCAGTGTACTCAGGAGAAATTGCACAACAACATTTGGGGTCCAATTTCTCCTAGTACCCTCGTTAAAATAAAAATATTGTGGCTAAAATATCGTTTTTGTGGAAACAAAATGATTTTGGCTCTACGTCATAAACTTTAGCAAAACACTTGGGGGTTCAAAGTGCTCACCACACATCTAAATAAGTTCCTCAAGGGGTCTAGTTCCCAAAATGGGGTCACTTGTGGGGAGTTTCCACTGTTTAGGTACATCAGGGGCTCTCCAAACACGACATGGGGTCCACTGTCAATTCCAGCAAGTTTTGCATTGAAAACGTCAAATGGCGCTCCTTCGCTTCCGAGCCCTGCCGTGCACCCAAACAATGGCTTTCCCCCACATATGAGGTATCAGCGTACTCAGGAGAAATTGCACAACAACTTTTGGGGTCCAATTTCCCCTAGTACCCTCGTGAAAACCGGAGGCATTTCAATGCCCCTAGCAAGAGACGTAGAGGAGGGTCTCCTGAAAACAATGTTCTCATTATTAGGAAGTGGGTCTCCCATACTGTTTGCCTATGCAGTGAATGCAATGGCTGCCAAAAATTTGGAGGCAGTCCAATGTCCCTTGCAAGAGGCATAGAGGAGGGCATCCTGAAAACAATGTTCCCATTATTAGGAAGTGGGTCTCCGATACTGTTTTCCAGTGCAGTGACTGCTACTGCTGCGAAAAATTTGGAGGCACTCCAATGCACCCTGCAAGATACATAGAGGAGGTGATATGGTAGTATGGTGATGGAGAAGGAGGAGGAAAAGTGCAAATAGACAAAATCAGGAAATGTCTAGGTGTGAAGAAGTGTATGGGAATAGACCTCCCAAAAAATAGACACTGGATTTGAATTTATGTTACACTGCTATAATTCGGTGGTGTTGAGAAGTCATTTTTACAAGAGTCAGCCTGTCAGCATTTTCAGTTGACAGGCAGTTATAATTCCACCAGCGGCAGTAAAAACCCGTTCTGACAAAACGCTAGCGGCAGGGCAGGCCAGGACCTACAAGGCGTAGAGAGCGAGTTCATGCCACGTGTACAGCTTGGATACCCAATTATTACAAGGCACAGAGGAATCACATAGGACGTTGGTACGGTGGGCAAGGTACTTCCTCAGCATCTTCCCAAACTTCTCCCTCTTTGTGAGAGTACCCTGCGCATCAGGGCCTGTGCGATGGTAGGGTCTGAGAAAACTGTCCCAGAACTTTGACAGTGTTCCCCTGCCTTTGCTGCATTGGATTTGTGTCTCTCTTCCTTGTACTCCTTGGTTGTCCAATGAACTGTGACCCCTGCTGTCAGTGTTTTCAGATGGGAATTTTTTTAATAATTCCGCAACAAGGGCCTTCTGATGCTGCCCCATTTTATTAGGCCTGTCTGCCACAGGAATAAGAGATATAAAGTTCTCCTTGTAGCGTGGGGCGTGGGTCTAGAAGTGTCACTAACCAGTAATAACTGTCACCCAAAATTTTGACAACGTGTGGGTCACGGGAAAGGCAGCATTAACAAACGCAGCCATGTGTGCCAGACTGCTAACAGGCAAGAGTTCCGTGTCCTCAACAATAGGACGACTGACCAGGTTCTCCTTCTTCATCCTCCTCCTCTCTGTCCTCAGGCTATCCACGCTGAACAGACGGTATGACAGTTGTACATGTACTACCGTCTATAGCACAGGAAACTAACTCCTGTCATTCCTCCTCCTCCTCTTCCTCATTGTCACCCAATCCATGATGGGATAAGATGAGGCTGGGCTGTGTGGAATCACCCTGTATGGTTCCTTGCTCCATCTCATCATGCTCTACCTGCAATGCATCCAATTTAATTGTGAGCAGAGAGCCTTTCAGAAGGCAGAAAAGCAGGATGGTGATGCTAATTATGGCATCATCGCCGCTCACCATCTTGGTGGAGTCCTCAAAGTTTTGGAGGATGGTACAGATGTCTGACATCCATGACCTCTCCTGAGGTTTTAAGCGTGAAGTCTGACCTGAATACCGATGGCCTTGTTCTGCCCTCTTCTGCTCACAAATCCTTCCCAACATTTGTAATGTAGAGTTCCAACGTGTGGGGACATCGCAAACCAGTCGGTGAGCTGGAGGCTGCAAACGCTACTGAAGGATGACAAGGGCGACGGAAGCTATAGTTGACTTTCTAAAATGGGCACACAGGCGGCATACTTTGACAAGCAGATCCGGCAGATCTGGGTAGGTTTTGAGAAACCGCTGAACCATGAGGTTAGGCATATGGAACAGGCATGGTACGTGTGTTAGCTCGTCTTGCTTCAGAGCCACCACCAGGTTGTGGCCATTATCACACACGACCATGCCTGGCTGCTGTAGGTTCAGCAGTGTCAGGAGGACGTGTTCCGTCCCAAGGTCCGACTGGGTCCCGGCTTGCATTATATTAACCCAGTGTGCCATCAGCGAGATGTACCATCCCTGCCCACAAGCACTTGTCCATGTGTCGGTGGTTAGGTGGACTTTCCCAGTAACTGCGTTGTTGTGGGACATGTGTTTGTGTAATGCGGGGGCGGCACACCGGGAGAAACAGTGGCAGTTGGGGACAGAGTATCGAAGGACGGCTGCCGACATGAAGTTGTGGAAAGCTTCCATCTCCACGAGCCTAAAAGACAACATTTCGAATGCAAGCATTCGCGAAATGTGTGAATTTAGCAGTGTGGCCTGTGGGGCGTTGGCTGCGTATTTCCGCTTGCGTTTCAAGGACTGGGGTAGGGACTACTGAACACTGGGACAAGGACATGGACGTGCCTGCTGATGGTGCTAGTTGAGAGTGTGCAATGACAGGTGCAGGGCAGGAGGCTTCTTTGCATGCGCCATGGACAGGGGATTGGTGTGCACGCACAATAGCGGAAGAAGCAGTGGTGTCACCCGCAGACAATGTTCCTGGATCCTGGGGTTCGGCCCACTTTGTTGGGTGCTTTGCTGCCATGTGCCTGATTATGCTGATGGTGGTCAGGCTGCTTGTTTTGCTACCCCTGCTGATGCTGGCCTGGCAGGTGGTGCAAATGGCCTTTTTGTGGTTATCTGCAGTCTTTAAAAAACAATCAGACTTGGGAAGACCTAACAGTAGTACTGGCAAAGTCCATCATGTTGGTGTTACGGGGAACGCTTCCCCGCCTTGTGTCTGTGGCCACCACACTGCTTCTTTCGGCATGTTTTGGTGCTACGCCTCCCTCCCCCTGTGTGCTGCTGTCCTTGCTCTGCATGTCCCCCTGCCAGGTTGGGTCAGTTGCTATATCATTCACCACCTCGTCTTCCACTTCCGCGCTCTGGTCCTCCTCCTGACTTTCTGGCAATTACGTCTCATCATCATCCACCTTTTGAGACAGTAATTGCACTTTTCCCATATTTTGGGCATCGCTACACGCGTTCTCCTCTTGACCCGCTTGAAGCTGGCCAGTCGAGAGGCCTGAGTCTAAAAATTGAAAACTGAACAGCTATTCTGAGTATCCAAGTGTGGAATCAGTTGTCTCCTCGGACTCAGCATGGTGGGAGGAAGTAGGATTAGGGTGAGGAATATGCGGTCCAGATTCACGGCTACTGAGACTTGAGCGTGTGGAAGACAGGGTGGTAGTGGTGGTGGCAAAGTGACTGGAAGCATTATCTGCTATCCAACCAACAACCTTTTGACACTGCTCTGTGTTCAATAGTGGTAATCTACGGTCCCCTAATAATTGGGACAGGAAGGTCGAGTGACAAGATGTGGGTGTTTGTTGTGGCACAATTTCAGCTTACCCTCGGCCTTGGCCTCTGCATGCACCATCACACGTTCACTTCCCTGTCCCTTGCCATGCGCCTTGCCCATTTTAAATGGAGGACAATATTTTCCACGGTTACTACAAATGGCTGGATTTGAACTGCAGTTATATGTGATACTTCTGACGGACAACCACGGTTTTAAATTGCGGGACTGTAGGTTACTATTCTTCACAGAGTCCTCTTGTGAATAGCTTCATTGACACAGTACAACAAAATGTGAATGGAGGCCAGAAATGGCAGAATTTGGAAAGCAGTTATATGTGATATGTCTGATAGACAATCACGGTTTTAAATAGTGGGCCTGTAGTTTACTAATACTATTCTTCACAGTGACCTCGTGTGAATAGCTTCACTGACACACTGTAACAAAATGTAAAAGGAGGCCAGAAATGGCTGAATTTGGACTGCAGTTATATGTGATACTTCTGACGGACAACCACATTTTTAAATAGTGGGACTGTAGATTACTATTCTTCACAGCGACCTTGCGTGAATAGCTTCACTGACATACTGCAACAATATGTAAATGGAGGCCAGAAATGGCTGAATTTGGACCACAGTTGTATGTGATACGTCTGACGGACAACCACGGTTTTAAATAGTGGGCCTGTAGGTTACTATTCTTCACAGTGACCTTGTGTGAATAGCGTCACTGACACACCGCAACAAACTGTGAATGGAGGTCAATATTTTCCACGTTCACTACAATATTCTGGATTTTTATCGCTGTAATATAGAAAAGATCTGGCTGTATTCTGCAGTGCTAACAAGCAAATGGAGCAAAAAAATGGTGTACTCTGGGTTGCTTTTTAAGCAAATAATCAGGATTAAGTTAAAACAAATTAGCCCTAGCTAATACCTGGAGCTATGTCTACAAATATCTGTAACAGCAGGATCAGTCAGAACGTGCAATGGACCCTCTTGTGCTGTATGTACTGCAGTCTGCCACAAACCCTGCCTGCCTGCCTAATTCCTGCTATCACCACTGAATATACGCAGCTCGATTAGTTCTCAGAAGGACTGTTAGTTCAGATGGATATATAGATATATGCTGTAGAATACTTTTACTAACTATAAACAAGCAAATCTCTCCCTGACTCAGCAGCAGCTGTCCCTACTCTGCCTGTTTCCAGGGTAGACTGTGATGAGTCTAGCGTCACCGGGGCTTAAATAGACCTGATGACGCTATGTGGCCAGCCAATCACTGTAATGCCACAACCAACATGGCTACGGCATTACCGTGCATGGCAAGCAATCTCTGCATGTTCATTGGCTCCCTAAAGAGCGCCAAATATGCTGGGCGGGGACCCGAGCTCCCGCCCGAGCAACCCAGAAAAACTTGCCGAGCTTGTCGAACACAGTGATGCTCAGATGACTACCGTGTAGTGGCGAGCATGTTCGCTCATCACTAGTCATTACCTATATAAACAACATTTATTGATTTTCTTTTTGTTTACTAAAATATCTATTACATATATTGTAGACATTCAAAGCATTATCATCTCCTTTTACAAGCTTCAGTGATATAGCTGAGAAACTTTATAAATACATGCGTGCAGTTCTTAGGCTTAGTGCCTACGATGCAGAAATGAAGCTGAAATTTTCCTGAGCAGTTCTACATCTCCTTGGCAGAAAAACGCATGCGTTTTTTACATGCGTTTTTGACGCATTTTTGATGCATTTTTGCATGCGTATTTGCCATGTGTTTTTCCAATGCATTGTATAGGCAACTACGCATGCAGAACCGCACAAGAATTGGTCATGTCCGTATTTTTTCTGCGAGTAAAATACGCTCAGACAAATTCCTGACCATGTGCACAGAACTTGCAGAATGTCATAGGAGGTCATGGGATAAGGTATGCAATGCGTTTCTGGAGCGTTTACGCGCTGCAAATCAGCACCAAAAACGCATCGTGGGCACACAGCCTTAAGGTAAAGTTTGCTGTAAAATCTAGAGCTGCATATCATATGGTTAGCTATGTGTGTGTCCTGACTCCAGACCCATTAATTGGCAACCTGGAAATACAAAGCAAATGGCATTAGAATCTAGCACACATCCAGTACCATGCGCACAATTATTCAGTTACAGCTGATGGACAGCTGCAAGCATATGTCACTCTATCATGTTCCTAAGGGCTCATACTCACTCAGAAAAACGGAAAAAAATCGGATTGCACTCAGAACAATGTTAATCTATGAGGTACATCTCAATTGCGATTTTTTTTTTTTTTTTCTCAGCTGAAATCGGACTGAGAAAAAAATTGCTGCATGCTGCGATTTGCCGCGTATATCGGACGAGACTCGCCAATGCAAGTCAATGGGTGCGAGAAAAAAAACGGACGGCATACAGACCATATGTTTTTGTTGCGTAAAAAACACAATCAAGTATCCACTAAATTGATCAGGACAACCCAGGAAGCTCATTAATTCACACAAGTGATGTCATATATTGGAAGTCTCCACATAGTCATGCCTCCACAGAAGCCAAGTCAAAAAATGAATGTGAGCAGCCTTATTTCCTTAGTGCAGCAGCGGACCCAGGGACATTGGACATGGCTACCAGGATGTGGGCCAGCGACATGCAGCCTGGTGCGACATAAGTGATTCTGTACCCCAACTTCCACAAGATGTCAAAAAAAGATCAGGAAGGCATAAGTAAGTGTGCTTTTTTTTGCTTTTACTTTGGAACATTAATCATTAAAAGTCCTAAATATGTTATGTTTTTCCAGTGCTTACAGTGCAGAAATGGTGGAGAAGCTGCCGGGATCAATTTAGGCGGGAGAGACAGATGCGTTCCCAGGGTGATCCAACCGTTATCGAGAAGCGGGAATATCTCTATTTTGAAAAGCTGTAATTTTTGTCATTGATCTGAGACCGTAAGTTTGGAACAGAATGCTATTTGTAATGTAAGTAAATAGTCACGTTATATTGCTTTCATTGTTGTTTGCTTTTCCACTCAGATCCAAAAAGGGTAAACCTTTGGCTTCGGAGTTTGGTGCTGCAGGTGGCCCTTCCAACCAGATTGGGTCAAGTGGACCAGAGGCTGAGGAGCAGTCCCTTGAAACAAGCAGCACCAGTGTCTCTCAGGACAGCTCCCCCCAGCCACCCATGAGCCGTCCTGATGTCAACCAGCGAAGGAGGAGCCAAAAGATCCCAAAAACCACCCGCTGTGAGGAGGTTGTGACTGAGGATGGTGAGGAGGGGTTCTGTAGGAGTCTGGCCCAATATTTGGAGAAGTTTCCTTTCCACTTGTGGCTGAGGACCAGGACGGCTATACAAATCTTGATTTCTGCTGCCACCCCCCCAAACACTCCAATGGTTCTATTTGATTTACTGGAAAAGTGGCAGCTTTCTAATGCAAATCAAATACAATCATTGGCATCAACATGAGGCTAGTCAGTCATGCAAGCCACCCGACCTTAGCCTCTTGCTCTTGGGTGCCAGACCCTAAAGGCCCAGCCTCGGTGCACCTACCTTCCTCATTCGGCTATGCAACACCCTCCCCCAAGGCCCCACACATGTTTCGTTCCCCTACAGCCTCCTCCAAGCCCGGCATCATTTTTGGTTCCCCTTCATCCTACTCCATCTGCTGGTTCCTGCTCTCCTCCACGACCACCTTCTCCATCTGCTGGTTCCTGCTCTCCTGCGTCACCACCTCCTCCATCTGCCGGTTCCTGCTCTCCTCCGCCACCACCTACTCCATTTGCTGGTTCCTGCTCTCCTCCACCGCTCTCAGTGCCGGCAAATGATGTCACCGCATGCGCGGTAAGAATTCTCCCACGCTCGCAGTGACGTCAATGAGGTCAATGAGGTGAACTGAGTTCATGTTACATGTGGAATTATATACTTAACAAAAAAGTGTGAAACAACTGAAAATATGTCTTATATTCTAGGTTCTTCAAAGTAGCCACCTTTTGCTTTGATGACTGCTTTGCACACTCTTGGCATTCTCTTGATGAGCTTCAAGAGGTAGTCACCGGAAATGGTCTTCCAACAATCTTGAAGGAGTTCCCAGAGATGCTTAGCACTTGTTGGCCCTTTTGCCTTCACTCTGCGGTCCAGCTCACCCCAAACCATCTCGATTGGTTTCAGGTCTGGTGACTGTGGAGGCCAGGTCATCTGGCATAGCACCCCATCACTCTCCTTCTTGGTCAAATAGCCCTTACACAGCCTGGAGGTGTGTTTGGGGTCATTGTCCTGTTGAAAAATAAATGATGGTCCAACTAAACGTAAACCGGATTGAATAGCATGCCGCTACAATATGCTGTGGTAGCCATGCCGGTTCAGTATGCCTTCAATTTTGAATAAATCCCCAACAGTGTCACCAGCAAAGCACCCCCACACCATCACACTTCCTCCTCCATGCTTCACGGTGGGAACCAGGCATGTAGAGTAGAGATGAGCGTTGTTCTACTCGAACTGTTCACCAATCTCAAATTCGAGCTGTTTTGGGCGGTGTTCGAGCCGTTCGGCGAACACGAACAATTTGAGAAAAATTCGGCTGTTCGAGGTTATGTTCGATAACTGTTCGTGCACCAAAATCATAACTGGATTTTTTCTCAGTAATGATGAAAATTAATGTTAATACGCAGTTTGAGTGTACAGCGGGATGGGGGGAGGGGCAGGGGATGGATCTCTGCAGGAACAATGAAGATCTCCATTTTTTTTTCTCTTTCCCGCATTTGCAGTGGGGAGGTGCAATCTGTCAGCCTATCAGCAGCGCACACACGGAGCGAAGTGCTTTTTTTCACACAAGCAAGGGCATGTGTCATTGGCAGTGTATGTCACATGTCCTTGCCCTATAAGACCAAGCCATTTTCCCCGTCGCCACCATTTTCTCACTGCTGCAGCTGCGTGTTAGACGGCACCGCTGTTGCTGTGTGCGCTATACCTTGTTAATTTCAAGCCAATTTTCGCACAAATCTACAGATAGCTTGGGAGTAGGGAATAGTTGTGATTGCAGTCCTTTTAAGGACTAGATTACAGCATTTTCTACGACTTTAATCAGGCAGGTCTGTGCTCTTAAATAGATAGATTGTGGGAGTAAAGACAAATTGTAATTGGAGTCCTTTTCAGGACTAGGTTACATCAGTTCCTATCAGTTTTTGCCAGGCAGGTCTGTGCCAGTGCTGTGCAAGTTTTTTCACAGCATTTGGCTGAATCTAGCAAAGCTAATCCTTTTTGGCCTATTGCAGAGTGTGTTAGTCAGTGGAGTAGCCTATCTGTGTTGAAAGATATACCACCTGTGTATAGAATACCAATTTTTTTACTGCACCTAGTGAAGTAAAATCTTTTGGGCATAGCATCATTCTATTAGTCCATCTATACTGACCTCCATCAGGTTGCAAATTGAATATAATTTTTTTCTGCATCTAGCTCTGAAAAAATATTGGGCTTCTAGCTGTGTGTGGGACTTGTTCTATTAATCCATCTATACAGACCTCCATCAGGTTGCAAACTGAATATATTTTTTTCTGCATCTACCTCTGAAAAAATATTGGGCTTCTAGCTGTGTGTGGGACTTGTTCTATTAATCCATCTATACAGACCTCCATCAGGTTGCAAACTGAATATATTTTTTTATGCATCTACCTCTGAAAAAATATTGGGCTTCTAGCTGTGTGTGGGACTTGTTCTATTAATCCATCTATACAGACCTCCATCAGGTTGCAAACTGAATATATTTTTTTCTGCATCTACCTCTGAAAAAATATTGGGCTTCTAGCTGTGTGTGGGACTTGTTCTATTAATCCATCTATACAGACCTCCATCAGGTTGCAAACTGAATATATTTTTTTATGCATCTACCTCTGAAAAAATATTGGGCTTCTAGCTGTGTGTGGGACTTGTTCTATTAATCCATCTATACAGACCTCCATCAGGTTGCAAACTGAATATATTTTTTTCTGCATCTACCTCTGAAAAAATATTGGGCTTCTAGCTGTGTGTGGGACTTGTTGTATTAGTCCATCTATACTGACCTCCATCAGGTTGCAAACTGAATATATTTTTTTCTGCATCTACCTCTGAAAAAATATTGGGCTTCTAGCTGTGTGTGGGACTTGTTGTATTAGTCCATCTATACTGACCTCCATCAGGTTGCAAACTGAATATATTTTTTTCTGCATCTACCTCTGAAAAAATATTGGGCTTCTAGCTGTGTGTGGGACTTGTTCTATTAATCCATCTATACAGACCTCCATCAGGTTGCAAACTGAATATATTTTTTTCTGCATCTAGCTCTGAAAAAATATTGGGCTTCTAGCTGTGTGTGGGACTTGTTCTATTAATCCATCTATACAGACCTCCATCAGGTTGCAAACTGAATATATTTTTTTCTGCATCTACCTCTGAAAAAATATTGGGCTTCTAGCTGTGTGTGGGACTTGTTGTATTAGTCCATCTATACTGACCTCCATCAGGTTGCAAACTGAATATATTTTTTTCTGCATCTACCTCTGAAAAAATATTGGGCTTCTAGCTGTGTGTGGGACTTGTTCTATTAATCCATCTATACAGACCTCCATCAGGTTGCAAACTGAATATATTTTTTTCTGCATCTAGCTCTGAAAAAATATTGGGCTTCTAGCTGTGTGTGGGACTTGTTCTATTAATCCATCTATACAGACCTCCATCAGGTTGCAAACTGAATATATTTTTTTCTGCATCTACCTCTGAAAAAATATTGGGCTTCTAGCTGTGTGTGGGACTTGTTCTATTAATCCATCTATACAGACCTCCATCAGGTTGCAAACTGAATATATTTTTTTCTGCATCTACCTCTGAAAAAATATTGGGCTTCTAGCTGTGTGTGGGACTTGTTCTATTAATCCATCTATACAGACCTCCATCAGGTTGCAAACTGAATATATTTTTTTATGCATCTACCTCTGAAAAAATATTGGGCTTCTAGCTGTGTGTGGGACTTGTTCTATTAATCCATCTATACAGACCTCCATCAGGTTGCAAACTGAATATATTTTTTTCTGCATCTACCTCTGAAAAAATATTGGGCTTCTAGCTGTGTGTGGGACTTGTTGTATTAGTCCATCTATACTGACCTCCATCAGGTTGAAAACTGAATATATTTTTTTCTGCATCTACCTCTGAAAAAATATTGGGCTTCTAGCTGTGTGTGGGACTTGTTGTATTAGTCCATCTATACTGACCTCCATCAGGTTGCAAACTGAATATATTTTTTTCTGCATCTACCTCTGAAAAAATATTGGGCTTCTAGCTGTGTGTGGGACTTGTTCTATTAATCCATCTATACAGACCTCCATCAGGTTGCAAACTGAATATATTTTTTTCTGCATCTAGCTCTGAAAAAATATTGGGCTTCTAGCTGTGTGTGGGACTTGTTCTATTAATCCATCTATACAGACCTCCATCAGGTTGCAAACTGAATATATTTTTTTCTGCATCTACCTCTGAAAAAATATTGGGCTTCTAGCTGTGTGTGGGACTTGTTGTATTAGTCCATCTATACTGACCTCCATCAGGTTGCAAACTGAATATATTTTTTTCTGCATCTACCTCTGAAAAAATATTGGGCTTCTAGCTGTGTGTGGGACTTGTTCTATTAATCCATCTATACAGAGCTCCATCAGGTTGCAAACTGAATATATTTTTTTCTGCATCTAGCTCTGAAAAAATATTGGGCTTCTAGCTGTGTGTGGGACTTGTTCTATTAATCCATCTATACAGACCTCCATCAGGTTGCAAACTGAATATATTTTTTTCTGCATCTACCTCTGAAAAAATATTGGGCTTCTAGCTGTGTGTGGGACTTGTTGTATTAGTCCATCTATACTGACCTCCATCAGGTTGCAAACTGAATATATTTTTTTCTGCATCTACCTCTGAAAAAATATTGGGCTTCTAGCTGTGTGTGGGACTTGTTCTATTAATCCATCTATACAGACCTCCATCAGGTTGCAAACTGAATATATTTTTTTCTGCATCTAGCTCTGAAAAAATATTGGGCTTCTAGCTGTGTGTGGGACTTGTTCTATTAATCCATCTATACAGACCTCCATCAGGTTGCAAACTGAATATATTTTTTTCTGCATCTACCTCTGAAAAAATATTGGGCTTCTAGCTGTGTGTGGGACTTGTTCTATTAATCCATCTATACAGACCTCCATCAGGTTGCAAACTGAATATATTTTTTTCTGCATCTACCTCTGAAAAAATATTGGGCTTCTAGCTGTGTGTGGGACTTGTTCTATTAATCCATCTATACAGACCTCCATCAGGTTGCAAACTGAATATATTTTTTTATGCATCTACCTCTGAAAAAATATTGGGCTTCTAGCTGTGTGTGGGACTTGTTCTATTAATCCATCTATACAGACCTCCATCAGGTTGCAAACTGAATATATTTTTTTCTGCATCTACCTCTGAAAAAATATTGGGCTTCTAGCTGTGTGTGGGACTTGTTGTATTAGTCCATCTATACTGACCTCCATCAGGTTGCAAACTGAATATATTTTTTTCTGCATCTACCTCTGAAAAAATATTGGGCTTCTAGCTGTGTGTGGGACTTGTTGTATTAGTCCATCTATACTGACCTCCATCAGGTTGCAAACTGAATATATTTTTTTCTGCATCTACCTCTGAAAAAATATTGGGCTTCTAGCTGTGTGTGGGACTTGTTCTATTAATCCATCTATACAGACCTCCATCAGGTTGCAAACTGAATATATTTTTTTCTGCATCTAGCTCTGAAAAAATATTGGGCTTCTAGCTGTGTGTGGGACTTGTTCTATTAATCCATCTATACAGACCTCCATCAGGTTGCAAACTGAATATATTTTTTTCTGCATCTACCTCTGAAAAAATATTGGGCTTCTAGCTGTGTGTGGGACTTGTTGTATTAGTCCATCTATACTGACCTCCATCAGGTTGCAAACTGAATATATTTTTTTCTGCATCTACCTCTGAAAAAATATTGGGCTTCTAGCTGTGTGTGGGACTTGTTCTATTAATCCATCTATACAGACCTCCATCAGGTTGCAAACTGAATATATTTTTTTCTGCATCTAGCTCTGAAAAAATATTGGGCTTCTAGCTGTGTGTGGGACTTGTTCTATTAATCCATCTATACAGACCTCCATCAGGTTGCAAACTGAATATATTTTTTTCTGCATCTACCTCTGAAACAATATTGGGCTTCTAGCTGTGTGTGGGACTTGTTCTATTAATCCATCTATACAGACCTCCATCAGGTTGCAAACTGAATATATTTTTTTCTGCATCTACCTCTGAAAAAATATTGGGCTTCTAGCTGTGTGTGGGACTTGTTCTATTAATCCATCTATACAGACCTCCATCAGGTTGCAAACTGAATATATTTTTTTCTGCATCTAGCTCTGAAAAAATATTGGGCTTCTAGCTGTGTGTGGGACTTGTTCTATTAATCCATCTATACAGACCTCCATCAGGTTGCAAACTGAATATATTTTTTTCTGCATCTACCTCTGAAAAAATATTGGGCTTCTAGCTGTGTGTGGGACTTGTTCTATTAATCCATCTATACAGACCTCCATCAGGTTGCAAACTGAATATATTTTTTTCTGCATCTACCTCTGAAAAAATATTGGGCTTCTAGCTGTGTGTGGGACTTGTTGTATTAGTCCATCTATACTGACCTCCATCAGGTTGCAAACTGAATATATTTTTTTCTGCATCTACCTCTGAAAAAATATTGGGCTTCTAGCTGTGTGTGGGACTTGTTCTATTAATCCATCTATACGGACTTCCATCAGGTTGCAAATTGAATATAAATTTTTTCTGCATCTAACCCAGCCAATAGTTTTGGCCTAATACCACAGTTTGGCCACTCAGCTCTGCTCGGTTCCCATCCATTGTTTTTTTGTGCAAACAACTCCAGAGTTGTGAATTAGTTAACCACCAAAATGAGTGGAAAAAGGCCTGCTGCTTTTGGAAAGGGGAATAGGCGTGTTGGGAAGGGGAAAAAAGGTTGTGTCCGTGGGGTAGGTGTTAAAGCAACAGTAACATCTGCAGAAGAAAGACCATCTTCCAGCCAAACTAAAACGTCTACTTCTTTTAGCGGACAATGTGATAAGATCCCTTTCTTACGGCCACGCCAATCGCTACAAATTCCAGATGAGGCATAAAAACAGCAGGTGCTTCAACGGATATCGAGTGCTCCTTTAAGTGGGCTCTCCTCCACATCAACTTCAACATCACAAATACTCCAGTCCTCAAAGGTGTCACCCCAATCGCACTTGCTTCCTCACAGCTCCCAAATCTCCAGCTGCCCGTCTGAGTATGAGGTAGAACAGATGGTTGAGTCTGCAGAGCTGTTTACTCATACTATAGCCTGGGAATCAGAGGTCGACTCCAGCGCTTCTGTGAATCCAGACGAGGAAATGATCTGCACTGATGCCCAGAATCTTTATGAGTCGGATCCAGGACCAGACGCAGAAGGTTCTGACCATAATGTAGACCCTCATTCCCAAACTGTAACTCCTGTTGGTGGAGACAATGAGGAAGACGATGATAAGACTCAAATACCTGATTGGAGCGACAACTTTAGTTTTTTGTCAGGGCAGGAACAGGTTGGCTCTGAGGACGACGGGTGTGATAACGCACAGGGTGATGATGATGAGGTTGGAGATCCCACTTACTGTCAACCCACAGTCAGCCAAGAGATGAGGTCAGCAGAGGAGGTGGAGGAAGATGCTAGTGACGACGAGGTCAGGTTGCGCCTTCCTGGACAGAGACGTAGTACTGGAAGCACGTCAACAACTGCATCCTCAAACACAACTCTGCCTCTCACCACAAGTCGTGGTGGCTCTTCAGGTCGCATGGGTGCTAAGCCTTGCATAGCCTGGGCATTTTTTCAGATCGATAAAGATGACCCAACTCGTGTTATCTGTAACATTTGTCAGCAAAAGCTAAGTAGAGGCCAAAAAATACATAGTTTGAGTACTTCATGCATGAACCGGCACATGGACATGAAGCATAAGTTGCAGTGGGAAGCTCAGTGTGCTACAATGCGGCCTAGCCGGCCGGGCCAACCACCGTCTGCCATATCTTGTGCATCCGCGGCCTCTTCATCCTCTGTGACTGGGGGGACAGCAGTCACACCTGTTTTGGGGCGCAGACCTGCCACCTCTTTACCCGCAACAGCCAGCGTGATTGGCAGGTCATCATTTTCTTTGGAGGTGGTAACACCAGCTGGTGTTGAGCGCTGTCCGACATCGATAGCACCACCTTTGGATCAAGGCAACCTAACATGTCCGCCTGCATCTTCCTCACAGACCGGCAGTTTGCCGGGGACACCCTTATCAACCCCGTCTAAGCACAATAGCCAGCCCTCGGTCCCTCAGATGTGGACAAGTAAAAGACCATTTCCTCCTAGCCATGAGAAAGCTAAGAGGTTGAATTTCACCATCTGCAAGCTCTTGGCTACAGAAATGCTGCCTTTCCGCCTGGTGGACACAGAGGATTTTCGAGACCTTATGTCCGTCGCAGTGCCCCAGTACCAGATGCCCAGTCGGCACTACTTCTCAAAGAAAGGTGTGCCTGCGCTCCACCAGCATGTCGCACACAACATCACCGCTTCTTTGAGAAACTCTGTGTGTGACAGGGTGCATTTCACCACAGACACTTGGACGAGTAGGCATGGACAGGGGCGTTACATGTCGCTGACTGGGCACTGGGTAACTATGGTGACAGCAGGACAAGGGGCTGCTGTCCAAGTCTTGCCGTCCCCACGAGTTGTGCGTCAATCCTCTTTATGTCAAAGTTCCTCCACTGCTTCTGCCTCCTCAACCTCCTCTCGGTCTTCCACCTGAACCCAAAGCCTGTCTGGTCATGCCACAAGCTTTCTAACTGCGCAGAAGGGATCCTGCACACCTCCTTACTATGCTGGCAGTAGGGCTCAACGTCATCAGGCGGTTTTTACATTGAAATGTCTGGGAAATGTGAGTCACACAGCTGAGGAGTTGTGGTCAGCTCTGGAAAACCAATTTCATGAATGGTTGTCTCCACTGGACCTGAAACCAGGGAAGGCCGTGTGCGACAATGCTGCAAACCTGGGTGCGGCCCTTCGCCGGGGCAATGTCACACACGTGCCTTGTATGGCTCACGTGTTGAACCTGGTTGTCCAGCAATTTTTAGCCCACTATCCCAGACTAGATGGCCTTCTGCAGAGGGCACGGTCGCTGTGTGCTCACTTCCGCCGTTCGCATCCCGCAGCTCAGCGACTTACATCTCTACAGAAGTCGTTGGGCCTGCCACTTCACCGGCTAAAATGCGATGTGCCTACCCGGTGGAATTCAACTCTGCACATGTTGCAGCGACTGTGGCAGCACCGACAAGCCCTGGTGCAATACGTTCTGACGTATAGCCTGGGCCAACGAGATTCAGAGGTGGGGCAAATCACGCTGGAGGAGTGGTCTCAGATCAGGGACCTATGCACCCTTCTGCACAGTTTTGAAATGGCGACGAAGATGTTTAGTGCTGACGATGCCATTATCAGCATGACTATTCCGGTGATTTACATGCTGGAGCACATGTTAAACAGAATTCGGAGTCAGGTGGTGGCACAAGAGGAGGTGGAGGAAGTAGAGGAGGAGGAGTTGTATGCGGAAGGGCTAACATCTGCAAGGTCCAGACGGTCGGCAGCACCAAGGCAGCAGGCATGTGAGGGTGGGGGAGATGGTTTTACCAGGGCGCATGGTAGCAGCCAAACTAGTGAGGAAGGTGCAGGAGCCCAGGAAGAAGTGGAGGACGAACTGATGGAAGACTCATCAGATGAGGGAGACCTTGATCACATTTCTGTTGTGCGAGGTTGGGGGGAGAGGACAGAGGAAGGAAGCATGATTGTTACCTCGCCACCAACACAACAGGGACTTGGTGCTCCTGGATGCGCAACACACATGAGTGCCTTCTTGCTGCACTACCTGCAACATGACCCTCGAATTGTGAGAATTAGAAATAATCCTGACTACTGGGTTGCCACACTGTTAGATCCCCGGTACAAAAGTAAATTTGCAGAAATTATTCCTGCCATAGAAAGGGATGCACGCATGCAGGAGTATCAGCAGAGACTGTTGCAGAATCTTACATGTGCTTTTCCACAAAATACCAGTGGTGCACGTAGTGAATCTCACAGTTCCAACTTGCCAACCGTGGGACCGTCAAGTGTTCAGCACTCAAACCGTAACAGAACCACAGTATCTGCTGGTAACATCAATTTTGCGGAATCATTTCACCACTTTTTTAGCCCATCCTTTGCAAGGCCACAGGAGACAAGAAGTCTGACACATAGTCAACGCCTAGAGACGATGGTACAGGAGTATCTCCAAGTAAACATTGAAGCCACGACTGTGTCACTGGACCCTTGCTCTTTTTGGGCTTCCAATCTGGATAAATGGCCGGAGCTAGCCACTTACGCCTTGGAGATCTTGTCATGCCCCGCAGCCAGCGTTCTGTCTGAACGTGTGTTCAGCGCTGCTGGTGGTGTGCTGACAGATAAGCGCACGTGGCTCTCCACTGATAATGTAGACAGACTCACGTTCATAAAGATGAACAAATCATGGATCCGAAACGACTTTTCTACCCCTGTGTCATCCTGGGGAGAGTAAAAGCTTGATGATTGGTTAAAATCACCCTACCAACCGTTTTAAGCTTTCAAATTACTAATCATGTTTATCTGTATCTTGGATGGAAAATAATTTGGGCTTTGTAGCAGTGTGCAGCACTGATCCTATTAGGCCATCTATACTAAAGCTTCACCAGATTTAAAATTAATAATAATTTTTAGCTGCATCTAGCCCGGAAAATAATTTTGGGGCTCCGAGATGCGCAAGACACATAAGTGCCTTCTTGCTGCACTACCTGCAGCATGACCCTCATATTGACAGAATTCGAAGTAATCATGACTACTGGGTTGCCACACTCTTAGATCCCCCAAACTTTTCGATCAACCTTTTCATTTTAATAAAGACCCAAAAAATGGTCATTTTTGAAATTATAAGCATTAGCAGGTTGTTAGAAACTGAAATCAAACAGTTTTCAACTCAAAACTTTATTCTAGGTGATGTTACATTTTCACATAGGACCGCTTGTTCGAAAGGAGCTTCTGAACTCTCTCGTCCATTGAATTTGTCAGGTTTTGGATGGTTTCTGCTTCAATTGTTTTGCATGAGGACAGAATACCCTCCCAGAGCTCTTACTTAGATGTGAACTGCCTCCCGCCATCATAGACACTCCTTTTAATGATGCTCCAAAGGTTCTGAATGGGGTACAGGTCAGGGGAGCATGGGGGTCACACCATAAGTTTGTCCCCTTTTATGCCCATATCAGCCAGAGATGCAGATGTTTTATGTGCAGCATGAGATGGTGCATTATCATGCAGAAAAATGATCTTGCTGTGAAATACACGGTTCTTCTTCTTGAACCATGGCAGGAAGTGCTGTTTGAGAAAATCCACATACATTATGGAGTTCATCTTTAGCGCCTTCAGGGATCCTAAAGGGGCCGACAATCTCTCTCCCCATGATTCCAGCCCAAAACATTACTCCACCTCCTCCTTGTTGGCGCTGTAGCCGTGTTTGCGTGGGGTGTCCATCAACCAGCCATCCTCCACTCCATCCATCTGGACCATCGAGCGCTGCACGGCACTCATCCGTGAACAAAACAGTTTTGAAATCAGTCTTCATGTAATGTTTGGCCCACTGGAGCCGTTTCTGCTTGTGTGAAGTGGATAGAGGAGGTCGACAGGATGGCGTATGCACAGCTGCAAACCTATGAAGGACCCTGCATCTTGTTGTTCGGGGGACGTTGGAGGCACAAGCAGCTTCAAAAACTTGTCTGCTGCTATGACAAGGCTTTTTTGCCGCTGCTCTTTCAACCTGACGTAATTGCCTGTAGGAAAGAGTCCTCAATTTGCCCTTATCAGCACGCACACGTGTGTACTGTGAATCAGCTACATACTTCTTGATTGCCAAGACACTTCATCCTGATCATCGCACAATGTTGATTGTAGTCATGCCTTGACCTAAACACTCCACAATTTGTTGCTTCTCAGCAGCCGACACATCCTTTTTCTTTCCCATTTTGGCAGAAAATGTAGGCTGCTTAATAATGTGAGAGAGCCTTCTTAAGTAGTCTTGCCTTTCATTGGACACACCTGCCAAACTAATTAGCACAGGTGTCTGCAATTGCTTACAGTGATATAAAGAGCCCTGACACACATCACCATCAATGAGTTTAACTGACAAACAAACAAATTCTTCCCTTATCACTCCTAAACACTTTTTGCATAATAATTTGGAACGCAGTGTACATGTGCTTTTCCACAAAACACCAGTGGTTCACGTAGTGAATCTTACAGTTCTAACTTGCCAACCGTGGTCTGTATGCAGTTGTTCAATAAAGGGCCCAAAATTAAGATAACATAGATGGGAGAGGTCTCTATGAATAGGAATTCCTAAGTATTTGATACCCTGTGAGGGCCAGGCAAAGGGAAAGTTGGACTGGATGGAATCCTATAAGGATTTGGGGAGGGAGACATCGAGGGCCTCAGACTTCGCTGCATTGATTTTAAAATTTGACCATGTAACAAAGTGATCTATTTCAGCCATAACAGCATGGATGGATATATGTGATTGAGTGATATATACTAGGACATCATCAGCAAATAGAGAGCACTTGTACTCGGTGCCTCCCACCTCAATCCACCTAATATTGGGGTTATGGCGAATTGATGAGAGCAGGTGCTCCGTCACTAGGATGTATAAGAGAGGGGACAGAGGACATCCCTGCCTTGTCCCATTGGTGATTGTGAAAGGTGATGAAAATGTTCTGATGCACCCCCTGGGCCTTGGGACACCCGGAGCCGGATCCTTTTTGGTGGATGCTGATGGTTGTAGTCTTCGTGGCGGCGACCCGGTTCCGTGGCTCAGGGTGGTCAAACCAGTGGCGGAACTATTTATGTGGTTTTGATGTTTAAATGTCCGACTACGCCACCCGTGGATTACGGTCAGAGTGAACCGCCGCTGCAGGGCAGACCGCTGAGGCTGGTGTTGTGGGTGCAGCAGAGCGTAGCATAACTCCCCACGGGAGGAGTATAGCCTCAGGGCAGTGTATGCGGAGGATGGGGGTGATGGTGCAGGGCAGCAGCAGTAACGACACGGAGTCAGTGATGCAGTCCAGGGCCTTTACTCATAGTTCTTATTATCCAGACCACGTCTGCAGGTAACGGCTGCCCACGTCGTACTGTGCTCACCAGGTGAGGGGCTCAGACAACTCCCAGATAACTTTGGAGCGCTTCACAGGACCCCCTTTGTGTGTCCTTTGTCTGGCCTTTCTTACCAACCCTTCTGTCCGGCTGCCTCGGGCCTCCTCTTGGTAAACTTGGCGCCAGTTTCCCTGACCCTATGTGGTGCCTTCCTAGCGGGTGTAGCGAGGGGCTGCGCCACATAAAATGTCACAGCCTCCGGTTTCTAGCTGAGGGTCGTTTCCTGCCTCCACTAGTTTCGGGGACCGGTCTCCCCCTTTGGCCTGACCCCTCCACGCAGGTGGATTCGGGCATGCGGTGGCGACTCGCCCGTCCGCACCCCTGGGTTCCCTTCATTCCTCGTTCCTGGAGCCTTCTCCGCTCCTCTTGCTTCCTTCTCCCTCTTCCAGGCCTGGGCCTCTGTTACTAGGCCCGCCTCCGGAGCAGAGCTCATGCAGAGCCCCTGCTCCCTGCCACTTCTGCTCAGACTTCTCTGCACTGAACTAAGATGGTGCCCACCTTTTATACTCCCTTCTCAATGCACCCAGGAACTGCTTCCTCCCTGCTCCTGCACTACAGGGTTCCCCTTCCTCAGTGTTCCCTCCCCCCACTCCAGCCAGGGACAGGGACTGTCGTGCCCATCTCAGAGGCATATTGGTCGCCCTGCCCCACGGCAATGTGGTGTAATGCATGCAGGTGTCGGGTCCTGATCCACACTCCATCCTTACCTGAGAGTGAGATATCACACCTCTGGGTGAGGTGCAATACCTCTGTAGCAACCGAGCCCTCAGGGTGCTACAGTTCCATTTATCTTCAGCCTAGGTGACGTATTGTGATACAGGGCCGTGATTTTGGCTATAAAAGGGTCCCCTAGACCCCTACCCCAAGCTTTTTAAGAGAATCATATATGTCGTGCCAGGAGACTCTATGGAATGCTTTCTCAGCATCCAACGAGAGTATCTAATTACAAATTTTTAACTGCATCTAGCCCAGGAAATACTTTGTGCCTAGTAGCAGTGTCTGCTAGTCAGCGGATTATCCCGGCTGTTAAGCAAGCTACACCACCTGTAGTTTAGACACTTAATTTTTTCAAAGGAAATGCTTCGGGACCATGGGATACTCAGTGAAGAGCATCAGGAGGCACCCCAAGGCATAGGGGCTGGGACTGGCAGTAGGATGCCTTGCGGTGGACAGCCGAGCTCGATCCTTATAAAAGCTTTTTAACTGCAGCAGCTTTAGTGGACACTACTGGAGCTGGAATTACGCGGCTGCTGGCATGAGACTTGCCCTCCAATAGATCCTTGTAAATGGATTTAAAGTGTATTCATTCAAATTAGAGAGACAATTTAAATTAAAAAGCTTAGAGCTGCCTCCACCACAGGGGGGCTCGCTCGACCCACCAGCGGACAGGCACCAGTATTGGGAGAGGGGGGCTGGCCATCAGGGTTCACCGCGGCTCTGGCACAAACCCGGCGACACGGAGGTGGCACGGGCAGGAGCGGACTGGCCGTGTCGGCTTCTCACTTTTTGGATTTTAGAAGGGCATGACATGCCTATATCTGTGTCTCCCCCTCCTTTTACTCCTCCACCTCTTTTATTTTCGCATGACTATATGTACTTGTCACTTTTCCATGTGTTAGTTATGTCTTCTGAGCAGTTTGTCAGCTTTTGGACACCTTTGAAGGTGTTTTCTATGTGTTTCTATGTGTTTTTGTTTGCCTGCCATTGGTTTTAACGGTGTTCGAAGGTGTTCGACGAACAGTTCGACGAACAGTTCGGCGAACACACGGGTGTTCGACGAACCGAACCGAACTCGAACACTACGGGGGTGGCTTAACACTAATGTAGAGTCCATCCGTTCACCTTTTCTGCGTCGCACAAAGACATGGTGGTTGGAACCAAAGATCTCAAATTTGGACTAATCAGACCAAAGCACAGATTTCCACTGGTCTAATGTCCATTCCTTGTGTTCTTTAGCCCAAACAAGTCTCTTCTGCTTGTTGCCTGTCCTTAGCATGGTTTCCTAGCAGCTATTTTACCATGAAGGCCTGCACAAAGTCTTCTCTTAACAGTTGTTGAAGAGATGTGTCTGCTGCTAGAACTCTGTGTGGCATTGACCTGGTCTCTAATCTGAGCTGCTGTTAACCTGCGATTTCTGAGGCTGGTGACTCAGATAAACTTATCCTCAGAAGCAGACGTGACTCTTAGTCTTCCTCTCCTGGGGCGGTCCTCATGTGAGCCAGTTTCTTTGTATCGCTTGATGGTTTTTGCAACTGCACTTGGGGACATTTTCAAAGTTTTCCCAATTTTTCAGACTGACTGACCTTCATTTCTTAAAGTAATGATGGCCACTCGTTTTTCTTTACTTAGCTTCTTTTTTCTTGCCATAATACAAATTCTAACAGTCTATTCAGTAGGACTATCAGCTGTATATCCACCAGACTTCTGCACAACACAACTGATGGTCCCAACCACATTTATAAGGCAAGAAATCCCACTTATTAAATCTGACAGGGCACACCTGTGAAGCGAAATCCATTTCCAGTGACTACCTCTTGAAGCTCATCAAGAGAATGCCAAAAGTGTGTGCAAAGCAGTCATCTAAGCAAAAGGTGGTTACTTTGAAGAACCTAGAATATAAGACCTTTTTTCAGTTGTTTCACACTTTTTTGTTAAGTATATAATTCCACATGTGTTAATTCATAGTTTTGATGCCTTCAGTGTGAATGTACAATTTTCAAATTCATGAAAATACGGATAAATCTTTAAATGAGAAGGTGTGTCCAAACTTTTGGTCTGTACTGTATATATACACACATTTATATGTGTAGTGAAGAATAATGCCATAGAAAACTGTGCAAAATCCCAAGAATGTTCCCCTATGTAAAAGCCCATGTTAAAATCGCATTGCATACGGATTGCATACGGATGTCACACGGATGTCATATGGATGCTAGGTGCGAAAATCGCATAGCAATAGCATGGCACTCGCATGACACTCGCATGGCACTCGTCCGTTTTTTCGGTCCAGAAATCGGACAGTTTTTTTTCTCACATATGGGTATGAGCCCTTACTGTTATGCTGCACTGTAAAGGGGTGGCATTCTTAAAAAAGATATTAGCCCTCTTGTAGTCAATACATTACTGGATTAAAGGGACATTTAGAATTTCATATCAGTGACATTTGAAAAATAAAAATAAGGTGACCCCCTTTATATGAATGCTGTAGCCCCTGATTTGGGAAAATCAACATGAGCTTAAGTTCTCAATGTAAAAAAAATAAATGAGCATTATGGTAACTTCATTTTTTTTACATATTTTAAATAGAATTTATTGTCAAAAAATGACTTAGTGCTTAAATCAAGTTTTCATTTTAAACAGAAATTTTTCTAAATTTGATTTTTTTTTCTTTTTCTTTTTCATCATTATTATCATATACTTAAACAAAGCTGTAAAATATTGTTTATTTCACAGTATCAACTGAGCCTCATAATAGACTGGTACTTTCTGATCTCTAGAAATCACTTCCCTGTAATAATCTCATTATCATCACAGGTCGGATTACAATGAAATATAACAACCTTCCTTACCTGCCCTCAATGTTATGTAAAGAAAATACAATAAAAAAATACACAATCTGTAGTTGAAAAAAGATTGCAGTAAAATAACGACACGCATTCCCTTCAACTCTAAACACAATATAGACCATGTTAAAGGGAATCTGTCAGCAGGTTTTTGCTACCTCATCTGAGAGCAGCCTCATGTAGGCAAAGAGACCCTGAATCCAATGATGTATCAACTAGATTACTGGGTAAAGCAGTTCTGACACATTCAGAGTTCTTAGATTTAGCAGGGGGCAGAGCTGAGAAAGCTTTCCCCGACCCCACCAGGCTCTTTATGTACATAGTCTATTGACAGTGAGCTGCTTATCACAAAAGGGGGCAGTGTCGAACTAGCAAGCACTAGAATGAGGCTCCATAGGTTCCACTCATGTCTCATGAGCGATGACGTTACTAAAATCATCACTCATGAGTAGTGTTGAGCATTCCGATACTGTAATATTGGGTATCGGCCGATATTCGCGGTATCGGAGTTCCGATACTGAGTTCCAATACTTTTAGAATATCGGATACCGGAATTGGAAGTTCCCATAATGCCTGCGCTCTGCAGTGTCTCTGAAGGATGACAAGCAGGATGGCAGCGCTCAGCTGCGATCCAGCCTGTCATCAGAATGCCATCCCAGCGTGGGAGAATTCTCCTGATTGTTTAAAAGCCGACGGGCGGTAAAAAGCCGCCGGCTTTTAAACAATCACACAGCCCCATACTGCTTCCCCGCAGCCCCCCATCCCGATCGTAAGTTAGGACCGGGCGGGCAGCGCAGCACCAGGAAACGGGGAGCGAAGGACCCGGGAGGGGAAGCCAGCAGTGAAAAGACTTCACCGCCGGCTTTCCCGTTCTGTGCTGTGCTCTCCCGCCGGTTATTTCAAATGAACAGCTGAGGTATCAGGTGATGCTGATCAGCTGTTCATTTGAAGTAGCCGCGGTGCCCTCAGAGGGTTCATGTGAGTTCATGCTTGACTGCATGAACTCACATGAACTTTCCCACCGCCGCACAGGTCAGCCTCACCTCCCAGACCATCAGACCGGTCATGATTAGTGTGTGCGTGGTGTCTGCGGGTGTGTGCGTGGTGTCTGCGGGTGTGTGCGTGGTGTCTGCGGGGGTGTGCGCGGTGTCTGAGGATGTGTGCGCGGTGTCCGCGGGTGTTTGTGCGATGTCTGCGGGTGTCTGTGTGCAGGCAGACATTGGCCGATGTGACACTACTACTCCCATTGGCCTATGTCTGTCCCCCGTTCACTCGTGCCAGGATCAGCTCGATGGGAGCAGTACAAAGTTTGGGCCACCCTGCGCTGTGGATTCCAGCCCCCAGCTGCTTAGTTGTACCTGGCTGGACACAAAAATAGGGCGAAGCCCCACATATTTTTTTTTTTTTACTTAATTCATGAAATTCATGAAATAATAAAAAAAAGGGCTTCCCTATATTGTTGTGTGCGGCCAGGTACAAATAGGCAGCTGGGAGTTGGGGGCAGGCCGTTCCTGGATGCTGTACTTGGCTGGCATACAAAAATATGGGGAAGCCCACGTCAAAAATTTTGGGAAAAATTAATTAAAAAATAAATAATAATTTAGGGACTCCATCTTTATTAACCCCTCAAGTGTCATTTAGTGTTAAAATAAAGGATTTATTAAAAAAGAAATTGGCGTGGGATCCCCCATAATTTTAGTCTCTAGCGGAGGTTAAGCAGACGGCTGGGGCAGATGTTTGAAGCCTGGGAAGGGGGTAATACCCATGGAGCTTCCCAGGCTACTAATATCAGCCCCCAGCTGAATACCTACCCTTTACTAGCTATTAAAATGGTGGACCCCCCCAAAAAAAAGACATGGGGTCCCCCCTATTTTAATAGCTAGCAAAGGCTAGGCAGACAGCTGGGGGCTGATATTAATAGCCCAGGAAGGGTGCCATGAATATTGGCCCCCTCCCAGGCTAGAAACACCAGCCGTCAGCCGCCCCAGAAATGGCGCATCCATAGGATGCGCCAATTCTGGCTCTTAGCCTCGCTCTTCCACGCTGCCCTGGTGCGGTGGCAGGGGGTAATAGTGGTGGGGTTCATGTCAGCACCAGCTGCCATGAAGCCCAGGTTAGTAACGATGGGCGTCTATAAGACACCCCCATTACTAACCTACAAAGTGTTAAAAAGAAAAAACACACTACACCCAGAAAAAAAAAATTTTTGGAAATAAAACACACCAATTTATTTAATTCTTAGTTTACAAAAAAAAATAGTTACCTGTCCACATTCCTGCGCTGATCTCCCATGCACAGCTGTCACATCTGGAGATGGTGACAGCTGTGCATGGCTGCTGTAAGCTCACACTGCCGGGAACACGTCCGCTCCCGGCAGCGTGAGCCCCTGACTGAGGTCACCGGAGTGCATTCAGTCAGCGCAGCTCCGGAGACCTCCTTTACGGCACTGCTGTACCGTGGGAATTTCTCACGGTACAGCAGGGCCGTAAAGGAGCTAACCAGAGCAGCGCTGCCTGAACTCCGGCGAACCCGCTTATGCAATGACGGGGCTGCTTTACGGCCCCGTCATTCTAGCGGCGGCAGCGGTTTAGAGCGGTCACATTCTATGTGGCTGCTCTAAACTGGAGATCATCGTGGGACACTCGTGGACTACTACGGAGGGGTAAGGATAAGGTTGAGGTTTATTATTTTATATTTTATTACAGGAGATCGATGGCGTCGGGGAATTAGGTGTCTAGGTGAGTATAGGTGTATTTTTTCATTTTTTACTTTATTTTAGGTGGCGATCGGCGGGGACAGGTAATGTATAAACTAATTTATTTTAGGTAACCACTGGCCACCAATGAAATGTATTTACAATTTATTGGGGACCAAAAACAAAAAAAATATATATGGGGGCCTAAAAGAATAAAAGATGTATAGGGGCAAAAATAACATATGGGGCAGTTTAAATAGCAGGATCAGGCTGATGGGAACTACTGCTCCCTTCGAGCTGATCCTGCTGGCACGAGTGGACGGGGGACAGACATAGGCGATGGGAGTAGTAGTGTCATATCGGCCAATGTCTGCCTGCACGCAAACACCCGCAGACATCGCACAAACACCCGCAGACACTGCGCACACACCCGCAGACACCCGCAAACACCCGCAGACACCGCGCACACACTAATCATGACCGGTCTGATGGTCTGGGAGGTGAGGCTGACCTGTGCGGTGGTGGGAAAGTTCATGTGAGTTCATGCAGTCAAGCATGAACTCACATGAACTCTCTGAGGGCACCGCGGCTACTTCAAATGAACAGCTGATCAGCATCACCTGATACCTCAACTGTTCATTTGAAATAACCGGCGGGAGAGCGCAGCACAGAACGGGAAAGCCGGCGGTGAAGTCTTTTCACTGCCGGCTTCCCCTCCCGGGTCCTTCGCTCCCCGCCCGGTCCTAACTTACGATCGGGATGGGGGGAGCGGAGGATCGGGATGGGGGGCTGCGGGGAAGCAGTATGGGACTGTGTGATTGTTTAAAAGCTGGTGACTTTTTACCGCCCGCCGGCTTTTAAACAATCAGGAGAATTCTCTCACGCTGGGATGGCATTCCGATATTTGTGTCCCATTGACTTGCATTGGTTTCCGGTATCGGAATCGGCAATATCCGATACTTTTTGGGTATCGGTCCGATCCAATCCGATCCGATATTTCCCGATATCGGAAGGTATCGCTCAACACTACTCGTGAGACATGACTAGAACGAAGCTCCATAGGTCACTCCCGGTCATGTCTCAAAAGTGATGATGTTACCGATGTCTTGTAAGACATGACCAGAAGTGAACTATGCAATGTTGTTCTTAGAACGACGCTCCATAGGTTGCAGTAGAGAATCGTTGGATGTCGTGGGAACCACAATGGATTACATAGGAGCTCTTTTAATAATAAATGGGTGAATGAGGGAATGTGTCATGGAGTCTTTATTCAAATAAACTTTTTTTTTCCTCTGTGTGTGTCATTTTATTTTTAAATATGGGGTTAGTAATGGGGGTGTCTGATGGATACCTCTCCATTTCTAACCCCTGGGCTTGATGCCAGCTGACATTACACAGCTGTCATCAACCCCTAAAACTATTTCCTAAATTGCCACCACACCAGGGGAATCGAAAAGAGCCAAGGCTAAGGGCCAGAATTGGTGCATCTAATGGATGCGCCATATCTGTGGTGGCTGAGGGATGGTCTTATTAGGCTGAGAAGAACCCAATATCCATGGACCTTCCCGGCATATTAATATCAGCTCCCACCTGTCTGCTTTGCTTAAGCTGGTTATTAAAAATAGGGGGGGGGCCCACATCATTTTTTGGGGGGACTCCACATTTTTAATAACCAGCAAGGGCAAAGCAGACAGCTGGGGCTGATATTAATAGGCTGAGATGGTCCATGGATATTTGCCCCTTCCCAGCATAATACGATCAACTCACAGCTGTCTGCTTTCCTTTGGCTGGTTATTAAAAATAGGGGGGACTTCACATCATTTTTTCATTTATTAAAAAGTACAGTAACCTACACATGCAAGGCACTGCTCCACTCCTCCACTTGGACCTCCACCTCTTGGTTCAAGATCATTATTTTTTTATTCTATGCTATTTTAAGTAATTTCCCTATTCACATTTGATTGCAGGGCATTTGTCCTGCTCTTATCCCCATTCTGCTTCCTTTTTCAGCCCCCTAGCCCTTACTATGACCATTTTACAGCCATTTTACTGCAACAAAGTTCGGGTCACCTTTGACTTCTATTGGGTTCGGGTTCAGGGTCAAGTTCGGGTCAACTTCTGGTACCCCAATCGAACTTTGAACTAAAGTTCAGCCAAACCAGATGAACCTGAACATGCATATGTCCACTCATCCCTAGCAGTAACTTCATTGTTGATTTGCCCATAGCTATTCTCTTATTGACTTCCGGTGTGATCGCAGCATCTTGAGTGAACTTTCAGTTCATCGCTGTCCATCTCAATTGTGTCCAGGTCGTACCTGGCAGTAGTCAATATCTTTGTCTTCATCATATTGAGTAGGAGTCCGATGTTAGAGCTTTCTATCTTGACACTCAGTAATAAGTCCTTCTTTTTATCTACACTTGTTGCTATCAATGTTGTATTGTCCACATATTTAAGATTGTTGATAATTCATCCAGCAATTTTAATTCCTTGTTCTTTTTTGGCAAGTTTACCATTCCTGAACATAGCTTCTACATATAGATTGAAGAGAAATTGTGACAGGATGCAGCCTTGTCTGACCCCTCGCTCTACTTTGAATCATGCCATGTTGCCATGTTCAGTTCGGACTGTTACTTCTTGGTTGATGTAAAGGTTTCTAATGAGACAGATCAGATGGATCGGTGCACCAATATCCTTCATGGTATTCCAAAGTTTCTGATGATTAACAGAGTTTAGAGTTTTAGGCTTTGCTGTAGTCAATGAAGCCAAAATAAATCTCCTTGTTGTATTCTTTGGCCTTTTCCACTATCCATCTAATGTTAGCAATTACATCTCTAGTTCCTCTGCCTTTTCTGAATTCTGCTTATTTCTCTGACAGCTATTTGTCAAAGTAAGGCTGTAGCCGTCTTTGTAGGAGCTTCAGTAGTATTTTGCTGGCATAAGGAATGAGTGCAATAGTCTGAAATCTGAGTAATAGTCGGTAGCATCTCCCTTCTTCGGAATAGGAATTAACACGGATCTTGTCCAGAGTTGGATGATGTCAACACAAACAGCCTCATCATGCATTGTCAAGATGCTGATGCTGGCATTGGGCAGTATGCTTAGTTTGGTACTTCAGTTGAAACCTGTCCGCCCGGGGTGTCCCTGATGGCAAAATACATTGCTGATGGCATAGCTTTCAATATCACTGATCCACACAACAAATACACAATACAGACATAAAAAATACAATATATACATCAAATAGACAATATACACAATAAATACACAATACAGACAGCAAAAAACACAATCCAGACAACAAAAACACAATAGCACATAAAATGCACTTAACAAATATGCAATACAGATAACGAAAACATAATACAGACATCCGATACACAATACAAACATTAAACATGCAATACAGACAACAAATACAGAATACACACAACAAATACACAGTAACAGTATTTATTTATTATTTATTTATATGTAGAAGTATTTACTTATTTAATTTACTCACTTCTATAGCACGATTAATTCCACAGCACTTTACAGACATTATCATCACTGTCCCCATTGGGGCTCACAATGTAAATTCCCTATCAGTATGTCTTTAGAGTATACTAGGTTTTTCATGGCAAGTTTCAACAGCTGCTCCCCCTACTGAAAATATAAAAACTTTTTTTGAATTATTTTCTCTTATTTTATACCTCTAAAAACTTATTTTTTTTAAATATTAATACTTTAAATTTTTTCAATTGTAAAAAATTTGATGATACATTCCCTTTATGATACCAGTCTTAATGGAGGCACTGCTGGTTTAAGATGTGCTTAATTCTTTAAGAGGTGCACAGCATTAGGTACATCTTAGAACAGCTGTGCACCTTCACCAGAAATGCGAAATCCCAACCAAGCTCTACCCACTTTGGTGTCGCTGTCCAGGACGAGTGTAAAAATGTCATAAGTCATAAAATTTTTGTAGAACTTCGAGTTGTGCAAAAAGTTTGTGACATTTCAAAATGTTTATGCCAGAAAACTGGTGAAAACAACTTAACCAATAGGGCCAACAGACATTTGGACAATAATGGTCCTTTTAAGACCATTAACATGTATATTATTAGCAGTTCAATAGTCTTCTGCCAAAAAGTCAATCCATTAGAACAAAACAAAATCTGGACAAAGAAAAAGAATATCACTTATTTACTCATTAAAGTAGAGAGAAGTTGCCAATACTGACCATGAATCCCAGATGTGAAAGGCAGGTATGTCTATGTACAAGCTGGTTTCTTCTTAATCATTGTCCCTGCTGCTTAATTAACCTATTTTAGACAAAATCAAAGCTTTTGCACAGGGCTCATGTTGGCATAATGTGTTGTGTCACTAACAGAGCTAATGACTGGGAGTCTGAGAGCACCACATGAGACTATTGCATGTGTGTTGCCAAGATAGAACATCAGCTCTTCTTGCAAATTACACATACTAGCCATCTGTGTGTAGCCATGTGCCCTTTATGCAAAGTTAACATAACCACACTTAAAACTGCACAATGTATATGTAAATAGTTTGGAAATTAATATTTTAGTATTTAATAAAAATAGAAATAAAATATACATGCATTTATAAGGCATCATTCAGACATACAATATTCACATACATGTTGTATCCATGTTTTTCCGGTAGCTATTATAGTCTATGTGGCTGTTCACATGCCCATGATTTTCACCGACTATGTGTCCACAAAGAAATAATGAAGACTATAGATGAGCTCTTCCATATGTGAAGGATTAAGATTAAATCGAGTTTCCGGAAGTTCACAGCTTCACACAAATTCAAACATTTTGAGATTTGATTTATAAAAAAAATAAAGTAAACTTGTCCAGTATTTCCTTTACTGCTGAAATATCAGAGAACGAGTTAATGTCATTTTGCTTTGCCCTGTGGGCCTCCCCATAATGCCCTGCAGCATGACTAGCAGATTATTATATCTTGTACATTGGTGGTACCTGGGCTATCACAGATCAGCGGTTCATAGTGGAGTCATTGGGTAAGTCTCTCTATTCTGTACTGTGTAAGCGCTTATGGTCAGCGGGATCCTCTCTCTCACTCTCTCTCATCTGTAAATTGTAAGCTCTTATGGTCTTATGCTCAGTGGGGTCCTCTCTCCACTGTAAAGTGTAAACTCTTATGGTCAGTGGGGTTCTCTCTCCACTGTAAAGTGTAAACTATTATGGTCAGTGAGGTCATCTCTCCACTGTAAAGTGTAAACTTTTATGGTCAGTGGGGTCCTCTCTCCACTGTAAAGTGTAAACTCTTATGGTCAGTCGGGTCCTCTCTCCACTGTAAAGTGTAAACTCTTATGGTCAGTGGGGTCCTCTCTCCACTGTAAAGTTAAAGTTCTTATGGTCAGTGGGATTCTCTCTTTCTCTCTTGTTTGTAAATTGTGAGCTCTCATGGTCTGTGGGGTCCTCTCTCTCCTCTCCCCCTGGGTCTTCTCTCTCTCACCTGTAAGGTATGAGCTCTAATGGTAGGTGGGGTCCTCTCTCTTATTTGTAAAGTGTAAGCTTTTATGGTCAGCTGGGTTCTCTCTCTCCTCTCCCTCACAAGTATTTTCTAAGCAATTACAAGCTTTACATTATTGAAATTCCTGTAAATTTGTTCACCACCAATCATATTTTTGAGGAAAATTTGAGGAACTCACCTAATTTACATCAAATATGCTTCTCTTTAAAGGAGACGCGTCTGTCTTTGATCTGAGAAAAATTATTCATACAAGTCTAAGGGTCCATAAAAATCATGAACAGCACACGGATGTTAGTGATTACCATTGCAATGGGTTGGAGAAACTCTGCAACTTTATTTTTGCATTAGGGAAAATCACTGATGAAAATCTAATGATAAAAATTGATCGATCACTGATGAAATCGGGTCAAAACACTGATGAAACGAGAACCATTTTTTGTGTACCAGAAAAATCACTGATACTGTGATATTCTCCTATGCAAAAAAAAATGCAAAGTTTCTTTTATCAATTGCAATGTTAAAAAGGGACAGCAAAGAGATTTACACCGACGGTATCTATGTCCTGTCTGTGATTTTCATGGACCTATAGATTTGTGTGAGTGATTTCAATCCGTCACGCAGATCAAAATGGACAATTCTATCAATGTTTTTCATTGATAGAACTCGTACCTATTATAGTCTATGGCAGGGGCGTACATAGAAACCATAGGGACCATTAGCAAAAGTCCAAATTGGGACCCCCCCCCCATAAAAAAAATATGCAGCAAATTTCCCCAGCAAAGTATGATGCCCTCACAGACGCCCACTAAGTATGATGCCCCCCCATATACCCACACTGTATGATGATCCCCCAGCAACCCCCTCCCTCACACAGTATTATGGTTTCCAAAAAGTATGATGACCCACATTGTATGATGTCCTCACAGCCGCCCACGAAGTATGATGACCCCACAGGTCCTCCTCTGTATCATGGTCTCCACAGGACCTCCATACAATATGATGAAGGTACCCACAGTATAATGGCCGGCACAGGTCCCCCACACACAGTAATGTTGGCCCCCACAGTAGTCCTCACGACAATGATGGTCCCCACAAGCCCCCAACACAGTATGATGACCCCACAGTAGTCCCCTCCACAGTATAAGGCCCCACAGCCACCTACAAGTCCTGACTGATGAAAAAAAAATATAAAAATTAATCAACTAGCCCTGTTTCAACAATGAGCTGCTCTATGCACCGTGTGAACGGAGGCGATGCACAGCAGACGTGACATAGTGACATCATTCTCGGTGCAATGAAACACAGACTCATGTCTGAATGGTGCAGCAGGGAGCCTTTAAAGGGAATCTATCACCACTTTGGAGTTATCAGACCTCTACTATGGCCATACAGGGTATAGAAAAGTAAATCTATACTTACATGTATGGCCCATGGTAGAGGTTTGATTGCAGAGAAAAGTGCTTTAATCAATTCTATTTTGTACTTTCAGGATTTGCTGCGGTTTTTACGCTGCAGAACTTCTGCACTTATTATGTAAATCAGTGGACACGCATTTTACGTTTTTTTTTTACACATGCGGATTTTCCTCATCTAGGCAAGTCTTTGAGGAAAGTCCACATGCGGACTCGCAAGAGAAATTGACATGCTGCGGGTGTGAAAGACGCATGTCAGTTTCTGCGGGTGTACCGCAGGTGCCCAGATACGCATGATGGACATGGGATTTTTAGAATCCCATCCACTATGCTGTAACATCTGGACACTGCATAAATATATAGTGTCAAAACTGCAGCAAATCCTGAACGTGGGGATGCACCTTACGGGTATGTGCCCACGATCAGGAGCCGCTGCGGGGTTGAAGTTGCGTGTTTATACAGCATCAAACCCGCAGCATCCAGATGTTACAGCACAGTGGATGGGATTCAGCTCAACCCTCTGGTCCCAGGTTCAGGATCTCTGTGGTGACTGACAGACCCAAGACAGTGGCTGGCTGTGAGGGGCTTCCTGACTCTTTCTTTGTTCACAGCCCTCATCCCCAGTTAGCCTAGATAGTTGAACAATTCGAAACACGACCCCTCCCCTGCCTTAACACCCGGCCGCACATCCAACAGGACATTAAGGTAGAAAGAAACTTGTTTACATTTCACACTCAAAGTGCAGAGTGCTGCAGCCAGTCAGTCAGCTGAGACTCACCCCTGCAGCCAGTCAGTCAGCTGAGACTCACCCCTGCAGCCAGGCCGGCTCCTTTGTCTCTATTAGGCAGCTCTAATGATGATCGCTCAGGCTGCTCAGCTCTTCTCTGCTGTGCACGCAGCGCAGTGATCTCGAGGGGTGTGTCTATGGACAGAGCAGCCGGCTCCGGGCCCCCTGAACGCTGGGGCCCCAAAGCAGTCGCGTGGTCTGCCTCTATGGGTGGCACGCCACTGGTCTATGGAGCTGTTCAGATGTCCATGTACTTTTGCAGGTCGAGTGGTTCACACCAAAACACAAAGACACATTTGATTTTGATCCAAGTCAAACTTGCTAATGTAAGTCTGTGGATCCATGAAATAATCAGACTCCACTCGGATGCCATCTGTTTGCTATCCAAATTGCATATTTATTTGATAAAAAAGCTTGAGAGAACTTCTCATATGCCAAAAAAAAAAAGATGAAATGCTGATGGTAAAAACTGACGCTTTGATCAAACCTTGAGGAAAATCTGATTCAAAACACCAATGGAAATCAGACCATTTTTTTGTGTGTGAGAAAAATCATTGATGTCAGAATTAGTAAACTCTAATATACACTCACATGTAAAGCGCCACGGAATAAATGGCGCTAAAATAATAAATAATAATAATAATACTCTCAACACCTTAGACACTGATGAATCATGTACATGTTCTTTCTGTGATATAAAACATATCCATTATAGTCCATTGTGGTCATTTACATGTCAGTGTCGGACCAATTGGTCCGCAAAGAAAAATATGTCTTATTTGATTCAAGTCATGGATCAAAATTACCCATAAAAGTTTATTGGTCAGTGAAAATCACACACATTAGAATCCATGTGCAATCCATGTGCTCTTCACTTTCAACATGGCAAATGGGTAGGAGAAGATTTGCAATTTATTTTTCCAAGCGAGAAAATCATATATGAAACAGAGTAAAAACTAAAACACTGACCAAATACTGATGAAAATTGGTTCAAAATTACTGCTGAAATTCGGACCATTTTATTTTGCAGAAAAATCCCTGAAGTCTGAATAAAACTTAAGGTTAAGCACTCACAGTGAGTTTTTAGTTAGTGTTTTGACGCTGTGCCTTTTTGCTTCACAAAATTACAATGACAATTTCTCTTGCGGGTACGCTGAAATTTCTGTACAGATTTTGCCAATAGGATGGCATTATATGCAGAAAATCTGCATGTAAAAAAGCATATGCATCTTGTGTGTTTCCGCTGCAGAAATGCACTAAAATGCATGTAATTCGCATATAGTTACATAGTTACATAGTTTATAAGGCTGAAAAAAGACAAGCGTCCATCCAGTTCAGCCTATTTCTTGTGCACTGCAGCTATTCCGCAGCGTTGATCCAGGGGAAAGCAAAAAAAAAAACATGCAGTATAGGCCATTTTACATCATTGAGGAAAAATTCACTTCCCGACCCCAATCTGGCAGTCAGATTAAATCCCTGGATTAATTAACTAAGCATAAGATATAATTTTATTGTTCTCAAGAAAGGCGTCCAGGCCTCTCTTGAACTCATTAAGTGAGTTGGACATCGCCACTTCCTCTCCCAGAGAGTTCCAGAGTCTCACGGCTCTGACCGTAAAGAATCCCCTTCTATGCTGGTGCAGGAACCTCCTTTCCTCCAGACGCATAGTGTGCCCCCTCGTCTTTGTCACCATCCTTGGTATAAACAGGTCATGGGAGAGATCTCTGTACTGCCCCCTGATGTATTTATACATGTTTATGAGGTCTTCCCTAAGCCTTCTCTTTTCCAACGTAAATAGGCCTAATTTTGACAACCTCTCTGGGTATTCTAGTCCCTCCATTCCCTTTATTACCTTAGTCGCCCTCCTTTGTACCCTCTCTAGCTCCAATATGTCTTTCCTGAGCACCGGAGCCCAGAACTGTGCACAATATTCTAAGTGCGGCCTTACCAGCGCTTTATATAGAGGAAGAACAATGTTCTCATCACATGCCCCTATTCCTCTTCTGATGCATGCCATGACTCTATTTGCCTTTGCAGCTGCTGCCTGACACTGGGCACTCCAATTTAATTTGCTATTAACCAAGACGCCCAGGTCCTTCTCCATGTCAGATTTCCCCAACGGTTTCCCATTTAATATGTATAGGTGACTGCTGTTTTTCTTTCCCATGTGCATGACCTTACATTTATCGGCATTGAACCCCATTTGCCATTTTTTGGCCCAACTCCCCAATTTATCTAAATCCTCCTGTAGCTGTGCCCTATCCTCATCTGTATTAACTACTTTACAAAGTTTAGTATCATCTGCAAATATTGCTATTTTACTATGCAACCCTTCCACTAGATCATTAATAAATATATTAAATAATATAGGGCCCAAGGCAGACCCTTGAGGCCCCCCGCTAGTAACCCTGACACACCCTGAGCTTACTCCATTGATAACCACCCTCTGCTTTCTATCACTCAGCCAGCTATTTACCCACTTGCACACATTATCCCCCAGACCAGATACATGACTGTATCAATAGAGTTTTGTCAAAGCCAAAGGCAAGGAAGTATCAAAAACAAAGCAGTTTAATTTAAAACTTGACATACCAAAAAAAGATAAAAATTGCAGCATCCAAAAAGTGACAAAAACACGTGTAAAAAATACTTTTATAAATGCAATGAATAAAAGCAGGTAATCTAATCTAGCTAATAGGTGCAGAAATTCTGCAGAAAATCTGCACCATCGAAAATTCATCAAATGCTCATCATGGAAACTTAGACTAAGATGTTACGTTAAGTCATATATGTAAAACTCTGACCTGTAGGTCAAATCTGGCCCACAGGGTGATTATATTTGGCCCACGACACCAGAACCACCACCCCTATGTGGGGCCATTATACTGTTTGGATGACTATGTGAGGCCCATTATTCTGTATGAGGGACTATGTGGAGCACATTATACTGTATACTGGTTGACTCGTTACTTTGCCCAAGTTTTTCATTTTGGCCCTTTGTGTGTTTGAGTTTAACATCCCTGCATTAAGTTGTGGAGCGAAAATATGCAGTATCAAAAACTCACCAAAAACTCATTTGTGGGAACTTAACCCCTTTATGACTACCGACACATATTAAAATGGCGATCATTAAGGAGAAAATGCATGAATAGCACTGCCCGCGCTGCCCCACAGCCAGAATATCCTCAAGTGACAGCTGTACATGACAGGTATTGGTCTCAGACAGTTTTGAAGCCGATTGGGGCCGATTCTCCATTTAAACATCGCTGTCAATTGTGACAGCAGTATCTAAGTGGTTAAATGGGGGTTAAAAGACCCTCTTTGACAGGATCGACCGCCCCCGATCCTAATCGCGGGTGCCGATCAATGCCATAGTACCCTGAGGACATCTGATGACCCCAGGGTATGGTGACAAGTAAGATCCTGCTATAAATATACATAACCCCCAAGGGTCAAAAAAAGGAAAAAAAGCACAGACAAATCATGAAAAGCCAATTCGCCTTTGTGATAAAACAAAAATAAATAAAAAAAGTACACATAATTGGTATCACTGCGTCCACAACGACCCGATCTACAGTATAAAACTGTCATGTTATTTATTCCGTATGGCTAATGTGACGCCTCATTCTCGAAAGAGCCCCTTTTGAGCTTACCCTGGGTGATGGGGGGACTCGGCGTCGGGTCCTGTGATGAAGAGATGGGGTGCAGCCGTGGCCCGGACCCGACCCGTGCTCAGGGCCGTCACATGAAAAGGAAGATGTTGTGGGCTTGTCTGGGTTGAGTGGCTTAATTAACGACTACGCCACCTGTGGTGCCTGGTGAAGGGTCACCAGCGCCGCTGCAGTCCGCCGAGGCCTGGTGTCATGGCGGCCACAGTTCTCACTGCTCCCCACAGGTGGAGCAAGGCCTCGGGGCAGACAGGCAGGATGGAAGGGGGGTAGTAGTGCGGGGGAGTACGGGCACCGCGTCGCATGGCATGGCGCAGAATGAACAGTCCGGAGGCCATAGGGGTGAACTTCCAAGGCTTTACTCACTTAGAGACGACAGCGGGAAGGGGACTCCCTGCTCCCCGCGGAGTCCTGCGGCTACCAGGGACGGGGGTCCGACTACCTCCGAGGAAGTCCAGCATTCAGTCGGGACCCTACACCAGAGTGTTCCTGCACTACAGACCTCTCCCTTTCTCGTCTGTGCATGTGTAGATAGGCCGGGTCTCCCTCTGAGCTCCTCTCAGAATTAGGGCACGGGTGGCAATTCCTCTCCATCCGATGCCCGGTGGGATCCTCTGGGCCTACCGGGCTTTCCCAACTAGAACTTGGAGTGACGAGGTCGGGTGTTGGGAGCCGGTACCCCTCTTGCAGCCGGAATCCCTCTGAATAGATCAGCTAGGCGAGGACAGATGGTGTACTCCGCTCCGTCTGCATCCTCCCCGGGACCCATTTGCTGTGGAGCCACACTCTAGAGCTCCCGGGCCTTCTTGCTCATGGTCCTCGACCGGGCTGAGATAGTCCTTATCTCCCGCCTGCCCATCATCCCAAGCCCTAGGGACTAGGGCCGTGTCTCAATCTCCTGCAGGCCCACACAGGATCCACTTTCAGGGTAGGAGATCACGTTCTGACACCAGTCAGGGTACAGCCATAGTACAGCTGAGTACTGTCAGGCATCAGTCAAGAACAGTCAGAGAACCAAGAGCCAAGATGGCCTTACATTAAATATTAGATTTGAAGCGTAACTAACTTGTAAGTCCTCCACCCTCACCCACTAACTGGTTCCTACCACTTTGTGTTCCCCAGTCAGGGGAGCCGCACCTAGTGCATACTAGCTCCCTCTGGTGGAGAAGTGTAGTGTTGGATGCAAAGGTTGGGTCACGACTATCACACTGTCCTTACCTCATAGGAGGAACACTACACTCCATTAAAGAAGTGCAGCATCCCTGTGGCGGTCGAACCCTCAGGGGCGCCACAGCTAACACTGTAAAAAAAAAAAAAAACATGCCAAAGATGTCGCTTTTTCATCATACTGACACACAAAAAATGTAATAAAAAGTGATCAAATGGTCATATGTAAAATAAATGGTATAAATGAAAAAGCCAAACGCAAAAGGGAAGCCCTAATATAGCTCATTCAGCAGAATGAATATGCTCTTATATTTCTTATATTTTACATGCATACAAACTAATACTACAGTTCATTTTTTTCGGTTAAGCTCTCAGAATATGGAGACGAAAAAAACTATTTTTTTTATTAAAAAGCATTTTTACTGTGTGATAGCAGCAAAACATAAAAAACTCAATCTAAATCTGGGATCACTGTAATCGCACCAACCCGAAAAATAAAGCCGTCAAATCACTTATATTGCACGGTAAACCGTGCTAAAACAAAAATCAGAAATATTTTTGCACAGCTGTCCTTTTCTTAATTCTACCTCTCAAAAATCAGATTAATGCTTGGGTTATATTTATCTATACTGAGCGCTTAAGACAGGGTTTCCATATAGATCCCAAAAAATGCAATTCAGACAAAACCCCTGACGGAACCACTCACTTATGGGGCACATGGAGACACTTTGGACTCCGTGTGGTCTCCGTTCCGGTGGAAACCACCGGAACAGACATCGAAAGGCATACAAAGCGTCCCCATCTTCATCATTATAGTGGATGGTTCCGTCTGGGGTTTTGTATGAATCACTTTTTGTGTGATTTATACGGAAACCCCAACGTAATTAAGTGCTCAGTGTAGAACACAAGAATCCGATACAAGTCTTGTACTGAAAGTGATCCAAATATGTTAAGTACCCAAAATGTTACCAATAAAAACCCTAACTTGTCCCACACAAAACCCACTAACTGAGTTCTGTCATCTGTCACTGGAAATATAAGGGTTTCCACATTACTTGTAGAACAAAGACCGTGGAAAAGTGACATGGCTCCAGCTCCCTCATTTCAAGTGAAATCTGCTCCCTCAAATAAAAATGCTCCCTCATTCTGAGCCCCACTGTGCCTATAAATCAGTAAGTGGCCACATGTTTGGCATTATTGCAGTGAGGAGAGCCCAATTAACAATTTACCGGGTGCATGGGTGCATGTCTATAGAAGCACAAGCTGGGCACAATGTATGGGCGCTACAATATATGGGTGTACTACACTGTATTGGGGCACAATGTATGGGCATTAAACTAGCATATTTGCAATGCACCAGAATAAAGCATGGTGTTGATGTTAGAAAATAGTCACTGCAAACGCAGATGAAAACATGGAGAGGTACAATTTCTACAATGGGTTACTTTTGGAGGTTTTCTGCTGTTCTGGCACGTTTGGGGCTCTACAAATATCACCCGCAAACTACTCTAGCAAAATCTTTGCTCCAAAAGCCAAATAGCGCTCCTTCCCTTCCAGCCCTGATGTGTGGTCTAACAGTACTTTCTGATGACATATGGGGCATCAACGCATTCTGGAGAAATTGCACAGTAAATTGTTTCACCTATTAACCCTTGTGTAACTGACAAATTTGCAGCAAAGAAAAAAATGATGTTTTTACCACTAAAATGTTATATTTCCATGTCCCAATTTTACAAAATTCTGTGAGGCACCTACGGGTTCAAAATACTCACTACACCCCTAGATGAATTCCTTAAGCTGTGAAGTTTCTAATATGGGGTCACATAGTTTTTTTTTCCTGTTTTGGCACCTCAGGGGCTCAGCAACAATCTATTCGAATGGAATCTGCAATCTAAAAGTAAATTAGCACTCCTTCACATCCGATCCCTGCTGTGTGCTCAAACATTAGTGTACAGCCACATATGGGGTACTGCCACTTCCAGTAAAAATGAAATAGCAAATTATGGGGCCCATATTCTCCTATTACTCATTGTGGAAACTATATATTTGGTGCTAAAATAGTATTTTAGTGGAGAAAATGTAGTTTTTTGTTTTCACATCTAAATGTTATAATTAGTGTTGAGTGAACATGCTCGACACTGCTCGGTACTCGCCCGAGCATCACGCTACTCGGGATGTTCGGCGAGCACCGAGCATTTACTGGTTACTCGGGCGGGAGCTCGGGTCTCCGCCCTGCATGTTTGCCGCTCTTTACAGAGCCAATGAACATGCAGGGATTGCCAGCCAGTCACTGTAATGCTGCAGCCATGTTGGTTGTGGGCATTACAGTGATTGGCTGGCCGCACAGCGTCACCTCGAGTATTTAAAACCGGGCGCCACCATCTTGGACACAGTCGCTCCAGATTAGACAGTGTAGGGACAGCGCTGCTGATTTAGGGAGAGATATAAACTGCAAAATAGTTAGTGTAGGGTCTGTAAAGGCTGCCAGAGCAAACAAACAGTCCTTTTCAGGACTAATATCCATCCCAGACACCAGGCAGGCAGGCTTTATAGGAGACACAGTGGTTATACCAGCAAAAGCTGCATTACAGTCCTGTGTGCTCCTGTTGCTGAAATTGCTGGACTTAGCACCAGGTGTCGGGGGCCAGGAAAAATCCTTTTTTTTTCATCTAAATCCTCCTTTTTTTTTCCTCCTTCACACTGTACAAATACCCGTCTTATTAACCTTTTGGAGTGTCCCCCCCCCCCCCCAAAAAAAAAGCGTGTCTCTGATTTTTCAGACACAAATATAACTGTTGAAAATAGTCTGGTGTAGGCTAGAGAAACAGAAGTGTTGTTTTGCACTTCCACGGTTCAAACCTCTGTATTATCCATTTTGGGCCATTTGTATCTAAAAAAAAAAACAGTTTGAGTGTGTCGCTCACTGTTCAGCCGTAAATCTATATATTTTAAAAAGTCTGGTATACCCCAGTAAACAATAACTGTGGTTTTGCCATCCCACGGTAAAAAATCTCTATTATTCAGCTTTTGGTAGTTTTTTCCGTAAAGAAAAACAGTAGTGTCTCCTGACTGTTGTGACACAAAAATATATCTGTTGAAAATAGTCTTGTGTAGGCCCGACATCCCAGTGTGGTTTCGCAGTTCCACGGGTCAAATCGCTGTACTATCCAGTTTTGGGCCTTTGGTATCTAAAAAAAAAAGCAGTTTGAGTGTGTCGCTCACTGTTCAGCCGCAAATCTCTCTATTTAAAAAAGTGTGGTATACCCCAGTAAACAATAACTGTGGTTTTGCCATCCCACGGTAAAAAATCTCTATTATTCAGCTTTTGGTAGTTTTTTCCGTAAAGAAAAACAGTAGTGTCTCCTGACTGTTGTGACACAAAAATATATCTGTTGAAAATAGTCTTGTGTAGACCCGACATCCCAGTGTGGTTTCGCAGTTCCACGGGTCAAATCGCTGTACTATCCAGTTTAAGGCCTTTGGTATCTAAAAAAAAAGCAGTTTGAGTGTGTCGCTCACTGTTCAGCCGCAAATCTCTCTATTTAAAAAAGTGTGGTATACCCCAGTAAACAATAACTGTGGTTTTGCCATCCCAAGGTAAAAAATCTCTATTATTCAGCTTTTGGTAGTTTTTTCCGTAAAGAAAAACAGTAGTGTCTCCTGACTGTTGTGACACAAAAATATATCTGTTGAAAATAGTCTTGTGTAGGCCCGACATCCCAGTGTGGTTTCGCAGTTCCACGGGTCAAATGGCTGTACTATCCAGTTTTGGGCCTTTGGTATCTAAAAAAAAAAGCAGTTTGAGTGTGTCGCTCACTGTTCAGCCGCAAATATCTCTATTTAAAAAAGTGTGGTATACCCCAGTAAACAATAACTGTGGCTTTCCTCTTCCACGGTTCTAATCTACTCTTTATTACCCTTTTTCCATTGATAGTGCAAGTGTAAGCTATTTTACTTCATTTACAATGGGCAAGTGTGAACAGGTTATTAATTGGATAGCAGATAATACTTCCAGTTACCTGGGCACCACCACCTCCGGTCTGTCTTCCACACGGTCAACTCTTAGTAGCCGTGAGTCTCGACCGCATACTCCTCCTCACCCTGATGCTCCTTCCTCCCACCATACCGAGTGTCGTCAGACAGCAAGTGATCCCACACTTGGACACTCTGAAGAGCTGTTCACTGGTCCATTTCCATATTTGAGCCCCTCGCCTGATACGCTTGAAGTGGTGGAAGAGGAGATGCCATGTTGCGATGCCCAAATATTTGAACAGCCACGGCCACAGGAAGTCAACGTTGGCAATCTGTCACAAGAGGTGGACGATGACGTGACACAATTGCCAGGAAGTGAGGAGGAGGATCGTGGTGCGCAAGTGGAAGAGGAGGTGGTGGATGATCTAGTAACTGACCCAATGTGGAAGGAGGACATGCAGAGTGAGGCCAGCAGCACACAGGGGGCGGGAGGCAGAGTACCCAAACAGGCAGGAAGAAGCAGTGTGGTGGCCGCAGACAGAAGGCAGGCAACCGTTCCCCGTAACACCAACATGAGGAACGTTGCCAGTACAAGCGGTAGGTCTTCCAGAGTCTGGAATTTTTTTTAAGACTCTGCTGATAACCCCAAAAAGACCATATGTTCCACCTGCCATGCCAGCATCAGCAGGGGTGACAAAACTACCAGCCTGACCACCACCAGCATGATCAGGCACATGGCAGCAAAGCACCCGACTTTGTGGGGCGAAACCCAGGGTCCACGACCAGTGTCAGCGGGTGTCACCACTGCTTCTTCCACTGTTGTGCGTGCAATAGAACCCCCTGTTGTGTGTGCAAGGCAATCCCCTGTCCATACTGCATGTAAAGATGCCCCCTCCTCTCAGTCTTCACTTGTTATGGCAGTTTCTCAAGAAACAGCATCAACGTCCACGTCTACGTCCCACCGCAGCGTTCAATTGTCCATATCCCAGACCTTTGAACGAAAGCGGAAATTCGCAGCTAACGCCCCACAGGCCACAGTCCTAAATTCGCACATTTCACGACTGCTTGCGTTGGAAATGCTGCCTTTTAGGCTGGTGGAGACGGAATCCTTCCGCAATCTTATGGCGGTGGCCGTCCCTCGGTACTCGGTCCCCAGCCGACACTATTTTGCCCGGTGTGCCATCCCCGCACTACACAAGCACGTGTCCCAAAGCATCTGCCGTGCCCTCAACAACGCAGTTACTGGGAGAGTCCACCTGACAAAGGACACGTGGACAAGTGCTTGTGGCCAGGGACGGTACATCTCTCTGACGGCACACTGGGTAAACATAGAGGAAGCCGGGACCCAGTCGGACCTTGGGACGGAACACATCCTCCCCACACCGAGGATTGCGGGCCCTATGTCAGTCAGAGTTGCCCCCACAGTGTACAGCTCCTGCGCATCCTCCTCCTCCTCCTCCTCCTTATGTTCATCCTCCATCTCAGATATCACCACATCAGTTACAAGCTGGAAGCATTGCAGTACTGCCTCCGCCAAGCGGAAACAGGCTGTGCTGAAACTTATAAGCTTAGGTGATAAACCTCACACTGCTTGTGAGTTGTGGACAGCTGTGAAAGAGCAGGCAGATCTGTGGCTGAGACCGCTGAACCTACATCCCGGCGAGGTGAGATCACACACGTACCATGCCTGGCTCATGTGCTTAACCTCGTGGTTCAGCGGTTTCTTAAATCGTACCCCGAGTTGCCAGATCTGCTCGTGAAAGTACGCCGCCTGTCAGCTCATTTTCGCAAGTCGGCTACAGCTTCCTCCGCTCTTGCTGTGTTGCAGCAGCGTTTGCTGCTTCCGGCACACCGACTGGTGTGTGATGTCCCCACACGTTGGAACTCTACCCTCCACATGTTGCAAAGGATTTGTGAGCAGAAGAGAGTAGTTGTGGAGTACAAGCTGCAACAAGGCCGTCGATATTCAGGTCAGACTCCACACATAAGACCTCAGGAGTGGACCTGGATGTCTGACATATGTACCATCCTGACAAACTTTGAGGAGGCCACCAAGATGGTGAGTGGCGATGACGCCATCATTAGTGTCAGCATCCCACTTGTCTATCTTTTGCAACGCTCTCTGCAGAGAATTAAAGAGGAGGCATTGCAGCCAGAGTATGGTGAGATGGATCAAGAAGCCGTAGCGGGCGATTACATACAGCCCAGCCTCATCTCATCCCCACGTGCATTGGGGGACAATGAGGGAGAGGAGGAGGAGGAGGAAGAACAGGAGCTGCTATCATGCGATGTAGACGGTAGTACCTGTACAAGTGTCATACCGTCGGATCAGCCTGGGTGGCCTGAGGACAGGGGGGAGGAGGAAGAGGAGGAGGAGGAGGAGAGCATGGTCAGTCGTCATCTTGGTGAGGACACGGAAATCTTGCCCGTTACCAGTCTGGCACGCATGGCTGACTTTATGTTACGCTGCCTTAACCGTGACCCTCGCGTTGTCAAAATGTTGGGTGACAGTCGTTACTGGTTGGTGACGCTTGTAGACCCCCGCTACAAGGAGAACTTTCACTCTCTTATTCCTGAGGTGGAGAGGTCTACAAAAATGGGGCAGTACCAGAAGGCCCTTGCTGCAGAACTCTTAAAAAAATTCCCATCTCAACACGCTAGCGGCAGAGGTCACAGTTCGTTGCCCAACCAAGGCGTACAGGCAAGAGAGATGCAACTCCAATCCAGCAGAGGCAGGGGAACACTGTCAATGTTCTGGGACAGTTTTCTGACACCCGCCCAGCTTACAGGCCCTGAGGCGCGGGGTACTCTCACAAGGAGTGGAAAGTTTCAAAAGATGGTGAGGGAGTACCTTGTCGTCCGTACCAGCGTCCTCCATGATTCCTCTGTGCCTTTTAATTATTGGGTATCCAAGCTGGACACTTGGAATGAACTCGCTCTGTACGCCTTGGAGGTCCTGGCCTGCCCTGCCGCTAGCGTGTTATCGGAGCGTGTTTTTAGTGCCGCTGGGGGAATTTTAACTGATATGCGCACTCGCCTGTCAACTGACAATGCTGACAAGCTGACCCTTATAAAAATGAACAAGGGCTGGATTGGGCCAGACTTCTCATCACCACCAAATGACAGCAGAGTAACATAAAGTCAAATCCACTGTGTTATTTCGGGCGGTGTATTCACATGCACCGCTTCACACCCACAGATGGGTATACGCTTCCTCATTTCGGCTGTTTTATCTTCTTCTCCTTATCCTCAGCCTCCACCACCAATATACCACCAGGGTGCCAGCATTGCAAGTTCCTCCGTCCTTATTTTTGGCAGCTTTGGCTTGCAAGGCATAAGCAAAAGCTATGGGACACCCACTCCCCAATAATGGGACTTATGTTTGTAATATGCTGTACTGCATGGCTCTTGTAAGGGGCATTGCAAGTTGCTCCGTCCTAATTTTTGGCAGCTTTTGCTTGGAAAGCATAAGCAAATACTATGGGAGACCCACTCCCCAATAATGGGACTTATGTTTGTAATATGCTGTACTGCATGGCTCTTGTAAGGGGCATTGCAAGTTACTCCGTCCTAATTTTTGGCAGCTTTTGCTTGCAAGGCATAAGCAAATACTATGGGACACCCACTCCCCAATAATGGGACTTATGTTTGTAATATGCTGTACTGCATGGCTCTTGTAAGGGGCATTGCAAGTTGCTCCGTCCTAATTTTTGGCAGCTTTTGCTTGGAAAGCATAAGCAAATACTATGGGAGACCCACTCCCCAATAATGGGACTTATGTTTGTAATATGCTGTACTGCATGGCTCTTATAAGGGGCATTGCAAGTTGCTCCGTCCTAATTTTTGGCAGCTTTTGCTTGCAAGGCATAAGCAAATACTATGGGACACCCACTCCCCAATAATGGGACTTATGTTTGTAATATGCTGTACTGCATGGCTCTTGTAAGGGGCATTGCAAGTTGCTCCGTCCTAATTTTTGGCAGCTTTTGCTTGCAAGGCATAAGCAAATACTATGGGAGACCCACTCCCCAATAATGGGACTTATGTTTGTAATATGCTGTACTGCATGGCTCTTGTAAGGGGCATTGCAAGTTGCTCCGTCCTAATTTTTGGCAGCTTTTGCTTGCAAGGCATAAGCAAATACTATGGGAGACCCACTCCCCAATAATGGGACTTATGTTTGTAATATGCTGTACTTCATGTGACGCGCCCCCTGGGCCATGTGTACACGTATGTTTGATACCCGGTGCCGGGTCTCTGGGGTCTGTAGTCTCCGTGGTGGTGACCCGGTCCCGTGGCTCAGGCTGGTCAAACCAGTGGCAGTCTTTCTTAGGTTTTGAGGTTAATTGTCCGACTGCGCCACCCGTGGATTGCGGTCAGGGAGTACCACCTCTGCGAGGCAGACTGCTGAGGCTGGTGTTGTGTGCGCAGCAGAGAATGGGAGGAGTATAGCCTCAGGGCAGTGAGTGTGGATGTTGGGGGTGATGGTGCACGAGCGCAGCAGGAACGACTCAGAGTCTTTGCAGTGCAGTTCAGGGTCTTTACTGATGATTATAAGGTAGACCCTCCCGGGAGTACTGGCTAGCATAAGAGGCCTGGTCAGTCTGTGAGCAAGCAGGAGTTCCCCTGGCCAGGTGGAGTTGTAGGCCTCCCCATCTGTTTGCACTCTTCCTGGCTACCTTGCTGTAAGCGGGTAGAAGTAGCCCTCGTCCCTGAGTGTACCATGTAGTGCTCACCCGTATGGCTGGTGACTTGGGGCCTTCTGTTAGCCTCCGCTCCACGACGGCGGTGCTGGTCCCTTGCTTGTGACTGAGCCTGCGGGCTTCTATGGCCAGAGGACCTGAAATCCCCTGCCGGCTGGTTTCTGCTGCCTCGGACCTGAAATCCCCTGCCGGCTGGTTTCTGCTGCCTCGGACTCCTGTGTCCGGTTCCTATTGTCTTCTGCCAGGGCGAGCTCTGCTCAGCTTCCAGCCCCTGGTCTTTAGCTCCTAGCTCCTACAGAGCTCCTTGCTGTTACTTTCCCTTGCTCTCACTTTGACTCTGACTGTTCTCTGACTCACTCAACCCCACCCCAGATCCAGTTTATAAGGGCAGAATTCTCCCCTCCCAGGACTGGGGCAGGAGGATGTTGCATGTTTAAGGGATCCTGACCAGGAAACCTCCCACTTGCTCTCCGACGTAATATCTCTATTACTGTGGTGACCAGACCCCTGGGGTGCCACACATGGCTCTTGTAAGGGGCATTGCAGTTCCTCATAATTTTTGGAAAGCCTTCCATTCACTGCTTAGGCCAACAGTGCACAGGAGACCCAGTTGCTATAAATGGAAAAAAAGGTTTAGTTAACGCCCTCTGACCTCCATGTCATTTCCAAGGGGCATTGGAGTGCCTCGAAATTTTTGGTAGGCATTGCACTCACTGTATGCCCTATAACTGTGTAGCCAAACCGCTCCTTTTGTTACAGAAACATATCCTACAAGACTTATCTGGTTGACTGGCCTGATATTGATGTGAATGGTCCCTGTTCCTCCTGCTCTTTCTCCTTTGCCACTACCTCATCCATCATTTATCACCTGAAGCTTTGTTTTAACGGGAGTCATAGAACTTGGATAGTAGCAGGAAAACATCCAGCAATCCTCGGAGGAGGTAGGATATGCGCCAAAACGCTGACCATCTCAGGCCTAGCCGCTACTACATACATGCGCTTGCATTACAACAAAGCAAAGCAGATGCTAACTTCTATCACTCTCATCATGCTCCTCACCTTGGCACTCTCAACTCCCCTGATGGAGAAGCCAGGGCCCACCGTAGGAGTCTGATAGTCCGGTGGGCTCGGCCAATGCTGCCCTAAAGCAGGCCAGGCTAAGAAAAGTGTGGGAAAGGTTACCGGGACAAATAGGGGTGGCTGGGGACCGAGTATGGACACCCGGCCACCCCCTGGAGGCTGGGGAGCAAGCGGGGACACCCGGCCACCAGGCGGCTGGGGACTGAGTATGGATACCAGGCCGCCGACACAGCCATGGCGTGGTGGCCAGATTCCGCCTCCACATGCCTAAAAGGCCCAATTTAAAGTGCAAGCAAGCAAGCAGTATGGTATTGGGTGGGTGGCAGGCTGCATATTTGCGCTTGCATTGCAAGGAATGGGAGAGGTACAATTGAACACTGCCCTGGGACAAGGACTTGAATGGGGATAGTTGCAAGTCTGCAACGACAGGTGCAAGGTGGGAGGCATCTTTGCATGTACCATGAACAGGGGTTTGGCATGCACACACTACAGCAGATAGGCTTTCCTTCCCACTAAATGCACTGGGGAGGGCACAGGTAATGTTTTGGTATACGCGCTTAATCTTATGTATAAGGCACACCAGGACAAATAGGGGCGGCTGGGGACTGAGTATGGATATCTCGCTGCCGAAGCAGCCATGAGGTAGTGGCCAGCTTCGGCCTCCTCCAAACTAAAAGGCCCCATTTCAAGTGCAAGCTAGCAGTATGGAATTGCAGTCTGGGGGTGGGTGGGTGGCAGGCTGCACACTTACACTTGCATTAAAAGAAAACATAGCAGATGCTAACTTCTGTCATCATCATCATGCTTCTCACCTTGGCACTCTCAACTCCACCGATGGAGAAGTCAGGGCCCACCGGAGGAGTCTGGTTCTCTGGTGGGCTCGTCCAATGCTGCCTAATGCAGACCGGTCTAAGAAAAGTGTGTGGGGGGATGTTCCAAGGAGAAATAGGGGCGGCTGGGGACCGTTTATGGACACCCGGCTGCCCCCAGGCGGCTGGGGACCGTGTGTGGACACCCGGCCGCGGGGCGGCTGGGGACCGAGTATTGACACCCGGCCGCCGGGCGGCTGGGGACAGAGTATGGATTCCAGGCCGCCAACACAGCCATGACGTGGTGGCCAGATTCCGCCTCCACATGCCTAAAAGGCCCAAGTTCAAGCAAGCAAGCAGTATGGTATTGCAGCCTGGGGGTGGGTGGGTGGCAGGCTGCATACTTGCGCTTGTTTTGCAAGGAATGGGGGAGGTACAATTGAACACTGCCCTGGGACTAGAACTTGCATGGGGATAGTTGCAAGTCTGCATCTTCTGATGCGGCAAGGATCACTTATGATGGGCACACTTTTAGACAGTGACCTGGGAGTCAGAGATGCTTCCAGGGGTCTTCCCCATGCTGTTCCCATGTCTTTTCAGCACTTTATGCATGTGTCACACAGCACATGGCCAGATAAGGTTGTAAAATGTTAAAATGACATTTCCCGGTGAATGCATTTGTCATAGTTGAAAGCAATACAAAAGTGCAAAAACGCATAATAAATGCTACTTGTGAGCATAGCCGAAGGTGTGGAGGAGTATTCTTCCGAAGGTGTGGAGGAGAAATGCTTCCTGGGGCGATCCCCATGCTGTCCCCATGTCATTTGAGCACTGTCACTATCGTTTTGGGCACTTGTTAGGCTTTTAAAAGACTGCCGGGGGTGCCACCGCAAAAATGTTCGAGTCTCCCATAGACTAACATTGGGCTCGTTGCTCGGGTCGAGCACCCGAGTATCACGGCGAGCTCGGCCCGAGCTTCGAGCACCCGAGCATTTTAGTGCTCGCTCAACACTAGTTATAATGTTTCGTGAGTCACCTGTACATTAAAAATGATCAATACACCCCTAGATGAATTCATTGAGGGGTCTAGTTTCCAAAATTGGGTCACATTTAGGGGGGTTTCTGCTGTTTAGGCATATCAGGGAGTCAGCAATTGTGACATGGCATTCATAATCTGTTCCAGACAAATTTATGCTCCAAAAATTAGATAGCACTCTTGCCTTTCTGAGCCCTACCATGTGTCCAATCAGCCGTTTTTGACCACATATGAGGTATTATCACATTATTCACATAGAATCATAGAATGTTAGAGATGAATGGGACCTCCAGTTTCATCGTGTTAAACCCCCTTCTCAATGCAGGAATCACTAAACCATCTCAGTCAGATGTCTGTCCAGCCTCTGTTTGAAGACTTTGATTGAAGGAGAACGCACGAATGCACGTGGCAGCCTGTTCCACTCATTGATCACCCTCACTGTCAAAAAAGTTTTTTTTAATATCTAACCTGTGTGGTAAAGCGACAAGCTTGGCTGTATGTGGAGGTAAACATAGAATACATTCTCTTTAAATTTTGGGGTTAGTTTATTCAGCAGGCATAAACTACCCTGGAGTCCATAAAGAAAACACAGCCCATTCGGCTAAAGAGACAAAACAAAATACAAAACTTGTAGCACAGTCCGTATCTCGGGCCAAAGTCTGGCCACTCACAGTCATTGTTACCCCAAGTGTACCAAAATTTCAGTCTTTAATTTGCCATACTCCTTGGCATCCTGTAAGGCTAAGTCATAATACGCCTTCTGGGGTTTCCCTGTCAGGTATGATGCTAACACCTCTGCCCATTGCTCTGGCAGAAGCCTCTGCCTCTTGGCGACCCTCTCCAATACCGTCAGAAAAGCTTTTACATCATCATCCGAAGTCATTTTCTGCAGCGCTCACCTTACCGCCTTTCGGACCGTAAAGTCGTCCACTGACATTATCGTCAGAGCTGTTGCCGAGCCACGGATCACCTCTTTGAACAAATCGATCTGCTGCTGCTGTTGTCGGCACTGGTCCTGTTGGGCCTGATGCTGGAGCTGAAGCTGCTGCATAAGCAACTTGGTGATCTCCTTTTGCGCCATCTGCTGTTGCTGTAGCATCTGCTGGTGCTGCGCTTACTGTTGTTGGTGCTGCGCTTGCTGCGCCGGCTGTGCCTGCAACAGATGCTTAAGGAGGTTGTCCATTTTGTCCGGCGTCACTTGCTGGCTTATGGTCGACTTCACCCAGAACATGCAGCCCTTCCTGTAACAGTTACACGTGTTCGCTAGGAGTTTTTCCCGCAATTCTACCACCACATGTGGTAAAGCGACAAGTTCAGCTGAATGCGGAGGTAAGCACAGAATACATTCTCTTTAAATTTTGGGGTTAGTTTATTCAGCAGGCATAAACTACCCTGGAGTCTATGAAGAAAACACAGCCCATTCGGCTAAAGAGATAAAACAAAATACAAAACTTGCAGCAGAGTCCGTATCTCGGGTCTGGCTACTCACAATTAAGCTCTCACGGTTTAGCACAGCACGTGTAAGCTCCTCCCTGGAGCAAGATTTCCCCAAAATACTGAACACACCTGAGTGTCAGGGCTGGCTATTTAAAGCCCAGATACTCCCTGGATTGGAGATAGGGTGAATAACGTGCTGTCCTGCACTTTGTTATCCACTAAAAACATTCCCTTGTAAACGTGGTCCTGTTAACTCTCTCTGCACCTAATGTGCAGGAGAAACTTCCATGTTTTCACATCACCGAGGCTAAGAGTCTCAGTGACACATATCTCCCTTCTGACACACTACCAGTGACTTTGTGACACCTGTATTTTCTACCTTTCACTATCATTCCATTGCTTCTTGTGTTTCCATGTGCAAATGAGAATATGGATGATCCCGCTGGACTGTGACATCCCTTCAGATATTTGTAGACAGCTATTTAGTCTCCTCTTAACCTTCTTTTTGCAAGCTAAACATTCCCAGATCCTTTAACCATTCCTCGTAGGACATTGTTTCCAGTCTTCTCACCATCCTGGTAGCTCTTCTCCGAACTTGCCCCAGTTTTTCGATGTCTTTTTTAAAATGTAGTGCCCATAACTGGACACAGTATTCCAGATGAGGTCTGACCAAGGAGGAGTAGAGGGGGATAATTACTTCACGTGATATAGACTTTATGCTTCACTTAATACATCTCAGAACTGTTTGCCTTTTTTGCTGCTGTATCAGTGTGGACTCATGTGCAGTCTGTAATCCGTTAGTATATCAAGTTTTTTTCACTAGTGCTGTTGCTTAGTTCAATTCCTCCTATTCTGTAGATGATAAATATCATTCTATTAGTCGCTGCCCTTTGATCAAGCTTATCTAGATCCTTCTGAATACTTTCTCTCCTCTAGTGTTAGCTATCCTTCCTAGCTTTGCATCGTTTGCAATTTTGATTAGTTTACCCTCCATTCCCTTATCTAGATCTTTTATAAAGATGTTGAACAAAACTGAGGCCAGGACAGAGCCTTGTGGTTCCCCACTTGAAACACTCTTCCAATTGGATGTCCAAACATTTATTACCACTCTTTGAGTATGATCACTGAGCCAGTTATGAATCCACTTAATGGTAGCCTTATCAATCCCATACTTGGTCATTTTTTCAAAAAGGATAGGCTGAGATACTTTATAAAATGCTTTGCTTATGTTGAGATATACTATTCGGGTAGTTAAAAACATGACTTTTAATGGCAACAATTAAAAAATGTAAGGGCAAGAAACATATACAATCAAACAAAAAAAAAAAGGAGGGGAAAGGTTGGGTGAGACACAGGTCTATGTGTTTCGGGCTCAGACGCCCTTAGTCCTTCTCAACACAGCCCTATATTAATTCTTTGATGGGTCTAGTTTCCAAAATGAGGTCACTTGTGGGAGTTTCTTCTGTTTTGGTACCTTTAGGGACTCTGCAAATGAGACATGGTGTCTGTAATCTATTCCAGCTAAATTTACATTCCATATACCAAATTTCATTCCGAGACCTGCCGTGTGTTCAAACAGTACTTTTTGACTGCATGTGGAGTTTTGTTGTGCTCAGAAGAAAGTGGGTAACGAATTGAGTGGTCCATTTTTTGGTGTTTCCTCTTCTAAAAGTGAAAAATTTGAGGATGAATTCCTCAAGAGGTGTAGTTTCCAAAACGGGGTTACTTGTTGGGGGTTTCTGCTGTTTACTCAACTTAGGGGTCTTGCAAATGCAACATGGCGCCCACAATCAATTTCAGCCAAATTTATGTTCCAAAACTCAAATGGTGCTCTTTCCTTTCTGAGCCCTGCTGTTTGTCTAAATAGAGGTTTCTGATCACATGTGGGGTATCACCATACTCAGAAGAAACTGGGTAACAATTTTTGGGGGTCCATTTTATCATGCTATTCCTTGAAAAAGTGAAAAAATTGGGGCTAAAGCAGCATTTTAGAAGTAAAATTACAATAATTTTTGTTTTCATTCCACTTTGTATTAATTCCTGTGTAGCAACTGAAGGGTTAAACATTTTCCTGACAACAGGTTTGAAGTATTTGAGGGGTGCAGTTTTTAAAATGGTTTCACTTTTTGAGAGTTTTTAATAAAAAGGCCCTTCAAAGTCCATTTAAATCTGAATAGGTCACTAAAGAAACAGATTTTGTAAATGTCTTGAAAAAATGAAAAATTGCTGCTCAACTTTTAACCCTTCTAACATCCTAATAAAATAAAATGCCATTTGAAAAATTATGCCGATGTACACTGTACACAGATGTAACAAACACTGTTACCCTTTTGCTTGTCAGTGTAAAGTAGACATATGGGAAATGTTATTTATTATTTTTTTGTACAGCAAGACTAACTGGTTTAAGGATATCAAAATTGAAAGTGTGAAAATTACGAATTTTTCAAAACTTATTTTTAATTTACCACTAATATAAAGTAGAATGTGTAACGAAAAAACAATCTAAAAATCACTGTGATACATTGAAGCATTCCAGAGCTAAACGTCACACTAGTCAGATTTCAAAAATTTGGCCTGGTCATTAAGTCACTAAGGGGTTATAAGACATTTTTTGCTTGACATTTGTAAGTAGACAGTTTGTTTTCTATGATCTATACGCTTATTGTGATATTAATGGAGTTTAAAAAAAGTACTTAAAGAATAACTATTGTTTTAATTTTTATTTCATACATCAAAATTTAGGCTACACACCTAAAAGGATTCCACATTATTACTATGTAAGTTTGCCTCTTATTTGCCATCTGATGCATATGTTAACCATTAGGGAATTTACTGCAATAGGCATGTGGGCATACTGTTCATAGACTTGGGATGTTTTTGCCCTCCCTAAAGCTACTCATTTTTTTAACAAAATCTGTTATATTTTATATTTAATAAAGTTGATATATTTGTGAAATATTTTGTAGCATAATTTTTCTTTTGTTTTATCTCATTGTCTTGTATTGATTGTTAATCACTACTTAAGCATTAAGACACAATACTGGGAAGATGATGTAAGTTATGTCTATCCTAATGACTGTGAACCAAACAAAATAAGATCTAAGCCAAACTCCACATTAAAATTGTCATTAAAATTTAAAGACAAGGTGCTAGAGAATTGGAAATAAAATGTATTCACACTGATTTTCTTAAGGAGTAATTTCTATTGCAAATGTATAGCTGAGTGAATCAGAATCAATTTAGTTTAACCAGAGGGCAATAATGCCTTTGCTATTTAATATACCATTACTAGATTACAAAATAATTACTTCTTCAAAAATAGGAACTAAAATTCTAGAAGGACAACAGAATGGCACAATAAATAAAAAAGAAGTAGGAATAAATAGGTGTAAATTGTGGAAAGGAAACTTGGAAAAACGATGAGAATTTGACCTATTCAGGAGATTTTATTATCAGGAACAATCACTGGTCAGTATCCATGGCATTCAGCTAAGACAAACATAACTTTTGGCAACCATTTTAACTTGGGAAAACTATATTTTGGCTACTGCATGCCGAGGACAATATACACTATTAAACCTGTGTGCAGCTGTAGTAGGTGAGGGGATCCTCTTGGGTGCATAAGAGAAGTACAAAGATTGTAAGAATAGGATGTCATATTCTACCTAGCTGAAGTCGCTTACATACAGATTAATAAAGCAATGAGAGACTTAAAAATCAATATGCATAAGTTCATTCTTGAGGTGGTTTCAGGCAGACTTTTATCATTTAGCTCTGTATTTGTAGAACCACAAACCCTTAAAACATTTTATGTAGAAACAGGTAATACAATGCATGAAAACAATCAGGCAAAGTGAGTATAAAAAGGACTAGTTTGCCATCTCCTCCACAAGCACAACGGATTTAAATATAAAGATCCTGAATTTACATTTGAACCACATTTCTGACTATTGGAAAAAAATACACTGCTGACTTTTTTCTAGCTGCATTTTCTAAAATTTCACTACAAAAAGTTTTAATTTTATGTCTTATTTCAATTAAGTTAAAGCCTATGGACAATTTTGATATGGAAAAAAAATATTTTTACACATTAATGGTTGCTTCTAGTATAAACAGCTTCTAGTTAAAACAAGTACACTCAGTTTCAATCTGCAGTCTTCAATCATTTTTTTTTTCAGATCCTTTACAGCCTCTCTTGTGGGAGTGTCTCTTCCAGTAATATAGGCTGGTGGTGAGCTCTGTGTGTATAGAGGGTGCTGCTGACCGCAGCAGCTTATATATCAGAACAGCCCTAATGTTGCAAAAATGTCATCTTTATGTGCTTTCCTCCTTCTCTTTAGCTTGTTTTATCTGCCCTCCCTGAGACTTTCCCCTCTTTTTCACATTGTGGAAAACTGTGTAAAACCATTGTCCTCTCTGTTATCTCTAATACTACAAGAATGGTGATGGAGAGTAGAAAGAGGTGTCAGAACCAGGAGCAGACTTTGTGATGGATTTGAATCTGGTTTGAAAAACAGGCAGCTAGATAAAGGATTTACAGACACTGCAGTACCAAAACGTTGTAATATTTTAATGAAAACTATTTGAAAAGCTGCTTAAATTTGCATTTAGGACACAACCAAGCAATAAAAAAAATTGTCATGTATGAAGGCACACACGTGGTCAAAATTGTTGGTACCCCCCGTTTAATGAAAGAAAAACCCCAAATGGTCACAGAAATAACTTGAATCTGACAAAAGTAATAATAATAAATTAAAAATCTATGAAAATGAACAAATGAGAGTCAGACATTGCTTTTCAACCCTGCTTCCACAGAATTTTTAAAAAAATTTAACTCATGAAATAGGCCTGGACAGAAATGATGGTACCCCTGAAAATAATGTGACAAAAGGGACATGTTAAATCAAGTTGTGTCCACTAATTAGCATCACAGGTGTCTACAATATTGTAATCAGTCAGTGGGCATGTATATAGGGCTACAGATACTCACTGTGCTGTTTGGTGACATAGTGTGTACCACACTCAACATGGACCAGAGGAAGCAAAGGAAAGAGTTGCCTCAGGAGATTAGAAAGAAAATTATAGACAAGCACATTAAAGGTAAAGGTTATAAAACCATCTCCAAGCAGCTTGATGTTCCTGTGACTACATTTGCACATATTATTCAGAAATTAAAGATCTATGGGACATGGCCGCAGGAGGAAAATTGATGACAAATCAAAGAGACGGATAATATGAATGGTAACAGAGCCCAGGATATCTTCTAAAGAGATTAAAGGTGAACTTCAAGCTCAAGGAACATCAGTCTCAGATCGCACCATTCATCATTGTTTGATCCAAAGTGGACTTCATGGGAGACGACCAAAGAGAACACCATTGTTGAAAAATAATCATAAAAAAGCCAGACTGGAATTTGCCAAACTACATGTTGACAAGTCACAAAGTTTCTGGGAGAATGTCCTATGGACAGATGAGACAAAAATGGAAGTTTTTGGCAAGGCACATCAGCTGTATGTTCACAGATGGAAAAATGAAGCATTTCAAGAAAAGAACACTGTCCCTACTGTGAAACACGGAGGAGGCTCTGTTATGTTCTGGGGCTGCTTTGCTGCATCTCGCACAGGGTGTCTTGAATCTGTGCAGGGTACAATGAAATCTCATGACTATCAAGGGATTCTAGACAGAAATGTGCTGCCCAGTGTCAGAAAGCTTGGTCTCAGTCGCAGGTCATGGGTCTTGCAACAGGATAATGACCCAAAACACACAGCTAAAAATACCCAAGAATGGCTAAGAGGAAAACACTGGACTATTCTGAAGTGCCTTCTATGAGCCCTGACCTAAATCCTATTGAGCATCTTTGGAAAGAGCTGAAACATGCCGTCTGGAAAAGACAACCTTCAAACACGAGACAACTGGGGCAGTTTGCTCATGAGGAGTTGGCCAAAATACCTGTCGAGAGGTACAGAAGTCTCATTGACAGTTACAGGAATCGTATGATTACAGTGATTGCCTCAAAAGTTTGTTCAACAAAATATTATGTTATGAGTACCATCATTTCTGTCGAGGCCTATTTCATGAGTTAAATTTTTTTATAAATTCTGTGGTAGCAGGATGAAAAAGCAATGCCTGACTTTCATTTGTTCATTGTCATAGATTTTTAATTTAATATTACTTTTGTCAGATTCAAGTTATTTCTGTGACCATTGTGGGTTTTTCTTTCATTAAACGAGGGGTACCAGCAATTTTGATCACGTGTGTATATATAGCCTTTAAAAAATACTGTATATAAAAATGTTATAATTTAGTATATGGTAACATGCAAACACCAAATGTATACAATATGAATAATTATATATCTCCAAATATATCCATTTACAAAGAAGCTTTGGTAATGCTTCAAAATAAAAACTCTATAAGATTTTCAATCAATTCCAGTCATTTCATTTATCTCTACCCTTGTAATAAATTTCATTAATCTCTACCCACTTTAGATTACAAAACGATTCTCCATTCATCCATTTTTTATATGTTATGAATGAATATCTTACATATAAATTACCTTTACATTTAAAACAAATCTGTTTTCATATGAAGAGTCAGCTTACCTCTTTGATGAACTGCCCCAACCGATAACTTGCCCCAAAGACTTCCAATAAATATTATTATAAGAAATGTCCGTTTTGTTGCCTTCTGCAGATATCTTCTATTCATTCTGTTATAAAAATAAGCTGCAAATTTATTATTGTTCAACATCATCCATGTTTAGAATATGCCAATAAACCTTTTCTTACTATGCTAGGCAATTTAGTTTTTTTATAATAGTTTTAATATATAGAGGTGAACCCTATTTGTTGTGAATGTTGACTTGAGAAGTTGATTCTGATATCTTATATAGAAGAGGGACTGCAACGCTCCACCCAAAGACTAATGGCATATTTTTAGTGCCTAGTAGTGTTGATTACTTTGCCTTTATACCTATATGAATGAACATCAACAGAAAAAGTGATGGCAGGAGAAGAGAATATTGTTCATTTTTATGAAATTTCATCCATAATTGAGCACAACTTTTAACTCAACTCCTACTCCTATAAAGCTTTGATGATGTTATGAATGGATAATGTCATTCATAAATGCAGATTATTTTTACATTATTAAATTTTTAATTGAACTGGAAAAATATTCAATAGGCTGTAAGCCAGATAGTGTGCATTAGATTTGTATGACTGGCGCCCTACACAAGACTTATCTGTGTGCAATTCTAAAACTAGACAACCACCTTTCCATGTATGTTAGGTGTGTGAGTGGTTGTTTCATGAATATTTTGCACCTGTGATCCCACTGTCTTTATGCATTCTGTAGTGCAGTGTTCCCCAGCTCCTGCCCTCAAGGACTAAGGATTACCTTAGTATTTCCCAGGTGATAATTCCATCACCGATGCAATACTAAGGAAATCCTGAAAATATGATCAATTTATTAGTGGCTCTTGAGGACTGGAGTTGGGGAACATTGCTGTAGTGCATTAGTTTTGTGAACTGTGTTGGGTAATATAGCTGCTTTTTTTCTGCTATTTTTTTATTTTTGTGTCCTTTTACTTTGTCTTCGTTTAGGAAAAAATCAACATAATTTGAAGGACAAGCAAATAGATCACTCTACTGCTCCGATATCATGTTGTTAAGAAGTCCATTCTAATCTGGAATTTCTGGTACCAGGGGCTACAATCTTACCAAATTTATCAGCTGAAGCAAAGAGCAGAATTCCTGGCCTAGTTGTCCCATGAGTGGTAGATTATAACATTGTTAACATTTTTTTGTAAAACAAATGCCATTTAAAATATCATTTACATGTAATTAAAATTTTGTGCCTAATGTTTTACTGCAAACCACATTTACAAATAGCTGAATCATTTAGGTAATTAAACTTCATTATAGGAAAAGAAATTAAACTCTGGTTTAGGAAAACTATTGAGTTATTAACTGAAAGAATCATAACTTTTTCTATTGGCAGTTGTGTTTTTTACAGATTTTGTTCATTTTCCCCCATTCTATTCATACACAAATCTCAAAATTTGTGCCAAAAGATAAATAATATTTGGGCAGCCGTGCATTGTATCAGAAGTGACTTCAATTATTTCAGTTATTATCTTGAATGTATTTCAATAATTATCAGTGAAAAACATTTTAAGCAACTTACTGTATATGGAAATTAATCGGATTTTGCTAGGTCTGAATCTGTGACAGAAGTAATTAAGGAGTTGATTCAGTGGAATAATAATCCATCCATAAATTTTGGATAATCCTTGAAAACTTTAAATACATGTGTCAGAATGATATTGTGAAGGTTTACTGGAGTATTTCAAGCGGCTTTTATAGCATGTAATACAAATAGAAATCGTTAAAGCTTACTCTATAAAACACCAGCAGAATATGCAGTATATAAATGTAAAAAAAATCCTGAAGGCTGGCCTTTAAAACACTTTAATCTCCTCCATATAGACATCCTTTAGTGGTTTATCTACTAGGCATTCACAGCCCAGAAGCATTGTTTCTACATGCAGTAAAAAATTTATATCAAGTTTTCTTATACTTACTTTACTAGTAAACTACATATACAGTAAATCCTGACAAAATGAATTTGTTTACTATCTTGATATACTTTATATTGTTTAGAGCAATGTAAATTTCTCCTCAGGAAGATGCTACTGACCTACGATATTTTTGACTGAAAATATGAACAGTGTTATATAAAAACAAGAAACTATGATTTCTTGTCCTCATGATATGTTTATGTATCCCCTTTTGCGGGAGACTGGTGGCCATGTACATAGAAGACTCGTGGCTCAAACATTGTCAGCACCTTGCAAAATAAGACCCTTTATGGGCTCATGCAGACATCTGTGGACCTTAGTCTGATTTCGGACCTCAATGTACGGACTGGCAGCTGCTCTCCTGACCCAAGCTTGATAACTTCATATATTTCATATATTTCTTACATACTGTATATATTTCTTTCTTTTCATATATTTCATATATTACTTCATATATTTCTATGAGGCTGTCACATCTAAAGGTGTGCTGGTCAGGAGACTAGCTGCCAGTTCATACATTAGCGTTTCGTGCTCGGACCAATTTGCACAGATGTCTGCATGAGTCCTAACAAATGGTGGGTAAAGGAGTTCTGTTACCCAAAATTGAAAGCACACCTTTAGAATTCTTTAATGTTCAATATGATGTATTTTTAACTTACATGGAATGTAAATTTTAATCCTTTCCCGACATAAAGATTTTCGGTTTTTGCTGTTTCATTTTTCCTCCATTTTTTTTAAAAGCCATTTTTTTTTTATTTTGTCTTTGAGATAGACAAATGAGAGCTCATTCTTTGGGAGACAAGTATTAGTTTTGAATGCACTATTCAATATGCTGGAAAATTGGAAAAAATTCCAAGTGTGATGAAATTACAAAAATTTAAAACTCAATTCCGCAATTTTTTTTGAGATTTGTTTTTACAGCTTTCATTGCATGAAAAAATGAGTTGTCAAGGAGATTCTTCAAGTCAGTATGATTACAGCAATACCAAACTTGTAATTTTTTTTATTTAAGTGGTAAAAATAATTCAGAAATTCGTAAAATTAAAATTTCTCTATTTTCCAAGACCCATACCATTTTCATTTTTCAGTCAATGAAACTAGGTGACTGTTATTTTGTGAAGCAAATTGATGTCTTTATTGAGATCATTTGGGGCAGAAATTACGCTTTGATTACTTCCTATTGCATTATTTTGCAATGTTGTGGTGACAAAAAAAAATGCCATATTGCTGTTTCGATTTTATTCTCATTAAAAAGGGTTTTATATTTTGATTGTCTGCACTTTTATGGATGCTGTGGTACTAAATATGACTGTTTGCTTAATTTTTTAGTTTATTAAGGTTTAATGGTAGAAAAGGAAAGTGATTTTTATACTCTTTTATATTTTAATAAACATCTGGCTGCCATAACAACCCATCGGCACCATGCAATTGAGTCATGGGGGGGCCAATGGACCAAGTTCACACACTGTAAATGTTGGAGTCAAATACTGACAGCAGCATTTAAATGGTTTTAACAGCAGTGAGTGGAGCTCAGCTTCGCTCACTGCTGTTAGCAGCAGATGACTGTAGTATTTACTGAGAAAGTTGCAAGAACCTATTTCCATATTGCATTATGTAACCTCTGTGGTAGCCTTAGAGTTCATATTTGTCCAAACTAAAATTCAAGAAATTGTTTGAGAGGAGTTTTCGAAGATGACACTGATATCCAATTATTGACTGTGATTAGTGATGAGCGAGCATGCTCATTACTCAAGATTTACGAGCATGCTCGGGTGTTTCCCGAGAGAACATACTCGCTCATCGCTAACTGTGACATTTAAATTGCACTTTTTTCATGTGACTTATCATATTAAGTTGTCATGTGTGTACACAGAAATAATAACACTATTTCTTGCAATTCTATGGCTTGTATCTTGAATTTTCACAAGATTTTCCATCTACAGGAAACATTTACCATATTTTTCGGACAATAAGATGCACTGGACCATAAGACCCAACTAGGTTTTAGAGGAGGAAAATAAAAAAATAATTTAAGCAAAAAATGTGTTCATGATGCACTTTTAAGGGGGAGGGGGTCTTCTGCTGACACTGGTATAGGGGTAATGTCCCCCAATTCTGACAATATCCCCCATCCTGGTATATATGCCCCCCTCCTTTTATACGTGGTCCCCATTCCCATCCTGGTATGCCTGGCATCCCTCCATCCTGGTATGCATGGCACCCCTCATCCTTATCCTGGTATGCATAGCACCCCTCATCCTTATCCTGGTATGCATGGCACCCCTCATCCCTGTCCTGGTATGCATGGCACCCCTCATCCCTGTCCTGGTATGCATGGCACCCCTCATCCCTGTCCTGGTATGCATGGCACCCCTCATCCCTATCCTGGTATGCATGGCACCCCTAATCCCTATCCTGGTATGCATGGCACCCCTCATCCCTATCCTGGTATGCAAGCCACCCCTAATCCCTATCCTGATATGCATGGCACCCCTCATCCCTATCCTGGTATACATGGCACCCCTCATCCTTATCCTGGTATGCATGGCACAGCAATCCCCATCCTGGTATGCATGGCACAACAATCCCCATCCTGAAATGCATGGCACCCCTCATCCCTGTCCAGGTATGCATGGCACCCGTAATCCCTATCCTGGTATGCATGGCACCCCTCATCCTTATCCTGGTATGTATGGCCCCCTCATATTTATCCTGTTATGTATGCCCCCTCATCCTTATCCTGGTATGCATGTCCCCCTATTCCCCATCATGCTGCACATAAAAAAATAAACACTCCTACTCACCATTCTTCTCTCCTCCAGAGCTGTGTCCTGTCTGCCTACACTAATCTCTCCATGTGAGCCGCGCATGGCGTCACTGCCATGCGCGGCTCACAATGAGAGATCAGCTGCCGGAAGTCACTGCTCCCCACGCCGGGACTGTGTGCGCGGGGAGCAGTAACTTCATGCTCCTTAATAGCCGGCACACAGTTTATCAACTGGGCGGCTCCTGCTGCTGCCGGGCTATCGCGTGTGGCCGCTTATTAAAGGGCATGAATATTCACCCCTCCCCATGCCCGTGGGCATGGAGAGAGGTTGAATATTCATGCTCTTTAACAGCGGGCACAGGAAATTCTGGCAACAGCAGGAGCCGCGGTGCGGCAACACTGTGGGCCACTATTAAGGAGCATGGGCGTGGGGAGCACTGAATATTCATTTTCTTCAGCAGCGGGGACAATGCAGGCTGCAGCGGGCAGCTGCTGCTTCCTGTACCCCGCTCCTCCACCGCTACCGCTCCCCCCACACCCCACACAACATATATATATATACCCCCTCCCCCCCAACATTTGGACTATAAGACTCAACCCCCATTTTCCTCCAAATTTTTGGAGGAAAAAAGTGCGTGTTATAGTCAGAAAAATACGGTAGTTATCTCTAAACTATTGGATGGAGACATGGGGCTTTGATGTCTCCCATACACATTATGATGGATTCCTGCTCTCCTGGCTCTATGTAGCACATGTTTACAAAAATGATCAAAATGGAAAATATAATATTATTACTGAACAGTATAGATGGTAATACAGTACTGTGGTGAGATAAACACTTACTAGATTCAGTGTTGTGAAAAAAAGTGTTTATCCCCTTTCTGACTTCTTATTCTTTTGCATGTTTTTCACACTTATATTTTCAGATTACAAAACAAATTTAAATATTGGACAAAGATAACACAAGTAAACACGAAATACAGTTTTTAAATAAAGGTCTTTATTATTAAGGGAAAAAGAAATCCAAACTCACAGGGCCCTGTGTGAAAAAGTGATTGCCTCACCGCCCCTTAAAACATAATTTAACTGTGGTTTATTACATCTTTGGTAAGCTGAGTTCAATATCTCTAACTACACACAAGGCCTTCACACAGGAGGGGCAGGAGCACCTTACTGCCATTACCCATAAGGACTCAACTCTATATGAATCCCCACAGGGATTTCTCTCATACGGTTTTGACCATCATAGCCTTCCCCTGAGTGACTATGTGAGCAAGGCCTAGGAGCGGGCCGAAATGTAAAAGTCGCCTCTAAACAAAAGATCTGTATTTTTTCCGCCACTTGCACGTTTTTCTAAATATCATTAAAACTTTTGCATTGAATTTCCTGAGTGTGCGGTGAAAATTTCTATACCCTATCTACACACAAGCTGTTATGCGCTTCAAAGAGGGACCCAAAAAGACTGGCACCAAACCAGCAAATGCACAGCTACAGACACACTTCGCACAAGCTGCCGAGCTAGGTGAGCCTTTGAGGGCTGGGAATACTCTTCACCCAGCTCCCATAAAATGGAAGAGAGACTTTGGCAGAACCCTTCCCAGGCCCACTTTCTCTGGACAGCTGGCGTCTGGTGATGCGGCTGGTGCTCAGTCTAGGACCAGGCGAGTACCTCTACAGGAACCCCAGAAAGCGTAACCAAAAGAGAAAATGAGAAAACCCTGCTGTAATAGCAAAACCTAATGCTAACACCACAAACCACCAAGCACATGGGAAACTACAATAAACAGCAAAGGACTGAGCAGGGAGCAGGATTATATATCCCACTTAATGATCAGGTGCTGACTACCTCCCAATCATCCCCAGACAGTCATTCCCTGCTAGCTTCAACAGCAGGCTGGAAAAAATCCCACCGTTGCTTATTGCCAAACAAACCAGCGTACTGTGTTGCTTGGCAACCAGGGAAGACAGTGTCCTATCTTTCCTGGGCAGAGAAATCAGTGAGGAACATGGTGTCCCATGTCCTCACACAGCCCACAACACCAGAACATGATGCTTCACAAGACTGGGACAATTTCCCTGCATGCATAGTAACTCTGCCCCCAGGGTCAGGACAATGGCTTGCGACCATAGTAGCGCTGTACTGGACCAGCTCCATTACCAGGTGGGTAAAGAATCACTTAATAGGACCTAGCTGACAAAGTGAAGTAGACCAAAAGATCATCAAAAGCTATACATCATGCTGCAATCCAAAGAAATTCAGGAAAAAATGAGAAACAAAGTAACTAAGATCTATCAGTCAGGAAAAGGTTATAAAGACATTTCTAAAGCTTTGGGACGCCAGCCAGCAAACCACAGTGAGAGCCATTATCCACAAATGGAGAAAACATGGAACAGTGGTGAACCTTCCCAGGAGTGGCCAGCCGACCAAAATTACCCGAAGAGCACAGTGACGACTCATCTAAGAGGTCACCAAAGACCCCACCACAACATCCAGAGCACTGAAGACCTCACTTGCTGCAGTTAAGGTCAGTGTATATCATGACTCCACCATAACAACAAAGAGACTGGACAAAAATGGCATGTATGGCAGCGTTCCAAAACAAAAACCACTGCTGAGCAAAATCAATATAAAGGTGGATCTCAGTTTTGCCAGAATACATCTTGATGACCACCAAGACTTTTGGGTGAATAATCTGTGTACTAACGAGACAAAAATGTAACTTTTTTGAAGGTGTATGTCCCATTAAATATGGCATAAAAGTAACACAGCATTTCAAAAAAGGAACATCATACCAACAGTAAAATATGGTGGTGGTAGTATGATGGTCTGGTGCTGTTTTGCTGCATCAGGACCTGGAAGACTTGCTGTGGTAAATGGAGCCATGAATTCTGCTGTCTACCAAAAAATCTTGAAGAGATACTATCCGGCCATCTGTTTGTGACCTCAAGCTGACGCGCACTTGAGTTATGCAGCAGGACAATGATCCAAAACACACCAGCAAGTCCACCTCTGAATGGCTTAAGAAAAACAAAATTAAGACTTTGGAGTGGCCTAGTCAAAGTCCTGACCTTAATCCAATTGAAATTCTGTGGCGTGACCTTAAAAAGGCGATTCATGCTCGGAAACCCTCCAATGTGGCTGAATTACAACAATTTTGCAAAGATGAATGGGCCAAAATTCCTTCAGAGCGTTGTAAAAGACTCATTGCCAGTTATTGCAAACACTTGATTGCAGTTGTTGCTGCTAAAGGTGGCTCAACCAGTTATTAGGTTTATGGAGCAATCACTTTTTCCTACAGGGCCCTGTAGGTTTGGATTTCTTTTTCCCTTAATAATAAAGGCCTTTGTTTAAAAACTGCATTATGTGTTTACTTTTGTTATCTCTGTCTAGTATTTAAATTTGTTTTGTTATGTGACCCCTTCACGACCTATGACGTATCCATACATCATAGGTTGTGTCCCTGTACTTCATGCGGGCTGCGGTGCTGAGCCCACATGTTTTCAGGCACATGACAGCTGATCTGTCATGTGAATCACGATTCCACCTGTGGCTGTTATCATGTTAAGGGCCATTGTCAAATTCCGACAGCAGCATTTAACCTGGCCGCGCCGGAAGCGCATCATTAGACACGGCCATTGGCGCGCCCGTCACATGTCGCGGGCCACTGATGAGTTGGCATGAAAATCCGCAGGCAACCCCTGTGGTTGTCATGACTGATCTGCTATGAGCACCGCCCAGCGGTCAGCGTTCATAGCAGATGGGCATGTTTTTGTTACACATAGCAGGGCTGAACACAAGTGATCAGATGATTGCAGTTGCAAGTCTCCTAAGGAGACTATTGAAGCATGTGAAAAGTTAAAAAAAAAAACATTTTTAAAAATATAAAAAAAATAAAAAAATACAGGGTGGTCCAAAAGTAGGTGGCCAGAAAATAATAACATTTATTTTGATTTATATATAAAATTATATTTACTAACACAAGCATAACATTGACAATTAAATTTTATTCTGAACAATAATACAAAAGCCCTTAAATTTTAGCAACACAGGTGCTCAAACTGTTTTCCATTACAATTTGCACAGCTTTGAAGTCTGCCTCTTACGCTTCGACAAACTTTTTTGCACAAGTCTCTTTGGGTATTAATAACTTGAAATGCATCTCTTATGTAATTTTTCAAATCACTGACACTTTTTGGTTTTCGAATATAAACTTTGTCCTTGAGTACTCCCCAAAAGAAAAAATCCATTGAGGTCAAGTCTGCTGAACGTGCCCGCCAATCAAGTGGTCCTCTTCGGCCAATCCATTTATTAGGAAATGTTTCATCAAGATACTCGCAGACTACTCTTGAATAATGAGGAGAGGCCCCATCTTGTTGGAAATAAAGGTCATTTGAATAAGGATGCTGCTGTAACTGGGGAACAACTTGATTCATTAGAATTTCGAGATACTTATCTCATGTGACTGTTCCATCAAAAAATATTGGTCCTAAAACACCAAAACTTGAAATACCACCCCAAACATTGACATCAGGCTCATTTAGTTGTTGCTCTAATGTTAAATGCATGTTCTCATTATACCAGTAAATACAATTATGTCTGTTAATATGGCTGGATAATTTGAAAGAAGCTTCATCACTCCACATAATGTTATCTAAAATTACTGGATTTTCTTCAATTTTGTTAAGCATAATCTCACTAAATTGCAGCCGCCTGTCTGGATCATCCTCCAATAAACCATGAATTAGACGTGGACGATAAGCTTTCCACCCAATAGATTTCAGGATTCGCATGATAGAAGCTCATGAAATTCCCAATTCCAAAGAGGCTCTTCTGGTGGACTTTTTTGGACTCTGAACAAATGTTTCAGCAACAAGTTGTTTATTATCTTCTGTACAGACTGTTTTGGGTCGACCAGTTTTTGGAGCATTAAGGATTGAGCCAGTGGCATTGAATTTGTCACGAATGCAGTAAATGGTTTGTCTCTTTGGAGCTTGAGTACCAAATGTTTCAACCCAATTTGCTCTAACGGTTTCAGCATTTTGAGATTTACAATACTCTGTTAAAATTCATTTTCTTTGATCTGTATTTAAATTATTTGCCATTATGTGTTATCTCAATTATCTGAAAAGAAAACCGATTTGGGGGAGATCTATCTGTGAAAACTAGATCTGTGAAACTGGCTTAGTTGCCCTTAGCAACCACTCACATTCCACCTTTCATTTTCCAAAGAGTCTGTGAGGAATAAAAAGTGGAATCTGTTTGGTTGCTAAGGGCAACTGAGCCAGTTTCACTTTACATCATGTTTGATAAATCTCCCCCTTCATAACCTTATTACACTTTCTGTCCACCTACTTTTGGACCACCCTGTATATAAAAGTTCAAATCCCCCCCCCATTTTGCCCCATTCAAAATAAAACAATAAAAAAAAATACACATATTTGGTATCGCCAAGTTCAGAATCGCCCTAGCTATCAATTTAAAAAAAAATTAATCCAATTGGTAAGCGGTTTAACTAGAAAAAAAATCAAAACGCCAGAATTACATTTTCTAAATTCAATAACAGGCGATCAAAACATCGTATTTATCCCCAAAATGGTATAAATAAAAACGATAACTCGACATGCAATAAATAATCCCTCACCCAGCCCCAGATCCCAAAAAATGGAGATGTTACAGGTCACGGAAAATTGTGCAATTTTTTTTTTACAAACTTTGAGATTTTTTTTTCACCACTTAAATAAAAAAGAACCTACACATGCTTGGTGTCTACGAACTCGTAATGACCTGGAGAATAATAATGGCAGGTCAGTTTTAGCATTTAGTGAACATGCTAAAGAAAAAACAGTTGTGGAGTTGCACATTTTTTGCAATTTGACCGCACTTGGAATATTTTTCCTATTTTCCAGTACACAATATGATAAAACCAATGGTGACGTTCAATAGTACAACTCGTCCTGCAAAAAACAAGCCCTTACATGACCATATTGATGGAAAAATAAAAAAGTTATGGCTCTGGGAAGAAGGGGAGCAAAAAACGAAAGCGGAAAAACCCAAGGTTGTGAAGGGGTTAAGTGTGACAAACATGCAAACATGTGACAAAAATGAAAAATCAGGAAGGGTGCAAACACTTTTTCACACCACTGTATATGCACTATCTCTCTACTACTCCCACTTACTTTCTTCTTACCTCCCCTTACCCACACTACCCTTCCTATAGAATTAAATATGCAGCTGCGATCTGATCCCTCACTGAGCTTGTAGTCTGTCCACTTTTGACCAACACATAATTTATCTGTGTGCAGGCGAAGAAGCAGCTCGTGTACAGAAAGAAGCAGGCCAAGATTGCTAATCTGCCCTTCCGGGCACTTTCCCGATGGGCCGCGGTGTTTCACTGCTCGGGGGACCACAAGCCCATTTTTACAGCTGCTGGCCCCTTTAATTTTCCGAGTGCCTGCCCTGGTGACTCGGCATCACCGGGGGCAGTGCGTGCGCACACTGCGAGACGTGCATATGACATGTGACTGAAGCCAGGAAGTTCGGGAATGCGCTGACGCTGCTATGTGTCAGCGGCAGCGAGTTCTGTGAGCAGAGCACTGCGCTCTGAGCACTGCACTCTGCTCTCCCGCCACCAGCCCTAGCAATGCTGCAGCCGCGACTCCAGCAACACAGCAGCTGCCCACAGCCCAGCCGGAGCAGCAAGGAACTAGGTAGGTGAGTATTTTTTTTTTTTTCATCAAACAGTACTTTGTGGGGCCATCATATTGTGTGGGCCATCATACTGTGGGGGCCATTATATGTGGGGGCCATCATACTCTAGGATCTATCATACTATGGGAGCCATCATGCTGTGGTTGCCATCGTATGTTGGGGCCATCATACTATAGGGGCCATCATATGGGTAGGCCATCATACTGTGGGGGCCATCATACTGTGGGGGCCATCATACTATAGGGGCCATCATACTATAGGGGCCATCATACTATGGGAGCCATCATACTGTGGGGGCCATCGCATGTGGTGGCGATTATACTATAGGGGCCATCAAATGGGTGGGCCATCATACTGTGGGGGCCATCATACTATAGGGACCATCATACTGTGGGGGCCATCATACTATAGGGGCCATCATACTGTGGGGGCCATCATGCTATGTGGGGGCCATCAAGACTATGTGGGCCGTTATATGTGGAGCCATCATATTACGTGCACAACTGTTTGTGGGGCCATCATACTATGTGCAGGACTATATGTGGGGCCATCTTATTACATGCAGAACTGTTTGTGGGGCCATCATACTATGTGCAGGACTGTATGTGGGGTCATCTTATTACGTGCAGAACTGTTTGTGGGGCCATCATACTATGTACAGGACTATATGTGGGGCCATCATACTATTTGCAGGACTGTATGTGGGACCATCATACTACGTGCAGGACTATATGTGGGGCCATCATTCTATGTGCAGGGCTATTAGGACTTTTGTTATTGGGCCCCATAATTTTTGTGTACGCCCCTGGCCGCCGTCTAATCCGCTCCAGAACAGCAGTCAGGCGCAGTGTGTTATCGTTCCTGCCCCAATCTGCAGCAATCTGGGTCACTGGGTGAGCTCGTGTTCTATCCCAGCCCAGAGACACATTTAGTAAATTTAAAGAGGTTGTCCACTCTTAACAATGATGACTCATCCTTATTATAGGGCATTAATGTCTCATCTGTGTGGCTGTGACACCTGGCACCCCCGCAGACCAGCTGTTCTCACAGCTCAGTTATGGCACAGCACAGCTCTGCCTACTGTATAGTGCCCACAGCCGGGTACTGCACATTCGTCACGTATTTAAATCAATAAGGGGCGGATGTGCAGTACCCCGTTGCGGCCACTATACAGTAGACAGAGCTGTGCAGTTCTGTAACTGAGCGGTTCCTGCTAGCACCGATAACAGTTGATCTGCGGGGTAACAAGTGTCGCACCAACACCGATCAGATATTGATGACCTATCCTAAGGATAGGTCATCAGTGTTTAAGCAGTGCACAATCCCTTTAAATATTCATGTTTCTCTCCTCTGGTCCAGAACTGGCTGGTATATGACTTTTGGGGCTGATTATTATTACATTTTCTCCCTACTAAAAATGGCCAGTCCTCCAGCCAGTTTTGCACTAGGAACTTATTTGTCCAAGAACATATGATTTCTATAAGTGCTGGACAATCAGTCCCTATATAAATCATATATTCTTGGCCAAATAAGCTCCTGGTGCAAAACTGGCTGGAGGACTGGCCGTTTTTAGTAGAGAGACAACCCCTTTATTTTTTTCTTTATGTCGTGATAACATAAAGGGCTCGTTCACACGATCGATGATTGCCAGATAGTCAGAATGATTATGGTAATGACATTGATCACACTCCAATCACAGTTTGATCAGTGTCAGTTTACTGTGATCTGATTCTCACGTAATAGAATCGTATCTCAGGTGCGGAGAAGACGGAGAGCTTAATTTCTCCATCTCCTCCATTGTCTGTGTCCATTTACATCAGACTGTACTTGAATGACGTCTGAGCGCAGTCCGATGTTTCACACGGACCCATAGACTTGAACGTGTTATCTGAATTCCAGAGCCACTCGCAGCTTGCTGCAAATATCAGAATGATTTGGTCTATGGAGAACAATGCAGATCTGCACTGCCCATAGTATAACATTGGGCCGAGAGCTATCTGATAAAACATCAGAGAGCACTCAGCCGTGTTATACGCCAGTGTGACTGAGGCCTCACTGTGCCAAACACATTCTCATCTGCTTCCCGTAAGAGAATTGGATGAGAACGTGTTTGGCAGATCACATACTTATGGTCACGTGACAACTGACTGAACCGCCTGGTAAAGCCGAATCCCAACATAACACTCTGTTAGTGGTCAGCAAGCTCCACTGCTAACAAAAAATGTGCACTGGGTGAAAAACCTCTATAACTAGGAGGTAGGGTGGGCTGGGTGTATAAATAATTATTAGAATATGCACTAACCTTATGTCCTCCTGCAGCTAGGGGCATACACAGAAGAAATCCTAATTCTGGTTCCCCCTTTCAAAACCAAAAATTCTCAACAGGGTCATGGGGCACTGGTGCACTTGTAGCACCCTGAGGATTCGGCTGCTACAGGGGTATTGCACCTCAACCCAGAGGTGTGATATTCCACTCCCGGGTAAGGATGGAGTGTGGAACTGAGCTAGTAGGCTGCATGCACTACACACATCCCATTTCCGGGGAGCAGACCGATGGTACTCCCACTAGAGAAATGTGCAGGTACGACAGTGTCTGTTCCTGGCTGGAGTGGGAGGGGGGTGGAACATCCCAGTAGTGTAGGGGCAGATAGGGGGAGCAGCCTGGGTAAAGCTAGGAGGTCATTGGGTGCTGGTCACCTGAGCTCACACATAGAGGGAGTATATAAGGTGGGCACCATCTTAGATCAGGGTCAGTCTGTCAGAGTTGAGTCAGAGAAGCAGAGCAGCTCAGCCAGCTCCAAGGCCAAAAGAGAGAGAGAGAGAGGAGAAAGAAGAACCCAGAGGGGGAGAAGAGGGAACTCCAAGAACCCAAAATTAGATCAGAGGGTGAAGAGTTGGCACAAGGGTACCGGATCCCAAGCTGGTGGAGGGCCCTAATCCTTAGCCAGAGACCGGAGGTCGTGGGCAGGATCTGCCACGACCACCCACTAAATCCACCCGGAAGGCAAACCAAGAATAGGGTCAGGGAACCCAGAGACAAGGGTTTACCAACAGGAGGCCCGAGGGAGCCGGACTTAGGTGGATCCCTGGTGGGAACGGCCAGAAGAAGGGAGAGTCAGAAAGGAGCTCAGGACCACACTCCGGAGTTGCCTGGGAGTTGACCGAGTCCAGGACCTTGTGGATGCAGCACGGCTTGGGTGGTCACTGCTGTACACAGTGACCCGAGCAACACCAGTAAGTAAAATCCTGGAACTGCATTTTATGCCTCTGAGTCTCTTTGCTGCACCTTCACAACCACCATCCTCCACGGCTGACCCCCTGAGGCTATACCCCTCCCGTTGGGGGTTATACTACCCAAAGCTGCACACACACCACCAGCCTCAGCGGACCCTGCTGCAGCGGCGGCCGTAGTGACCGCAAATCAACGGGTGGCGTAGTCGACATAAAAGAACATCTAGTAACATCTATAAGGACTGCCACACACTGAGTTTGACACCCTGGGCACGGACCGGGTCACAGCCACTCGGAGACTACAACCCCCATCTGATCCGGCTCCGGGTATCCCTAACAACATGGCCCAGGGGGCGCGTCACACTCACAGAATGGCGGATCTCCCAACTTTTAAAGACAAAGTCATTTTTCACCTATTGAACTCCCTTAGTGTTCTCACCCACAAACTGTACAGAAAAGGCAGCATAGAAAAGATACACTCCTATTTAAAAACAGCGATTTGCATGTGGGCTGCTTTGGTTTGGGTGCCAGGGCTGATTTTCAGTCCCAGTCCGGCCCTGAAAAGAAGCATGTTTTTCTAATATGAAATATTAAAAAGTTTCTTATATTTGTTTGTATTACTGATCTAGGCAAAGTTTGTTGAAATGATAATGACCATTTAAATCTGAGAAATGTGCAACAGAAGTCTACAAGTATGCTGGAAAATGATTGTGTTATTTACTAAAAATCTTGAATTTGACAGTGAATAAAAGCAGTATACCTGCTTGATATGTGTAGGTTTGAAAGGTTTTGACAGTTTATCGTGTTACATGGAATAAAACAACAACGTTTTTAAGGATTATTGCGTACTGGATTATCATCTTATATTTCTATCTTTTCTATAACCTTATATCACTGAAACATGATATAAGGGTGTAAAATGTTATGCTTCTTTTTGTTTCAAAAAGTGTATGTATTTTTAGGAAATAGGAATAGAATTACTGTTATTCTCACATTTCCTGATCTTCCACTTATGCTCAAAGGGCCATGGGCACAAGCAAATAGCTCACATTTCCCATATTGAAAAGTAAATGTTTTATCCATCTCAACTGCACATCTTAGAGGTCTGCAAGAAAACTGTACCACACTGAATGCGACGCTGCGGTGAAACAGTGATTTCCCGAGAGCATTGTTGTGAAGGATAGATTTCAACAAAGAGCTTGTTTCCCAATAGGAGAGGAAATGTGTTTTGATCCTGTTCTGACTGATGCACAACCCAGATCTTGCAAATCTTGATCAACAGAAAAGAACCAGGGCAAGCATCATAAACGAGAAGCCAAGTGCAACATAAACCTTGCCCAAAGCCAGCGCAAATTAACAGCACAAATGTTAGAAAAATCTTTAACAAAGGTTGTAGGGTATGTGTTCTGCCTCTTGGTATATGCTTGAGCTCCCTTCTGTCTTTACAAAGGGTACAACTGAATCTAATTTAAAGGTTAAAACATATTTACAGTTTAAAAACTTGATGAGAGAATTCATAATCCAAATGTCAAGAGAGCACTCCAAAGCAAGTGTATCATTTCTAACTTTATGGAAATGAAATATACATCTTGTAACAGATACTGAAAAAAAATAACACAAAGATGCTAATGTAAAAAGTCAACGGTAGAGTGAATCATTTTTCCTAATTTACTTACTCATTGAATTGCAGGTTTGCTAGTCCTTATAATACAATTGTAGAATAAATATGCCTGTTAGCGTATGAATAACAGCTTTAATACCTGGACCCAGTGGCCTACACAGACAGAAAAGGGCCCCTTTACAAGAACAGTATACAGTCCCTTTGCAATTCAATAGTTCCGTGCCTCTTGCTGCTACCTTATCAATAAAAGTGGCCCCTCTTATCTTTTGGGTCCTGTGAGCCTGCACAAGTTACAGCAATGCTTTGTCTGCCTCTGCCTGGACCTCCTGCAGCTCAACTGACCTAATCTTTGACCAAAATTGGATCAAGGGGAGGTTTGGGCATTGCAAAGTTCTTACAGATACTAGCGTGTGTGTATGACAGCCAAATGAAAGCTGCTTTACAGTTTCCAAAAGTTTGCTTCAAACCTAGAAAATCATTATGCCTATTACCACTTAAGTCACAAAAAGTAAACCGATTCATATGTTTTTAAAAATGTGGGCAAAGGATTTGGTTATCTTCAGTTTTTGGTGCAGATAACAAAGTCTTACTATTTTAATCTTAGTATTATACTCACGTTTTAATGTATATTGTCTTTTGTGGTTTTCACTAATTCAAATGGAGGGGTATGGACAATGACGTTTTGAACTAAATGACTTTTCTTAAATATGTGATGATATTAATTCATTTTATTTTATTTATTGTATTTATTTTATTTCTATGTACAGCACCTTGTGTAAAGTGGACATATTTAGAGGACTTTTACCTGATATCCAAAATTTACAACCAAATATATAATTTACAGTATATGGCACTGAGGAGCTCTCTTTCTTCAATATTTCTTTTTTAAAATCAGAGTCCTGCTTTTGTATGGTAAGCTATTTGTGTTTTAGGTTTCGACTAGTGTTGAGCGAGCACTAAAATGCTCGGGTGCTCGAAGCTCGGGCCGAGCTCACTGTGATACTCGGGTGCTCGACCTGAGCAACGAGCCCAATGTTAGTCTATGGGAGACCCGAGCATTTTTGCGGCGGCTCCCCCGGCAGTCTGTAGAAAGCCTAAAAAGTGCCCAAAACGATAGTGACAGTGCTCAAATGACATGGGGACAGCATGGGGATCGCCCCTGGAAGCATTTCTGACCCCCAGGTCACTGCTGTCAACAACATGGTCAGAGGTATTAAGCCACTTTTACAGGATCACAATAAAACGTTCAAAAACGAAAGTGAAAGTGCTTTCCTGTGAAATATGTTAACCCCTTAACGACCATGGGTCTTTCTGTTTTTGTGTTTTCCTTTTTTGCTCCCCTTCTTCCCAGAGCCAGAACTTTTTTAATTTTCGTTTAATATGGCCATGTGAGGGCTTATTTTTTGCGGGACGAGTTGTACTTTTAAACACCATCACTGGTTTTACCATATCGTGTGCTGGAAAATGGGAAAAAAATTCCAAGTGCAGTGAAACTGCAAAAAAAAATGCAATTCCTCAGTTGTTTTTTGGGTCCTTTTTTTACCACGTTCACAGATTGCTAAAACTGACCTGCCATCATTATTTTCCAGGTCGTTATGAGTTCATAGACACGAAACATGTATAGGTTCTTTTTTATTTAAGTGGTGAAAAAAAAATCCAAAGCTTGCTAAAAAAAACAAAAATAATGACGCCATTTTCCGAGACCCTTAGCTTCTCCATTTTTCGGGATCTGGGGCCAGGTGAGGGCTTATTTTTTGCGTGCCGGGCTGACGTTTTTATTGATACCATTTTAGGGTAGATCCGATGTTTTGATCGCCCGTTATTGCATTTTATTGCAAAGTTGTAGCGACCAAAAAAACTTAATTCTGGCATTTAAAATTTTTTTCTCGTTACGCCGTTTACTGATTGTATTAATTCTTCTTTTAAATTGATAGATCGGGCGATTCTGAACGCGGCGATACCAAATATGTGTATGTGTTTTTTTTTTTTATATATATATATATTTTATTTTGAATGGGGCGAAAGGGGGGTGACTTAAACTTTTATATATTTTTTATTTTTTTTATTTTTTTAAAAACTTTTTTTTTACACTTTCTGCTTGCTTCTATAGTCTCCAGAGGAGACTAGAAGCAGCAGTTGTCTGATTGCTTCTACTGCATACAAGCGATGAGCAGATCGCTTGTATGCAGGAGAAATGCTCACTTGCTATGAGCGCTGACCACTAGGTGGCGCTCATAGCAATTGAGACATGACAACCACAGGCGTCTGCTGCAGACCCTGAGTTGTCATGCCCACCCATTGGTGACCCGCGATCACGTGACGGGGTCACTGATGGGCGGGGCTTAGGACTCCCGGAAGCGCGAGTTAAATGCCACTGTCAGAGATTTAACATCTTAACAGCCGCGGGTGGATTGCGATTCCAATAATCAGCTGACATGTGCTCGCTTCAGTGCGGGCTCACCGCCGGAGCCCCCGCTGAACCGGCCTTCCCGACCTGGTGCGTACTATTACTGACCAGGTCGGAAAGGGGTTAAGGAACATCCTTTCCAGGGTAAAGACTTGTGTATAAGGTAAAATAAATAACCAAAAACAAAAATACTCCTCCACACCTTGGGCTATGTTCACAAGTAGCATTTTTTATGCGTTTTTGCACGTTTGTATTGCTTTCAACCGTGACAAATGCATTCACCGGGAAATGTCATTTTAACAATTTACAACCTTATCTGGCCATGTGCTGTGTGACACATGCATACAGTGCTAAAAAGACATGGGAATAGCATGGGGAAGACCCCTGGAAGCATCTCTGACACCCAGGTCACTGCCTAAAAGTGTGCCCATCAGAAGTGATCCTTGCCGCATCAGAAGATGCAGACTTGCAACTATCCCCGTGCAAGTCCTTGTCCCAGGGCAGTGTTCAATTGTACCTCCCCCATAACTTGCAATACAAGCGCAAGTATGCAGCCTGCCACCCACCCACCCCCAGGCTGCAATACCATACTGCTAGCTCGCTTGCACTTGAAATTGGGCCTTTTAGGCATGTGGAGGTGGAATCTGGCCACCACATCATGGCTGCGTCGGTAGCCTGGTATTCATACTCAGTCCCCAGCCGCCCGGCGGCCGGGTGTCCACGCTTGGTCCCCAGCCGCCAGGGGGCGGCCGGGTGTCCATACTCAGTCCCCAGCCGCCCCGCGGCCGGGTGCCCACACACAGTCCCCAGCCGCATGGGGGTGGCCGGGTGTCCATAAACGGTCCCCAGCCGCCCCTATTTGTCCCGGTGCGCCTTATACACAAGCGCGCATACCAAAACATTACCTGTGCCATCCCGAGTGCATTTAGTGGGAAGGACAAGTGGGAAGGCCTAACCACAAACACGTGGACAAGTGAATGTGGCCAGGAATGGTCCATCTCACTGACGCCTTCACACTGGGTTAATATTGTGGAAGCCGGGACACAGTTGGACACTGGGATGCAACACGTCCTCCAGACATAGAGGTCCTGGGTCAATCAGGCTTCAACACAAAGTTCAGAAGGTAGACAGCAGCAGTGGTCGGCCTCCTACACAACGAGTAAATTATTCATGATCATGAGGCCATCCACCTCCTTAGCTTTCTGTTCCTTGGAATGCAAGTGCATGTATGTAGTAGCAGCTAGGCCTGAGGTGGTCAGCGTTTTGGCGCATATTCTACCTCCTTCGAGGATTGCTGGATGTTTTCCTGCTACTATCCCAGTTCTATGACTCCCGTTAAAACAAAGCTTCAGGTGATGAATGATGGATGAGGTGGTGGCAAAGGAGAAAGAGCAGGAGGAACAGGGACCATTCACATCAATATCAGGCCAGCCAACCACACATGTCTTGTAGGATATGTTTCTGTACCAAAAGGAGCGGTTCAGCTACACAGTTATAAGGCATACAGTGAATGCAATGCCTACCAAAAATTTCGAGGCACTTCAATGCCCCTTGGAAGTGACATGGAGGTCAGAGGGCCTTAACTAAACCGTTTTTTCCATTTATAGCAACTGGGTCTCCTGTACACTGTTGGCCTAAGCAGGGAATGGAAGGCTTTCCAAAAATTATTAGGCACTGCAATGCCCCTTGAAACAGACGTGGATTACAGCGTATTAAAAACCTTCTACCCATTATTGGGGAGTGGGTCTCCCTTAGTGTTCGCCTATGCATTGAAAAGCAAAAGCTGACAAAAATTAGGAGGAAATGCAATGCCCGTTGCAAGAGTCGTGGAGGTTAGAGGTAATTAAAAACAACATGTCAATGCCCCTTGGAAGAGCTGTGGAGTTCAGAGTGGTTTAACAAGACGGTTTTAATGCCCCTTAGAAGAGACGTGGAGTTCAGAGTGGTTTAACAAGACAGTTTTAATGCCCCTTGGAAGAGATGTGGAGGTCACAGTAGCTTAACAAGATGGTTTTAATGCCCCTTGGAAGAGACGTGGAGTTCAGAGTGGTTTAACAAGACAATTTTAATGCCCCTTGGAAGAGTGGTGGAGGTTACAGTGGAATAAAAAGACAATATCAATGCCCCGTGGAAGAGACGTGGAGGTCACAGTAGCTTAATAAGACGGTTTTAATGCCCCTTGGAAGAGTGGTGGAGGTCGCAGTGGAATAAAAAGACAATATCAATGCCCCTTGGAAGAGTGGTGGAGGTTACAGTGGAATAAAAAGACAATATCAACGCCCTGTGGAAGAGACGTGGAGGTCACAGTAGCTTAACAAGACGCTTTTAATGCCCCTTGGAAGAGTGGTGGAGGTCGCAGTGGAATAAAAAGACAATATTAACGACCCTTGGAAGAGACGTGGAGGTCACAGTAGCTTAACAAGACGATTTTAATGCCCCTTACAAGAGCCATGCAGTACAGCATATTAAAAACATTATTCCCATTATTGGGGAGTGGGTCTCCCATAGTCTTTGCCTATGCCTTCCAAGCAAAAGCTGCCAAAAATTAGGAAGGGGGAACTTACAATGTCCCTTACAAGAGCCATGCAGTACAGCATATTAAAAACATTATTCCCATTATTGGGGAGTGGGTCTCCCATAGTCTTTGCCTATGCCTTCCAAGCAAAAGCTGCCAAAAATTAGGACAGAGGAACTTGCAATGCTGGCAACATGGACCACGGTCACCCTGGTGGTATAGTGGTCGTGGAGGCTGAGGATAAAGAGAAGAGCAAAAAACAGCCGAAATGAGGAAGCGTATACCCATGTGTGGGTGTGAAGCGATGCATGGGAATACACCTCCCGAAATAACACAGTGGATTTGACTTTATGTTACTCTGCTGTCATTTGGTGGTGATGAGAAGTCTGGCCCAATCCAGCCCTTGTTCATTTTGATAAGGGTCAGCTTGTCAGCATTGTCAGTTGACAGGCGAGTGCGCTTATCAGTTATAATTCCCCCAGCGGCACTAAAAACACGCTCCGATAACACGCTAGCGGCAGGGCAGGCCAGGACCTCCAAGGCATACAGAGTGAGTTCATTCCAAGTATCCAGCTTGGATACTCAATAATTAAAAGGCACAGAGGAATCACAGAGGACGCTGGTACTCCCTCACCATCTTTTGAAACTTTCCACTCGTGAGAGTACCCTGCGCCTCAGGGCCTGTAAGCTGGGCAGGTCTCAGAAAACTGTCCTAGAACATTGACAGTGTTCCCCTGCCTCTGCTGGATTGGAGTTGCGTCTCTCTCGCCTGTATGCCTTAGTTGGGCAGCGAACTGTGACCTCTGCCGCTACCGTGTTCAGATGGGAATTTTTTTAATAGTTCTGCAGCAAGGGCCTTCTGGTACTGCCCCATTTTTGTAGACCTCTCCAACTCAGGAATAAGAGAGTGAAAGTTCTCCTTGTAGAGGGGGTCTAAAAGTGTCATCAACCAGTAATGACTGTCACCCAACATTTTGACAATGCGAGGGTCACGGTTAAGGCAGCGTAACATAAAGTCAGCCATGGGTGCCAGACTGGTAACGGGCAAGACTTCCGTGTCCTCACCAAGATGACGACTGATAGTGTTGAGCGATCACTAAAATGCTCGGGTGCTCGAAGCTCGGGCCGAGCTTACCATGATACTCGGGTGCTCGACCCGAGCAACGAGTCCAATGTTAGTCTATGAGAGACCCGAGCATTTTTGCGGCAGCACCCCCGGCAGTCTGTAGAAAGCCTAAAAAGTGCCCAAAACGATAGTGACAGTGCTCAAAAGACATGGGGGCAGCATGGGGATCGCCCCTGGAAGCATTTCTGACCCCCAGGTCACTGCTGTCAACAACGTGGTCAGAGGTATTAAGCCACTTTTGCGGGCTCACAATAAAACGTTCAAAAACGAAACTGAAACGGTTTTCCTGTGAAATATGTTAAGGAATTTCCTTTCCAGGGTAAAAACTTGTGTATAAGGTAAAATAAATAACCAAAAACAAAAATACTCCTCCACACCTTGGGCTATGTTCACAAGTAGCATTTTTCATGCGTTTTTGCACTTTTGTATTGCTTTCAACCGTGACAAATGCGTTCACCGGGAAATGTCATTTTAACATTTTACAACCTTATCTGGCCATGTGCTGTGTGACACATGCATACAGTGCTGAAAAGACAAGGGATCAGCATGGGGAAGACCCCTGGAAGCATCTCTGACCCCCAGGTCACTGTCTAAAAGTGTGCCCATCAGAAGTGATCCTTGCCGCATCAGAAGATGCAGACTTGCAACTATCCCCGTGCAAGTCCTTGTCCCAGGGCAGTGTTCAATTGTACCCCCCCATTCCTTGCAATGCAAGCGAAAATATGCAGCCAACCACCCACCCACCCGCAGGCTGCAATACCATACTGCTAACTTTCACTTGAAATGGGGCCTTTTAGTTTGGAGGAGGCCGAAGCTGGCCACTACCTCATGGCCGCTTCGGCAGCGAGGTATCCATACTCTGTCCCCAGCCGCCCGGCGGCCAGATGTCCACGCTCGGTCCCCAGCCGCCAGGTGGTGGCCAGGTGTCCATACTCGGTCCCCAGCCGCCCTGATTTCTCCTGTCACCTTCCCCCACACTTTTCTTAGCCTGGCCTGCTTTAGGGCAGCATTGGACGAGCCCACCAGAGAACCAGACTCCTCCGGTGTGCCCTGGCTTCTCCATCAGGGGAGTTGAGAGTGCCTAGGTGAGGAGCATGATGATGATTATAGAAGTTAGCATCTGCTTTGTTTTCTTGGAATGCAAGTGCATGTATGTAGTAGCGGATAGGCCTGAGGTGGTCCGCGTTTTGGCGTATATCCTACCTCCTCCGAGGATTGCTGGATGTTTTCCTGCTACTATCCTAGTTCTATGACTCCCGTTAAAACAAAGCTTCAGGTGATAAATGATGGATGAGGTGGTGGCAAAGGAGAAAGAGCAGGAGGAACAGTGACCATTCACATCAATATCAGGCCAGTCAACCAGATATGTCTTGTAGGATATGTTTCTGTAACAAAAGGAGCGGTTCGGCTACACAGTTATAGGGCATACAGTGAGTGCAATGCCTACCAAAAATTTCGAGCCACTCCAATGCCCCGTTAACTAAACCTTTTTTTCGATTTATAGCAACTGGGTCTCCTGTGCACTAAGCAATGAATGGAAGGCTTTCCAAAAATTATGAGGAATTGCAATGCCCCTTACAAGAGCCATGTGTGGCACCCCAGGGGTCTGGTCACCACAGTAATAGAGATATTACGTTGGAGAGCAAGTGGGAGGTTTCCTGGTCAGGATCCCTTAAACATGCAACATCCTCCTGCCCCAGTCCTGGGAGGGGAGAATTCTGCCCTTATAAACTGGATCTGGGGCGGGGTTGAGTGAGTCAGAGAACAGTCAGAGTCAGAGTGAGAGCAAGGGAAAGTAACAGCAAGGAGCTCTGTAGGAGCTAGGAGCTAAAGACCAGGGGCTGGAAGCTGAGCAGAGCTCGCCCTGGCAGAAGACAATAGGAACCGGACACAGGAGTCCGAAGCTGTGAGGACTTATATAACCAGCAGCAGAAACCAGCCGGCAGGGGATTTCAGGTCCTCTGGCCATAGAAGCCCGGAGGCTCAGTCACAAGCAAGGGAACAGCACCGCCGTCGTGGAGCGGAGGCTAACAGAAGGCCCCAAGTCACCAGCCATACGGGTGAGCACTACACGGTACACTCAGGGACGTGCGCTACTTCTACCCGCTTACAGCAAGGTAGCCAGGAAGAGTGCAGACAGACGGGGAGGCCTACAACTCCACCTGGCCAGGGGAACTCCTGCTTGCTCACAGACTGACCTGGCCTCTTATGCTAGCCAGTACTCCCAGGAGGGTCTACCTTATAATCATCAGTAAAGACCCTGAACTGCACTGCAAAGACTCTGAGTCGTTCCTGCTGCGCTCGTGCACCATCACCTCCATCATCCACACTCACTGCCCTGAGGCTATACTCCTCCCGAGGGGAGTTATCCCATTCTATGCTGCGCACACAACACCAGCCTCAGCGGTCTGCCTCGCAGCGGTGGTACTCCCTGACCGCAATCCACGGGTGGCGCAGTCGGACAATTAAGCTCAAAACCTAAGAAAGACTGCCACTGGTTTGACCAGCCTGAGCCACGGGACCGGGTCACCGCCACGGAGACTACAGACCTCAGAGACCCGGCACTGGGTATCCCACACACGTGTACACACGGCCCAGGGGGCGCGTCACATGCAGTACAGCATATTACAAACATAAGTCCCATTATTTGGGAGTGGGTGTCCCATAGTATTTGCTTATGCCTTGCAAGCAAAAGCTGCAAAAAATTAGGACGGAGCAACTTGCAATGCCCCTTACAAGAGCCATGCAGTACAGCATATTACAAACATAAGTCCCATTATTGGGGAGTGGGTCTCCCATAGTATTTGCTTATGCCTAATTAGGATGGAGCAACTTGCAATGCCCCTTACAAGAGCCATGCAGTACAGCATATTACAAACATAAGTCCCATTATTTGGCATTGGGTCTCCCATAGTATTTGCTTATGCTTTCCCAGCAAAAGCTGCCAAGAATTAGGACGGAGCAACTTGCAATGCCCCTTACAAGAGCCATGCAGTACAGCATATTACAAACATAAGTCCCATTATTGGGGAGTGGGTCTCCCATAGTATTTGCTTATGCTTTCCCAGCAAAAGCTGCCAAAAATTAGGACGGAGCAACTTGCAATGCCCCTTACAAGAGCCATGCAGTACAGCATATTACAAACATAAGTCCCATTATTGGGGAGTGGGTGTCCCATGGTATTTGCTTATGCTTTCCCAGCAAAAGCTGCCAAAAATTAGGACTGAGCAACTTGCAATGCCCCTTACAAGAGCCATGCAGTACAGCATATTACAAACATAAGTCCCATTATTGGGGAGTGGGTCTCCCATAGTATTTGCTTATGCTTTCCCAGCAAAAGCTGCCAAAAATTAGGATGGAGCAACTTGCAATGCCGCTTACAAGAGCCATGCAGTACAGCATATTACAAACATAAGTCCCATTATTGGGGAGTGGGTGTCCCATGGTATTTGCTTATGCTTTCCCAGCAAAAGCTGCCAAAAATTAGGACGGAGGAACTTGCAATGCTGGCACCCTGGTGGTATAGTGGTGGTGGAGGCTGAGGATAAAGAGAAGAAGATTAAACAGCCGAAACGAGGAAGCGTATACCCATGTGTGGGTGTGAAGCGGTGCATTTGAATACACCTCCCGAAATAACACAGTGGATTTGACTTTATGTTACTCTGCTGTCATTTGGTGGTGATGAGAAGTCTGGCCCAATCCAGCCCTTGTTCATTTTGATAAGGGTCAGCTTGTCAGCATTGTCAGTTGACAGGCGAGTGCGCTTATCAGTTATAATTCCCCCAGCAGCACTAAAAACACGCTCCGATAACACGCTAGCGGCAGGGCAGGCCAGGACCTCCAAGGCGTACAGAGCGAGTTCATTCCAAGTGTCCAGCTTCGATACCCAATAATTAAAAGGCACAGAGGAATCATGGAGGACGCTGGTACGATCGGCAATGTACTCCCTCACCATCTTTTGAAACTTTCCACTCCTTGTGAGAGTACCCCGCGCCTCAGGGCCTGTAAGTTGGGCGGGTGTCAGAAAACTGGCTCAGAACGTTGACAGTGTTCCCCTGCCTCTGCTGGATTAGAGATGCATCTCTCTCACCTGTACGCCTTAGTTGGGCAACGAACTGTGACCTCTGCCGCTACCGTGTTCAGATGGGAATTTTTTTAAGAGTTCTGCAGCAAGGGCCTTCTGGTATTGCCCAATTTTTGTAGACCTCTCCACCTCAGGAATAAGAGAGTGAAAGTTCTTCTTGTAGCGGGGGTCTACAAGTGTCACCAACCAGTAATGACTGTCACCCAACATTTTGACAACGCGAGGGTCACGGTTAAGGCAGCGTAACATAAAGTCAGCCATGCGTGCCAGACTGGTAACGGGCAAGATTTCCGTGTCCTCACCAAGATGACGACTGACCATGCTCTCCTCCTCCTCCTCTTCCTCCTCCCCCCTGTCCTCAGGCCACCCACGCTGAACCGACGGTATGACACTTGTACAGGTACTACCGTCTACAACGCATGATAGCAGCTCCTGTTCTTCCTCCTCCTTCTCCTCCTCTCCCTCATTGTCCCACAATGCACATTGGGATGAGATGAGGCTGGGCTGTGTGTAATCGCCCGCTATGGCTTCTTGACCCATCTCATCATACTCTGGCTGCAATGCCTCCTCTTTAATTCTCTGCAGAGAGCGTTGCAAAAGACAGACAAGTGGGATGCTGACACTAATTATGGCGTCATCGCCACTCACCATCTTGGTGGCCTCCTCAAAGTTTGTCAGGATGGTACATATGTCAGACATCCAGGTCCACTCCTGAGGTCTTATGTGTGGAGTCTGACCTGAATATCGACGGCCTTGTTGCAGCTGGTACTCCACAACTGCTCTCTTCTGCTCACAAATCCTTTGCAACATGTGGAGGGTAGAGTTCCAATGTGTGGGGACATCACACACCAGTCGGTGTGCCGGAAGCTGCAAACGCTGCTGCAACACAGCAAGGGCGGCGGAAGCTGTAGCCGACTTGCGAAATTGAGCTGACAGGCGGCGTACTTTCACGAGCAGATCTGGCCACTCGTGGTACGATTTAAGAAACCGCTGAACCACGAGGTTAAGCACATGAGCCAGGCATGGTACGTGTGTGATCTCACCTCGCCTCAGAGCCGCCACCAGGTTACGGCCATTGTCACACACGACCATGCCGGGATGTAGGTTCAGCGGTCTCAGCCACAGATCTGCCTGCTCTTTCACAGCTGTCCACAACTCACAAGCAGTGTGAGGTTGATCACCTAAGCTTATGAGTAGTGTTGAGCCACCCCCGTAGTGTTCGAGTTCGGTTCGGTTCGTCGAACACCCGTGAGTTCGCCGAACTGTTCGTCGAACTGTTCGTCGAACACCTTCGAACACCGTTAAAACCAATGGCAGGCAAACAAAAACACATAGAAACACATAGAAAACACCTTCAAAGGTGTCCAAAAGCTGACAAACTGCTCAGAAGACACAACTAACACATGGAAAAGTGACAAGTACATATAGTCATGCGAAAAGAAAAGAGGTGGAGGAGTAAAAGGAGGGGGAGACACAGATATAGGCATGTCATGCCCTTCTAAAATCCAAAAAGTGAGAAGCCGAGACGGCCAGTCCGCTCCTGCCCGTGCCACCTCCGTGTCGCCGGGTTTGTGCCAGAGCCGCGGTGAACCCTGACGGCCAGCCCCCCTCTCCCAATACTGGTGCCTGTCCGCTGGTGGGTCGAGAGAGCCCCCCTGTGGTGGAGGCAGCTCTAAGCTTTTTAATTTAAATTGTCCCTCTAATTTGAATTAATACACTTTAAATCCATTTACAAGGATCTATTGGAGGGCAAGTCTCATGCCAGCAGCCGCGTAATTCCAGCTCCAGTAGCGTCCACTAAAGCTGCTGCAGTTAAAAAGCTTTTATAAGGATCGAGCTCGGCTGTCCACCGCAAGGCATCCTAGTGCCAGTCCCAGCCCCTATGCCTTGGGGTGCCTCCTGATGCTCTTCACTAAGTGTCCCGTGGTCCCGAAGCATTTCCTTTGAAAAAATTAAGTGTCCAAACTACAGGTGGTGTAGCTTGCTTAACAGCCGGGATAATCCGCTGACTAGCAGACACTGCTACTAGGCACAAAGTATTTCCTGGGCTAGATGCAGTTAAAAATTTGTAAGTAGATACTCTCGTTGGATGCTAAGAAAGCATTCCATAGAGTCTCCTGGCACGCCATATATGATTCTCTTAAAAAGCTTGGGGTAGGGGTCTAGGGGACCCTTTTATAGCCAAAATCACGGCCCTGTATCACAATACGTCACCTAGGCTGAAGATAAATGGAACTGTAGCACCGAGGGCTCGGTTGCTACAGACGTATTGCACCTCACCCAGAGGTGTGATATCTCACTCTCAGATAAGGATGGAGTGTGGATCAGGACCCGACACCTGCATGCATTACACCACATTGCCGTGGGGCAGGGCGACCAATATGCCCCTGAGATGGGCACGACAGTCCCTGTCCCTGGCTGGAGTGGGGGGAGGGAACACTGAGGAAGGGGAACCCTGCAGTGCAGGAGCAGGGAGGAAGCAGTTCCTGGGTGCATTGAGAAGGGAGTATAAAAGGTGGGCACCATCTTAGTTCAGTGCAGAGAAGTCTGAGCAGAAGTGGCAGGGAGCAGGGGCTCTGCATGAGCTCTGCTCCGGAGGCGGGCCTAGTAACAGAGGCCCAGGCCTGCAAGAGGGAGAAGGAAGGAAGAGGAGCGGAGAAGGCTCCAGGAACGAGGAATGAAGGGATCCCAGGGGTGCGGACGGGCGAGTCGCCACCGCACGCCCGAATCCACCTGCGTGGAGGGGTCAGGCCAAAGGGGGAGACCGGTCCCCGAACTAGTGGAGGCAGGAAACGACCCTCAGCTAGAAACCGGAGGCTCTGACATTTTATGTGGCGCAGCCCCTTGCTCCACCCGCTAGGAAGGCACCACATAGGGTCAGGGAAACTGGCGCCAAGTTTACCAAGAGGAGGCCCGAGGCAGCCGGACAGAAGTGTTGGTAAGTAGAGATGAGCGTTGTTCTACTCGAACTGTTCGCCAATCTCAAATTCGAGCTGTTTTGGGCGGTGTTCGAGCCGGTCGGCGAACACGAACAATTTGAGAAAAATTCGGCTGTTCGAGGTTATGTTCGATAACTGTTCGTGCACCAAAATCATAACTGGATTTTTTCTCAGTAATGATGAAAATTAATGTTAATACGCAGTTTGAGTGTACAGCGGGGCGGGGGGAGGGGCAGGGGATGGATCTCTGCAGGAACAATGAAGATCTCCATTTTTTTTTCTCTTTCCCGCATTTGCAGTGGGGAGGTGCAATCTGTCAGCCTATCAGCAGCGCACACACGGAGCGAAGTGCTTTTTTTCACACAAGCAAGGGCATGTGTGATTGGCAGTGTATGTCACATGTCCTTGCCCTATAAGACCAAGCCATTTTCCCCGTCGCCACCATTTTCTCACTGCTGCAGCAGCGTGTTAGACGGCACCGCTGTTGCTGTGTGCGCTATACCTTGTTAATTTCAAGCCAATTTTCGCACAAATATACAGATAGCTTGGGAGTAGGGAATAGTTGTGATTGCAGTCCTTTTAAGGACTAGGTTACAGCATTTCCTACGACTTTTATCAGGCAGGTCTGTGCTCTTAAATAGATAGATTGTGGGAGTAAAGACTAATTGTAATTGGAGTCCTTTTCAGGACTAGGTTACATCAGTTCCTATCAGTTTTTGCCAGGCAGGTCTGTGCCAGTGCTGTGCAAGTTTTTTTCACAGCATTTGGCTGAATCTAGCAAAGCTAATCCTTTTTGGCCTATTGCAGAGTGTGTTAGTCAGTGGAGTAGCCTATCTGTGTTGCAAGATATACCACCTGTGTATAGAATACCAATTTTTTTACTGCACCTAGTGAAGTAAAATCTTTTGGGCATAGCATCATTCTATTAGTCCATCTATACTGACCTCCATCAGGTTGCAAACTGAATATAATTTTTTTCTGCATCTAGCTCTGAAAAAATATTTGGGCTTCTAGCGGTGTGTGGGACTTGGTCTATTAGTCCATCTATACTGACCTCCATCAGGTTGCAAATTAAAAATAATTTTTTTCTGCATCTAGCTCTGAAAAAATATTTGGGCTTCTAGCAGTGTGTGGGACTTGGTCTATTAGTCCATCTATACTGACCTCCATCAGGTTGCAAATTAAAAATAATTTTTTTCTTCATTTATCTCTGAAAAAATATTTGGGCTTCTAGCAGCGTGTGGTACTTGTTCTATTAGTCCATCTATACTGACCTCCATCAGGTTGCAAATTAAAAATAATTTTTTTCTGCATCTAGCTCTGAAAAAATATTTGGGCTTCTAGCAGTGTGTGGGACTTTGTCTATTAGTCCATCTATACTGACCTCCATCAGGTTGCAAATTAAAAATAATTTTTTTCTGCATCTAGCTCTGAAAAAATATTTGGGCTTCTAGCAGTGTGTGGGACTTGGTCTATTAGTCCATCTATACTGACCTCCATCAGGTTGCAAATTGAATAAAAAAAATTTCTGCATCTAGCTCTGAAAAAATATTTGGGCTTCTAGCAGTGTGTGGGACTTGGTCTATTAGTCCATCTATACTGACCTCCATCAGGTTGCAAATTAAAAATATTTTTTTTCTGCATCTAGCTCTGAAAAAATATTTGGGCTTCTAGCAGTGTGTGGGACTTGGTCTATTAGTCCATCTATACTGACCTCCATCAGGTTGCAAATTAAAAATAATTTTTTTCTTCATTTATCTCTGAAAAAATATTTGGGCTTCTAGCAGCGTGTGGTACTTGTTCTATTAGTCCATCTATACTGACCTCCATCAGGTTGCAAATTAAAAATAATTTTTTTCTGCATCTAGCTCTGAAAAAATATTTGGGCTTCTAGCGGTGTGTGGGACTTGGTCTATTAGTCCATCTACACTGACCTCCATCAGGTTGCAAATTAAAAATAATTTTTTTCTGCATCTAGCTCTGAAAAAATATTTGGGCTTCTAGCAGTGTGTGGGACTTGGTCTATTAGTCCATCTATACTGACCTCCATCAGGTTGCAAATTAAAAATAATTTTTTTCTGCATCTAGCTCTGAAAAAATATTTGGGCTTCTAGCAGTGTGTGGGACTTGGTCTATTAGTCCATCTATACTGACCTCCATCAGGTTGCAAATTAAAAATAATTTTTTTCTTCATTTATCTCTGAAAAAATATTTGGGCTTCTAGCAGCGTGTGGGACTTGTTCTATTAGTCCATCTATACTGACCTCCATCAGGTTGCAAATTAAAAATAATTTTTTTCTGCATCTAGCTCTGAAAAAATATTTGGGCTTCTAGCAGTGTGTGGGACTTGGTCTATTAGTCCATCTATACTGACCTCCATCAGGTTGCAAATTAAAAATAATTTTTTTCTGCATCTAGCTCTGAAAAAATATTTGGGCTTCTAGCAGTGTGTGGGACTTGGTCTATTAGTCCATCTATACTGACCTCCATCAGGTTGCAAATTAAAAATAATTTTTTTCTTCATTTATCTCTGAAAAAATATTTGGGCTTCTAGCAGCGTGTGGGACTTGTTCTATTAGTCCATCTATACTGACCTCCATCAGGTTGCAAATTAAAAATAATTTTTTTCTGCATCTAGCTCTGAAAAAATATTTGGGCTTCTAGCAGTGTGTGGGACTTGGTCTATTAGTCCATCTATACTGACCTCCATCAGGTTGCAAATTAAAAATAATTTTTTTCTGCATCTAGCTCTGAAAAAATATTTGGGCTTCTAGCAGTGTGTGGGACTTGGTCTATTAGTCCATCTATACTGACCTCCATCAGGTTGCAAATTGAATAAAAAAATTTTCTGCATCTAGCTCTGAAAAAATATTTGGGCTTCTAGCGGTGTGTGGGACTTGGTCTATTAGTCCATCTATACTGACCTCCATCAGGTTGCAAATTAAAAATAATTTTTTTCTGCATCTAACCCAGCCAATAGTTTTGGCCTAATACCACAGTTTGGCCACTCAGCTCTGCTCGGTTACCATCCATTGTTTTTTTGTGCAAACAACTCCAGAGTTGTGAATTAGTTAACCACCAAAATGAGTGGAAAAAGGCCTGCTGCTGGTGGAAAGGGGAATAGGCGTGTTGGGAAGGGGAAAAAAGGTTGTGTCCGTGGGGTAGGTGCAGAAGAAAGACCATCTTCCAGCCAAACTAAAATGTCTACTTCTTTTAGCGGACAATGTGATAAGATCCCTTTCTTACGGCCACGCCAATCGCTACAAATTCCAGATGAGGCACAAAAACAGCAGGTGCTTCAACGGATATCAAGTGCTCCTTTAAGTGGGCTCTCCTCCACATCAACTTCAACATCACAAATACTCCAGTCCTCAAAGGTGTCACCCAAATCGCACTTGCTTCCTCACAGCTCCCAAATCTCCAGCTGCCCGTCTGAGTATGAGGTAGAACAGATGGTTGAGTCTGCAGAGCTGTTTACTCATACTATAGCCTGGGAATCAGAGGTCGACTCCAGCGCTTCTGTGAATCCAGACGAGGAAATGATCTGCACTGATGCCCAGAATCTTTATGAGGACCAGACGCAGAAGGTTCTGACCATAATGTAGACCCTCATTCCCAAACTGTAACTCCTGTTGGTGGAGACAATGAGGAAGACGATGATAAGACTCAAATACCTGATTGGAGCGACAACTTTAGTTTTTTGTCAGGGCAGGAACAGGTTGGCTCTGAGGACGACGGGTGTGATAACGCACAGGGTGATGATGATGAGGTCGGAGATCCCACTTACTGTCAACCCACAGTCAGCCAAGAGATGAGGTCAGCAGAGGAGGTGGAGGAAGATGCTAGTGACGACGAGGTCAGGTTGCGCCTTCCTGGACAGAGACGTAGTACTGGAAGCACGTCAACAACTGCATCCTCAAACACATCTCTGCCTCTCACCACAAGTCGTGGTGGCTCTTCAGGTCGCATGGGTGCTAAGCCTTGCATAGCCTGGGCATTTTTTCAGATAGATAAAGATGACCCAACTCGTGTTATCTGTAACATTTGTCAGCAAAAGCTAAGTAGAGGCCAAAAAATACATAGTTTGAGTACTTCATGCATGAACCGGCACATGGACATGAAGCATAAGTTGCAGTGGGAAGCTCAGTGTGCTACAATGCGGCCTAGCCAGCCGGGCCAATCACCGTCTGCCATATCTTGTGCATCCGCGGCCTCTTCATCCTCTGTGACTGGGGGGACAGCAGTCACACCTGTTTTGGGGCGCAGACCTGCCACCTCTTTACCCGCAACAGCCAGCGTGATTGGCAGGTCATCATTTTCTTTGGAGGTGGTAACACCAGCTGGTGTTGAGCGCTGTCCGACATCGATAGCACCACCTTTGGATCAAGGCAACCTAACATGTCCGCCTGCATCTTCCTCACAGACCGGCAGTTTGCCGGGGACACCCTTATCAACCCCGTCTAAGCACAATAGCCAGCCCTCGGTCCCTCAGATGTGGACAAGTAAAAGACCATTTCCTCCTAGCCATGAGAAAGCTAAGAGGTTGAATTTCACCATCTGCAAGCTCTTGGCTACAGAAATGCTGCCTTTCCGCCTGGTGGACACAGAGGATTTTCGAGACCTTATGTCCGTCGCAGTGCCCCAGTACCAGATGCCCAGTCGGCACTACTTCTCAAAGAAAGGTGTGCCTGCGCTCCACCAGCATGTCGCACACAACATCACCGCTTCTTTGAGAAACTCTGTGTGTGACAGGGTGCATTTCACCACAGACACTTGGACGAGTAGGCATGGACAGGGGCGTTACATGTCGCTGACTGGGCACTGGGTAACTATGGTGACAGCAGGACAAGGGGCTGCTGTCCAAGTCTTGCCGTCCCCACGAGTTGTGCGTCAATCCTCTTTATGTCAAAGTTCCTCCACTGCTTCTGCCTCCTCAACCTCCTCTCGGTCTTCCACCTGCACCCAAAGCCTGTCTGGTCATGCCACAAGCTTTCTAACTGCGCAGAAGGGATCCTGCACACCTCCTTACTATGCTGGCAGTAGGGCTCAACGTCATCAGGCGGTTTTTACATTGAAATGTCTGGGAAATGTGAGTCACACAGCTGAGGAGTTGTGGTCAGCTCTGGAGAACCAATTTCATGAATGGTTGTCTCCACTGGACCTGAAACCAGGGAAGGCCGTGTGCGACAATGCTGCAAACCTGGGTGCGGCCCTTCGCCGGGGCAATGTCACACACGTGCCTTGTATGGCTCACGTGTTGAACCTGGTTGTCCAGCAATTTTTAGCCCACTATCCCAGACTAGATGGCCTTCTGCAGAGGGCACGGTCGCTGTGTGCTCACTTCCGCCGTTCGCATCCCGCAGCTCAGCGACTTACATCTCTACAGAAGTCGTTGGGCCTGCCACTTCACCGGCTAAAATGCGATGTGCCTACCCGGTGGAATTCAACTCTGCACATGTTGCAGCGACTGTGGCAGCACCGACAAGCCCTGGTGCAATACGTTCTGACGTATAGCCTGGGCCAACGAGATTCAGAGGTGGGGCAAATCACGCTGGAGGAGTGGTCTCAGATCAGGGACCTATGCACCCTTCTGCACAGTTTTGAAATGGCGACGAAGATGTTTAGTGCTGACGATGCCATTATCAGCATGACTATTCCGGTGATTTACATGCTGGAGCACATGTTAAACAGAATTCGGAGTCAGGTGGTGGCACAAGAGGAGGTGGAGGAAGTAGAGGAGGAGGAGTTGTATGCGGAAGGGCTAACATCTGCAAGGTCCAGACGGTCGGCAGCACCAAGGCGGCAGGCATGTGAGGGTGGGGGAGATGGTTTTACCAGGGCGCATGGTAGCAGCCAAACTAGTGAGGAAGGTGCAGGAGCCCAGGAAGAAGTGGAGGACGAACTGATGGAAGACTCATCAGATGAGGGAGACCTTGATCACATTTCTGTTGTACGAGGTTGGGGGGAGAGGACAGAGGAAGGAAGCATGATTGTTACCTCGCCACCAACACAACAGGGACTTGGTGCTCCTGGATGCGCAACACACATGAGTGCCTTCTTGCTGCACTACCTGCAACATGACCCTCGAATTGTGAGAATTAGAAATAATCCTGACTACTGGGTTGCCACACTGTTAGATCCCCGGTACAAAAGTAAATTTGCAGAAATTATTCCTGCCATAGAAAGGGATGCACGCATGCAGGAGTTTCAGCAGAGACTGTTGCAGAATCTTACATGTGCTTTTCCACAAAATACCAGTGGTGCACGTAGTGAATCTCACAGTTCCAACTTGCCAACCGTGGGACCGTCAAGTGTTCAGCACTCAAACCGTAACAGAACCACAGTATCTGCTGGTAACATCAATTTTGCGGAATCATTTCACCACTTTTTTAGCCCATCCTTTGCAAGGCCACAGGAGACAAGAAGTCTGACACATAGTCAACGCCTAGAGACGATGGTACAGGAGTATCTCCAAGTAAACATTGAAGCCACGACTGTGTCACTGAACCCTTGCTCTTTTTGGGCTTCCAATCTGGATAAATGGCCGGAGCTAGCCACTTACGCCTTGGAGATCTTGTCATGCCCCGCAGCCAGCGTTCTGTCTGAACGTGTGTTCAGCGCTGCTGGTGGTGTGCTGACAGATAAGCGCACGCGGCTCTCCACTGATAATGTAGACAGACTCACGTTCATAAAGATGAACAAATCATGGATCCGAAACGACTTTTCTACCCCTGTGTCATCCTGGGGAGAGTAAAAGCTTGATGATTGGTTAAAATCACCCTACCAACCGTTTTAAGCTTTCAAATTACTAATCATGTTTATCTGTATCTTGACTGGAAAATAATTTGGGCTTTGTAGCAGTGTGCAGCACTGATCCTATTAGGCCATCTATAATAAGCTTCACCAGATTTAAAATTAAAAATAATTTTTAGCTGCATCTAGCCCGGAAAATAATTTTGGGGCTCCGAGATGCGCAAGACACATAAGTGCCTTCTTGCTGCACTACCTGCAGCATGACCCTCATATTGTCAGAATTCGAAGTAATCATGACTACTGGGTTGCCACACTCTTAGATCCCCCAAACTTTTCGATCAACCTTTTCATTTTAATAAAGACCAAAAAAATGGTCATTTTTGAAATTATAAGCATTAGCAGGTTGTTAGAAACTGAAATCAAACAGTTTTCAACTCAAAACTTTATTCTAGGTGATGTTACATTTTCACATAGGACCCCTTGTTCGAAAGGAGCTTCTGAACTCTCTCGTCCATTGAATTTGTCAGGTTTTGGATGGTTTCTGCTTCAATTGTTTTGCATGAGGACAGAATACCCTCCCAGAGCTGTTGCTTAGATGTGAACTGCCTCCCGCCATCATAGACACTCCTTTTAATGATGCTCCAAAGGTTCTGAATGGGGTAGAGGTCAGGGGAGCATGGGGGTCACACCATAAGTTTGTCCCCTTTTATGCCCATATCAGCCAGAGATGCAGATGTTTTATGTGCAGCATGAGATGGTGCATTATCATGCAGAAAAATGATCTTGCTGTGAAATACACGGTTCTTCTTCTTGAACCATGGCAGGAAGTGCTGTTTGAGAAAATCCACATACATTATGGAGTTCATCTTTAGCGCCTTCAGGGATCCTAAAGGGGCCGACAATCTCTCTCCCCATGATTCCAGCCCAAAACATTACTCCACCTCCTCCTTGTTGGCGCTGTAGCCGTGTTTGCGTGGGGTGTCCATCAACCAGCCATCCTCCACTCCATTCATCTGGACCATCGAGCGCTGCACGGCACTCATCCGTGAACAAAACAGTTTTGAAATCAGTCTTCATGTAATGTTTGGCCCACTGGAGCCGTTTCTGCTTGTGTGAAGTGGATAGAGGAGGTCGACAGGATGGCATATGCACAGCTGCAAACCTCTGAAGGACCCTGCATCTTGTTGTTCGGGGGACGTTGGAGGCACAAGCAGCTTCAAAAACTTGTCTGCTGCTATGACAAGGCTTTTTTGCCGCTGCTGTTTCAACCTGACGTAATTGCCTGTAGGAAAGAGTCCTCAATTTGCCCTTATCAGCACGCACACGTGTGTACTGTGAATCAGCTACATACTTCTTGATTGCCAAGACACTTCATCCTGATCATCGCACAATGTTGATTGTAGTCATGCCTTGACCTAAACACTCCACAATTTGTTGCTTCTCAGCAGCCGACACATCCTTTTTCTTTCCCATTTTGGCAGAAAATGTAGGCTGCTTAATAATGTGAGAGAGCCTTCTTAAGTAGTCTTGCCTTTCATTGGACACACCTGCCAAACTAATTAGCACAGGTGTCTGCAATTGCTTACAGTGATATAAAGAGCCCTGACACACATCACCATCAATGAGTTTAACTGACAAACAAACAAATTCTTCCCTTATCACTCCTAAACACTTTTTGCATAATAATTTGGAACGCGGTGTACATGTGCTTTTCCACAAAACACCAGTGGTTCACGTAGTGAATCTTACAGTTCTAACTTGCCAACCGTGGTCTGTATGGAATTGTTCAATAAAGGGCCCAAAATTAAGATAACATAGATGGGAGAGGTCTCTATGAATAGGAATTCCTAAGTATTTGATACCCTGTGAGGGCCAGGCAAAGGGAAAGTTGGACTGGATGGAATCCTATATGGATTTAGGGAGGGAGACATCGAGGGCCTCAGACTTCGCTGCATTGATTTTAAAATTTTACCATGTAACAAAGTGATCTATTTCAGCCATAACAGCAGGGATGGATATATGTGATTGAGTGATATATACTAGGACATCATCAGCAAATAGAGAGCACTTGTACTCGGTGCCTCCCACCTCAATCCACCTAATATTGGGGTTATGGCGAATTGATGAGAGCAGGTGCTCCGTCACTAGGATGTATAAGAGAGGGGACAGAGGACATCCCTGCCTTGTCCCATTGGTGATTGTGAAAGGTGATGAAAATGTTCTGACGCACCCCCTGGGCCTTGGGACACCCGGAGACGGACCCTTTTTGGTGGATGCTGGTGGTTGTAGTCTTCGTGGCGGCGATCCGGTTCCGTGGCTCAGGGCGGTCAAACCAGTGGCGGAACTATTTATGTGGTTTTGATGTTTAAATGTCCGACTACGCCACCCGTGGATTGCGGTCAGAGTGAACCGCCGCTACAGGGCAGACCGCTAAGGCTGGTGTTGTGGGTGCAGCAGAGCGTAGCATAACTCCCCACGGGAGGAGTATAGCCTCAGGGCAGTGTATGCGGAGGATGGGGGTGATGGTGCAGGGCAGCAGCAGTAACGACACGGAGTCAGTGATGCAGTTCAGGGCCTTTACTCACAGTTCTTATTATCCAGACCACGTCTGCAGGTAATGGCTGCCCACGTCGTACTGTGCTCACCAGGTGAGGGGCTCAGACAACTCCCAGATAACTTTGGAGCGCTTCACAGGACCCCCTTTGTGTGTCCTTTGTCTGGCCTTTCTTACCAACACTTCTGTCCGGCTGCCTCGGGCCTCCTCTTGGTAAACTTGGCGCCAGTTTCCCTGACCCTATGTGGTGCCTTCCTAGCGGGTGGAGCAAGGGGCTGCGCCACATAAAATGTCAGAGCCTCCGGTTTCTAGCTGAGGGTCGTTTCCTGCCTCCACTAGTTCGGGGACCGGTCTCCCCCTTTGGCCTGACCCCTCCACGCAGGTGGATTCGGGCGTGCGGTGGCGACTCGCCCGTCCGCACCCCTGGGATCCCTTCATTCCTCGTTCCTGGAGCCTTCTCCGCTCCTCTTCCTTCCTTCTCCCTCTTGCAGGCCTGGGCCTCTGTTACTAGGCCCGCCTCCGGAGCAGAGCTCATGCAGAGCCCCTGCTCCCTGCCACTTCTGCTCAGACTTCTCTGCACTGAACTAAGATGGTGCCCACCTTTTATACTCCCTTCTCAATGCACCCAGGAACTGCTTCCTCCCTGCTCCTGCACTGCAGGGTTCCCCTTCCTCAGTGTTCCCTCCCCCCACTCCAGCCAGGGACAGGGACTGTCGTGCCCATCTCAGGGGCATATTGGTCGCCCTGCCCCACGGCAATGTGGTGTAATGCATGCAGGTGTCGGGTCCTGATCCACACTCCATCCTTATCTGAGAGTGAGATATCACACCTCTGGGTGAGGTGCAATACGTCTGTAGCAACCGAGCCCTCGGTGCTACAGTTCCATTTATCTTCAGCCTAGGTGACGTATTGTGATACAGGGCCGTGATTTTGGCTATAAAAGGGTCCCCTAGACCCCTACCCCAAGCTTTTTAAGAGAATCATATATGGCGTGCCAGGAGACTCTATGGAATGCTTTCTCAGCATCCAACGAGAGTATCTACTTACAAATTTTTAACTGCATCTAGCCCAGGAAATACTTTGTGCCTAGTAGCAGTGTCTGCTAGTCAGCGGATTATCCCGGCTGTTAAGCAAGCTACACCACCTGTAGTTTGGACACTTAATTTTTTCAAAGGAAATGCTTCGGGACCACGGGATACTTAGTGAAGAGCATCAGGAGGCACCCCAAGGCATAGGGGCTGGGACTGGCACTAGGATGCCTTGCGGTGGACAGCCGAGCTCGATCCTTATAAAAGCTTTTTAACTGCAGCAGCTTTAGTGGACGCTACTGGAGCTGGAATTACGCGGCTGCTGGCATGAGACTTGCCCTCCAATAGATCCTTGTAAATGGATTTAAAGTGTATTCATTCAAATTAGAGGGACAATTTAAATTAAAAAGCTTAGAGCTGCCTCCACCACAGGGGGGCTCTCTCGACCCACCAGCGGACAGGCACCAGTATTGGGAGAGGGGGGCTGGCCGTCAGGGTTCACCGCGGCTCTGGCACAAACCCGGCGACACGGAGGTGGCACGGGCAGGAGCGGACTGGCCGTCTCGGCTTCTCACTTTTTGGATTTTAGAAGGGCATGACATGCCTATATCTGTGTCTCCCCCTCCTTTTACTCCTCCACCTCTTTTCTTTTCGCATGACTATATGTACTTGTCACTTTTCCATGTGTTAGTTGTGTCTTCTGAGCAGTTTGTCAGCTTTTGGACACCTTTGAAGGTGTTTTCTATGTGTTTCTATGTGTTTTTGTTTGCCTGCCATTGGTTTTAACGGTGTTCGAAGGTGTTCGACGAACAGTTCGACGAACAGTTCGGCGAACACACGGGTGTTCGACGAACCGAACTGAACTCGAACACTACGGGGGTGGCTCAACACTATTGGTAAGAAAGGCCAGACAAAGGACACACAAAGGGGGTCCTGTGAAGCGCTCCAAAGTTATCTGGGAGTTGTCTGAGCCCCTCACCTGGTGAGCACAGTACGACGTGGGCAGCCGTTACCTGCAGACGTGGTCTGGATAATAAGAACTGTGAGTAAAGGCCCTGAACTGCATCACTGACTCCGTGTCGTTACTGCTGCTGCCCTGCACCATCACCCCCATCCTCCGCATACACTGCCCTGAGGCTATACTCCTCCCGTGGGGAGTTATGCTACGCTCTGCTGCACCCACAACACCAGCCTTAGCGGTCTGCCCTGTAGCGGCGGTTCACTCTGACCGCAATCCACGGGTGGCGTAGTCGGACATTTAAACATCAAAACCACATAAATAGTTCCGCCACTGGTTTGACCGCCCTGAGCCACGGAACCGGATCGCCGCCACGAAGACTACAACCACCAGCATCCACCAAAAAGGGTCCGGCTCCGGGTGTCCCAAGGCCCAGGGGGTGCGTCAGAACATTTTCATCACCTTTCACAATCACCAATGGGACAAGGCAGGGATGTCCTCTGTCCCCTCTCTTATACATCCTAGTGACGGAGCACCTGCTCTCATCAATTCGCCATAACCCCAATATTAGGTGGATTGAGGTGGGAGGCACCGAGTACAAGTGCTCTCTATTTGCTGATGATGTCCTAGTATATATCACTCAATCACATATATCCATCCCTGCTGTTATGGCTGAAATAGATCACTTTGTTACATGGTAAAATTTTAAAATCAATGCAGCGAAGTCTGAGGCCCTCGATGTCTCCCTCCCTAAATCCATATAGGATTCCATCCAGTACAACTTTCCCTTTGCCTGGCCCTCACAGGGTATCAAATACTTAGGAATTCCTATTCATAGAGACCTCTCCCATCTATGTTATCTTAATTTTGGGCCCTTTATTGAACAATTCCATACAGACCACGGTTGGCAAGTTGGAACTGTAAGATTCACTACGTGAACCACTGGTGTTTTGTGGAAAAGCACATGTACACCGCGTTCCAAATTATTATGCAAAAAGTGTTTAGGAGTGATAAGGGAAGAATTTGTTTGTTTGTCAGTTAAACTCATTGATGGTGATGTGTGTCAGGGCTCTTTATATCACTGTAAGCAATTGCAGACACCTGTGCTAATTAGTTTGGCAGGTGTGTCCAATGAAAGGCAAGACTACTTAAGAAGGCTCTCTCACATTATTAAGCAGCCTACATTTTCTGCCAAAATGGGAAAGAAAAAGGATGTGTCGGCTGCTGAGAAGCAACAAATTGTGGAGTGTTTAGGTCAAGGCATGACTACAATCAACATTGTGCGATGATCAGGATGAAGTGTCTTGGCAATCAAGAAGTATGTAGCTGATTCACAGTACACACGTGTGTGTGCTGATAAGGGCAAATTGAGGACTCTTTCCTACAGGCAATTACGTCAGGTTGAAAAAGCAGCGGCAAAAAAGCCTTGTCATAGCAGCAGACAAGTTTTTGAAGCTGCTTGTGCCTCCAACGTCCCCCGAACAACAAGATGCAGGGTCCTTCAGAGGTTTGCAGCTGTGCATACGCCATCCTGTCGACCTCCTCTATCCACTTCACACAAGCAGAAACGGCTCCAGTGGGCCAAACATTACATGAAGACTGATTTCAAAACTGTTTTGTTCACAGATGAGTGCCGTGCAGCGCTCGATGGTCCAGATGAATGGAGTGGAGGATGGCTGGTTGATGGACACCCCACGCAAACACGGCTACAGCGCCAACAAGGAGGAGGTGGAGTAATGTTTTGGGCTGGAATCATGGGGAGAGAGATTGTCGGCCCCTTTAGGATCCCTGAAGGCGCTAAAGATGAACTCCATAATGTATGTGGATTTTCTCAAACAGCACTTCCTGCCATGGTTCAAGAAGAAGAACCGTGTATTTCACAGCAAGATCATTTTTCTGCATGATAATGCACCATCTCATGCTGCACATAAAACATCTGCATCTCTGGCTGATATGGGCATAAAAGGGGACAAACTTATGGTGTGACCCCCATGCTCCCCTGACCTCTACCCCATTCAGAACCTTTGGAGCATCATTAAAAGGAGTGTCTATGATGGCGGGAGGCAGTTCACATCTAAGCAACAGCTCTGGGAGGGTATTCTGTCCTCATGCAAAACAATTGAAGCAGAAACCATCCAAAACCTGACAAATTCAATGGACGAGAGAGTTCAGAAGCTCCTTTCGAACAAGGGGTCCTATGTGAAAATGTAACATCACCTAGAATAAAGTTTTGAGTTGAAAACTGTTTGATTTCAGTTTCTAACAACCTGCTAATGCTTATAATTTCAAAAATGACCATTTTTTTGGTCTTTATTAAAATGAAAAGGTTGATCGAAAAGTTTGGGGGATCTAAGAGTGTGGCAACCCAGTAGTCATGATTACTTCGAATTCTGACAATATGAGGGTCATGCTGCAGGTAGTGCAGCAAGAAGGCACTTATGTGTCTTGCGCATCTCGGAGCCCCAAAATTATTTTCCGGGCTAGATGCAGCTAAAAATTATTTTTAATTTTAAATCTGGTGAAGCTTATTATAGATGGCCTAATAGGATCAGTGCTGCACACTGCTACAAAGCCCAAATTATTTTCCAGTCAAGATACAGATAAACATGATTAGTAATTTGAAAGCTTAAAACGGTTGGTAGGGTGATTTTAACCAATCATCAAGCTTTTACTCTCCCCAGGATGACACAGGGGTAGAAAAGTCGTTTCGGATCCATGATTTGTTCATCTTTATGAACGTGAGTCTGTCTACATTATCAGTGGAGAGCCGCGTGCGCTTATCTGTCAGCACACCACCAGCAGCGCTGAACACACGTTCAGACAGAACGCTGGCTGCGGGGCATGACAAGATCTCCAAGGCGTAAGTGGCTAGCTCCGGCCATTTATCCAGATTGGAAGCCCAAAAAGAGCAAGGGTCCAGTGACACAGTCGTGGCTTCAATGTTTACTTGGAGATACTCCTGTACCATCGTCTCTAGGCGTTGACTATGTGTCAGACTTCTTGTCTCCTGTGGCCTTGCAAAGGATGGGCTAAAAAAGTGGTGAAATGATTCCGCAAAATTGATGTTACCAGCAGATACTGTGGTTCTGTTACGGTTTGAGTGCTGAACACTTGACGGTCCCACGGTTGGCAAGTTGGAACTGTGAGATTCACTACGTGCACCACTGGTATTTTGTGGAAAAGCACATGTAAGATTCTGCAACAGTCTCTGCTGATACTACTGCATGCGTGCATCCCTTTCTATGGCAGGAATAATTTCTGCAAATTTACTTTTGTACCGGGGATCTAACAGTGTGGCAACCCAGTAGTCAGGATTATTTCTAATTCTCACAATTCGAGGGTCATGTTGCAGGTAGTGCAGCAAGAAGGCACTCATGTGTGTTGCGCATCCAGGAGCACCAAGTCCCTGTTGTGTTGGTGGCGAGGTAACAATCATGCTTCCTTCCTCTGTCCTCTCCCCCCAACCTCGCACAACAGAAATGTGATCAAGGTCTCCCTCATCTGATGAGTCTTCCATCAGTTCGTCCTCCACTTCTTCCTGGGCTCCTGCACCTTCCTCACTAGTTTGGCTGCTACCATGCGCCCTGGTAAAATCATCTCCCCCACCCTCACATGCCTGCCGCCCTGGTGCTGCCGACCGTCTGGACCTTGCAGATGTTAGCCCTTCCGCATACAACTCCTCCTCCTCTACTTCCTCCACCTCCTCTTGTGCCACCACCTGACTCCGAATTCTGTTTAACATGTGCTCCAGCATGTAAATCACCGGAATAGTCATGCTGATAATGGCATCGTCAGCACTAAACATCTTCGTCGCCATTTCAAAACTGTGCAGAAGGGTGCATAGGTCCCTGATCTGAGACCACTCCTCCAGCGTGATTTGCCCCACCTCTGAATCTCGTTGGCCCAGGCTATACGTCAGAACGTATTGCACCAGGGCTTGTCGGTGCTGCCACAGTCGCTGCAACATGTGCAGAGTTGAATTCCACCGGGTAGGCACATCGCATTTTAGCCGGTGAAGTGGCAGGCCCAACGACTTCTGTAGAGATGTAAGTCGCTGAGCTGCGGGATGCGAACGGCGGAAGTGAGCACACAGCGTCCGTGCCCTCTGCAGAAGGCCATCTAGTCTGGGATAGTGGGCTAAAAATTGCTGGACAACCAAGTTCAACACGTGAGCCATACAAGGCACGTGTGTGACATTGCCCCGGCGAAGGGCCGCACCCAGGTTTGCAGCATTGTCGCACACGGCCTTCCCTGGTTTCAGGTCCAGTGGAGACAACCATTCATGAAATTGGTTCTCCAGAGCTGACCACAACTCCTCAGCTGTGTGACTCACATTTCCCAGACATTTCAATGTAAAAACCGCCTGATGACGTTGAGCCCTACTGCCAGCATAGTAAGGAGGTGTGCAGGATCCCTTCTGCGCAGTTAGAAAGCTTGTGGCATAACCAGACAGGCTTTGGGTGCAGGTGGAAGACCGAGAGGAGGTTGAGGAGGCAGAAGCAGTGGAGGAAAAATGACATAAAGAGGATTGACGCACAACTCGTGGGGACGGCAAGACTTGGACAGCAGCCCCTTGTCCTGCTGTCACCATAGTTACCCAGTGCCCAGTCAGCGACAAGTAACGCCCCTGTCCATGCCTACTCGTCCAAGTGTCTGTGGTGAAATGCACCCTGTCACACACAGAGTTTCTCAAAGAAGCGGTGATGTTGTGTGCGACATGCTGGTGGAGCGCAGGCACACCTTTCTTTGAGAAGTAGTGCCGACTGGGCATCTGGTACTGGGGCACTGCGACGGACATAAGGTCTCGAAAATCCTCTGTGTCCACCAGGCGGAAAGGCAGCATTTCTGTAGCCAAGAGCTTGCAGATGGTGAAATTCAACCTCTTAGCTTTCTCATGGCTAGGAGGAAATGGTCTTTTACTTGTCCACATCTGAGGGACCGAGGGCTGGCTATTGTGCTTAGACGGGGTTGATAAGGGTGTCCCCGGCAAACTGCCGGTCTGTGAGGAAGATGCAGGCGGACATGTTAGGTTGCCTTGATCCAAAGGTGGTGCTATCGATGTCGGACAGCGCTCAAGACCAGCTGGTGTTACCACCTCCAAAGAAAATGATGACCTGCCAATCACGCTGGCTGTTGCGGGTAAAGAGGTGGCAGGTCTGCGCCCCAAAACAGGTGTGACTGCTGTCCCCCCAGTCACAGAGGATGAAGAGGCCGCGGATGCACAAGATATGGCAGACGGTGGTTGGCCCAGCCGGCTAGACCGCATTGTAGCACACTGAGCTTCCCACTGCAACTTATGCTTCATGTCCATGTGCCGGTTCATGCATGAAGTACTCAAACTATGTATTTTTTGGCCTCTACTTAGCTTTTGCTGACAAATGTTACAGATAACACGAGTTGGGTCATCTTTATCGATCTGAAAAAATGCCCAGGCTATGCAAGGCTTAGCACCCATGCGACCTGAAGAGCCACCACGACTTGTGGTGAGAGGCAGAGTTGTGTTTGAGGATGCAGTTGTTGACGTGCTTCCAGTACTACGTCTCTGTCCAGGAAGGCGCAACCTGACCTCGTCGTCACTAGCATCTTCCTCCACCTCCTCTGCTGACCTCATCTCTTGGCTGACTGTGGGTTGACAGTAAGTGGGATCTCCGACCTCATCATCATCACCCTGTGCGTTATCACACCCGTCGTCCTCAGAGCCAACCTGTTCCTGCCCTGACAAAAAACTAAAGTTGTCGCTCCAATCAGGTATTTGAGTCTTATCATCGTCTTCCTCATTGTCTCCACCAACAGGAGTTACAGTTTGGGAATGAGGGTCTACATTATGGTCAGAACCTTCTGCGTCTGGTCCTGGATCCGACTCATAAAGATTCTGGGCATCAGTGCAGATCATTTCCTCGTCTGGATTCACAGAAGCGCTGGAGTCGACCTCTGATTCCCAGGCTATAGTATGAGTAAACAGCTCTGCAGACTCAACCATCTGTTCTACCTCATACTCAGACGGGCAGCTGGAGATTTGGGAGCTGTGAGGAAGAAAGTGCGATTTGGGTGACACCTTTGAGGAATGGAGTATTTGTGATGTTGAAGTTGATGTGGAGGAGAGCCCACTTAAAGGAGCACTTGATATCCGTTGAAGCACCTGCTGTTTTTGTGCCTCATCTGGAATTTGTAGCGATTGGCGTGGCCGTAAGAAAGGGATCTTATCACATTGTCCGCTAAAAGAAGTAGACATTTTAGTTTGGCTGGAAGATGGTCTTTCTTCTGCACCTACCCCACGGACACAACCTTTTTTCCCCTTCCCAACACGCCTATTCCCCTTTCCACCAGCAGCAGGCCTTTTTCCACTCATTTTGGTGGTTAACTAATTCACAACTCTGGAGTTGTTTGCACAAAAAAACAATGGATGGTAACAGAGCTGAGTGGCCAAACTGTGGTATTAGGCCAAAACTATTGGCTGGGTTAGATGCAGAAAAAAATTATTTTTAATTTGCAACCTGATGGAGGTCAGTATAGATGGACTAATAGACCAAGTCCCACACACTGCTAGAAGCCCAAATATTTTTTCAGAGCTAGATGCAGAAAAAAATTATATTCAATTTGCAACCTGCTGGACGTCAGTATAGAAGGACTAATAGAACAAGTCCCACACACTGCTAGAAGCCCAAATATTTTTTCAGAGCTAAATGAAGAAAAAAATTATTTTTAATTTGCAACCTGATGGAGGTCAGTATAGATGGACTAATAGAACAAGTCCCACACGCTGCTAGAAGCCCAAATATTTTTTCAGAGCTAGATGCAGAAAAAAATTATTTTTAATTTGCAACCTGATGGAGGTCAGTATAGATGGACTAATAGACCAAGTCCCACACACTGCTAGAAGCCCAAATATTTTTTCAGAGCTAGATGCAGAAAAAAATTATTTTTAATTTGCAACCTGATGGAGGTCAGTATAGATGGACTAATAGACCAAGTCCCACACACCGCTAGAAGCCCAAATATTTTTTCAGAGCTAGATGCAGAAAAAAATTATATTCAATTTGCAACCTGCTGGAGGTCAGTATAGAAGGACTAATAGAACAAGTCCCACACACTGCTAGAAGCCCAAATATTTTTTCAGAGCTAAATGAAGAAAAAAATTATTTTTAATTTGCAACCTGATGGAGGTCAGTATAGATGGACTAATAGACCAAGTCCCACACACTGCTAGAAGCCCAAATATTTTTTCAGAGCTAGATGCAGAAAAAAATTATATTCAGTTTGCAACCTGATGGAGGTCAGTATAGATGGACTAATAGAATGATGCTATGCCCAAAAGATTTTACTTCACTAGGTGCAGTAAAAAAATTGGTATTCTATACACAGGTGGTATATCTTGCAACACAGATAGGCTACTCCACTGACTAACACACTCTGCAATAGGCCAAAAAGGATTAGCTTTGCTAGATTCAGCCAAATGCTGTGAAAAAAACTTGCACAGCACTGGCACAGACCTGCCTGGCAAAAACTGATAGGAACTGATGTAACCTAGTCCTGAAAAGGACTCCAATTACAATTAGTCTTTACTCCCACAATCTATCTATTTAAGAGCACAGACCTGCCTGATAAAAGTCGTAGGAAATGCTGTAACCTAGTCCTTAAAAGGACTGCAATCACAACTATTCCCTACTCCCAAGCTATCTGTATATTTGTGCGAAAATTGGCTTGAAATTAACAAGGTATAGCGCACACAGCAACAGCGGTGCCGTCTAACACGCTGCTGCAGCAGTGAGAAAATGGTGGCGACGGGGAAAATGGCTTGGTCTTATAGGGCAAGGACATGTGACATACACTGCCAATCACACATGCCCTTGCTTGTGTGAAAAAAAGCACTTCGCTCCGTGTGTGCGCTGCTGATAGGCTGACAGATTGCACCTCCCCACTGCAAATGCGGGAAAGAGAAAAAAAAATGGAGATCTTCATTGTTCCTGCAGAGATCCATCCCCTGCCCCTCCCCCCGCCCCGCTGTACACTCAAACTGCGTATTAACATTAATTTTCATCATTACTGAGAAAAAATCCAGTTATGATTTTGGTGCACGAACAGTTATCGAACATAACCTCGAACAGCCAAATTTTTCTCAAATTGTTCGTGTTCGCCGACCGGCTCGAACACCGCCCAAAACAGCTCGAATTTGAGATTGGCGAACAGTTCGAGTAGAACAACGCTCATCTCTACTTATGAGTTTCAGCACAGCCTGTTGCCGCTTGGCGGAGGCAGTACTGCAATGCTTCCAGCTTGTAACTGATGTGGTGATATCTGAGATGGAGGCTGAACATGAGGAGGAGGAGGAGGATGCGCAGGAGCTGTACACTGTGGGGGCAACTCTGACTGACATAGGGCCCGAAATCCTCGGTGTGGGGAGGATGTGTTCCGTCCCAAGGTCCGACTGGGTCCCGGCTTCCACTATGTTTACCCAGTGTGCCGTCAGAGAGATGTACCGTCCCTGGCCACAAGCACTTGTCCACGTGTCCGTTGTCAGGTGGACTCTCCCAGTAACTGCGTTGTTGAGGGCACGGCAGATGCTTTGGGACACGTGCTTGTGTAGTGCGGGGATGGCACACCGGGCAAAATAGTGTTGGCTGGGGACCGAGTACCGAGGGACGGCCACCGCCATAAGATTGCGGAAGGATTCCGTCTCCACCAGCCTAAAAGGCAGCATTTCCAATGCAAGCAGTCGTGAAATGTGCGAATTTAGGACTGTGGCCTGTGGGGCGTTAGCTGCGAATTTCCGCTTTCGTTCAAAGGTCTGGGATATGGACAATTGAACGCTGCGGTGGGACGTGGACGTGGACGTTGATGCTGTTTCTTGAGAAACTGCCATAACAAGTGAAGACTGAGAGGAGGGGGCATCTTTACATGCAGTATGGACAGGGGATTGCCTTGCACACACAACAGGGGGTTCTATTGCACGCACAACAGTGGAAGAAGCAGTGGTGACACCCGCTGACACTGGTCGTGGACCCTGGGTTTCGCCCCACAAAGTCGGGTGCTTTGCTGCCATGTGCCTGATCATGCTGGTGGTGGTCAGGCTGGTAGTTTTGTCACCCCTGCTGATGCTGGCATGGCAGGTGGAATATATGGCCTTTTTGGGGTTATCAGCAGAGTTTTTAAAAAAATTCCAGACTGTGGAAGACCTACCGCTTGTACTGGCAACGTCCCTCGTGTTGGTGTTACGGGGAACGGTTGCCTGCCTTCTGTCTGCGGCCACCACACTGCTTCTTCCTGCCTGTTGGGGTACTCTGCCTCCCTCCCCCTGTGTGCTGCTGGCCTCACTCTGCATGTCCTCCTTCCACGTTGGGTCAGTTACTAGATCATCCACCACCTCCTCCTCTTCCACTTTCGCACCACGATCCTCCTCCTCACTTCCTGGCAATTGTGTCTCGTCATCGTCCACCTCTTGTGACAGATTGCCAACGTCGACTTCCTGTGGCCGTGGCTGTTCAAATATTTGGGCATCGCAACATGGGATCTCCTCTTCCACCACTTCAAGCGTATCAGGCGAGGGGCCCAAATATGGAAATGGACCAGTGAACAGCTCTTCAGAGTGTCCAAGTGTGGGATCACTTGCTGTCTGACGACGCTCGGCATGGTGGGAGGAAGGAGCATCAGGGTGAGGAGGAGTATGCGGTCGAGACTCGCGGCTACTAAGAGTTGACCGTGTGGAAGACAGACCGGAGGTGGTGGTGCCCAGGTAACTGGAAGTGTTGTCTGCTATCCAATTAATAACCTGTTCACACTGATCAGTTCTCAATACTGGTGTTGTTCTGTGCTTCCCTAGTAATTCGGTCAAGAAGTGGGAGCGAGAAGATGTGGCTGTTGGTTGTGGCACATTTTCACCTTGGCCACGGCCCCATCCTCTGCACGAACCATCACCAGAACGTCCACTTCCACGTCCCTTGCCACGCGCCTTGCCCATTGTAAATGAAGTAAAATAGCTTACACTTGCACTATCAATGGAAAAAGGGTAATAAAGAGTAGATTAGAACCGTGGAAGAGGAAAACCACAGTTATTGTTTACTGGGGTATACCACACTTTTTTAAATAGAGATATTTGCGGCTGAACAGTGAGCGACACACTCAAACTGCTTTTTTTTTAGATACCAAAGGCCCAAAACTGGATAGTACAGCGATTTGACCCATGGAACTGCGAAACCACACTGGGATGTCGGGCCTACACAAGACTATTTTCAACAGATATATTTTTGTGTCACAACAGTCAGGAGACACTACTGTTTTTCTTTACGGAAAAAACTACCAAAACCTGAATAATAGAGATTTTTTACCATGGGATGGAAAAACCACAGTTATTGTTTACTGGGGTATACCACACTTTTTTAAATAGAGATATTTGCGGCTGAACAGTGAGCGACACACTCAAACTGTTTTTTTTAGATACAAATGGCCCAAAAGTGGATAATACAGAGGTTTTTAGGCCCGTGAAACTGCAAAGCCACACTTGGATTTCTCGGGCCTACACCAGACTATTTTCAACAGATATATTTGTGTCTGAACAATCAGGAGGCACTATTTATTTTTTACGGCAAAAAATGCCAAAAGCAGGATAATAGAGATGTTTTACCATGGAACAGCAAAACCACAGTTATAATTTACTGGTGTATACCAGACTTTTTTGAATATATATATATTTGCGGCTGAACAGTGAGCGACACACTCAAACTGTTTTTTTTAGATACAAATGGCCCAAAAGTGGATAATACTGAGGTTTGTACCGTGGAACTGCAAAACCACACTTGTATTTCTCGGGCCTACACCAGACTATTTTCAACAGATATATTTGTGTCTGAAAAATCAGGGAGACACTATTATTTTTTTTTTTTACAGCAAAAAATGCAAAAAGCAGGATAATAGAGATTTTTTACCGTGGAACAGCAAAAGCACACTTCTGTCTCTCTGGCCTACACCAGACTATTTTCAACAGATATATTTGTGTCTGAAAAATCAGGGAGACACTATTATTATTTTTATACAGCAAAAAATGCCAAAAACAGGATAATAGAGATGTTTTACCGTGGAACAGCAAAACCACAGTAATAATTTACTGGTGTATACCAGACTTTTTTAAATATATATATTTGCAGCTGAACAGTGAGCGACACACTCAAACTGTTTTTTTTAGATACAAATGGCCCATAGAACTGCAAAACCACACTTCTATTTCTCTGGCCTACACCAGACTATTTTCAACAGATATATTTGTGTCTGAAAAATCAGAGGCACACTTTTTTTTTGGGGGGGGGGGGGGACACCAAAAGGTTAATAAGATGGGTATTTGTACATTGTGAAGGAGGAAAAAAAAAAAGAGGATTTAGATAAAAAAAAAGGATTTTTCCTGGCCCCCGGGACCTGGAGCTAAGTCCAGCAATTTCAGCAACAGGAGCAGCACACAGGACTGTAATGCAGCCTTTGCTGGTATAACCACTGCGTCTCCTATACAGCCTGCCTGCCTGCCTGATATACCTGGGATGGATATTAGTCCTGAGAAGTACTGTTTGTTTGATCTAGCAGCCTTTACAGACCCTACACTAACTATTTTGCAGGATATCTCTCTCCCTAAATCAGCAGCGCTGTCCCTACACTGTCTGATCCGGAGCGACTGTGTCCAAGATGGCGGCGCCCGGTTTTAAATACTCGAGGTGACGCTGTGCGGCCAGCCAATCACTGTAATGCCCACAAACAACATGGCTGCGGCATTACAGTGACTGGCTGGCAATCCCTGCATGTTCATTGGCTCTGTAAAGAGCGCCAAACATGCAGGGCGGAGACCCGAGCTCCTGCCCGAGTAACCCGGAAATGCTCGGTGCTCGCCGAACATCCCGAGTAGCGTGATGCTCGGGCGAGTACCGAGCAGTGTCGAGCATGTTCGCTCAACACTAGTTTCGACATTCTTTAGTCTCTGATATAGAAAGATGCTACTTTCTTTCAGTCATACTAGCTCTAATGAGACTAAGGCCACTATCAGTATTTGGCCAGTATTTGGTCAGTATTTTTTCTCAGGAGTGGGAGCCAAAACCAGGTGAGGAACAATCAGAGAAAATGTATGATAGAAACAAGTCACCAATTCTGCATTTATCACCCACTCCTGGTTTTGGCTCCCACTCCTGAGAAAAAATACTGACCGAATACTGACCAAATACTGATAGTGGGGCCGTGGCCTAATAATTCATCCAGTCCGCCAAGCAAAGTGCCTACAAGTATGTGACTATATGTAGTATTCTAGTCTTCACCTCCCACTTCTTGTGTTAGCTCCTCCTGGCAATCAATCAATACAACAAAAACAACCATTGCCCTCCTGCTATGTTTAAGCTGCATTTATGCTGAAAGATAATAGTGAATATGCATTATTAAAAACATTTGTTTCACAATTATCTTCCAGTGTGAACAGGCTACCAATTACCTAATGAATGAATGTGGCAAAAGTGCTTTAATCGAGAGAAATTATCTTTTGTGCATTGAAAAAAATCATCGTTCTCAGTTGTGTTTCGTCCTGTGGATATAGAACTCTCGATGCTGAGAACCATGGCATCCTATGTGCACTGAGTGACCCAGTACAGATAGCTAAATGTGCATTATTTATTTTAGTCTGCCTGTGTAAACAGGCTATTACATGAACACTATAGTGTAACAGTGTACCAATTGGCGATTATTTAGTGCCGCTTGTCGGTCGTGTAAATGGACCTTTACTGTGCAGAGATATGCCACATATATCTACACAGATGTTATCTAGCAAGTACTTTCATTAATATTGTAAGTCATACTAGATAAATCAGCTCAGATCAATGTCAGTTCCTTGATGTATCAATACGTTGCATGTACTTCCTATCCCTGAGAAAGGCCAAATATTAATAACAAAAAATGGTTGGATTATTTTATTAATAAATAATGAAATGTTCCATGCATATGTACAGCATCTTGTTCGATAATTGGGAAATATACTTGTGGCCGTACTCAGGGCCATCGTCAGCACCCGGCGTACCTGGGCAAGTGCCGGGGCCCTGAGCAGGCGGGGGACCCACTCGCAGTCGGGCAGCCCGCAGGGCTATGGGTGGAGGAGAGCGGTGCCAGCGCCCGCCCTTCTCCCCCGCTTGCTCAGGGCCCCGGCACTTACCTCTCCCCATGCCTCCGCAGATCCGCTGTCTTCCTGCTGTGCGCTCCCTGTCACGTCTCAGGTCAGAGGGTGCGGTGACGTCTTTCCACCGCTCCCTCCCCTGAGCCGTCACAGGCAGCACAGAGCAGGTCGATGCCGGTGACGCTGGAGCCTGGACCTGAGCAGCGGCAGCAGGTGAGGAAGAGTGAGGTATTTGATTGTTTTTTTTAATGTATGGAGGCATTATATGGGGGGGTGACATCCTGCATGGGGCATTATATGGGGGGTGACATCCTGCATGGTGCATTACATGGGGGGTGACATCCTGCATGGGGCATTATATGGGGGGTGACATCCTGCATGGGGCATTATATGGGAGGGTGACATCCTGAATGGGGCATTATATGGGGGGTGACATCCTGCAAGGGGCATAATATGGGGGGGGGCAAGAGACATCCTGCATGGGGCATTACATGGGGTGACATCTTGCATGGGGCATTATATGGGGGGCTGACATCCTGCATGGGGCATTATATGGGGGAGTGACATCCTGCATGGGGCATTATATGGGGGGTGACATCCTGCATGGGGCATTACATGGGGGGTGACATCCTGCATGGGGCATTATATGGGGGGTGACATCTTGCATGGGGCATTATATGGGGGGTGACATCCTGCATGGGGCATTATATGGGGGGGTGACATCCTGCAAGGGGCATTATATGGGGGGAACAAGAGACATCCTGCATGGGGCATTACATGGGGGGTGACATCCTGCATGGGGCATTATATGGTGTGGTGACATCCTGCATGGGGCATTATATGGGGGGGTGACATCCTGCATGGGGCATTATATGGGGGGTGACATCCTGCATGGGGCATTATATGGGGGGTGACATCCTGCATGGGGCATTATATGGGGGTGACATCCTGCATGGGGCATTATAAGGGGGGAACAGCCTGCATTGGGCATTATGTGGGGGGAACAGCCTGCATGGAACATTATATGGGGGAGTGACATCCTGCATGGGGCATTATATGGGGGGGTGACATCCTGCAAGGGGCCTTATATGGGGGGGACAAGAGACATCCTGCATGGGGCATTATATGGGGGGGTGACATCCTGCATGGGGCATTATATGGGGGGGTGACATCCTGCATGGGGCATTATATGGGGGGATGACATCCTGCATGGGGCATTATATGGGGGTGACATCCTGCATGGGGCATTATATGGGGGGGAACAGCCTGCATGGGGCATTATAAGGGGGGAACAGCGTGCATAGGGCATTATGTGGGGGGAACAGCCTGCATGGAGCATTATATGGGGGCCAGTATCCTGCATGGAGAGTTATAAGGGGACCAGTATCCTGTACAGAGCGTTATATGGGGGCCAGTATCCTGTATGGAGCTTTTCTGGGGGCCAGTATTCCGTATGGAGCTTTTTATGGGGGCCAGTATTCTGTATGGAGCATTTTATGGGGGCCAGTATACTGTGTGGAGCGATTCTGAGCTATTGTAGAATTTATATTAGATATCACTCATGTACTGTAAGAAGTGAAATCTTCGCATTGTACTATATGTATATTTCTCTGCGGTATCTGTGCATCATGAATCGTGGTATGTGTTAAAGGGGCCCACTGAGACTCTTTCGCCCAGGGTCCACAAAAACCTGGAGCAGGCCCTGGCCGTACTAAACTAACCTATTTTTTTCAGAGACTTTGTAAGTTTCCGTGGGACTGTTGGACAATCAAATACGGATGGATGTTTCCAGACTCTCCTTTGATGACAGATGTTGGGGCAAGGAAGAATCGGACATATTGGATTTCATCACGCTTTTGGCATTTTGAGTCTGGCACTCGCCTCTTCTCCTCTCCCCAATGAGAACTCATGCACACCCCGGCTGCAAATGAGTAGTTTCAACAGAAATAGCTGTGTGTCATATGAACATTAGGTGATAATTATATAACGTACAGTGGGTACGGAAAGTATTCAGACTCCTTTAAATTTTTCACTCTTTGTTTCATTGCAGCCATTTGGTAAATTCTAAAAAGTTCATTTATTTTCTCATTAAAATACACTTTGCACCCCATCTTGACTGAAAATAATCAGAAATGTAGAAATTTTTGCAAATTTATTAAAAAAGAAAAACTGAAATATCACATGGTCATTAGTATTCAGACCCATTGCTCAGACACTCATATTTAAGTCACATGTTGTCCATTTCCTTGTGATCCTCCTTGAGATGGTTCTACTCATTTATTGGAGTCCAGCTGTGTTTAATTAAACTGATAAAACTTGATTTGGAAAGGCACACACCTGTCTATATAAGACCTCACAGCTCACAGTGCATGTCAAACTAAATGAGAATCATGAGCTCAAAGGCACTGCCCAAGAAGCTCAGAGACAGAATTGTGGCAAGGCACAGATCTGGCCAAGGTTACAAAAGAATGTTTGCATTACTCAAGGTTCTTAAGAGCACAGTGGCCTCCATAATCCTTAAATGGAAGAAGTTTGGGACCACCAGAAGTATTCCTAGACCTGGCCGTCCAGCCAAAATGAGCAATCGTGGGAGAAGAGCCTTGGTGAGAGAGGTAAAGAAGAACCCCAAGATCACTGTGGCTGAGCACCAGAGATGCAGTAGGGAGATGGGAGAAAGTTCCACAAAATCAACTATCCCTGCAGCCCTCCACCAGTTGGTGTTATGATCTGCAACAAGTACTAAGGAAAGATAGGGGAAAGCTGTCCCTACAGTAAGACTAAGCTGAATGCCTATGATGTAGCAGGCTGCCTGTTCCTAGCGAACAAACCCGCCTTTGTCCTCGGCTAGTCTGAATGAAGACCTATAGCATAAGGGGAGGGGTCCCTAAAAGAACTAAGGACTGGGACAAAAATGGGACCCCTCCTAAACAGAGAAGTTGTTGCAGAACGCAAAAAGACAAACTGACAAAAAGATACTAGAGGTCCCAGAAGGACCAAGCGAACTGACAGAGAAAGGCACCGAAGCACCTGGCTAGAGAAACAGTCAAACACTGAAGTCCAGCACAGCCAAAAGGGCGGAGCTGGAATATAAAGGCAGATGGTCACGTGACCGCAAAACACAAGATGGAAAAAAACAAACAGGAGGGTTCTAACAGTTGGGCCTTTATGGCAGTGTGGCCCGACGGAAGCCTCTCCTCAGTGCAGGACATATGAAAGCCCACATAGACTTTGCCCAAAAACACATGAAGGACTCCCAGACTATGAGAAATAAGATTCTCTGGTCTGATGAGCCAAAGATAGAACTTTCGGTTGATAATTCTAAGCGGTATGTGTGGAGAAAACCAGGCACCAAACCTGCTCATCACCTGCCCAATACAATCCCAACAGTGAAACATGGTGGTGACAGCATCATGTTATGGGGGTGTTTTTCAGTTGCAGGGACAGGACGACTGGTTGCAATAGAATGAAACATGAATGTGGCCAAGTACAGAGATATCCTCTATGAAAACCTCTTCCAGAGTGCTTTGGACCTCAGACTTGGCCGAAGGTTCACCTTCCAACAAGACAATGACCCTAAGCACACAGCTAAAATAACAAAGGAGTGGCTTCAGAGCAACTCTGTGACCATTCTTGACTGGCCCAGCCAGAGCCCTGACCTAAACCCAATTGAGCATCTCTGGAGAGAACTGAAAATGGCTGTTCACCAACGTTCACCATCCAACCTGACGGAACTGGAGAGGATCTGCAAGGAAGAATGGCAGAGGATCTTCAAATCCAGGTGTGAAAAACTTGTTACATCATTTCCAAGAAGATTCATGGCAGTATCAGCTCAAAAGGGTGCTTCTACTCAATACTGAGTAAAGGGTCTGAATACTTATGGCCATGTGATGTTTCAGTTTTTCTCTTTTAATACATTTGCAAAAATTACTACATTTGTTTTTTTCAGTCAAGATAAGGTGCAGAGTGTACTTTAATGAGAAAAAAATGAACTTTTTAGAATTTACCAAATGGTTGCAATGAAACAAAGAGTGAAAAATTTAAAGGGGTCTGAATATTATCCGTACCCACTGTATATGGCCAACTTTAATCTCCAGTTCAGTTTGGTAAAAAAAAACTTTTTTCATAACCAATCAAAATGACAGTAAGGCTGTGTGCCCACTATGCATTTTTTATGCATTTCCGCAGCAGCAATTCCACTGTAGAAACGCTTAAAAAACGCTTGGTAGAAGGTCTGCCATGTTCCCAAATGATAACCCGCATGTGCTGTGCACATGCTGCGGAAATTTCAGCTGCGGATTATCATTGCGGAAAAATCTGCAGCACTACCAATTATTTTGTGGAATGGTTGCGTTTTTGCCGCCATTGACTTGCATTGGACCGCATGACATCCGCATCACTGCATCTGCAGATGCGGATTCCATGCGTTTTAATGTGCGGATGGTACCCGAGTTTGGAGAAGAGGAGACTCTCCTCCGGACCCGGGTACCATTGTACCTGTAAAAAAAAGAATAAAATAAAAAATATACATTATACTTACCTTCTGATGGCCCCCGGTTTCCTTAGCAATGTGTCGTGGCTTGCCGGCTGCTCGTGATGGTCGGAAAAGGACCTGCCATGACGTCATTTAGTCACATGACTAAATGACGTGATGGCAGGTCCTTTTAGTCCACCGTGAGCTGCCGGCAAGCCAAGACGCATCGCTAAGGACACCGGGGGCCATCAGAAGGTAAGTATAATGTATATTTTTTATTTTATTCTTTTTTTTGCAGGTACTATGGTACCCGGGTCCGGAGGAGAGTCTCCTCTTCTCCAAACCTGGGTACCATTCTTTTACGGTCACACTATATAAATCCATGCCGGTTGCATGGATTTATATAGTGTGACCAAGTTTTCAAGCACTTTCCAAGTGATGCTAAAATCGCTTGGAAAATGCTTGACAACCCGCATGCCGAAATGCATGCAAAAACGCTTCACTTCCGCTTGTCCCTGGCAGGAAAAACACATGTAAAATCTGCATGCGTTTTTTCTGCCAGGGAGATGCAGAAACGCTCAGGAAAAATCCGGAGCATTTCTGCATCATGGGCACATAGCCTAAAAATGGTCTTCCAGAGGGGTGGTTTTCTTAAGTAAGCTACAATATTATAAGATGTATAGGAATTCATAAGCCATCACAAAAAAAGTCTGGGTCAGGAGTGGAGAGTAGGAGCGATTTTGCAGTAATTTATCATTCAAACAAATACTTTCTAAGTTAAAAAAAATGTTCTTACCTCCTTCATTCAAAATCCAGATTCCCCCCAGGCACACAAGAATACAGTTTAACATCTGCAAAATAAATTGTAAATTATTAGTTGTCAGTTTTTTATGCACCATATTATATTCTAGAAAGAATCTAGGGCAAACATCACTAACAGAATCTAGGGCAAACATTACTCACATAAAGAGTGATCCACACCACAAGAACCCTTAAGTCTTTTCTACATAAATCTTCAAACATGTAATAGTATTTCCAAGTTAATGTTTTTTTCCCAGCTTCAAATGCTTCAATATTTAAAGAGGTTGTCCGGGACTTGAATATTTTATAGATCATTATTATTATTATTATTATTATTATATTGATGGGCCGAAGCCAGGCACCTCCACTGATCAGCTGATATCTACTCTTTCCTGGACAACCCCTTTAACTGCTACTGCTGTAATTGTGTTCAAAGACCAGCTTAGATGATTGTTCAGGAGAAGAGAGATAACATTAAAAACTATGCTTTCTGAATGAGCTCACTAGTGGATTCATCTTAACTAGAGATAAGTGTATCTTTTGATATTTAAATTCGCCAACTTTGTAAAATTTTCCCCAAAAATGTAATTTGCGCTGAATTAATTTGTGCAAATCTTAAAACTGTGTACCTTATAATTACTCAGGAAATCCAAGTGAGGGAGAGGAAAATGAGAGAGAACTGCTCTGACCATAAGAGCTTACACTTTACAGGTTAGAGAGAGAGAGGATCCAACTGACAATAAGAGCTTACTGTCACAGGGTTACCGCGACAGTTTGGAGCCAGAAGACCTCAGCGTCGGATGGCTCCTATTCCAGCTCAGAGAAGAAGCATTTCTCCGTCATTTTAAATGTGTGTTTATTTCTTCCGGCTGAAAAGGGGTTAAGCGGCCATGTTGGAAATCCTTGTTCTCACAGCTGAGCTTGGTTAGCCGCTACTTTTCCCCTTATAATCTGAGCTCTGATACAAATCCTTGTCAGAGCTAGCTTTTGCTGCATGGCTAACGGATGGACAGGAGTTCTTATGAGAAGGAGTGTTGAAGGAATTATTTGTGACTGTAGTCTGGTTTGTATGCGTGGTAATTCCTTATCCTTCTACATTTTTGGTTTATTCTCCTACCTTCACACTCCGGTGCGTTCCTCTGTTATATGTGAGTGAATATTTTGTGTGCTTTGAGATTTCTGTTTACCCCTGTCTGTGTAACCCTGTTTGTCGGGTGGTAGTACTACAGTGCACAGCAGCGATCCCTTGTCTGGGTGGAGGGAGTGAACAGACGGAGGGCTTACTCAGGAGTAAGGGTGAGGGTGGAGGCACTGGGCATCCTCACCTTCAGAGATATCCCGGGAAATAGGGCAAGCCAGGGCGCCCCCTAGTGTTAGGGACAGGGTAGGAGCCCCTGGTCCCTGGTCACCTGACAGCTGTGTCGTGACATTAGCTCTGACCGCAACAGTATCTTCTGGTTCATGATGGATCCTATTACTACTCTGACGAGGCAATTGCAGCAGCTCAGTCTGGAGGTGGTGGATTTACGCACGGTGGTTTTGCAGTCCCCTAATACAGTGGGTGTGGGAGTTTTGTCTCTCAGTCAAACCGTAGTGGAGCCCAAGGTAGCATTGCCTGACAGGTTTTCTGGGGGGTTGGACAAGTTTGTGGTTTTCAGAGAGGCCTGTAAACTGTACTCCAGGCTACATCTGCTTTCCTCAGGGACAGAGGAGCAACGGTGGGGATAGTAATCTCACTCCTTCAGGAGGATCCCCAAGCATGGGCGTTTTCTCTCCCGTTTGACTCACAATCACTTCAGATGGTGGAGTGTTTTTTTCAGGCTCTGGGCCTTATATATAATGACCCCGATCGCGTCTCCTTAGTCGCCAACTTCGGCAGGGAGACCAGCTGGTGGAGGAATATTGCTCCAAGTTTAGTAGGTGGGCCACGGTTACCAAGTGGAATGACCCCGCACTACGTAGTCTGTTCTGTGAGGTGCTTACGTTAAGGGTGAAGGACGCTTTGTCCCTGTATGAGACTCCTGACTGCCTTGAGACCGCCATGTCTATGGTGATTTGAGTTGATCGCCGTCTTCGCCAGAGACATAGGGAATCGGCCCCATGTGTGGGGGGTCCAGGCTCCAGGGAGGTCAATGTGGAGTCACCTGAGAAACCCATGCAGGTGGGTGCGACATCTTCCTCTGGGAAATTGCTGGTAGTCCGGCATAAGGGGGGAATGTGTTTCTTTTGTGGAAAAAAGGGCAATTTCTTGGGTACGTGTACTTCCCGTCCACATGGTAAGCAACCGTCAGAAAACAAGATGGTCCAGGTTGCAGGGAGGTTAGCAACCTGGGTGTACTTTTCACCTCTGTAGGTAGTACACAGTTTATCCTGCCAGCCGTAGTTCATGTGGGGGGAGTTAAGATGGAGGTGTCTGCCTTTCTGGACAGTGGGGCAGGGTTTAATTTGATCGACTCTAGGTTCGTCCAGGCCCAAGGCCTCAGCCCATATACCCTGTCCAGACCTATACCCACAATAGCCATCGACTCTTCCCCCTTGAGACAGGGGCACTTTACTCACGCCATCAATGACCTGCGGATTCAGGTGGGGGCCTTACACACTGAGGTTTTAGACTGTTATGTGCTAGAAGGTCTGCCGTCACCCGTGGTAATGGGTCTCCCTTGGTTTTCACTCTGCACAATCTAGTGGTAGATTGGCAGACTCAGGAGGTAGTAAAATGGAGTGAGTATTGCTAAGGACACTGCTTGGGTACCCAGTTGATTAGCGTGGATATCCGGTCTGTGCCTAGTTACCTGTCAGATTTTGGGGATGCTTTATCAGAGCAGGGGTGCCAAGAACTTCCTCCCCATCATCCCTATGATTGTGCCATAAATCTCGTGCCTGGGGCCAAGCTGCCCAAGAGCAGACTCTACAATGTATCTGGTCTGGAGAGACAGGCCATGAGGGATTACAATACGGAAAGCCTGGCTAAGGGTCATATCAAGCCTTAATTTTCCCCTGTTGCTGCTGGGGTTTTCTTTGTTAAAAAGAAAGATGGGGGTTATGCCCTTGACAGGATTTCCGTGAGCTCAATGCGATCACTGTTCGTGTTCTGTATCCTCTTACGCTCATTCCAGACCTCTTTAACCAAATTATCAGGGCTAAATGGTTCTCTAAGATGGACCTCAGGGGGGGGGCATATAATCTCATACGCATTAAATAGGGAGATGAGTGAAGACCGCGTTTAAAACACCTGAAGGTCACTATGAGAATCTTGTGATGCCTTTTGGGTTGACGAACACGCCCACCGTCTTTCAACACTTTTTAAATGACATCTTTAGCCATCTGATAGGCAGGTTTGTGTTGACCTACCTGTATGACATACTAATCTATTCTCCTGAATCATACCAGACAGGTATTACATATTGTTCGTGACAATAAATTATTTGTCAAATCTGAGAAGTGTAAGCTCTCAGTTGAGGAGATCCCAGTCCTAGGATACGTGTTGTCTTTCACCGGTTTTAGCATGAATCCAGTGAAAGTCCGGGCGGTATTGGATTGGGATCGTCTGGAGAATTTGAAGGCATTTCAAAAGTTTTTAGGTTTCGCCAACTACTACCGCAAGTTCATAAAGAATTTTTTGCTATTAGTCAAACCGCTTACAGATATAACCAGGAAGGGGACAGACTTCTCCAGGTGGTCCAGTCCTGTCAGGGAGGCATTTAATATGTTGAAAAAGTGTTTTTCTTCTGCTCCAATTCTTATACATCCTGACGTCTCTCAGCCTTTGAGGTCGATGCGTCTGAGATGGGAGTGGGGGCTGTGTTGTCGCAGGGGGCGTCTCCTGGTAAATAGCAACCATGTGCTTATTTCTCTAAAAAACTGTCACCTGCCGAGAGAAATGATGACATTGGTAACAGGGAACCCTTAGCTATCAAATGGGCTTTTGAGGAGTGGCATTATTTTTTGGAGGGGGTGGTCCACCCTGAGATGGTAGCCACGCATCATAAGAATCTGGTATACGTGGAATCGGCAAAACGTCTAACACCTCATCAGGCTAGATGGGCATTGTTTTTTACCAGGTTTCACTTCTTTATCACATATAGGCCGGGGAACAAAAACATTAAGGCAAAAGCCTTATCCCATTGCTTTCCTGGGGTAGGAGATAAGTGTGAACCGGTAGCTATTCTTCAAAAGGGGGTGTTTATGTCGTCTATATGCTCCGATCTGGAAAGAGAAGTTATTAGCGCTCAGGGGGACGCCCCTGCTGCCTGTCACTTGGTAAACTGTTTGTTACTGTAAATCTTCATCTCAGAGTTCTCAGCGAACATAACGATTCGGTGTTGGCCGGACATGCTGGTAATAAAGCCACCGCGGATCTGCTTACTCTGCATTTTTGGTGGCCAGGTGCTCATAAGGATGTCCAAGAGTATGTAGCCGCCTGCAGTGTCTGTGCGCATTCTAAAACCCCTCATACTCATCCATCGGGGGCTTTCCACACCTTGGAGATTCCCAGTAAACCTTGGACTCAATTATCGATTTTATCACGGATCTTCCCATGTCAGTGGGGAATACATATTGTAATCCTTGTAGTAGTTGATAGTTTCAGTAAAATGCCTCATTTTGTCGCATTACCAGCTTTACCGAATGCCAAGATCTTGGTGCAAGTTTTTATCAGGGAAATAATTAGGTTACATGGGATCCCGACCTACATTGTTTCTGATCGTGGAGTTCCGTTTTTCTCCAAGTTTTGGAGGGCATTTTGCACCCGTTTGGAGATCCATTTATCATTTTCTTCCTCGCTTCACCCGCAGTCTAATGGTCAGATGGAGAGGGTTAACCAGAATCTGGAGACGTACCTCAGGTGTTTTGTATCTGACAGTCAGGAGGACTGGGTTACTTATTTGCCATTAGCCGAATTTGCTGTAAATAATCGTTGTCAGGAATCAACTGGTACGTCCCCGTTTTTTGGGGCATATGGGTTTCATCCTTAGTTTAGTTCTTTTTTTTGGTAATCACCCTTCTGGATTACCAGAGGAGGAACGGTTTTCATCTTCTACTTTTACCTTTTGGCAGGGGGATACTAATAATTTGAGGAAGATGGGATACAAGTATAAGAGTGTGGCTGATCGGAGACGTTTGCTGGGTCCGGACCTGTGTGGAAACTGGGTCCCAGGTTTATCGGTCCTTATAAAATCATAGCCATCGTCAATCCTGTAGCATTTTGCCTTGCTCTACCACCTACTTTTAGGATCCATAATGTTTTTCATCGTTCTCTACTCAAAAAATATGTTGCATCTTCTGTACCATCACCTCTACCTCCATCAACTATCATTGTCAACGGTAATTTGGAGTTTCAGATTGCTAAGATCTTGGATTCTCATCTTGTTCGTTGGTCACTTCAGTATCTGGTACATTGGAGGGGGTATGGTCCTGAGGAGAGGATGTGGGTACCAGCATTTGAGGTTCATGCGGCCAGACTGGTCTGGGCTTTTCATGCGGCTCACCCAATAGGCCTGGTCTTGAGGTTCCGGATGTCCCTCGTAGAGGAGGGGGTACTTTCATGGGGTTACCATGACTGTCTAGAGCCAGAAGACCTCAGCGTCGGATGGCTCCTACTCCAGCTCTGAGAAGAAGCGCTTCTCCATCATTTTAAATGTGTGTTTATTTCTTCTGGCAGAAAAGGGGTTAAGCGGCCATGTTGGAAATCCCTGTGCTCACAGCTGAGCTCGGTTAGCCACTCCTTTTCCCTTTATCATCTAGGCTCTCATACAAATCCTTTTCAGAGCTAGCTTTTGCTGCATGGCTAACGGAGGGAGAGGAGTTCTTATGAGAAGGAGTGTTGAAGGAATTATTTGTGACTGTAGTCTGGTTTGTACGCTTGGTAATTCCTTATCCTTCTACTTTCACACCCTGGTGCTTTCCCCTGTTATATGTGAGTGAATATTTTGTGTGCCTGGAGTTTTCTATTTACCTCTGTCTGTGTAACCCTGATTGTTGGGTTGGTGTACCAGGGTTCACAGTAGCGCCCCCTTCTCTGGGTGGATGGAGTGAACAGATGGAGGGCTTACTCAGGAGTTAGGGCGAGGGTGGAGGGCCCGGCATCCTCACCTTCAGAGGTATCCCGGGGAATAGGGCAAGCTAGGGTGCCCCCTAGTGTTAGGGACAGGGTAGAAGCCCCTGGTCCCTGGTCACCCGACAGCTGTGTTATGACACTTACACTCTACAGGAGAGAAAGAACCCTACTAACCATAAGAGCTTACACTCTACAAGAGAGAGAGGATCCCGGTGATCACAAGAGCATAGACACTACAGAAGATAGTGAGTTATCCAGTGACTCTGGAGATGGACAACTTTGTACACATTGGGCTCCACTTGGAACTGCCTATCTTTGATGGCCAAGGTACTGACCATCACTGTTTAAGATATGATAATCTGGTTTGACTTTTATCCTAAGTCATATGGCAGGGTTTGTTAAAGGGTCAATAATGACTTTTAGCTTTGCTACTTCTAATAGGTGGCACTAGAGTTCAAGTCCTCTTCCTCTCTGAAGAGGCAATTTGCATATTTAATTTCCCAGAGGAGAATGCATGGCGTATAAGTCTTCTAACTCCACAAGGAGAAATGTTACCCCTTAGATCCTGAAAAAAATGATGATTTTTCATCATTTTTCTGTCTACCATCCATATGTCCATTTCCTTTTTGTGTATGACATTCTTATGGCATTCATATGGTATCTGGTTTTAATATCAACTATTTCATAAATAAACAAAACCCAAGATAAAAACAAAATGAGCATATACCCTGCAGTAAATAAATAAATAGCAATAGTGCATGAAAATAACATAGGCTACTTAGTTAGCATAATTTTAATTAAAAAAACATAAAAGTCATCCCACAACATCAGGGTGAAACCATTCGGGACAGTCTTATTCATATTTATGTCAATTGACATATGGTAAGGTTTTAATACTAAGGGTTAGGACGGTCCCAATTAGGGTCACATTGACGTTGTGGGATGGCTTTAAGTTTTTTTGATCAAAATTATGTTAACTAAGTAGCTTACATTATTTTAATACACTATTGCTATACATTTATTCACTGCAGGGTATTTGCTTATTTTGTTTTTATCTTGGATTTTGTCTGTTTACTGGCAAGTGTGAACATACACCTACACATTGCATTCATACCAACTTATATTCCAGTTCATCTCTTTAGGTTTTAATTTCATAAATAATACAAGGCCACATACAGTTTGTTAGGCTAATTGCAATGGATCTATAATAAACAAATATATGATCCATTTCTTGTTCACCCATTGACTTACTATGACATGTATATGTATTCTCTACAACATACCATACATAATCAAGTCCATGCATTTTAGACAGCTGAAGTTATTCAAGTTTAAGTTATATATACGAAGATAAGTTGTATTTATCGATTTAACTGTTCATTTACGTTTTATATTTCATGTAAAATGTCAGTGCGATTAGAAAAGCCAACAAAGGCTTGCCTTGCTCCAATGACTGGATTGCTTCCCTACCTGCATAAATTGAAATTACCTCTGTGTTACTCATGCTAATCCACAGCAGGTGTTTTAGATTGCAGAAACAGCACTGATCAAAGGCAGCCTGAATATAAATCATTTAAGGGGAAAAGACACATACACGGAACTAAAGAACTGGCTAATTTCATTAGAAAGTCATATACTCTTCAAAGTTAAAAATAACATTCATTTAGTCAAGGCAAATGCCTGTTCTCCTCTAATTACTTACATACCTAATGCAGTATGTATTGGGAATAATTTGAGAGTAGTTAAAACGCCATTTATATAGAAGGCAATCATGGTCAAGTGATTTTGTTTGTTGGATTTCTAATGAAACACATTTAGAATTCAAAATTTTGCATTTTTTTACAAAAGTTAGGAGTGGATTCTAAATAAAGTAAAACTATAGACTGGAGAATGCCGCAATTGTTTTTAAATGGAATGAATTAATTACAGCTATTACACCCAACGGTGGAGCATGTGGATTAGTGAACGCACTGTGCCACAGGCCTGGGTCTGCCTGGATAGGGGAGTAGCAAAGCGGCTACCTGGTGTTCACTAGAGTTCCTGGTGGGGGAGACAGACTGAGTTGCAGGTAGCCACCAGGTACCACTCCTAGGCAGATGCCAGTACTGCGTACTACAGCATCTGACCCCGGGGGTCAAGTTAGCTGACACAGACTAGGGCTCCATTCAGACTAATAGATTGAGTTCAGGATCACTGCAGAATGGTTACTGACACGGAGATTCTGATAGGGAAACATTCAGACACTGGCCGCACTGGGAGCAGGGGACTTCTGGAACAGGACAGGCCACACCTGGACCAGGGGAAAATGTTCAGGCACTGGCCGCACCGGGACCAGGGGACTTCAGGCAAAGGATGGGTGCACTGCTCCTTTAAGATCAGGGGAGCATGCGCGCACTGGGACTCTGTACAGAGCAGGAAGCGTACCAGGGACCATGCTGAGGATGGTGAGTATGCCGGTGTCCCTGCATGAAGGGTAAAGGGGACACCATGCAGGGGCACTGGCCATACCGCTACAGTACCTCCTCTTAGGCCCCTATTCTTCAAGCCCACGAGGGCTCTCTGCAGAGAAGTTGGAGGCCAACACAACTTCAAGGACTCACAGGACTTCTCTTCAGGACCACGACTTCTTATGTCCACTAGAAGAAAAGTGACACGTCTCACCATCTTCACGGCTAGGATGCTTCTCTCCATCCTCAGCAATGGATGAAGCGGGCATAGTACCAGGAACTGGGCATTAGGAAGTATCTCTCCATTCATTGAGAGCAGCTACCATGCCGGAATATTCATGGACCAACTAGAGTTACTCAGCCTGGTTGGTGGATTGCATAGTCTTGGAGTATGCCACCACCTTGATGTTCTCTTCACCAGACCTACTAGAGACTGAAGATACCTGCTTTGGGCCCGTCTTCAGCCTTTTCTCCAAGAAGACAAGTCCACGAGGTGGAGAAGTTCCTGGGGGCACATCATTGGTATAATCATCGGGGCAGTGTGAGGACATCGCTTCCGCTTTCCTTCCTCCAAAGACACCAGCATACAGTGAGTCGCTGACTAGAAGACCTGGCGGAGAAGAAGGCAACACTGCTGATTGACCAGGACATATGGGGACTAGGCACCTCTCTTGACTCGGCTGTCCCCAACAAAGCACCAAGCAGGGTATCCAGATCAGAATGGGCACTTGAGTTCTCGGCTCTGGATGACCTATAGGTATACCAGACAGCACATGGAAGGCAATCTTCTCCGCATATAACGCTCCAATCTGGAGCTCAAGTTGTTCAGACATGACTTGACTGTTTCAGAGTAGGGCTTGTCCTTCACTTGATAACACCCCCATTGGATTCTAGAGCTGTCGGACGGGAATCAGGCTCCGACTCTTCATGGTTTGCAGCACAAATTTTCCCGCCGAACCAAAGCCTCCACTTGCCATGGATACAGTCACAGTCATCTGCGGAGAGGGAATAGTCCTGGCAAGGATGCCCTCTCTCACTGGCCCAAAGTTCTGTAGTTTTTTTAAACTTCACTGGACAAAGACAGTCAGGATGTTCCACACAACCACAGCAATTCCCCAATCCCATCTCACGATTGAATTCTGGCTTCTGTTCAGCCTGCCAAACACGGTCGATGTTCACAGATTCTGCATGGGTACGGCCTCTACAGGATGGGGAACGGGTGGTTTTTGAAAGGACAGTGCCACACGTGACATTTCCTCACACGCATCACCCATCTGGTCTGCTTATGGAAGTTGGGAAGGGAGTTTTTGCAAAAGATTCTGAGTTCTGCTCATGAAAGACCTTTCGGAAAGTCACCAGGAAGGCCTGCAGGTCTGAGTTAATAGGAGCCCCTTTTTACCATAGGGGTTGAGCCATGCCAGGGCATCTCCAGCTAGGAAGGACATCATGAATCCCATCTTCCCGATAGGAAGAAAACTGCTGACCGAAAACTTCATAGTGCTGCATGCACTGCTCCAGGAACCCACGGCACCGCTTTGGTTCCCCATCTGCAGATGGTAAAAATAAAATTCCTGGCTATCTCGCTGAGAGATCAGCCGCCGACACAGCTCCAAGCGAAGAGTGGACTGGGGATCAGCAGGGCCCATGGTCGAAGCAAACTGTTACGCCTAATGGTGGCACATGTGGATTAGTGGGCTCACTGTGCCATGTATATACTAATCAAAATGGTTGCTTCGGCAACTCCCTAAGGGAGCGGGATGACTCCCAGCAATAGGCTGAGAGCCATCCAGCAGGTGAGGTCATTATACTAAATGGCTCTCAGCAATAGGCTGACCATGGAACGTGACCATGACGCAGGGCCGGGGGCGGTGAGTAATTGCGAATTACGAAGCATTGTGAGCATGAGCCTTTATTTTCATGCTTGCTCCCATAAAAAATATTTAAAACAATAATAATAATTTTATTTCTATAGCGCCAACATATTCCACAGCACTTTACAATTCAGAGGGGACATGAGCAGCCAATATCAGACATTACAAAGTAACAACTAATTGAAACATATACCAAGTGGAGCCAGTGTCCTGCTTGCAAGAGCTTACAATCTATGAGGAAATAGGGGGGACAAAAAAGGTAAATGGTAAAATGTGCTTGTAATGTATGATCCAGCCATCAATATAATAAATAGGGTAATATAATAAATAGAAACCAGTATTTATATTTGTGTCAATATGTGATATAGTTTAGATATTTGTATACATGTTTTTTGTGTTCATATTTAGTGAAAAATATTCATAAAAATGATTAGATGAAATTATATTCTTTTTATAGAAACGCATTTCTAAAAAAGAATTTAAGAGTAATGTTTTCTTCAAAAATATACAGGTTACGGTAAAATGAAAGAAAGTCCTTCTTGAGAATTATTTAAATAAAATCAAATAAATGTGCCACCATGAACTGAAAACACTTTTATTGCTTCTAGTCTAAAGGAACTACATCATTGGGTATAACCATTTTCATTCCCACCCTGTTTGTAAATATGAGATTATACAAGTAAAATTCATTTTTCATCTAACAACTAAAGACCTAAGTATGAAAAATAGATGGAAGGTTTCAAACCTGCATATGTTAGGAAATTATTTTTAAAAATGTAAGATTGGTAAAAGAGTGTTCCCATTTAAGACATGGATACACAGATTGCACCATAAATGCCTGATAAGTGGGAGGTTAATGGGAGAACAGGAGTCCCCTGTAAGGTTGTTCCAAAAATATTTCTCTAATAGAAAAGGACAATTCAAGTGACCTTTTGGTTTTTAGGAGAATTGCTATTTAATATAATGACATTTCTACATTTTTCATTCTTCTTTGCACCTCCGATCCTATTTAACATGTTATGCATCAAGCTAATAGAATGTATCTTTTCACGTAAAACAAAATAAAAGGTCCCTTAATAGCGTATTATTCTCTGTGTGTTATTTCACTTAGCAAAATCTGAATCAGTGAAGAAAAAAATCTGACCTAAGGATAAAAGCATCAAATATTATTGTGAGCAATGAAAGTATAAGAACTTCAGACAATAATCTTTCCCTATTTTTCAAACTTAAGCAGACCTGTCTGAAGCTTCATTATGAATGTAACATTAGAAAAGCACTGAGCTGAAGACATGATAATGTAAAATATGTAAATGATTGAAGAAAATGTGTTTCCCCCAATTGATGTGGATGCTTTAAAATGGATTTTATTTATTGTGCAAATTATTTTCACCACCATTGTATGATTAGATAATGAAGGATTGTAATAAATAATGGTGTATCAACAATGTCCTTGAAAACAAGAGCACATAAAACCCTCCTTTCATGCTAGCAAATAAAATCTGACTTAAAGGGAACCTGTCATGTCCCAAAATGTTATTAACTTGCAGATTTCAGGTTAATCTGCAGGTTAATAGCATTCCAAAGTTGCCAAGCCGCTGTACTGAAAGACCGGCTACAGGGAGGAAATGAACTTTATTCTTCCCACCAGCCTACAGCTTCTACTTATTGAGGTGGTGTCAGCTCAGTTTCAGTCACAGCTCAGTACATAGTGACAGGCACCTGTAACCACGCTCCAGCATTGACTGACAGTCAGCTCAGCAGTAGAGATGAGCGTTGTTCGACTCGAACTGTTCGCCAATCTCAAATTCGAGCTGTTTTGGGCGGTGTTCGAGCCGTTCGGCGAACACGAACAATTTGAAAAAAAGGTTATGTTCGATAACTGTTCGTGCACCAAAATCATAACTGGATTTTTTCTCAGTAATGCTGAAAATTAATGCTAATACGCAGTTTGAGTGCTCAGCGGGGCGGGGGGAGGGGCAGGGGATGGATCTCTGCAGGAATAATGTAGATCTCCATTTTTTTTCTCTTTCCCGCATTTACAGTGGGGAGTTGCAATCTGTCAGCCTATCAGCAGAGCACACACGGAGCGAACTGCTTTTTTTCACGCAAGCAAGGGCATGTGTCATTGGTAGTGTATGTCACATGTCCTTGCCCTATAAGACCCAGCCATTTTCCACGTCGCCACCATTTTCTCAGAGCTGCAGCTGCATGCTAGACGGCACCGCTGTTGCTGTGTGTGCTATACCTTGTTAATTTAAAGCCAATTTTCGCACAAATCTACAGATAGCTTGGGAGTAGGGAAGAGTTGTGATTGCAGTCCTTTTAAGGACTAGGTTACAGCATTTCCTACGACTTTTATCAGGCAGGTCTGTGCTCTTAAATAGATAGGTTGGGAGTAAAGACTAATTGTAATTGCAGTCCTTTTCAGGACTAAGTTACATCAGTTCCTATCAGTTTTTGCCAGGCAGGTCTGTGCCAGTGCTGTGCAAGTTTTTTTCACAGCATTTGGCTAAATCTAGCAAAGCTAATCCTTTTTGGCCTATTGCAGAGTGTGTTAGTCAGTGGAGTAGCCTATCTGTGTTGCAAGCTACACCACCTGTGTATAGAATACCAATTTTTTTACTGCACCTAGTGAAGTAAAACCTTTTGGGTATAGCATCATTCTATTAGTCCATCTATACTGACCTCCATAAGGTTGCAAATTGAATATACTTTTTTTCTGCATCTAGCTCTGAAAAAATATTTGGGCTTCTAACAGTGTGTGGGACTTGTTCTATTAGTCCATCTATACTGACCTCCATCAGGTTGCAGATTAAAAATAATTTTTTTCTGCATCTAGCTCTGAAAAAATATTTGGGCTTCTAGCAGTGTGTGGGACTTGGTCTATTAGTCCATCTATACTGACCTCCATCAGGTTGCAAATTAAAAATAATTTTTAACTGCATCTAGCTCTGAAAAAATATTTGGGCATCTAGCAGTGTGTGGGACTTGTTCTATTAGTCCATCTATACTGACCTCCATCAAGTTGCAAATTGAATATAATTTTTTTCTGCATCTAGCTCTGAAAAAATATTTGGGCTTCTAGCAGTGTGTGGGACTTGGTCTATTAGTTCATCTATACTGACCTCCATCAGGTTGCAAATTGAATATAATTTTTTTCTGCATCTAACCCAGCCAATAGTTTTGGCCTAATACCACAGTTTGGCCACTCAGCTCTGCTCGGTTCCCATCCATTGTTTTTTTGTGCAAACAAATCCAGAGTTGTGAATTAGTTAACCACCAAAATGAGTGGAAAAAGGCCTGCTGCTGGTGGAAAGGGGAATTGGCGTGTTGGGAAGGGGAAAAAAGGTTGTGTCCGTGGGGTAGGTGTTAAAGCAACAGTAACATCTGCAGAAGAAAGACCATCTTCCAGCCAAACTAAAATGTCTACTTCTTTTAGCGGACAATGTGATAAGATCCCTTTCTTACGGCCACGCCAATCGCTACAAATTCCAGATGAGGCACAAAAACAGCAGGTGCTTCAACGGATATCAAGTGCTCCTTTAAGTGGGCTCTCCTCCACATCAACTTCAACATCACAAATACTCCAGTCCTCAAAGGTGTCACCCCAATCGCACTTGCTTCCTCACAGCTCCCAAATCTCCAGCTGCCCGTCTGAGTATGAGGTAGAACAGATTGTTGAGTCTGCAGAGCTGTTTACTCATACTATAGCCTGGGAATCAGAGGTCGGCTCCAGGGCTTCTGTGAATCCAGACGAGAAAATGGTCTGCACTAATGCCCAGAATCTTTATGAGTCGGATCCAGGACCAGACGCTGAAGGTTCTGACCATAATGTAGACCCTCATTCCCAAACTGTAACTCATGTTGGTGGAGACAATGAGGAAGACGATGCTGAGACTCAAATACCTGATTGGAACAACAACTTTAGTTTTTTCTCAGGGCAGGAACAGGTTGGCACTGAGGACGACAGGTGTGATAACGCACAGGGTGATGATGATGAGGTTGGAGATCCCACTTACTGTCAACCCACAGTCAGCCAAGAGATGAGGTCAGCAGAGGAGGTGGAGGAGAATGCTAGTGACGACGAGGTCAGGTTGCGTCTTCCTGGACAGAGACGTAGTACTGGAAGCAAGTCAACAACTGCATCCTCAAACACAACTCTGCCTGTCACCACAAGTCGTGGTGGCTCTTCAGGTCGCATTTGTGCTAAGCCTTGCATAGCCTGGGCATTTTTTCAGATCGATAAAGATGACCCAACCCATGTTATCTGTAACATTTGTCAGCAAAAGCTAAGTAGAGGCCAAAAAATACATAGTTTGAGTACTTCATGCATGAACCGGCACATGGACATGAAGCATAAGTTGCAGTGGGAAGCTCACTGTGCTACAATGCGGCCTAGCCGGCCGGGCCAACCACTGTCTGCCATATCTTGTGCATCCGCGGCCTCTTCATCCTCTGTGACTGGGGGGACAGCAGTCACACCTGTTTTGGGACGCAGACCTGCCACCTCTTTACCCGCAACAGCCAGCGTGATTGGCAGGTCATCATTTTCTTTGGAGGTGGTAACACCAGCTGGTGTTGAGCGCTGTCCGACATCGATAGCACCATCTTTGGATCAAGGCAACCTAACATGTCCGCCTGCATCTTCCTCACAGACCGGCAGTTTGCCGGGGACACCCTTATCAACCCCGTCTAAGCACAATAGCCAGCCCTCGGTCCCTCAGATGTGGACAAGTAAAAGACCATTTCCTCCTAGCCATGAGAAAGCTAAGAGGTTGAATTTCACCATCTGCAAGCTCTTGGCTACAGAAATGCTGCCTTTGCGCCTGGTGGACACAGAGGATTTTCGAGACCTTATGTCTGTCGCAGTGCCCCAGTACCAGATGCCCAGTCGGCACTACTTCTCAAAGAAAGGTGTGCCTGCGCTCCACCAGCATGTCGCACACAACATCACCGCTTCTTTGAGAAACTCTGTGTGTGACATGGTGCATTTCACCACAGACACTTGGACGATTAGGCATGGACAGGGGCGTTACATGTCGCTGACTGGGCACTGGGTAACTATGGTGACAGCAGGACAAGGGGCTGCTGTCCAAGTCTTGCCGTCCCCACGAGTTGTGCGTCAATCCTCTTTATCTCAAAGTTCCTCCACTGCTTCTGCCTCCTCAACCTCCTCTCGGTCCTCCACCTGCACCCAAAGCCTGTCTGGTCATGCTACAAGCTTTATAACTGCGCAGAAGGGATCCTGCACACCTCCTTACTATGCTGGCAGTAGGGCTCAACATCATCAGGCGGTTTTTACTTTGAAATGTCTGGGAAATGTGAGTCACACAGCTGAGGAGTTGTGGTCAGCTCTGGAGAACCAATTTCATGAATGATTGTCTCCACTGGACCTGAAACCAGGGAAGGCCGTGTGCGACAATGCTGCAAACCTGGGTGCGGCCCTTCGCCGGGCAATGTCACACACGTGCCTTGTATGGCTCACGTGTTGAACCTGGTTGTCCAGCAATTTTTAGCCCACTATCCCGGACTAGATGGCCTTCTGCAGAGGGCACGGTCGCTGTGTGCTCACTTCCGCCATTCGCATCCCGCAGCTCAGCGACTTACATCTCTACAGAAGTCGTTGGGCCTGCCACTTCACCGGCTAAAATGTGATGTGCCTACCCGGTGGAATTCAACTCTGCACATGTTGCAGCGACTGTGGTAGCACCGACAAGCCCTGGTGCAATACGTTCTGACGTATAGCCTTGGCCAACGAGATCCAGAGGTGGGGCAAATCACGCTGGAGGAGTGGTCTCAGATCAGGGACCTATGCACCCTTCTGCACAGTTTTGAAATGGCGACGAAGATGTTTAGTGCTGACGATGCCATTATCAGCATGACTATTCCGGTGATTTACATGCTGGAGCACATGTTAAACAGAATTCGGAGTCAGGTGGTGGCACAAGAGGAGGTAGAGGAAGTAGAGGAGGAGGAGTTGTATGCGGAAGGGCTAACATCTGCAAGGTCCAGACGGTCGGCAGCACCAAGGCGGCAGGCATGTGAGGGTGGGGGAGATGGTTTTACCAGGGCGCATGGTAGCAGCCAAACTAGTGAGGAAGGTGCAGGAGCCCAGGAAGAAGTGGAGGACAAACTGATGGAAGACTCATCAGATGAGGGAGACCTTGATCACATTTCTGTTGTGCGAGGTTGGGGGGAGAGGGCAGAGGAAGGAAGCATGATTGTTACCTCGCCACCAACACAATAGGGACTTGGTGCTCCTGGATGCGCAACACACATGAGTGCCTTCTTGCTGAACTACCTGCAACATGACCCTCGAATTGTGAGAATTAGAAATAATCCTGACTACTGGGTTGCCACACTGTTAGATCCCCAGTACGAAAGTAAATTTGCAGAAATTATTCCTGCCATAGAAAGGGATGCACGCATGCAGGAGTATCAGCAGAGACTGTTGCAGAATCTTACATGTGCTTTTCCACAAAACACCAGTGGTGCACGTAGTGAATCTCACAGTTCCAACTTGCCAACCGTGGGACCGTCGAGTGTTCAGCACTCAAACCGTAACAGAAACACAGTATCTGCTGGTAACATCAATTTTGCGGAATCATTTCACCACTTTTTTAGCCCATCCTTTGCAAGGCCACAGGAGACAAGAAGTCTGACACATAGTCAACGCCTAGAGATGATGGTACAGGAGTATCTCCAAGTAAACATTGAACAGACCTGCTAAAGTCCTAAGCTAGTCTGTACGGAGACCTATAGATGTGGGGAAGGAATCCCTACAAGTACTAAGGACTGGGAGGAAAATGGGACACCTCCTAACAGAAATAGTAGCAGACAGACAAACAAACAAAATATATAGAACACTGAGGTCCGTAGACCAAGCAAACTAACAGAGTTAGATACAGAGCACAGGCTAGCTAGAAAGTAGTTATACAATGAAGTCCAGCAAAGCCAGAAGGGCGGAGCAGGATTAAATAGGCCAACGAGGTCATGTGACCAGCAAAGGAAAAAACCTAAGAGCAAGGTTCTAACAGTACCCCCCCTTCTAAGAGGATCCTCCGGATCCCCTAGGACCAGGCTTATCAGGAAATCTCCTGTGAAACGTTCTGATAAGTCTGGACGCGGAAACATCATCTGACCTCACCCAAGAGTTATCCTCGGGTCCGAAACCTTTCCAGGCCACCAGATACTGCAAACTACCTCTATACCGTCTAGAGTTAAGGATGCGAGAAATTTCATATTCCCCGCCCTCCACCACCGGAGGAACAGAGGCAGAGGCGTCACAATCCGATACAACAGCTTTTTTTAACAGAGAGACATGAAATACCGGATTAATTCTCCAGGAGGTAGGAACCTCCAACCTAACAGCAGATTGGTTGATAACCTGAGGCACCTTAAAGGGCCCTACAAACTTGGGACCCAATTTCTTAGAAGGAATCCTCAACCGCAGATTCCTAGAGGACAACCAAACCATGTCACCAACAGCGAACAAAACCTCCTGTCGTTTCCTATCAAAGTAGTCTTTAGATTTTCTGTTGGCCTCCTGAAGATTACCATGCACATCCGTCCAAACTCTCTCCAAATCACCGGAAAAATTCTCCTCCTCAGGCACGGCAGATCCCAACTTGGAGAACGACCCAAACGACAGATGTCTCCCAGAACAACAAAAAAAAGGCGAACAACCAGCAGAAGAAGATGTATGATTGTTCAGAGCAAATTCAGCAAGTGGCAGAAACTCAGACCACCCCTCTTGATTGTCTGCCACAAAACAACGCAAGAACTGCTCAACATCCTGGTTTTTCCTTTCTGTCTGGCCATTAGATTCAGGATGATATCCGGACGAGAACGACAGATGAACTCCCAACATGTCACAAAAGGCACGCCAAAAACGAACCACGAACTGAGGACCCCTATCAGAAACAATGTCAGTAGGAACGCCATGAAGTCTGACAATTTCCTTGACAAAGGCCTTAGCGAGAGTTTTAGCGCAGGGCAGTTTGACGAAGGGAACCAAGTGACACATCTTGCTAAAACGGTCCACGACCACCCAGATGACAGTAAAACCCTCAGAGGGGGGAAGGTCAGTTATAAAGTCCATAGCCAAATGTGTCCAAGGAGCACTGGGAACCTCCAAAGGACAAAGCAACCCCGCAGCAGGAGTATGTGAGGACTTAGATCTAGCACATATAGTACATTGACGCACCCACTTAATGACTTCCTTCTGCCATCCAGGCCACCAAAAACTGCGACCCACCAGTCTCTTGGTCTCAGAGATTCCGGGATGACCTGCCAACCGAGATTCGTGACACTCAACAAACAAATCTCTCCTAAAGGTCCCAGGCACAAACAACCTCCCATGAGGAGTGTTAGATGGGGCATTCTCCTGTGCTTTAAGAATCTCATCTTCCAAAACGGAGTCCAAAGAAGCTATCACAACACCTTCTTGTAAAATGTTCTCCTCTTTCTCAGCACCGACTATGGGAGAAAAACTGCGAGACAAGGCATCCGCCTTAACATTCTTAGTACCAGGGATGTAAGTAACGGAGAAATTAAACCGCGAGAAAAACAGTGCCCACCTAGCCTGACGGGCATTCAGGCGCTTGGCAGCATCAAGATATATCAGATTTTTATGATCCGTAAGAACCTGAACGGGAAATTCCGCACCTTCCAAGAAGTGGCGCCAGTGTTCAAATGCGAGTTTAATAGCCAATAATTCCCGATTACCAATATCGTAATTCAGTTCAGTCTCCGAAAAATTTTTTGAAAAAAAGGCACAGGGATGTAATCCATCCCCGTTATCCTGAGACAATACTGCGCCAACCCCCACCGAAGAAGCATCAACCTCAACCAAAAACGGCTTAATCACATCAGGCTGCATAAGGATGGGAGCAGAGGTGAACCTCTCCTTGAGATACACAAAAGCTTCAATGGCCTCAGAAGACCACTGAACCGCATCAGCACCTTTCCTGGTGAGATCGGTCAGAGGTTTGACAATACTAGAAAAATTTTTTATGAATTTTCTGTAATAATTGGCGAAACCTAAAAACCTCTGTATCGATTTCAAACCAATAGGCCTAGGCCATTCCTGTACAGCTTGAACTTTAACCGGGTCCATCTCAAAACCTTCGCTGGAGATAATGTAACCCAAAAAACTAATTCTCTGTACAGCGAACTCACATTTCTCCAGCTTAGCAAAAAGCGAATTGTCCATTAACAATTGTAATACCTCACGTACGCTCCGCCAATGAGACTCCAGATCCGGCGAATAAATCAAAATGTCATCCAAATACACAACCACATTTTTGCCGATCAAAGGTCTAAGGATGTCATTAATAAGATTCTGAAAAAATGCAGGAGCATTAGTAAGACCAAAAGGCATAACCAGATTCTCAAAATGACCCACAGGAGTGTTAAAAGCAGTCTTCCATTCGTCACCCTCCTTCATGCGCAACAGATTGTATGCCCCCTTAAGGTCAATTTTAGAGAACCACTTGGCCCCCATTAACTGGTTAAACAGATCAGGAATCAATGGCAGTGGGTAAGGATTGCGTACAGTAATTTTGTTAATCTCACGAAAATCCAGACAAGGACGTAAACCGCCGTCCTTTTTTTTTACAAAAAAAAATCCAACCGCCACAGGAGACTTAGAGGGCCTAATGTGACCGGCGGCCAAACTTGTCTGTGTGTATTCATCCAAAGCCTTCCTCTCAGGAATAGTAAGGTTAAATAAACGACTTTTAGGAAGAGTCGCTCCAGGGACAAATTCAATAGAACAATCATAGTCTCTATGGGGAGGCAAAACCTGCGATTCCTTCTCAGAAAAAACTCTCCAAAAATCCTGAATAGGAACAGGCAATTCTCCCCCATCCAAAGCTGCAATACGCCCGTTACAACACTTGTCATAACATTTATGGCTCCAGGATTTAATTTCATTGGTAGACCAATCCAGTACAGGATTGTGAAATTTTAACCAGGGCAATCCCAATATTACTGGAGAAGGCAAGTTATTCAAAACTACCAAATCCAATTTCTCATGGTGAACACCATTAATAGTGAGAGGAAATTCACAGACCTTGAGAGTAATATTCTTCAAAGGGGAACCATCCACAGAAACCACAGCAATGGGGGATGATAAAGGTTCGGGTTTTAAATTGAGTCTTTCCAAGAATCCCCCATCAATTACATTCAGAGTAGATCCACAATCAACAAACACCCGAAATTCCATTAATTTTTCCTGAGCAATCGTGGAGGCAGCTAAAAATACACCCTTGGAATTTAAACAGGCAATACGGGCATGACTGACCATTTTTTTTTCTTTCTTCATACAAAGCTCACAGCCTTTAATCAAATGACCAGATTTTCCGCAATAGAAACACAAGCATTCAGAAAATCGACGGTCTTTTTCTTGAGAGCGAGGTGCCACCGATCCAATCTCCATCGATTCACCACTGTTAGTACACACATTCTCATAACCAGAAACTGACATAGCAGAGGATTTGCTCTCATTAACCCTTGCACACAGTCTCCTATCCACCCGTATAGCTAATTGCATAGCCTGTTGCAAATCTTCAGGTGTAGGATAAGCAATTAGCAGGTCTTTAACCCTTTCATTGAGCCCAGCAAGAAATAGACTTTTCAGAGCAGAATCGTTCCACCCTGTTTGAGTAGACCAACGACGGAAATGAGTACAATATTTTTCCACATTACCTGATCCCTGTCTCAAACGTCTTAACTCAGTCTCAGCTGATGCGACACGGTCAGGATCAACATATAATAGTCCCAAAGCAGAAAAAAAACTATCCACTGATCTGAAGCATGTATCACTAGGTTGCAAAGAAAAGGCCCACTCCTGAGGCTCTTTGCGCAAAAGTGACATTATGAACCCTATGCGCTGGGATTCATCCCCAGAGGACTTGGGTCTCAAACGAAAATACAATAAGCAAGCATTTTTAAATGAAAAAAATTCTCGGTGTTCACCAAAAAATAAATCCGGCAAACATACCTTAGGCTCCAAGAAATGTGCTCCAGGACAGTTACTCACGTGCTGACGGAGCTCGGCCACCTCCAGAGAGAGTCCCTGCAGGCGATGAGCCAAATCCTGAACCGACACCATGATGGAACAGAAAAATCTTTCCTTAGAGAATTTGCAGGCTGGACTTACTGTTATGTTCTGCTACCAGAGCTAAGGAAAGAGAGGAAATCTTTCCCTACGATAGAACTCAGCTGAATCCCTACGATGTAACAGGGAACCTGATCCTGCGATCAGACCTGCTAAAGTCCTAAGCTAGTCTGTACGGAGACCTATAGATGTGGGGAAGGAATCCCTACAAGTACTAAGGACTGGGAGGAAAATGAGACACCTCCTAACAGAAATAGTAGCAGACAGACAAACAAATAAAATATATAGAACACTGAGGTCCGTAGACCAAGCAAACTAACAGAGTTAGATACAGAGCACAGGCTAGCTAGAAAGTAGTTATACAATGAAGTCCAGCAAAGCCAGAAGGGCGGAGCAGGATTAAATAGGCCAACGAGGTCATGTGACCAGCAAAGGAAAAAACCTAAGAGCAAGGTTCTAACAACATTTGCACATAGGACCCCTTGTTCGAAAGGAGCTTCTGAACTCTCTTGTCCATTGAATTTGTCAGGTTTTGGATGGTTTCTGCTTCAATTGTTTTGCATGAGGACAGAATACCCTCCCAGAGCTGTTGCTTAGATATGAACTGCCTCCCGCCATCATAGACACTCCTTTTGATGATGCTCCAGAGGTTCTGAATGGGGTAGAGGTCAGGGGAGCATGGGGGTCACAGCATAAGTTTGTCCCCTTTTATGCCCATATCAGCCAGAGATGCAGATGTGTTATGTGCAGCATGAGACGGTGAATTAGCATGCATAAAAATGATCTTGCTGTGGAATACACGGTTCTTCTTCTTGAACCATGGCAGGAAGTGCTGTTTGAGAAACTCCACATACATTATGGAGTTCATCTTTACCACTTCAGGGATCCTAAAGGGGCCGACAATCTCTCTCCCCATGATTCCAGCCTAAAACATTACTCCACCTCCTCCTTGTTAGCGCTGTAGCCGTGTTTGCGTGGGGTGTCCATCAACCAGCCATCCTCCACTCCATCCATCTGGACCATCGAGCGTTGCACGCCACTCATCCGTGAACAAAACAGTTTTGAAATCAGTCTTCATGTAATGTTTGGCCCACTGGAGCCGTTTCTGCTTGTGTGAAGTGGATAGAGGAGGTCGACAGGATGGCGTATGCACAGCTGCAAACCTTTGAAGGACCCTGCATCTTGTTGTTCAGGGGACGTTGGAGGCACCAGCAGCTTCAAAAACTTGTCTGCTGCTATGACAAGGCTTTTTTGCCGCTGCTCTTTTAACCTGACGTAATTGCCTGTAGGAAAGAGTCCTCAATTTGCCCTTATCAGCACGCACACATGTGTACTGTGAATCAGCTACATACTTCTTGATTGCCAAGACACTTCATCCTGATCATCGCACAATGTTGATTGTAGTCATGCCTTGACCTAAACACTCCACAATTTGTTGCTTCTCAGCAGCCGACACATCCTTTTTCTTTCCCATTTTGGCAGAAAATGTAGGCTGCTTAATAATGTGGGACAGCCTTCTTAAGTAGTCTTGCCTTTCATTGGACACACCTGCCAAACTAATTAGCACAGGTGTCTGCAATTGCTTACAGTGATATAAAGAGCCCTGACACACATCACCATCAATGAGTTTAACTGACAAACAAACAAATTCTTCCCTTATCACTCCTAAACACTTTTTACATAATAATTTGGAACACAGTGTACATGTGCTTTTCCACAAAACACCAGGGGTTCACGTAGTGAATTTTACAGTTCTAACTTGCCAACCGTGGTCTGTATGGAGTTGTTCAATAAAGGGCCCAAAATTAAGATAACATAGACGGGAGAGGTCTCTATGAATAGGAATTCCTAAGTATTTGATACCCTGTGAGGGCCAGGCAAAGGGAAAGTTGGACTGGATGGAATCCTGTATGGATTTTGGGAGGGAGACATCGAGGGCCTCAGACTTCTCTGCATTGATTTTAAAATTTGACCATGTAACAAAGTAATCTATTTCAGCCATAACAGCAGGGATGGATATATGTGATTGAGTGATATATACTAGGACATCATCAGCAAATAGAGAGCACTTGTACTCGGTGCCTCCCACCTCAATCCACCTAATATTGGGGTTATGGCGAATTGATGAGAGCAGGTGCTCCGTCACTAGGATGTATAAGAGAGGGGACAGAGGACATCCCTGCCTTGTCCCATTGGTGATTATGAAAGGTGATGAAAATGTTCTGACGCGCCCCCTGGGCCTTGGGACACCTGGAGCCGGACCCTTTTTGGTGAATGCTGGTGGTTGTAGTCTTCGTGGCGGCGACCCGGTTCCGTGGCTCAGGGCGGTCAAACCAGTGGCGGAACTATTTATGTGGTTTTCATGTTTAAATGTCCGACTACGCCACCCGTGGATTGCGGTCAGAGTGAACCGCCGCTGCAGGACAGACCGCTGAGGCTGGTGTTGTGGGTGCAGCAGAGCGTAGCATAACTCCCCACGGGAGGAGTATATCCTCAGGGCAGTGTATGCGGAGGATGGGGGTGATGGTGCAGGGCAGCAGCAGTAACGACACGGAGTCAGTGATGCAGTCCAGGGCCTTTACTCACAGTTCTTATTATCCAGACCACTTCTGCAGGTAACGGTTGCCCACGTCGTACTGTGCTTACCAGGTGAGGGGCTCAGACAACTCCCAGATAACTTTGGAGCACATCACAGGACCCCCTTTGTGTGTCCTTTGTCTGGCCTTTCTTACCAACGCTTCTGTCCGGCTGCCTCGGGCCTCCTCTTGGTAAACTTGGCGCCAGTTTCCCTGACCCTATGTGATGCCTTCCTAGCGGGTGTAGCGAGGGGCTGCGCCACATAAAATGTCACAGCCTCCGGTTTCAAGCTGAGGGTCATTTCCCGCCTCCACTAGTTTCGGGGACCGGTCTCCCCCTTTGGCCTGACCCCTCCACGCAGGTGGATTCGGGAGTGCGGTGGCGACTCGCCCGTCCGCACCCCTGGGATCCCTTCGTTCCTCATTCCTGGAGCCTTCTCCGCTCCTCTTCCTTCCTTCTCCCTCTTCCAGGCCTGGGCCTCTGTTACTAGGCCCGCCTCCGGAGCAGAGCTCATGCAGAGCCCCTGCTCCCTGTCACTTCTGCTCAGACTTCTCTGCACTGAACTAAGATGGTGCCCACCTTTTATACTTACTTCTCAATGCACCCAGGAACTGCTTCCGCCCTGCTCCTGCACTACAGGGTTCCCCTTCCTCAGTGTTACCTCCCCCCACTCCAGCCAGGGACAGGGACTGTCGTGCCCATCTCAGAGGCATATTGGTCGCCCTGCCCCACGGCAATGTGGTGTAATGCATGCAGGTGTCGGGGTCCTGATTAGTGTTGAGCCACCCCCGTAGTGTTCGAGTTCGGTTCGGTTCGTCGAACACCCGTGTGTTCGCCGAACTGTTCGTTGAACTGTTCGTCGAACACCTTCGAACACCGTTAAAAACAATGGCAGGCAAACAAAAACTCATAGAAACACATAGAAAACACCTTCAAAGGTGTCCAAAAGCTGACAAACTGCTCAGAAGACATAACTAACACATGGAAAAGTGACAAGTACATATAGTCATGCGAAAATAAAAGAGGTGGAGGAGTAAAAGGAGGGGGAGACACAGATATAGGCATGTCATGCCCTTCTAAAATCCAAAAAGTGAGAAGCCGACACGGCCAGTCCGCTCCTGCCCGTGCCACCTCCGTGTCGCCGGGTTTGTGCCAGAGCCGCGGTGAACCCTGACGGCCAGCCCCACTCTCCCAATACTGGTGCCTGTCCGCTGGTGGGTCGAGCGAGCCCCCCTGTGGTGGAGGCAGCTCTAAGCTTTTTAATTTAAATTGTCTCTCTAATTTGAATGAATACACTTTAAATCCATTTACAAGGATCTATTGGAGGGCAAGTCTCATGCCAGCAGCCGCGTAATTCCAGCTCCAGTAGCGTCCACTAAAGCTGCTGCAGTTAAAAAGCTTTTATAAGGATCGAGCTCGGCTGTCCACCGCAAGGCATCCTACTGCCAGTCCCAGCCCCTATGCCTTGGGGTGCCTCCTGATGCTCTTCACTAAGTATCCCATGGTCCCGAATCATTTCCTTTGAAAAAATTATGTGTCTAAACTACAGGTGGTGTAGCTTGCTTAACAGCCGGGATAATCCGCTGACTAGCAGACACTGCTACTAGGCACAAAGTATTTCCTGGGCTAGATGCAGTTAAAAATTTGTAATTAGATACTCTCGTTGGATGCTGAGAAAGCATTCCATAGAGTCTCCTGGCACGCCATATATGATTCTCTTAAAAAGCTTGGGGTAGGGGTCTAGGGGACCCTTTTATAGCCAAAATCACGGCCCTGTATCGCAATACGTCACCTAGGCTGAAGATAAATGGAACTGTAGCACCCTGAGGGCTCGGTTGCTACAGACGTATTGCACCTCACCCAGAGGTGTGATATCTCACTCTCAGGTAAGGATGGAGTGTGGATCAGGACCCGACACCTGCATGCATTACACCACATTGCCGTGGGGCAGGGCGACCAATATGCCCCTGAGATGGGCACGACAGTCCCTGTCCCTGGCTGGAGTGGGGGGAGGGAACACTGAGGAAGGGGAACCCTCTAGTGCAGGAGCAGGGAGGAAGCAGTTCCTGGGTGCATTGAGAAGGGAGTATAAAAGGTGGGCACCATCTTAGTTCAGTGCAGAGAAGTCTGAGCAGAAGTGGCAGGGAGCAGGGGCTCTGCATGAGCTCTGCTCCGGAGGCGGGCCTAGTAACAGAGGCCCAGGCCTGGAAGAGGGAGAAGGAAGGAAGAGGAGCGGAGAAGGCTCCAGGAACGAGGAATGAAGGGATCCCAGGGGTGCGGACGGGCGAGTCGCCACCGCACGCCCGAATCCACCTGCGTGGAGGGGTCAGGCCAAAGGGGGAGACTGGTCCCCGAACTAGTGGAGGCAGGAAACGACCCTCAGCTAGAAACCGGAGGCTCTGACATTTTATGTGGCGCAGCCCCTCGCTACACCCGCTAGGAAGGCACCACATAGGGTCAGGGAAACTGGCGCCAAGTTTACAAGAGGAGGCCCGAGGCAGCCGGACAGAAGTGTTGGTAAGAAAGGCCAGACAAAGGACACACAAAGGGGGTCCTGTGAAGTGCTCCAAAGTTATCTGGGAGTTGTCTGAGCCCCTCACCTGGTGAGCACAGTACGACGTGGGCAGCCGTTACCTGCAGACGTGGTCTGGATAATAAGAACTGTGAGTAAAGGCCCTGGACTGCATCACTGACTCCGTGTCGTTACTGCTGCTACCCTGCACCATCACCCCCATCCTCCGCATACACTGCCCTGAGGCTATACTCCTCCCGTGGGGAGTTATGCTACGCTCTGCTGCACCCACAACACCAGCCTCAGCGGTCTGCCCTGGAGCGGCGGTTCACTCTGACCGCAATCCACGGGTGGTGTAGTCGGACATTTAAACATCAAAACCACATAAATAGTTCCGCCACTGGTTTGACCGCCCTGAGCCACGGAACCGGGTTGCCGCCAAGGACACTACAACCACCAGCATCCACCAAAAAGGGTCCGGCTCCGGGTGTCCCAAGGCCCAGGGGGCGCGTCAGAACATTTTCATCACCTTTCACAATCACCAATGGGACAAGGCAGGGATGTTCTCTGTCCCCTCTCTTATACATCCTAGTGACGGAGCACCTGCTCTCATCAATTCGCCATAACCCCAATATTAGGTGGATTGAGGTGGGAGGCACCGAGTACAAGTGCTCTCTATTTGCTGATGATGTCCTAGTATATATCACTCAATCACATATATACATCCCTGCTGTTATGGCTGAAATAGATCACTTTGTTACATGGTCAAATTTTAAAATCAATGCAGCGAAGTCTGAGGCCCTCGATGTCTCCCTCCCCAAATCCATATAGGATTCCATCCAGTCCAACTTTCCCTTTGCCTGTCCCTCACAGGGTATCAAATACTTAGGAATTCCTATTCATAGAGACCTCTCCCATCTATGTTATCTTAATTTTGGGCCCTTTATTGAACAACTCCATACAGACCACGGTTGGCAAGTTAGAACTGTAAGATTCACTACGTGAACCGCTGGTGTTTTGTGGAAAAACACATGTACACTGCGTTCCAAATTATTATGCAAAAAGTGTTTAGGAGTGATAAGGGAAGAATTTGTTTGTTTGTCAGTTAAACTCATTGATGGTGATGTGTGTCAGGGCTCTTTATATCACTGTAAGCAATTGCAGACACCTGTACTAATTAGTTTGGCAGGTGTGTCCAATGAAAGGCAAGACTACTTAAGAAGGCTCTCTCACATTATTAAGCAGCCTACATTTTCTGCCAAAATGGGAAAGAAAAAGGATGTGTCGGCTGCTGAGAAGCAACAAATTGTGGAGTGTTTAGGTCAAGGCATGACTACAATCAACATTGTGCGATGATCAGGATGAAGTGTCTTGGCAATCAAGAAGTATGTAGCTGATTCACAGTACACACGTGTGCGTGCTGATAAGGGCAAATTGAGGACTCTTTCCTACAGGCAATTACGTCAGGTTGAAAGAGCAGCGGCCAAAAAGCCTTGTCATAGCAGCATACAAGTTTTTGAAGCTGCTTGTGCCTCCAACGTCCCCCGAACAACAAGATGCAGGGTCCTTCAGAGGTTTGCAGCTGTGCATACGCCATCCTGTCGACCTCCTCTATCCACTTCACACAAGCAGAAACGGCTCCAGTGGGCCAAACATTACATGAAGACTGATTTCAAAACAGTTTTGTTCACGGATGAGTGCCGTGCAGCGCTCGATGGTCCAGATGGATGGAGTGGAGGATGGCTGGTTGATGGACACCCCACGCAAACACGGCTACAGCGCCAACAAGGAGGAGGTGGAGTAATGTTTTGGGCTGGAATCATGGGGAGAGAGATTGTCGGCCCCTTTAGGATCCCTGAAGGCGCTAAAGATGAACTCCATAATGTATGTGGATTTTCTCAAACAGCACTTCCTGCCATGGTTCAAGAAGAAGAACCGTGTATTTCACAGCAAGATCATTTTTCTGCATGATAATGCACCATCTCATGCTGCACATAAGACATCTGCATCTCTGGCTGATATGGGCATAAAAGGGGACAAACTTATGGTGTGACCACCATGCTCCCCTGACCTCTACCCCATTCAGAACCTTTGGAGCATCATTAAAAGGAGTGTCTATGATGGCGGGAGGCAGTTCACATCTAAGCAACAGCTCTGGGAGGGTATTCTGTCCTCATGCAAAACAATTGAAGCAGAAACCATCCAAAACCTGACAAATTCAATGGACGAGAGAGTTCAGAAGCTCCTTTCGAACAAGGGGTCCTATGTGAAAATGTAACATCACCTAGAATAAAGTTTTGAGTTGAAAACTGTTTGATTTCAGTTTCTAACAACCTGCTAATGCTTATAATTTCAAAAATGACAATTTTTTTGGTCTTTATTAAAATGAAAAGGTTGATCGAAAAGTTTGGGGGATCTAAGAGTGTGGCAACCCAGTAGTCATGATTACTTCGAATTCTGACAATATGAGGGTCATGCTGCAGGTAGTGCAGCAAGAAGGCACTTATGTGTCTTGCGCATCTCGGAGCCCCAAAATTATTTTCCGGGCTAGATGCAGCTAAAAATTATTTTTAATTTTAAATCTGGTGAAGCTTTAGTATAGATGGCCTAATAGAATCAGTGCTGCACACTGCTACAAAGCCCAAATTATTTTCCAGTCAAGATACAGATAAACATGATTAGTAATTTGAAAGCTTAAAACGGTTGGTAGGGTGATTTTAACCAATCATCAAGCTTTTACTCTCCCCAGGATGACACAGGGGTAGAAAAGTCGTTTCGGATCCATGATTTGTTCATCTTTATGAACGTGAGTCTGTCTACATTATCAGTGGAGAGCCGCGTGCGCTTATCTGTCAGCACACCACCAGCAGCGCTGAATACACGTTCAGACAGAACGCTGGCTGCGGGGCATGACAAGATCTCCAAGGCGTAAGTGGCTAGCTCCGGCCATTTATCCAGATTGGAAGCCCAAAAAGAGCAAGGGTCCAGTGACACAGTCGTGGCTTCAATGTTTACTTGGAGATTCTCCTGTACCATCGTCTCTAGGCGTTGACTATGTGTCAGACTTCTTGTCTCCTGTGGCCTTGCAAAGGATGGGCTAAAAAAGTGGTGAAATGATTCCGCAAAATTGATGTTACCAGCAGATACTGTGGTTCTGTTACGGTTTGAGTGCTGAACACTTGACGGTCCCACGGTTGGCAAGTTGGAACTGTGAGATTCACTATGTGCACCACTGGTATTTTGTGGAAAAGCACATGTAAGATTCTGCAACAGTCTCTGCTGATACTCCTGCATGCGTGCATCCCTTTCTATGGCAGGAATAATTTCTGCAAATTTACTTTTGTACCGGGGATCTAACAGTGTGGCAACCCAGTAGTCAGGATTATTTCTAATTCTCACAATTCGAGGGTCATGTTGCAGGTAGTGCAGCAAGAAGGCACTCATGTGTGTTGCGCATCCAGGAGCACCAAGTCCCTGTTGTGTTGGTGGCGAGGTAACAATCATGCTTCCTTCCTCTGTCCTCTCCCCCCAACCTCGCACAACAGAAATGTGATCAAGGTCTCCCTCATCTGATGAGTCTTCCATCAGTTCGTCCTCCACTTCTTCCTGGGCTCCTGCACCTTCCTCACTAGTTTGGCTGCTACCATGCGCCCTGGTAAAACCATCTCCCCCACCCTCACATGCCTGCCGCCTTGGTGCTGCCGACCGTCTGGACCTTGCAGATGTTAGCCCTTCCGCATACAACTCCTCCTCCTCTACTTCCTCCACCTCCTCTTGTGCCACCACCTGACTCCGAATTCTGTTTAACATGTGCTCCAGCATGTAAATCACCGGAATAGTCATGCTGATAATGGCATCGTCAGCACTAAACATCTTCGTCGCCATTTCAAAACTGTGCAGAAGGGTGCATAGGTCCCTGATCTGAGACCACTCCTCCAGCGTGATTTGCCCCACCTCTGAATCTCGTTGGCCCAGGCTATACGTCAGAACGTATTGCACCAGGGCTTGTCGGTGCTGCCACAGTCGCTGCAACATGTGCAGAGTTGAATTCCACCGGGTAGGCACATCGCATTTTAGCCGGTGAAGTGGCAGGCCCAACGACTTCTGTAGAGATGTAAGTCGCTGAGCTGCGGGATGCGAACGGCAGAAGTGAGCACACAGCGACCGTGCCCTCTGCAGAAGGCCATCTAGTCTGGGATAGTGGGCTAAAAATTGCTGGACAACCAGGTTCAACACGTGAGCCATACAAGGCACGTGTGTGACATTGCCCCGGCGAAGGGCCGCACCCAGGTTTGCAGCATTGTCGCACACGGCCTTCCCTGGTTTCAGGTCCAGTGGAGACAACCATTCATGAAATTGGTTCTCCAGAGCTGACCACAACTCCTCAGCTGTGTGACTCACATTTCCCAGACATTTCAATGTAAAAACCGCCTGATGACGTTGAGCCCTACTGCCAGCATAGTAAGGAGGTGTGCAGGATCCCTTCTGCGCAATTAGAAAGCTTGTGGCATGACCAGACAGGCTTTGGGTGCAGGTGGAAGGCCGAGAGGAGGTTGAGGAGGCAGAAGCAGTGGAGGAACTTTGACATAAAGAGGATTGACGCACAACTCGTGGGGACGGCAAGACTTGGACAGCAGCCCCTTGTCCTGCTGTCACCATAGTTACCCAGTGCCCAGTCAGCGACATGTAACGCCCCTGTCCATGCCTACTCGTCCAAGTGTCTGTGGTGAAATGCACCCTGTCACACACAGAGTTTCTCAAAGAAGCGGTGATGTTGTGTGCGACATGCTGGTGGAGCGCAGGCACACCTTTCTTTGAGAAGTAGTGCCGACTGGGCATCTGGTACTGGGGCACTGCGACGGACATAAGGTCTCGAAAATCCTCTGTGTCCACCAGGCGGAAAGGCAGCATTTCTGTAGCCAAGAGCTTGCAGATGGTGAAATTCAACCTCTTAGCTTTCTCATGGCTAGGAGGAAATGGTCTTTTACTTGTCCACATCTGAGGGACCGAGGGCTGGCTATTGTACTTAGACGGGGTTGATAAGGGTGTCCCCGGCAAACTGCCGGTCTGTGAGGAAGATGCAGGCGGACATGTTAGGTTGCCTTGATCCAAAGGTGGTGCTATCGATGTCGGACAGCGCTCAACACCAGCTGGTGTTCCCACCTCCAAAGGAAATGATGACCTGCCAATCACGCTGGCTGTTGCGGGTAAAGAGGTGGCAGGTCTGCGCCCCAAAACAGGTGTGACTGCTCTCCCCCCAGTCACAGAGGATGAAGAGGCCGCGGATGCACAAGATATGGCAGACGGTGGTTGGCCCGGCCGGCTAGGCCGCATTGTAGCACACTGAGCTTCCCACTGCAACTTATGCTTCATGTCCATGTGCCGGTTCATGCATGAAGTACTCTAACTATGTATTTTTTGGCCTCTACTTAGCTTTTGCTGACAAATGTTACAGATAACACGAGTTGGGTCATCTTTATCTATCTGAAAAAATGCCCAGGCTATGCAAGGCTTAGCACCCATGCGACCTGAAGAGCCACCACGACTTGTGGTGACAGGCAGAGTTGTGTTTGAGGATGCAGTTGTTGACGTGCTTCCAGTACTACGTCTCTGTCCAGGAAGGCGCAACCTGACCTCGTCGTCACTAGCATCTTCCTCCACCTCCTCTGCTGACCTCATCTCTTGGCTGACTGTGGGTTGACAGTAAGTGGGATCTCCAACCTCATCATCATCATCCTGTGTGTTATCACACCCGTCGTCCTCAGAGCCAAACTGTTCCTACCCTGACAAAAAACTAAAGTTGTCGCTCCAATCAGGTATTTGAGTCTTATCATCGTCTTCCTCATTGTCTCCACCAACAGGAGTTACAGTTTGGGAATGAGGGTCTACATTATGGTCAGAACCTTCTGCGTCTGGTCCTGGATCCGACTCATAAAGATTCTGGGCATCAGTGCAGATCATTTCCTCGTCTGGATTCACAGAAGCGCTGGAGTCGACCTCTGATTCCCAGGCTATAGTATGAGTAAACAGCTCTGCAGACTCAACCATCTGTTCTACCTCATACTCAGACGGGCAGCTGGAGATTTGGGATCTGTGAGGAAGCAAGTGCGATTTGGGTGACACCTTTGAGGACTGGAGTATTTGTGATGTTGAAGTTGATGTGGAGGAGAGCCCACTTAAAGGAGCACTTGATATCCGTTGAAGCACCTGCTGTTTTTGTGCCTCATCTGGAATTTGTAGCGATTGGCGTGGCCGTAAGAAAGGGATCTTATCACATTGTCCGCTAAAAGAAGTAGACATTTTAGTTTGGCTGGAAGATGGTCTTTCTTCTGCAGATGTTACTGTTGCTTTAACACCTACCCCACGGACACAACCTTTTTTCCCCTTCCCAACACGCCTATTCCCCTTTCCACCAGCAGCAGGCCTTTTTCCACTCATTTTGGTGGTTAACTAATTCACAACTCTGGAGTTGTTTGCACAAAAAAACAATGGATGGTAACCGAGCAGAGCTGAGTGGCCAAACTGTGGTATTAGGCCAAAATTATTGGCTGGGTTAGATGCAGAAAAAAATTATATTCAATTTGCAACCTGATGGAGGTCAGTATAAATGGACTAATACAACAAGTCCCACACACAGCTAGAAGCCCAATATTTTTTCACAGGTAGATGCAGAAAAAAATATATTCAGTTTGCAACCTGATGGAGGTCAGTATAGATGGATTAATAGAACAAGACCCACACACATCTAGAAGCCCAATATTTTTTCAGAGCTAGATGCAGAAAAAAATTATATTCAGTTTGCAACCTGATGGAGGTCAGTATAGATGGATTAATAGAACAAGACCCACACACAGCTAGAAGCCCAATATTTTTTCAGAGCTAGATGCAGAAAAAAATTATATTCAGTTTGCAACCTGATGGAGGTCAGTATAGATGGACTAATACAACAAGTCCCACACACAGCTAGAAGCCCAATATTTTTTCAGAGGTAGATGCAGAAAAAAATATATTCAGTTTGCAACCTGATGGAGGTCAGTATAGTTGGACTAATAGAACAAGTCCCACACACTGCTAGAAGGCCAAATATTTTTTCAGAGCTAGATGCAGAAAAAAATTATATTCAGTTTGCAACCTGATGGAGGTCAGTATAGATGGATTAATAGAACAAGACCCACACACAGCTAGAAGCCCAATATTTTTTCAGAGATAGATGCAGAAAAAAATTATATTCAGCTTGCAACCTGATGGAGGTCAGTATAGATGGATTAATAGAACAAGACCCACACACAGCTAGAAGCCCAATATTTTTTCAGAGCTAGATGCAGAAAAAAATTATATTCAGTTTGCAACCTGATGGAGGTCAGTATAGATGGATTAATAGAACAAGACCCACACACAGCTAGAAGCCCAATATTTTTTCAGAGCTAGATGCAGAAAAAAATTATATTCAGTTTGCAACCTGATGGAGGTCAGTATAGATGGATTAATAGAACAAGACCCACACACAGCTAGAAGCCCAATATTTTTTCAGAGCTAGATGCAGAAAAAAATTATATTCAGTTTGCAACCTGATGGAGGTCAGTATAGATGGATTAATAGAACAAGACCCACACACAGCTAGAAGCCCAATATTTTTCCAGAGCTAGATGCAGAAAAAAATTATATTCAGTTTGCAACCTGATGGAGGTCAGTATAGATGGATTAATAGAACAAGACCCACACACAGCTAGAAGCCCAATATTTTTTCAGAGCTAGATGCAGAAAAAAATTATATTCAGTTTGCAACCTGATGGAGGTCAGTATAGATGGATTAATAGAACAAGACCCACACACAGCTAGAAGCCCAATATTTTTTCAGAGCTAGATGCAGAAAAAAATTATATTCAGTTTGCTACCTGATGGAGGTCAGTATAGATGGATTAATAGAACAAGACCCACACACAGCTAGAAGCCCAATATTTTTTCAGAGGTAGATGCAGAAAAAAATATATTCAGTTTGCAACCTGATGGAGGTCAGTATAGATGGACTAATACAACAAGTCCCACACACAGCTAGAAGCCCAATATTTTTTCAGAGGTAGATGCAGAAAAAAATATATTCAGTTTGCAACCTGATGGAGGTCAGTATAGGTGGACTAATAGAACAAGTCCCACACACTGCTAGAAGGCCAAATATTTTTTCAGAGCTAGATGCAGAAAAAAATTATATTCAGTTTGCAACCTGATGGAGGTCAGTATAGATGGATTAATAGAACAAGACCCACACACAGCTAGAAGCCCAATATTTTTTCAGAGCTAGATGCAGAAAAAAATTATATTCAGTTTGCAACCTGATGGAGGTCAGTATAGATGGATTAATAGAACAAGACCCACACACAGCTAGAAGCCCAATATTTTTTCAGAGCTAGATGCAGAAAAAAATTAGATTCAGTTTGCAACCTGATGGAGGTCAGTATAGATGGACTAATAGAATGATGCTATGCCCAAAAGATTTTACTTCACTAGGTGCAGTAAAAAAATTGGTATTCTATACACAGGTGGTATATCTTGCAACACAGATAGGCTACTCCACTGACTAACACACTCTGCAATAGGCCAAAAAGGATTAGCTTTGCTAGATTCAGCCAAATGCTGTGAAAAAAACTTGCACAGCACTGGCACAGACCTGCCTGGCAAAAACTGATAGGAACTGATGTAACCTAGTCCTGAAAAGGACTCCAATTACAATTAGTCTTTACTCCCACAACCTATCTATTTAAGAGCACAGACCTGCCTGATAAAAGTCAAAGGAAATGCTGTAACCTAGTCCTTAAAAGGACTGCAATCACAACTATTCCCTACTCCCAAGCTATCTGTATATTTGTGCGAAAATTGGCTTGAAATTAACAAGGTATAGCGCACACAGCAACAGCGGTGCCGTCTAACACGCAGCTGCAGCAGTGAGAAAATGGTGGCGACGGGGAAAATGGCTTGGTCTTATAGGGCAAGGACATGTGACATACACTGCCAATGACACATGCCCTTGCTTGTGTGAAAAAAAGCACTTCGCTCCGTGTGTGCGCTGCTGATAGGCTGACAGATTGCACCTCCCCACTGTAAATGCGGGAAAGAGAAAAAAAAATGGAGATCTTCATTGTTCCTGCAGAGATCCATCCCCTGCCCCTCCCCCCACCCCGCTGTACACTCAAACTGCATATTAACATTAATTTTCATCATTACTGAGAAAAAATCCAGTTATGATTTTGGTGCACGAACAGTTATCGAACATAACCTCGAACAGCCGAATTTTTCTCAAATTGTTCGTGTTCGCCGAACGGCTCGAACACCGCCCAAAACAGCTCGAATTTGAGATTGGCGAACAGTTCGAGTAGAACAACGCTCATCTCTAGTCCTGATCCACACTCCATCCTTACCTGAGAGTAAGATATCACACCTCTGGGTGAGGTGCAATACCTCTGTAGCAACCAAGCCCTCGGGGTGCTGCAGTTCCATTTATCTTCAGCCTAGGTGACGTATTGCGATACAGGGCCGTGATTTTGGCTATAAAAGGGTCCCCTAGACCCCTACCCCAAGCTTTTTAAGAGAATAATATATGGCGTGCCAGGAGACTCTATGGAATGCTTTCTCAGCATCCAACGAGAGTATCTAATTACAAATTTTTAACTGCATCTAGCCCAGGAAATACTTTGTGCCTAGTAGCAGTGTCTGCTAGTCAGCGGATTATCCCAGCTGTTAAGCAAGCTACACCACCTGTAGTTTGGACACTTAATTTTTTCAAAGGAAATGCTTCGGGACCCCGGGATACTCAGTGAAGAGCATCAGGAGGCACCCCAAGGCATAGGGGCTGGGACTGGCGGTAGGACGCCTTGCAGTGGACCGCCGAGCTCGATCCTTATAAAAGCTCTTTAACTGCAGCAGCTTTAGTGGACGCTACTGGAGCTGGAATTACGCGGCTGCTGGCATGAGACTTGCCCTCCAATAGATCCTTGTAAATGGATTTAAAGTGTATTCATTCAAATTAGAGAGACAATTTAAATTAAAAAGCTTAGAGCTGCCTCCATCACAGGGGGGCTCGCTCGACCCACCAGCGGACAGGCACCAGTATTGGGAGAGGGGGGCTGGCCGTCAGGGTTCACTGCGGCTCTGGCACAAACCCGGCGACACGGAGGTGGCACGGGCAGGAACGGACTGGCCGTGTCGGCTTCTCACTTTTTGGATTTTAGAAGGGCATGACATGCCTATATCTGTGTCTCCCCCTCCTTTTACTCCTCCACCTCTTTTCTTTTCGCATGACTATATGTACTTGTCACTTTTCCATGTGTTAGTTATGTCTTCTGAGCAGTTTGTCAGCTTTTGGACACCTTTGAAGGTGTTTTCTATGTGTTTCTATGTGTTTTTGTTAGCCTGCCATTGGTTTTAACGGTGTTCGAAGGTGTTCGACGAACAGTTCGACGAACAGTTCGGGGAACACAAGGGTGTTCGACGAACCGAACCGAACTCGAACACTATGGGGGTGGCTCAAAACTACTCAGCAGTACATAAGCAGTCAGCTGTCACTCAGTTTACAGGTAAGCCATCTGTCTGTCCAGCTTATTGTTGTGGTAATATAGGGATGGTGCTGTATATCTTAATTGCCCTGCTGCTCTAGGGTGTGCCCAGAGTCCAACTTTCAACTTGCAAAAGAAGGGCATGACAGCAGTGGTGTTTGCTGTGGGCATACTATGGTCATACACCTGTAAAAGTAGAGCAGCATCTGGTAGCTGCAAATGAGTGTGATGAGTGTGAGCTGTATACCAAAAGGAGACAAAAACTTACTTAGAGACCCTGGATTGTGAGCTTTGAAGAGGCACTACTAGACTTTGTAGAGTATTTAGGACTGATCATGATTAGAGATGAGCGTTGTTCTACTCGAACTGTTCGCCAATCTCAAATTCGAGCTGTTTTGGGCGGTGTTCGAGCCGTTCGGCGAACACGAACAATTTGAGAAAAATTCGGCTGTTCGAGGTTATGTTCGATAACTGTTCGTGCACCAAAATCATAACTGGATTTTTTCTCAGTAATGATGAAAATTAATGTTAATATGCAGTTTGAGTGTACAGCGGGGTGGGGGGAGGGGCAGGGGATGGATCTCTGCAGGAACAATGAAGATCTCCATTTTTTTTTCTCTTTCCCGCATTTACAGTGGGGAGGTGCAATCTGTCAGCCTATCAGCAGCGCACACACGGAGCGAAGTGCTTTTTTTCACACAAGCAAGGGCATGTGTCATTGGCAGTGTATGTCACATGTCCTTGCCCTATAAGACCAAGCCATTTTCCCCGTCGCCACCATTTTCTCACTGCTGCAGCTGCGTGTTAGACGTCACCGTTGTTGCTGTGTGCGCTATACCTTGTTAATTTCAAGCCAATTTTCGCACAAATATACAGATAGCTTGGGAGTAGGGAATAGTTGTGATTGCAGTCCTTTTAAGGACTAGGTTACAGCATTTCCTACGACTTTTATCAGGCAGGTCTGTGCTGTTAAATAGATAGGTTGTGGGAGTAAAGACTAATTGTAATTGGAGTCCTTTTCAGGACTAGGTTACATCAGTTCCTATCAGTTTTTGCCAGGCAGGTCTGTGCCAGTGCTGTGCAAGTTTTTTTCACAGCATTTGGCTGAATCTAGCAAAGCTAATCCTTTTTGGCCTATTGCAGAGTGTGTTAGTCAGTGGAGTAGCCTATCTGTGTTGCAAGATATACCACCTGTGTATAGAATACCAATTTTTTTACTGCACCTAGTGAAGTAAAATCTTTTGGGCATAGCATCATTCTATTAGTCCATCTATACTGACCTCCATCAGGTTGCAAACTGAATCTAATTTTTTTCTTCATCTAGCTCTGAAAAAATATTTGGCCTTCTAGCAGTGTGTGGGACTTGTTCTATTAGTCCACCTATACTGACCTCCATCAGGTTGCAAACTGAATATATTTTTTTCTGCATCTACCTCTGAAAAAATATTGGGCTTCTAGCTGTGTGTGGGACTTGTTGTATTAGTCCATCTATACTGACCTCCATCAGGTTGCAAACTGAATATATTTTTTTCTGCATCTACCTCTGAAAAAATATTGGGCTTCTAGCTGTGTGTGGGTCTTGTTCTATTAATCCATCTATACAGACCTCCATCAGGTTGCAAACTGAATATAATTTTTTTCTGCATCTAGCTCTGAAAAAATATTTGGCCTTCTAGTAGTGTGTGGGACTTTCTCTGTTAGTCCATCTATACTGACCTCCATCAGGTTGCAAACTGAATATATTTTTTTCTGCATCTACCTCTGAAAAAATATTGGGCTTCTAGCTGTGTGTGGGTCTTGTTCTATTAATCCATCTATACAGACCTCCATCAGGTTGCAAACTGAATATAATTTTTTTCTGCATCTAGCTCTAAAAAAATATTTGGCCTTCTAGTAGTGTGTGGGACTTTCTCTGTTAGTCCATCTATACTGACCTCCATCAGGTTGCAAACTGAATATATTTTTTTCTGCATCTACCTCCGAAAAAATATTGGGCTTCTAGCTGTGTGTGGATCTTGTTCTATTAATCCATCTATACTGACCTCCATCAGGTTGCAAACTGAATATAATTTTTTTCTGCATCTAGCTCTGAAAAAATATTTGGCCTTCTAGTAGTGTGTCGGACTTTCTCTATTAGTCCATCTATACTGACCTCCATCAGGTTGCAAATTAAAAATAATTTTTATCTGCATCTACAGTACCTCTGAAAAAATATTTGTGCTTCTAGCTGTGTGTGGGACTTGTTGTATTAGTCCATCTATACTGACCTCCATCAGGTTGCAAACTGAATATATTTTTTTCTGCATCTACCTCTGAAAAAATATTGGGCTTCTAGCTGTGTGTGGGTCTTGTTCTATTAATCCATCTATACAGACCTCCATCACGTTGCAAACTGAATATAATTTTTTTCTGCATCTAGCTCTGAAAAAATATTTGGCTTTCTAGTAGTGTGTGGGACTTTCTCTGTTAGTCCATCTATACTGACCTCCATCAGGTTGCAAACTGAATATATTTTTTTCTGCATCTACCTCTGAAAAAATATTGGGCTTCTAGCTGTGTGTGGGTCTTGTTCTATTAATCCATCTATACTGACCTCCATCAGGTTGCAAACTGAATATAATTTTTTTCTGCATCTAGCTCTGAAAAAATATTTGGCCTTCTAGTAGTGTGTCGGACTTTCTCTATTAGTCCATCTATACTGACCTCCATCAGGTTGCAAATTAAAAATAATTTTTATCTGCATCTACAGTACCTCTGAAAAAATATTTGGGCTTCTAGCTGTGTGTGGGACTTGTTGTATTAGTCCATCTATACTGACCTCCATCAGGTTGCAAACTGAATATATTTTTTTCTGCATCTACCTCTGAAAAAATATTGGGCTTCTAGCTGTGTGTGGGACTTGTTGTATTAGTCCATCTATACTGACCTCCATCAGGTTGCAAACTGAATATATTTTTTTCTGCATCTACCTCTGAAAAAATATTGGGCTTCTAGCTGTGTGTGGGTCTTGTTCTATTAATCCATCTATACAGACCTCCATCAGGTTGCAAACTGAATATAATTTTTTTCTGCATCTAGCTCTGAAAAAATATTTGGCCTTCTAGCAGTGTGTGGGACTTGTTCTATTAGTCCACCTATACTGACCTCCATCAGGTTGCAAACTGAATATATTTTTTTCTGCATCTACCTCTGAAAAAATATTGGGCTTCTAGCTGTGTGTGGGACTTGCTGTATTAGTCCATCTATACTGACCTCCATCAGGTTGCAAATTGAATATAATTTTTTTCTGCATCTAACCCAGCCAATAGTTTTGGCCTAATACCACAGTTTGGCCACTCAGCTCTGCTCGGTTACCATCCATTGTTTTTTTGTGCAAACAACTCCAGAGTTGTGAATTAGTTAACCACCAAAATGAGTGGAAAAAGGCCTGCTGCTGGTGGAAAGGGGAATAGGCGTGTTGGGAAGGGGAAAAAAGGTTGTGTCCGTGGGGTAGGTGTTAAAGCAACAGTAACATCTGCAGAAGAAAGACCATCTTCCAGCCAAACTAAAATGTCTACTTCTTTTAGCGGACAATGTGATAAGATCCCTTTCTTACGGCCACGCCAATCGCTACAAATTCCAGATGAGGCACAAAAACAGCAGGTGCTTCAACGGATATCAAGTGCTCCTTTAAGTGGGCTCTCCTCCACATCAACTTCAACATCACAAATACTCCAGTCCTCAAAGGTGTCACCCCAATCGCACTTGCTTACTCACAGCTCCCAAATCTCCAGCTGCCCGTCTGAGTATGAGGTAGAACAGATGGTTGAGTCTGCAGAGCTGTTTACTCATACTATAGCCTGGGAATCAGAGGTCGACTCCAGCGCTTCTGTGAATCCAGACGAGGAAATGATCTGCACTGATGCCCAGAATCTTTATGAGTCGGATCCAGGACCAGACGCAGAAGGTTCTGACCATAATGTAGACCCAACTCCTGTTGGTGGAGACAATGAGGAAGACGATGATAAGACTCAAATACCTGATTGGAGCGACAACTTTAGTTTTTTGTCAGGGCAGGAACAGGTTGGCTCTGAGGACGACGGGTGTGATAACGCACAGGGTGATGATGATGAGGTTGGAGATCCCACTTACTGTCAACCCACAGTCAGCCAAGAGATGAGGTCAGCAGAGGAGGTGGAGGAAGATGCTAGTGACGACGAGGTCAGGTTGCGCCTTCCTGGACAGAGACGTAGTACTGGAAGCACGTCAACAACTGCATCCTCAAACACAACTCTGCCTCTCACCACAAGTCGTGGTGGCTCTTCAGGTCGCATGGGTGCTAAGCCTTGCATAGCCTGGGCATTTTTTCAGATCGATAAAGATGACCCAACTCGTGTTATCTGTAACATTTGTCAGCAAAAGCTAAGTAGAGGCCAAAAAATACATAGTTTGAGTACTTCATGCATGAACCGGCACATGGACATGAAGCATAAGTTGCAGTGGGAAGCTCAGTGTGCTACAATGCGGCCTAGCCGGCCGGGCCAACCACCGTCTGCCATATCTTGTGCATCCGCGGCCTCTTCATCCTCTGTGACTGGGGGGACAGCAGTCACACCTGTTTTGGGGCGCAGACCTGCCACCTCTTTACCCGCAACAGCCAGCGTGATTGGCAGGTCATCATTTTCTTTGGAGGTGGTAACACCAGCTGGTGTTGAGCGCTGTCCGACATCGATAGCACCACCTTTGGATCAAGGCAACCTAACATGTCCGCCTGCATCTTCCTCACAGACCGGCAGTTTGCCGGGGACACCCTTATCAACCCCGTCTAAGCACAATAGCCAGCCCTCGGTCACTCAGATGTGGACAAGTAAAAGACCATTTCCTCCTAGCCATGAGAAAGCTAAGAGGTTGAATTTCACCATCTGCAAGCTCTTGGCTACAGAAATGCTGCCTTTCCGCCTGGTGGACACAGAGGATTTTCGAGACCTTATGTCCGTCGCAGTGCCCCAGTACCAGATGCCCAGTCGGCACTACTTCTCAAAGAAAGGTGTGCCTGCGCTCCACCAGCATGTCGCACACAACATCACCGCTTCTTTGAGAAACTCTGTGTGTGACAGGGTGCATTTCACCACAGACACTTGGACGAGTAGGCATGGACAGGGGCGTTACATGTCGCTGACTGGGCACTGGGTAACTATGGTGACAGCAGGACAAGGGGCTGCTGTCCAAGTCTTGCCGTCCCCACGAGTTGTGCGTCAATCCTCTTTATGTCAAAGTTCCTCCACTGCTTCTGCCTCCTCAACCTCCTCTCGGTCTTCCACCTGCACCCAAAGCCTGTCTGGTCACGCCACAAGCTTTCTAACTGCGCAGAAGGGATCCTGCACACCTCCTTACTATGCTGGCAGTAGGGCTCAACGTCATCAGGCGGTTTTTACATTGAAATGTCTGGGAAATGTGAGTCACACAGCTGAGGAGTTGTGGTCAGCTCTGGAGAACCAATTTCATGAATGGTTGTCTCCACTGGACCTGAAACCAGGGAAGGCCGTGTGCGACAATGCTGCAAACCTGGGTGCGGCCCTTCGCCGGGGCAATGTCACACACGTGCCTTGTATGGCTCACGTGTTGAACCTGGTTGTCCAGCAATTTTTAGCCCACTATCCCAGACTAGATGGCATTCTGCAGAGGGCACGGTCGCTGTGTGCTCACTTCCGCCGTTCGCATCCCGCAGCTCAGCGACTTACATCTCTACAGAAGTCGTTGGGCCTGCCACTTCACCGGCTAAAATGCGATGTGCCTACCCGGTGGAATTCAACTCTGCACATGTTGCAGCGACTGTGGCAGCACCGACAAGCCCTGGTGCAATACGTTCTGACGTATAGCCTGGGCCAACGAGATTCAGAGGTGGGGCAAATCACGCTGGAGGAGTGGTCTCAGATCAGGGACCTATGCACCCTTCTGCACAGTTTTGAAATGGCGACGAAGATGTTTAGTGCTGACGATGCCATTATCAGCATGACTATTCCGGTGATTTACATGCTGGAGCACATGTTAAACAGAATTCGGAGTCAGGTGGTGGCACAAGAGGAGGTGGAGGAAGTAGAGGAGGAGGAGTTGTATGCGGAAGGGCTAACATCTGCAAGGTCCAGACGGTCGGCAGCACCAAGGCGGCAGGCATGTGAGGGTGGGGGAGATGGTTTTACCAGGGCGCATGGTAGCAGCCAAACTAGTGAGGAAGGTGCAGGAGCCCAGGAAGAAGTGGAGGACGAACTGATGGAAGACTCATCAGATGAGGGAGACCTTGATCACATTTCTGTTGTGGGAGGTTGGGGGGAGAGGACAGAGGAAGGAAGCATGATTGTTACCTCGCCACCAACACAACAGGGACTTGGTGCTCCTGGATGCGCAACACACATGAGTGCCTTCTTGCTGCACTACCTGCAACATGACCCTCGAATTGTGAGAATTAGAAATAATCCTGACTACTGGGTTGCCACACTGTTAGATCCCCGGTACAAAAGTAAATTTGCAGAAATTATTCCTGCCATAGAAAGGGATGCACGCATGCAGGAGTATCAGCAGAGACTGTTGCAGAATCTTACATGTGCTTTTCCACAAAATACCAGTGGTGCACGTAGTGAATCTCACAGTTCCAACTTGCCAACCGTGGGACCGTCAAGTGTTCAGCACTCAAACCATAACAGAACCACAGTATCTGCTGGTAACATCAATTTTGCGGAATCATTTCACCACTTTTTTAGCCCATCCTTTGCAAGGTCACAGGAGACAAGAAGTCTGACACATAGTCAACGCCTAGAGACGATGGTACAGGAGTATCTCCAAGTAAACATTGAAGCCACGACTGTGTCACTGGACCCTTGCTCTTTTTGGGCTTCCAATCTGGATAAATGGCCGGAGCTAGCCACTTACGCCTTGGAGATCTTGTCATGCCCCGCAGCCAGCGTTCTGTCTGAACGTGTGTTCAGCGCTGCTGGTGGTGTGCTGACAGATAAGCGCACGCGGCTCTCCACTGATAATGTAGACAGACTCACGTTCATAAAGATGAACAAATCATGGATCCGAAACGACTTTTCTACCCCTGTGTCATCCTGGGGAGAGTAAAAGCTTGATGATTGGTTAAAATCACCCTACCAACCGTTTTAAGCTTTCAAATTACTAATCATGTTTATCTGTATCTTGACTGGAAAATAATTTGGGCTTTGTAGCAGTGTGCAGCACTGATCCTATTAGGCCATCTATACTAAAGCTTCACCAGATTTAAAATTAAAAATAATTTTTAGCTGCATCTAGCCCGGAAAATAATTTTGGGGCTCCGAGATGCGCAAGACACATAAGTGCCTTCTTGCTGCACTACCTGCAGCATGACCCTCATATTGTCAGAATTCGAAGTAATCATGACTACTGGGTTGCCACACTCTTAGATCCCCCAAACTTTTCGATCAACCTTTTCATTTTAATAAAGACCAAAAAAATGGTCATTTTTGAAATTATAAGCATTAGCAGGTTGTTAGAAACTGAAATCAAACAGTTTTCAACTCAAAACTTTATTCTAGGTGATGTTACATTTTCACATAGGACCCCTTGTTCGAAAGGAGCTTCTGAACTCTCTCGTCCATTGAATTTGTCAGGCTTTGGATGGTTTCTGCTTCAATTGTTTTGCATGAGGACAGAATACCCTCCCAGAGCTGTTGCTTAGATGTGAACTGCCTCCCGCCATCATAGACACTCCTTTTAATGATGCTCCAAAGGTTCTGAATGGGGTAGAGGTCAGGGGAGCATGGGGGTCACACCATAAGTTTGTCCCCTTTTATGCCCATATCAGCCAGAGATGCAGATGTTTTATGTGCAGCATGAGATGGTGCATTATCATGCAGAAAAATGATCTTGCTGTGAAATACACGGTTCTTCTTCTTGAACCATGGCAGGAAGTGCTGTTTGAGAAAATCCACATACATTATGGAGTTCATCTTTAGCGCCTTCAGGGATCCTAAAGGGGCCGACAATCTCTCTCCCCATGATTCCAGCCCAAAACATTACTCCACCTCCTCCTTGTTGGCGCTGTAGCCGTGTTTGCGTGGGGTGTCCATCAACCAGCCATCCTCCACTCCATCCATCTGGACCATCGAGCGCTGCACGGCACTCATCCGTGAACAAAACTGTTTTGAAATCAGTCTTCATGTAATGTTTGGCCCACTGGAGCCGTTTCTGCTTGTGTGAAGTGGATAGAGGAGGTCGACAGGATGGCGTATGCACAGCTGCAAACCTCTGAAGGACCCTGCATCTTGTTGTTCGGGGGACGTTGGAGGCACAAGCAGCTTCAAAAACTTGTCTGCTGCTATGACAAGGCTTTTTTGCCGCTGCTCTTTCAACCTGACGTAATTGCCTGTAGGAAAGAGTCCTCAATTTGCCCTTATCAGCACGCACAAGTGTGTACTGTGAATCAGCTACATACTTCTTGATTGCCAAGACACTTCATCCTGATCATTGCACAATGTTGATTGTAGTCATGCCTTGACCTAAACACTCCACAATTTGTTGCTTCTCAGCAGCCGACACATCCTTTTTCTTTCCCATTTTGGCAGAAAATGTAGGCTGCTTAATAATGTGAGAGAGCCTTCTTAAGTAGTCTTGCCTTTCATTGGACACACCTGCCAAACTAATTAGCACAGGTGTCTGCAATTGCTTACAGTGATATAAAGAGCCCTGACACACATCACCATCAATGAGTTTAACTGACAAACAAACAAATTCTTCCCTTATCACTCCTAAACACTTTTTGCATAATAATTTGGAACGCAGTGTACATGTGCTTTTCCACAAAACACCAGCGGTTCACGTAGTGAATCTTACAGTTCTAACTTGCCAACCGTGGTCTGTATGGAGTTGTTCAATAAAGGGCCCAAAATTAAGATAACATAGATGGGAGAGGTCTCTATGAATAGGAATTCCTAAGTATTTGATACCCTGTGAGGGACAGGCAAAGGGAAAGTTGGACTGGATGGAATCCTATATGGATTTGGGGAGGGAGACATCGAGGGCCTCAGACTTCGCTGCATTGATTTTAAAATTTGACCATGTAACAAAGTGATCTATTTCAGCCATAACAGCATGGATGGATATATGTGATTGAGTGATATATACTAGGACATCATCAGCAAATAGAGAGCACTTGTACTCGGTGCCTCCCACCTCAATCCACCTAATATTCGGGTTATGGCGAATTGATGAGAGCAGGTGCTCCGTCACTAGGATGTATAAGAGAGGGGACAGAGGACATCCCTGCCTTGTCCCATTGGTGATTGTGAAAGGTGATGAAAATGTTCTGACGCACCCCCTGTGCCTTGGGACACCCGGACCCTTTTTGGTGGATGCTGGTGGTTGTAGTCTTCGTGGCGGCGACCCGGTTCCGTGGCTCAGGGCGGTCAAACCAGTGGCGGAACTATTTATGTGGTTTTGATGTTTAAATGTACGACTACGCCACCCGTGGATTGCGGTCAGAGTGAACCGCCGCTACAGGGCAGACCGCTGAGGCTGGTGTTGTGGGTGCAGCAGAGCGTAGCATAACTCCCCACGGGAGGAGTATAGCCTCAGGGCAGTGTATGCGGAGGATGGGGGTGATGGTGCAGGGCAGCAGCAGTAACGACACGGAGTCAGTGATGCAGTTCAGGGCCTTTACTCACAGTTCTTATTATCCAGACCACGTCTGCAGGTAACGGCTGCCCACGTCGTACTGTGCTCACCAGGTGAGGGGCTCAGACAACTCCCAGATAACTTTGGAGCACTTCACAGGACCCCCTTTGTGTGTCCTTTGTCTGGCCTTTCTTACCAACACTTCTGTCCAGCTGCCTCGGGCCTCCTCTTGGTAAACTTGGCGCCAGTTTCCCTGACCCTATGTGGTGCCTTCCTAGCGGGTGTAGCGAGGGGCTGCGCCACATAAAATGTCACAGCCTCCGGTTTCTAGCTGAGGGTCGTTTCCTGCCTCCACTAGTTCGAGGACCGGTCTCCCCCTTTGGCCTGACCCCTCCACGCAGGTGGATTCGGGCGTGCGGTGGCGACTCGCCCGTCCGCACCCCTGGGATCCCTTCATTCCTCGTTCCTGGAGCCTTCTCCGCTCCTCTTCCTTCCTTCTCCCTCTTCCAGGCCTGGGCCTCTGTTACTAGGCCCGCCTCCGGAGCAGAGCTCATGCAGAGCCCCTGCTCCCTGTCACTTCTGCTCAGACTTCTCTGCACTGAACTAAGATGGTGCCCACCTTTTATACTCCCTTCTCAATGCACCCAGGAACTGCTTCCTCCCTGCTCCTGCACTACCGGGTTCCCCTTCCTCAGTGTTCCCTCCCCCCACTCCAGCCAGGGACAGGGACTGTCGTGCCCATCTCAGGGGCATATTGGTCGCCCTGCCCCACGGCAATGTGGTGTAATGCATGCAGGTGTCGGGTCCTGATCCACACTCCATCCTTACCTGAGAGTGAGATATCACACCTCTGGGTGAGGTGCAATACGTCTGTAGCAACCGAGCCCTCAGGGTGCTACAGTTCCATTTATCTTCAGCCTAGGTGACGTATTGTGATACAGGGCCGTGATTTTGGCTATAAAAGGGTCCCCTAGACCTCTACCCCAAGCTTTTTAAGAGAATCATATATGGCGTGCCAGGAGACTCTATGGAATGCTTTCTCAGCATCCAACGAGAGTATCTAATTACAAATTTTTAACTGCATCTAGCCCAGGAAATACTTTGTGCCTAGTAGCAGTGTCTGCTAGTCAGCGGATTATCCCGGCTGTTAAGCAAGCTACACCACCTGTAGTTTAGACACTTAATTTTTTCAAAGGAAATGCCTCGGGACCATGGGATACTTAGTGAAGAGCATCAGGAGGCACCCCAAGGCATAGGGGCTGGGACTGGCAGTAGGATGCCTTGCGGTGGACAGCCGAGCTCGATCCTTATAAAAGCTTTTTAACTGCAGCAGCTTTAGTGGACGCTACTGGAGCTGGAATTACGCGGCTGCTGGCATGAGACTTGCCCTCCAATAGATCCTTGTAAATGGATTTAAAGTGTATTCATTCAAATTAGAGAGACAATTTAAATTAAAAAGCTTAGAGCTGCCTCCACCACAGGGGGGCTCGCTCGACCCACCAGCGGACAGGCACCAGTATTGGGAGAGGGGGGCTGGCCATCAGGGTTCACCGCGGCTCTGGCACAAACCCGGCGACACGGAGGTGGCACGGGCAGGAGCGGACTGGCCGTGTCGGCTTCTCACTTTTTGGATTTTAGAAGGGCATGACATGCCTATATCTGTGTCTCCCCCTCCTTTTACTCCTCCACCTCTTTTATTTTCGCATGACTATATGTACTTGTCACTTTTCCATGTGTTAGTTATGTCTTCTGAGCAGTTTGTCAGCTTTTGGACACCTTTGAAGGTGTTTTCTATGTGTTTCTATGTGTTTTTGTTTGCCTGCCATTGGTTTTAACGGTGTTCGAAGGTGTTCGACGAACAGTTCGACGAACAGTTCGGCGAACACACGGGTGTTCGACGAACCGAACTCGAACACTACGGGGGTGGCTCAACACTATTCATGATACCCCTTGTGGCTTTAAGGTCAATTACAGACTGTCAACTTAAAGGCATTCTCATATTAGAGACTTGTATTAGAATTCTTCAATAAATGTAAATTGATGGACTGCCATGTCTGAGTACCAGATATTATGAGTAGAGATGTTTTGAAATTCGATTTCAACGACTTTACTGAATTCTCTCCAAAAATCAAATTTGTGGCAAAAAAAATTTCATGCGAATTTTAATACTGGAAAGCTTGTAATTGCTTGAGAAATATACATGGGGTAAGGAGAGAAAACCCAGCTGACCATAAGAGCTTACACTTTACAGAAGAGAGAAGGGACCCCGCTGACCATAAAAGCTTACACTCTACAGGAGAGAGACTTACCCAGTGACTCTGGACAAGGAAAATGACTCTGCCATACAAACTGTGCTCTAGTGGGAACCACTGATCTCTAAGGGCCCAGATAATGACCACCACTGTACAAGGTATGATAATCTGCTAGTCATAGCATCAAGGCATTACTGGGGCTCCCACACAGCAATACAAAATGACATTAGCCAGCTCTCTGATGCCTCAGCACTGTGGGAAATGGTGCGGGGCAAGGTGTTTTTTTGCAAACAGCAAATAAAATTTCAAAATGTTGAAATTTGAGTGACACCTTAAATTTCAGGAAATTCGACTTGAATTAGATTCTCCGCGGATTGTTCTGATCATCTTTAATCCTGAAAAAAGGTTTTGATTTGTTGCATTTTTAAGTCTGCCTCTGCCTGCCATTATTTCCATGCTATTCCAACAATCTGCTGTACGTTTACCTGGCCATGAAAAAATACAATATCCTCGTTTCTGTTTGATACTTTTGCTATTCTGTCATTTTGTGAGTTTTTAAATTTACAAAGCATCTATTTTCTCTCCTTAGATCTATTTCTATGCAAAGTCTACATGCAAAATAGCATTTAAACGCCTAGTTTGAAAATATATCTATGAGATTTTTCTTTCTCACAAGGTTAAACATGAATGAAAGTACCACTAAATGAAATAAATGTCAATAGAGCAAGAATTAAAGGATTACGCTAGAAGTATGAGATTAGAAGACCAAGAGTTATAATGATATGTTGCGGAATATAATTCAGAAACCAGTTATTTAGAAAAAGGGAGGAATTAAATATTGCCATTTCACAAAGTACATTTAGTTTTATAGTAATTTATTAAAATCCAGTTGAAATGCATTAAACGGTTAGAAAGCTAACAAAGACAATTTCCATGTGTGCCCTTTCACTATCACTACAAATGAGTGTAACAATCCACTCAGTTTACAAACCACCCATCATCCGTATAATACAATAGGTGAGTCTATTCTATTTTTCTTCATAATTGCTAAAAAATATCAAATATTTGAAAAAAATCGATTCACTTAAAGCATCCCAGACAAGTACCAGGTGAATTGTAAATTGGTTTGCAGAATTGCAGGTCGTGCGTAGAATATAATGGTTCTTTCATAACTATATTTTTTAATAATGATTACTAATAAGCACTTGGATGTACAAGCAAATCTTCTATTCAGCATACAGAATAACAAGGTTTGTGAATAAGGCATCCTCAATGAAATCCAGAAAGACTGAAAATATCAACATAAGGACATTAATATGACACCTTGTACACAACATTGAAAAATCACACCATCTTAATTATTAGTTTCATGGGGAACACGTTAGCACTTTTTTGATGAGCAGAGTGAAACAGGCATAAGGTCTTATTCAGATGTCCGTGAATAACGCACAAGCTCAATCCATGCTTTTCATGATGGAAGATGTACGCATTAAAGCCTGTGATGCTTTTGACACGACCATGTTTTTTTTCTGGACAAATAATCATGGGGATACAATCATTGATTAATATTGAAATGGTTAGGAAAAGCTTTGCAATTTTATTCCTATGAGAAAATCACGGATGAAACACTGATGTTAAAATTGAAATAGAACCAAATCCCAATGAAAATCAGATCTAAAACACTAATGAAACTTGGACCTTTTTTTGAGTATGAATGAGGCCAAGAGAATATTTTAATAGTTTACTATATGATCTTTATAAAGAAAACCATATGCCACCATTACAATATAATAATAAATATAATAGTAGTTACTATTATTATAATTAATATTATATGGTAGTAATATGAGACTGGTATTTGAAACATAAAACCTTTTTAAACATGTGGGGAATTTGGGCAACGTGCTGATTCTTTGCTACAGATTATGTGCAAAAGGATAGGTATGCTTTAAACCAGTGGTCCCCAACCTTTCCTGCCTTGAGAGCCATAGTCAGCTCTGAAACAGTGTCGTGAGTCATATCTAAAGTCCCCCATAGTAGTGACACCCAGATTCCCCATTATCAGTTTAATAATAGCTAATATTTCCACACAGAAATAATACCAAGGAAGAATACTCACATTCAGGGGTTCCTACCTTACCCCCATTCAGTATTCTTGCATCAAGCATTACCACCACCGGATCACATCTAGCTTCAATCACCTCCTCTATCTTGCAGTATCATCATATTTCCAGCTTAGCCTTTAACGGCCAAACAATGGAAGCCGGAACCACAATGAAAACACTTGCAGTTTCTGAATGGCTCTCACTGGAGGCAAAATGACAGTGTTTGGCTGCCAATGCCACCATAACCTCACCCATGCCACTGAAGTCTAACCTACTCAGCTTATTCATTGTTTAGCTGCAAGTGGGCACATTTTTGAAGGCATTGAACAGTGATGATTTTACTTTAAATATGGGTGAACATATATTTTATAGGGATAAATTTTGGATCCAAAAGAGCCAGCTTTTTTAGTGAGAATAGCCAAATGACCCTAATCACCAAAAAAGCTTAGCTGCCCATCACTACTTCATTTATTTCTCCACTCCCCATGGCCAGTATATGCACATCCAGATCTGCCAGGCTACTCACAAAAGTCACCATCTGGAAGTCTGCGCTTTCATAGCGGTTTGATAGACCTGATGCTAATGCACTAAGCTGGTAGACAGTCATGAATCACATGTGGCTTCCAAGCCATAGGTTGGGGACTACTGCTTTAAACAATAGATTATGGAAAAATTAAGCAGATGCTTAAAATGTTGAGATATCACTAAAATAAGCTTACAATGGCTCTCCCTGGTGTTCCTAGAGTAACTCTGTGCATAGTCACGCATGTAAAGCCAGTGACTGAATCTTCATTTATTATACCATCATATTGATCTCCAAAAGTTGACAAGGATAGGAGAAAATACAGTACTAACACCAATGAGAAGTGCTCTACCATGATGATTGTTTATATAAAATTACCGTACTCCTTCCCCTGCTTGTTTTTCTTTTTATTTAAGTTGCAAGGGTTTGTGATTCCTATTTATGTTGTGCAATTGTCTTACAGGGAAATAATTATCCTCATAAATGAATCAACAATTTCTCTATATTTTCTTCATTCCAGGGGCAGATATATCATTGGTGCAACCTGTGCTGCTGCACAGGGGCCCAATAGGTAAAGGGGCCCATTTCCACCTCCAAAGTGTAGCGTCGGCGTCTATGCCTCTTGCCTCTTTGCCTCTTGTCCTGGTCCAGCGGCCTTCGGCTCCCTCGCTGCATCCACCAGGGGTGCGCACTGCATGCAGATCCCCGGGCACTGTACTTAGGGCGTGCACGCTCCCTCCCTCTTAAAGGAGCCAAACGCTCCATCCTAAAGAGTCCCCGGCCAATGGCCGGAGGACTGCTCCTATATAAGGCACCATCTCCAAAATGAAGGTGCCTGTGCAATGTTGAAGTTTGTGTGTTAACACTCTCCAGCCCCCAGGTCCCAGCCTGCCTATCTGCCATGTCCGCCAGCCTTCCTATCTGCCGTGTCCGCCAGCCTGTTTATTAGCCGTGCCTGCCAATCAGCCTGCCAGCCGAGCCTGTCCATCAGTCAGCTCTGTCTGCCTGCCTACTAGCCATGCACATCTGTCTGCCCATCTGTCGTGCCAGTCCGCTTCGGCTATCAGTCCCGTGGGAGTCGCCTGCTCTCGCATGAGGTCGGTCCCAGAGTGTCACCTGGTTCACCTTCCTGGTCCCTCCTTGGCTCACAGAGTCGACTAAGCCGCCATGTAGCCAGGGTCGGTCCGGGTAGGCACTTAGTTACGCCCCTCTGGTCCCTCCTTGCACCACGGCACAGTGGTTCAACCATCCGGACCCGTAACACAAAGCAGGTGGAATTGTGTGAATTGTGCATAATGATGAGGTATTGAACTGAAAAGGGCCCATATATTCTTCTTGCACAGAGCCCCTTTTGTGTGTGTTCAACAGTGTTTCATTTATTTTACCTTCTAGCTGTCCGGGGCAAGCGACAGACAGGCTACCACCCATAAGTTGGATCCCACACAGCAAAGTTTTCAGATTTTGATATAGAATTGTTGTGGAATTTGCAATACTGAATTCTACAATAAATGGGTATCAAAATTGATATAGAAGACAGCATATTTTTTAATGGTGTAAAATTATGCTAAGCATGAATACATGAATACACCATTTCAGAAGGATTTTGGATTTTTCGTTTCTATCAAATAATTTCAACGGTATCCTGAAGGATGTATACTAATTTTTACTTTTTTTGCTTCCATCTTCTGACTGATACTTTACAAAAACTTTGCCATAAAGCTATTTTGAGTGTTCTTTTGATCTCAGCCTTGAAATTGACTCAAATGTTGTAGGCTACAAGAAGACTGTTCAGCTTGGATTAATAGATGAAGCCCCAACCTTAGGTGTCATTGTATTTTGTATGAAGAGTTTTATATTTAGTTATATTAATACTAGCAGTTAACAGAATCAACACTTTGTGACCTTATAGAAGCTTTATAGAAGCACAGGACCTTCTAATGTTACCTTTCTTGGGGTTTGAGGGAGGAAGAAAAAAATCCTCATCATAAACATCTCAGCTGCTGCAGAACACAATATGGTTCTGCTGTAGCTCAACTATATACAGTGGGGAAAATAAGTATTTGATACACTGCCAATTTTGCTAGTTTCCTACCTACAAAGAATGGAGAGGTGTGAAATTTTTATTGAAGGTACACTTCAACTGTGAGAGACAGAATATAAAAAAAATCCAGAGAATCACATTGTATGATTTTTAAATAATTAAATAACATTTTATTGCATGAAATAAGTATTTGATAGCTTACCAACCAGCAAGAATTATGACTCTCTCAGGTCTGGTAGTTTTTCTTTAAGAAGCACTCTTGCTCTGCAATCTTTACCTGTATTAATTGCACCTTTTGAACTTGTTACTTGTGTAAAAGACACCTGTCCATACATTCAATCAATCACTCTCCAACCTCTCCACCATGACCAAGACCAAAGAGCTGTCTTAGGACACCAGGGACAAAATTGTAGTCCTGCACAAGGCTGGGATAGGCTACAGGACAATAGACAAGCAGCTTGGTGAGAAGGCACCAACTGTTGGAAAAATTATTAGAAAATGGAAGAAACACAAGATTACTGTCAATCTTCCTCGGTCTGGGGCTCCATGCAAAATCTCGCCTCGTGGGGTAAGGATGATTCTGAGAAAGGTCAGGAATCAGCCCAGGACTAAGGAGAAGGACCTGATAAATGACCTGAAGAGAGCTGGGACCACAGTCTCAAACATTAACGTTAGTAACACACTAAGTCATCATGGATTAAAATCCTGCAGGGCACGCAAGGTCCCCCTGCTCATGCAAGCACATGTGCAGGCCCGTTTAAGTTTGCCAATGACTATCTGGATGATCCAGAGGAGACATGGGAGAAGGTCATGTGGTCAGATGAGACCAAAATAAAACTTTTTGGTATCAACTTCAACTGGTTAAGAAAAAGGATGAGTACAACGCCAAAAACACCGTCCCAACAAGCATGGTGGGGAAAACATCATACTTTGGGGGTGCTTTTCTGCAAAGGTCACAGGACGACCTCACCGTATTGAAGGGGGGGTCGATGGGGTCATGTATCGCAAAAATTTGGCCAACAACCTTCTTCCCTCAGTAAGAGCATTGAAGACGAATCATGGCTGGGTCTTCACAGTCACCCAAAAAACATAGCCAGGGCAACTAAGGAGTGGCTCTGTAACAAGCATTTCAAGGTCCTGGAGTGGCCTAGCCAGTCTCCAGACCTCAACCAAATAGAAAATCTTTGGAGGGAGCTAAAACTCAATGTTGCCAAGCAACAGCCCCGAAACCTGAAAGATCTGGAGAAGATCTGTATGGAGGAGTGAGCCAAAATCCCTGCTACAGTGTGTACAAACTTGGTCAAGAACTACAGGAAACCTCTGACATCGTTAATTGCAAACAAAGATTTCTGCACTAAATATTAAGTTCTTTTTTTCTATTGTACAAAATACTAATTTTATGCAATAAAATGCAAATTAATTATGTAAAAATTCTGTCTCTCACAGTTGAAGTGTACCTACAAAAAAATGACAGTCCTCTCCATTCTTTGTAGGTGGGAAAACTTGTAAAATCGTCAGTGTATCAAATACTTATTTTCCCCATGGTATTATAAGGCAAAAGGCAGTATTATACCCCAACTGCTACAGAACCTCTAGAGAAGAAAGGGGAGCAATATATTTCAGTGATGGCCAATATAAAGCTATTTTTTGTAGAACAGTCACTGGACTTTAAAATAATAAGTATCTTGTAAGAGGAACAATTCCAAATATCACACTATTAAGTTAGTGTACCAGCATGACATATCACGAGTCTAGGATATGTGCCATATCATGCTGCTCTAACCATGCCCACTCGATAATAGTTTTATAGAATCATTATGCATTTTGATTTGGGCGGAAGGATCAGTGCGCCTTGTACTCAACTGTACTGAATAAATGGCAGGCCTGTGTGAAGAAATAAATGCTTTTTGCTTTCTTAGCCTGACTGTCTAAATGAATCATGCTCCATCTGTCTTAAAAGACAAGGAATAAAGAACAGCAACCAGAAATGGGCATTAAGCAACTCTGATTTGTAAATATTTACTGATAATGGACTTTAATTAGTTAAATATCTCACTTTAAGGCTATGTTCCCACATGTTGTGTTTTTTTCAGTCAGAAATCGGCAGCCAAACTGATCTCTGGCAGGAAATCAGTTGCAGGTTTTGCTGCGTTTTTTTATGCGTTTTGTCAGCGTTTTTTTTTTACTGCCCTTCTGTCTCTATCTTCTGTCTCTATTTATGCACGCACATAAAGTTCTGTGAAAAAATAACCCCATTCTATTTTGCCATCAAAAATGCTGAAAAAATGGTGAAAAAATTTACGTGCGTTTTTTGGTGCATTATTTTCATCACCCATTACTTCCTATGGGTGAAAAAACGCTGAAAAAACGCTAACAGAAGAGACATGCTCTATTTTTCAAAAACCCAACCAAGGCACAAAATACGCAGCAAAAAAAAAACAAGATGTGTGAACAGAGAATTCTAGTTTCTTATAGACTTTGCTGGTACTGCAAAACACAGCAGAAAATTTGCATAAAAATCTGCAGCAAAATACGCTGCAAAACACAATGTGTGGGTACATAGCCTAAGACATAATTCTAACTTTTAAGTCAGGATTCACATCATGTCATTGGCATCCACTTAGTGTGTATACCAAGTAGTGATGAGCGAGTGTGATCGTTTAATTCTTTCGCCGAGCATGCTCGTGTGCTTTCTGAGTATCTTCAGCGTGCTCGTATATTAAGTGCGAGTCTTTGCGTCTGCATTATTTATGGCTGTTAGCCTCAACACAAGCAGAGATTGCCTGTTTGTTAGGGAATCCTCACGTGTGTTGAGGCTGTCTAACAGCCATAAATCATGCAGACGCAGGGACTCGAACTTAATATATGAGCACGCCGAAGATACTCGGAAAGCACCCAAGCGTGCTCGGTGGAAGGGTTAAACGAGCACGCTCACTCATCACTAATACCAAGATAAGTTACAAAAGATGTGCAGTTGAACCAAATTCAAATTCTCCACTTTGCAAGGATTTTCCTGGGAAATTTGACTCAGAAAGAAGCTATTCTCCACAATTTGAAAGTTCTTTATTATGCTCTCCGCAAATTAAATGTCCTTTACAGTACTCTAGGATCTCTCCAGACCTCAAACCATATTATAGGTAAGATAATAAAAAAATAAAGAAAAGTAAAAAAGTAAAAAATAAAGAAAAATACTTATAATTACCTTTCCGCTCACCTCTCTGGATCCTCTTTTCCTCATGGTAACCCATCTGATCCTCATTGCATTTTCTTATCACCGCAGAAGAATTTTTCATGCTAGTTTGGACTTCCAGCTCTCATTAGGTCATCAGACCAGAAGTCCCAGCCTAGTACAAAGAGGCCTGAGGATTTAGCACTTGTGGTGACAGTAATAAACAGTAATAAGATGTGATGAGGACATTAAGGTGACGTTAGGAAAAGAGGGGCCGGAGCGGTGACCTGTAAAGTGAGTTTTGATGGCCCTCAATGATTCAGCAAAATGGCCAAGGGCCGCTATTTTGTTAAATCTGCGGCGGAAGCAAATTACAAAAAATATGCATTTTGGCAAATGCGGATTTTTGTAATATTTGAGCAGAATTCAACTCGACTATATTTGCTCATCTCTATAAGTTACCAATATTCATGTTAACAGGACGCCTTAACCTGGCGGTAGCCAACAAGGGTACAATAAAGTTTCCACCATATACACAGTAAATGGCCACAGCGCCTGAGTGAAGATGAGTGAAATAGATGAAAGATACGATAACATAAAGCCCCCCACTGTAAGGCGGGCATTGCCCCTTCCCTCAACCTCTTACTGCTTTTTTTTTCAGTTGAAGTTTTCTTTTTGTTTGACATTTTACTTGGGTAAGAACACCCACAAACAATTATGTTGCATGTGATCCATGCTATTGTACTATATTTACTCTGTGAAGCATGGAGCATTAGATGGAACAAAAATGTGGTACCCAAGGTGATGGCCTTTGACATTCCTATAAAATCGTATTACTAATTGAGGGAGTTCAATAAGGGAGTTATCAATTTAGAACTTAGATTATTTAATGGATATTGGACCCGATTCATCATTGCATTTCCTCCAGTTGGTTGGTCTCTCAATTCATGACTTTTTTATTTGCGATAAATTCATCAAACGGACTCATGCCTTTTTCAGTATGTGTCTTGTTTTATAGTTAGTTTTCTGATTTTAACGTCAATGTGGCTTTTTCAGATGTTGTAAACAGATTAATGAAATGTGACTTTTTAAAAAGAAGTTGCAAAATTTGTCGCAATTCTATTCCAGTACACTCTTGACTTTACTGAAAATAAATCGAGAGAACTCTCCAAAACAGTTTTACAAATTAATTATCTGATTTTAATATTAAGGGTTTGTTAAAATATAACTATTACTAAATATCCTGAAAAAAGATCGAGCACTATAAAAACAAAAATATATACAACATGATTTGTACAAACAAGCGAGAATAGTACTAGGTAGTAGATAATTTCCCAACAACATAAATTAATCTAATTTTTCTCCAGATAATATGTAGTCTACGTATGAATTCCTTTCACGCCAATGTAACAAAGTGTGTATAAGGCTATTTACAATGCACTTAGTGTTATGATGCTACTTGTCATTTAATCCCATAAATGTGAAAATCCCATAAGGGTAAATATAGTGTATAAGGCAGCTTTCAGTGGGAGGAAATATGGCTGATACATTTAATGGTATGACATTGATTGTAGTTTAGTCCCACTAGTGTGAAAGTCTAACTCCCATCAGGGTGATGTAAAATTTATAGGACTATTTTCAGTACAAGACCATGGAACTAGTGCAATCACTAGTATAATAGTGATAATAATATGTTTTTACCCAGGTCTTGGATGTCATTCAATGACTTTATGTTATGACTCAAGCCCTAAGTAAAAAAGATATATTACTGCACAAACCCAGAGGTGTCATTCAATAAGCAATGTTATGACTCAACCTTAAGGGCAGGATATATTATTGCATAAGCCCTGAGGGTACTATTAGATAGGATATATTAATTCATAAGTCCTAAAGTGCAATGTGTTATTGCACAAGCCCTAAGCATGATTTCATCCTGAATTAGGAAGCAACACTAACTGATACTAACTACCTATTTACCCTATCTAAAAAGCCCTACGCGTTTCCTCATTTTCTATTTGCTGTCTTGATTCATCAGGGGCAAGGCAGTATTATATGCTTATTCATTATTAATAGAACATGTTGAATCAATGCTATTGTGTGCTACTGTATGTTGCACACACACTGACACGATTGCTGGCCGATTGCTGATTTTATGTACACCAGTTATTTTGGTGCATTTTTTGTAAATTTTAGCAAAATGGGTGACTTTTCAGACTAAAAAGTTGTAAAACTAGTAAAAGCTTAAAAATAGACAATTTGGGCTTTTAAACAAAATTCATGACTGAAATTGAGATCAGCTCCCTCTATCATTTTGCGCGTTGCTCCTCCAACTATTTTGTGTATTTACCAGTTTTCTTGTTTTCTAATTAATTTGTGCAATATTTACTTTTCTCTTTCAATTATAATACTTACCTGCTGTTTTTCCCTTGGTTATATTTTATAATTTTGTTGTCTCAACATTTCCTTTTTTATTCATGATTTGATTATGTTTATTTCTTTTTCTCTAGCAATTAACTATTGATATCTCACGGTGATTTAAAATTATTATTTGCTCAAGAGGTCTATTGTGGTTACATACTGCGGTTCACTACACCGTTAAGGATTGATACGAAAGACAACTTCTTTCAGTTAGAAGTTACGGCGTCAGTGTAGATAGAAGCAGATTGCCAGTGCTGCACTCACATCTCCCACAGCGTCCATCACCCAGGATCTATGACGTCTTCAGAGGTGGCAGCAATTCAAGCTATTCAGTGAGTAACTGCAGCACTGCCCCATGTGATGTCTTAATCCAGGAGGGGCGATGGACGATGTGGGGAGTGAGTGCAGCCCCAGCCTCCTGTGATATCACGTTTGAAACTCCTCTCAAACAAAATGTCACAGGAAGAACAATAAAGCTATGTGCCCACGATGCAGAAATGCTCTGGATTTTTCCTGAGCGTTTCTGCATCTCCCTGGCAGAAAGAACGCATGCGGATTGTACATGCGTTTTTCCTGCCAGGGACATGCGGATGTGAAGCGTTCTTCACATGTATTTCCGCATGCGGGTTGTCAAGTGCTTTCCAAGCGATTTTAGCATCACTTGGAAAGTGCTTGACAACTTAGTCACACTATATAAATCCATGCAACCATGGATTTATATCGTGTGACCGTAAAGAATGGTAAAAAATAAAAAAATAAATATATACTTTCCTTCTGATGGCCCCCGGAGTCTTTATCCGATGCGTCCTGACTTGCCAGCAGCTCGCGGTACACTAAAGGACCTGCCGACGTCAGCGGTCGCGTGACCTGTCACATGACTAAATGACGTCATGGCAGGTCCTTTTCAGACCATCGCGAGTTGCCGGCAAGCCGAGACGCATCGCTAAGGACATCGGGGGCCATCAGAAGGTAAGTATAATATTTATTTTATATTTTATTCTTTTTTTCACAGGTACTATGGTACCCGGGTCTGGAGGAGAGTCTCCTCTTCATCAAACCTGGGTACCAACGCATGGATTCCGGAATTGCCGCTCCGGAAACGCTTAAAAGACGCATAATGGGCACACAGCCTAAAAAAAAGCATATTGGGGGATTAGATAGATATGGAAAAGTGTAGTGCATTGTGTAATAAAGCAAATGACAAAAGTGTTTAGGTTGTAATGATAGATATTTAAAAAAAATTACATTTCAGGTGCCGGACCACCCCTTAAAGTCTTATTATTGTATTCTAATGTACCTAACTATACTCAATTTGACTGTTAATACAGCATACAGTCAAACTATGTCCATTTACTTGCTGGTTGTTTTTGTTTTTGCTATAAGTATTTCTGTATGTACAGTGGAAATGCCAATGGATTTGGTGTTCCCTGAATACCATCTGTACTAATAAACCATTACCCATCTGTGCACCATGAATTATCACAGAAGTCACAGCCAAGTCGGCCTTGTTCCCTGGTATAAACACTAAAATAAAGAAACTACAATGCTCGACTCATTCTTCTAAGTTTCTAGAACCGACTTTCATCTTTTATAAATCCAAAGTGCTGCATGGTTAAGGTAACAGTCCATTTAAATGTATGTATTAAAAATATAGGTAAAAAGCTAAGGGTGTAAATACTTTCGCAAGACTCTGTATATGCACAAGCATATATAAAATATGGATAATCGTATCTAAAAAATGTGAGAAAAATCTGTCAGACGAAAAACTCTCTCCCTACCTCATGATGGTGTCAGATTGCATAGGAAAAATCAACAGGCAGATTTTTTTTAACACCGCACAGCTACATCAATTTTAGGCAATCTAAATACATATTTCAGTGCAGACCACCTAAAATAAAATCTAGTAAAATGTACATTTTAAACCTACATATGTATGATGAGCATAGGGTAATAGGCCAAAAAGCACATATAAATAGAGGGAAAACCTACAAAGGATGAGTGCAAGGCACATTAAAATGAGAATGAAAAGTATATTTTATTAAAAATGTAATTAAAATATTATGTAAGGTGGTCAGGGCTGAGAAGTATTAAAAATTATTTACACAGCAGGATGCAGACTTATAATCATGCGAGTATAGACTTAATAGGGTATAATAATACAAAAATAGTATATAGTAAGGTCCATGTGTGGCGCCCCTGAGGGTTTGGTCACCACAGAGGTACTGCATCTCACCCAGAGGTGTGGTATCTCACTCTCAGGTAAGGAAGAAGTACAGCTCAGGACCCTAACACCTGCATTCATTACACCACACTTCAGAGGGCAGGGCGAGATTGCTCCTACGGGAGAGCACAGTCCCTGGTCTCTGGCTGGAGTGGGGGGGGGACCTAGTAAAGGGGAACCATGTAGTGGGTGTGGGTGGAGGACGTAGTTAAGGGGAGCACATAGAAGAAATATATAAAAAGAGAAACCATCTTGGAGAGTAGAGTTCAGTCAGAGGAGGAAAGTGACAGGAGCAAAGGATCTGTAGGAGCTCTGCTCCAGAGGCGGGCCTAGCCAGTGAGGCCCAAGTCTGAGAGGAGAAGGAGAGAAGAGAGGAGAGGGAGCGGAGAGGTTCCAGGAATAGAAGAAGGGACCCTAGGGGTACGGGCCGTGCAGAAGGCCACCTGTACGCCCGCATCTACCGGGAGGTGGAGGGGTCAGGCTGCATACAGGGTAACGGATCCCTCAACTAGCTAAAGATTGCACATCTTAGCTAGAAACCAGAGGCTTCAGTATTTCATGTCCTGTAGCCAACATTCCATACCAGTCTCACCAGGAAGGTAGCTATATAGGACCCAGGGGATGGAACAGACGTTGCCCGACAAGGCCCCCAGATACTGGACTGGGACACTTGGTATGAGGTTCAGGGAGACAGCCAGAGAGAAGACACAAAAGGGGGTCCTGCTAAGTACTCCGGAGATATCTGAGGGTGGACTGAGCCCCTCACTGAGTAAACACAGCACAACGTGGGCAGTTATACTGAGCTCTGTAACTTGGACTGCAATAACCGTAAGTAAAGACCCTGAGGACTGCACTTCCTTGTCTCTGTGTTTCTTGCTGCTCCATCAACCCCTGCACTACAACGCCCAGCACAACCTGCAACATCATCTACACTGCCCTGGAGCTAGCTCTTCCTGTGGAGAGCCACACCATCCCTGCTGCAGTAACATCAGCTTCAGAGGACCTGCTCCGCAGCGGCGGCTCCCTTTATCCGCATTCCACAGGTGGCATCACGAACTCTATAAAAACTCTATAAATCCCCTATATCTAACCCCTTTTATTGACCGCCCTGGGTCACGGACCGGGTCACCGCCACTATGACATTCCCCCAGCATCTACCGGCCCGGCACCGGGAATCCCAGGGGGCGCGTCACATGCAATAGTATAATAAGGTATGCAATGTGTAATCACATTAATGCAAATGAACACCAATATACATAAGTATCGTAAGATATATATATAGGGAAAAACCTGAGTGAGTTGGAATAAGGTATGATGGAATGAGAAATTATACTACATTACTAATTGGAGGTATTTACTAATATTATTATTATTACACCTACTACATATTGGGATAGGATTTTGGACACTGGAATAGCACTTTAATACTATTGTTGGAATACAAACCTTCTGGGTAGCATGTATTAGGTAAAAATAGTTTCCTAGTCTTCTTACAACACTCTAAAGATTCATTTCAATGGTACTTATGGTTTGTAACACACAATATTCCTATATTATCTCACCTTAGTAATATTTTAAGTTGCTTATACAGTAACATTATATATTTTAATTATGTTATCTGTTGTATAAGACTGGCGTCCAAAACGATCAGTCTTAATAAATGTGTCCAAAATCACAATCATACATACAGAAACATTTTCCTCTCCATTTTCAGTACCACACAGGAAAAAATTATGCCATGCTCAATTTTTTTCTCCATAGATATTGTTTATATATATATACAGGGTTGTCCAAAAGTAGGTGGACAGAAAGTGTAATAAGGTTATGAAGGGGGAGATTTATCAAACATGATGTAAGGTGAAACTGGCTCAGTTGCCCTTAGCAACCAATCAGATTCCACTTTTCATTCCTCACAGACTCTTTGGAAAATGAAAGGTGGAATCTGATAGGTTGCTAAGGGCAACTGAACCATTTTCACAGATCTAGTTTTCACAGATAGATCTCCCCCAAATCTATTTTCTTTTCAGATAATTCAGAAAACACATAATGGCAAATAATTTAAATACAGATCAAAGAAAATGGATTTTAACAGAGTATTGGAAATCTCAAAATGCTGAAACCGTTAGAGCAAATTGGGTTGAAACATTTGTTACTCAAGCCCCAATGAGACAAACCATTTACCACATTCGTGACAAATTCAATGCCACTGGCTCAATCCTTAATAGTGTTGAGCCACCCCCGTAGTGTTCGAGTTCGGTTCGGTTCGTCGAAAACCCGTATGTTCGCCGAACTATTCATCGAACTGTTCGTCGAACACCGTTAAAACCAATGGCAGGCAAACAAAAACACATAGAAACACATAGAAAACACATAGATAACACTTCAAAGGTGTCCAAAAGCTGAAAAACTGCTCAGAAGACACAACTAACACATGGAAAAGTGACAAGTACATATAGTCATGCGAAAAGAAAAGAGGTGGAGAAGTAAAAGGAGGGGGAGACACAGATATAGGCATGTCATGCCCTTCTAAAATCACGAAAGGCTGGAGTAAAAATCTAAAATCAGCCTACCACCACCCAAACATCGTGACAAGAAAATTAAAAAAAGAAATATCTTTAGGTAGAATGGCGGTTCCATTCAGAACACTTTCCTTACAAGACGTAGTGGTATCCCCGTTGTGAGTTGTGCCAAAAACAGAACCCAATACATTCGGACTAATCCACCATTTGTCATATCCAAGGGGCAGGTACGTAAACGACAACATCGACGCGGAACCAAGTACAGGCAATCAGGCGGATCAAGAAGTTGGGAAGGGTCACCCTAATGGCCAAAACAGACATTGATGCGGCGTTCCGGTTACTTACTACCTGTGCCTCCGAATAGTGTCCACCTATTGGGCTGCTTCTGGGAAGGAGCATACTATATAGATCGCTGTATGCCCATGGGGTGCTCCAGATCCTGCTCACTATTTGAGACGTTTAGTTGCTTCCTCGAATGGGTTGTAATGGACGTTTCTAAGGGGGCACATATTATCCATTACCTCGACAACTTTTATGCCTGGGCCCAAAAGATTCGCCACAGTGTGAATACACGTGGTAGTCCACCTGTGAGAAGGAGAGAGCTGGAGGGAGAGCGGACACCACAGAGCCGAGGGGTTAGATGGAGAACGGAAGAAGGAAAGAGGGCGAGGGAGGTAAGGGAGTACAGTGGAAGGCCGACCTGAGCTCCCCCCTGTTCCTACTGGGCGGGGAACAGCCCTGGGAAGAAAAGCCGCTTGCGCATCCCTTTGAGGTTACGGGCGCGAGCGGGCAGAGGGACTACGCTGGAGTGCCAAGCCGACACGGCCAGTCCGTTCCTGCCCGTGCGACCTCCGTGTCACCGGGTTTGTGCCAGAGCCGCGGTGGACCCTGACGGCCAGCCCCCCACTCCCAATACTGGTGCCTGTTCGCTGGTGGGTCGAGCCCCCCCGCGGTGGGGGGGTAACATCTGCAGAAGAAAGACCATCTTCCAGCCAAACTAAGATGTCTACTTCTTTTCGTGGACAATGTGATACGATCCCTTTCTTACGGACACGCCCATCGCTACAAATTCCTGATGAGGCACAAAAACAGCAGGTGCTTCAACGGATATCAAGTGCTCCTTCAAGTGGGCTCTCCTCCACCTCAACTTCAACATCACAAATACTCCAGTCCTCAGAGGTGTCACCCCAATCGCACTTGCTTCCTCACAGCTCCCAAGTCTCCAGCTGCCCGTCTGAGTACGGGGTAACACAGATGGTTTAGTCTGCACAGCTGTTTACTCATACTATAGCCTGGGAAACGGAGGTCTGCTCCAGAGCTTCTGTTAATCCAGACGAGGAAATGATGTGCACTGATGCCCAGAATCTTTATGAGTCGGATCCAGGACCAGATGAAGAAGGTTCTGAGCATAATGTAGACCCTCGTTCACAAACTGTAACTCCTGTTGGTGGAGACAATGATGAAGACGATGATGAGACTCAAATACCTGATTGGAGCGACAACTTGACTTTTCGGTCAGGGCAGGAAGAGGTTGGCTCTGAGGATGACGGGTGTGAGAACACACAGGGTGATGATGACGAGGTTGGAGATCCCACTTACTGTCAACCCACAGTCAGTCAGTCGATGAGGTCAGCAGAGGAGGTGGAGGAGGATGTGACTAGTCCAGGGGATGGGGATGACTCGGTACCCGGGCCTTTGCCTGACCTTGGGGATGTCGCGGTGGTCGGCTCCCGGGCCCGTACCCTGGGGTCACTCTTTAAAAGGGTGGATAATTGTTAATTTTATAAGAGTTTGTGACGCCACCTGTGGTATCTGATGAGAAGCACCAGCGCTGCAGCAGTCCACTGAGGCCGGTGATAAGGCAGCTCAATGGTATAGCTCCCCACAGGTGGAGCTAGGCCTCAGAAAAGCATATGCAGGGGGAATGCAGGACTGGCGAGACCCAGCTGGGTCAGAGCAAGAATGGGAACGGACACTGTAGTCACTTTAGTACCTTTTACTGGTGGAAATTCAGGCACATCCCGGAGCACTCTAGGGTGAAGGATGCATATCAGGATCCTCCCCAATGAGCGGGTGTAGGGCCTCCTGTTTCTTGCCTCTGCGTAGTAAGTTTCTGACCTGCCTGGAGCTAGGCCTAACTTTGTCTCTGTCCTGCGCTGGCTGACCTTGTGGTAGGGCCTTGTCTTGGAGTTCACGCTCCCAGTATGCAGGGCCTAAGCGTCTACTGGCTCTGTTACGTATCAGCACCTTAGCGATCCTGGGACTTGTAGTTCTCCAGGGATTCCGGTTATGCCTTACTGGGTCATAGAGATCCCGGTAAGCTCGGATCCGGTGTCCGGTAAATGCTTCGGGGTGAGCTGGTTAAGCTCCTCTGCCCCCTATGTACTAACTCTCCACTCGCCTTTGGCCTACTCGGGCCCTCACTAGGCTATACACACTAATGGCAGCTTGCCGCGCTTCACCGATCTTATGGCGCCGGCACACCTTAAGCTCTAACTGGGCTCCCTGAATCTAGCTAGCAGGAGCCTCGTGCTCCACTGCTGAACTATTAACTGAGTTCTCTAGACTAGACTGAGCTCCACTGCAGACTGACCTCTCTTAGGCTTCTTTACTGCAGGAACTCTTCAGAGGAACTGAACTGCCTAGCTCCACCTTCCCTATTTATATCCCTAACGGGCTCCCTCTGCTGGTCTGAGGTGGAAGGTGGAGATGTGTGAATGTTTATAGGGGCCTCTTGTGGAGGATTCCATCAATGCACTCGTCTAGGATCTGTGATACCAAGTGCAGCTGGGCGTCACAGATGCTATTGACGACGAGGTTAGGTTGCGCCTTCCTGGACAGAGACGGAGTACTGGAAGCACGTCAACAACTGCATCCTCAACCACAACTCTGCATCTGACCACAAGTCGCAGTGGCTCTTCAGGTCACATGGGCTCTAAGCCTTGCATAGTCTGGGCATTTTTTCAGATCGATAAGGATGACCCAACTCATGTTATCTGTAATATTTGTCACCAAAAGCTAAGTAGAGGCCCAAAAATCCATAGTTTGAGTACTTCATGCATGAACCGTCACATGGATATCAAGTATAAGTTGCAGTGGGAAGCTCACTGTGCTACAATGCGGCCTAGTGCGCCGGGCCAACCACCGTCTGCCCCATCTTGTGCATCCGCAGCCTCTTCATCCTCTGTGACTGGGGGGACAGCAGTCACACATGTTTTTGAATGCAGACCTGCCACCTCTTTACCCGCAACAGCCAGTGTGATTGGCAGGTCATCATTTCATTTGGAAGTGGAAACACCAGCTGGTGTTGAGCGCTCTCCGACATCGAGAGCACCACCTTTGGATCAAGGCAACCTAACTTTTCCGCCTGCATCTTCCTCACAGACCGGCAGTTTGCCGGGGACACCCTACCCAACCCCGTCTAAGCACAACAGCCAGCCCTCGGTCCCTCAGATGTGGACAAGTAAAAGACCATTTCCTCCTAGCCATGACAAAGCTAAGAGGTTGAATTTCACCATCTGCAAGCTCTTGGTTACAGAAATGCTGTCTTTCCGCCTGGTGGACACAGAGGATTTTCGAGACCTTATGTCCGTCGCAGTGCCCCAGTACCAGATGCCCAGTCGGCACTACTTCTCAAAGAAAGGTGTGCCTGCGCTCCACCAGCATGTCGCACACAGCATCACCGCTTCTTTGAGAAACTCTGTGTGAGACATGGTGCATTTCACCACAGACACTTGGACGATTAGGCATGGACAGGGGCGTTACATGTCGCTGACTGGGCACTGGGTAACTATGGTGACAGCAGGACAAGGGGCTGCTGTCCAAGTCTTGCCATCCCCACGAGTTGTACATCAATCCTCTTTATCTAGAAGTTCCTCCACTGCTTCTGCCTCCTCAACCTCCTCTCGGTCCTCCACCTGCACCCAAAGCCTGTCTGGTAATGCCACCCGCTTTCCAACTGTGCAGAAGGAATCCTGCACACCTCCTTACTATGCTGGCAGCAGGGCTCAACGGCATCAGACGGTGTTTACTTTGAAATGTCTGGGAAATGTGAGTCACACAGCTGAGGAGCTGTGGTCATCTCTGGAGACCCAGTTTCATGAATGGTAGTCTCCACTGGACCTGCAACTAGGGAAGGCCGTGTGCGACAATGCTGCAAACCTGGGTGCGGCCCTTTGCCGGGGCAATGTCACACATGTGCCTTGTATGGCTCACGTGTTGAACCTGGTTTTCCAGCAATTTTTAGCCCACTATCCCGGACTAGATGGCCTTCTGCAGAGGGCATGGTCACTGTGTGCTCACTTCTGCCGTTCGCATCCCGCAGCTAAACGACTTACATCTCTACAGAAGTCGTTGGGCCTGCCAGTTCACCAGCTGAAATGCGATGTGCCGACACGGTGGAATTCAACTCTGCACATGTTGCAGCGACTGTGGCAGCACCAACAAGCCCTGGTGCAATACGTTCTGACATAGGTCGAGATCCAACGAGATCCAGAGGTGGGGCAAATCACGCTGCAGGAGTGGTCTCAGATCAGGGACCTATGAAGTTGACACGCCCCCTGGGTATCCGTAGCCAGGCCGGTAGACGCTAGGGGTTGTAGTCACTGTGGCGGTGAACCGGTCCGTGACCCAGGGCAGTCAATCCAAGGGTAATTTGTATATATGGGTTTTCTAATGTCCGACAACGCCACCTATGGAGTGCGGCCAAAGGGGCCGCCGCTGTGGAACAGTCCTCTGAAGCTGGTGGTTTTGCAGCAATGGTATTATTACTCCCCACAGGAAGAGTGTAGCTTCAGGGCAGTGTGGGTGGATGATGGTGGTTGTAGTGCAGGGAGTCAGTAATGAACACAGAGACCGTGTGATTCAGTCCCAAGATCTTTACTCACAGTTGTTGCAGTCCAGATTACAGGTACCAGAGCAATCTCCCCCATCGTGCTGTGCATACTCAGTGAGGGGCTCAGTCCGCCCCAGATAGGTCCGGAGTACTTAGCAGGACCCCCTTCTGTGTGTCCTTTCTCTGGCCTTCTCCCTGCACCTCACACCCAGTGACACTTCTATCCGGTATCCTCGGGCCTTGGTGGGCGACGTGTGTTCCATCCCCTGGGTCCTATGTGGCTACTTTCTTAGTGAGACTGGTGTGGACTTTGGCCTGCAGTACATGAAATGCTGCAGCCTCCGGTTTCTAGTTGAGCCTTGCTGTTTCTCCTCTAGTTGAGGGACCGGTTCCCCTTATCTGGCCTGACCCCTCTACCTCCTGGTAGCAGCGGGCGTACGGGTGGCCTTCTGCACGCCCCGTACCCCTAGGGTCCTTTCGGTTCCTGGAGCCTTCCTGCTCTCACTCCTCTCTTCTCTCCTTCAGTCCTGGGCCTCCCAGACTAGGCCCGCCTCCGGAGCAGAGCTCATGCAGAGCCTCTGCTCCTGTCACTTCTCCTCCTCTGACTGGCTTGCTCTTTCTAAGATGGCTTCCTATTTATACTCTCCCTGTCATGTGCTCCCCTAAGCTTCTTTCTCCACCCACACCCACCACATAGGACCCTCCCGCCAGCTAGGGACCTGGGACTGTGCTCTCCCTTAGGAGCAATCTCGCCCTACCCCCACTGCGGGTATGTGTTGGATGCAGGTGTTAGGGTCCCGAGCCATACTCCTTCCTTACCTGAGGGTGAGATACCACACCTCTGGGTGAGATGCAGTACCTCTGTGGCGACTGAACCCTCAGGGGCGCCACACACCTTTCTGCACAGTTTTGAAATGACGACGAAGATGTTTAGTGCTGACGATGCCATTATCAGCATGACTATTCCGGTGATTTTCATGCTGGAGCACACGTTAAACAGAATTCAGAGTCAGGTGGTGGGACAAGAGGAGGTGGAGGAAGTAGAGGAGTCGTATGCGGAAGGGATAACATCTCCAAGGTCCAGACGGTCGGCAGCACCAAGGCAGCAGGCATGGGAGGGTGGGGGAGAGGGATTAACCAGGGCGCATGGTAGCAGCCAAACTGTTGAGGAAGGTGCAGGAGCCGAGGAAGAAGTGGAGGACGAACTGGTGATGGGCATGTAAGACTCATCAGATGAGGGAGACCTTGATCACATTTCTGTTGTGTGAGGTTGGGGGGAGAGGGCAGAGGATGGAAGCATGATTCTTACCTCGCTACCAACACAACAAGGACTTGGTCCTCCTGGATGTGCAAGACACATGAGTGCCTTCTTGCTGCACTACCTGCAACATGACCCTTGGATTGTCAGAATTCAAAGTAATCCCGACTACTGGGTTGCCACACTCTTAGATCCCTGGTACAAAAGTAAATTTGCCGAAATAATTCCTGCCATAGAAAGGGATTCACGCATGCAGGAGTATCAGCAGAGGCTGTTGCAGATTCTTACATGTGCTTTTCCACAAAACATCAGTGGTGCACGTAGTGAATCTCACAGTTCTAACTTGCAAACCGTGGGACTGTCGAGTCTTCATCACTCAAACCGTAACAGTAACACAGTATCTGCGGGTAACAGCAATTTTGTGGAATCGTTTCACCACTTTTTTAGACCATCCTTTGCAAGGCCACAGGAGACAAGAAGTCTGACACATAGTCAATGCCTAGAGAGGATGGTACAGGAGTATCTCCAAGTGAACATCGAAGCCATGACTGTGTCACTGGACCCTTGCTCATTTTGGGATTCCAATCTGGAAAAATGTCCGGAGCTCGCCACTCACGCCTTGGAGATCTTGTCATGCCCTGCAGCCAGCGTTCTCTCTGAATGTGTGTTCAGCGCTGCTGGTGGTGTGCTGACAGATAAGCCACAAGCGGCTGTCCACTGAGAATGTAGACAGACTCACGTTCATAAAGATAAACAAATCATGGATCCGCAAGGACTTTTCTACCCCTGTGTCATCCTGGGGAGACTAAAAGCTTGAGGATTTGGTAAAATCACCTCACCAACCATGTTAAGCAACTCTGGGGCAATTGATGCCACTTAAGTGGTGTCTGTGCCACAATTTTTGGAAAAAATGGAGACTCTTTTTGGAGTCCCCTTGCTGTGTTTTAAGTGACGTTGGCATCGTCAATTCCAGGGGGGTTGGGGCGCCCACCCCCTTTTAACTGTAAGAAACTAAATACACTATGGCTTGGGGTAACACAGATGGTTCAGTCTGAAGAGCTGTTTACTCAGAGGTCTGCTCCAAAGCTTCAGTGTCTACTAGTCAGCGTAGAATTTTTAACTGCATCTAGCCTAGGCAATACTTTGGGCGTTGTAGCCCAGCTGCGAAGCAAGCTGCACCGCCTGTGTATCTAATAAGAATTTTTAAATGCATCTAGCCTAGGCAGACTGTGGGGACCCCCAACCAAACCCAGACGCTCAGCCCCCCTACCGCCCCCCTTTCCTTGACAATACAATAATGTAACTCTTACAACTGGATGGGTGAGGATCGGTCACAGCTTTATTAACTCTTTATACTCATTCCATTAGAAAGGCATTTAATTTCTAAAATAATTCAGCTTGTTGCAGCATGCCCTGGGTCTCCACACCGGCAAGTTGGCCAACAAGTGTAACTCTCCAACATGTCCTTTCTATTTCCAGGCCACGGAGGATCCTGCGTACTCGTATGCAGGACTCTGACCCCCATCCATCACTCTTAACGTTTGTTCCACTCCGTCCTGGAGTCCTGACAGGAATATGTCCTGTCCAATATCCATTAAGTGAACACCGTCGGGCCGTATGAGGCCTGCTTTATCTCCTTCCAGTTGTCGGTGTTGTATCACTACACCGCCTCTGTCTCTTCTAAATTTTGCCATCCGAATATTTATTACCCGCCTTGTCCGTTCGATGGCTGTGATGTCTCGCACACCTTGCCATACCGCTATCGGCACAATCTCTGACCATACTATAGTTAGTTTTGTGAAAAATTCTCTGAAGCGCTCAGTGTCTAGTTTCATTATTGTCATTAGTTATGCGCTCTTGTGATGACCTAGGTCGCTTCCCCCGGCCTGTATAACTAAGATGACCGGACCTCTTGCCTCTCTCCCTACCTTGATTACCTCCATTAGTACCTGTGGCCATAGCAGGCCTCTAATACATCTCCAGTTGAAATATATGTTATGAAACTCTAATTTCCTGCCGCCTGGGCGGACTTTCGCCCTTTTTTCTGCCCAATATATATACGAGTGGCCTATCACCCACACTGTTGGCTTAGCGTCACCTGTAAAAGAAACAAACCACGCTAGGATAACAAGTCCGGTCTTATGTATCTTGCCAAACACATGGATCGCCATCTCCCTATCTTCTGAACTTCCGTTTCTGACAGTCCTGCTCTTGCTGCTTCCGTGGCCGAGCCTATGCGGAATGAGAGAGTCCCGTAATCTTTGGGGTGGTTCCCTGCCGATGTTATGCATTTATTAAATATAGCTTGGAACTGGTATCTTGATAATGGCATTCCATCAATGTGTGATAAGAAGAAATTACTTTGTGATCTGATGGTTATATCTGTTTTTACTATTGTTACCCGACTCAGTATACCGTTTGTGGGTTGTAGAAGTACCCAAGTGCCCCTGCCCACTGGAACCGTTTTCGATTGGCGTACGCGTAGACGTATTGCATTATTGGCTATGACTACGTCCTAGTGTAATAAGCCTCCACTGGTGGTAATTTTGGATTGAGGGACTAATTCGCTTATGCAAAGCCCCGAAGAAGGCGGTCGCAAATGCAGTAGACAGTAGTGTTGCTTCAAATTGTGAGTGTCATGTTAATGGTGTTAGGGATATGATGTGAGAAATCAGTTTTAGTGACACGGGACGGGACGTCTACACTCCTGACTTGGCTGACCCCTTTTCCACCCTTTTATGGTGATGATAAATCTCTTTGTCACATCTCCCCAATTCAGTAGTTGGAAGTGAAATGCTACTCCGGTCAGACACCGCTGCGCTGAGGCCCCTGATATGCCCCTCATCATTAGCTGGTGGAGAAATTCTATGGTGACTTGTAATCTGGCTTGTTCACATTGGTCAACCCGTCTGCCTGCTACTAGTCGTGTCCACTCTTCCCATGCCTTACCGTATGCTTGCCACGTCGACGGGGCAACTGACGCTCTGATTAGTGGCATCAACTATTCTCCACTAGATCCCATAGGGAGGGTGGGCAACTGTTGCCCGATGGGTGGGCGTTGGGGAGGAGCTCTGTGAAAATCTGCCAATTGAATTGTGATAAAGCGTTAGCAGCAGCTTTAGACCCCTCAGCATCGTGGCTAGCGTGGACCCATACATTGTGTTTTAGGCACTGGAATGCTAGCCGGCGTAGTAGGCCAAGCACTGGGAGAGACGATGATGCCATCGTATTAATGCAGTGCGCTAGGCTGGTGTTTTTTGTTATGAAGCGTATATTTTTGTTAGCCAGGCGCGCGCCCCATATTTCTATTGCTACCACTATTGGGAAGAAAAATTATTTTCCGGGCTAGATGCAGCTAAAAATTATTATTAATTTCAAAGCTGGTGGAGCTCGGTATAGATGGCCTAATACAATGAGTACCACACACTACTACTATGCCCAAAATTATTTTCCAGGCAAGATGCAGCTAAAAGTTATTATTAATTTCAACACTGGTGGAGCTTGGTATAGATGGCCTAATACAATGAGTACCACACACTGCTACCATGCCCAAAATTATTTTCCAGGCAAGATGCAGCTAAAAATGATTAGTAATTAGAAAGCTGGTGGAGCTTAGTATAGATGGCCTAATAGAATGAGTACCACACACTGCTAATATGCCCAAAATTATTTTACAGGCAAGATGCAGCTAAAAATTATTATTAATTTCAAAGCTGGTGGAGCTTGGCATAGATGGCCTAATACAATGAGTACCACACACTACTACTATGCCCAAAATTATTTTCCGAGCTAGATGCAGATAAAAATTATTTGTAATTTGCAAGCTGGAGGAGCTTAGTATAGATGGACTAAGAATAAGTCCCACACACTGCTACAAGCCCAAAATTATTTTCTGAGCTAGATGCAGATAAAAATTACTTGTAATTTGCAAGCTGGTGGAGCTTAGTATAGATGGCCTAATAGAATGAGTACCACACACTGCTAATATTCCCAAAAATATTTTACAGGCAAGATGCAGCTAAAAATTATTATTAATTTCAAAGCTGGTGGAGCTTGGTATACATGGCTTAATACAATGAGTACCACACACTGCTACTATGCCCAAAATTATTTTCCAGGCAGGATGCAGCTAAAAATTATTAGTAATTTGAAAGCTGGTGGAGCTTAGTATAGATGGCCTAATAGAATGAGTACCACACACTGCTAATATGCCCAAAATTATTTTACAGGCAAGATGCAGCTAAAAATTATTATTAATTTCAAAACTGGTGGAGCTTGGTATAGATGGCCTAATACAATGAGTACCACACACTGCTAGTATGCCCAAAATTATTTTCCAGGCAAGATGCAGATAAAAATTATTAGTAATTTGAAAGCTGGTGGAGCTTAGTATAGATGGCCTAATAGAATGAGTACCACACACTGCTAATATGCCCAAAATTATTTTACAGGCAAGATGCAGCTAAAAATTATTATTAATTTCAAAGCTGGTGGAGCTTGGTATAGATGGCCTAACACAATGAGTACCACACACTGCTACTATGCCCAAAATTATTTTCCAGGCAAGATGCAGCTAAAAATTATTAGTAATTTGAAAGCTGGTGGAGCTTAGTATAGATGGCCTAATAGAATGAGCACCACACACTGCTAATATGCCCAAAATTATTTTACAGGCAAGATGCAGCAAAAAATTATTATTAATTTGAAAGCTGGTGGAGCTTAGTATAGATGGCCTAATAGAATGAGTACCACACACTGCTAATATGCCCAAAATTATTTTACAGGCAAGATGCAGCTAAAAATTATTATTAATTTCAAAGCTGGTGGAACTTGGTATAGATGGCCTAATACAATGAGTACCACACACTACAGCTATGCCCAAAATTATTTTCCGAGCTAGATGCAGATAAAGGTTATTTGTAATTTGCAAGCTGGATGAGCTTAGTATAGATGGACTAAGAATAAGTCCCACACACTGCTACAAGCCCAAAATTATTTTCCGAGCTAGATGCAGATAAAAATTATTAGTAATTTGCAAGCTGGAGGAGGTTAGTATAGATGGACTAAGAATAAGTCCCACTCACTGCTACAAGCCCAAAATTATTTTCCGAGCTAGATGCAGATAAAAATTATTTGTAATTTGCAAGCTGGAGGAGCTTAGTATAGATGGACTAAGACTAAGTCCCACACACTGCTACAAGCCCAAAATTATTTTCCGAGCTAGATGCAGATAAAAATTATTACTAATTTGCAAGCTGGTGGAGCTTAGTATAGATGGCCTAATAGAATGATGCTATGCCCAAAAGGTTTTACTTCGCTAGGTGCAGTAAAAAAATTATATTCTATACATAGGTGGTGTAGCTTGCAACACAGATACGCTACTCCACTGACTAACACACACTGCAAGAGGCCAAAAAGGATTTGCTTAGCTAGATTTAGCCAAATGCTGTGAAAAACACTTGCACAGCACTGGCGCAGACCTGCCTGGCAAAAAGTCCTAGGAAATGCTGTAAAATAGTCCTCAAAAGGACTGCAAATACAATTAGTCCCTACTCCCAACCTATCTATTTAAGAGCACAGACCTGCCTGCTAAAAGTCATAGGAAATGCTGTAACCTAGTCCTCAAAAGGACTGCAATCACAACTATTCCCTACTCCCAAGCTATCTGTATATTTCAGAGAAAATTGGCTTGGAATTAACACTGAAAGTATAGCGCACACAGCAATAGCGGTGCCGTCTAACACGCAGCTGCAGAAGTGAGAAAATGGTGGCAACGGGGAAAATGGCTGGGTCTTATAGGGCAAAGACATGTGACATACACAGCCAATGACACATGCCCTTGCTTGTGTGAAAAAAAGCAGTTCGCTCCGTGTGTGCGCTGCTGATAGGCTGACAGATTGCACCTCCCCACTGTAAATGCGGGAAAGAGAAAAAAAAATGGAGATCTTCATTATTTCTGCAGAGATCCATCCCCTGCCCCGCTGTACACTCAAACTGCGTATTAACATTGATTATCAGCATTACTGAGAAAAAATCCAGTTATGATTTTGGTGCACGAACAGTTATCGAACATAACCTCGAACAGCCAGATTGTTTTCAAATCGTTCTTGTTCGCCGAACGGCTCGAACACCGCTCAAAACAGCTCGAATTTGAGATTGGCGAACAGTTCGAGTCGAACACCGCTCATCTCTAATCCTTAATGCTCCAAAAACTGGTCGACCCAAAACAGTCTGTACACAAGATAATAAACAACTTGTTGCTGAAACATTTGTTCAGAGTCCAAAAAAGTCCACCAGAAGAGCCTCTTTGGAATTGGGAATTTCACGAGCTTCTATCATGCGAATCCTGAAATCTATTGGGTGGAAAGCTTATCGCCCACGTCTAATTCATGGTTTATTGGAGGATGATCCAGACAGGCGGCTGCAATTTAGTGAGAATTTTAGATAACATTATGTGGAGTGATGAAGCTTCTTTCAAATTATCCGGCCATATTAACAGACATAATTGTATTTACTGGTATAATGAGAACATGCATTTAACATTAGAGCAACAATTGCATGAGCCTGGTGTCAATGTTTGGGGTGGCATTTCAAGATTTGGTGTTTTAGGACCAATATTTTTTGATGGAACAGTCACAGGAGATAAGTATCTCGAAATTCTAATGAATCAAGTTGTTCCCCAGTTACAGCAACATCCTAATTCAAATGACCTTAAGGCTATGTGCCCACGATGCAGAAATGCTCCGGATTTTTCCTGAGCGTTTCTGCATCTCCCTGGCAGAAAAAAACACATGCGGATTGTACATGCATTTTTCCTGCCAGGGACAAGCGGAAGTGAAGTGTTCTTCACATGCATTTCCGCATGCGGGTTGTCAAGTGCTTTCCAAGCGATTTTAGCATCACTTGGAAAGTGCAATCGGCATGGATTTATATAGTGTGACCGTAAAGAATGGTTAAAAATAAAAAAATAAATCTATACTTACCTTCCGATGGCCCCCGGAGTCTTGCTTCGCTCTGTCCTGGCTGCCGGCACATAACGGTACACTGAAGGACCTGCCGTCACATGACTATGACGTCAGCACAGGTCCTTCAGTCCACCGCGATCTTCCGGCAAGGGAGGAGGAGCGCAGCGGGGGCCGTCAGAAGGTGAATATCATATTTATTTTTTATTTTATTATTTTTTTCACAGGTTCTATGGTACCCGAGTCCGGAGGAGAGTCTCCTGTCCTCTTGACCGGGGTATCATCCGCACATTGAAACGCATGGAATGTGCATCTACATATGCAGTGATGCTTAATCCATGCAAGTCAATGGAGGCGAAAACGCAGCACTTCCCCGAAATATTTGGTAGTGCTGTGTTTTTTTCCGCAATGATAGTCCGCAGCTGAAATTTCCGCACCATGTGCACAGCACATGCGGATTATCATTGGGGAACATGGCAGACCTTCTACCATGCGTTTTTTAAGCATTTCTGCAGCGTTTCTGCGGCTGCGGAAACGCTTAAAAAACGCATCGTGGGCACACATCCTTATTTCCAACAAGATGGGGCCCTTCCACATTATTCAAGAGTAGTCCGCGAGCATCTTGATGAAACATTTCCTAATAAATGGATTGGCTGAAGGGGCCCACTTGATTGGCCGGCATGTTCACCAGACTTGCCCCAATGGATTTTTTCTTTTGGGGAGTACTCAAGGACAAAGTTTATATTCGAAAACCAAAAAGTGTCAGTGATTTGAAAAATTACATAAGAGATGCATTTCAAGAAATTAATACCCAAAGAGACTTGTGCAAAAAAGTTTGTCGAAGAGTAAGAGGCAGACTTCAAAGCTGTGCAAATTGTAATGGAAAACAGTTTGAGCACCTGCGTTGATAAAATTTAAGGGCTTTTGTATTATTGTTCAGAATAATATTTAATTGTCAATGTTATGCTTGTGTTAGTAAATATAATTTTATATATAAATCAAACTAAATGTTATTATTTTCTGGCCACCTACTTTTGGACCCACCTGTATATATATATATATATGTATATATATATATATACATATATATATATATATATATATATATATATATACATATACATATACATACACATACACACATATATATATACATATATATATATATATAATGTAGGATGTACAGAAGCAAACAAGGCCATGCACAGCTTTACAAGTTCTGTACACATGGGGACTATGTGGAATGTAGCATATGGGACTAATACTAGGAGTCTCTGAGATGTAGTTGGGTTGTCACTATGCCTTAGCCTAGTATCTAGATGTGGCTTCTTGGTGCTAACATCTGCATACCCATCTTTCCGAGCTATACCCCCATGGGACAAACTAAGGATTAGGCGGGATAATTATTTAGGCGGGATAATTATTTAGGAGGCTAGGGACAAAGATAAGGTGAGGAAACAGTAAGGTGAGAACATTAAAATATATCACGCTTCAGAAATGTGAAAGCACATGTGCTTTACAGCTAGTGAATAGCTTAGTTATGCAGGTGGTTCTAGAGTACATAAAGTTCTTGCTTTTTATTGCCCTAGGCCAATAAGATTTCTTAGGTACAGTTTGGTAAAACTAAGAAATTTGTATTTATTTTATTATGAATTATTCCTGCAAAAAAGGGTATTTTTCAGTGTAACCAGGTCTTTAAGACTGAATGATTTATGAAGGGTTGTACTGGAAATCCTCTCCATAATTACACATTAATAAATACTCAATTGGCATTTACAATTTTAAACTGTATTAAAACAATACATAAACCTGTCAGACCTGTCTCTTAAAATATGCAGCTTCCTTTGCTCACTGGAGAAGCTGCAATTCCTCTATGATACATATTAAGTGCTTTCCTTATGCTTTGGGCAAAGATTGATTTTCATCATGATAGTAATCACTTCACAATTGAACCAAAGCCAATACATTTATCAAAATATAAAGCAATAATGAATTGTCCATTGCACAAAATATCTGTCCTACATAAATTAAGTAAAATAATGGCAAAGCAGTACTTTATGTACTAAATGACCTATCTAAATGGCATCCCTGTTCTGTTTCACAAGTGTAGTACTAAAAATATATTTGAGGAAATTATATGATATACAGTATTGTGCAAAAATTTTAGGCAACTGTGTAAAATGCAGCAATGAAAGAATACTTTTTAAAAAAGTGTTCATTTATTTTTATCAGTAAACAAAATGCAAAGTGAGTGAACAAAAGAAAAATGCAAATCAAATCAGTATTTGGTGTGACCACCAGAGCAAGGGCTCTCACATCAATGCATACATCGGAAGAGTGATATCCGATTTTTTTTTTTTTTCGGATAGCACTTGGTCCAATGTTATTCTTTGGGGCAGTGCTGATGCATGATTTTTTTCACTGACAGAATCTGCCAGTGGAAAAAAATCACAGATCACATCTGAGGTCAGTCCGATTCTTCCGGACTCACGGAATGGATAAGATGGAAAAATTTTGTTTTCCATCTCCTCCTCACAGTGTGAATCAGATCACACTATGCTGACACTCTAATCACACTCAGAGTTTGCTCAGATGAGAGAATCAAATGAGAGAATCTACGGCCATCTGACGGTAGCCTTAGGCAAATTTTTAAAAATTCAAATTTACCAGCTTTACTGTTCCCTGAGAGATAACACTCTGTGTCGGCCTGCAAGGAATATAGCATCTCGGGACTCTAACCGTCCAGTCGCAGTGTCACTATGCTTTGAGCAGGTGGACACTACCTGAATCCCACTCAGGCCTGGATAGATCCTCCTCCTGATGCTGGTCAGATGTTCCATGGATCAGAAGCTAAGGTTGTCTTTCAAGGTCCTACTTCTACAAAACTGAGCAGCAGAGTTTCTCATCTCAATGATAGCGCAAAACCACCTAGATGGCAACCTCTTAGTCTCAGATGACCAGTGCGAGTATAACTGATTGTGGCTGTGCTGACAGGAGCCCCTAGTGACGTGACCAGGGCTGATTGCTTTCATAGGATTTCTCTACTAGTGGCTAATATAACTAGAGTTGCCATCTAGAATTACCGTACTCAACTGAAATGAAATACAGATTTGACGAATGATTGGCTGGGGTCATCGCAGGATAAGCTGCACCACTCCTCACTCTTACAGGCAGGACAACTGAGAAGGAAAGGTGAAATGCGGGCAAAATTGTTTTTTGTTTTTTCTTCTTTGTCCCTGCCTGGCTGTTCCCATGTCTACTATCACAAGGGTGAAATGCTCCCTTTTTGACCTAAACGCTGTCACTAAACTTCGTCTTCCATATATCATTCATAGACACAAAAGTCTAGGGAAGGAATGTGCAGTTCAAGAATAAGAGGAAGAGACTGTCTGAAGAACAGTGTAGGACCCAATATATGTACAGCAGAGCTGTGTGTTTGCAATGTGCACAGTCTGTTGCGCATATACTGTATTAAATACACTCATACATTTGCAGTCTGCACTTTGCAAACACAGCTCTGCTGAGCACACATTACATGCATTCACATCTCTATTGCCTACAGCGGTTGGGAATGAGATTGAATGTAATGTGTGCAGGGGTGGATTAAGAGTAGCAAGGGCCCCGGGCAGTTTAGAAGGCGCGCCCCCCCCCCCACACACACACATACACACCTGATGTATCACGTGACATGTGATAGTTCACGTGAAATTAATTTGGCACAATATTAATTATAATAATTTTTTTAGGCTGTGTGCCCACTATGCGTTTTTTAAGCGTTTCCGCAGCGGCAATTCCGCTGCAGAAATGCTTAAAAAACGCTTGGTAGAAGGTCTGCCATGTTCCCCAATGATAATCCGCATGTGTTGTGCACATGCTGCGGAAATTTCCGCTGCGGATTATCATTGCGGAAAAATCCGCAGCACTACCAATTATTTAGCGGAAGCGCTGCGCTTTCGCTGCCATTGACTTGCATTGGAATCCGCATCACTGCATCTGTACATGCAGAATCCATGCGTTTCAATGTGCGGATGGTACCCGGGTTTGGAGAAGAGGAGACTCTCCTCCGGACCCGGGTACCATAGAACCTGTAAAAAAAGAATAAAATAAAAAATAAATATTATTCTTACCTTCTGATGGCCCCCGGTGTCTTTATCCGATGCGTCCTGGCTTGCCAGCAGCTTGCGATGGTCTGAAAAGGACCTGCCGTGACGTCATTTAGTCATGTGACGGGTCACGTGACCGCTGACGTCGGCAGGCCATCAGAAAGTAATTATATATCTATTTTTTACCATTCTTTTATGGTCACACTATATAAATCCATGCCGGTTGCATGGATTTATATAGTGTGACCAAGTTGTCAAGCACTTTCCAAGTGATGCTAAAATCGCTTGGAAAGCGCTTGTCATCCCTCATGCGGAAATGCATGTGAAGAACGCTTCACATCCGCAAGTCCCTGGCAGGAAAAACGCATGTACAATCCGCATGTACAATCCGCATGCGTTTTTTCTGCCAGGGAGATGCAGAAACGCTCAAAAAAAATCCGGAGCATTTCTGCATCGTGGGCGGGCACATAGCCTTACATTAATTCTATGACTCAATATTGAGCACAAGTAGCCATCTATACACAGCAGGAGGCCGCACGTAGCCATCTATACACAGCAGGAGGCCGCACATAGCCATCTATACACAGCAGGAGGCCGCACGTAGCCATCTATGCAAAGCAGGAGGCCGCACGTAGCCATCTATACACAGCGGGAGGCTGCACGCAGCCATCTATACACAGCGGGAGGCCGAGCATAGCCATCTATACACAGCGGGAGGCCGCACGGCGCCATCTATACACAGTAGGAGGCCGCACAGCGCCATCTATACACAGCGGGAGGCCGCACGTAGCCATCAATACACAGCGGGAGCCGCACGGCGCCATCTATACACAGCGGGAGGCCACACGGCGCCATCTATACACAGCAGGAGGCTGCACGGCGCCATCTATACACAGCGGGAGGCCGCACGCCGCCATCTATACACAGTAGGGGGCCGCATGGCGCCATCTATACACAGTGGGAGGCAGCACGATGCCATCTATACACAGCAGGAGGCCACATGATGCCATCTATACACAGCGGGAGGACGCACGGTGACATCTATACACAGCAGGAGGCCACACGGCGCCATCTATACACAGCGGGAGGCCGCACGGTGCTATCTATACACAGTAGGGGGCTGCACGGCGCCATCTATACACAGCGGGAGGCAGCAGGATGCCATCTATACACAGCAGGGGGCCGCACGATGCCATCTATGCACAGCGGGAGTCCGCATGGCGCCATCTATACACTGCAGGGGGCCGCACGGCGCCATCTATACACAGCAGGAGGCCGCAAGTAGCCATCTATACACAGAAGGAGGCCACACGTAGCCATCTATACACAGCGGGAGGGCACACGGCGCCATCTATATACAGCGGGAGGCCGCACGGCGCCATCTATACACAGCAGGAGGCCGCAAGTAGCCATCTATACACAGAAGGAGGCCGCACGTAGCCATCTATACACAGCGGGAGGCCACACGGCGCCATCTATATACAGCGGGAGGCCGCATGGCGCCATCTATACACAGCGGGAGGCCGCACGGCGCCATCTATACACAGCGGGAGGCCGCACGGCACCCCCCCGAGACAGCAGGAGGCCACACAGCACCATCTATACTCAGCAGGAGGCCACACGCAGTCACACACGCAGTCAAGCACACACACAAACATATACAGACATATCCATACATGCATAAACACATTTGAAACACAAAAATACATATAAACAGACATCACACAATGATATCTGCCTGCACACACACACACACATACATACACACACACACACACACTCACTCACACACACATACACACACACACTCACCATCCCCCGGCTCGGCTCCAGTCCTCATGCTCTTTTCCGGTGCAGCACTGCAGGCTGGGTGCGCACTGCGTGACGTCACAGCTAGGAGACACGGCCGCACACAGGGCCATGTCTCCTAGCAGTGACGCGGCCGGGCCAGCACAGGGAAGTTAACTGCTGCAGTGCTGGCCCGGCCGAAGGAGAAGCAGCGGCCGTGCGCCTCTGCTGGGGGAGCAGTCCGAGGGCCCCCCCGCCACTGTCTGCCGGTATGTGCCGCGGCACCCCACATAAAATGAGGGCAATCTGGCCATAGACACCCCGGAGCCCCAGGCCTCCTGGAGGTTCGGGGCCCCGGGCGGTAGCCCGGATTTCCCTCATTATAATCCGCCTATGAATGTGTGCATTCCAGCCCCTTGTAAGAGTGTATAATATGTTGACAGCAGAATCATTTGAGTATAATATGTAGACAGTGGAGCTATATGCTTGTGTTTAGCTGAGCTGTGTGAGCTTACTGCATATATACAGAGACATCTCTTTGCTGCCCACTGCAAGAACAGACAAATCTTGACTATTTGTATATTACAGCCTCGATTCATCAAGAATGGTGATTTTCATGTCAGTCAGTGGAAAAGTATAAGGGTATGTGCACACGATCCAGACAGGCAGCGCTTTGGACGCAGCATACTTTATGATATAAAATACTGACCAAATACTGAACATGTGAATATGGCCTTAAACTATGAAAAGATGAGAGGTATTAGTGAAAAGAAAATTGAATACTCTCATCCAGTATTGCCAAATCTGCATTTTGAACTTTCCTAGCAGTTCGCGCCATAAATACAAAACAAAATAGTTCACTATGCTGATAGTTCACTTGTGTTTACATTCAACATTAAACACTATGAAAATGTGAAAAATGATGAAACTATTTGTCATTTGTATGTAATCTGTGTGGAGTCCATTTTCATATTGTAGCAGTTATTAAAACGTTACAAAACTAAATACATTTTTAAAGAATTGTAATTTGTCCTTAAACGTACTTCTTTACCAGGAAAGATCTTTGAACAAATTATTAAACAGCATGTATGTAAGTACTTGGATAAGAATACAGTAATTAACCAGAGCCAGCATGGGTTTGTAGCAAACAAGTCATGCCAGACTAATCTAATTTCCTTCTATGATGGAATCACTGACTGGGTGGATCAGGGAAATGCGGTAGATATAGTATATCTCGACTTCAGCAAAGCATTTGTTAAGGTATTTCATACTATCCTTATTGAAAAAATAACTGAGTATGGGATTGACAAGGCTACTGTTAGGTGGATTCACAACTGGCTCAGTGATCGTACGAATAAATGGTTGCACATACACAACACAGAGTGTTTCAAGTGGGGTACTACAAGGCTCTGTCCTGGCCCCAGTGTTGTTCAACATTTTTATAAATGATCTAGATAAGGGAACTGAAGGAAAACTAATTAAATTTGCAAACAATGCAAAACTAGGAGGGATAGCTAACACTAGAGGAGACAGAGAAAGGATTCATAAGGATCTAGATAAGCTTGAACAATGGGCACTGACTAATAGAATGGTATTTAACAGGGAGAAATGTAAGATTCTACATCTGGGCAAGAAAAATGAAAATTACATCTATAAAATGGGAGGGATAGAACTAAGCAACAGCACGTGTGAAATAGACTTAGGTATACTAATAGATCACAGCATGCATATGAGTCATCAGTGTGATACAGCAGCAAAAAAAGCAAACACAGTTCTGGGATGTATTAAGAGAAGCAAAGATTCTAGATCACATGAAGTAATTATCCCCCTCTACTCCTCCTTGGTCAGGTCTCATCTGGAATACTATGTCCAGTTCTGGTCACTACATTTGAAAAAAGACATGGATGGTGAGAGGACTGCAAACTATGTCCTATGAGGAACGGTTAAAGGATCTGGGAATGCTTAGCTTGCAAAAAAGAAGGTTAAGTGCAGACTTAATAGCTGTATACAAATATTTGAAGGGATGTCACAGTATAGAGGGATCATCCTTATTCTCATTTGCACATGGAAACACGAGAAGCAATAGAATGAAACTGAAAGAGAGAAGATACAGATTAGATATTAGAAAAAACTTTTTGATAGTGAGGGTGATCAATGAGTGGAACAGGATGCCACGAGAGGTGGTGAGTAGTGATGAGCGAGCTATGATGGGCTCATAGCATCATCGGGTCTATATAAGATCCGGGACGCTATGCTCGGCATAGTGTAACAATAGAAACAGGCAGAGCGGGTAGCTGCTGAACTATGGACAGAGTTTTATCTGTGTATAGGCAGTGATTACACATCACTTTCATTTCTTTCAACTGCAACAACAGCCCTTATTATGTCGAATTATAATCAATATTAATACTGTTGTTAGCAGCACTTAGGGATAGACTGTAAGACAGGATAGGGTTAATTGCACGTCCTTTCTGCTGCAACTCATTTGAAAAGCGCTTCTCAAGGCTACTAATATTCTTTTTGCTCTTAATCCTGCAAATTGTTCTGAGCAAGGAAACATTATATGCTATTTATCCTGCTCCAGTTGTGTGTTAAAAGCATACAGCCAGACTTTGTTGGTTGCAATACTATCGCTATATACCGCAAGCAATGAAACAAGTCCATCTGAGGTGTGTTAAATTTTCTGCGATACAAGTCCTGCAAAGTTTGTTCAGCAGGGAAATATTAAATGCCATTTAAACTGCCAGACTTGGTTGGTTAGCAATAGCATCGCTATATTGCTACTACAGTGTAACAAGTCCTTCTGAGGTGAGCAAATTTTCTTGTGACACTAAGCCTACAAAGTTTTTTCAGCAGGGAAATATCATATGTAATTTAAAATGGGCAAGGCATGTGGTAAGGGATGGGGAAGTGGATGTGATGCTGATAATGAGAGCAGAGGCTGAGGGCAAGGTGAAACTGTGCTTGCTGCGGGAGCACAAAAAACACACACATCATGTATACCTAGTTTCACGTCCCACTTTTTAGGAGGGCACGAAGCACCACTCTTGAAGCCAGATCAGTGTGAAAAGGTTGTTGGTTGGATAGCAGATAATGCTTTCAGTCAGTTTTCCAGCACCACCCTGTCTACTACACGGTCCAGTCTCAGTAGCTGTGATTCTGCATCACATAATCCTCATCCTGATCCTCCTTCCTCCCACCATTTTGAGTGCCCGGAGGCAAGTGATCCCACACTTGGACACTCCGAAGAGTTGTTCACATTTCCATTTATAGATTCTGCCCTCTCGCCCTGCCCATTTCAAGCGAGACATGAGGAGATCGCAGGTAGCGATGCCAAAATATTTGAGTAGCCATGGTCACAAGAAGGCGACGGTGGAAAACTGCAATTAGTGTCGCAAGAGGTGGATGATGATTATACACAACTGGCAACAAGTGATGTTGTTAAGTCAGCAAGTCGAGAGGAGGACCAGGGTATGGAAGTTGAAGACGAGGTGGTGGACGATGAAGTCCTTGATCCAACCGGGAAAGGTGACATGCAGAGCAAGGACAGCAGCACAGAGGGGGAGGGATCCAAAGAACCACAACAGGCAGGAAGAGGAAGTGAGGTGGCCACAGAAACAAGGCGGGCAACTGTTCCACAGAGCATCAATACGGGGGAAGTTACTAGGCCAAGGGTTAGGTGTTCCCAAGTCTGGCGCTTTTTTTAAAGATTGTCCAGTTAACGCAAAAAACGACATTTGCAGCATCTGCCACTCCATCATCAGCAGTGGTAGCACAACTACCAACCTGACCACTAGCATGCTAATGACATGACAGCAAAGCACCTGACTAGTTGGGTCGAACACCAGGGTCCAGAAACAGTGTCTGCGGGTAACACCACTGCCTCTTCCCCTGTTCTACGTGCACGCCAATCCCCTGACTATGACGCAGGCGAAGATGCCACCCACCCTAAACCTGTCTTTGCATACTTGCAACTACCGTCAGCAACCACGTCCATGTCCTTGTCCCAGTACAGCGTTCAGTTGTCCCTTCCCCATTCCTTGGAACGCAAGTGTAAATACGCAGCCACCAACCCACAATCCATAATGCTAAAAAACCACATTTTCAGACTGATTGCCCTGGAAATGTTGCCGTTTAGACTTGTGGAGACGGAAACTTTCTGCAAGCTCATGGCGGTGGCCATCCCTCAGTACTTGGACCCCAGCCGCCACTATTTCTCCCGGTGTGCCGTCCCCACCTTACACAAGCACATGTCTCATAACATCAGCCATGCCCTGATCAACGTTGTTACTGGGAAGGTTAACTTAACCACAGAAATGATTAAGACATACCACAGAAGAGTCCGCATAATCTCACAAGAGATATACCACCACTATGGGAATACTCATGGACAAATATTAGGGGAGCATCGCAAAAAACACTAGGGAAAGGAAAAGAGAGAAGCAGTGACATAAAGCCCATGAACATTTGTTGGTGTAAAAAATATATACCTTTATTAAACATATATTTTTTAGAAAAACAGTTCAATCGCATAATAAGTATTTGACACCAATGGCAATGTACAGAGAAGAATGGACGTACCAAACATCCAGGCCTTTTGGCATATCAATACAATCGATGATTAGATTTGCATGCTCCAATCTATACTACCACTCAAGTGTTCCAACCAATCTAGGGCCATTTGTAGACCATATATGATAACGTATGTTATATATAGAGTATATAGCTACCTTTAATTGCAGTGAGCCAGGAGCGTACCAATGGCTGGATGGTGAACATCCACCCCAACGTTTCGGCGAACCTTCGTCAGGGGGCTAATTAATTGGACCTATAAGGACCTATAAGTACTAATTTTACTAGGTATAGACACTCCTAGCCAAAACAGTGTCCAGACATTACAAGGTCACCTTAGTAAAAAGTACCACAGCCAAATAGGACAAACAATAATAGAAATTGTCATAGTGCATACACGAGTGCAAAAAAGTGTCAATCTCACTCATTTCGTCTGTAGAGGGTAACCATATCGGACAGATTCATCTGGATATCCAGGAGCCGCTGTTGGTACGCATTTTGGGCAACACTAATTACTGGTTGGTCACACTTCTAGACTCACGCTACAAGTAGAGCTTTCCATCTCTCCTTTCCATGGCTGAGAGGTCTAATAAAATGTTGCAGTACCAGAAGGTCCTAGTTGAAGATTTATTAAAAGAATTCCCATCTGACAATGCTGGCGGCAGAGGTCACAGTTCCTTGGACAACCAAGGAGTACAGACAAGGGAGACACACACCAGATGCAGTAGAGGCAGGGGAACACTATAAAAGGTCTGGGATAGTTTTCTCAGACCCTTCCAGCGCCCAGGCTCTGATGCGCTGGGTACTCTGACAAGGAGGGAAAAGTTTTGGAAGATGCAAGGAGTACCTTGCCTACCCTACCAGCATCCTCCATGATTCCTCTGTGCCTTATAACTAATGGGTATCCAAGCTAGACACGAGGCATGAACTGTCTCTCTACGCCTTGGAGGTCCTGGCCTCCCCTTCCATTAGCATTTTGTCAGAGCGGGATTTTAGTGCTGCCGGGGGTATTATAACTGATAGTTGCATCCGCCTGTCAACTGAAAATGCTGACAGGCTGACTCTTAACAAAATGAACAAAGGCTGGATTGGCCCAGATTTCTCAACACCACCAGATGACAGCAGCGGAACATAAACTCAAATCACTGTTTTGTTTTTTTCTGCACCCCTTCCCACCCAAACATGGTGCTTCAGAATTTCATCTTTTTTATGTCATCCTCCTCCTTCGCCTCCTCCTCCTCCACCACCATATCAACACGGTGATCATGCTACCATTGCTATAATTTTTTTAAGGGTTTATGATGCCCGCATTGAGAATTTTTAGAGGCTTACCTCTAACATTCTTTGATATGTATGTACAGTACAGACCAAAAGTTTGGACACACCTTCTCATTTAAAGATTTTTCTGTATTTTCATGACTATGACTATACTTAACAAAAAAGTGTGAAACAACTGAAAATATGTCTTACATTCTAGGTTCTTCAAAGTAGCCACCTTTTGCTTTGATGACTGCTTTGCACAATCTTGGCATTCTCTTGATGAGCTTCAAGAGGTAGTCACCGGAAATGGTCTTCCAACAATCTTGAAGGAGTTCCCAGAGATGCTTAGCACTTGTTGGCCCTTTTGCCTTCACTCTGCGGTACAGCCCACCCCAAACCATCTCGATTGGGTTCAGGTCTGGTGACTGTGGAGGCCAGGTCATCTGGCGTAGCACCCCATCACTCTCCTTCTTGGTCAAATAGCCTTTACACAGCCTGGAGGTGTGTTTGGGGTCATTGTCCTGTTGAAAAATAAATGATGGTCCAACTAAACGCAAACCGGATGGAATAGCATGCTGCTGCAAGATGCTGTGGTAGCCATGCTGGTTCAGTATGCCTTCAATTTTGAATAAATCCCCAACAGTGTCACCAGCAAAACACCCCCACACCATCACACCTCCTCCATGCTTCACGGTGGGAACCAGGCATGTAGAGTCCATCCGTTCACCTTTTCTGCGTCGCACAAAGACACGGTGGTTGGAACCAAAGATCTCAAATTTGGACTCATCAGACCAAAGCACAGATTTCCACTGGTCTAATGTCTATTCGTTGTGTTCTTTAGCCCAAAGAAGTCTCTTCTGCTTGTTGCCTGTCCTTAGCGGTGGTTTCCTAGCAGCTATTTTACCATGAAGGCTGTAATGCACACGCCCGGACTGACTGGCGTGTGCGTGTTTATGTAGTGATTCCACTGTGCCATGAACCGGAGAGTGCCTGGAGGGGCGTAACTAAGTATCTGCCCGATCCGACCAAGGTCGCACGACGGCATACGACGCCAGTGCACCAGGGAGGAACCGAGCAGAGGAACCAGGGTCTACTCCAGGTCAGACTCCGGACACGGCTGTTGACCCACACCGGGGAATACAGAGACAGGCAGACTAGAGAGCAGGCTGGGTAGGGTCCAGTACAGACTGGGAGACAAATTCGAAACCGCAGACGCGGTGGACAGGGCCGAGCAAAGCGAAACCGCAGACGCGGTGGACAGGGCCGAGCAAAGCGAAACCGCAGACGCGGTGGACAGAGCTAAGCAAAGCGGAAACTGCAGACGCGGTGGACAGAGCAGAGCAAAGCGAAAACCGCAGACGCGGCGGACAGAGCTGAGCAAAGCAAAAACCGCAGACGCGGTGGACAGAGCTGAGCAAAGCGAAAACCGCAGACGCGGTGGACAGAGCTGAGCAAAGCGAAAACCGCAGACGCGGTGGACAGAGCTGAGCAAAGCGAAAACCGCAGACGCGGTGGACAGAGCTGAGCAAAGCGAAAACCGCAGACGCGGTGGACAGAGCTGAGCAAAGCGAAAACCGCAGACGCGGTGGACAGAGCTGAGCAAAGCGAAAACCGCAGACGCGGTGGACAGAGCTGAGCAAAGCGAAAACCGCAGACGCGGTGGACAAGGCTCTGTTCACACAGAACAGACTAGAAGAGAAAGGCAGAACCAGATACCCACAGGGTACTTGCAGAGAAGTAGCGAGTGGACCACAAACTCACAAACGGAAGTACAGTGACAATGAGCAGGAGTTAGGTACGAGTACAGACTCTGCAGAAAAAGGAAAGGAACGGACATAGAGAAAAAACAGGTAAAAGATAGGAGAGAGTTCAGACTGGAACTGAGTGTACGGAGGAGACCGACACTGCAGCGGGATACAGGAGCGGGTCTGGGAATACGGCCCCCAGAGAGGCAGGACGAACAGGCAAGGAGCGTGTTCAGACTGGCCTGGAAATACAGCCTCCAGGAAGGCGGAACGAACAGGCAAGGAACGAGTACAGACTGCAGGTTAAGGTACACAGATAGGACACAGTACAGACATGGAAACAGATACTGAAAGACTGGTAACATAGACAGGACCTGGCATGTCAGAGACAAAAGCCAACTGACAGGGCAAAATGCTCAGGCATCAGTTAATTGGGGCAGCTGGTTTAAATACCAGGTGATAGACAGCAATAGGCTGAGGACGCACAAGGGGTGTGCCTGCAGCAGGTACAAAAAGCAGGAAGTGATCGGGCGCCGCCCTTAAGCAGCAGACACAGAAGCAAACAGACAGCATGGAGGGAAGCCAGAGAGACACCCTGGACTGGAGATCAAGTGCGCGCTCTTGCACAGTGGGAGATGGACCACTATGCAAGGATGCCGCCAGGTATGTTACAGTACCCCCCACCTTACGCCCCCTCTTCTTCAGGCCTGCCAGAATGTTCCACAGGGAATTCGAGGGCCAATCCTTTACTTCAAGGAGATCACTTCCACTGTCCACTGGAGAAACTGGTCTCATCTGGGTAGCTAGGATGCTACCTCCTATCCAGCCATCCTCAGCAACAGACGAAATGGGTGGAGTACCAGGAACAGCACACAAGGAAGTCTCTCTCCACTTATTATCAGGTAGCACCCCAGAGGGTTCAGGAGACAACTGGAAGTCCTCCGCCGGGTTGGAGGAGTGCAGAGACTCGGGGGTAACCTCTGCTTCGGGGTACATCTTGTCAAACTCACAGGATGAAATGGGCGAGGTATCAGGTACAAGGTGTAGAAAAGTCCCTGTTACCTTGTTATCTGGTGGTACCTAGGAGGATTCAGAAAACAACTGCTGGTCCTCCGCCGGGTCGGAATAGTGCAGAGACTCGGGGGTAACCTCTGCTTCGGAGTACACTAGGTCGGACTCGCTGGATGAAGCGGGCGAGGTATCAGGTACCGAATTTAGAAGAGTACCTGTCCATTCGTTATCAGGTAGCACCCCGAAGGGTTCAAGAGACAACTGGAGGTCCTCCGCCTGGTCGGAGGGGTGTAGAGACTCGGGGGTAACCTCTGCTTCAGAGTACACTAGGTCGGACTCGCTGGATGAAGCGGGCGAGGTATCAGGTACTGAGTATAGGAGAGTACCTGTCCATTCGTTATCAGGTAGCACCCCGAAGGGTTCAGGAGACAACTGGAGCTCCTCCGCCTGGTCGGAGGGGTATAGAGACTCGGGGATAACCTCTGCTTCGGAGTACACTAGGTCGGACTCACTGGAAGAAGCGGCCGAGGTATCAGGTACCGAGTATAGGAGAGTCTCTGTCCATTCGCTATCAGGTAGCACCCCGAAGGGTTCAGGAGACAACTGGAGGTCCTCCGCCTGGTCGGAGGGGTGTAGAGACTCGGGGATAACCTCTGCTTCGGAGTACACTAGGTCGGACTCACTGGACGAAGTGGGCGAGGTATCAGGTACAGAGTATAAAGAAGGCTCTGTCCATTCGCTACCAAGTAGCACCCCAAAGGGTTCTGGAGACAACTGGAGGTCCTCCGCCCGATCGGAGAGGTGTAGAGACTCGGGAGTAACCTCTGCTTCGGAGAACACTAGGTTGGACTCACTGGACGAAGCGACCGAGGTATCAGGTACCGAGTATAGGAGAGTCTCTGTCCATTCGCTATTAGGTAGCACCCCGAAGGGTTCAGGAGACAACTGGAGGTCCTCCGCCTGGTCGGAGGGGTGTAGAGACTCGGGGATAACCTCTGCTTCGGAGTACACTAGGTCAGACTCACTGGACGAAGTGGGCGAGGTATCAGGTACAGAGTATAAGGAAGGCTCTGTCCATTCGCTACCAAGTAGCACCCCAAAGGGTTCTGGAGACAACTGGAGGTCCTCTGCCCGATCGGAGAGGTGTAGAGACTCGGGAGTAACCTCTGCTTCGGAGTACACTAGGTTGGACTCACTGGACGAAGCGACCGAGGTATCAGGTACCGAGTATAGGAGAGTCTCTGTCCATTCGCTATTAGGTAGCACCCCGAAGGGTACAGGAGACAACTGGAGGTCCTCCGCCTGGTCGGAGGGGTATAGAGACTCGGGATTAACTACCGCTTTGAGGTACCCATTGTCAGGCTCACAGGACGGAGCGGACGAAGTATCGGGTACCGGGTGTAGGGAAGTCTCTCTCCATTTGTCATCAGGTGGTATCCCGGAGGATTCAGGAGGCAACAGGGGGTCCTCCGCCAGGTAGCAGAGATGCACAGACTCGGAGGTAATCACTGCTTCAGAGTACCCTTGGACAGGCTCACCGGTTAAAGTGGGTGAAGCATCAGATACCGGATGCAGGAAGTCCTCCTGTGTTGATTCTGGGTAGGCAGTAGTCTCTTCAGGCAGGAGAACAGGTGCGCTACCCACGCACATTACCCGTCGGGGCTGCTCCGGGATACCGGGAAATGAAGCTTCAGCAGGAACCTCAAGGTTGGAATCAGGAGGTCTTTGGGAGAACAGACCCTGGCGTGACGGCTTGCCTCTACGCCTAACACGTCTGGACTGCCTCTTGAGATCGTGAGAAGTATTCCGGAGAGCGTAGTCATCCTGTCTGGATTCTGGGTGGGCAGTAGTCTCTACGGGCAGGAGGACTAGTGCGCTACCCACACACATTACCCGTCGGGGCTGCTCCGGGATTTTGGGAAGTGAAGCTTCAGCAGGGGCTTCAGGGTTAGGGTCCTCGAAGACCATACGAAAGGCCACCAGGAAGGCCTGCAGGTCAAGGACGACAGGATCCCATGCTTCTCATAGGGGGGTGACCCATTTCAAGGCATCACCCGCTAGGTAGTCAATCATAAAGGCCACTTTAGCCCAATCGGAAGGAAAATAGAGAGGGTAAGCCTTGAAGTGTAGCATGCATTGCTCCACAAAAGCACGACTCTGTCTTGGATCCCCATAGTAACGTGACGGATCCGCAGGAACGAGAGCTGATAGATCCATCTGGACGGGTGCGTAATTCGCCTGGAACTCAGCTAGAGAAAAAAGAAAATTTATTTATTTTTAATGCACGTATTCGCTGGAAAAAAGTCTCAGAGAGCGAAGGCCGTGGGGCTCAACGGGAACCATGGCCTAAGCATGCTGTAATGCACACGCCCGGACTGACTGGCGTGTGCGTGTTTATGTAGTGATTCCACTGTGCCATGAACCGGAGAGTGCCTGGAGGGGCGTAACTAAGTATCTGCCCGATCCGACCAAGGTCGCACGACGGCATACAACGCCAGTGCACCAGGGAGGAACCGAGCAGAGGAACCAGGGTCTACTCCAGGTCAGACTCCGGACACGGCTGTTGACCCACACCCGGGAATACAGAGACAGGCAGACTAGAGCGCAGGCTGGGTAGGGTCCAGTACAGACTGGGAGAAAAATTCGAAACCGCAGACGCAGTAGACAGGGCCGAGCAAAGCGAAACCGCAGACGCGGTGGACAGGGCCGAGCAAAGCGAAACCGCAGATGCGGTGGACAGGGCCGAGCAAAGCGAAACCGCAGACGCGGTGGACAGGGCCGAGCAAAGCGAAACCGCAGATGCGGTGGACAGAGCTAAGCAAAGCGAAAACCGCAGACGCGGTGGACAGAGCAGAGCAAAGCGAAAACCGCAGACGCGGCGGACAGAGCTGAGCAAAGCGAAAACTGCAGACGCGGCGGACAGAGCTGAGCAAAGCGAAAACCGCAGACGCGGCGGACAGAGCTGAGCAAAGCGAAAACCGCAGACGCGGCGGACAGAGCTGAGCAAAGCGAAAACCGCAGACGCGGCGGACAGAGCTGAGCAAAGCGAAAACCGCAGACGCGGCGGACAGAGCTGAGCAAAGCGAAAACCGCAGACGCGGTGGACAGAGCTGAGCAAAGCGAAAACCGCAGACGCGGTGGACAGAGCTGAGCAAAGCGAAAACCGCAGACGCGGTGGACAGAGCTGAGCAAAGCAAAAACCACAGACGCGGTGGACAGAGCTGAGCAAAGCGAAAACCGTAGACGCGGTGGACAGAGCTGAGCAAAGCGAAAACCGCAGACGCGGTGGACAGAGCTGAGCAAAGCGAAAACCGCAGACGTGGTGGACAGAGCTGAGCAAAGCGACCACCGCAGACGTGGTGGACAGAGATGAGCAAAGCGAAAACCGCAGACGCGGTGGACAGAGCTGAGCAAAGCGAAAACCGCAGACGCGGTGGACAGAGCTGAGCAAAGCGAAAACCGCAGACGCGGTGGACAAGGCTCTGTTCACACAGAACAGACTAGAAGAGAAAGGCAGAACCAGATACCCACAGGGTACTTGCAGAGAAGTAGCGAGTGGACAACAGACTCACAAACGGAAGTACAGTGACAATGAGCAGGAGTTAGGTACGAGTACAGACTGCAGAAAAAGGAAAGGAACGGACATAGAGAAAAAACAGGTAAAAGATAGGAGAGAGTTCAGACTGGAACTGAGTGTACGGAGGAGACCGACACTGCAGCGGGATACAGGAGCGGGTCTGGGAATACGGCCCCCAGAGAGGCAGGACGAACAGGCAAGGAGCGTGTTCAGACTGGCCTGGAAATACAGCCTCCAGGAAGGCGGAACGAACAGGCAAGGAACGAGTACAGACTGCAGGTTAAGGTACACAGATAGGACACAGTACAGACATGGAAACAGATACTGCAAGACTGGTAACATAGACAGGACCTGGCATGTCAGAGACAAAAGCCAACTGACAGGGCAAGATGCTCAGGCATCAGTTAATTGGGGCAGCTGGTTTAAATACCAGGTGATAGACAGCAATAGGCTGAGGACGCACAAGGGGTGTGCCTGCAGCAGGTACAAAAAGCAGGAAGTGATCGGGCGCCGCCCTTAAGTAGCAGACACAGAAGCAAACAGACAGCATGGAGGGAAGCCAGAGAGACACCCTGGACTGGAGATCAAGTGCGCGCTCTTGCACAGTGGGAGATGGACCACTATGCAAGGATGCCGCCAGGTATGTTACAAAGGCCTGCTGCACAAAGTCTCCTCTTAACAGTTGTTGTAGAGATGTGTCTGCTGCTAGAACTCTGTGTGGCATTGACCTGGTCTCTAATCTGAGATGCTGTTAACCTGCTATTTCTGAGGCTGGTGACTCGGATAAACTAATCCTCAGAAGCAGAGGTGACTCTTGGTCATCCTTTCCTGGGGCAGTCCTCATGTGAGCCAGTTTCTTTGTAACGCTTGATGGTTTTTGCAACTGCACTTGGGGACACTTTCAAAGTCTTCCCAATTTTTCGGACTGACTGACCTTCATTTCTTAAAGTAATGATGGCCACTCGTTTTTCTTTACCTAGCTGCTTTTTTCTTGCCATAATAAAAATTCTAACAGTCTATTCAGTAGGACTATCAGCTGTGTATCCATCAGACTTCTGCACAACACAATTGATGGTCCCAACCCCATTTATAAGGCAAGAAATCCCACTTATTAAACCTGACAGGGCACACCTGTGAAGTGAAAACCATTTCCGGTGACTACCTCTTGAAGCTCATCAAGAGAATGCCAAGAGTGTGCAAAGAAGTCATCAAAACAAAAGGTGGCTACTTTGAAGAACCTAGAAGATAGGACATATTTTCAGTTGTTTCACACTTTTTTGTTAAGTATATAATTCCACATGTATTAATTCATAGTTTTGATGCCTTCAGTGTGAATGTACAATTTTCAAAGTCATGAAAATACAGAAAAATCTTTAAATGAGAAGGTGTGTCCAAACTTTTGGTCTGTACTGTACATACATATCAATGAATGTTAGAGGTAAGCCTCTAAAAATTCTCAATGCGGGCATCATAAACCCACTAGAATCCCCAGAAGGGTTGATGAAATAACAGTCCGTGATGCAGCTACATTAAACTAATAGCTTTCTTCAGGGCTAATTCAAATAGCTTCTATTCTCTAATAATACCGCTCTTATCTGCAATTCGTGTACAGCTGAGCTGTCACAGTAGGGATAGCATATTACAGGCATCTAGTCAAGGATTATTGCTTTATAAATTATAATCCTTGCCGCTGCAGCCTAAAAAAAATATCAAGGTAACGTCTATTCTATTTCCTATTAATACCGCTGTTAGCTGCATTTAGTATAGGGATAGATGCTAGGTATCATCTGTTGGAAATGAGTTGAAATGAGTTTTCATTCTGGTCACATACATCTCTTCCACTGTCCATAACTTGATTGCTGTTTTTCCATACACTCATTGACAGATTCATATTTTTTACGGTGATCTATACTCAGAAATTCATCAAAGCAGGTAGGGTTGCTTGCGTTCCTTCACAGTTTGTTGCTGACATGTACAATAAAAAATCTTTTCAGGGCCAATTCAAATCCATTCTATATTCTGCATTATTACTGCTCTTATCAGAAATTCATGTAGGGTCAGCTGTCGCAGTAGGGATAGCGTATTACAGGCATCTAGTCAGGGATTATTACCTTATAGTCCTTGCTGCTGCAACATAAAAAAAATAACAAGGTAACATTTTTTTTTATTTTACTCACTTATATAGCGCCATTAATTCCAAAGTGCTTCACAGACAATATTGGCACTGTCCCCATTGGGGCTCACAATCTACATTCCCTATCAGTTTGTCTCTGGAAGGAAACCGGAGAACCCGGAGGAGACCCATGCAAACACGGGAAGAACATACAAACTCCTTGCAGATGTTGTCCTTGGTGGGATTTGAACCCAGGACCCCAGTGCTGCAAGGCTGCAGTGCTAACCACTGAGCCACCGTGCTGCATCTATTCTATTCCCTATTAATATCGCTGTTAGCTGTGTCTAGTGTAGGGATAGGTGCTAGATATCATCTGCTGGAAATGAGTGTTCATTCTGGTCATATACATCTCTTCCACAGTCCATAACTTGATTGAAATTTATCAAAGCAGGCAAAATTAACTGATTTAATGAGTCCATTTGCAGTTTCTCTGTAGCATCTGTATGTAAGAAGTACTGGTCGGAGACTTTACGCTACTGGAGCTGGAATTACCACTTCAGAACTCTCCAGTGCTTTGTTTCCATCCAATTATGGGTGCTTCTTCAAGAATGTTTATGGTCATACTCCTTCTGGAAGATCCATGACCTAGGATGCAAACCCAGCTTTCTGACACTGGGTATACATTGTGACCCAAAATCTTCTGGGAATCGTCACATTTCATGATGTCGTGCACACAGTTAAGGCACCCAGTGTCAGAGGTAGCAAACCAATCCCTAAATATCTTTGAACCTCCACCATATTTGACTGTAAGTACTATGTTCTTTTACTTCTAGGCCTCATTCCATTTACAGTAAATAGTTGAATGATATGCTTTACCAGAAAGCTCAATCTTGGTCTCAACTGCCCACAAGACACCTGCTGGCCCTCTAAAAATAGTGAGGGCCACCTGCTGGCCCTCTATAAATTGTGAGGGCCGCCTGCTGGCCCTTCAAGTTTCAAACTTTATGGTTTTAATACAGAAAAGAAAATTTGCCCACCTCAGATGGATAAATTATATTGCAGTAGTAATATACGGCTATGCAAAGCAAGTCGGCTGCTGGCCCTCCAAAAATGCTTTGTGAGGGCTGGCTGCTGGCCCTCTAAAACTGTTGAGTGAGGGCCGGCTGCTGACCCTATAAAATTAGAGTAAGGGCCATCTGATGGCCATCTAAAAATATTGACGGCCGCCTGCACGGCCGATAGCACTGTAGAAATAGGCTTTGTGACTTTCAGAGTTCCTCCTTCATAAATTAAACAGGATGTGTCAGATCATGTCTAAGACACCACATGGCCAGATAATATAGTAAAGTGTTAAAATTACATTTACTGGTGAATGTTTTTTGCACCATTGAAGGCAATGCGAACCTGAAAAAACACTACGTGTGAACATAGCCCAAGGTGTGGTGGAGCATTTTTTTTTCTATTATATATATACAAGTCATAATCCTGGAAAGAATGTTTCTTAACATTCTTTCCAGTAAAATCCATTTTATCTTCGGTTTTGTATGTTTTATTGTCAGTCCGTAAAAGTAGCGTAATGCTTAGACAACATTGTTTCCAGCAGTGACCTGGGATACAGAGATGCTTCAAAGGGTCTTCTCCATGCTGTTCCCATGCCATTTCAGTGCTGTTTCCATCAATTTGAGCAATTTTTATACCCCTCCAGACCACCAGGGGGGCCACCAGAAAAATGCTAGCATTCCTCATTGACTTCCATTATACTCGTTACTCGGGTAGAGCACCCAAGCATTACGATGTGCTCGACTCGAGTAACGAGCACCCGAGCATTTTAGTGCTCGCTCATCACTAGTGGTGAGTTCTCCTTTAATGGAAGTCTTCAAACAAAGGCTGGACAGTCATCTGTCTAAGATGGTTTAGTGAATCCTGCATTGGGTAGGGGGTTGGACACGATGACCCTGGAGGTCCCTTCCAACTCTAACATTCTATGATTCTAAATCAAATGCTTGATGGTGGCCCCGTATGGAATTTGATTTTTTGGGATGCACCCAAAGATTTGAGATAGCGAGGCTTATCTGATATATGGAAGAAACTAGTGAATGATGCAATTTTTTTTCATGCACAGATTTGGTCAATTATAAAAAAAGGCTCATCTGCACAACCCCCATTACATAACATTAGAATGAGTACTGTCCGTGAAAAGACCAAAAATATAGTCATGTGAACTTAGTCTAACGCTGGAATTATTCACAGAAGCTATTGACCATTCCATGCTAAGGAGATATCATACAGATGTCTGCGTTGCTCATTCATTTGCCTAACTCAAAAAGCTGCCAAGAATGAAAAAGAGCATACCTTGTGAAAGCCAAGATTATTGGGCAAAATAGTGCAGCATCTTGCTATACTCTTGTACAGTAAAATGCTGGACCTCATTACATTACGAAAATCTAACTGGTACTAATATAATCAATGGAGTCCATTGGGTGCCACAGGTGTTAGGCATGTAGGGGATCCAGAAATTGGGTCGATTTTGTTGTTTAAGCAGACCAACAAAATAAATATCTGCATCATCTCTATGGATAAACTTATATCTCTCTTGACACATTTGTAATGGAAAATACCAGTTTACCCTAAGTATTCTAGAGTATTTTTAGTTAGAACATGCCTCTGTTATTCTTCTTTGAAGTGTATGAATATTGTCTCACCTACATTTTTCAATGCTGGGGAAGAAGAGAACGATTTTGTATGTAGGCTGGTGGTGATTGTGTTCCAGAGTTGCTTTGTAGTCACAGCCCAGCTCTGTTCACAGTGATTGTACATCCTTGAATGATGTATAAAGTCTGTATGTATTTGTTTGTTCATATGTTGTGTGTGTAATGAGCAGTACATAATATGTGTTGTAATGTGCAAGCATATATAATGTATGCATATGTGTGTATGTGTCAGTACATACTATCATTTAAGATTCTATAAAGGGGTTTTATGTAGATTTTTTAATGTTTATCATCTAGCACTAATTAAAGTGATAAATTCAACTGCTACTCACCCCCTGCTCCAAGAAGCCATTCCACCTCTGAGCTATTTACATGTTGACAGACTTTAGCTAAGATGTCACGACTGCAGTACACATGATCACTGCAGCCATCCCTGAGCTCAGCATTCATATGTGCTGTAGCCAGGACCAGGGCTGCCATCAGGGCATTACTGCCCTTACTGATGTATGGAGCCTGGTGAACAGAAGCAAAGAGGGGGGCCCAGACCCAGTCCGGGCCCCTCCTCTTGTGCTTCTGCACATCGGACCCCTGGGTATTGTACACTGGTGCAGGGAGGCTTCTTGGAGCTCCACAGAATGGCTCTGCATCTCCTAGGAAGTCCCATCATCGATTATGTGCCAGTATGTATGCGTGCCACTCGCCAGGAGGATACCAGAAGTGGAGCTGCAGGGGATCATATGAGAGTTTTTTATAAAATGAATTATATTGGCTTGGGGACAGCAAATAATGATGAACTGAGGGTGGGGAACGGGGGACAGTGAATGATGAATTGAAGGTGGAGGATGGGGAACAGTGAATGATGATTTGAGGGTGGGGAACGGGGACAGTGAGTGATGAATTGAGGGTGGGCGACGGGTGACAACGAATGATAAATCGAGGGTGGGGGATGGGGGACAGTGAATGATGAATTGAGGGTGGGGAGAACAAATGACTTGAAGTTGGGGGTGGGGAAAGCAAATAATGATGAATTGAGGGTGGGGTACAGCAAATGATAATGAATTGAGGGTGGGGGGAGAGCTAGTGATGATGAATTGAGTCTGGGGGGATGGGGGGATGGGGACAGCAAATGATAATGAATTGAGGGTGGAGTACAGCAAATGATGATGTATTGAGAGTGGGGCAGAAGAGAGAGAGGACATGACATAATGAATTGAAGCAGAGGGGGCATATAAATGTAATGAATCGGGAGAGCGAGAGGTATAGAGTGGGGGGTGTTGAGGATGCAGGAGTGTGACTGGTAATGAATTGGAGGAAAGAGTACTGGTGCTAATTAATTTATAGATTTATTTGGTGGAAAAGTGGCTATTTATAGTTCATGGGGGCACAGTGGTGGATTAAAATTTATATTTGGAATCGTGGGTTGCATAATAACTAATTAGACTTTAATGATGGGTGCACATCTGTATTCAGCTGTGTAGTGTAGAAGTTGGAAAAAAAAAGTGGGGAATGTGCTCTGGAAGCGGTGCTGTAGATAACTGTGTTATTTTCTGCAGAGACGAGTCCTGGCTGGAAGAAGTGATGGCGGTCTACGTTGGATGAAGAAGAAAAGCAAAGATGAAGGACTTCAACTAGAGATGTCACCGGTGAGTCAGTGTATTTCCTGTACACTGACACTATACACTGTATGCTATGTACAGAGCTCCTGTGTATAATGTCACAGGTGATCACTGTATTACCTGTACAGTATACACTATATACAGAGCTCCTGTGTATAATGTCACAGGTGATCCCTGAATTATCTGTTCACTGACACTATGTACAGAGCTCCTGTGTATAATGGCACTTATGGTAATATTAGTATTGTGTTGTTTTTATATTAATGATCAGTATTGTAGTATTTGGTCACTATGTGGTAGTAATATGTGATTTGGTCATGGTGTGTTACTATTTGCTCCATGTATGTGGTATTATTTGGATACTATGTGGTGGTAATATGTGATCTGGTCATGGTGGTGCGGTATTTGTTTCTTATATGTGGTATTATTCGGTCACTATGAAGTGATAATATGTGGTCTGGTCATGGTGTAGCAGTATTTGTTACTTGCATGTGGCATTATTCGGTCACTATGAGGTGGCAATAAGTAGTCTGGTCATGGTGTGGCGGTATTTTTTCCTTGTATGTGGTATTATTCGGTCACTATCTGGTGGTAATATGTGGTCTGGTCAAGGTGTGGTGGTATTTTTTCCTTGTATGTGGTATTATTGGTCACTATGTGGTGGTAATATGTAATCTGGTTATGGAGGGTGTAACATCCCTGGCGGCATGCTGGCATGGCTTACCACCTCCCACCATGCAAGACCGCCATCTTACCTATCAATCCAGGCTGCACACTTTGCTCCAGTACCTGCTGTGTCTCTTATCTGATTGCTAAAAGCGGCGGCGTGGCTACTGCTTGATTCTTAAAGTTACTGTGTGCGCACTCCTAATGCCTCCCCAGCCTACTGCTGTGAGTCACTGGATACTTAAACCCCCTCCACCCAGTAGGGGGTGCCTGAGCAACACTTTCATTCAGTGTGTTCTGTGCAACTGAATTGCCAGGTCCTGTCCTGTACCTTGTCTGTTTCCGCCCCTGGGGGCTGTATACCCAGGCCTGTTACCTGTATCTGTGACTTCTAGTCTGTCTCCACAACCCTGGGGGCTGAGTTCCCAGGCTCGTTCCTGTATCTTATTCCTGGTTCAGTTCCTGTCTGAACTGTGTCCTAGCCCGTTACCTGTTTCTCTCTATGTCCGAACCTTCTCTTTTCCTGCAGTGTCTGAACCTGCACCTAACTCCAACTCGTTGTCTCTGAACTTCTGTTTGTGAGTTTTGTGCACACTCGCTACTTCATTGTAAGTACCTTGTGTGTATCTGGTTCTGCTTGTTCACCGCACCTGCGTTTTGCTCTGCCCTGCTTGTTCTCTGCACCTGCAGTTTCACTCTGCTCTGCTTGTTCACCGCACCTGCGGTTTTGCTTCGCTCTGCTTGTCCACCGCACTGGCGGTTTCGCTCTGCTCAGCTTGTTCACCGCACCTGCGGGTTTTGCTCTGCTCTGCTTGTTTACCGCACCTGCAGGTTTTGCTCTGCTCTGCTTGTCTACTGCACCTGCGGGTTTTGTTCTGCTCTGCTTGTTTACCGCACCTGCAGGTTTTGCTCTGCTCTGCTTGTCTACCACATCTGCGGGTTTTGCTCTGCTCTGCTTGTCTACCGCATCTGCAGGTTTTGCTCTGCTCTGCTTGTCCACCGCATCTGCGGGTTTTGCTATGCTATGCTTGTCTACCGCACCTGCGGGTTTTGCTCTGCTCTGCTTGTTTACCGCACCTGCGGGTTTTGCTCTGCTCTGCTTGTCTAACGCACCTGCGGGTTTTGCTCTGCTCTTCTTGTCTACCGCATCTGCGGGTTTTGCTCTGCTCTGCTTGTCTACCGCATCTGCGGCTCCGTTTCTGTGTCCCAGTCTGTACTGGTCCCTATCCTGCCTGTGTTCCTACCTGCCAGTACCTGCCTGTCTGCATGCCAACCGTGCCTGCCAGTGCCCACCTGTCTGCATGCCAGCCGTGCCAACCAGTGCCCACCTGTCTGCATACCAGACGTGCCTGTCAATATCCACCTGTCTGCATACCAGCCGTGCCTGCCAGTACCCACCTGTCTGTATGCCAGCCTAACCTGCCTGGTCCTGCATTCTCCGGTGTGGGTCAACAGCTGTGACCGGGGTCTGACCTGGAGTAGCACCTGGTCCTTCTGCTCGGTTCCTCCCTGGTTCACGGAGTCGACTGAGCTGCCGTGTGACCTTGGTCGGACCGAGTTGATACTTAGTTACGCCCCTCCAGGCACTCCTCGGTTCATGGTCCAGTGGGATCACTAATCATGCTCATGCCAGTCAGTCCGGGCGTGTGCATAACAGTGGGTGGTATTTGCTCCTTGTATGTGGTATTATTGGTCACTATGTGGTGAAAATGTTGTCTGGTCATGATGTGGCTGTATTTGTTCCTTGTATGTGGTATTATTCAGTCACTATGTTGTGTAATATGTGGTCTGGTCACAGTGTGGCAGTATTTCTCCCTTGTACATGGTATTAGTCAGTCAATATGTGATGGTAATATTTCGTCCGGCCATGGTGTGACGGTATTTGTCCCTTGTATGTGGTATTTTTGGTCATTTTAAAAAATGTACAGTATGTAACACATTTCCTTAAAGAAAAAGAAAAATATCCCTAAAAAGAGTATTGGATATGTTAAGAAATGTTTAGTAGGTTAGAGTAGAGTAGGGACCGGCCAAAAGAGACTAATTTTTCATGGTGGCAGCTTATAAAATCTTTTGGCCAAAGTAAAAGCTGCTGGGTATGGATGTGAGATGGTGTTCAATGGGAACTGTTAATGTGTGATTGGTGAGGAAGTGGAGTTTTTCCAAGAGTCGGCGGTGGGACTATGGAAGGTTCGAGTGGTGGAGGCAGAGCTGGGGTGGAGCCTGGGCAGAATCTCAAAGGGGTCCTATTTTGCCAGTATGGGGCCCTGAAATTCCTGGTGGCAGCCCTGGTAGGGACTAGTGTTGAGCCACCCCCGTAGTGTTCGGGTTCGGTTCGGTTCGTCGAACACCGGGATGTTCGAGGAACTGTTCGTCGAACTGTTCGTCGAACACCTTAGAACACCGTCGAACACCGTTAAAACCAATGGCAGGCAAACAAAAACACATAGAAACACATAGAAAACACCTGCAAAGGTGTCCAAAAGCTGACAAACTGCTCAGAAGACACTCTCTTTAAAAAAGCCGGCCGGCAAATTCAGCAGCGGCATACACCGGTACCCGACAATTTAGACAAGAAGGAATAGAGCATCACACATAGATTAGATAGATAGAAACATGTCAGTCACACATATAAGAAGCACAGTGACAGTGTTGGTTACTGCACTTGTCATTTAGTGTAAAGGATTTATTAAAAAAAATATTAGTGTTTTCATGCACCGTCTCTTTAAAAAAGCCGGCCGGCAATTCAGCATCTGTACCCGACAATTTAGAACAGAAAGAATAGAGCTTCACACATAGATTAGATAGATAGAAACATGTCAGTCACATATATAATAAGTACAGTGATAGTGTTGCTTACTGTACTTGTCATTTAGTGTAAAGGATTTATTTAAAAAAATAATAGTGTTTTCATGCACTGTCTCTTTAAAAAAGCCGGCCGGCAATTCAGCAGCGGTACCCGACAATTTAGAACAGAAAGATAGAGCATCACACATAGATTAGATAGATAGAAACATGTCAGTCACATATATATGAAGTACAGTGATAGTGTTGGTTACTGTACTTGTCATTTAGTATTAAAATAAAGGATTTATTATTAAAAAAATTGGCGTGGGGTTCCCCTTAATTTTAGGCTCTAGCGGAGGTTAAGCAGACGGCTGGGGCAGATGTTTGAAGCCTGGGAAGGGGGTAATACCCACGGAGCTTCCCAGGCTACTAATATCAGCCCCCAGCTGAATACATAGCCTTTACTAGCTATTAAAATGGGGGACCCCCCAAAAAAAATGACGTGGGGTCCCCCCTAATTTAATAGCTAGCAAAGGCTAGGCAGACAGCTGGGGGCTGATATTAATAGCCCAGGAAGGGAGCCATGAATATTGGCCCCCTCCCAGGCTAGAAACACCAGCCGTCAGCCGCCCCAGAAATGGCGCATTCATAGGATGCGCCAATTCTGGCACTTAGCCTCGCTCTTCCACGCTGCCCTGGTGCGGTGGCAGGGGGTAATAGGGTTGGGGTTGATGTCAGCTTATAATGCCAGCTGACATCAAGCCCAGGTTAGTAATGGAGAGGCGTCTATAAGACACCCCCATTACTAACCCCATAGTCAAAGTTAAAAAAAACACAAACACCCAGAATAAAGTCCTTTAATTGAAATAAAGACACAATCCTTTATTGTTCTAAATTAAACCATACTTACCATCACGCCCATTCCAGCTGAAGCCAACGATCTCCTGCAATAAAAGAAAAATAATAAAGCAACCTCATCCTTACCTTTCCATGGTTCCCACGACAGCTTCAGCTCTGCTACATCGAGATGACAGGCTGGACCGCAGCAGAACGCTGCCATCCAGCCTGTCATCCCGCAGACACTGAGAAGCGCAGGCTTGCTTGCGCTGCTCAGCGTCTCTCTGTGACGACATCCAGATGAGCCGAGTTCATGTCCAATGAACTCGGCTCACCTCATGCACGTCACTGACAGCGTGGGAAAATTCTCACGCTGAAGCGCTGATTGCAGGAGAATTTTCCCACGCTGTCAGTGACGTGCAGGAGGTGAGCTGAGTTCATTGGACATGAGCTCACCTCATGCACATCACTGACAGCGTGGGAGAATTCGCCTGCACTCAGCACTTCAGCGTGAGAATTTTCCCACGCTGTCAGTGACGTGCATGAGGTGAGCCGAGTTCATTGGACATGACCTCGGCTCATCTGGATGCCGTCACAGCGAGACAGTGAGGAGCGCAAGCATGCCTGCGCTTCTCAGTGTCTGCGGGATGACAGACTGGATGGCAGCGTTCCGCTGCGGTCCAGCCAGTCATCTCGATGTAGCAGAGCTGAAGCTGTCGTGGGAACCATGGAAAGGTAAGGATGAGGTTGGTTTATTATTTTTCTTTTATTGCAGGAGATCATTGGCTTCAGCTGGAATGGGTGTGATGGTAAGTATGGTTTAATTTAGAACAATAAAGAATTGTGTCTTTATTTCAATTAAAGGACTTTATTCTGGGTGTTGTGTTTTTTTTAAATACTTTACTAGAAATTCATGGCGGTCATGTCTAATACTGGCGTGACCCCATGAATTTTGGGCTTGGGGCCAGCTGATAATACCAAGCTGGCCCTAACCCCTTTATTACCCAGTGAGCCACCGCACCAGGGCCCTGGATGAGTTGGGTACAGCGCCAGAAGATGGCGCTTCTATGAACGCGCCATTTTCCGGGGTGGCTGCGGACTGCAATTTGTAGCGGGGGGGGCCCAGAAAGCTTGGGCCTCCCTGCGCTGCAGATTCCAGCCCCCAGCTGCCTAGTTGTACCTGGCTGGACACAAAAATAGGGCGAAGCCCCACGTACTTTTTTTTTAATTATTTCATGAAATTCATGAAATAATTAAGAAAAAAAGGCCTTCCCTATATTGTTGTGTCCGGCCAGGTACAAATAGGCAGCTGGTGGTTGGGGGCAGCCCGTTCCTGCCTGCTGTACCTGGCTGGACACAAATATAGTGCGAAGCCCCACTTCAATTTTTTTTAATTATTTCATGAAATTCATGAAATAATTAAGAAAAAAAGGGCTTCCCTATATTGTTGTGTCCGGCCAGGTACAAATAGGCAGCTGGTGGATGGGGGCAGCCCGTTCCTGCCTGCTGTACCTGGCTGGACACAAATATAGTGCGAAGCCCCACTTCAATTTTTTTAAATTATTTCAGGAAATTCATGAAATAATTAAAAAAAAATTGACGTGGGGCTTCGCACTATATTTGTGTCCAGCCAGGTACAGCAGGCAGGAACGGGCTGCCCCCAACCACCAGCTGCCTATTTGTACCTGGCCGGACACAACAATATAGGGAAGCCCTTTTTTTCTTAATTATTTCATGAAATAATTTAAAGAAAATTGACGTGGGGCTTCGCCCTGTTTTTGTGTCCAGCCAGGTACAACTAGGCAGCTGGGGGCTGGAATCCGCAGCGCAGGGAGGCCCAAGCTTTCTGGGCCACCCCCGCTGCAAATTGCAGTCCGCAGCCACCCCGGAAAATGGCGCGTTCATAGAAGCGCCATCTTCTGGCGCTGTACCCAACTCATCCAGGGCCCTGATGCGGTGGCTCACTGGGTAATAAAGGGGTTAGGGCCAGCTTGGCATTATCAGCTGGCCCTAAGCCCGAAATTCATGGGGTCACGCCAATATTAGACATGACCACCATGAATTTCTAGTAAAGTATTTAAAAAAAACACAACACCCAGAAAAAAGTCCTTTAATTGAAATAAACACACAATTCTTTATTGTTCTAAATTAAACCATACTTACCATCACGCCCATTCCAGCTGAAGCCAACGATCTCCTGAAATAAAAGAAAAATAATAAAGCAACATCATCCTTACCTTTCCATGGTTCCCATGACAGCTTCAGCTCTGCTACATCGAGATGACAGGCTGGACCGCAGCAGAACGCTGCCATCCAGCCTGTCATCCCGCAGACACTGAGAAGCGCAGGCTTGCTTGCGCTCCACAGTGTCTCTCTGTGAGGGCATCCAGATGAGCCGAGTTAATGTCCAATGAACTCGGCTCACCTCATGCACGTCACTGACAGCGTGGGAAAATTCTCCTGCACTCAGCGCTTCAGCGTGGGAGAATTCTCACACTGAAGCGCTGAGTGCAGGAGAATTCTCCCACGCTGTCAGTGACGTGCAGGAGGTGAGCTGAGTTCATTGGACATGAGCTCACCTTATGCACGTCACTGACAGCGTGGGAAAATTCTCCTGCACTGAGCGCTTCAGCGTGGGAGAATTCTCACGCTGAAGCGCTGAGTGCAGGAGAATTCTCCCACGCTGTCAGTGACGTGCAGGAGGTGAGCTGAGTTCATTGGACATGAGCTCACCTTATGCACGTCACTGACAGCGTGGGAGAATTCTCCTGCACTCACCGCTTCAGCGTGAGAATTTTCCCACGCTGTCAGTGACGTGCATGAGGTGAGCCGAGTTCATTGGACATGAACTCGGCTCATCTGGATGTCGTCACAGAGAGACGCTGAGCAGCGCAAGCAAGCCTGCGCTTCTCAGTGTCTGCGGGATGAGAGGCTGGATGGCAGCGTTCTGCTGCGGTCCAGCCTGTCATCTCGATGTAGCAGAGCTGAAGCTGTCGTGGGAACCATGGAAAGGTAAGGATGAGGTTGCTTTATTATTTTTCTTTTATTGCAGGAGATCGTTGGCTTCAGCTGGAATGGGCGTGACGGTAAGTATGGTTTAATTTAGAACAATAAAGGATTGTGTCTTTATTTCAATTAAAGGACTTTATTCTGGGTGTTTGTGTTTTTTTTAACTTTGACTATGGGGTTAGTAATGGGGGTGTCTTATAGACGCCTCTCCATTACTAACCTGGGCTTGATGTCAGCTGGCATTATAAGCTGACATCAACCCCAACCCTATTACCCCCTGCCACCGCACCAGGGCAGCGTGGAAGAGCGAGGCTAAGTGCCAGAATTGGCGCATCCTATGAATGCGCCATTTCTGGGGCGGCTGACGGCTGGTGTTTCTAGCCTGGGAGGGGGCCAATATTCATGGCTCCCTTCCTGGGCTATTAATATCAGCCCCCAGCTGTCTGCCTAGTCTTTGCTAGCTATTAAATTAGGGGGGACCTCACGTCATTTTTTTTGGGGGGTCCCCCATTTTAATAGCTAGTAAAGGCTATGTATTCAGCTGGGGGCTGATATTAGTAGCCTGGGAAGCTCCGTGGGTATTACCCCCTTCCCAGGCTTCAAACATCTGCCCCAGCCGTCTGCTTAACCTCCGCTAGAGCCTAAAATTAAGGGGAACCCCACGCCAATTTTTTTAATAATAAATCCTTTATTTTAATACTAAATGACAAGTACAGTAACCAACACTATCACTGTACTTCATATATATGTGACTGACATGTTTCTATCTATCTAATCTATGTGTGAAGCTCTATTCTGTCTGTTATAAATTGTCGGGTACCGCTGCTGAATTGCCGGCCGGCTTTTTTAAAGAGACGGTGCATGAAAACACTATTATTTTTTTTGATAAATCCTTTACGCTAAATGACAAGTACAGTAAGCAGCACTGTCACTGTACTTCATATATATGTGACTGACATGTTTCTATCTATCTAATCTATGTGTGATTCTCTATTCTTTCTATTCTAAATTGTCGGGTACCGCTGCTGAATTGCCGGCCGGCTTTTTTAAAGAGACGGTGCATGAAAACACTATTATTTTTTTTGATAAATCCTTTACGCTAAATGACAAGTACAGTAAGCAGCACTTTCACTGTACTTCGTATATATGTGGCTGACATGTTTATATCTATCTAATCTATGTGTGATGCTCTATTCTTTCGGTTCTAAATTGTCGGGTACAGGTGTATGCCGCTGCTGAATTGCCGGCTTTTCATGTTTCACTGTTGGCACTGTTCCCATCGATTTGGGCAATCACTGTAATGCCACAACCACCATGGCTGTGGCATTACAGTGAGTGGCAGACAATCCCTGCATGATTGGTGCTCTAAATAGCGCCAGACATGCAGGACACGCTTTTGGTGCACGAACAGTTATCGAACATAACCTCGAACAGCCGAATTTTTTGCAAATCGTTCGGGTTCGTCGAACAACTCGAACACCGCCCAAAACAGCTCGAATTTGAGATTGGCGAACAGTTCTAGTCGAACACCGCTCATCTCTAGTAGGGACACCAACGTAGAGACTGTCATCAAAGATTGAAACAGTAGCAACCAGGCATTGCTGGAGTACAGAAAGGTGAGTAAAATCTGCGTTTACTAAAAAGAAATCATTTCATATATTACATACATAAAAATTACAATCCTAAATGAAATTATTTATATACACAGTATATATTAATGTATGCAGTTTATGTAATATAAATGCAGACAGCTTGTCCATGTGTATATATATAAATTGTAAGAGATCAGCTCTCTGGTAGACACTGGTGCACCCACAAGGATCTCAAAGCAAATGTGAGGTTTATAAAATGCTGATAAACCATCCTCGTTATCAAAATCTAATGGCTTCTTCTGGATACAAAATGTATAACAGAACCGAAACAGAAAACAAACAGTTCATTTGCTAGCATGGGCTCACCCACTTAGGTAAGTGTCCAACTCTGAATCTCTGTTGGAGACAGAACGCCACTGGAGGTCATTACACCTCCACTCACAGACACACAATGAGGCAGCTGAACTGCCTTATTATATAGGCAGTAGCACACCCAGAGGTGGAGATATGGGAACATCCAGTCCCATCCATCTCTTTGACTGCCCCTAAAGCCGGCCCTTGCTAGCCCTATTAACTCTCTCAGCACTATACGTGCTGGAGCCTGCTTTTTCGGGCTTACATCACCAAGTCTAACCACCTCAATGACACATATCTCCCCTCGAAGACCTGTCCAGCAGCTTTATTACAATATGTGTGTGTATATATATATACAGCTCTGGCAAAAATTAAGACACCACTGCAAAATTTTCATTTTCTCAGATTTTTCTCTTTATAGGTATATTTTTGAGTAAAATGTACATTGTTGTTTTATTCTATAAACTACTGGCAACATGTCTCCGAAATTCAAAGCTAAAAATTTTGTATTTATTTGGAGCAAATGAGAAATCGTCAAAATAATAAAAAAGAAACAGTGCTGTCAGACCTCAAATAATGCAAAGAAAACAAGTTCTTATTCATTTAGAAACAACAATACTCATGTTTTAACTAAGGAAGAGTTCACAAATCAATAATTGGTAGAATAACCATGATTTTTAATCACAGCTTTCATGCGTCTTGGCATGCTTTCCACCAGTCTTTCACACTGCTTTTGGGTGACCTTATGCCACGCCTGGCACAAAAATTTAAGCAGTTCTTTGTTTGATGGCTTGTGACTATCTATCTTCCTCTTGATTACATTCCAGAGGTTTTCAATGGGGTTCAGGTCTGGAGATTGGGCTGGCCATGACAGGGTCTTGATGTGGTACTCCTTCATCCACACATTGATTGACCTAGCTGTGTGGCATGGGGCATTGTCCTGCTAGAAAAAACAGTACTCAGAGTTGGGGAACATTGCCGGAGCAGAAGGAAGCAAGTTTTTTTCAAGGATAACCTTGTATGCTGCTTGATTCATACGTCCTTCGCAAAGATTAACCTGTCCAATTTCAGCCTTGCTGAAGCATCCCCAGATCATCACCGATCCTCCACCAAATTTCACAATGGATACAAGACACTGTGACTTGTATGCTTCTCCAGGTCTCCATCTAACCATTAGACGACCAGGTGTTGGGCAAAGCTGAAAATTAGACTCATCAGAGAAGATTACTTTACTCCAGTCCTCTATGGTCCAATCCTTATGGTCTTTGGCAAGCTTCAGCCTGGCTCTCCTTTGGTTCTCATTGATGAAAGGCTTTTTTCTATCTTTACGTGACTTGAGGCCTGCCTCTAGGAGCCTGTTAGGAACTGTTCTTGCCATGCACTTCACCCCAGCTGCCATTTGCCATTCCTTTTGTAGGTCACTTGATGTCATTCTGCAGTTGCTGAGTGACATTCGAATAAGATGACGGTCATCCCTGTCAGTGGAGGGTCACTTCTGCCCTCTGGCGGTCTGTAGCTTTGCTGTCCCCAATGTCTGCTGCTTGACCTTGTGGTAATGGACTGCCATCTTCGAAATTTTAAGGGTGGAGGTAACATGACGCTCACTGTATCCCTCTGCTAGTAAAGCCAGAATTGAACCCTTCTTTACCTCACTCAAGACTTTTCTTTTCAACTCCTTTGGCATGGTTAAAAGCTGTTTTTTCATTCAAATTACTTTTGGGCTATTCCTAGCACTTGTTTTGCCATCCAGCTTGTCCTATTGCAAGAGGATTGTGAAGACCACAGCAGTGTTTTTTATACTTTCCCTCGTTACATAAGATTTGGTTCAGGTCATCACCTAATCAGAAGCACATTAAGTAGAATGAGGTGGACTTTGGTTGGAATTCAACTGACACTGGAATGGAATGGCTGTCAGACATGTAGAGATGGTGATATTTATAAAACTGTGCAGTGGTCTCTTAATTTTTGCAAGAGCAGTATATATAGTCCAGATCATTGTTATTGGCACCCATGAAGTTTAAGTGCATAATGTGGAATATCTCCTGGAAAAAAATGAATCAAGTGAAACAGTTATTTTGTATAGAGCACTCATGTTAAATACAAAAGAGCAAATGATGAACAATAATTTAAAACAAAAATAATGTGAGGGAAAAATATAAAAACCTAAAGCTTGCTGTGTCACTGGTATTGGCACCCTTTACATTAATTTAGTAAGGAAACACATTTTGACTCGCCTGTGGTAAATCACAAAAGAGATTCACCTGTGATTAATTGTCTGTGCCCATGTGACATGAATTAGCCAATGAATGATGACTCCAGTGTTTTAAAAAGCCACATGGTAGGCCCTGTTCCTTTCTCACAATGGTGAAGACGAATGAGCTGTCTGAGGACATCAGAACTGCTATTATGAGCAAACACAAGACTTCTAAAGGAAAAGACATTGGTATCCCAGTTTCAACAGTGCGTAATGTTATTAAGAACTTTTACATGCATGGAACCGTCAAGAACCTCCCTGGACGTGGGGGAAAGAGGAAAATTGACAAGAGATGTCTTCGAACGTTGGTGCGAATGGTGGAAAAAACACCACGTCAAACATACAAAGACCTGAAGGCCAACCTGAAACAGTCTGGCGTCACGATTTCAACAAGTACCATACACCACACACTAAACCAAGCAGAGCTTTATGGGCGGAGGCCAAGGAAGAAACCATTGCTGAAGAAAAGACATAAAAAGGAATGACTGATCTTTGCCAAAGAGTACCTTGACAAGCCACAATCCTTCTGGGAAAATGTTCTGTGGACAGATGAAACAAAATTAGAGATTTTTGTCAATGCAAAGCAACAGTTTGTTTACAGATGGTGCAATGAAGATTATAAGGAAAAACACACCTCACCAACAGTTAAGCATGGTGGAGGATCCATAATGCTGTGGGGTTGCTTTGCTGCGTGTGGTACTGGAGGCCTTGACCATCTCAAAGGAATCATGAAATCAGAGAATTATCAAGAGATTTTAGAGCGAAATGTCCTACCCAGCGTAAGAAAACTTGGTTTGAGTCGAAGATCATAGGTCCTCCAGCAAGACAATGATCCAAAGCACACATCCAAAAGTACACAGGAATGGTTGAAAAAGAAAAAGTGGACTGTTTTAAAATGGACAGCAATGAATCCTAACCTCAATCCCATTGAAAATTTTTGGGGTGAGCTGAAATCTGCCATTGGGAAAAAGAACCCTGCAAACATTCAAGAGCTTGAACAAACTGCAAAGGAAGAGTGGGAGAAAATTCCAGCTGAGAAGTGCAAGATGCTTATAGATGGCTACAAGAAACATTTGGAGACTGTCATCAATGCCAAAGAGTGTGCAACCAAGTATTAATTAGGAGTGCCTTTGTTGCTGCACATGCTGTTTATTCTGTTTCTTCTTTGAATTGGAAGTTGAAAAACAATGTTTTATTGTTGTATTACTTTGGACAACTAATTAAAAAATCCTGAGGATATAATTTTGGTACATTTCCATTTATTTCTGAAGATATTGTACAGTCTATGAAAAAAATGAAGGTGTGCCAATAATGGTGAGCAGCACTGCATATATATACATATATATATATCCATACTTATATGTATGTATACGTCCCTGCTCCTATATACTAATGGTACGTGACCCAGCTTTCCCATCCTGATTTCCATGCTGATTTATCTCTTCTCTCTGCTCCTATATACTAATGGTATGTTTTTCAGCTAACAACTACTACCCCCCACTCTTATTTATGACTGTTTACTTGGCCTTTGAATATCCGGCATGTGGCTCAGCCTTAATCAGCTGGTCAAGATGAGCACAGACCACTCCCCTCTGGTTCACAGCTGAATGCACTCTATAGCTAATATTATATAATTGTGAACTAAGAGTCTGTCCATTAAGAGAACTTAAGTGTGTCCATTGCTTAAGTGTGACAAATATGAATTATACCTGAATTGAACCTGAAGGGAACTGGATACTAAATCACAGTTAGCAATGTTTGTGTTTGTTTTCAGTCTCATCCCCTTAATCCTTCACTTTTTACAACCACCCCTAATCCCTACACCTAGTAATGAACTCTTCATCTCTCCCTCCATCCTCCCCATTCATTTCACCTCCTCCTCAGAACTATTCCTCAACATTCTTTCTTGTGTCTCAAAACACAGACAGCCACCTCACGCTCTCTCCTGCTCCCACCTACTAACACTTTCACTGCTCCTTCTCACTGCTGGTGATATAGCCCCGAATTCTGGTCCTCCTCACCACATCCCCACAGTTACTTCCACCTCATACCCACGATCTATCACAAACTCTCGCAACCCTTCTAACCTTATACCCATCCGCCCAGCCCCCGCTTCCGCAGTCCCTCTAACAGGAACACTATGTAAAGCTCGCTCCGTCTGCAACAAACTTTCCTACATTCATGATCTCTTCATCACTACCAAGCTTTCCTTCCTTGGCATCACAGAAACCTGGCTCACCCCCTCCGACACGGCCTCTCCTGCTGCACTTTCGCATGGTGGATTCCACCTTTCCCAAACCACCCGCCCCACTGGCAAGCATGGTGCAGGAGTAGGTTTCCTCCTATCATATAACTGCTCCTTCACCCAAATCCCACTGCTGCCCTCCGTTACTCTCCCCTCCTTTGAGGTGCACTGTGTGCACATGTACTCCCCCTCCAACCTCTAACTGGCTGTCATTTGCCATCCCCCAGGGTCAGCCACCACCTTCTTTGACCACTTCACCACCTGGCTACTTCATTTCCTTTCCACTGACATCCCCACTATCCTCATGGGCGACTTCAACATCCCCATTGACATTTCCCTCCCAGCTGCCTCTAAGCTTCTATACCTCACTTCCTCCTTCGGCCTTACTCAGTGGTCTTCCGCAGCCACCCACAAAGATGGCCACACTCTGGACCTCATCTTCACCCGCCTCTGCTCCCTGTCTAACCTCTCTAACTCACCCCTCCCTCTTTCTGACCACAACCTACTTACATTCTCTACCCTCTCCTCTCCAGGTCCTCAATCCCCACTCCACAAACTTGCACACCCTTGCACAAATCTTAAACACCTTGACCTATACTCACTCTCTGAATCCCTTCTCCCTCTTACAGACATTAGTTCCTTACATGATTCAGACGTTTCTGTCACTCTAAACAACACCACAACAGCTACAGCTCTCAATTCGGTCGCCCCCCCTCACACATACCAAAGCTCACACAATCAACAGGTAAGTAGAGATGAGCGTTGTTCTACTCGAACTGTTCGCCAATCTCAAATTCGAGCTGTTTTGGGCGGTGTTCGAGCCGTTCGGCGAACACGAACAATTTGAGAAAAATTTGGCTGTTCGAGGTTATGTTCGATAACTGTTCGTGCTCCAAAATCATAACTGGATTTTTTCTCAGTAATGATGAAAATTAATGTTAATACGCAGTTTGAGTGTACAGCGGGGTGGGGGGAGGGGCAGGGGATGGATCTCTGCAGGAACAATGAAGATCTCCATTTTTTTTTCTCTTTCCCGCATTTACAGTGGGGAGGTGCAATCTGTCAGCCTATCAGCAGCGCACACACGGAGCGAAGTGCTTTTTTTCACACAAGCAAGGGCATGTGTCATTGGCAGTGTATGTCACATGTCCTTGCCCTATAAGACCAAGCCATTTTCCCCGTCGCCACCATTTTCTCACTGCTGCAGCTGCGTGTTAGACGGCACCGCTGTTGCTGTGTGCGCTATACCTTGTTAATTTCAAGCCAATTTTCGCACAAATATACAGATAGCTTGGGAGTAGGGAATAGTTGTGATTGCAGTCCTTTTAAGGACTAGGTTACAGCATTTCCTACGACTTTTATCAGGCAGGTCTGTGCTCTTAAATAGATAGGTTGTGGGAGTAAAGACTAATTGTAATTGGAGTCCTTTTCAGGACTAGGTTACATCAGTTCCTATCAGTTTTTGCCAGGCAGGTCTGTGCCAGTGCTGTGCAAGTTTTTTTCACAGCATTTGGCTGAATCTAGCAAAGCTAATCCTTTTTGGCCTATTGCAGAGTGTGTTAGTCAGTGGAGTAGCCTATCTGTGTTGCAAGATATACCACCTGTGTATAGAATACCAATTTTTTTACTGCACCTAGTGAAGTAAAATCTTTTGGGCATAGCATCATTCTATTAGTCCATCTATACTGACCTCCATCAGGTTGCAAACTGAATCTAATTTTTTTCTGCATCTAGCTCTGAAAAAATATTTGGCCTTCTAGCAGTGTGTGGGACTTGTTCTATTAGTCCACCTATACTGACCTCCATCAGGTTGCAAACTGAATATATTTTTTTCTGCATCTACCTCTGAAAAAATATTGGGCTTCTAGCTGTGTGTGGGACTTGTTGTATTAGTCCATCTATACTGACCTCCATCAGGTTGCAAACTGAATATATTTTTTTCTGCATCTACCTCTGAAAAAATATTGGGCTTCTAGCTGTGTGTGGGTCTTGTTCTATTAATCCATCTATACAGACCTCCATCAGGTTGCAAACTGAATATAATTTTTTTCTGCATCTAGCTCTGAAAAAATATTTGGCCTTCTAGTAGTGTGTGGGACTTTCTCTGTTAGTCCATCTATACTGACCTCCATCAGGTTGCAAACTGAATATATTTTTTTCTGCATCTACCTCTGAAAAAATATTGGGCTTCTAGCTGTGTGTGGGTCTTGTTCTATTAATCCATCTATACTGACCTCCATCAGGTTGCAAACTGAATATAATTTTTTTCTGCATCTAGCTCTGAAAAAATATTTGGCCTTCTAGTAGTGTGTCGGACTTTCTCTATTAGTCCATCTATACTGACCTCCATCAGGTTGCAAATTAAAAATAATTTTTATCTGCATCTACAGTACCTCTGAAAAAATATTTGGGCTTCTAGCTGTGTGTGGGACTTGTTGTATTAGTCCATCTATACTGACCTTCATCAGGTTGCAAACTGAATATATTTTTTTCTGCATCTACCTCTGAAAAAATATTGGGCTTCTAGCTGTGTGTGGGACTTGTTGTATTAGTCCATCTATACTGACCTCCATCAGGTTGCAAACTGAATATATTTTTTTCTGCATCTACCTCTGAAAAAATATTGGGCTTCTAGCTGTGTGTGGGTCTTGTTCTATTAATCCGTCTATACAGACCTCCATCAAGTTGCAAACTGAATATAATTTTTTTCTGCATCTAGCTCTGAAAAAATATTTGGCCTTCTAGCAGTGTGTGGGACTTGTTCTATTAGTCCACCTATACTGACCTCCATCAGGTTGCAAATTCAAAATAATTTTTTGTATGCATCTAGCTCTGAAAAAATATTTGGCCTTCTAGCAGTGTGTGGGACTTTCTCTGTTAGTCCATCTATACTGACCTCCATCAGGTTGCAAATTAAAAATAATTTTTATCTGCATCTACAGCACCTCTGAAAAAATATTTGGGCTTCTAGCTGTGTGTGGGACTTGTTGTATTAGTCCATCTATACTGACCTCCATCAGGTTGCAAACTGAATATATTTTTTTCTGCATCTACCTCTGAAAAAATATTGGGCTTCTAGCTGTGTGTGGTTCTTGTTCTATTAATCCATCTATACAGACCTCCATCAGGTTGCAAACTGAATATATTTTTTTCTGCATCTACCTCTGAAAAAATATTGGGCTTCTAGCTGTGTGTGGGACTTGTTGTATTAGTCCATCTATACTGACCTCCATCAGGTTGCAAATTGAATATAATTTTTTTCTGCATCTAACCCAGCCAATAGTTTTGGCCTAATACCACAGTTTGGCCACTCAGCTCTGCTCGGTTACCATCCATTGTTTTTTTGTGCAAACAACTCCAGAGTTGTGAATTAGTTAACCACCAAAATGAGTGGAAAAAGGCCTGCTGCTGGTGGAAAGGGGAATAGGCGTGTTGGGAAGGGGAAAAAAGGTTGTGTCCGTGGGGTAGGTGTTAAAGCAACAGTAACATCTGCAGAAGAAAGACCATCATCCAGCCAAACTAAAATGTCTACTTCTTTTAGCGGACAATGTGATAAGATCCCTTTCTTACGGCCACGCCAATCGCTACAAATTCCAGATGAGGCACAAAAACAGCAGGTGCTTCAACGGATATCAAGTGCTCCTTTAAGTGGGCTCTCCTCCACATCAACTTCAACATCACAAATACTCCAGTCCTCAAAGGTGTCACCCAAATCGCACTTGCTTCCTCACAGCTCCCAAATCTCCAGCTGCCCGTCTGAGTATGAGGTAGAACAGATGGTTGAGTCTGCAGAGCTGTTTACTCATACTATAGCCTGGGAATCAGAGGTCGACTCCAGCGCTTCTGTGAATCCAGACGAGGAAATGATCTGCACTGATGCCCAGAATCTTTATGAGTCGGATCCAGGACCAGACGCAGAAGGTTCTGACCATAATGTAGACCCTCATTCCCAAACTGTAACTCCTGTTGGTGGAGACAATGAGGAAGACGATGATAAGACTCAAATACCTGATTGGAGCGACAACTTTAGTTTTTTGTCAGGGCAGGAACAGGTTGGCTCTGAGGACGACGGGTGTGATAACACACAGGGTGATGATGATGAGGTTGGAGATCCCACTTACTGTCAACCCACAGTCAGCCAAGAGATGAGGTCAGCAGAGGAGGTGGAGGAAGATGCTAGTGACGATGAGGTCAGGTTGCGCCTTCCTGGACAGAGACGTAGTACTGGAAGCACGTCAACAACTGCATCCTCAAACACAACTCTGCCTCTCACCACAAGTCGTGGTGGCTCTTCAGGTCGCATGGGTGCTAAGCCTTGCATAGCCTGGGCATTTTTTCAGATCGATAAAGATGACCCAACTCGTGTTATCTGTAACATTTGTCAGCAAAAGCTAAGTAGAGGCCAAAAAATACATAGTTTGAGTACTTCATGCATGAACCGGCACATGGACATGAAGCATAAGTTGCAGTGGGAAGCTCAGTGTGCTACAATGCGGCCTAGCCGGCCGGGCCAACCACCGTCTGCCATATCTTGTGCATCCGCGGCCTCTTCATCCTCTGTGACTGGGGGGACAGCAGTCACACCTGTTTTGGGGCGCAGACCTGCCACCTCTTTACCCGCAACAGCCAGCGTGATTGGCAGGTCATCATTTTCTTTGGAGGTGGTAACACCAGCTGGTGTTGAGCGCTGTCCGACATCGATAGCACCACCTTTGGATCAAGGCAACCTAACATGTCCGCCTGCATCTTCCTCACAGACCGTCAGTTTGCCGGGGACACCCTTATCAACCCCGTCTAAGCACAATAGCCAGCCCTCGGTCCCTCAGATGTGGACAAGTAAAAGACCATTTCCTCCTAACCATGAGAAAGCTAAGAGGTTGAATTTCACCATCTGCAAGCTCTTGGCTACAGAAATGCTGCCTTTCCGCCTGGTGGACACAGAGGATTTTCGAGACCTTATGTCTGTCGCAGTGCCCCAGTACCAGATGCCCAGTCGGCACTACTTCTCAAAGAAAGGTGTGCCTGCGCTCCACCAGCATGTCGCACACAACATCACCGCTTCTTTGAGAAACTCTGTGTGTGACAGGGTGCATTTCACCACAGACACTTGGACGAGTAGGCATGGACAGGGGCGTTACATGTCGCTGACTGGGCACTGGGTAACTATGGTGACAGCAGGACAAGGGGCTGCTGTCCAAGTCTTGCCGTCCCCACGAGTTGTGCGTCAATCCTCTTTATGTCAAAGTTCCTCCACTGCTTCTGCCTCCTCAACCTCCTCTCGGTCTTCCACCTGCACCCAAAGCCTGTCTGGTCATGCCACAAGCTTTCTAACTGCGCAGAAGGGATCCTGCACACCTCCTTACTATGCTGGCAGTAGGGCTCAACGTCATCAGGCGGTTTTTACTTTGAAATGTCTGGGAAATGTGAGTCACACAGCTGAGGAGTTGTGGTCAGCTCTGGAGAACCAATTTCATAAATGGCTGTCTCCACTGGACCTGAAACCAGGGAAGGCCGTGTGCGACAATGCTGCAAACCTGGGTGCGGCCCTTCACCGGGGCAATGTCACACACGTGCCTTGTGTGGCTCACGTGTTGAACCTGGTTGTCCAGCAATTTTTAGCCCACTATCCCAGACTAGATGGCCTTCTGCAGAGGGCACGGTCGCTGTGTGCTCACTTCCGCCGTTCGCATCCCGCAGCTCAGCGACTTACATCTCTACAGAAGTCGTTGGGCCTGCCACTTCACCGGCTAAAATGCGATGTGCCTACCCGGTGGAATTCAACTCTGCACATGTTGCAGCGACTGTGGCAGCACCGACAAGCCCTGGTGCAATACCTTCTGACGTATAGCCTGGGCCAACGAGATCCAGAGGTGGGGCAAATCACGCTGGAGGAGTGGTCTCAGATCAGGGACCTATGCACCCTTCTGCACAGTTTTGAAATGGCGACGAAGATGTTTAGTGCTGATGATGCCATTATCAGCATGACTATTCCGGTGACTTACATGCTGGAGCACATGTTAAACAGAATTCGGAGTCAGGTGGTGGCACAAGAGGAGGTGGAGGAAGTAGAGGAGGAGGAGTTGTATGCGGAAGGGCTAACATCTGCAAGGTCCAGACGGTCGGCAGCACCAAGGCGGCAGGCATGTGAGGGTGGGGGAGATGGTTTTACCAGGGCGCATGGTAGCAGCCAAACTAGTGAGGAAGGCACAGGAGCCCAGGAAGAAGTGGAGGACGAACTGATGGAAGACTCATCAGATGAGGGAGACCTTGATCACATTTCTGTTGTGCGAGGTTGGGGGGAGAGGACAGAGGAAGGAAGCATGATTGTTACCTCGCCACCAACACAACAGGGACTTGGTGCTCCTGGATGCGCAACACACATGAGTGCCTTCTTGCTGCACTACCTGCAACATGACCCTCGAATTGTGAGAATTAGAAATAATCCTGACTACTGGGTTGCCACACTGTTAGATCCCCGGTACAAAAGTAAATTTGCCGAAATTATTCCTGCCATAGAAAGGGATGCACGCATGCAGGAGTATCAGCAGAGACTGTTGCAGAATCTTACATGTGCTTTTCCACAAAACACCAGTGGTGCACGTAGTGAATCTCACAGTTCCAACTTGCCAACCGTGGGACCGTCAAGTGTTCAGCACTCAAACCGTAACAGAACCACAGTATCTGCTGGTAACATCAATTTTGCGGAATCATTTCACCACTTTTTTAGCCCATCCTTTGCAAGGCCACAGGAGACAAGAAGTCTGACACATAGTCAACGCCTACAGACGATGGTACAGGAGTATCTCCAAGTAAACATTGAAGCCACGACTGTGTCACTGGACCCTTGCTCTTTTTGGGCTTCCAATCTGGATAAATGGCCGGAGCTAGCCACTTACGCCTTGGAGATCTTGTCATGCCCCGCAGCCAGCGTTCTGTCTGAACGTGTGTTCAGCGCTGTTGGTGGTGTGCTGCCAGATAAGTGCACGCGGCTCTCCACTGATAATGTAGACAGACTCACGTTCATAAAGATGAACAAATCATGGATCCGAAACGACTTTTCTACCCCTGTGTCATCCTGGGGAGAGTAAAAGCTTGATGATTGGTTAAAATCACCCTACCAACCGTTTTAAGCTTTCAAATTACTAATCATGTTTATCTGTATCTTGACTGGAAAATAATTTGGGCTTTGTAGCAGTGTGCAGCACTGATCCTATTAGGCCATCTATAATAAGCTCCACCAGATTTAAAATTAAAAATAATTTTTAGCTGCATCTAGCCCGGAAAATAATTTTGGGGCTCCGAGATGCGCAAGACACATAAGTGCCTTCTTGCTGCACTACCTGCAGCATGACCCTCATATTGTCAGAATTCGAAGTAATCATGACTACTGGGTTGCCACACTCTTAGATCCCCCAAACTTTTCGATCAACCTTTTCATTTTAATAAAGACCAAAAAAATGGTAATTTTTGAAATTATAAGCATTAGCAGGTTGTTAGAAACTGAAATCAAACAGTTTTCAACTCAAAACTTTATTCTAGGTGATGTTACATTTTCACATAGGAGCCCTTGTTCGAAAGGAGCTTCTGAACTCTCTCGTCCATTGAATTTGTCAGGTTTTGGATGGTTTCTGCTTCAATTGTTTTGCATGAGGACAGAATACCCTCCCAGAGCTGTTGCTTAGATGTGAACTGCCTCCCGCCATCATAGACACTCCTTTTAATGATGCTCCAAAGGTTCTGAATGGGGTAGAGGTCAGGGGAGCATGGGGGTCACACCATAAGTTTGTCCCCTTTTATGCCCATATCAGCCAGAGATGCAGATGTTTTATGTGCAGCATGAGATGGTGCATTATCATGCAGAAAAATGATCTTGCTGTGAAATACACGGTTCTTCTTCTTGAACCATGGCAGGAAGTGCTGTTTGAGAAAATCCACATACATTATGGAGTTCATCTTTAGCGCCTTCAGGGATCCTAAAGGGGCCGACAATCTCTCTCCCCATAATTCCAGCCCAAAACATTACTCCACCTCCTCCTTGTTGGCGCTGTAGCCGTGTTTGCGTGGGGTGTCCATCAACCAGCCATCCTCCACTCCATCCATCTGGACCATCGAGCGCTGCACGGCACTCATCCGTGAACAAAACAGTTTTGAAATCAGTCTTCATGTAATGTTTGGCCCACTGGAGCCGTTTCTGCTTGTGTGAAGTGGATAGAGGAGGTCGACAGGATGGCGTATGCACAGCTGCAAACCTCTGAAGGACTCTGCATCTTGTTGTTCGGGGGACGTTGGAGGCACAAGCAGCTTCAAAAACTTGTTTGCTGCTATGACAAGGCTTTTTTGCCGCTGCTGTTTCAACCTGACGTAATTGCCTGTAGGAAAGAGTCCTCAATTTGCCCTTATCAGCACGCACACGTGTGTACTGTGAATCAGCTACATACTTCTTGATTGCCAAGACACTTCATCCTGATCATCGCACAATGTTGATTGTAGTCATGCCTTGACCTAAACACTCCACAATTTGTTGCTTCTCAGCAGCCGACACATCCTTTTTCTTTCCCATTTTGGCAGAAAATGTAGGCTGCTTAATAATGTGAGAGAGCCTTCTTAAGTAGTCTTGCCTTTCATTGGACACACCTGCCAAGCTAATTAGCACAGGTGTCTGCAATTGCTTACAGTGATATAAAGAGCCCTGACACACATCACCATCAATGAGTTTAACTGACAAACAAACAAATTCTTCCCTTATCACTCCTAAACACTTTTTGCATAATAATTTGGAACGCAGTGTACATGTGCTTTTCCACAAAACACCAGTGGTTCACGTAGTGAATCTTACAGTTCTAACTTGCCAACCGTGGTCTGTATGGAATTGTTCAATAAAGGGCCCAAAATTAAGATAACATAGATGGGAGAGGTCTCTATGAATAGGAATTCCTAAGTATTTGATACCCTGTGAGGGCCAGGCAAAGGGAAAGTTGGACTGGATGGAATCCTATATGGATTTGGGGAGGGAGACATCGAGGGCCTCAGACTTCGCTGCATTGATTTTAAAATTTTACCATGTAACAAAGTGATCTATTTCAGCCATAACAGCAGGGATGGATATATGTGATTGAGTGATATATACTAGGACATCATCAGCAAATAGAGAGCACTTGTACTCGGTGCCTCCCACCTCAATCCACCTAATATTGGGGTTATGGCGAATTGATGAGAGCAGGTGCTCCGTCACTAGGATGTATAAGAGAGGGGACAGAGGACATCCCTGCCTTGTCCCATTGGTGATTGTGAAAGGTGATGAAAATGTTCTGACGCACCCCCTGGGCCTTGGGACACCCGGAGCCGGACCCTTTTTGGTGGATGCTGGTGGTTGTAGTCTTCGTGGCGGCGACCCGGTTCCGTGGCTCAGGGCGGTCAAACCAGTGGCGGAACTATTTATGTGGTTTTGATGTTTAAATGTCCGACTACGCCACCCGTGGATTGCGGTCAGAGTGAACCGCCGCTACAGGGCAGACCGCTGAGGCTGGTGTTGTGGGTGCAGCAGAGCGTAGCATAACTCCCCACGGGAGGAGTATAGCCTCAGGGCAGTGTATGCGGAGGATGGGGGTGATGGTGCAGGGCAGCAGCAGTAACGACACGGAGTCAGTGATGCAGTCCAGGGCCTTTACTCACAGTTCTTATTATCCAGACCACGTCTGCAGGTAACGGCTGCCCACGTCGTACTGTGCTCACCAGGTGAGGGGCTCAGACAACTCCCAGATAACTTTGGAGCACTTCACAGGACCCCCTTTGTGTGTCCTTTGTCTGGCCTTTCTTACCAACACTTCTGTCCGGCTGCCTCGGGCCTCCTCTTGGTAAACTTGGCGCCAGTTTCCCTGACCCTATGTGGTGCCTTCCTAGCGGGTGTAGCGAGGGGCTGCGCCACATAAAATGTCAGAGCCTCCGGTTTCTAGCTGAGGGTCGTTTCCTGCCTCCACTAGTTCGGGGACCGGTCTCCCCCTTTGTCCTGACCCCTCCACGCAGGTGGATTCGGGCGTGCGGTGGCGACTCGCCCGTCCGCACCCCTGGGATCCCTTCATTCCTCGTTCCTGGAGCCTTCTCCGCTCCTCTTCCTTCCTTCTCCCTCTTCCAGGCCTGGGCCTCTGTTACTAGGCCCGCCTCTGGAGCAGAGCTCATGCAGAGCCCCTGCTCCCTGCCACTTCTGCTCAGACTTCTCTGCACTGAACTAAGATGGTGCCCACCTTTTATACTCCCTTCTCAATGCACCCAGGAACTGCTTCCTCCCTGCTCCTACACTACAGGGTTCCCCTTCCTCAGTGTTCCCTCCCCCCACTCCAGCCAGGGACAGGGACTGTCGTGCCCATCTCAGGGGCATATTGGTCGCCCTGCCCCACGGCAATGTGGTGTAATGCATGCAGGTGTCGGGTCCTGATCCACACTCCATCCTTACCTGAGAGTGAGATATCACACCTCTGGGTGAGGTGCAATACGTCTGTAGCAACCGAGCCCTCAGGGTGCTACAGTTCCATTTATCTTCAGCCTAGGTGACGTATTGCGATACAGGGCCGTGATTTTGGCTATAAAAGGGTCCCCTAGACCCCTACCCCAAGCTTTTTAAGAGAATCATATATGGCGTGCCAGGAGACTCTATGGAATGCTTTCTCAGCATCCAACGAGAGTATCTAATTACAAATTTTTAACTGCATCTAGCCCAGGAAATACTTTGTGCCTAGTAGCAGTGTCTGCTAGTCAGCGGATTATCCCGGCTGTTAAGCAAGCTACACCACCTGTAGTTTAGACACTTAATTTTTTCAAAGGAAATGCTTCGGGACCATGGTATACTTAGTGAAGAGCATCAGGAGGCACCCCAAGGCATAGGGGCTGGGACTGGCAGTAGGATGCCTTGCGGTGGACAGCCGAGCTCGATCCTTATAAAAGCTTTTTAACTGCAGCAGCTTTAGTGGACGCTACTGGAGCTGGAATTACCGCGGCTGCTGGCATGAGACTTGCCCTCCAATAGATCCTTGTAAATGGATTTAAAGTGTATTCATTCAAATTAGAGAGACAATTTAAATTAAAAAGCTTAGAGCTGCCTCCACCACAGGGGGGCTCGCTCGACCCACCAGCGGACAGGCACCAGTATTGGGAGAGGGGGGCTGGCCATCAGGGTTCACCGCGGCTCTGGCACAAACCCGGCGACACGGAGGTGGCACGGGCAGGAGCGGACTGGCCGTGTCGGCTTCTCACTTTTTGGATTTTAGAAGGGCATGACATGCCTATATCTGTGTCTCCCCCTCCTTTTACTCCTCCACCTCTTTTATTTTCGCATGACTATATGTACTTGTCACTTTTCCATGTGTTAGTTATGTCTTCTGAGCAGTTTGTCAGCTTTTGGACACCTTTGAAGGTGTTTTCTATGTGTTTCTATGTGTTTTTGTTTGCCTGCCATTGGTTTTAACGGTGTTCGAAGGTGTTCGACGAACAGTTCGACGAACAGTTCGGCGAACACACGGGTGTTCGACGAACCGAACCGAACTCGAACACTATGGGGGTGGCTCAACACTACAGGTAAGGCAACCCTAGCACACCAGCCTAAATAAAGAACTGCAATGGGCCTCCAGGGTTGCTGAGCATAGATGGAAAAAGTCCCACACCAATGAGCACTTCACCACATTCAAACAGTCCCTCACTACCTTCAAGTCCACACTCACTGCAGGAAAACAAACGTATTTCTTATCTCTCATATCCTCCCTGTCTAACAACCCTAAGCAACTTTTCAACATCTTCAATTCTCTCCTGCGTCCCTCAGTGCCTCCTCCCTCTCCTCTTATTTCAGCCTAAGACTTTGCCTCATTCTTCAAGCAGAAGATTGACACCATCAGACAAAGCGTTTTCCTAAAGTCCCCACAGCCCCTCCTCATATCCACTCAACCCTCCTCCTCCAAAACCACCTTCTCCACCATTATGGAAGATCAACTTTCTCCTTTACTCTCCAAATCACACTTCACCACCTGTAAACTTGACCCAATCCCGTCCCACCTCATCCCAAACCTTACCATTATCTTCATCCCAACCTTAATCCACTTTTTCAATCTGTCACTAACTGGCTTCTTCCCCTCATGCTTCAAACATGCCTCAATCACACCCATCCTCAAAAATCCCTCCCTTGACCCTTTTTCTCTGACTAGCTATGACTTCTCCCCTATGCCTCAAAACTACTGGAAGAACATTCTGAACTGTCCTCCCACCTCTCCTACTGCTCCCTCTTCTACTGCATACAATCTGGTTTCTGACTGCACCATTCTATTGAAACTGTACTGACGAAAGTCACCAATGACCTACCTACTAACTGCCAAATCCAAGCGACACTACTCTGTCCTCCTCCTCCTAGACCTGTCATCTGCCTTTGACACAGTGGACCATTCCCTCTTACTACAGACTCTCTCATCTCTCGGCATCACAGACTTGGCCCTATCCTGGATCCTGGATCTCCTCATACCTAACAGACCGGACATTCAGTGTCTCCCACTCACACACCACCTCCTCATCTCGCCCCCTATCTGTCGTTGTTCCCCAAGGTTCAGCTCTAGGACCCCTGCTCTTCTCCATCTACACCTTAGGTCTGGGACATCTCATAGAGTCTCATGGCTTTCAGTATCACCTCTATGACGATGACACACAGATCTACCTCTCTGGACCCGATATCTCCTCCCTACTAACCAAAATCCCACTATGTCTGTCGGCTATCTCATCCTTCTTCTCTGCTAGATTTCTAAAACTTAACATGGATAAAACAGAATTCATCATCTTTCCGCCATCTCACTCAACCCCCCCAACTGACCTATCTATCAACGTCAATGGCTGTCCACTCTCCCCAGTCCTGCAAGCTCGTTGCCTTGCGGTGACCCTGGACTCTGACCTCTCCTTCAAACCACATATCCAAGCCCTTTCTACTTCCTGCCGACTCCGATTTAAAAATATCTCCCAGATCCGCACATTTCTCAACCATGAATCTGCAAAAACACTATTACATGCCCTCATCATCTCCCGCCTCGACTAGTGCAACCTCCTGCTCTGTGGCCTCCCTTCCAACACTCTCGCACCAATCCAATCTATCCTAAACTCCGCTGCCTGACAAATCCAAGTGTCCCCCCACTATTCCCTGGCCTCTCCTCTCTGTCAATCTCTTCACTGGCTCCCCATTACCCAGAGACTCCAGTTCAAAACCCTAACCATGGCATACAAAACCATTCACAACCTGTCTCCTCCATAAATCTCTGACCTAGTCTCCCGGTACATACCCACATGCAACCTTCGATTCTCACAAGCTCTCCTTCTCTACTCCCTTCTTATCTCCTCTTCCCACAATCGCATAAAAGATTTCTACCGTGCATCCCCCCTACTCTGGAACGCTATACCCCAACATATCAGACTCTTGCCTACCGTGGAAACCTTCAAAAGGAACCTGAAGACCCACCTCTTCCGACAAGCGCACAACCTGCAGTAAACACCGCTCCACCATACCACTGCAAGACCAGCCCTACCCTCACCTACTGTATCCTCACCCATCCCTTGTAGACTGTGAGTCCTCGCGGGCAGGGTCCTCGCTCCTCTTGTACCAGTCGCTGTCACGTTTTGTTCAAAATTATTGTAATTGTTTTCACTATGTATACCCCTTTCTCACATGTAAAGCGCCATGAAATAAATGGCGCTATAATAATAAATAATAATAATAATATATACACATGAGAGATATATAAAATTTTTAACCTTAATAGAATATCAACTAATAAAAATCAGACATTGCTTTTGAATTGCAATTCAACAGAAAATTAAAATAAATAAATAATGAAAGTGGCCTGGACAAAAATGATGGTGGTGGTACCCTTAACTTATTATTTTGTGGGACAGGCTTTTGAGGCGTTCACTGTAACAAACAATTTCTGTAACTCTCAGTGACACTTCTGCACCTGTCCACCGGTATTTTGGACCACGCCTTGTGAGCCATGTGCTTCAGCTGTCTCTGGTGTGAATGGTGCCTTCTCCAGACTGAATGTTTCAGCTCCTTCCACAGATGATCAATAGGATTTAGATGAGGGCTCATAGAAGCCATTACAGAATAGTCCAATGCTTTGTTCTTAGCCATTCTTGGATGTTTTAGCTGTGTGTTTTGGGTCATAATCCTGTTGGAGGACCCATGACCTGCCACTCAGAACAAATTTTCTGACACTGGGCAGCACATTTCACTCCAAAATGCCTTAGTAGTCTTGAGATTTCATTATACACTATGCATTTTGAAAAATTATTTTAAAAAAATGCATGGACCTACAGTGAAACAAGGTGGTGGCAGTGTCCTTATGTGGTGCTCCATGAGTACTGCTGATTGAGGAGCTAAATTTCATTGATGGTATCATGAATTTACAGCTGTACTGCTCAATATTTAAAGAGAGGATGCTAACATCACTCGAGACCTTGGTAGACAAGCATTTTTTTCTAAATGCATGGTGACTGTAGTGAAACTTGGTGGTGGCAGTGTCCTTATGTAGGGATGCATGAGTGCTGCTGGTGTCGGGGAGCTACATTTCATTGATAGTAGCATGAATTCACAGATGTATTTCTCTTTATTGAAAGAGAAGATGCTACCATCACTACGTCATCTTGGAATATGTGCATTTTCCAACATGACAATGATCCAAAACACACATCTGTTGCATTTCTGAAGAAATCAGGTTGAAATTGATTCAAGTATATCTCTTGATTTGAACCCAACCAAAGCACTTATGGGGAATTTTGAAGAGGCAAGTTCAGCATCACTTTCCAACGAGCATCCATAGATGTTACAATCTGTTGCCAACTTGTTTATTACATGCCGAGAAGACTTACTGCTGTCCTTTAAAATCATGGAGGTCATACAAAATGCCAAATGTAGTAGTTTTGATGTGGGGAGTGTTCATTTTTGCATCAACTAATTTGAGTAAAACTGAAGATTTCCTAATGAAAGTTATATCAGCTTTACTTTCATGTTATGAGCTAAAATGTTCTATGAAACGGAGGCTTGTCAAAATTTTGGAAATTATTCTTTCAGTGAGATATTAATTAAAATTTTACTTTTCAAAGGGGGTGTACTCATTTCTGCTGAGCACTGTATATATTGTAGTAGAACCAGGTAGGACAGGGTTAAGTCCTAGCTCTGCAGGATTTGATTTGATGCACCTGCCTAGCTTTTTACTAAAACCATCAGTCTGCTGGATGAAGCATAGTTGAGTCTGCTGCTGGTGAGTGACCAGCCAAAATATGAGCTGTAGCTGAGAGAGATGTGCTGAGGTATATCTCTGAATGGAGACTGCATGGGTCAGCTAGGAACCCTGAGCAGTCTGTTTGTTGGAGATGCAAACATGTGGAAGTTGCAGCTTGTTCAGTGTGAACTGTGAATGGAGATGAATAGTTCTGTTTGGCACAAAAAGCTTCTTCAGGGGATACCAAGACATCATAGGACTGTACCTCTTCTAAGTTTAAAGTTTGCTGCCATAGAAAGGACTGTAATCTGTTTGGGTGCTCACACACTGACATAAATGTGCCTGCTGAATGAACTGTTTATTTGCTATGATACCTTTGTGCCCAGAAGAGACTGTTTTTGCTTTTGAATCCCTTGTACTTTATGAAAGCAGAAAACTGCACGTTTGGACCAAACCGTATTGCCTATGTGAATGCTACCTAATGCGTACCTGAGAGTGTGAATCCATACAATATAATAAATATATATAGCTATAGGTATTGCTGAATGTTTTCAGTGTTATTTATTATTAAACTGACAATGTTGGAAAAATACCACTACTGCAATCTTGCTGCATAATGAACCAATTTTGTATATATTCCACAGGTTTAGCTTACATGGATCATGAAAATGGGAAAAATGCAATTAAGACTGTCAATCCTTTTAAGAGATGAGAAGGGTGACATTTCAAGCTAGCATAAGCATCTGTATACAAAATATGTGCATTTTAAGAGTCATTAGATGTTATTTAAAGAACTACTAATGGCACAGAGCTGAGAGCCATGTCTATAAACCATGCAACCTGACAGCTTGGAGAAAGAGCACTGGGATTGTTGTCAGAATGCCAGAATCTTTGCTGTGTCATACTTAAATAAATCTGTAAAAGGAAAGACAGTAATTGTTGTTCTCTATGCCATATAGACATTTCTGTAACATTTCTGTAAACAGTTATTTAATTTTTGACATTTTGGAAATGTTGTGTCCATCTCACTATTTACCATAACATATATAATAATATATCTAACATTTTAAAGCTAAAATGCAGTATTAAAAAATAAAACAGATTTCATCCTTTGTAAATATTCCCAGAAACCATTTATAAGAATACTGGAGTGAGTGAAAATTTAATAAATACATTACCACCCACTTGTTACCTGCATACCGATAGAATAAACTAGGTAGGAAGATGTGTGTTTTTTTTCCTCTTGGAGACATAACATACTTTATTAAAGTGATCAGTACTGGATACAGTCATGTTCAATATTCTTTATTAGGATTTAGTTGCAGCTATATGAAACTGTCAGCATTTTCAGATGCCCCCTTGTAATACCCCAGAGATGGGTATCACTATAAGTTATGTATTGTTACTCATAATATTAGAGTTTAGTACTATTTCATGTAAGAATTGGTCTGTGACCCTGTATTTCAACACTCATTGCAGCCCCCCAGGTAGTGATAAGCCAGGATCCCCATTGAGGCAGTTGATAGGCGGAGGGCTTAGTGCGTGGAGCCTCTGGATTACTAAAAATAGCTGCAACCCTTATTTCAGTCAGTGTTCCAGTGAACACCTCAGAGGACAGTTGAGGACAGTTGAGGACCAGCCATGAAGCAGCCAGAAAACATGTGTCCGGAACAACCAAATCTACAGAACTACCAAATTAGTTAACCCCTACAGTGCACACTGTAAGAAAAAAACTTAAAAATGAAGCAAAAATGAATGTTTTTTCATCATACACTCGAAAAAAGTGGAATAAAACAAAAAGACGAATATAAATAAAAATGGTATAGCTAAAAACATAATTTTGTCCTGCAAAAAACAAGCTGCCATACAACTCCATCAGTGAAAAAAGAAATAAGCTATAGCTCTCAGAATACAGTGATTAAAAAACAATATTTTTTCTATAAAATTGTTTTTATTGTGTTGAAGCAATAAAACAAATAACATTTATATAAATGCAGTATCGTTGTAATAGTACTGAATCAAAGAATAAAGCTACCTTATCAATTTTTCCATACAGTAAACGGCATAATAGAAAACAAAACAAAATTTCAGGATTGCTGGAGTTTGTTCATTCTGCCTCCCAAAAATCAGAATAGAAAGCAATCAAAAAATATGTGTCCAAAAATGGTACCAATAAAAACTCCAACTCCTCTCACAAAAAACAAGCCCTCACATTAATCTGTCAGCAGAAACATTGAAAAATTATAGCTATGGCGATGCAAAAAACTTGTTTTTGTAAAAAAAAAGGGTTTTTTAGTGTGTCATAGTAGCAAACGGCCAAAATGTCAAGGAAAATGCAGAACAGGATGCAGCAAGCCCACTTTTGTTAGAAGGAGGTAAGACAGGTGCAGAATGCTGATGAAGATTCACTAACAACCTCTCACTCCATGGACGGGTTGATTGCCTAGCACTAAAACTACACACAGATGAAGCTTGCAATAGGGTGCAAGTCACACATATGCAGCACCGTGCCTAGCCAGCAACCTATTAAACACCCTAGACAATCACCCCCTTCATGGAGTGAGAGGTTGAGAGTGATTGTTCATCAGCATTCTGCACCTGTGTTACCTCCTTCTAACAGGGGATCCTGTTGTGCATTTTCCTTGACATTTTGGCTGGTAACTATCATTGCCATTTTGCTATTTTCTAATTGAAATTTGGAATTTTTAAAAAATTCAGTTTTTTGCTTTGGCTGTACTGTGATAGTAGCAAAAACCTAAAAAAAACTATATGAATCTAGTATTGCTTTAATCACACCGACCCGAAGAATAAAGTCGTATAATCACTTAACTGCACGAGGAATGGTGTAAAAAATAAAAACAATTCTTTACCTGCTGTTGATTTGTTCATTCTGCCTCCCAAAGAGTAAGCAATAAATGTGAGCAGTAAGGCTCAGCTCACAATTATCCTGAGCTCTCTTTGCTGAGGGTTTACATCGGGATTTCCATGTAAATCTCTGAAATATGTGATTCAGACAGAACCTTCAGCAGAAGATTTCCCATAATGAGGCAGGTGGAGTCTGTCTGGACTATGATCTGGCTGTGCCCATCTTTTTAGATGTGCATAAAAGCCCAATCAGCCACAATTTTGTGCACCTTTTAAAAGCCGGATACTGCCGAAGCCAGAAGCAGAGGACAACCAGAGCCCAGAGTATCTCTGCTGCCTCATAAGTGAATGGACCCCTCAGGGGTTTCGTCTGAATCATGTATTTTATAGATTTAGATGATGTACAAAGCAAACTTATATTGTGGTACCGTGTTAGCCAGAAAAATCGATGTAAATACATTTATGCCAAAAATGACAAAAGTATTCTCGGAGTGATACCTTTATTGGCTAACCAGAAAAAATATATATATATGCAAGCTTTCAGAGCACAAGGGCTCCTTCTTCAGGCAGGTTTACAAATGAATTCATAAGACAAAAGGCCCAACATTTGAGAGATGTTAAAACAAGACATTTGTTCATGAGGTGCAAGTTGTGATGCCTCCTACTGATAAGTCAGGGAGATCAAATTAGTTTTTTTTTTGTTGCAAATTATGAGGCCTTGGGAATGTTTAATTATCTGGAGGTGTGAATTGTTTCCATGTAGTGAGTCATAAACACAGGTGTTATATTTATTCCTGTTGTCAGTGAATTGAACATCCTTATCAATTTGAATTCCCAAATTTTTCTTTCTCTGTTGCCCTTGAAGTGACCTTTTAGTGTTAAAACTTTTAGATCTTTCATACAGTGTCCCCGGCCAGAGAAATGTTTTCCCACAGGTGTGTCCAGTTCATTCTTAATTGTGTGCCAGTGTAAATTCATTCTCGTTTGAAGTTTTTGCATCGTTTCTCCAATATAAACTCCTTCCGGGCACCTTCTACATTGTATCATGTACACCACATTTGAGGATATACATGAAAAGACATCCATGATTTTGTAAACAATAAATTCAAGTGGAATTAAATTCTACTCTAATTTTGCAAAAATCCACATTTGTCAAAATGCAGATTTTTATGTAAACCCCTTCCACACTCATCCACTTGGCTACCACTTTTCAGAATCATAATGGGCCATCAGTAGGATAAAAAATATACTCTCTTCACTACTCACCTATCGTTACTCACTGCCACCCATTTGATCCTCGCCTCATCTTCTGATCCCCTGCCACTTATACTGTTATATGTTTGTTTTAAAAATTGACATGTAACAAAACCCTAATCGAAACAATAATATCAGTGAGATCCCTCTGCTTACATTTGCATAAATTTGCAGAAGATCTACTACGCGCATTAATTTCAATTATTTGTTCCTAAAGCAGAATAAACCAATGGCATTCCCTAACACAGTTGTGAAAGAGCCCTTATAGGTTTTATAGGTTATATTTGCCCCAAATATCCAAATATATTTTACACACAGATATACAGTATATATACACCACTTCTGCTATTACTATTTCTGCGCTATTACATAGAAACACACATAAATACTACAATACACTATTACATACACACACATCCTACAAACGACAAAGTTGGTTAAATGGTGGACATCAGAACTTGTTCTGGTATCCATAGCTATATCGGCAGCTGAACTTACACTCCTGACGGCGTAAGCATCACTTCTGTAGACACATCATGTCTGTTCCGACACAGAGCTAATATTGTGTGACTTTAGAACTGTATGAGAAATTATTCCCACCAACACCAAGTATGACAATGCTAAATGGCAGAAGGTTTATTTTGTATTTTATGTCGATTCAATCAGCCATCATGTGTCTCTAACAGCCAAGGGTGAGCAGCTGTGAACTGATTAAATGCCACTGTCAATCTCTCACAGTGGCATTGAACACACGTCGGCAGAGGGGTGCGTCATTCCATACTCGTCCGTGATGTGATTGCGGGGCGCCGATGGGTTGTCATGACAGCTAGACAATTGCAGCTTCAAGTCCCCTAAGCAGACTATTAAATAAAGTAAAAAGTTTAAAAAAAGCTTTTAAAATATGAAAAAATAAAAAAACACAAGCGTTCATATCATCTTCCTTTTGCCCCATTAAAAATAAAACAATTTAAAAAATACACATATTTGGTATTGCTGCTTTTGAAAAAGTTTGATCTATCAAAATACAAAGTAAATTAATCTGACCGGTAAATGGCGTAACAAGAAATAAAAGCAAAACATCAGAATTATATTTTTTTGGGCAGTATTGCAATAAATTGAAAGAAGAGACGATGAAATCATTGTATCTACCCCAAAATGGTAACAGTAAAAAATGTTAGCTCAAGGCGCAATTAATAAGCCATCACAACACTATTTCCCAAAGATTGAAAGTGTTACAGGTCTCAGAAAATGGTGACACAAGCAAAGTTGGGGTTTTTATTTTTACAAATTTCTGAATTTTTTTACACCACTTAAAAAAATTAAAACTATGCATGTTTGGTATCTGGGTAATTGTGCTGACCTGCAGCATTACATTATCAAGTCATTTTTCTGAAAATGGTAAATAAAAAAAAGTTGTAAAATTTTACTTTTTTGCAATTTCAAGACACTTTTTTTCCTGTCTTCCAGTGCATTACATGATAAAATTAATGATTTAATTCAAAAGTACAACCCGTCCTGCAAAAAATCAAATCGTCATATGGCTATGTGGACAGAAAAATAAAAAGGTTATGACTCTTGGAAGAAGGGGAGGTAAAAACAAAAATGGAAAATTGACCGGGGTGAAGGGGTTAAGTATCTGTTAGAAATCTCACTTAAGTCTCATGTGCATGGCAAAGTCTGTGTGGTGGCAAACAGAGTCCTAATAGTTGCAGATTACTGAGCCATTAAAACTATGTGTGCTGCCACATGTTAACGCTAACAGAATTTTCTGACAAATAATATAGCATCAAGGCCTCAATTCATCAAAATGGTTTTCACCAGAATTATAGCATAAAACTGACATGTCGCAAATTTTTTGCACATGTAGTTTTGCAAAAATGTTGTGAATTCTGGCATTTTGACGTCAACTCTGGCCAGCTCTAACAATTTTTTGAAAAGTGGTCAAAGAGATGTACTACAGTCACTGACTGGCAGCTTAAAAGGATTGTCCCACGAATTAAGTACATTCAAATGAATAAATCTTGAATTAATAATAATTTCAACAATTGGATGTGCTCAAAAATGTTGCTGTGCTGAGATAATCTTATAAATGTGCCCCTGCTATGAACTGGCAATAAATATGTAATTTACCTGGTATAAGTGCCGCTGTTTTCCTGGTCTGACAATTATTTTTGATCCTGCACCTCTTTATTTCTGATGACCCCTATTCCCTGTATATAAATCTAGTATTATTAGCCAACTGGGCACAGAATTCACAAAGACACCCATAGAGGAGAGTTAAAAGTCACAAACATACATACAGGTAAATGGTGGACATATCTCAGAAACAGAGAGGCGCAAAAACAAAAGAAAAACAATGCCAGATTCAAGAGAACAGAAGCTTTTACACTAGATAAAAAAATACATATCTATGGAAAGTGAGAAGTCCTCTTTAAGTACTTATGAAAAGAGGAAGACGAAGAGATTTAATAACTTTGCTTCAATTACAAAAGCCCAACACCTGTGCGTATTCATGATGACAAGGTAATTTCAGGACATATTGACTAGATCTTGAAATGACTGTCACTTGTCAATAGTGGAAATGTTTGTCACTGACACAATATCTATTGCTTTTCACAAAGGCTGAAAAAGAACGTTACACTTGCTGTATTTTAATCAATATTAAAATTACTATGCAAACACTCAAGTGAAAATACAGGCCTTTACTTTTTTAATTAAATTCCCAAAATGGAAAGAAAATTACATATTTTTCAAATTGTAAGTACTATATAAACAGCTGGTCTTCTTATATAAAAGACTGAATATGGTCAACATATCCCAAGATTATACATAGTGGAATCCTTACTCACACGACCATCTATTCTTTCATGTGAGAAATCAGATTGATTATGGTAAAGACAATTGGCTCAAACTCTGATAGAGTGTCAGTTTACTATAATCCAATTCTCTTGAATAAGAGAATTGTACCACTGGTGCGGACAAGATGGAAAACTTAATTTCTTCATCTTCTCCATTGTCTCTGTCAGTGGATGTCGGACTTCACTCGGATCCAATGTTCCGACACAGTCCGATGTTTTCCACACAGCCATAGACTTGTATGAATTCACCCCTCATTCCCACTTGGCTTTGTACCTATTTTGTTGCATTACAACCTGTGTTTAAATATTTTTGTAATCCAATTTGTGTGTGATGCATCAGCACTAAATAGTCTAAGATAGTGAAGTGAAGAAAAATATAGGCATAAATTATATTTATGGGATCAAATAACTAAAAATTGTCATGTGCATTTGCATTCATCCCTTTTGCTATGAAGCCCCTAAAAATTTCTGATGCAAGAAATTATCTTCATAATGCATATGCTTAATGAAAGGAAGTTCATCTGTGTGCAATCTAAGTTTCACATGGTCTGTCAGTAAATACACACCTTTTCTCAAAGGCCACAGAGGCTGCCACACCATTAAGCAAGAGGCACCACTAACCAAACAACACCATGAAGACCAAGGATATCTCCAAATAAGTCAGGGACAAAGTTATTGAGAAATACAAGTCAGGGTTGGGTTATAAAAAAATATTCCAATCTCTGATGATCCCCAAGAGAATCATCAAATCCATTATCAAATGGAAAAAACATGGTACCACAATAAACCTGCCAAGAGAGGGCCGCCCACCAAAATTCTCAACTCAGGCAAGGAGGGCATTAATGAGAGAGGCAGCACAGAGACCAAAGGCAATCATAAAGGAACTGCAGAGTTCCCAAGCAGAGACTGGAGTGTCTGTCCATACAACCACAATAAGCTGTACACACCATAGAGGTGACCTTTATTGAAAAGTGGGCAGAAAAAAGTCTTTACTTACTCACAAAAATTGTAAGGTTCATTTTGAGTTTGCCAAAAGACACGTGGGAGACAGCTCAAATGTATGGAGGAAGGCGCTGTGGTCAGATGAGACCAAAATTAAACTTTTTGGCCACCAAGGTAAACGCTATGTCTGGTGCCAAACCAACACAACTCATCACCCCAAGAACACCATCCCCACAGTGAATCATAGTGGTGGCAGAATCATGCTGTGGGGCTTTGTTTCAGCAGCAGGGACAGGGAAAATGGTCCAAGTTTAGGGGAACATGGATGGTGAAATACAGGGATATTCTTGAGCAAAACCTGTTTCAGTCTGTCAGTGATTTGAGACTGGGACGGAAGTTCACCTTCCAACAAGACAATGACTCAAAGAATACTGCTAAACAGTTGAGTGGTTTAAGGGGATACGTGTAAATGTTTTGGAGTGGCCTTGTCAAGGCCCAGACCTTAATTGAATTGAAAATCTGTGGTCAGACTTGGAGATTGCTGTTCATCAGTGGAACCCATCTAACTTGAAGCTGGAGCAGTTTTGCCTTGAGGAATGGGCAAAAATCCCAGTGGCAAGATGTGGAAAGCTCATAGAGACTTATCCAAAGCAACTTTTAGCTGTAATTGCTGCAAAAGGAATAGTTTTGCACACTGAAGTTTTCAGTTCTTTTGTCCTATTTGTTGTTTGCTTGACAATAAAAAGAAAACCAAATGGTCACAGTGAAATTTCAGGTTGTGAGGTAGCAAAATACGAAAAATGCCAAGGGGGATCAATACTTTCTCAATCCACTGTATTTTTTTTAATCAATAGTTCACATGAAAATAAGAAACTTAGTAATTTACAGTTGATATAGCAAGTCTACACACCCCTTTTCATATTACAGGTTTTTGTCAAGTTAACAAATCATAACAGGATGAATCATTTCAGAACTATTCCCACCTTTTATGTCACGCATAATTTGTACAAATCTAGTGAGAAATACAATTAGCTCATTTTGAAAGGGAAAATAAACAAAGAAATAAAATAATGATATTGCATAAGTGTGAACACCCTCTTATAAATGCGTTTGTGTTTAGAATTAGCCAATCACATTTAAACTCGTGTTTAATAAAAGTAAGTACACAGCTGCCATCACTTGATTCTGATTAACCCCCATATAAAGTTTATCTGTTCTATTAGGATTTTCCTGACATTTTCTTAGTTGCATTTTATAGCAAAAGCTATGATCTGTAAGTTGCCGACAACACAGAAAAGGGATCCCATGATTGAATATTATCAGTCAGAAGGGAGCAAAAAAAATTCCAATTCATTATATACACTGTGAAGGTGGTCAACAAGAAGTGGCTTAAATTTGGCACAACAGTGACATTACCTTCAACTGGACATCCCTTAAAAAATGATGAAAAGAAAATAAGAACATTGCTCTTTTAGGTTGCCAAAAGCCCTATAGCAACATTAAAGAAGCTGCAGGAATTTCTGAAAAGTACTGGTTGTGTACTGCATGTGATATTAATCTCCTGTATGCATCATATGTCGGCCTGTGGGATAATATGGCAAGATGGAAGCCTTTTGTTACAAATAAAAAATATCCAAGCCACAACCTACATCAAGTCTGCAAAAATCATATAGGAAACCATGGTATAGTCTGATGAAACAAAGGGTGAACTTTGTGACCACAAAATCAACCCTGCACATCACCAAGAGAACACTGCTGTATATCCACAGTGAAACATGGTATAGGCAGCATTATCCTTTGGGGCTGTTTTTCTGCAGCTGGAACTCAAGGTGGAGGGAACTTTGAACATTTCCAAATATCAATTAATTTTGCATCAAAACCTTCTGCTAAAAAGCTGACAATGACAAAGAATTTCATCTTTTAGCATGGCAATGATCATAAGAGTACCTTCAAATCAACAAAAGAATAGCTTCGCCAGAAGAATATCAAAGTTTTGGAATGGCTCAACCAGAGTACAGTCCCGAATTAAATTGAAAATATGTGGATTGGCCTGAAAAGGGCTGTACACAAGAGATGCCCTCACAATTTGACAGATTTTGAGCGCTACTGCAAGGAAGAGGGGGCAAAAATTGCCAATTCTAGATGTGCCATGCTGAGAAACTCCAACCCAAAAAAACTGAATGCTGTCATAAATTCAGAATGCACTTCAACAGAGTATTAATTTAAGGGTATTTATGCAACCATATTGTTTTCGTTCTTTATTTTTCTTTTTCCACCAGAAAAGATTGAGGTAATTTTTTTTCAATTGAATTGTACAGATTCTAGATTGCATTAAAGGTGTAAAAAGTTCTGAAATTATTGTTGGTATGATTTTTTAAAATGACAAAAACCTGGCATTTTAATAGGGGTGTGTAGATTTTTTATATCTCCATCTTATTAGAGAAATCTACTAATTTCTCATCCTAAATTGATCATTCATTCTCAAAATTCTCAATTCACAGGTAAAATCTTTATTCTGTGAATACAGACTTTTTCATTACTGAGATAGGAGATGACAATTGATGTTCATAAAGTTTTATGGAGAACTGTAACTGTAATTTCAGGAGAACTCGCAGCAAAATGTCTGTTTCTGCCTCCAATTTTTCCTACCTAAAATACTCATATGCATCAAACAAATCTACGTCACTTCACAAATCATTTTATAAATTATTCACAAAATGGTATTATACTCTAATCAGACTTTCTCACATAAGTCCAAACAATTCTTCAATGTGTTGGAGGAGTTGTGGATTTCAAGGTGACCTCCTCCACATTTTCTGGACTTGCCCGAAAGTCAAAAGATTGTGGGATAAAACTTCCACCATCATAAATAAATTACTCAACAGAAAATTAAAGATCACCCCCCAAATGGCTGTCTCTTCAATTGGATTGAAAGATATGGAGCCATTTGTTAGACACATTCTTATTCATATTTTTCTTTTAGCTAAAAATGCAATAGATTTATTCTGGAAAAAGCCTGACATACCTACATTTCCAGAAATGATGGAAAAAATTTCTCTCCATAAAGTTTTCGAACTAATATTCGATATCAAAAATAATTGTCTTAACAAACATGCTAAAAAATGGGAAATATGGTCTGCTGCCTTTCCCTAAGTTTTACAAAGTTTCTAAAGAACTTTAACAGGGCTCAATATTACAGTGTTCTAATCATCATTGGGTGAACAATAGCTGTACTAAATAATTGTTTGCTATGTTTTGTTGATGTTATAATGTTATATTTGCTCTTTAATTTATGTCATACTTACACAAATTAGCCAGTTCCACTTAGCTTTTTTCTTCTCTCCCTAACCTTTCCCCTTCCTTAATATTTCCTTCACTTATTCCTCTTTTATCCTTTCCTCTCCCCTTTTTTCTAAAAAAATTATTAATAAAAATTAATGAAAAACAATTTTTCCTTCCTAATCAATAGAATTTTAAAACCCTAAACTATCATTTCCTTTCTCAGGAATAGAGAAATCTGTCTTAATTGAATATAGAATTAACAGATTTTACCTCTGAAATGAGAGTGAAAGATCAATCCAGGAGCAGAAAGAAGCAGATTTATCGTATACAATATTGCAAAGCTTCTTATTTTCATGTGTACTACTTATTTATGCAATGAAAATTAAATCGACTGTTATATTTGAAGGATACAGTGGGGAAAATAAGTATTTGATACACTGCCGATTTTGCAAGTTTTCCCACCTACAAAGAGTGTTCTGTATTTTTTTTCATAGGTATGCTTCAACTGTGAGACACTATATCTTAAAAAAAAATCAAGAAAATCACATTGTATGATTTTTACACAATTAATTCGCATTTTATTGCATGCAAATTGCCTCTTCAGAGAAAAAGAGGACTTGAACTCTATAGCGCCACCTATTGGAAGCAGCAATCCTACAAGTCACAATCAACCCTTTAACGAGTCGTGCAATATGACTTAGGATAAAAGCCAAATCAGAATCTCAATTTGCAGACACGGTGATTTGGGCTGTTGGCCCTCATCAGTGCAAAGTATGAGAACTGATTTGGCTAGGTGAGAGGCTCTCTGGACTGAGGTCTAAGGGGTAACGTTTCTCCTTGTGGAGAGTGACATACCGGCTCTGGCATGCCAAAGTAAGGAGGCTTATTCGCAGTGCAATGCTCCTCTGGGAAATTTAATATGCAAATTGCCTCTTCAGAGAAAAAGAGGACTTGAACTTTATAGAGCCACCTATTGGAAACAGCAATCCTACAAGTCACAATCAACCCTTTATCGAGTCGTGCAATATGACTTAGGATAATAGTCAAATCAGAATCTCAATTTGCAGACACACGTACTTCCCAGAGGAGCATTGCACGGCAAATAAGCCTCCTTACTTTGGCATGCCAGAGCTGGTATGTCACTCTCCACAAGGAGAAACGTTCCCCCTTAGACCTCATTTTATTGCAGAAAATAAGTATTTGATACAATAGTAAAACAACTTAGTATTTGGTACAGAAACTTTGGTTTGCAATTACAGAAGTCAGATGTTTCCTGTAGTTCTTGACGAAGTTTTCACACACTGCAGCAGGGATTTTGGCCCACTTCTCCATACAGATCTTCTCCAGGTGTTTCAGGTTTCGGGGCTATTCCTGGGCAACATTGAGTTTCAACTTCCTACAAAGATTTTCTATTGGGTTCAGGTCTGGAGACCAACTAGGCTACTCCAGGACCTTGACATTCTTCTTATGGAACCCTGGCTGTGTGTTTCCGGTCATTGTCATGCTGGAAGACCCAGCCACGAATCATTTTCAATACTCTTACAGAGGGAAGGGGGTTGTTGGCCAAAATCTCGCAATACATGACCCCATCCATCCTCACTTCAATAAGGTGTAGTCATCCTGTCCCCTTTGCAGAAAAGCACCCCCAAAGTATGATGTTTCCCCCACCATGCTTTACGGTTGGGACGGTGTTCTTGGGGTTGTACTCATCCTTCTTCTTCCTCCAAACATGGCAAGTGGAGTTGCTACCAAAAAGTTTTATTTTAGTCTCATCTGACCGCATGACCTTCGTCCATGCCTGCTCTGGATCATCTAGATTGTCATTGGCAAACTTCAAACTGGCCTAGACATGTGCTTGCGTGAGCAAGAGGACCTTGCGTGCCCTACAGGATACTAATCCATGACGGCGTAGTATTTTACTAAAGGTAACGTTTAAGACTGGGGTCCCAGCTTTCTTCAGGTCATTGATCAGTTTTTCCCATGTAGTTCTAGGCTGATTCGTGACCTTTCTCAGAATCATCCTTACCTCACGAGGCGAGATCTTGCATGGAGCCCCAGACCGAGGGAGATTGACAGTCATCTTGTGTTTCTTCCATTTTCTAATGAAAAGTTGTTGCCTTCTCACCAAGCTACTTGCCTATTGTCCTGTAGCCTATCTCTGCCTTGTGCAGGTCTACAATTTTGTCCCTAGTGTCCTTAGACAGCACTTTGTTTTTGGCCATGGTGGAGAGGTTGGAGTGTGATTGAGTGTGTAGACAAGTGTCTTTTATACAGGTAATGAGTTCAAACAAGTTCAATTAATACAGGTAATGAGTGCAGAGTAGGAGGGCTTCTTTTAAGAAAAACTAACAGGTCTGTGAGAGCCAGAATTCTTGCTGGTTGGCAGGTGATCAAATACTTATTTCATGCAATAAAATGCAATTTAATTATTTAAAAATCACACAATGTGATTTTCTGTTTTTTATTTTTAGATTCTGTCTCTCACAGTTAAAGTGTACCTGCGATAAAAATTACAGACCTCTCCATTGTTTGTAGGTGGGAAACTTGTCAAATCGGCAGTGTATCAAATACTTTCCCCACTGTACGTTGTCACGATGAGCTTTTGGTGAGTTTTTATGCTGCGCAGTTTAAAAAAAACGCAAAAAACGTATTTTATTTAATGGGCGCAGAAATTGTGCAGAAAATCTGCAACATCAAAAACTCACCAAAAAGCTCATAGTGGGAACAGCCTTATATAAGTTCTTATAAAAAAATAAAATAAAATCGCACTAGAAAAGTGCAATTGAAAACACGAGTAACCTAATGTGAATTAGCTAAGTGGTGTTGACTTGTGCTCTTATTATTGGTGTTGACTTGTGCTCTTATTATTGGTGTTGACTTGTGCTCTTATTCACTCTTTACAGAAAGGCCTATTTTGCCTGATGAAAATATAACCTAGCTGTGAGAATGAAGTCAGATTTGTAATCATAAAGTACTACTGGATGTGCAGTTTGCTGAAGGCAACAGCAGCCACTGAGAAGTGTAATTCCCACAGGTAGAACTAGAAAGATCTTTTTAAAATTGCTTTTTTGCTTTAGGAATCCAAATGGAAAGGTTGTGACCTTGTTTTTTCTAGTGCAGCACTAACCCTAAGGCCTAAACCCCTTCACAGTCCATTATTTTAAATGCATCAGCAACCTTACACTTGCCCTTGACGAAGATCATAAAAATCTATTCAATGCATTACATAGAATGGTTGTAAATTTTTACATTTTACCTAAAATGTTAAATACTTTTTTGGCAAATGCAAGAGTTTTGGGGCATAATAGAATAAAATAAACCTCTATTTTGAATAAAAGAGTTATTGAGAACTGCTGTAAAATATTAATTTTACTCATACTCTTCTAACATGGATATATTGTGTATATAGCAGCAATGAAATACCTTTAGGAATCAAACCTGTTTACACTTCTCCGCTCAATCCTGATGACATAACTAACAAGTATTATGCAAGATATTAGACTTGTATATACATTTTTCTTATCAGTAACGAGAACATTACAGTCTAAACACTAGTTGATCGCAAATGTAAGTTACCTTGGCTGTGATTTTAGCCCCATGACATTGCCTTTACAACATAGGCTACTAATAAGAGTAGAGGAGTTAAGCAGGATTAGAAAAACATGTCTGATGTGTGATTCGAAAAAATATGGATCCTTTGTACCAAACACAGTATCACCCATACCCATAGATTGTGTGCAGCGTTATAGCTAATCTCAATCAAAGAGAATTGAGCTAACTTGCAATAACAGCCCACAAATAACTGTGACACTATTTTGGGAAGAAAACAGCGTGCTAATATTTTTCTGATAATTTACAAACTTTTAAGCATCAAATGCAAAAAAAATGTAAACAACAGTCATTTATCTTTTTATTCATTTTTGTAATAAATCAATAGTACACACGAAAATAAGAAACTTTGTAATGTATCTTATCAGAGAAATCCCATTCTTTCTTCTCTATCATTGATCATTCATTCTCAATTCACAGGTAAAATCTGTATTTAGTGAAGACAGACTTTCACATTACTGAGATAGGAGATGGCCCATTGGTGCTCATAAAAGTTCTATGGAATTATAACTGTCGTTTTGGGAGAACTTGCTGCAGAATGTCTACATCTGCCTTTAGCTCATCCTTCCTGCTTCACCCCCTAAATAGAATTTTAAAAGTTCCAACTGTTTTCTCTTATTTCAGTAATGGGAAAAAATCTGCCTTCATTGAATACAGGTTTCACAGATTTTACCCATGAATTGAGGTTGAAAGAACAGTCCAGGAAGATAAAGAAGCAGATTTCTCTGATAAGATATATGACAAAGTTGCCTCTTTTCATGTGCACTATTGATTTATGAAATAAAAATTAAAATAACAACTAATCTTTATTCTGTTGTCCAGCGTTACAAAAAACATGGCTGCTATTTTTCCATAAATAGATACAAACCTGTTAAAGGGTTATGACTATGAAGCTGCATTCACAAGTTGCGAACTCATTTTGTAAAGTCACGGCAAAAACATGTAGTTCTTACGCAAAAAGTTGGGACAAAACCACAACTGAACACAGCCTTATTGTAGTTGTGCTCCATAACAAGAAGCTAATCTGCAATACCTTTCAAGATCTGTGGATCTGTGTTTTTTTAGTAAGAAAGCCAACCTCATTATATTCTGAGACCCATAGCTTTTTTTTATTTTCTCCATAGATTGTAGTTGTGAGGGCTTGTTTTTTGTGAGATGAGTTGTAATTTTTATTGGTACAATTTTGTAGCTCATGCATAGTTTTAGTTGCTATTTATTGCATTTTTCATGTGAGTTGATGTGACTGAAAAATGTTCGTTCTCGTGATACAATTCTTTTTCTTCATGCCATTTACTAGAGATGAATGGATGTGAGTGTTCTGCACATGCATGAGCAAGGTCTTAAGATGCGGCGAGGAACAGATGGGTAAGGCGGAGGGGCTATAGAGGTAAAGGGTAAGGTAAGCATAAGTGGGTTTTTTTGTTGTTTTTTTAACATTTTGATTTTCTTTTACGGTTCAAAAAATGACAGCCACAGCAGCCGCTATTTTGCTTAATCTTCGCAGAAGCAAATTGCAAAAAATCCGCATTTTGACGAATGCGAATGTTTGTAAAACTTGATTAGAATTCAATTACACTCAAATGTTTTTACTCATCTCTATTGAATACATTCTTAGGCTTTATTCACACATCAAAATTTTTGATCAATATTTCATCAGTAATTATATGTCAAAACCAAGAGTGTCTCCAAAACAGAGAACAGGTGTCAGTCTTTGAATCATAGATTTTCTCTGTAACTTCCACTACTGGTTGCAGCAAAGATGCAAAATATGGACTAAATACTGACTTGTGAATGAGGCCTTAGGGCGGTTTCAGATGTCCGTGATAACCGATGTCGGATCGCGCTGGCTGGCCGCACATCTCCTGACCTGAGCGTGACAGCTTCATAGAAATATATGAAGCGATCATGCTCAAGACACAAGATGTGTGGCCAGCTAGTGCAATCCGACGTCACGGATATCTGAAACAGCCCACAGGCCACAATCACACGTTCGTAATTGGTCAGTATTTCACATCAGTATTTATAAGCCAAAACCAGGAGTGAAACAATCAGAGGAAAAGTATAATATAAACATGTTCCTGATTTTGACGTACAAATACTGATGTAAAATACTGACCAAATACAGAATGTATAAGGGTATGTGCACACGTTCAGGAATTGAAGCAGAAATCTCCAGAGCGTTTTTGCCTTTCCCTGGCAGAAAAAAACGCATGCAGATTTACATGCATTTTTGACGCGTTTTTACATGCTTTTTTACATGTGTTTTTTTAAGCGGTTTTTGAAGCGTTTTTGAGCATCAATGAATAATTTTTGGAGATAAATCAAGTTATTTGGTGGGACATTGCTTAAGCCCTTGGATAAGAGCTGGGTGAGTATATTGGTTCATTTAAATGATTAAAGAATGGCTCTGTTGTATTTCAAATAAAGTGTTTACACTGTGTCTGTGTGTTTCTTTACTTTGTTTGGTCATGAAACAAAACAAAATCACCAAACAAAAGAGCTGGGTGTCAACTAGTCCCATTCACCCAATCTTCATTAGCATTTCTATTCATGTAATTTATACGACTGCTGTGAGCTGGTTTTTTAAGCCTGGGAAGGTGCCATTAGGCAAACATTTCCCTGGCCATTAAATAACATCTCACAGCTCATTTGTTAGCCTCTACGCCCCCCCAATCAGCACTCAGCAGCGCTTTGGACACAGAGTATTTATGCTGCGTCCAAAATGCGGTGTTCTAATGCCGCACTTTTGTTGTTGGTACATGTGAATCCACCGCATATAACGACACTTCAATCGGTCAAAATCTGCAGCGGAGACTAGCGTCTCTGCTACAGAAATTGACATGCTGCAGGTGAGTTTGGGTACGTGGCCATAATCAGGAGCTGCTGCAGGTTTGACGCTGCGTGTATATACAGTGTCAAACCCGCAGCATCCAGATGTTACAGCATAGTGGATTAGATCTCTAGAAATCCCATGTCCGCTATGCGTACATCAGAGGACGAACCACCCGTGGACACTGACATGCGGCACGTCTTTCAGGACCGTAGCATGTCAATTTCTCTTGCGGAGTCGCTAGTCTCCATAACAGAAATTTGACCACTAGAAAATCTGCATGGTTCAGTGACGATCAGGTGATCCCTGACGTCACCGATCAGCTGATGGTCGCGTGACCATCAGGTGATTGCTGACGTCACCGATCAGCTGATGGTCGCGTGACCATCAGGTGATCAGTGACATCACCGCAGGTCCTGGCAATACACTGCTGGCCGCCGATGAGAGAGGATTGCCGCCTGGGACCAGGAGGACACCGGGGTCCGCCGGACAGGTGAGTATAAAGGTTTTTTCTTTTATTTTTACTTTTTTATTCTTTTTTTAACTACCGTAGGCACGCGGGCTGGGAACAGCAGGCTGCTGCTCCGCCCATCCACGCATCTCTTGCTGTTATTAGCCAGAGCAGTGGTCAGATGAGAGGAGTAGCAGTCTCCTCTCCCGACCTGGGTACCAACCACAGCACGATTCCGGCGCCATTTTGTGCCTACTGATTTTCATTGAAACGCAGCAAATCTGCATGTATAGATATTATACATGTGGGTTTGCTGCGATTCAATGCAAGTCAATGGGCGGGAATTCGTTGCGGAATAGTGCCACAATTAGTTATGCTGCGGTTTTTGCCACAATGATAATCCTGGAGCGGAAATTTCCACATCATGTGCAAAGCACATGCGGATTATCATTGCTATACATGGCAGACCTATCACCAAGCAGTTTTAATGCATTTCCGAGGTGGAAAAACCACCGCCGAAACACATTAAAACTGCATCATGTGCACTCAGCCTAAATGTGGCCTTAGGAGAACAAAATGATTTTCACGTATGAATGCTGTCAGTGATTTTCAACTTTTAATGTACATTCCCTTTCGCTAGTATTATACTTACCAGCCGCATTCTTCATCTGTTATTGGCTCCACTTCACTAGGTCTTCTGCAGGTTGCGACCCGCTGATCGCTCCAGTGTTTGCTAGGAGGCCGGAAGTCAAAACCAATGTAAGTCCATGAGAGCCAGAATGAGGCCAGAATGAGGCTCTCATTGAATTACATAGTAACATAGTCTTCCTTCAACCTTAAAAACTAAGTCCATCTAGTTCAACCCGTAGCCTAACATGTTGATCCAGAGGAAGGCAAAAAAAAACATGTGGCAAACACCAAGCTCCACATTGGGGAAAAAAATTCCATCCTGACTCCATATGACAATCAGATTAGTTCCCTGGATCAATGCCCTATCAAGGAATCTAGTATATATAACCTGTAATATTATACTTTTCAAGAAAGGCATCCATGCCCTTCTTACATTTTAGTAGGGAATCAATTACTCATTACAAGATTATGCGGCAGAGAGTTCCAAAGTCTCATTGCTTTTACAGTAAAGAATCCGCGTCTGTGATTATAATTAAACCTTCTTTCCTCCAGACGTAGAAGATGCCCCCTTGTCCCCGTCTCAGGCCTCAGAGTAAAAAGATCAGTAAAAAGGTCTTTGTACTGTCCCCTCATATACTTGTACATAGTAATAAGATCACCCCTAAGCCTTCGTTTTTCCAAAGTAAATAATGCCAAGTGTAATAACCTGTCTTTGTATTGCAGACCCCCCTGTCCTCTAATAACCTTGGTCGCTCTTCTCTGCACCCGCTCTAGTTCAGCTATGTCTTTCTTATACACCGGAGACCAGAACTGCACACAGTATTCTAAGTGTGGTCGCACTAGTGACTTGTATAGAGGTAAAATTATGTTCTCCTCATGAGCATCTATGGCTCTTTTAATGAATCCCATTATTTTATTTGCCTTTGCAGCAGCTGCCTGACACTGGCCACCAAACGTAAGCTTGTCGTCCACCAATACACCCAGGTCTTTTTCAGTGACAGTTTAGCCCTGTGTTTTATAATTAAGAATATAATTATACATTTTATTTCCTCTGCCCAAGTGCATTACCTTACATTTATCCCCATTAAAGTTCATTTGCCATTTATTAGCCCACACTTCTAGTTTACATAGATCCTCCTGTAATATAAAATTGTCCTCCTCTGTATTGATTACCCTGCAAAGTTTAGTGTCATCTTCAAATATTGAAATACTACTCTGTATGCCCCCTGCAAGGTCATTAATAAATATGTTAAAAAGAAGCGGGCCCAATACTGACCCCTGTGGTACCCCACTGTTAACTGAGACCCAGTCTGAGTGTGTTCCATTAATAACCACTAGTGTTGAGCAAGCACTAAAATGCTCGGGTGCTCGAAGCTCGGGCCGAGCTCACCGTGATACTCGGGTGCTCGACCCGAGCAACGAGCCCAATGTTAGTCTATGGGAGACCCGAGCATTTTTGCGGCGGCACCCCCGGCAGTCTGTAGAAAGCCTAAAAAGTGCCCAAAACGATAGTGACAGTGTTCAAATGACATGGGGACAGCATGGGGATCGCCCCAGGAAGCATTTCTGACCCGCAGGTCACTGTTGTCAACAACGTGGTCAGAGGTATTAAAAGAACTTTTACGGGCTCACAATAAAACATTCAAAAACGAAAATGAAACGGTTTTCCTGTGAAATATGTTAAGGAACTTCCTTTCCAGGGTAAAGACTTGTGTATAAGGTAAAATAAATAACGAAAAACAAAAATACTCCTCCACACCTTGGGCTATGTTCACAAGTAGCATTTTTTATGCGTTTTTGCACTTTTGTATTGCTTTCAACCGTGAAAAATGCATTCACCGGGAAATGTAATTTTAACATTTTACAACCTTATCTGGCCATGTGCTGTGTGACACATGCATACAGTGCTGAAAAGACATGGGAACAGCATGGGGAAGACCCCTGGAAGCATCTCTGACACCCAAGTCACTGCCTAAAAGTGTGCCCATCAGAAGTGATCCTTGCTGCGTCAGAAGATGCAGACTTGCAATTATCCCCACGCAAGTCCTTGTCCCAGGGCAGTGTTCAATTGTACCTCCCCCATTCCTTGCAATGCAAGCGCAAGTATGCAGCCTGCCACCCACCCACCCCCAGGCTGAAATACCATACTGCTTGCTTGCTTGCACCTGAAATTGGGCCTTTTAGGCATGTGGAGGCGGAATCTGGCCACCACGTCATGGCTGCATCGGCAGCCTGGTATCCAAATTCAGTCCCCAGCCGCCCGGCGGCCGGGTGTCCACGCTCGGTCCCCAGCCGCCAGGGCGCGGCCGGGTGTCCATACTCGGTCCCCAGCCGCCCCGCGGCTAGGTGCCCACACATGGTCCACAGCCGCCTGGGGGCGGCCGGGTGTCCATAAACGGTCCCCAGCTGCCCCTATTTCTTCTGGGAACTTCCCCCACACTTTTCTTAGTCTGGTCTGCTTTAGGGCAGCATTGGACGAGCCCACCAGAGAACCAGACTCCTCTGGTGGGCCCTGGCTTCTCCATCAGGGGAGTTGAGAGTGCCAAGGTGAGGAGCATGATGATGATGATAGAAGTTAGCATCTGCTTTGTTTTCTTGGAATGCAAGCGTAAGTGTGCAACCTGCCACCCACCCACCCCCAGGCTGCAATACCATACTGCTAGCTTGCTTGCACTTGAAATTGGGCCTTTTAGACATGTGGAGGCAGACGCCGGCCACTATGTCATGGCTGCGTCGGCAGCCCGGTATCCATACTCAGTCCCCAGTCGCCCGGCGGCCGGGTGTCCACGCTTGGTCCCCAGCCGCCAGGGGGCGGCCGGGTGTCCATACTCGGTCCCCAGCCGCCCTGCGGCCAGGTGCCCACACACGGTCCCTAGCCGCCTGGGGGCGGCCGGGTGTCCATAAACGGTCCCCAGCTGCCCCTATTTGAAGGACAGCCTAACCACAAACATGTGGACAAGTGAATGTGGCCAGGGATGGTCCATCTGACTGACGCCTTCACACTGGGTTAATATTGAGGAAGCCGGGACACATTTGGACACTGGGATGCAACACGTCCTCCAGACATAGAGGATTTCGGGTCCTGGGTCAATCAGGCTTCAACACAAAGTTCAAAAGGTAGACAGCAGCAGTGGTTGGCCTCCTACACAACAAGTAAATTATTCATGATCATGAGGCCATCCATCTCCTTAGCTTTCTGTTCTTTGGAATGCAAGCGCATGTATGTAGTAGCGGCTAGGCCTGAGGTGGTCAGCGTTTTGGCGCATATCCTGCCTCCACCGAGGATTGCTGGATGTTTTCCTGCTACTATCCCAGTTCTATGACTCCCGTTAAAACAAAGCTTCAGGTGATGAATGATGGATGACGTGGTGGCAAAGGAGAAAGAGCAGGAGGAACAGGGACCATTCACATCAATATCAGGCCAGTCAACCACACATGTCTTGTAGGATATGTTTCTGTAACAAAAGGAGCGGTTCGGCTACACAGTTATAGGGCATACAGTGAGTGCAATGCCTACCAAAAATTTTGATGCACTCCAATGCCCCTTGGAAGTGACATAGAGGTCAGAGGGACTTAACTAAACCATTTTTTCCATTTATAGCAACTGGGTCTCCTGTACACTGTTGGCCTAAGCAGTGAATGGAAGGCTTTCCAAAAATTATGAGGAACTGCAATGCCCCTTGAAACAGACGTGGATTACAGCATACTAAAAACCTTCTACCCATTATTGGGGAGTGGGTCTCCCTTAGTGTTCGCCTATGCATTGAAAAGCAAAAGCTGACTAAAATTAGGAGGAAATGCAATGCCCGTTGGAAGAGTCGTGGAGGTTAGAGGTAATTAAAAACAACATTTCAATGCCCCTTGTAAGAGCTGTGGAGTTCAGAGTGGTTTAACAAGAAGGTTTTAATACCCCTTGGAAGAGACGTGGAGGTCGCAGTAGCTTAACAAGACTAGTCCCTTGAGGAAGCAAGGTATGCGAAATGCGCATCGGGGCAGTCTGACATACAGGAGGAATTTATCATTCTATGGGTAAGCATGTTTTGATTAAATGGTATGCTTGGCCTTTAGCTTTACTGAAGGCTCATTCTCATTAGTTGATTTATATATACATACACAAGCATTTGCCATTTGTTAATATAGGAGGCAATAACATTCCCATTCCAGTTCATATTCTATACCATGAAATTGGGATTATTGTGGTCACAAGACACGGTCCTATATAGTCTATTTGGGGAAAGACACTTATGATAGTGATCACCATATCCATTCACATGCTACCCAATTTTTTCCATTTGGATATATATATGCTTCGCCTTTAATTGTCATACACTTTTTCTTGTGTCATTATCGTACAATTTATGCTATGTACTACTTTTCTGAACTTTGATGAAGATTTTTAATGTTTATGTATCAATAAAAAATATATTTTTTTTTAATTGAACAATTTTGACAATGTCTCTTTACATTATGGGATGCTTGGCTCCAGTTCTCTATTTGTTTGTAAGGTATATTAGCTATAGGAGTTTCCTTACTCTCATGGTGCCAGTAAAATTATCAATAGCTTAACAAGACGGTTTTAATGCCCCTTGGAAGAGATGTGGAGGTCGCAGTAGCTTAACAAGACAGTTTTAATGCCCCTTGGAAGAGACGTGGAGGTCGCAGTAACTTAACAAGACGGTTTTAATGCCCCTTGGAAAAGTGGTGGAGGTCGCAGTAGCTTAACAAGATGGTTTTAATGCCCCTTGGAAGAGACATGGAGGTCGCAGTAACTTAACAAGACGGTTTTAATGCGCCTTGGAAGAATGGTGGAGGTCGCAGTAGCTTAACAAGACGGTTTTAATGCCACTTGGAAGAGTGGTGAGGTTACAGTGGAATAAAAAGACAATATCAATGCCCCGTGGAAGAGACGTGGAGGTCGCAGTAGCTTATCAAGATGGTTTTAATGCCCCTTGGAAGAATGGTGGAGGTCACAGTAGCTTAACAAAACAGTTTAATGCTCCTTGGAAGAATGGTGGAGTACGCAGTAGCTTAACAAGATGGTTTTAATGCCCCTTGAAAGAGACGTGGAGGTCGCACTAGCATAACAAGACGGTTTTAATGCCCCTTGGAAGAATGGTGGAGGTCGCAGTGGAATAAAAAGACAATATCAATACCCCTTAGAAGAGTGGTGGAGGTCGCAGTAGCTTAACAAGACAGTTTTAATGCCCCTTGGAAAAGTGGTGGAGGTCGCAGTAGCTTAACAAGATGGCTTTAATGCCCCTTGGAAGAGACGTGGAGGTCGCAGTAGCTTAACAAGACGGTTTTAATGCCCCTTGGAAGAATGGTGGAGGTCGCAGTAGCTTAACAAGACTGTTTTAATGCCCCTTGGAAGAGACGTGGAGGTCGGAGTAGCTTAACAAGACGGTTTTAATGCCACTTGGAAGAATGGTGGAGATCGCAGTGGAATAAAAATACAATATCAATTTCCCTTGGAAAAGTAGTGGAGGTCTCAGTAGCTTAACAAGACGGTTTTAATGCCCCTTGGAAGAATTGTGGAGGTCGCAGTGGAATAAAAAGACAATATCAATGACCCTTGGAAGAGTGGTGGAGGTCGCAGTAGCTTAACAAGACGTTTTAATGCCCCTTGGAAAAATGGTGCAGGTCGCAGTAGCTTAATAAGACGGTTTTAATGCCCCTTGGAAGAGACGTGGAGGTCACAGTAGCGTAACAAGATGGTTTTAATGCTCCTTGGAAGAATGGTAGAGGTCGCAGTAGCTTAACAAGACGGTTTTAATGCCCCTTGGAAGTGACGTGGAGGTCGCAGTAGCTTGACAAGACAGTTTTAATGCCCCTTGGAAGAATGGTAGAAGTCGCAGTGGAATAAAAAGACAATATCAATGCTCCTTGGAAGAGACGTGGAGGTCGCAGTAGCTTAACAAGACGGTTTTAATGCCCCTTGGAAAAGTGGTGGAGGTCGCAGTAGCTTAACAAGACGGTTTTAATGCCCCTTGGAAGAGACGTGGAAGTTACAGTAGCTTAACAAGACGGTTTTAATGCCCCTTGGAAGAATGGTGGAGGTCGCAGTGGAATAAAACGACAATATCAATGCCCCTTGGAAAAGTGGTGGAGATCGCAGTAGCTTAACAAGACGGTTTTAATGCCCCTTGGAAGAATGGTGGAGGTCGCAGTGGAATAAAAAGACAATATCAATGCCCCTTGGAAAAGTAATGGAGGTCGCAGGAGCTTAACAAGACGGTTTTAATGCCCCTTGGAAGAGACGTGGAGGTCACAGTAGCTTAACAAGACTATTTTAATGCCCCTTACAAGAGCCATGCAGTACAGCATATTAAAAACATTATTCCCATTATTGGGGTGTGGGTCTCCCATAGTCTTTGCCTATGCCTTCCAAGCAAAAGCTGCCAAAAATTAGGACAGAGGAACTTGCAATGCTGGCAACAGAGTCCACGGTCACCCTGGTGGTATAGTGGTGGTGGAGGCTGAGGATAAGGAGAAGAGCAAATAACAGCCGAAATGAGGAAGCGTATACCCATGTGTGGGTGTGAAGCGGTGCATGGGAATACACCTCCCGAAATAACACAGTAGATTTGACTTTATGTTACTCTGCTGTCATTTGGTGGTGATGAGAAGTCTGGCCCAATCCAGCCGTTGTTCATTTTGATAAGTGTCAGCTTGTCAGCATTGTCAGTTGACAGGCGAGTGCACTTATCAGTTATAATTCCCCCAGCGGCACTAAAAATATGCTCCGATAACACACTAGCGGCAGGGCAGGCCAGGACCTCCAAGACGTACAGAGCGAGTTCATTCCAAGTGTCCAGTTTGGATACCCAATAATTAAAAGGCACAGAGGAATTACGGAGGTTTGTCAGGGTGGTACATATGTCAGACATCCAGGTCCACTCCTGAGGTCTTATGTGTGGAGTCTGACCTGAATATCGACGGCCTTGTTGCAGCTGGTACTCCACAACTGCTCTCTTCTGCTCATAAATCCTTTGCAACATGTGGAGGGTAGAGTTCCAACGTGTGGGGACATCACACACCAGTCGGTGTGCCGGAAGCTGCAAACGCTGCTGCAACACAGCAAGGGCGGCGGAAGCTGTAGCCAACTTGCGAAAATGAGCTGACAGGTGGCGTACTTTGACGAGCAGATCTGGCAATTTGGGGTATGATTTAAGAAACCGCTGAACCACGAGGTTAAGCACATGAGCCAGGCATGGTACGTGTGTGATCTCGCCTCGCCTCAGAGCCGCCATCAGGTTACGGCCATTGTCACACACGACCATGCCTTGATGTAGGTTCAGCGGTTTCAACCACAGATCTGCCTGCTCTTTCACAGCTGTCCACAACTCACAAGCAGTGTGAGGTTTATCACCTAAGCTTATGCACAGCCTGCTGCCGCTTGGCTGAGGCAGTACTGCAGTGCTTCCAGCTTGTAACTGATGTGGTGATATCTGAGAAGGAGGCTGAACATGAGGAGGAGGATGATGATGCGCAGGAAATGTACACTGTGGGGGCAACTCTGACTGACATAGGGCCCGCAATCCTCGGTGTGGGGAGGATGTGTTCCATCCCAAGGTCCGACTTGGTCCCGGCTTCCACTATGTTTACCCAGTGTGCTGTCAGGGAGATGTACCGTCCCTGGCCACAAACACTTGTCCATGTGTCCGTTGTCAGGTGGACTCTCCCAGTAACTGCGTTGTTGAGGGCACGGCAGATGTTTTGGGACATGTGCTTGTGTAGTGCGGGGTTGGCACACTGGGCAAAATAGTGTCGGCTGGGGACCGAGTACCGAGGGACGGCCACCGGCATAAGGTTGCGGAAGGATTCCATCTCCACCAGCCTAAAAGGCAGCATTTCCAATGCAAGCAGTCATGAAATGTGTGAATTAAGGACTGTGGCCTGTGGGGCGTTGGCTGCTAATTTGCGCTTTCGTTCAAAGCTCTAGGATATGGACATTTGAAAGCTGCGGTGGGACGTGGACGTGGACGTTGATGCTGTTGGTTGAGAAACTGCCATAACAAGTGAAGACTGAGAGGAGGGGGCATCTTTGCATGCAGTATGGACAGGGGATTGCCTTGCACGCACAACAGGGGGTTCTATTACATGCACAACAGCGGAAGAAGCAGTGGTGACACCCGCTGACACTGTTCGTGGACCCTGAGGTTCGCCCCACAAAGTTGGGTGCTTTGCTGCCATGTGCCTGATCATGCTGGTAGTGGTCAGGCTGGTAGTTTTGTCACCCCTGCTGATGCTGGCATGGCAGGTGGTACAAATGGCCTTTTTGGGGTTATCAGCAGAGTCTTTAAAAAAATTCCAGACTCTGGAAGACCTACGGGTTGTACTGGTAACGTCCCTCGTGTTGGTGTTACAGGGAACTGTTGCCTACCTTCTGTGTGCGGCCACCACACTGCTTCTTTCTGCCTGTTGGGGTACTCTGCCTCCCTCCCCCTGTGTGCTGCTGGCCTCGCTCTGCGTGTCCTCCTCACTTCGTGGCAATTGTGTCTCATCATCGTCCACCTCTTGTGACAAATTGCCAGCGTTGACTTCCTGTGTCCGTGGCTGTTCAAATATTTGGGCATCGCTACATGGGATCTCCTCTTCCACCACTTCAAGCAGAGCAGGCGAGGGGCACAAATATGGAAATGGACCAGTGAACAGCTCTTCAGAGTTTCTAAGTGTGGGATCAGTTGCTGTCTGACGACACTCGGCATGGTGGGAGGAAGGAGCATCAGGGTGAGGAGGAGTATGCAGTCGAGACTCACGGCTGTTATGCTCGCGCCCGGACTGACTGGCGTGAGCGTGATTAGTGATCCCACTGTACCATGAACCGAGGAGTGCCTGTAGGGGCGTAACTAAGTATCAACCCGGTCCGACCAAGGTCGCACGGTGGCTCAGTCAACTCCGTGAACCAGGGAGGAACCGAGCAGAGGGACCAGGCGCTACTCCAGGTCAGACCCCGGTCACAGCTGTTGACCCACACCGTGGAATGCAGGAACAGGCAGGTTAGCTGGTATGCAGACAGGTGGGTACTGTCAGGCACGGCTGATATGACGGCAGGTGGGTACTTAGCAGGCACGGCTGGTATGTAGGCAGGTGGGTACTTAGCAGGCACGGCTGGTATGTAGGCAGGTGGGTACTGGCAGGCGCGGCTGGTATGCAGACCGGCGGATGCTGACAGGCACGGCTGGAATGCAGACAGGCAAATACTGGCAGGTAAGAACGCAGGCTGGATAGGGACCAGTACAGATTGGGATACAGGAACAGAGCCGCAGGTGCGGTGGTCTAGCAGAGCAAAACCGCAGGAGCGGTGAACAAGCAGAGCGGAGCAAAACCGCAGGTGTGGTGAACAAGCAGAGCGGAGCAAAACTGCAGGAGCGGTGAACAAGCAGAGTGGAGCAAAACCGGAGGTGCGGAGAACAAGAAGAGCGGAGCAGAACCGCAGGTGCGGCGAACAAGCAAAGCAGAGCGGAACCGCCGAAGCGGTGAACAAGCAGAGCAGAACCGCAGGTGCGGTAAACAAGCAGAAAAGAGCGGAACCGCCGGAGCGGTGAACAAGCAGAGCAGAACAGAACCACAGGTGCGGTAAACAAGCGGAGCAGAGTGGAACCGCCGGAGCGGTGAACAAGTAGAGCAGAACCGCAGGTGCGGTAAACAAGCGGAGCAGAGCATAACCGCCGAAGCGGTGAACAAGCAGAGCAGAACTGCAGGTGCGGTAAACAAGCGGAACAGAGTGGAACCGCCGGAGCGGTGAACAAGCAGAGCAGAACAGAACCGCAGGTGCGGTAAACAAGCGGAGCAGAGCGGAACCGCCAGAGCGGTGAACAAGCAGAGCAGAACAGAGCAGAAGGTGAAGGCAGACAGGACAAGGCTCTGTTCACATGGAACAGACTGGAAAATACAGGAAGATGGTTAGAACACAGGAGGTAGATACGGAGGCAGGGAAAGGGGACAAGCAGAACCAGATACACACAAGGTACTTACAATGAAGTAGCGAGTGGACACAAAACTCACAAACAGAAGTACAGAGACAACGAGTTGGAGTTAGGTGCAGGTTCAGACACTGCAGGCAAAGGGAAGGTACGGACATAGAGAGAAACAAGTAACGGGCTAGGACACTGTTCAGACAGGAACTGTACCAGGAACAAGATACAGGAACGAGCCTGGGAACTCTGCCCCCAGGGTGGCGGAAACAGACCAGAAGTCAGAGATACAGGTAGCGGCCCTGGGTACTCGGCCTCCAGGGTGGCGGAAACAGACTAGAAGTCACAGGTAGAGGAAAAGGCCCTGGGTACTCAGCCCCCAGGGTGGCGGACAGACAAGAGTCAGGATAGGACCTGGCACCTCAGTTGCAAGAGACAAACTGAGTGAAAGTGTTGCTCAGGCACCTCCTACTGGATGGAGGGGGTTTAAGTATCCAGTGACTCATAGCAATAGGCTGGGGACGCATTAGGACTGTGCACACAGTAGCTATAACAAACAAGCAGAAAGCCACGCCGACACCCTAAGCAATCAGACAGGAGACATGGACACAGCAGGTAATGGAGCAGAGAGTGCCGCATGGACTGACAGGTAAGATTGCGGTCTTGCATGGTGGGTGGTGGTGCACCATGCAAGCACGCTGTCAGGGTTGTTACAACAGCTACTAAAACTTGACCGTGTGGAAGAAAGACCGGAGGTGGTGGTGCCCAGGTAACTGGAAGTATTATCTGCTATCCAATTAATAACTTGTTCACACTGATCAGTTCGCAACACTGGTGTTGTAGTGTGCTTCCCTAGTAATTCGGTCAAGAAGTGGGAGTGAGAAGATGTGGACATTGGTTGTGGCACATTTTCACCTTGGCCAAAGCCCCGTCCTCTACAAGCACCACCACCAGAACGTCCAGTTCCACGTCCCTTGCCACGTGCCTTGCCCATTGTAAATTAAGTAAAATACATTCGCACTATCAATGGAAAAAGGGTAATAAAAAGGAGATTAGAACCGTGGAAGAGGAAAACCACAGTTCTATTTCTCTGGCCTACACCAGACTATTTTAAACAGATATATTTGTGTCTGAACACTCAGGGAGACACTATTACTGTTTTTTTTATGGATAAAATGCCAAAAGCAGGATAATACAGAGATTTGAACTGTGGAACTGCAAAACCACAGTTCTACTAATCTGGCCTACACCAGACTCTTTTAAACAGATATATTTTTGTCTGAACAGTCAGGGAGACACTATTACTGTTTTTTTTTACGGAAAAAATGCCAAAAGCAGGATAATACAGAGATTTGAAACGTGGAACTGAAAAACCACAGTCATAAATATCTGGCCTACACCAGACTCTTTTAAACAGATATATTGGTGTCTGAACAGTCAGGGAGACACTATTACTGTTTTTTTTACGGAAAAAATGCCAAAAGCAGGATAATACAGAGATGTGACCCGTGGAACTGCAAAACCACAGTTCTAGTTATCTGGCCTACACCAGACTCTTTTAAACAGATATATTTTTGTCTGAACAGTCAGGGAGACACTATTACTGTTTTTTTTACGGAAAAAATGCCAAATGCAGGATAATACAGAGATTTGAACTGTGGAACTGCAAAACCACAGTTCTAGTTATCTGGCCTACACCAGACTCTTTTAAACAGATATATTGGTGTCAGAACAGTCAGGGAGACACTATTACAGTTTTTCTTCACGGAAAAAATGCCAAAAGCAGGATAATACAGAGATGTGACCCGTGGAACTGCGAAACCACAGTTCTAGTTATCTGGCCTACACCAGACTTTTTTAAACAGATATATTGGTGTCTGAACAGTCAGGGAGACACTATTACTGTTTTTTTTCCGGAAAAAATGGCAAAAGCAGGATAATACAGAGATTTGACCCGTGGAATTGCAAAACTACAGTTCTATTTCTTTGTTCTACACCAGACTCTTTTAAACAGATATATTTGTGTCTGAACAGTCAGGGAGACACTATTACTGTTTTTTTTTATGGAAAAAATGCCAAAAGCAGGATAATACAGAGATGTGACCCGTGGAACTGCAAAACCACAGTTCTTGTTGTCTGGCCTACATCAGACTCTTTTAAACAGATATATTGGTGTCTGAACAGTCAGGAAGACACTATTACTGTTTTTTTTTTACGGAAAAAATGCCAAAAGCAGGATAATACAGAGATTTGAACCGTGGAACTGCAAAACCACAGTTCTATTTCTCTGGCCTATACCAGACTCTTTTAAACAGATATATTTATGTCTGAACAGTCAGGGAGACACTATTACTGTTTTTTTTACGGAAAAAATGCCAAAAGCAGGATAATACAGAGATGTGACCCGTGGAACTGCGAAACCACAGTTCTAGTTATCTGGCCTAAACCAGACTCTTTTAAACAGATATATTGGTGTCTGAACAGTCAGGAAGAGACTACTACTGTTTTTTTTTAAGGAAAAAATGCCAAAAGCAGGATAATACAGAGATTTGAACCGTGGAACTGCAAAACCACAGTTCTATTTCTCTGGCCTATACCAGACTCTTTTAAACAGATATATTTATGTCTGAACAGTCAGGGAGACACTATTACTGTTTTTTTTACGGAAAAAATGCCAAAAGCAGGATAATATAGAGATTTGAACCGTGGAACTGCAAAACCACAGTTCTATTTCTCTGGCCTATACCACACTCTTTTAAACAGATATATTTGTGTCTGAACAGTCAGGGAGACACTATTACTGGTTTTTTTTTAAGGAAAAAATGCCAAAAGCAGGATAATACAGAGATTTGAACCATGGAACTGCAAAATCACAGTTCTAGTTATCTGGCCTAAACCAGACTCTTTTAAACAGATATATTGGTATCTGAACAGTCAGGGAAACACTATTGCGGTTTTTTTTTTACGGAAAAAATGCCAAACGCAGGATAATACAGAGATTTGAACCATGGAACTGCAAAACCACATTTCTATTTCTCTGGCCTATATCAGACTCTTTTAAACATATATATTTGTGTCTGAACAGTCAGGGAGACACTATTATTGTTTTTTTTTTACGGAAAAAATGCCAAAAGCAGGATAATACACAGATTTGATCCGTGGAACTGCAAAACCACAGTTCTAGTTATCTGGCCTACACCAAACTCTTTTAAACAGATTTATTTGTGTCTGAACAGTCAGGGAGACACTATTTCTGTTTTTTTTTTACAGAAAAAATGCCAAAAGCAGGATAATACAGAGATTTGACCCGTGGAACTGCAAAACCACAGTTCTAGTTATCTGGCCTACACCAGACTCTTTAAAACAGATATATTTGTGTATGAACAGTCAGCGAGACACTATTACTGTTTTTTTTTAAGGAAAAAATGCCAAAAGCAGGATAATACAGAGATTTGAACCGTGGAACTGCAAAACCACAGTTCTATTTCTCTGGCCTATACCAGACTCTTTTAAACAGATATATTTATGTCTGAACAGTCAGGGAGACACTATTACTGTTTTTTTTTATGGAAAAAATGTCAAAAGCAGGATAATACAGAGATTTGACCTGTGGAATTGCAAAACCACAGTTCTATTTCTCCGTCCTACACCAGACTCTTTTAAACAGATATATTTGTGTCTGAACAGTCAGGGAGACACTATTACTGTTTTTTTTTTAAGGAAAAAATGGCAAAAGCAGGATAATACAGAGATTTGAACCATGGAACTGCAAAACCACTGTTCTAGTTATCTGGCCTAAACCAGACTCTTTTAAACAGATATATTGGTGTCTGAACAGTCAGGGAGACACTATTGCAGTTTTTTTTTACGGAAAAAATGCCAAAAGCAGGATAATACAGAGATTTGAACCGTGGAACTGCAAAACCACAGTTCTATTTCTCTGGCCTATACCAGACTCTTTTAAACAGATATATTTATGTCTGAACAGTCAGGGAGACACTATTACTGTTTTTTTTACGGAAAAAATGCCAAAAGCAGGATAATACAGAGATGTGACCCGTGGAACTGCGAAACCACAGTTCTAGTTATCTGGCCTAAACCAGACTCTTTTAAACAGATATATTGGTGTCTGAACAGTCAGGAAGACACTACTACTGTTTTTTTTTAAGGAAAAAATGCCAAAAGCAGGATAATACAGAGATTTGAACCGTGGAACTGCAAAACCACAGTTCTATTTCTCTGGCCTATACCAGACTCTTTTAAACAGATATATTTATGTCTGAACAGTCAGGGAGACACTATTACTGTTTTTTTTACGGAAAAAATGACAAAAGCAGGATAATATAGAGATTTGAACCGTGGAACTGCAAAACCACAGTTCTATTTCTCTGGCCTATACCACACTCTTTTCAACAGATATATTTGTGTCTGAACAGTCAGGGAGACACTATTACTGTTTTTTTTTTAAGGAAAAAATGCCAAAAGCAGGATAATACAGAGATTTGAACCATGGAACTGCAAAATCACAGTTCTAGTTATCTGGCCTAAACCAGACTCTTTTAAACAGATATATTGGTATCTGAACAGTCAGGGAAACACTATTGCGGTTTTTTTTTTACGGAAAAAATGCCAAACGCAGGATAATACAGAGATTTGAACCATGGAACTGCAAAACCACATTTCTATTTCTCTGGCCTATATCAGACTCTTTTAAACATATATATTTGTGTCTGAACAGTCAGGGAGACACTATTATTGTTTTTTTTTTACGGAAAAAATGCCAAAAGCAGGATAATACACAGATTTGATCCGTGGAACTGCAAAACCACAGTTCTAGTTATCTGGCCTACACCAAACTCTTTTAAACAGATTTATTTGTGTCTGAACAGTCAGGGAGACACTATTTCTGTTTTTTTTTTACAGAAAAAATGCCAAAAGCAGGATAATACAGAGATTTGACCCGTGGAACTGCAAAACCACAGTTCTAGTTATCTGGCCTACACCAGACTCTTTAAAACAGATATATTTGTGTATGAACAGTCAGCGAGACACTATTACTGTTTTTTTTTAAGGAAAAAATGCCAAAAGCAGGATAATACAGAGATTTGAACCGTGGAACTGCAAAACCACAGTTCTATTTCTCTGGCCTATACCAGACTCTTTTAAACAGATATATTTATGTCTGAACAGTCAGGGAGACACTATTACTGTTTTTTTTTATGGAAAAAATGTCAAAAGCAGGATAATACAGAGATTTGACCTGTGGAATTGCAAAACCACAGTTCTATTTCTCCGTCCTACACCAGACTCTTTTAAACAGATATATTTGTGTCTGAACAGTCAGGGAGACACTATTACTGTTTTTTTTTTAAGGAAAAAATGGCAAAAGCAGGATAATACAGAGATTTGAACCATGGAACTGCAAAACCACTGTTCTAGTTATCTGGCCTAAACCAGACTCTTTTAAACAGATATATTGGTGTCTGAACAGTCAGGGAGACACTATTGCAGTTTTTTTTTACGGAAAAAATGCCAAAAGCAGGATAATACAGAGATTTGAACCGTGGAACTGCAAAACCACAGTTCTATTTCTCTGGCCTATACCAGACTCTTTTAAACAGATATATTTATGTCTGAACAGTCAGGGAGACACTATTACTGTTTTTTTTACGGAAAAAATGCCAAAAGCAGGATAATACAGAGATGTGACCCGTGGAACTGCGAAACCACAGTTCTAGTTATCTGGCCTAAACCAGACTCTTTTAAACAGATATATTGGTGTCTGAACAGTCAGGAAGACACTACTACTGTTTTTTTTTAAGGAAAAAATGCCAAAAGCAGGATAATACAGAGATTTGAACCGTGGAACTGCAAAACCACAGTTCTATTTCTCTGGCCTATACCAGACTCTTTTAAACAGATATATTTATGTCTGAACAGTCAGGGAGACACTATTACTGTTTTTTTTACGGAAAAAATGACAAAAGCAGGATAATATAGAGATTTGAACCGTGGAACTGCAAAACCACAGTTCTATTTCTCTGGCCTATACCACACTCTTTTCAACAGATATATTTGTGTCTGAACAGTCAGGGAGACACTATTACTGTTTTTTTTTTAAGGAAAAAATGCCAAAAGCAGGATAATACAGAGATTTGAACCATGGAACTGCAAAATCACAGTTCTAGTTATCTGGCCTAAACCAGACTCTTTTAAACAGATATATTGGTATCTGAACAGTCAGGGAAACACTATTGCGGTTTTTTTTTTACGGAAAAAATGCCAAACGCAGGATAATACAGAGATTTGAACCATGGAACTGCAAAACCACATTTCTATTTCTCTGGCCTATATCAGACTCTTTTAAACATATATATTTGTGTCTGAACAGTCAGGGAGACACTATTATTGTTTTTTTTTTACGGAAAAAATGCCAAAAGCAGGATAATACACAGATTTGATCCGTGGAACTGCAAAACCACAGTTCTAGTTATCTGGCCTACACCAAACTCTTTTAAACAGATTTATTTGTGTCTGAACAGTCAGGGAGACACTATTTCTGTTTTTTTTTTACAGAAAAAATGCCAAAAGCAGGATAATACAGAGATTTGACCCGTGGAACTGCAAAACCACAGTTCTAGTTATCTGGCCTACACCAGACTCTTTAAAACAGATATATTTGTGTATGAACAGTCAGCGAGACACTATTACTGTTTTTTTTTAAGGAAAAAATGCCAAAAGCAGGATAATACAGAGATTTGAACCGTGGAACTGCAAAACCACAGTTCTATTTCTCTGGCCTATACCAGACTCTTTTAAACAGATATATTTATGTCTGAACAGTCAGGGAGACACTATTACTGTTTTTTTTTATGGAAAAAATGTCAAAAGCAGGATAATACAGAGATTTGACCTGTGGAATTGCAAAACCACAGTTCTATTTCTCCGTCCTACACCAGACTCTTTTAAACAGATATATTTGTGTCTGAACAGTCAGGGAGACACTATTACTGTTTTTTTTTTAAGGAAAAAATGGCAAAAGCAGGATAATACAGAGATTTGAACCATGGAACTGCAAAACCACTGTTCTAGTTATCTGGCCTAAACCAGACTCTTTTAAACAGATATATTGGTGTCTGAACAGTCAGGGAGACACTATTGCAGTTTTTTTTTACGGAAAAAATGCCAAAAGCAGGATAATACAGAGATTTGAACCATGGAACTGCAAAACCACATTTCTATTTCTCTGGCCTATATCAGACTCTTTTAAACATATATACTTGTGTCTGAACAATCAGGGAGACACTATTCCTGGTTTTTTTTACGGAAAAAATGCCAAAAGCAGGATAATACAGAGATTTGATCCGTGGAACTGCAAAACCACAGTTCTAGTTATCTGGCCTACACCAAACTCTTCTAAACAGATTTATTGGTGTCTGAACAGTCAGGGAGACACTATTTCTGTTTTTTTTTTACAGAAAAAATGCCAAAAGCAGGATAATACAGAGATTTGACGTGTGGAACTGCAAAACCACAGTTCTAGTTATCTGGCTTACACCAGACTCTTTAAAACAGATATATTTGTGTATGAACAGTCAGCGAGACACTATTACTGTTTTTTTTTACGGAAAAAATGCCAAAAGCAGGATAATACAGAGATTTGAACCGTGGAACTGCAAAACCACAGTTCTAGTTATCTGGCCTACACCAGACTCTTTTAAACAGATATACTGATGTCTGAACAGTCAGGGAGACACTATTGCAGCTTTATTTTATGGAAAAAATGCCAAAAGCAGGATAATACAGAGATTTGATCCGTGGAACTGCAAAACCACAGTTCTAGTTATGTGGCCTACACCAGACTCTTTTAAACAGATATATTGGTGTCTTAACAGTCATAGACACACTCAATTTTTTGGGGGGGTGGGGGGGGGGGGATACCAAAAGGTTAATAAGATGCGTATTTGTACAGTCTGACTGAGGGAAAAAAAATACAGTATTTAGATGGAAAAAAAAAAGGATTTTTCCTGGCCCCTGAGACTGGGGGATAAGTCTAGCAATTTGACCAACATGCGCACAGAGGACTGTAATTCAGCATTTGCTGGTATAACCACTGCGTCTCCTATACAGCCTGCCAGCATGCTTGATATCTGGGATGGATATTAGTCCTGAGAAGGACTGTTTGTTTGATTTGGCAGGCTTTAGAGACCCTACATTACCTATGTTGCACTATATATCTCTCCCTAACTCAGCAGCACTGCGGCCAGCCAATCACTGTAATGCCCACAAACAACATGGCTGCGGCATTACAGTGACTGGCTGGCAATCCCTGCATGTTCATTGGCTCTGTAAAGAGCTCCAAACGTGCAGGGCGGAGACCTAAGCTCCCACTTGAGTAACCCGGAAATGCTCAGTGCTCGCCGAACATCCCGAGTAATGAGATGCTCGGGCAAGTACCAAGCAGTGTCGAGCATGCTCGCTCAACACTAATAACCACCCTTTGTTTCCTATCACTGAGCCAGTTCTTAACCCACAGGCATATATTTTCCCCTATCCCCGTTGTTCTCGTTTTATGTATCAACCTTTTGTGTGGAACAGTATCAAAAGCTTTTGAAAAGTCCATATACACAACGTCCACTGCATTTCCTTGGTCCAGCCGGAACTTGCCTCCTCATAAAAGCTAATCAGATTAGTTTGACAGGAATGGTCCCTCATAAACCCATGTTGATATTGGGTCATGAGGTTATTCTTCTTCAGATACTCTAGTATAGCATCTCTTAGGAAACCCTCCAGGATTTTACCCACAGTAGAGGTTAAGCTTACCGGCCTATAATTTCCAAGTTCGGTTTTTGTCCCCTTTTTGAATATTGGCACCACATTTGCTTTACGCCAGTCCTGTGGTACAGATCCTGTTATTATGGAATCTTTAAAGATTAAAAATAATGGTCTATCTATGACGTTACTTAATTCCTGCAGTACTCGCGGGTGTATCCCATCCAGGCCCGGGGATTTGTCAACTTTAGTGATTTTTAGACGCCGCCGTACTTCTTGCTGGGTTAAGCAAGTGACATCTAATGGAGAATTTTTGTCATCAACAATCATGTTTTCTGTCATGCGATTTTCTTGTGTAAATACTGTTGAAAAAAAATCATTTAGCATATTGGCTTTTTCCTCATCCACCATTTCACCCAGACTATTTTTAAGGGGGCCAACACTATCATTTTTTAGTTTTTACTATTTATGTAGTCAAAGAATATTTTGGGATTATTTTGACTTTCTCTAGCAATGAGTCTCTCTGTCTCAATCTTTGCTGCCTTGATTTGGTTTTTATAGAATTTATTTAATTTTCTGCATTTATTTAATGCCTCATCACTACTTACTTGCTTTAGCTCTCTAAATGCTTTCTTTTGTCACTTATTGCGCCCCTTACAGCTCTATTTAGCCATAGTGGTTTCCTCTTATTTCTAGCATGTTTATTCCCATAGGGTATATATTGTGCACAGGTCCTATTCAGGATGCTAATAAATGTCAATTGCACTGAGTGCTTGTGACCGTTACCTCTAATTTCAGATCAGTTAGAAGTTGCGGTCATAAGATGGCAGCATGGAACTGGAGCGGCACCGGGAACTGCTGAAGATTGCGGCTGGTAAGTATAAGACGAGGGTTAGGGACTTCAGATTAGTAGCAATGCACCATTCCAGTGCTGAAATTAAAAAAATTGTTGGTGCTTTAATAAAATCTCAATACACATTTTGGTGTAGATTTAGCAGCCAATTTCAAGCAATGCATTATAATGAATGAAATCCACACTGGAAATTTGGCATTTCTGCAGCAGATTTTAAAAACAAGAACATGCCCTGAATTTGGATTTTTTTTGTAAATATGAGTGAATAGGGTTTGTCAAAGCCAGATTTACTAACATTGTACAATACTGTGTTGCAGAATTTAAGTATGGTTAAAAGTACATATATATGAATCCAGATTTCTAAACAAACTTGTAAATCCATGGGAATTGTCAGTTGCCTTAGCTCAAAATCTATATAAATGTTTGTGAGCGACCAGAGCTTGCAGCTTGTCTTGATTAATATTAAGGGTGCCATTTTTAAAGACATTGCTTGGAGCAGAAAATCATAAATAGCAGATTTATTGCAGAAATATTTGCTACTGAAATTCAGCTTCATTTATGCGAATGTGGTTGTATGTGTAGCATGTGTATGGATTTCTCCAAGCTCCATTCACATGAATGGGGATAGTTGCAGAAAATTCTACTAGTGTGACTATACCATTAAAGAATCTACAGATCTGCAGATAACATGTTTGTTATAATTGAAATATTAAACAATCATGAAAGATGCTTTGTGAAGACTATATATTATAATTGCAGTCACATACTTAGATAAATAAACCTTTTCAACTGTGATTGTATTTTTTCATTTCATTTTACAAAGTAAAACTAGAAATTTCTTAGCTGTGATGCCGATCAATTAGTAAAAGCTTTTGTTACACTCCTCTTTCATTCTGAGAACCACAAATGAAATTGGCAGGAATTTAATATTTTCATGCCTTTAAATAGACTAATTATTTTATCCATTTGAGCCACTATCCTTGGTGACTGAAATTAAATTATAGATGTAACTGGTGTACCAATTTAATAAAAAAAACTCCTTTGAAAATGACTCGCAGGTGCTAATCTCACCAGCAGGAACAGCTCTGTGTACGCACTAAAAATTATTGAAACAAATTATCACATTTTCTTTCTGTAGATATACTAGCATGTACTATTGAATTTTTCCTGTTGGGACAATGATTTGCAAAAATCGTTAAGCAGGATTTTCTAGAATCTATAAAGGAAGAAATGAAAGCTTAAAAATATTAAAAAGATTAAACATAAACTGGACATGGTGACAAATTATTAAAGGAAAAATCTAAAGGTCTTATTTGATAAAGATGAAGCATCACATGTTTCTGTAGGTCCCAAAAATTGGACATATGTAAAATAAAGTAGTGATTATGGACGCATACATTTCTCTTGATTTTCCATCACTAATCCTCTTTAAGAACATTCACTCACAACTCTCCGAACCTAAATAGCCTATTACAGCCTGTGGATCTGCTTCAAAGGACACCATGATTTTTATTATATCCAGCAGTACTGAAGTATTTCTGCATAAAGTACAAGCGACCAGGTGATTGTAAGTTAAAGTACAACAAAAAGTAAAATAAAAAGTTTAAAAAAAATATGGAAAAAAAACTAAAAAAAAATGAAAAATTCACCTCAACCCTTTTTTTCCTTGACTAAAAATAAAGATGTTAAAAAATGAAAATTACACATATTTGGTATCACTGTGTAAATAAAATTCCCATCTACAGGGTGGGCCGTTTATATGGATACACCTAAATTAAATGGGAATGGTTGGTGATATCAACTTCCTGCATGTGGCACATTAGTATATGGTAGGGGGAAAACTTTTCCAGATGGGTGGTGACCATGGCGGCCATTTTGAAGTCGGCCATTTTGGATCCAACTTTATTTTTTTCAATGGGAAGAGGGTCATGTGACACATCAAACTTATTGAGAATTTCATAAGAAAAAACAATAGTGTGCTTGGTTTTAGTGTAGCTTTATTCTTTCATGAGTTTTTTACAAGTTTATGACAACTTATAAAATGTGTTCAAAGTGCTGCCCATAGTGTTGGATTGTCAACACAACCCTCTTCTCCCACTCTTGACACACTGATGGCAACACCACAGAAGAAATGCTAGCACAGGCTTCCAATATCCATTGTTTCAGATGCTGCACATCTCGTATCTTGATGGTATGGTGTGGTATATGGGGTACAAAGATAGTGGGGCCATTCTTCATCAATGGAAACCTCAATGCCACTGGATATCTGAAATTGCTACATGATGATGTGTTGCCCTCTTTATGCACTGAAGATGGCACGTTCCCTGAGTTTTTCCAACAAGATGGTGCACCACCACATTATGGGTGTCAGGTCTGAGCATTCCTACATGAACAGTTTCCTGGAAAGTGGATTGGTCATCATGGGCCAGTTGAATGGCCACCAAGGTCTCCTGATCTGACCCCCTTAGACTTTTATCTTTGGGGTCATCTGAAGGCAATTGTCTATGCTGTTAAGATATGAGATGTGCAGCATCTGAAACAACGGATACTGGAAGCCTGTGCTAGCATTTCTTCTGCGGTGTTGCTATCAGTGTGTCAAGAGTGGGAGAAGAGGGTTGCATTGACCATCCAACACAAACACAGTGGGCAGCACTTTGAACACATTTTATAAGTGGTCATAAACTTGTAAAAAACTCATGAAAGAATAAAGTTACGTTAAATCCAAGCACACCATTGTTTTTCTTATGAAATTCTCAGTAAGTTTGATGTGTCACATGACCCTCTTCCCATTGAAAAAAATAAAGTTGGATCCAAAATGGCCAACTTTAAAATGGCCGCCATGGTCACCACCCATCTGGAAAAGTTTTCCCCCTCCCATATACTAATGTGCCACAAACAGGAAGTTGATATCACCAACCATTCCCATTTAATTTAGGTGTATCCATATAAATGGCCCACCCTGCATTATGATATAACATTAATAAATAGACCTAGTTGGTAAACGGAAAAAAATTAAAAACTCAAAAATGTTAATTTTTGGGGGGTGGGGGGGGTTACAGCAAAATTGCTAATAAATGCAATAAGAAGTGATCAAAATGTCATATCTATCCCAAAATGGTATCAATAAAAATGTTGCCTTGCTGCACAAAAATCAAGTCCTCAAAGCTCAATCGCTCGAAAAATGAAAATGTTATGGGTCATGAAAGCGGAGACACAATCAAAAACATTTTTTTGAGGAATTTCAAAATGTTTTTTCACCTTTATAGTACTAAAAAAGCTGGTTTGGTATCGCAATAATCTTACTTACCTGGATAATCATGATTCCAGGTCAAAACATACAATGTAAAAATCCCCCAAAAAATTGTCATAATTTTTTCACAATTTCACCGCATTTGGATTTTTTCCCTGTTTTCCAGTACACTATATGATAAAATGAAGGGATTTATTCAAAAGAACAACTCATATTGCAAAAAATATAACCTTCATGCATGTTATGCACATGCCCGGACTGACTGGCGTGTGCGGGTGTTGTGGTTCCACTGGACCATGGACCGGAGAGTGCCTGGAGGGGCGTGACTAAGTATCTGGCCGATCCGACCAAGGTGGCACGACGGCATACGACGCCAGTGCACCAGGGAGAAACCGGGCAGAGGGACCAGGTGCTACTCCAGGTCAAACTCCGGACACGGGGGTTGACCCACACTGGGATTACTGGAACAGGCAGGTTAGGCTGGCACAGACTGGTGGATGTAAGCAAACACGGCAGGTATGCAGATGGGTGGATACAGGCGAGTATGCAGGCAGGGAGGTACTGGCCGAAAGGACGGGCTGGAGCACAGAAAGGTTAAGACCCAGTACAGACTGGGTCACAGAACCGCAGATGCGGTAGACAACCACAGCAGAGAGGGAACGCCCAAAGCGGTGGGCAAGAACAGAGCAGGACGGGGCTGCAGGAGCAGCGAGCACAAGCAGGGCAGGACAGGACTGCCGGAGCAGCGGGCAGAAGCAGGGCAGGACAGGACTGCCGGAGCAGCGGGCAGAAGCAGGGCAGGACAGGACTGCCGGAGCAGCGGGCAGAAGCAGGGCAGGACAGGACTGCCGGAGCAGCGGGCAGAAGCAGGGCAGGACAGGACTGCCGGAGCAGCGGGCAGAAGCAGGGCAGGACAGGACTGCCGGAGCAGCGGGCAGAAGCAGGGCAGGACAGGACTGCCGGAGCAGCGGGCAGAAGCAGGGCAGGACAGGACTGCCGGAGCAGTGGGCAGAAGCAGGACAGGACTGCCGGAGCAGTGAACAAAAGGGTCAGAGCGGAGCAAGGCTGCCGGAGCAGTGAGCAAGGAGTCAGAGCAGGACGGACAGGGCTCTGTTCACACGGAACAGACAGGAAGGGAAAGGCAGAGCCAGATACCCACAGGGTATTTGCAGTGAAGTAGCAAGTGGACCACAAACTCACAAACGGGAGTACAGAGACAACAAGCAGGAGTTAGGTACGAGTTCAGACTCTGCAGAAAAAGGAAAGGAACGGACATAGAGGCAAAACAGGTAAAGGATAGGAGAGAGTTCAGACTGTAACTGAGTGTACGAAAGAGACCGACACTGCAGCGGGATACAGGAGCGGGTCTGGGAATACGGCCCCCAGAGAGGCGGGACGAACAGGCAAGGAGCGTGTTCAGACAGGACAGACAAGATACAGGAACGGATCTAGGTAATCGGCCCCTAGAAGGCGGGAGGAACAGGCTAGGAGCGTGTTCAGACAGGCCTGGAAATACAGCCTCCAGGAAAGGCAGCAGGCAAGAGTACACAGACAGGACTCAGTTCAGACACGGGAACTGACACCGCAAGGCAGGAGACATAGACAGGACTCAGTTCAGACAGGAACAGATACCGCAAGGCAGGGACACAAACAGGACTCTGTTCAGACGGGAACAGATACTGCAAGGCAGAGACACAAACAGGACTCTGTTCAGACGGGAACAGATACCGCAAGGCACAGACAGGCAGATCTAGGAATACGGCCCTTAGAAGGCGAAAGAACAGGCAAGAAGCGTGTTCACAAGAACAGACCACAGTTCAGACACAGAACTGGAAAACAGGCAGGAAAACAGGATAGGACCTGGCATGTCAGAGACAAAAAGCCGACTGACAGGACACAATGCTCAGGCGCCATCTTGAGGAAGAAGGTGGTATAAATACCCAAAGATGGACAGCAATAGGCTGAAGGTGCAACAGGGGCATGTCCGCAGCAGGTACAAGAAACAGGAAGTTCAGCGGGCGTCGCCCTATGCAGCCAAAACAGACAAACAGACAGCAAGGAGGGAAGCCAGAGAGACATTCTGGACAGGAGATCAAGTGCGCGCTCTTGCACAGTGGGAGATGGACCACTATGCAAGGACGCCGCCAGGTATGTTCAGTACCCCCCCCCTTACGCCCCCTCTTCTTCAGGCCTGCCAGAATCTTCCGCAGGGAATTCGAGGGCCAATTCTTCACTTCGAAGAGATCACTTCCACTGTCCACCGGAAAAACTGGTCTCCTCTGGGTAGCTAGGATGCTACCTCCCATCCAGCCACCCTTAGCAACAGACGAAACGGGTGGAGTACCAGGAACAGCACACAAGGAAGTCTCTCTCCACATATTTTCAGGTGGCACCCCAGAGGGTACAGGAGACAACTGGAAGTCCTCCACCGGGTTGGAGGGGGACAGAGACTTGGGGGTAATCTCTGCTTCGAGGTACATCTTGTCAAGCTCACAGGAAGAAATAGACGGGTTATCAGGTACATAATGAGGAAAAGTCACTGTCTCTTTGTTATCTGGTGGTACCCCGGAGGATTCAGGAAACAACTGGAGGTCCTCCGCCGGGTCAGAAGAGTGCCGAGGCTCAGAGAAAACATCTGCTTCAGAGTACACTAGGTCGGACTCACTGGACGAAGCAGGCGAGGTATCGGGTACCGAGTATAGGAAAGTCTCTGTCCATTCACCACCAGGTGGCACCCCGAAGGGTTCTGGAGACAACTGGCGGTCCTCCGCCTGGTCAGAGGGGTGTAGAGACTCACGGGTAACCTCTGCTTCAGAGTACACTAGGTCGGACTCACTGGACGAAGCAAGCGAGGTATCAGATCCAGGATATAGGAAAGTCTCTGTCCATTCACCACCAGGTGGCACCCCGAAGGGTTCTGGAGACAACTGGAGGTCCTCCGCCTGGTCAGAGGGGTGTAGAGACTCGGGAGTAACCACTGCTTCGGAGTACACTAGGTTGGACTCAGTGGACGAAGCGAGCGAGGTATCAGGTACAGAGTATAGGAGAGTCTCTGTCCTTTCGCTACCAGGTAGCACCCCGAAGGGTTCTGGAGACAACTGGAGGTCCTCCGCCTGGTTGGAGGGGTGTAGAGACTCAGGAGTAACCTCTGCTTCGGAGTACACTAGGTTGGACTCACTGGACGAAGCGAGCGAGGTATCAGGTACAGAGTATAGGAGAGTCTCTGTCCTTTCGCTACCAGGTAGCACCCCGAAGGGTCCAGGAGACAACTGGAGGTCCTCCGCCTGGTCGGAGGGGTGTAGAGACTCAGGGGTAACTACCACTTTGGGGTACCCATTGTCAGGCTCACAGGACGAAGCGGACAAAGTATCGAGTACCGGGTGTAGAGAAGTCTCTCTCCATTTGTCATCGAGTGGTATCCCGGAGGATTCAGGAGGCAACAGGGGGTCCTCCGCCAGGTAGTAGAGGTGCACAGACTCTGAGGTAACCACAGCTTTGGAGCATCCTTGGACATGCACACCGGTTAAAGTGGGTGAAGCATCTGATGCCGGGTGCAGGAAGTTCTCCTGTGTGGAGTCTGGATGGGCAGAAGTCTCTTCGGGCAGGAGAACTGGTGCACTACCCACGCACATTACCCGTTGGGGCTTCTCCGGGATACAGGGAGATGAAGCTTCAGTAGGGACTTCAAGGTTGGGGTCAGGAGGTCTCAGGGAGGACAGACCCTGGCGTGACGGCTTGCCTCTACGTCTAGCACGTCTGGACTGCCTCTTGAGGTTGGGAGTAGTATTCCGGAAAGCGTAGTCACCCTGTGAGGATTCTGGGTGGGCAGTAGTCTCATTGGGCTGGAGGACTATTGCGCTACCCACACACATTACCCATTGGGGCTGCTCCGGGATATTGGGAAGTGAAGCTTCAGCAGGAGCCTCCGGGTTAGGATCATCGAAGACCATTAGAAAGGCCACCAGGAAGGCCATTAGGTCCAGGAGGATCGGATCCTGTGTTTCATATAGGGGGTTGATCCATTCCAAGGCATCACCCGCCAGGTAAGACATAATGAATGCCACCTTAACCCGATCGGTGGGAAAACATAGAGGGTAGAACTTGAAGTGTAGCATGCATTGCTCCACAAATGCACGACTTTGTCTTGGATCCCCATAATAACGTAGCGGATCCGCAGGAACGAGAGCAGATAGATCCATCTGGACGGGTGCGTAATTCGCCTGGAACTCAGCTAAAGGAAAAAAAAAAATTTTTATTTATTTATTTTAATGCATGTATTCGCTGGAAAACTTCTCAGAGAGCGAAGGCCGTGGGGCTCAACGGGAACCATGGCCTGAGCATGCTGTTATGCACACGCCCGGACTGACTGGCGTGTGCGGGTGTTGTGGTTCCACTGGACCATGGACCGGAGAGTGCCTGGAGGGGCGTGACTAAGTATCTGGCCGATCCGACCAAGGTGGCACGACGGCATACGACGCCAGTGCACCAGGGAGAAACCGGGCAGAGGGACCAGGTGCTACTCCAGGTCAAACTCCAGACACGGGGGTTGACCCACACTGGGATTACTGGAACAGGCAGGTTAGGCTGGCACAGACTGGTGGATGTAAGCAAACACGGCAGGTATGCAGATGGGTGGATACAGGCGAGTATGCAGGCAGGGAGGTACTGGCCGAAAGGACGGGCTGGAGCACAGAAAGGTTAAGACCCAGTACAGACTGGGTCACAGAACCGCAGATGCGGTAGACAACCACAGCAGAGAGGGAACGCCCAAAGCGGTGGGCAAGAACAGAGCAGGACGGGGCTGCAGGAGCAGCGAGCACAAGCAGGGCAGGACAGGACTGCCGGAGCAGCGGGCAGAAGCAGGGCAGGACAGGACTGCCGGAGCAGCGGGCAGAAGCAGGGCAGGACAGGACTGCCGGAGCAGCGGGCAGAAGCAGGGCAGGACAGGACTGCCGGAGCAGCGGGCAGAAGCAGGGCAGGACAGGACTGCCGGAGCAGCGGGCAGAAGCAGGGCAGGACAGGACTGCCGGAGCAGCGGGCAGAAGCAGGGCAGGACAGGACTGCCGGAGCAGCGGGCAGAAGCAGGGCAGGACAGGACTGCCGGAGCAGTGGGCAGAAGCAGGACAGGACTGCCGGAGCAGTGAACAAAAGGGTCAGAGCGGAGCAAGGCTGCCGGAGCAGTGAGCAAGGAGTCAGAGCAGGACGGACAGGGCTCTGTTCACACGGAACAGACAGGAAGGGAAAGGCAGAGCCAGATACCCACAGGGTATTTGCAGTGAAGTAGCAAGTGGACCACAAACTCACAAACGGGAGTACAGAGACAACAAGCAGGAGTTAGGTATGAGTTCAGACTCTGCAGAAAAAGGAAAGGAACGGACATAGAGGCAAAACAGGTAAAGGATAGGAGAGAGTTCAGACTGGAACTGAGTGTACGAAAGAGACCGACACTGCAGCGGGATACAGGAGCGGGTCTGGGAATACGGCCCCCAGAGAGGCGGGACGAACAGGCAAGGAGCGTGTTCAGACAGGACAGACAAGATACAGGAACGGATCTAGGTAATCGGCCCCTAGAAGGCGGGAGGAACAGGCTAGGAGCGTGTTCAGACAGGCCTGGAAATACAGCCTCCAGGAAAGGCAGCAGGCAAGAGTACACAGACAGGACTCAGTTCAGACACGGGAACTGACACCGCAAGGCAGGAGACATAGACAGGACTCAGTTCAGACAGGAACAGATACCGCAAGGCAGGGACACAAACAGGACTCTGTTCAGACGGGAACAGATACCGCAAGGCAGAGACACAAACAGGACTCTGTTCAGATGGGAACAGATACCGCAAGGCACAGACAGGCAGATCTAGGAATACGGCCCTTAGAAGGCGAAAGAACAGGCAAGAAGCGTGTTCACAAGAACAGACCACAGTTCAGACACAGAACTGGAAAACAGGCAGGAAAACAGGATAGGACCTGGCATGTCAGAGACAAAAAGCCGACTGACAGGACACAATGCTCAGGCGCCATCTTGAGGAAGAAGGTGGTATAAATACCCAAAGATGGACAGCAATAGGCTGAAGGTGCAACAGGGGCATGTCCGCAGCAGGTACAAGAAACAGGAAGTTCAGCGGGCGTCGCCCTATGCAGCCAAAACAGACAAACAGACAGCAAGGAGGGAAGCCAGAGAGACATTCTGGACAGGAGATCAAGTGCGCGCTCTTGCACAGTGGGAGATGGACCACTATGCAAGGACGCCGCCAGGTATGTTACAATGCATCTATGTGGATGGAAAAATAAAAAAATGACGGCTCCTGGAAACAAGTGAGGAAAAAATGGAAACTGGTCATGTTGTAGAAGGGTTAATTCTGATGACAGCTTCACACTCCCTTGGCATTCTCTCAACCAGCTTCCAATTCATCACCTAGAATGGCTTTCCAACAGGCTTGATGTTGTTCCCAGGGGTGCTACTTCTTGGGTGCTCTGCTTTCAGGCTGTGCTCCTTCTCATCCTAAACCTTCTCAATTGGGTTAAAGTTTGGTTATTATGGTTATTATTTCCTTCTTGCTTAAACAGCCCTTATAGCAGCTGTGTTTTGGATTATTGTCTTGTCATAGCAAAAATTATGTTCTCACTAACGGTTAACTAAAATGGGATGGCATATACTGTAGTTAAAAAATGCAATGGTAGCAATATTGAGTAAGTGTGCTTTGAATTTGGAACAAATCATCAACAGTGTCACCAGCAAAGCACATCCACACCATCACATTTCCTTCTACTACTCATGATAAGCATTACACATTTAGAAAACATCTGATCATCTTTTCATAAAGACATGGCGCTATGATACCAGAAATCTACAATTTTGAGTCATCAGACCACAAATTTCTACTAATCTAATGCGTGTCCTGTATGGGGCATTATGTGGGGGGTAACAGCCTGCATGCAGCATTATATGGGGGCCAGTATCCTGTATGGAGCGTTATAAGGGGACCGGTATCCTGTATGGAGCGTTATAAGGGGACCGGTATCCTGTATGGAGCGTTATATGGGGGCCAGTATCCTGTATGGAGTTTTATAAGGGGACCAGTATCCTGTATGGAGCTTTATATGGGGGCCAGTATCCTGTATGGAGCTTTATAAGGGGGCCAGTATCCTGTATGGAGCGTTATATGGGGGCCAGTTTCCTATATGGAGCGTTATATGGGGGCCAGTATTCTGTATGGAGCCTTATATGGGGGCCAGTATTCCGTATGGAGCCTTATATGGAGGCCAGTATTCCGTATGGAGCCTTATATGGGGGCCAGTATTCCGTATGGAGCCTTATATGGGGGCCAGTATTCCGTATGGAGCCTTATATGGGGGCCAGTATTCCGTATGGAGCCTTATATGGGGGCCAGTATTCCGTATGGAGCCTTATATGGGGGCCAGTATTCCGTATGGAGCCTTATATGGGGGCCAGTATTCCGTATGGAGCCTTATATGGGGGCCAGTATTCCGTATGGAGCCTTATATGGGGGCCAGTATTCCGTATGGAGCCTTATATGTGGGCCAGTATTCCGCATGGAGCCTTATATGGGGGCCAGTATTCCGCATGGAGCCTTATATGGGTGTCAGTATTCCGTATGGAGCCTTATATGGGGGCCAGTATTCCGTATGGGGCCTTATATGGGGGCCAGTATTCCTTATGGGGCCTTATATGGGGGCCAGTATTCCGTATGGGGCCTTATATGGGGGCCAGTATTCCGTATGAAGCGTTATATGGGGGCCAGTATTCCGTATGAAGCGTTATATGGGGGCCAGTATTCCGTATGGAGCGATTCACCAGTTTCTGAGCTATTGTGGAATTTACAATAGATATCACTCCTGTAATATAAGAAGTGAAATCTTTGCATTGTACTATATATATATATATATATATTTCTCCGCCGTATCTCTGCATCATGAATCGTGGTATGTGTTAAAGGGGCCCACTGAGACTCTTTCGCCCAGGGCCCAGAAAAACCTGGAGCCGGCCCTGCTCCTCTGGGTAGTTAATGTTGAGATATGTCTGATGCTTGATGTCTATGAATCATTTATGAGGACAGTTATCTTATGTGATCTCAATATGCAATTTCTGAGTCTGGTAACTCTGAAGAACTTATCCTCTACATCAGAGGTAATTCTTGGTCTTCCTTTCCAGGGACAGGCATCATACGAGCCAAATTCACCATAATGATTGATGATTTTCATAAATGCACTTGAGGATACCTTCAAGGTTCTAGCAATTTTCTGTATTGACTAACCTTCATGTCTTGTAATGATGAACTGTAATTTTACTTGACTTGAGTGTTTCTTCCTATATACTTGCTTAATAAGTTGCGGAATATGGATAAGCAATAAATGGAACTGCCTCTACAAAACAAACCTGACGGTCACAAACACTTTCTAAAGGTCACTGATTCCACAAATAAGCTCTTCCATACATGGTCATTCAAAGTCATTCCAGGTGACTACCTAATGAAGTTGGTTGAGAGAATGCAAGGGTGTGCAAAGCTGTCTCTATAGTAAATGGGGGGCTCTTTGAGCAATCTAGGTTTAACATATACTGTTATGCACCAATCTCGGCTTGGCAGGGCTTTGCCTCCTGTCCCTATGGCCACTGCTGTCTGCTATTCTCCACGTTGGGTTTTACAAGTGACCTGGCTTGCCTCCATAATAGCTTCTCCCTAGGCCTTTTAAGGCTTGTTTGGACACACCCCTGTGTCTGAACATTAAACCAAAACTGTGTACTACAGGCTTGTGTTTGGACTCTGACTTTATCCAAGTCTTCAGTTTCTGTTGTCTCCTCGAGACTTCTGTGAATTTTTCATCATTCCAGCCAGTTAACTTAATTCTTGACATGTGCTTCTTGAACTATTATTGAAGTCTGCTTTCAATATCTGCACCTGCTGCCGTTTAACCCATTACTTGCTGTGAACACCCTAAACAGCTATTGGAGATTGTTCAGATTACCTACACCTGTGTTCAAGCTTCAGACCTACCATCTTCCTACTTCTGTCTTCCTGCTTCTGTTGCTTCCAGCTTGTCCTTCATTGCAAGATTGTCTTCTGTTCGCTTTGCCAGTTATCCGAGTCCTCATTGCACCACATGCCTCACAGCCTACCGTGCCAACACCCGAGGTCCGTGTGTCCCTGACCTATATTCCTGCTTTAAATTAAAAGTAACTGTAGTTTTTTAAAACCTTTGACATGCCATAGTGACCCACACTAATCACTGAAATTAAGGGTGCAGAATGGTTCAGCCTAGCACTATGTCCATTTAGTTGTGATAGACTATGCTCAACTCTTCTCAGATGGGAATAGCTATGTATAGCGTATAGTGCAAAATTGGAGGAGGTCATTATGTCTTTAAAAAAAGGAAATTTTCACAGAGACTCACTAGATTATAAACCAGTGGAATTACAACAACGTTGAAAACGCAATAAGGTACCAAAATCAATATTGAAAAAAAAACAACAGATTTGGAAAACATTAGAAAAAGCAAGTTAATTTTTCTGTTTCTGAAGCTGAAACCTCAGATTTGTGTCTTGATATTTTGGACTCTTGAAAATCTTCTTTTTAAAGGAATTATAATAAAATGGATGAAGAAAAAAAAAGGAGGGGTGGTGGTATATACGAAGCAGAAAAGAAACCATCAGGAGATAACCAATATGAAAGCGGAGGTTCGGGCTAAGAGACTCAACATGAGTCACAACTTTAATCTGTTTCAAACTTTACATAATGTGAACAGGTTTGTCAGAGCTCTTAATGTAAAGAGGCATTTTTTCACTGCACAATAATCAGGTATATGATGATAATAATGAACTTTTTTTACAGGATAATGAGTTTGCCGATCTCTAGATTTTCTGAAGAAAATACTATAACTCCACTAAATAAACTGCATAAAGAAAATGAGGAAGATAATTTAATTGATGAAAAATACAGTATGTGGGGTTAAATCTTCTATACTGTTCATAAAATACCAGAAAGTCTCACGCTCCCATTTTAGATTTCTTTCAAACATTAATTGAAAGAGATATGAAAACATTAAAGGTTCAGTAGGTATAAATATTCAATCTGTTGCCAACTCAGATCGATGTGATACAATGTTTAAGGAATAAGAATTTAGAAATAAAATCAGACAAAGCAAGATGAGTTGTAGTGATGAATATAGCGATTTATTAAAGTCAGGCATATTCTACAGTGGTGGCCAAAAGTATTGGCACCCCTGCAATTCTGTCAGATAATACTCAGTTTCTTCCTGAAAATGATTGCAATCACAAATTCTTTGGTATTATTATCTTCATTTAATTTGCTTGCAAGGAAAAAACACAAAAGAGAATGAAGCAAAAATCAAATCATTGATCATTTCACACAAAACTCCAAAAATGGGCCAGACAAAAGTATTGGCACCCTCAGCCTAATACTTGGTTGCACAACCTTTAGCCAAAATAACTGCGAACAACCGCTTCCGGTAACCATCAATGAGTTTCTTACAATGCTCTGCTGGAATTGTAGACCATTCTTCTTTGGCAAACTGCTCCAGGTCCCGGATATTTGAAGGGTGCCTTCTCCAAACTGCCATTTTGAGATCTCTCCACAGGTGTTCTATGGGATTCAGGTCTGGACTCATTGCTGGCCACTTTAGAAGTCTACAGTGCTTTCTCTCAAACCATTTTATAGTGCTTTTGGAAGTGTGTTTTGGGTCATTGTCCTGCTGGAAGACCCATGACCTCTGAGGGAGACCCAGCTTTCTCACACTGGGCCCTACATTATGCTGCAAAATTTGTTGGTAGTCTTCAGACTTCATAATGCCATGCACACGGTCAAGCAGTCCAGTGCCAGAGGCAGCAAAGCAACCCCAAAACATCAGGGAACCTCCGCCATGTTTGACTGTAGAGACCGTGTTCTTTTCTTTGAATGCCTCTTTTTTTTTCCTGTACACTCTATGTTGATGCTTTTTGCCAAAAGGCTCTACTTTTGTCTCATCTGACCAGAGAACATTCTTCCAAAATGTTTTAGGCTTTCTCAGGTAAGTTTTGTCAAACTCCAGCCTGGCTTTTTTATGTCTCGGGGTAAGAAGTGGGGTCTTCCTGGGTATCCTACCATACAGTCCCTTTTCATTCAGATGCCGACGGATAGTACGGGTTGACACTGTTGTACCCCCGAACTGCAGGGCAGCTTGAACTTGTTTGGATGTTAGTCGAGGTTCTTTATCCACCATCCGCACAATCTTGCGTTGAAATCTCTCGTCAATTTTTCTTTTCCGTCCACATCCAGGGAGGTTAGCCACAGTGCCATGGGCTTTAAACTTCTTGTTGACACTGCGCACGGAAGACACAGGAACATTCTGGTCTTTGGAGATGGACTTGTAGCCTTGAGATTGCTCATGCTTCCTCACAATTTGGTTTCTCAAGTCCTCAGACAGTTCTTTGGTCTTCTTTCTTTTCTCCATGCTCAATGTGGTACACACAAGGACACAGGACAGAGGTTGAGTCAACTTTAATCCATGTTAACTGGCTGCAAGTGTGACTTAGTTATAGCCAATGTAGCGCCGGCGTCCCTGCCCTCTGCTAGGCAGGGACGCTGTTCCCCTCACCTCTCTGCTCCGTGCCCGGCGTCCTCCTCCCGCTCTGCTGGCAGCGCGCGCTCCTTCCCGGCCACTGTGCTTAGGGCGCGCGCGCGCGCTCTCCCTCCCTCTTAAAGGGGCCGCGGGCGCCGTCCTAAGGAGTCCCCGGCCAATGGCCGGAGGACTTCACCATATATAAGGCACCTCCTCCAAAATGGAGGTGCCCGAGCAATGTTGTTGCACTGTTCACTACTCTGCTTCAGCCCTCAGGTCCCGTTGCCAGTTACCTGCCAGATACCTGCCAGATTCCTGCCAGCTTGCTGTCTTATTCCTGCCTGATTATCTGCTACCTGCCTGCTAGTCTGAGGTCCGACGGTCTGCCTTACTACTCCTGTCAGTCTGTCTAAGGACCAGCCTGTCCGCTCACCTGGGAGCGCACTTCAGCCACCTGCCTGCTTGCCTGAGGTCCGACGGTCTGCCTTCCAACTCCTGTCAGTCTGTCTATGGACCAGCTTGCCTGCTCACCTGGGAGCACACATCTGCTACCTGCCTGCTAGCCTACCTGGAGGCTCCGCCGTCACGTGCTGTGACCACCTGCCTGTCCAGTGACTCCTGCCTGCTCACCTGGGAGCGCTCATCTGCTGCCTGTCTACTAGCCTACCTGGAGGCTCTGCCGTCACGTGCTGTGACCACCCGCCTGTCCAGAGACTTCTGCCCGCTCACCTGGGAGCGCTCATCTGCCGCCTGTCTGTTGGTCTTCCTGGAGGCTCCGCCGTCACATGCTGTGACCACCCGTTCATCCAGAGACTCTTGCCTGCTCACCTGGGAGCTCACGTCTATCATCAGCCGCCAAAGGTCGTACCAACCCTTTACCCAGAGACTGCCCCGGTCACTTGCCGTGACCATCTGCCCGTTCATTCAGAGACTGCCCCGGTCACTTGCCGTGACCATCTGCCTGTTCATTCAGAGACTGCCCCGGTCACTTGCCGTGACCATCTGCCCGTTCATCCAGAGACTGCCCCGGTCACTTGCCGTGACCTCCAGCCCGTTCACTCAGAGACTGTCCCGGTCACCTGCTGTGACTCCCTGCCCGTCTTCCCTGGTCGCCACCCGCTCCCTTACAAGGACAGCCCCCTTGTATAGTATCTCAGAGGTTCCGCCTCCCAGACCCGTTACAGCCAACACCTGTTAGGTGCCACAGGTAAGATACAGGTGCTGTTAATTACACGAATTAGAGAAGCATGACATGATTTTTCAAACAGTGCCAATACTTTTGTCCACCCCCTTTTTTAGGTTTGGTGTGGAATTATATCCAATTTGGCTTTAGGACAATTCTTTTTGTGTTTTTTCATTGAAGACAAATTAAATGAAGATAATAATACCAAAGAATTTGTGATTGCAATCATTTTCAGGAAGAAACTGAGTATTATCTGATAGAATTGCAGGGGTGCCAATACTTTTGGCCACCACTGTATTTTAGATTATAATAATACTTATAAATGAATAGCTTTGGTTCCTACTACAATGCAAGGAAATGTTTTATCATGCCTTGTGGAAGAAAAGGAAAACATGGGAATTTTTAAAAAAGGAAAAAAAAATTAAAAGCTCATCCGGGCATCCCTATTTTTCACATCCTTCCCAAAATGCATAACAAAGTTTTCCTTCCACCTCTCTACTCCATTTTATCAAGTATTATTTCACTTAACCACTTAAAGATCATTTTTGCCCTTTTGTTTTTTCCTCCCCTTCTTCCAAGAGCTTTAACTTTTTTATTTTTCCATTGACATATCTGAATGAGGGCTTGTTTTTTTGTAGTTTAAATGACACCATTCATTTTAACAGTCAATGTACAGTAAAATGATAAAAAAAAATTAGGAGTGGTGAAATTGTGAAAACTGCAATTTTGCCATGTTTTTTGGGGATTTGTTTTTAAGGCATTCATTTTGCAGTAAAAGTGACTCTGAATCATGATTTTCCAGGTCAGTACAATTATTGGAATTATACAAATATTACAAATTTCCAAAGATTATTTTTTTCATTTAGGTGGAGAAAAAAAAATCAGAAGATTGTAAAATAAAATTTTTGTATTTTTTTTGCCATTTTCCCATAGCCGTAACATTTTTATTTTTCTGTCGATTGAGCTGTATGTGGGCTTGTTTTCTGCATACGAGCCAATTGTTTTATCTCTACCAATTTGGAGTACATACAGTCTTTTGACTTGTTTTTATTAGATTTGTTTACTTAGTAGTGGAACAAAAAAAGTAATTCTGACAATTTGATTTTTTTCTCATTACAGTGTTTACCAAGTATGTTCATTTTCTATTTTGATAGGCTGGACTTTTATGATGCAGAGATACGAAATGAAATATATATATATTTTTAAATTTGTTTATTTATTTCTTTTTTTTGTTCATTTGTTTATTTCTTTTTTTTTAATGTGTGAATAGGAGAGGGATTTTTTTGACCCCTTTGCGTCAAATATGCATATTCACCCATACTAATGAATGAGGAAAAATAAGCAAGAAAAACTCATGTAAAAAAAATGTCAAAACCACATATTTTACGCAGTGTTTTTCCTGCCAACACATCAGAACTTTCTGTTGCAAATCCTGAACATGTGCCCATAGCATTAGTCCCTGTCCTGTGATTCCCGTCACACACACATTCATTATAAGTCCCTGATAGCATCAACATAATGAATTATGGGGTAGGAGAAGATGTTATCAAGGTCTTATAATGAAATGGGGGGTTGGAGAGAATGCTATCTGTAACATCTCTGGCGGCATGCTGGCATGGCTTACCACCTCCCACCATGCAAGACCGCCATCTTACCTATCAGTCCAGGCAGCACACTTTGCTCCAGTACCTTCTGTGTGCATGTCTCTTGTCTGATTGCTTAGGGCGGCGGCGCGGTTACTGCCTGATTCTTATAGTTACTGTGTGCGCACTCCTAATGCGTCCCCAGCATAATGTTGTGAGTCACTGGATACTTAAACCCCCTCCACCCAGTAGGAGGTGCCTGAGCAACACTTTCTTTCAGTGTGTTCTGTGCAACTGAGTTGCCAGGTCCTGTCCTGTATCTTGTCTGTTTCCGCCACCCTGGGGGCTGTATACCCAGCCCTGTTACCTGTATCTGTGACTTCTAGTCTGTTTCCGCCACCCTGGGGGCTGAGTACCGAGGCTTGCTCCTGTATCTTGTTCCTGGTTCAGTTCCTGTCTGAACAGTGTCCTAGCCCGTTACTTGTTTCTCTCTATGTTCGTATCTTCCCTTTTCCTGCAGTGTCTAAACCTGCACCTAACTCCAACTCGTTGTCTCTGTACTTCTGTTTGTGAGTTTAGTGTTCACTCACTACTTCATTGTAAGTACCTTGTGTGTATCTGCTCTGCTTGTCTACCGCACCTGCAGGTTTTGCTCTGCTCTGCTTGTCTACCGCACCTGCGGGTTTTGCTCTGCTTTGCTTGTCTACCGCACCTGTGGGTTTTGCTCTGCTCTGCTTGTCTACCGCACCTGTGGGTTTTGCTCTGCTCTGCTTGTCTACCGCACCTGCGCGTTTTGCTCTGCTCTGCTTGTCTACTGCACCTGCGGTTTTGCTTTGCTCTGCTTGTCTACCGCACCTCCGGGTTTTGCTCTGCTCTGCTTGTCTACCGCATCTGTGGGTTTTGCTCTGCTCTGCTTGTCTACCGCACCTGCGGGTTTTGCTCTGCTCTGCTTGTCTACCGCACCTGTGTGTTTTGCTCTGCTCTGCTTGTCTGCCGCACCTGCGGGTTTTGCTCTGCTCTGCTTGTCTACCGCACCTGCGGATTTTGCTCTGCTCGACTTGTCTACCGCACCTGTGGATTTTGCTCTGCTTTGCTCATCTACCGCACCTGCGCGTTTTGCTCTGCTCTGCTTGTCTGCCGCACCTGCGGCTCTGTTCCTGTTTCCCAGTTTGTACTGGTCCCTATCCTGCCTGCGTTCCTACCTGCCAGTACCCACCTGTTTGTATACCAGCCGTGCCTGCCAGTACCCACTTGTATGCATACCAGCTGTGCCTGCCAGTACCCACCTGTCTGCATACCAGTCGTGCCTGCCAGTAACCACCTGTCAGTATGCCAGCCTAACCTGCCTAATTGCTGTGACCGGGGTCTGACCTGGAGTAGCACCTGGTCCCTCTGCTCGGTTCCTCCCTGGTTCACTGAGTCGACTGAGCTGCCGTGCGACCTTGGTCGGACCGAGTTGATACTTAGTCACGCCCCTCCAGGCACTACTCGGTAAATGGTCTAGTGGGATCACTAACCACGCTCACTCCAGTCAGTCCGGGCGTGTGCGTAACACTATCAGGTAATAATCAGACTTCCAGTAATAATGTCCCTCATACTGGTTCCCTTCCTTGAATAACTTGTCCCATCTTGTTCCCCCTCTTTGAGATAATGTGCCACATCCGGGTTCCATTCCTGGAGTAATGTGGCCCATCCTGGTCCCCTTTGTAGGATATTGTGAGCAATCCTGGACCTCTTCCTGGGGTAATGTGCCCCATCCTGGTCCCCTTCCTGGGGAAATGTGCCCCTTTCTGGGCACTTTCCTGATGTAATATGCCCCATCCCAGGCCCCTTCCTGGGGTAATGTGCTTCATCCTAGACACCCTCCTAGGATATTGTGAGCAATCCTGGGATTATGTGCCCCATCCTGGTCCCCTTCCTGGTGTAATGTGTCCCATCCAGTGGTACTATGCCCCATCCTAGTCCCCTTCCTGGGGTAATGCGCCCCATCCTGGGCCCCTTCCTTGAGTAATGTGCCCCATTCTAGGCACTTTCCTGGGGTAGTGTGCCCCATCCTGAGCCCCTTCCTTTGGTAATGTGCCCTTTTCTGCCCTTCTCCAACACATAAAAAAAAAAAAACGATTATGGTCACCTTCCCCCGGTTCCCACGATATGCAGCGTCCTCTTCTTTTTCCAGGTGCCAGCAGATGTCAGCGTGCGCGCTATGGTATATGACAAGACTGTCATGCACCCCCAGTCACGGGCATGCCGACTTCAGCTGCCAGCCTCTGATTGGCTAGGGGAGTGTATTGCAGTGCAGGGAGCCGGCGGGTCCCCTACGCCACAATACATTTGAACTGAATTTGCATCCTCGTATGCACATCCAGCTGAAATAGGCACTGGGGTCGGCGGGCCCCCATCCACCTCCAGGCCCCGATACAGCTGAACCGCCCCTGAATACCTTTATCAATTGTGACACTCATCATATTACCAATAGAGATGAGTGGATCCATTGAAGTTCAGGTTCGTCTAGCTCGGCCGAACTTTAGTCCAAAGTTTGGTTCGTGTACCCAAAATTGACCTCGGATAAGACCCCATAGAAGTCAATGGGGACCTGAACTTTGATGCTGTAAAATGGTCATAGAAAGGGCTAGGGGGCTGAAAAGGGAAGTAAGATGGGGTAAGGGCAGGACAATTGCCCTGCAAACAAATATTGATAGGGAAATTACTTAAAATAACACATAAAAAGAATAAAACATAATAATTTTGAACCAAGAGGCGGAGGTCCAAGTGGAGGAGTGCCTTGTGTGTGTAGTCTACTATATTTTTTAATAAATAAAAAAGATAAAATAAAACAATGTGGGGTCCCTCATATTTTAAATAACCAGCCAAGGGAAAGAAGACAGATGGTGGCTGATATTAATAAGCTGGGAAGGGAAATGGATATTGACACTGATGTGTGCGCGGCTGTTCCTTAAACCGTGGATGTGGAGACAGCGAAGGCTTCCAGCCTGCAAGTGAGTGTGATGCACCTTACATAAGATTGCACACCGGGACTTGGACATGTTTTATTAGTATGGTACATGAAATTCAAAATTCCCACCAGATATCAGTGACAACTTATCCAATCTACACAGCAAAGAAATCAAGCCATAGATGTCTATAAATTACGCTTACTGAAATTAATGTAATACTTTGTACAAAAGCCTTTGTTGGTCATGGCAGCTTCAAACAGCCTCCTGTATGAAGAAACTAGTTGCATGCATTGGTCAGGTGTGATTTTGGCCTATTCTTCTGTGTCACCCTGGCCTGGATGCCACAAGTGTAATTAAAGCTGTGTCTGAGAGCAAGGGGGAGGTTCTCTAGTCAGGGGAACATTAGCATGCAGTACCTCCTGTCTCAGGCCTATAAAAGCTGGTGCTGGAGGCAGGGTTAGAGAGAACTTGAAGGCCTGTCTCAGGACTGAGACTTGTCCCAGAGCAGAGCAGGGACAGACAGTTTTGTATTGCACCCAAGAGGAAGTGTGGCAGGAGGAGAGCCACAAGCCAGAGACAAGAGGCGAAGAGAGCCTGTCTTGGCAGATAAAAGACTTACTTTACCAGACTTTGGTGTCTGAGGCTGGGAGGATTCCACATCCCCCAGCAGAGAACCAGTCCGCAAGGGACTGTATATTCCTTGGCCTAAGAAGCCTGGAGGCCCTGCCACAACCGAAGGGACCAGTAAAGCCGTACAAGGCTGGGAGCAGAAAGGAACCCACGTCGCAGGCCATACAGGCGAGAATACACGGAAAGCTTGGAAACGTGGGCTGTTACCCTATAAAGAGGAGATAGCCAGAAGGAGCGCAGAAAGCACGGTAGGCCTACACCCTCACCCTGACCAGGGCCAATTTCCCCGTTGCTCTCAGACATCCAGGTCCCCTCCTAGCCGGGACTGTTTATGGGTCAGTTTACCTGTTTTAGTAAAGACCCTGGACTGCAACTTGTTGTCTGTGTGCTCCTTGCTCCTCCAGCACTATCGGCACCGGGACTCTCACTACCATCACTCCCACCATCCACCACACTGCCCTGGGGCCACACTCTTCCCGTGGGGAGTCACACCATCCCATCTGCATATATCATCAGCCCCAGCGGTCTGCCCTGCAGCGGCAGTTCCTAATGACCGCAAATCCACGGGTGGCGTAGTCTGACATAATCAACATCACATAGCGGACTACCACTGGCCTGACCACCCTGAGCCACGGAACCGGGTTGCCACTACTACCCCCACCGTTTCCCTATTGCCCGGATCCGAGTTCCCCACGGCCCAGGGGGCGAGTCAGCTTTGGCGAAGTCGGCAGGATTTCGTGCCCGCAACCACCGGGTACCGCATGCCTGAAAAAGACTTTTGTAACTTACCTGTGGCGAAGTTTCCCGCCGTCCGGAGTCGTTTCCCGCCATCCGGAGCCGATTCCCGCCATCAGACGCCATCTTGGACCGTTTCCCGCTGTCTTCTGCCGTCTTCCCGCCATCCGCAGCTGTTTCCCGCCATCGGACGCCATCTTCAGGACACCGCGCGGGAAGAAGAGGGGCGTGGACATCAAAACCGCGCGAGATCCGAAGCTCCGCCCCACGCACCGACGCTGCGCAAGGTCCTGGAAGGGAGAGAGAGCGACGCTGACGTCATCAGGACCCGACGCCAGGTCCTCGTCCATAGCAGCAGCAGCGGAGCCGCGGCCTACAGAAGAGGATCGTCGGAAGGTAGGCCACGCTTAACTAGGGGGGAGGAAGATGTCGGACACAGAGGCGCCCACTACCACCAACGCGGCTGCAGCAGCGGTGATTCCCTTTTCCCTGCCCTACATCCCTGGAGCGGCCTGGCTGCCCAAGTACTCAGGGGAGCCCCATGCCCTAACTGACTTTAAGGAAAGGCTGTACAGTTTGTTCCAAGTCTACCCCCTGACAGAGGAACAGAAGGTCAGCAAACTAACAGGGCAGTTAACTGGCGCAGCACAAAGGGAGGTAAAATCATGGTCCACTGAGGAGAAAAGGACTGTGAAGGGTATTCTGGCCCGGCTGCGGGGTACCTTTGACACACATACCTCTGCTGAGATTAAAATGAGGTTCTATGGATGTAAGCAGCGGGCACAGGACAGCATCAGAGACTATGCCCTAAATTTGCAGGAAGCCTTGAGGGCTATTCAACAAACTGACCCTGGCAGTGTGCAGGAAACGGATAAGCTGCTAACAGAACAATTCATAGAAGGTCTGCTGTCTAGCGCCCACAGGGCCCAACTGCGCCTCATGTTCTTTCAGAACCCCGACCTGACCTTTGCCCAATTTAAGGACAGGGCCATAAGGGTGCTCCGTGAATCTGCAACCAGTGGCGCTATAGACCCCCGGCGCCCTGCTCTCACCTACCACCAGGAGGCGGCGCCCTCCTCTATGGACCCCGTGGGGGCTGATGCACAGGCCCTGAACCAAGCCCCGTCGAAAGACCTGCACCACCAAGTCCAGGAGCTGACCAGGAGCGTCGCGGCATTGACCAGGACCGTCCAGGCGTTGCAAGTGGACCCGGCAAGACCCATCGAGCTGGCTTCAAGTCCGGAGGATGTCCCGTGGCGTCGACAGAGGAGGATCCCGTCATTCCGAGGGAGGCCCACAGACCGCTACGCAGAGGATGGACAGCCCATTTGCCGTCGATGCAACCAGCCCGGACACATTTCCAGGTACTGTAATTTAAACGGGTCCAACCTGGGGCAGAGGGCCAACCCCCAGGCATAAGATCACCAGGCCCTTACAATTGGCGTAATAAGTACGTTGGGGGGCGCCCGGTTTTACCCGTGGTGCTGGACGGTATCCCCATGAGCGCCTTGCTGGATACTGGGTCACAAGTAACCACTATCCCTTATGTACTTTTTAAGCAGTATTGGACTGATGCTGATATCACACGGTATCCAGACAGTAACTTGAGCATCATCGCCAGTAATGGCTTACCCATGCCGCAGATGGGGTTCAAGGAGATGACCATTAAAATTGGTAAAGTTGAACTGCTGGCACAGGGAGTGATTATTGTGGACATTGACCGTCATGAAAGTCACCCTAAAATAACTGTGGGTACTAACGTAATTGAAAATTGTCTTTCAGAGGTAATTGTAATTCTACAACAGGTGGCGGTGAATGCTAGTTCCAGCCAACAGAGAGTCCTCAACAAGGAGATAAAAGCCCTGATGAGACGGCAGCAGGTAGAACTGTCTGGTGGTGAGATCGGTAGCGTAAGACTGAGTGACCCATTCCCCATTTCCATGCCTCCCAAAAGTGAAATGATGATCTGGTGTCGGACTGCAATCGGGTTGAGAGGTAGAGACTACCAAGCCATGGTAGAACCCGTGTACTCAGACAGCAGGCCCACCATTTTGACAGCCAGGGGGGTGGTTGATGTCCGTCATGGGAGGGTGCCCGTCCGCATCCTCAACATTGGGGCGAGGGAAGTACACTTACCCAGGTACGCTACACTCGCCAAACTGTTTGTTGTCGAACACAAAGCTATCAGAGCCGTGGAACCCTTGCCTCCATCTCCACAGGCGGAGGGTAATGGCTCCCAGAAACAAAAGGAGGACTGGTGCCAGAAACTCCATGTGCGTGCTGACTCCACTCCCCTGCACCAAAAACAAGGAGTCTACCGGGTGGTACAGGAGTACGAGAGAGTCTTTAGTAAGCACCCGCTAGACTTCGGCAGAGTAAAGGGGACAGAACACCACATCCCCACAGGAAGCCACCCACCGATAAAAGAAAGACACAGACCTGTACCCCCTGCACACTACCAGAACGCAAAAGGCATGCTAAGAGAGATGAAAGAAGCTGGGGTCATTAGAGACAGCTGTAGCCCCTGGGCAGCCCCCTTGGTTCTGGTGAAAAAGAAAGACGGCACCATGAGAATGTGCGTCGACTATAGACAAATCAACCGTATCACTCACAAAGACGCATATCCGCTGCCTAGAATAGAGGAGTCTTTAGCCGCACTAAAATCAGCTAACTTCTTTTCTACTTTGGACCTTACTAGCGGGTACTGGCAGGTTCCTGTGGCAGAGGCTGACAAGGAGAAGACCGCCTTCACCACCCCGATGGGACTGAGTGAGTTCAACTGTATGCCTTTCGGGCACTGCAACGCACCAGGGACCTTCCAGCGGCTGATGGAATGCTGTCTAGGGCACCGAAACTTCGAGACGGTCCTCCTTTACCTGGACGACGTGATCGTCTATTCGAAAACCTACGAGGACCATCTAAAGCACCTGGCCGAGGTGTTCGAAGCCCTGGCAGGCTATGGCCTGAAGGTGAAACCATCGAAGTGTCACCTGTTGAAATCAAAGGTCCAGTACCTAGGGCACGTGGTAAGCGTGGAAGGAGTGGCCCCCGACCCTGACAAGGTCACGGCAATCAAGAGCTGGCCAAGCCCCTCGAACATCAAAGAGGTGAGACAGTTTCTCGGGTTGGTAGGCTACTACCGAAGATTCATCCCCGGGTTTACCAAGATGGCAGCTCCAATGCAGGACCTCCTGATCGGACAGTCTAAGTCCGGAAGTCAAAAGCCACCCTTCAAGTGGGATAAACCAGAAGAGGAGTCCTTCCGCCAGTTGAAGATGGCCCTCACGGGGGATGAGATCCTGGCCTACCCTGATTATGGCCAGCCTTTTATTCTCCACATGGATGCCAGTAATGTGGGACTGGGAGCCGTACTGTCCCAAAACCAACAGGGCAGAGAACGGGTGATCGCATACGCCAGCCGGAAGCTGAGGCCCACTGAGAGGAACCCGGAGAATTACAGCTCCTTCAAGCTAGAATTCTTGGCGGTGGTGTGGGCCGTGACGGAACGCTTCAAGCATTACCTGGCCTCTGCGAAGTTCACCGTGTACACGGACAACAACCCGTTGACACACCTGGACAATGCAAGACTGGGTGCCCTGGAACAGCGGTGGATGGCCCGTCTCTCCAACTATGACTTCGTGATCAAGTACCGGGCAGGCAAAACCAATGCCAACGCGGACGACCTATCAAGGATGCCTCACTTACCTGAAGGTGACGAAGTCCCAGAAGAGCTGGAGGAGGTAGAACTCCCCGCGTTTCACTGGTATGGAGCCGCTCAATACTCTCACCGTGTGAAGGAGGAGGATCTAACAACTGTGATGATCAACCCCCTACCTCACCACAGCTGGGCCAAGACCCAAGATAGTGACCCTGCTGTCCGCCTGGTGAAAGATCTGCTGACCCAGGAAGATGCCCGCATAGATCCGGATGCTCCAGAGGAAGCCAAGCAGCTATGGAAAGAGAAGAGCAAGCTGTTCCTCTACGAAGGCAAGTTGTGCAGAAGGATTGTCAACCACCGGACGCACGAGCTGACCTGGCAAGTCGTGGTCCCAAGGTGGGATGCAGCTATGGTCCTGGGGGCTTACCATGACAGAGAGGGACACTTCGGTTGGAAGAAACTGGAGTTCCTACTAAGAGGAAGGTTCTTTTGGGTCGGCATGAGAGGAGCTGTAGAAAAATGGTGCAGAGACTGTGGCCCTTGTCACCTAAGGAGGAAGGACCGCGCCAGCCAGAAGACACCCTTGAGGCCCATCGTCACCACGCAGCCTCTTGAGCTGGTACCTCTGGACCATGTCAAATTGGCTCCCAGCCGGTCTGGATACATCTATGCCCTGACAATCGTGGACCACTATTCCCGTTTTCTAGTGGTGGTCCCGGTAAAGGACTTGACAGCCCAAACAGCGGCCAGAGCCTTCCAGCAATACTTCTGCCGTCCACACGGGTGTCCGGAACAGGTCCTGACAGACCAGGGTCCAGCGTTCGAGGCTGAAATCTTCCAGGAATTCTGCAACCTCTATGGCTGTAAGAAGATTTGGACAACGCCTTACCACCCACAAACCAACGGGATGTGTGAGAAGATGAACAATATAGTCATTGATCTCCTGAAGACGTTGCCCCTGGAGGAACGCAGCCTGTGGCCAGAAAAACTGCCGGACCTGATAGACCTATACAACAATATCCCGGTGAATGCTACAAACTGCACCCCGGCTTACCTGATGCGAGCCAGACCAGGTAAGCTGCCCGTAGACCTGGAGATGGGAGTCCTAATACCTGAGGACACCTCCCCGGATGCGGACTGGGATACGGAAAGGCAATTGCAGTACAAGAAGGTACAGGAGAGTGTGGAGAAGAGCCTAGCCCAGGTGAGAGAGAGGCAAGAAAAGCTCTTCAACCAACACGCCCCTGCTGGTCCCCTAGAACCTGGTGAGCAAGTCCTAAAGCGAAAAAGAAGGCTACATAAGTTGGACGACCAGTGGGAAAGGGAACCCTACACCGTACTGCAGTCTTACCACGACAACCCAAAGGTGTGCGTAATCACCAAGGACGGAGGAGAAACCACTAGTGTCGTCTCCAGAGACCACCTCAAAAGATGCCCCGAGCAACTCCGTAGTGCAGAAGAGGATCAGAGTGACCTTGAACCCACAGAGGACAAGGAAGAAATGATCAGCACCGTTCTCGGAGAGTTCCCTCAGTCCTGGACTCGAATAAATGATGCTATAGTGGTACCCGTCCTGCATTTCCTGCAACCGTCACAGCAACAACCAACACCTGAGCCAGAAGGCGAAGAGGAGCAAGCAGTTCCAGAGGCAGAAGAGCTTGTACCAGCAGCCCAGGAGAGTCAACCCTCTGCTGACAGTGAGCCTGCCATGCCTGCGGTAAGCCAAAGGACCCGCAGACAGCTGCCTGCCCTACCTGTACACCCAGCTGGTAGCTGTACCCCTAACGCTAGTGGGGAAAGCCAGGTCGGTCCACCACCAGACAGTGGGTTAAGGAGATCAACCACGAGCACAAAGGGACAGATACCCGCTCGCTGGAAAATATAGAGTGTACTAAAATTGTAAATGACTCTGTTGCCAAATGTTGAATTGTTTGCCAAGTTACATGCATGTTTGGTAATTCTGTATTTCAGTTTCTTGCAGCTACTGTAAGGACTCACAGGTTATGGACTTTTTTATAACCGGGACCTTGTATGGACTGCGTTCGGAGCCTAACCCAGGAATGAACTAAGACTGTAAAGGACTTGGGGTAGGACAGACCCCCACCTGGTTAAGGCTCCCCGTTGTGCTGGTGATATGGACACCCGGTCACAGGCCACACTGTGACCTTAAGAACTCAATCTGTGCGTCGTCTGTCTGTTATTGTTTTATGGTTATGCATATTGTCTTTGTTTACTGTTTAGTCCCGCAGTACTAAATTTTACTAGGGGGGAATGTGTCACCCTGGCCTGGATGCCACAAGTGTAATTAAAGCTGTGTCTGAGAGCAAGGGGGAGGTTCTCTAGTCAGGGGAACATTAGCATGCAGTACCTCCTGTCTCAGGCCAGTAGGGGGAGCAGGATGCCCCTATAAAAGCTGGTGCTGGGGGCAGGGTTAGAGAGAACTTGAAGGCCTGTCTCAGGACTGAGACTTGTCCCAGAGCAGAGCAGGGACAGACAGTTTTGTATTGCACCTAAGAGGAAGTGTGGCAGGAGCAGAGCCACAAGCCAGAGACAAGAGGCGAAGAGAGCCTGTCTTGGCAGATAAAAGACTTACTTTCCACATCCCCCAGCAGAGAACCAGTCCGCAAGGGACTGTATATTCCTTGGCCTAAGAAGCCTGGAGGCCCTGCCACAACCGAAGGGACCAGTAAAGTCGTACAAGGCTGGGAGCAGAAAGGAACCCACGTCGCAGGCCATACAGGCGAGAATACACGGAAAGCTCGGAAACGTGGGCTGTTACCCTATAACGAGGAGATAGCCAGAAGGAGCGCAGAAAGCTTGGTAGGCCTACACCCTCACCCTGACCAGGGCCAATTTCCCCGTTGCTCTCAGACATCCAGGTCCCCTCCTAGCCGGGACTGTTTATGGGTCAGTTTACCTGTTTTAGTAAAGACCCTGGACTGCAACTTGTTGTCTGTGTGCTCCTTGCTCCTCCAGCACTATCGGCACCGGGACTCTCACTACCATCACTCCCACCATCCACCACACTGCCCTGGGGCCGCACTCTTCCCGTGGGGAGTCACACCATCCCAGCTGCATATATCATCAGCCCCAGCGGTCTGCCCTGCAGCGGCGGTTCCTAATGACCGCAAATCCACGGGTGGCGTAGTCGGACATAATCAACATCACATAGCGGACTACCACTGGCCTGACCACCCTGAGCCACGGAACCGGGTTGCCACTACTACCCCCACCGTTTCCCTATTGCCCGGATCCGAGTGCCCCACGGCCCAGGGGGCGAGTCACTTCCACACAAACACTCTTCAAATACTGAAGGTTTCATGCTCTTCTACTATGAACTCTGGCTTTTGTTCTTTCCATAAATTTTCTATTGGACTTAGGTCAGGTGTTTGGCTGGGCCATTCTAGCAACTTTTTTTCTTTCTCTGAAACCAATTGAGAGTTTCCTTGGCAGTGTGCTTGGATTTATTTTATTGCTGAAATGTCCACCCTCGTTTCATTGTCATCATCCCGGTAGATGGAGGCAGATTTTTTATCAAGAATATCTCAGTGCATTTGTCCAGTTATCATTTCTTCAATTACATGAAGTTTGCCAGTGCTGTATGCTGAAAAACAGCCCCACACCATGATGTTCCCACCTCCAAACTTCACTGTTGGTACAGTGTTTTTGGAGTGATATGCAGTGCCTTTTGGCCTCCATACATGGTGTGTATTATGGCATCCAAAGACCAACTGTAGTGCCTCATTTAAATATTAAAATAGTGTAGTTGTGGTACTCCTACAATCATAAAGGCTTTACAGAGTGCAAAGCAAGAAAACAATTCTAAGGAGAGTCATCCATACACCCTTTAAGGCACCAAATGGAGTGTCTCATGAAAAAAGTAAGAAAGAGTAGTTGTGGCACTTCTACACTTATAAAGGCTTTGCACACAGTGCAAAGCCAGAAAAAAATTATAAGGAGGGTCATCCAGTCATTCATAGACCCTTAAAGACAACAACAAATATTTTGAAAGTGTAGTTGATGCACTTCTACACTCATAAAGGCTTTGTACAAAGTGCAAAGCCATCAAAAAATGATAAGGAGGGTAATATAGTAATCCATAGCCTGTTGAAGACAACAATTGCGCGCATCATTAAAATATTTTGAAAGTGCAGTTGATGTATTTCTACACTCAAAACAGCTTTGCACAAAGTGCAAAGCCCGGAGAAAATGATAAGGATGGTAATACAGTCATCCATAGACCATTGAAGGCAACAAATTGCAGGCCTCATTAAAATATCTATAGATTCCTGACCTGTCCAGATTATCAAGTCATTTGTTTCCTACCCTCCCTTTTTGCTGGTAACAGTTCCTTTTAATGGCAAAGTCCATAGGGAAAGATAGGGTCTCGTGCCATTTAAGAATTCAGTCACTTAATCCAGCAAGGGAATGCGCAACTGTGTGCAAAAACAAACTGGGAGGGGAAAAACATAAACTCTTTTGGCCGTCCTGGCCAACACCGGGAAAAAAAATGTTAACTTCTTTTGTGGATTATTTACCACCGTAATGAAACACTAACCACGTTATACTGTATGGATGACTAATTGAATCCTGAAAAAAAAAGTAACCTTTTTTGCAGTTTTATAAACCACTGTAATGTAACACAAAGCATGTAATACCCTATAGATAACAAATTAAATCTAGAAGAAATTTTTAATGCTTTTTTTGAGTGTTATATACCACCGAAATGTAACAAAAAGCACCTTATACTTTATGGATGACAAATTCACTCCAGTAACATTTTTGAACGTTTTTTTGGAGTGTTATATACCACAGTAATGTAACACAAAGCACATAATACTCTAAGGATGACTAATTGAACCTAGAAAAATGTTTGAAAGCTTTTTTGGTGTGTTATATACCACCGAAATGTAACACTAAGCACATAATACTCTATGGATAACAAATTCAATCCAGAAACATTTTTTTCCTTTTTTTGGAGTGTTATATATCACCAAAATGTAACACAAAGCACATAATACTCTATGGATAACAAATTCAACCCAGAAAGATTTTTGAACGCTTTTTTAGTATCATATACCACCGAAATGTAATACAAAGCACGATAAACTTTATGGATGACAATATAGTCAATTTATTCACCCAAAAAAAGGAATGTGGTCACATGCAGCAGCTATATATTTAGCAATGGACTAGAAAGCCCTAAGCCCTGCCTTGAGGCTGTATTCTGCCACTCTCCCTGCTCATGCAACTGTCCCTAGGCTAAATGCAGAATGTATCTGATACAGCAAAGCACAGGATTTGTCCTTAGAAAGACTGTTAGTATGATGGTTCAGCATCAGCACCAGTATCAACACTAAAGGACTCTGATTAGTTAAACTGTACACACACAAGCCTGGATAACTGCTCTCTCCCTCCAATCACAACTGTCCCTGAGCAGTGCAATGGTATCAGTGTGCCGCGCATGGTGGCGCCTGCCTTTTATAATTCTTGAAGATGTAATGCGGCCAGCCAATCACAGTAATGCCACTACCAAGGTGGCTACGGAATTAGAGTGACTGGCAGGCTATCCCTGCATGTTAATTGGCTATGTAACAGGTGGCAAACATGCTGGGTGGGGATTTGAGCTTCAAATCCGAACACCAGCTAATGCTCGTCGAGTGCTGAGCACATCCAAGCACCCAGATGCTCAATTGATACCACAGTATAACCGAGCACGTTTGCTCATCCCTAATACCTCAAACACCTTGACCTACACTCACTCTCTGAATCCCTTCTCCCTCTTACAGACATTAGTTCCTTACATGATGCAGATGTTGCTGCCACTTTATACAACACCACAACAGCTGCAGCTCTCGATTCGGTCGCCCCCCTCACACATACCAAGCTCGCACAATCAACAGACAACGCTGGCACACCAGCCTAACTAAAGAACTTCCACGAGCCTCCAGGGTTGCCGAGCGTAGATGGAAAAAGTCCCACTCCAATGAGCATTTCATTGCATTCAAACAACCCTCACTACCTTCAAGTCCACACTCACTGCAGCAAAACAAACATACTTCGCATCCCTCATATCCTCCCTGTCTCACAACCCCAAACAACTTTTCAACACCTTCAATTCTCTCCTCCGTCCCCCAGTGCCTCCTCCCTCTCCTCTTATTTCAGCCGAAGACTTTGCCTCATTCTTCAAGCAGAAGATTGACACCATCAGACAAAGCTTTTGCCTAAAGCCCCCACAGCCCCACCCCACACCTACTCAACCCTCCTCCTCCAAAACCACCTTCTCCACCATTACGGAAGATCAACCTTCCTCTTTACTCTCCAAATCACACCTCACCACCTGTGAACTTTACCCAATCCCGTCCCACCTCATCCCAAACCTTACCACTATCTTCATCCCAACTCTAGCCCACCTCTTTAACCTTTCACTAACAACTGGTGCTTTCCTCTCATGCTTCAAACATGCCTCAATCACACCCATCCGCAAAAAGCCCTCCCTTGACCCATCCTCCCTGATTAGCTATCGCCCCATATCACTTCTCCCCTATACCTCAAAACTACTAGAACAACACGTCCATTCTGAACTGTCCTCCCACCTCCTGCTCCCTCTTCGACCACCTACAATCTGGTTTCCAACCGCACCATTCTACTGAAACTGCACTGACTAAAGTCACTAACGACCTACTAACCCCCAAATCTAAGCGACACTACTCGGTCCTCCTCCTCCTAGACCTGTCATCTGCCTTCGACACAGTGGACCATTCCCTCTTACTACAAACTCTCTCATCTCTCGGCATCACAGACTTAGCCCTATCTTGGATCTCCTCATACCTAACAGACAGGACATTCAGTGTCTCCCACTCACGCACCACCTCCTCATCTCGCCCCCTATCTGTCGGTGTCCCCCAAGGTTCAGTCCTAGGACCCCTGCTCTTCTCCATCTACACCTTAGTCCTGGGACAGCTCATAGAGTCTCATGGCTTTCAGTATCACCTCTATGCTGATGATACACAGATCTACCTCTCTGGACCCGATATCTCCTCCCTACTAACCAAAATCCCACAATGTCTGTCCGCTATTTCATCCTTCTTCTCTGCTAGATTTCTAAAACTTAACATGGACAAAACAGAATTCATCATCTTTCCGCCATCCCATTCACCCCCCCACCTGACCTATCTATTAATGTCAATGGCTGTCCACTCTCCCCAGTCCCTCAAGCTCGCTGCCTTAGAGTAACCCTGGACTCTGATCTCTCCTTCAAACCACATATCCAAGCCCTTTCCACTTCCTGCCGACTGCAACTCAAAAATATCTCCCGGATCCGCATATTCCTCAACCATGAATCTGCAAAAACACTAGTGCACGCCCTCATCATCTCCTGCCTCGACTACTGCAACCTCCTGCTCTGTGGCCTCCCTTCTACCACTCTTGCACCCCTCCTAAACTCTGCTGCCCGACTAATCCACCTGTCCCCCCGCTATTCCCCGGCCTCTCCTCTCTGTCAATCTCTTCACTGGCTCCCCATTCCTCAGAGAATCCAGTTCAAAACCCTAACCATGGCATACAAAGTCATTCACAACCTGTCTCCTCCATATATCTCTGACCTAGTCTCCCGTTACATACCCACACGCAACCTCCGATCCTCACAAGATCTCCTTCTCTACTCCCCTCTTATCTCTTCCTCCCACAATCGCATACAAGATTTCTCCCGTGCTTCCCCCCTACTCTGGAACTCTCTACCCCAACACATCAGACTCTCGTCGACCGTGGAAACCTTCAAAAGGAGCCTGAAGACCCACCTCTTCCGACAAGCCTACAACCTCCAGTAACCACCGATGCATGACCAGCTCTACCCTCACCTAATGTATCCTCACCCATCCCTTGTAGATTGTGAGCCCTCGCGGGCAGGGTCCTCGCTCCTCCTGTACCAGTTGCTGTCACATTGTGTTCAAGATTATTGTACTTGTTTTTGCGATGTATACCCCCTTTTCACATGTAAAGCGCCATGGAATAAATGGCGCTATAATAATTAATAATAATAATAATATTCATGTGTTTGAATGAATTGACACATTGAATATTCCCAGTCACATTCCAGACCAAAATCCCATTGAGAATCTGTGGCAAGACTTGAAAATTGCTGCTCACAGACACCTCCATCCAATCAGTCGGTTCTCACGCTGAGTCATATATATAGACCCACCTACACATCACTAAGCCACGCCTCCTGACGAAGCCACCAGGGCGAAACGCGCGTCGAGGCGTGCTATCAGTCCCCTGCCAGCTGTGCCCGCACACCGCACATTCAACATGTCTCTAGGTAATGTTGCTTGTACCAATACCTTGTATCTTCTATAGCCCTTAAGACACTTACATATGTACATAGTGTTACTTTAAGGGTTATCAGTTTTCTGGCTGTCTAACTATATCAAGGAGCTCTGGTATATACCACTGACTTGTGGTGTATATATGCCAGGTGACTTGATGCTACCATTGATGGCATTAGAGTCTCACTTCAGCCTCATTTGATACTACTGTTCTGACTTTTACAGCATTGACCATTTTATGAACTAGAGTTATATGATATTTGCATCATTTGATCTTAGTCAGTTTAAATGCACATGCCTTATACATATACGGTTGTTGCTTGGGGCGGCTTATAGGGATATTGTCTCTTTCCTTTGCTTTTTTTCATCTGCCTTATCTAGTTGTGCTTCTCACGGAAACCACTTTTTACTAGTAGCAATTTTATACTTTGATATTTGTTCTATTTAAGATTCAATAAATTGTATTATTATTCAATGGCTTTTTTCTCTGGCTGTCTTTTCTTGGGATTGAGTATTTACCATCTGGTTTGTTGATACTTTTCCCATACAATCCCCTTTTTTCTTGGTTCTACCTCCATCCAATCTCACTGAGCTAGAGATATTTTACAATGGAGAATGGGCAATATTTTCAGCCTCTAGGTGTACAAAGCTGGTAAAGACATACCCCAAAAGACTTACACCAGTAATTGCAGCGAAAGGTGGTCCTACAAAGTATTGTCTCAGAGGGCTGAATACAAATGCATGTCACAATTTTAAGATTTATATTTTTTAAATATTTAGAAAACCATGTATCATTTAGTTTACATTTGACAAATACATGCTACTTAGTGTTGTTATATCACATAAAATCCCAATAAAAATATATTTACGTTTGTGGTTGTTACGTGCAAAAAATTGGAAAAGATCTCAGGGAATGAATACATTTTGAATGTACTGTAAATGCCCATGGGTTTGAAATAATATGTATAATGATTAGTGTTGAGCCACCCCCGTAGTGTTCGAGTTCGGTTCGGTTCGTCGAACACCCGTGTGTTCGCCGAACTGTTCGTCGAACTGTTCGTCGAACACCTTCGAACACCGTTAAAACCAATGGCAGTCAAACAAAAACACATAGAAACACATAGAAAACACCTTCAAAGGTGTCCAAAAGCTGACAAACTGCTCAGAAGACATAACTAACACATGGAAAAGTGACAAGTACATATAGTCATGCGAAAATAAAAGAGGTGGAGGAGTAAAAGGAGGGGGAGACACAGATATAGGCATGTCATGCCCTTCTAAAATCCAAAAAGTGAGAAGCCGACACGGCCAGTCCGCTCCTGCCCGTGCCACCTCCGTGTCGCCGGGTTTGTGCCAGAGCCGCGGTGAACCCTGACGGCCAGCCCCCCTCTCCCAATACTGGTGCCTGTCCGCTGGTGGGTCGAGCGAGCCCCCCTGTGGTGGAGGCAGCTCTAAGCTTTTTAATTTAAATTGTCTCTCTAATTTGAATGAATACACTTTAAATCCATTTACAAGGATCTATTGGAGGGCAAGTCTCATGCCAGCAGCCGCGGTAATTCCAGCTCCAGTAGCGTCCACTAAAGCTGCTGCAGTTAAAAAGCTTTAATAAGGATCGAGCTCGGCTGTCCACCGCAAGGCATCCTACTGCCAGTCCCAGCCCCTATGCCTTGGGGTGCCTCCTGATGCTCTTCACTAAGTATCCCATGGTCCCGAAGCATTTCCTTTGAAAAAATTAAGTGTCTAAACTACAGGTGGTGCAGCTTGCTTAACAGCCGGGATAATCCGCTTACTAGCAGACACTGCTACTAGGCACAAAGTATTTCCTGGGCTAGATGCAGTTAAAAATTTGTAATTAGATACTCTCGTTGGATGCTGAGAAAGCATTCCATAGAGTCTCCTGGCACGCCATATATGATTCTCTTAAAAAGCTTGGGGTAGGGGTCTAGGGGACCCTTTTATAGCCAAAATCACGGCCCTGTATCGCAATACGTCACCTAGGCTGAAGATAAATGGAACTGTAGCACCCTGAGGGCTCGGTTGCTAAAGACGTATTGCACCTCACCCAGAGGTGTGATATCTCACTCTCAGGTAAGGATGGAGTGTGGATCAGGACCCGACACCTGCATGCATTACACCACATTGCCGTGGGGCAGGGCGACCAATATGCCCCTGAGATGGGCATGACAGTCCCTGTCCCTGGCTGGAGTGGGGGGAGGGAACACTGAGGAAGGGGAACCCTGTAGTGCAGGAGCAGGGAGGAAGCAGTTCCTGGGTGCATTGAGAAGGGAGTATAAAAGGTGGGCACCATCTTAGTTCAGTGCAGAGAAGTCTGAGCAGAAGTGGCAGGGAGCAGGGGCTCTGCATGAGCTCTGCTCCGGAGGCGGGCCTAGTAACAGAGGCCCAGGCCTGGAAGAGGGAGAAGGAAGGAAGAGGAGCGGAGAAGGCTCCAGGAACGAGGAATGAAGGGATCCCAGGTGTGCGGACGGGCGAGTCGCCACCGCACGCCCGAATCCACCTGCGTGGAGGGGTCAGGCCAAAGGGGGAGACCGGTCCCCGAACTAGTGGAGGCAGGAAACGACCCTCAGCTAGAAACCGGAGGCTCTGACATTTTATGTGGCGCAGCCCCTCGCTACACCCGCTAGGAAGGCACCACATAGGGTAAGGGAAACTGGCGCCAAGTTTACCAAGAGGAGGCCCGAGGCAGCCGGACAGAAGTGTTGGTAAGAAAGGCCAGACAAAGGACACACAAAGGGGGTCCTGTGAAGTGCTCCAAAGTTATCTGGGAGTTGTCTGAGCCCCTCACCTGGTGAGCACAGTACGACGTGGGCAGCCGTTACCTGCAGACGTGGTCTGGATAATAAGAACTGTGAGTAAAGGCCCTGAACTGCATCACTGACTCCGTGTCGTTACTGCTGCTGCCCTGCACCATCACCCCCATCCTCCGCATACACTGCCCTGAGGCTATACTCCTCCCGTGGGGAGTTATGCTACGCTCTGCTGCATCCACAACACCAGCCTCAGTGGTCTGCCCTGTAGCGGCGGTTCACTCTGACCGCAATCCACGGGTGGCGTAGTCGGACATTTAAACATGAAAACCACATAAATAGTTCCGCCACTGGTTTGACCGCCCTGAGCCACGGAACTGGGTCGCCGCCACGAAGACTACAACCACCAGCATCCACCAAAAAGGGTCCGGCTCCGGGTGTCCCAAGGCCCAGGGGGTGCGTCAGAACATTTTCATCACCTTTCACAATCACCAATGGGACAAGGCAGTGATGTCCTCTGTCCCCTCTCTTATACATCCTAGTGACGGAGCACCTGCTCTCATCAATTCGCCATAACCCCAATATTAGGTGGATTGAGGTGGGAGGCACCGAGTACAAGTGCTCTCTATTTGCTGATGATGTCCTAGTATATATCACTCAATCACATATATCCATCCATGCTGTTATGGCTGAAATAGATCACTTTGTTACATGGTAAAATTTTAAAATCAATGCAGCGAAGTCTGAGGCCCTCGATGTCTCCCTCCCCAAATCCATATAGGATTCCATCCAGTCCAACTTTCCCTTTGCCTGGCCCTCACAGGGTATCAAATACTTAGGAATTCCTATTCATAGAGACCTCTCCCATCTATGTTATCTTAATTTTGGGCCCTTTATTGAACAACTCCATACAGACCACGGTTGGCAAGTTAGAACTGTAAGATTCACTACGTGAACCACTGGTGTTTTGTGGAAAAGCACATGTACACTGCGTTCCAAATTATTATACAAAAAGTGTTTAGGAGTGATAAGGGAAGAATTTGTTTGTTTGTCAGTTAAACTCATTGATGGTGATGTGTGTCAGGGCTCTTTATATCACTGTAAGCAATTGCAGACACCTGTGCTAATTAGTTTGGCAGGTGTGTCCAATGAAAGGCAAGACTACTTAAGAAGGCTCTCTCACATTATTAAGCAGCCTACATTTTCTGCCAAAATGGGAAAGAAAAAGGATGTGTCGGCTGCTGAGAAGCAACAAATTGTGGAGTGTTTAGGTCAAGGCATGACTACAATCAACATTGTGCGATGATCAGGATGAAGTGTCTTGGCAATCAAGAAGTATGTAGCTGATTCACAGTACACACGTGTGCGTGCTGATAAGGGCAAATTGAGGACTCTTTCCTACAGGCAATTACGTCAGGTTGAAAGAGCAGCGGCAAAAAAGCCTTGTCATAGCAGCAGACAAGTTTTTGAAGCTGCTTGTGCCTCCAACGTCCCCCGAACAACAAGATGCAGGGTCCTTCAGAGGTTTGCAGCTGTGCATGCGCCATCCTGTCGACCTCCTCTATCCACTTCACACAAGCAGAAACGGCTCCAGTGGGCCAAACATTACATGAAGACTGATTTCAAAACTGTTTTGTTCACGGATGAGTGCCGTGCAGCGCTCGATGGTCCAGATGGATGGAGTGGAGGATGGCTGGTTGATGGACACCCCACGCAAACACGGCTACAGCGCCAACAAGGAGGAGGTGGAGTAATGTTTTGGGCTGGAATCATGGGGAGAGAGATTGTCGGCCCCTTTAGGATCCCTGAAGGCGCTAAAGATGAACTCCATAATGTATGTGGATTTTCTCAAACAGCACTTCCTGCCATGGTTCAAGAAGAAGAACCGTGTATTTCACAGCAAGATCATTTTTCTGCATGATAATGCACCATCTCATGCTGCACATAAAACATCTGCATCTCTGGCTGATATGGGCATAAAAGGGGACAAACTTATGGTGTGACCCCCATGCTCCCCTGACCTCTACCCCATTCAGAACCTTTGGAGCATCATTAAAAGGAGTGTCTATGATGGCGGGAGGCAGTTCACATCTAAGCAACAGCTCTGGGAGGGTATTCTGTCCTCATGCAAAACAATTGAAGCAGAAACCATCCAAAACCTGACAAATTCAATGGACGAGAGAGTTCAGAAGCTCCTTTCGAACAAGGGGTCCTATGTGAAAATGTAACATCACCTAGAATAAAGTTTTGAGTTGAAAACTGTTTGATTTCAGTTTCTAACAACCTGCTAATGCTTATAATTTCAAAAATGACCATTTTTTTGGTCTTTATTAAAATGAAAAGGTTGATCGAAAAGTTTGGGGGATCTAAGAGTGTGGCAACCCAGTAGTCATGATTACTTCGAATTCTGACAATATGAGGGTCATGCTGCAGGTAGTGCAGCAAGAAGGCACTTATGTGCCTTGCGCATCTCGGAGCCCCAAAATTATTTTCCGGGCTAGATGCAGCTAAAAATTATTTTTAATTTTAAATCTGGTGAAGCTTTAGTATAGATGGCCTAATAGGATCAGTGCTGCACACTGCTACAAAGCCCAAATTATTTTCCAGTCAAGATACAGATAAACATGATTAGTAATTTGAAAGCTTAAAACGGTTGGTAGGGTGATTTTAACCAATCATCAAGCTTTTACTCTCCCCAGGATGACACAGGGGTAGAAAAGTCGTTTCGGATCCATGATTTGTTCATCTTTATGAACGTGAGTCTGTCTACATTATCAGTGGAGAGCCGCGTGCGCTTATCTGTCAGCACACCACCAGCAGCGCTGAACACACGTTCAGACAGAACGCTGGCTGCGGGGCATGACAAGATCTCCAAGGCGTAAGTGGCTAGCTCCGGCCATTTATCCAGATTGGAAGCCCAAAAAGAGCAAGGGTCCAGTGACACAGTCGTGGCTTCAATGTTTACTTGGAGATACTCCTGTACCATCGTCTCTAGGCGTTGACTATGTGTCAGACTTCTTGTCTCCTGTGGCCTTGCAAAGGATGGGCTAAAAAAGTGGTGAAATGATTCCGCAAAATTGATGTTACCAGCAGATACTGTGGTTCTGTCACGGTTTGAGTGCTGAACACTTGACGGTCCCACGGTTGGCAAGTTGGAACTGTGAGATTCACTACGTGCACCACTGGTATTTTGTGGAAAAGCACATGTAAGATTCTGCAACAGTCTCTGCTGATACTCCTGCATGCGTGCATCCCTTTCTATGGCAGGAATAATTTCTGCAAATTTACTTTTGTACCGGGGATCTAACAGTGTGGCAACCCAGTAGTCAGGATTATTTCTAATTCTCACAATTCGTGGGTCATGTTGCAGGTAGTGCAGCAAGAAGGCACTCATGTGTGTTGCGCATCCAGGAGCACCAAGTCCCTGTTGTGTTGGTGGCGAGGTAACAATCATGCTTCCTTCCTCTGTCCTCTCCCCCCAACCTCGCACAACAGAAATGTGATCAAGGTCTCCCTCATCTGATGAGTCTTCCATCAGTTCGTCCTCCACTTCTTCCTGGGCTCCTGCACCTTCCTCACTAGTTTGGCTGCTACCATGCACCCTGGTAAAACCATCTCCCCCACCCTCACATGCCTGCCGCCTTGGTGCTGCCGACCGTCTGGACCTTGCAGATGTTAGCCCTTCCGCATACAACTCCTCCTCCTCTACTTCCTCCACCTCCTCTTGTGCCACCACCTGACTCCGAATTCTGTTTAACATGTGCTCCAGCATGTAAATCACCGGAATAGTCATGCTGATAATGGCATCGTCAGCACTAAACATCTTCGTCGCCATTTCAAAACTGTGCAGAAGGGTGCATAGGTCCCTGATCTGAGACCACTCCTCCAGCGTGATTTGCCCCACCTCTGAATCTCGTTGGCCCAGGCTATACGTCAGAACGTATTGCACCAGGGCTTGTCGGTGCTGCCACAGTCGCTGCAACATGTGCAGAGTTGAATTCCACCGGGTAGGCACATCGCATTTTAGCCGGTGAAGTGGCAGGCCCAACGACTTCTGTAGAGATGTAAGTCGCTGAGCTGCGGGATGCGAACGGCGGAAGTGAGCACACAGCGACCGTGCCCTCTGCAGAAGGCCATCTAGTCTGGGATAGTGGGCTAAAAATTGCTGGACAACCAGGTTCAACACGTGAGCCATACAAGGCACGTGTGTGACATTGCCCCGGCGAAGGGCCGCACCCAGGTTTGCAGCATTGTCGCACACGGCCTTCCCTGGTTTCAGGTCCAGGGGAGACAACCATTCATGAAATTGGTTCTCCAGAGCTGACCACAACTCCTCAGCTGTGTGACTCACATTTCCCAGACATTTCAATGTAAAAACCGCCTGATGACGTTGAGCCCTACTGCCAGCATAGTAAGGAGGTGTGCAGGATCCCTTCTGCGCAGTTAGAAAGCTTGTGGCATGACCAGACAGGCTTTGGGTGCAGGTGGAAGACCGAGAGGAGGTTGAGGAGGCAGAAGCAGTGGTGGAACTTTGACATAAAGAGGATTGACGCACAACTCGTGGGGACGGCAAGACTTGGACAGCAGCCCCTTGTCCTGCTGTCACCATAGTTACCCAGTGCCCAGTCAGCGACATGTAACGCCCCTGTCCATGCCTACTCGTCCAAGTGTCTGTGGTGAAATGCACCCTGTCACACACAGAGTTTCTCAAAGAAGCGGTGATGTTGTGTGCGACATGCTGGTGGAGCGCAGGCACACCTTTCTTTGAGAAGTAGTGCCGACTGGGCATCTGGTACTGGGGCACTGCGACGGACATAAGGTCTCGAAAATCCTCTGTGTCCACCAGGCGGAAAGGCAGCATTTCTGTAGCCAAGAGCTTGCAGATGGTGAAATTCAACCTCTTAGCTTTCTCATGGCTAGGAGGAAATGGTCTTTTACTTGTCCACATCTGAGGGACCGAGGGCTGGCTATTGTGCTTAGACGGGGTTGATAAGGGTGTCCCCGGCAAACTGACGGTCTGTGAGGAAGATGCAGGCGGACATGTTAGGTTGCCTTGATCCAAAGGTGGTGCTATCGATGTCGGACAGCGCTCAAGACCAGCTGGTGTTACCACCTCCAAAGAAAATGATGACCTGCCAATCACGCTGGCTGTTGCGGGTAAAGAGGTGGCAGGTCTGCGCCCCAAAACAGGTGTGACTGCTGTCCCCCCAGTCACAGAGGATGAAGAGGCCGCGGATGCACAAGATATGGCAGACGGTGGTTGGCCCGGCCAGCTAGACCGCATTGTAGCACACTGAGCTTCCCACTGCAACTTATGCTTCATGTCCATGTGCCGGTTCATGCATGAAGTACTCAAACTATGTATTTTTTGGCCTCTACTTAGCTTTTGCTGACAAATGTTACAGATAACACGAGTTGGGTCATCTTTATCGATCTGAAAAAATGCCCAGGCTATGCAAGGCTTAGCACCCATGCGACCTGAAGAGCCACCACGACTTGTGGTGAGAGGCAGAGTTGTGTTTGAGGATGCAGTTGTTGACGTGCTTCCAGTACTACGTCTCTGTCCAGGAAGGCGCAACCTGACCTCGTCGTCACTAGCATCTTCCTCCACCTCCTCTGCTGACCTCATCTCTTGGCTGACTGTGGGTTGACAGTAAGTGGGATCTCCGACCTCATCATCATCACCCTGTGCGTTATCACACCCGTCGTCCTCAGAGCCAACCTGTTCCTGCCCTGACAAAAAACTAAAGTTGTCGCTCCAATCAGGTATTTGAGTCTTATCATCGTCTTCCTCATTGTCTCCACCAACAGGAGTTACAGTTTGGGAATGAGGGTCTACATTATGGTCAGAACCTTCTGCGTCTGGTCCTGGATCCGACTCATAAAGATTCTGGGCATCAGTGCAGATCATTTCCTCGTCTGGATTCACAGAAGCGCTGGAGTCGACCTCTGATTCCCAGGCTATAGTATGAGTAAACAGCTCTGCAGACTCAACCATCTGTTCTACCTCATACTCAGACGGGCAGCTGGAGATTTGGGAGCTGTGAGGAAGCAAGTGCGATTTGGGTGACACCTTTGAGGACTGGAGTATTTGTGATGTTGAAGTTGATGTGGAGGAGAGCCCACTTAAAGGAGCACTTGATATCCGTTGAAGCACCTGCTGTTTTTGTGCCTCATCTGGAATTTGTAGCGATTGGCGTGGCCGTAAGAAAGGGATCTTATCACATTGTCCGCTAAAAGAAGTAGACATTTTAGTTTGGCTGGAAGATGGTCTTTCTTCTGCACCTACCCCACGGACACAACCTTTTTTCCCCTTCCCAACACGCCTATTCCCCTTTCCACCAGCAGCAGGCCTTTTTCCACTCATTTTGGTGGTTAACTAATTCACAACTCTGGAGTTGTTTGCACAAAAAAACAATGGATGGTAACCGAGCAGAGCTGAGTGGCCAAACTGTGGTATTAGGCCAAAACTATTGGCTGGGTTAGATGCAGAAAAAAATTATTTTTAATTTGCAACCTGATGGAGGTCAGTATAGATGGACTAATAGACCAAGTCCCACACACCGCTAGAAGCCCAAATATTTTTTCAGAGCTAGATGCAGAAAATTTTTTTATTCAATTTGCAACCTGATGGAGGTCAGTATAGATGGACTAATAGACCAAGTCCCACACACTGCTAGAAGCCCAAATATTTTTTCAGAGCTAGATGCAGAAAAAAATTATTTTTAATTTGCAACCTGATGGAGGTCAGTATAGATGGACTAATAGACCAAGTCCCACACACTGCTAGAAGCCCAAATATTTTTTCAGAGCTAGATGCAGAAAAAAATTATTTTTAATTTGCAACCTGATGGAGGTCAGTATAGATGGACTAATAGAACAAGTCCCACACGCTGCTAGAAGCCCAAATATTTTTTCAGAGATAAATGAAGAAAAAAATTATTTTTAATTTGCAACCTGATGGAGGTCAGTATAGATGGACTAATAGACCAAGTCCCACACACTGCTAGAAGCCCAAATATTTTTTCAGAGCTAGATGCAGAAAAAAATTATTTTTAATTTGCAACCTGATGGAGGTCAGTATAGATGGACTAATAGACCAAGTCCCACACACCGCTAGAAGCCCAAATATTTTTTCAGAGCTAGATGCAGAAAAAAATTATATTCAATTTGCAACCTGCTGGAGGTCAGTATAGAAGGACTAATAGAACAAGTCCCACACACTGCTAGAAGCCCAAATATTTTTTCAGAGCTAAATGAAGAAAAAAATTATTTTTAATTTGCAACCTGATGGAGGTCAGTATAGATGGACTAATAGACCAAGTCCCACACACTGCTAGAAGCCCAAATATTTTTTCAGAGCTAGATGCAGAAAAAAATTATATTCAGTTTGCAACCTGATGGAGGTCAGTATAGATGGACTAATAGAATGATGCTATGCCCAAAAGATTTTACTTCACTAGGTGCAGTAAAAAAATTGGTATTCTATACACAGGTGGTATATCTTGCAACACAGATAGGCTACTCCACTGACTAACACACTCTGCAATAGGCCAAAAAGGATTAGCTTTGCTAGATTCAGCCAAATGCTGTGAAAAAAACTTGCACAGCACTGGCACAGACCTGCCTGGCAAAAACTGATAGGAACTGATGTAACCTAGTCCTGAAAAGGACTCCAATTACAATTAGTCTTTACTCCCACAATCTATCTATTTAAGAGCACAGACCTGCCTGATAAAAGTCGTAGGAAATGCTGTAACCTAGTCCTTAAAAGGACTGCAATCACAACTATTCCCTACTCCCAAGCTATCTGTATATTTGTGCGAAAATTGGCTTGAAATTAACAAGGTATAGCACACACAGCAACAGCGGTGCCGTCTAACACGCAGCTGCAGCAGTGAGAAAATGGTGGCGACGGGGAAAATGGCTTGGTCTTATAGGGCAAGGACATGTGACATACACTGCCAATCACACATGCCCTTGCTTGTGTGAAAAAAAGCACTTCGCTCCGTGTGTGCGCTGCTGATAGGCTGACAGATTGCACCTCCCCACTGCAAATGCGGGAAAGAGAAAAAAAAATGGAGATCTTCATTGTTCCTGCAGAGATCCATCCCCTGCCCCTCCCCCCGCCCCGCTGTACACTCAAACTGCGTATTAACATTAATTTTCATCATTACTGAGAAAAAATCCAGTTATGATTTTGGTGCACGAACAGTTATCGAACATAACCTCGAACAGCCGAATTTTTCTCAAATTGTTCGTGTTCGCCGACCGGCTCGAACACCGCCCAAAACAGCTCGAATTTGAGATTGGCGAACAGTTCGAGTAGAACAACGCTCATCTCTAATAATGATGAGTGAGCACTAAAATGCTCGGATACTCGTTGTTTGGATTGAGCAAATTGGAATGCTCGAGTGCTCGGACCGAGTAACGAGCCCAATGTAAGTCTATGGGAAACTCAAGCATTTTTCCAGCGGCTTTCCCCGGCGATCTGCAGAGGGCATAAAAATTGCCCAAATCGATGGGAACAGTGCTCAAATGACATGGGATCAGCATGGGGAAGACCCCGGAAGCATTTCTGACTCCCAGGTCACTGCTGTCAACAACTTTGTCAGAGGTATTACGCCACTTTTACAGACTCATAATAAAACATGCAAAAACGAAACCAGAATGGATTTTCCTGAGACAAATGTTAAGGAACATCCTTTCCAGGGTAATGACTTGTATATAAGGCAAAATAAATAAACAAAAACAAAAATGCTCCTCCACACCTTGGGCTATGTTCACACGTAGCGTGATGCGTTTTTGCACTTTTGTATTGCTTTCAACCAAGACAAATGCATTCACTGGGAAATGTCATTTTAACATTTTACAATCTTATCTGGCCATGTGGTGTGTGACACATCATCAGACACATGCATACAGTGCTGAAAAGCTATGGGAACAGCATGGGAAAGACCCCTGGAAGCAACTCTGACTCCCTGGTCACTGCCTAAAAGTGTGCCCATCACAAGTGATCCTTGGTGCATGCGGAGATGCCTCTGTCGTTGCAGACTTGCAACAATCACCTGCCACATCCCAGTGCAGTGTTCAGTTGTCACTACTCCATTCCTTGGAATGCAAGCGCAAGTATGCAGCCAGCTACCCACCCACCTACAGGCTGCAATACTATACTGCCAAATTTTTGACAGTGCTTGCACTTGAAATGTGGCCTTTTAGGCTCGTGGAGGTGGAAGCTGTCCACAACCTCATGGCGGCAGCCGGGTGTCCATACTTGGTCCCAAGCCGTCACTATTTCTCCCGGTGTCGTCTCCACCCTCCACAAGCAGGGGTCCCACAACATTAGCCGTGCCCTCCACAGTGCACTTACTGGGAAGGACCGCCTTATCACAAACACGTGGACAGGTGAATGTGGCCATGGACAGTACGGAGCCAGTCCACAGCTTGTCGATGAGAGTTGCTTCTCACCACAGCCATATTCTTTAGCTCGGTGAAAGGACTTGGGAAACCGTATCTACTCCAGCTGTCATTTCTCCCAGGAAGTCCCCTACTGCAGCTTGTCGCATAAGCAATGGCAGCCCATCCAACATCAACTCGCATTTGTCTGTGGTGCTTTGACACACAAACATCTTTCCTTGCCCTTTAATTTCATGACTACAGAGTTGGGCAATGGCCTGATCTGCAATGCGGTTTGAGAAATAACATGCAATTAAGCACGTTCAATTCACATTAAAAAAAAGCAGCTATAGAGTGACTGGGAACCTTTCCACAAACTTTTCTTAGCCAGGGCTGCTTCTCGGCAGGGTTGGACAGACCCACCAGAGAACCGGAGACTCCTCCAGTGGGCCCTGGCTTCTCCATCGGGAGAGTTCATAGTGCCGAAGTGAGGCCATGATGATGATAGAGGCCACCATTTGCTTAGTTTTCTGCTACTTGGAATGCAAACACAAGTAGGCAGCCAGCTAACAGGCCGCAATAGTAAACTGTCAGATTTCTGGGCAGCTGCTTGTACTTGAAATGTGGCCTTTTAGGCTCGTGGAGGCGGAAACTTTTCACAACCTCATGGCGGAGGCGGCCGGATGTCCATACTTGGTCCCCAGCCACCACTATTTCTCCCGGTATTGTCTCCGCCTTCCACAAGCGCGGGTCCCAGAACATTAGCAGTGCCCTCCACAGTGCAATTACTGGGAAGGACCGCCTAACCACAAACACGTAGACAAGTAAATGTGGCCAGGGACGGTACGGAGCCAGTCCACAGCTTGTCGGTGAGAGTTGTATTTCACCACAGCCATATTTTTTAGCTCGATGAAAGGACTTGGGAAACCGTATCTACTCCAGCTGTCATTTCTCCCAGGAAGTCCTCTAATGCAGCTTGTCGCATAAGCAATGGCAGCCCATTCAACATCAGTTCACACAATTGTCAGTGGTGCTTCGACACACAAACATCTTTCCTTGCCCTTTAATTTCATGACTACAGAGTTGGGCAATGGCCTGATCTGCAATGCAATTTGAGAAATAACATGCATAAGCACATCCAATCCACATTAAAAGAGCAGCAATAGAGTGTCAGGGAACCTTCCCACACCCACAAACTTTTCTTAGCCAGGGCTGCTTCTCGGCAGGGTTGGACGGGCCCAACAGAGAACCGGAGACTCCTCCGGTGGGCCAGGGCTTCTCCTTCGGGAAAGTTCATAGTGCCGAGGTGAGGCCATGATGATGATAGAGGCCACCATTTGCTTAGTTTTCTGTTACTTGGAATGCAAGCGCAAGTATTCAGCTGACTACCCACCCACAGGCCGTAATAGTAAACTGTCAGATTTCTGGGCAGCTAATTGCACTTGAAATGTGGCCTTTTAGGCGAGTGGAAGCGGAAGCTTTTCACAACCTCATAGCGGCGGCGGCGGCCGGGTGTCCATACCCGGTCCCCAGCTGCCACTATTTCTCCTGGTATCATCTCCGCCTTCCACAAGCAAGGGTCTCTGAACACTACTGCGGTACTTTTCTGTGAGAATCTGCTTGCCTCCTACTAGCCTGTAATATTTCCAGTGAACTATGGTATGACGCCATGGTATTAGCACTGCCCCCAGTACCAGTAGAAAAGCCATCCCCAATTTCCTTCTCAGGAATTCTATTTGGTAGACTGAGTGGCTGCCCAAATACATTAGTTTCTCACAAAGGAGCTGAATCATAGAATCATAGAATGGTAGAGTTGAAAGGGACCTCCTGGGTCATCTGGTCCAATCCCCTGCTCAAAGCAGGATTCACTAGATCATCTCAGACAGATGTCTGTCCAGCCTCTGTTTGAAGACGTCCATTGAAGGGGAACTCACCACCTCTCGTGGCAGCCTGTTCCACTCATTAATCACCCTAACTGTCAAAAAGTTTTTTCTAATATCTAATCTGTGTCTCCTCCCATTTAGTTTCATCCCATTGCTTCTAGTCTTTCCTTGTGCAAATGAGAATAAAGATGATCCTTCTACAATGTGACAGCCCTTGACATATTTGTAGACAGCTATTAAGTCTCCTCTCAGTCTTCTTTTTTGCAAGCTAAACATTCCCAAATCCTGCAACCGTTCCTCATAGGACATGGTTTGCAGACCAGTCACCATTCTGGTCGCTCTTCTCTGAACTTGCTCCAGTTTGTCTATGTCTTTTTTAAAATGTGGTGCCCAAAACTGTACACAGTATTCCAGATGAGGTCTGACCAAAGAGGAGTAAAGACCGATAATGACTTCACGTGATCTAGACTGTATGCTTCCGTTAATACCTTTTTTGCTGCTGCATCACACTGTTGACTCATGTTCAGTCTATGATCTATTAGTATACCTAAGTCTTTTTCACATGTACTGTTGCTTAGCTCTATTCCTCCCATTCTGTATATGCTTTTTTCATTTTTATTGCCCAGATGTAGTACTTTGCATTTTTCCCTGTTAAAAACCATTCTGTTGGTTGCTGCCCACTGCTCCAGTTTATTTAGGTCTTTTTGAATCCTCTCTCTCTCTTCTCTAGTATTAGCTATCCCTCCTAGCTTTGTGTCATCAGCAAATTTAATCAGTTTACCCTCAATTCCTTCATCTAAATCATTGATAAAGATGTTGAACAATGCAGGTCCCAGGACGGAGCCCTGTGGTACCCCACTTGAGACATTCATCCAGCTGGATGTGAAGCCATTTACAACCACCCTTTGAGTCCGATCACTAAGCCAGTTATGAATCCACCTAACAGTTGCCTGGTCCATTGCATACTTGGTCATTTTTTCAATAAGGATGGTGTGAGATACTTTGTCAAATGCTTTGCTGAAGTCAAGATATACTATATCTACAGCATTTCCCTGATCCACCCAGTCAGTGATTCTGTCCTAGAAGGAAATTAAGTTAGTCTGACATGACTTGTTAGTTACAAACCCATGCTGACTCTGGTTAATCACTTCATTCTTATCCATGTACTTACATACATGTTGTTTAATAATTTGTTCAAAGATCTTTCCTGGTATAGAAGTCAGACTCACCGCCCTATAGTTCCCTGGGTCCACCTTCTTCCCCTTTTTGAGGATAGGAACAACATTTGCTCTTCTCCAGTCTTCTGGGACTTCTCCTGTTCTCCAAGAATTTTCAAAGATTATGGAGAGTGGTTCTAAAATTTCTTCTACGATCTCCTTCAGTACTCTGGGGTGTAATTCATCTGGACCTGGAGATTTGAACTCATTTATGTTAGCTAAATATTCCCTCACAATCTTTCTGTTTACAGATAACTTGGATTCCTCTATTCCTTTAAAAGGACAGTGAAGATCAGTTGATGTTACATTTTCTTTCTGAGAGAAAACAGATGCAAAATAGGAATTAAAAAGTTCGGCCTTCTCAACATCCTCTCTTACCATTTCTCCATTTTCATCCTGTAAAAATCCTATAGCATCTTTGACTTTTCTTTTACTTTTGACATACCCCCAAAATCCTTTTTTATTGCTTTTGACATCTCTTGCAAGCCTTAATTCATTGTCAGCTTTAGCTAACCTGATACGTGCCCTACAGGATCTGCAGACTGCATTATAATCTTCTTTAGATATGCCTCCCTCTTTCCATTTAACAAACATTTCTTTCTTTCTTTTTAGCATGTGTTTAAGTTCTGTGTTCATCCATCCTGGTTTCCTTAAATTCTTCCCATTCTTCCTACTTTTCGGGATTGTTAACGATTGTGCTTTGAGAATTTCATTTTTAAAAATTTCCCATCCTTCCTGGACATTTTTGTCCTTAAGGGCATCCAGCCATTGGATCCCTCCTATGCTCTTTCTGAGTCTCTTAAAATCTGCCTTTCTAAAATCTAACCTTTTTTTGATCAAAAATAGTTCACTAAGTACCCTATATTTATTATGCAACTTTGCTTTACATTTATATATAATGATGGTAGGGTATGAGATATATTTTTGTCTTTTGTCTTTTGTAGGTTTTGTTTCTTTTTTGCTAGTGTGAACATGCTCCTATTTCTTGCATGTCTACCATCTTAGACCTCAGTTCACATTGCCTGGTTTTTTGTCTTGTTTGCATTCTGTGCAATTTAAGGGTGTGGCATCCCCTTTGTTGAGCTGACTGGTATATATGTAGCTTACCACGGGCCTGGGTGGTCTGGAGTTGGGACCCGGTCCTATTTGTCTACCCTTTTATATGCATTACTTCAACTTTGATATACAGTAAGGTTTTTAATATAGGCAGTATAGGTACCGTCCCAATTTAGGGTCACCTTGCCGCTGGTGGGACGGCTTGTATACTTTTTTTGATCAAAAATAGTTCACTAAGTACCCTATATTTATTATGCAACTTTGCTTTACATTTATATATAATGATGGTAGGGTATGAGATATATTTTTGTCTTTTGTCTTTTGTAGGTTTTGTTTCTTTTTTGCTAGTGTGAACATGCTCCTATTTCTTGCATGTCTTCCATCTTAGACCTCAGTTCACATTGCCTGGTTTTTTGTCTTGTTTGCATTCTGTGCAATTTAAGGGTGTGGCATCCCCTTTGTTGAGCTGACTGGTATATATGTAGCTTACCACGGGCCTGGGTGGTCTGGAGTTGGGACCCGGTCCTATTTGTCTACCCTTTTATATGCATTACTTCAACTTTGATATACAGTAAGGTTTTTAATATAGGCAGTATAGGTACCGTCCCAATTTAGGGTCACCTTGCCGCTGGTGGGACGGCTTGTATACTTTTTTTGATCAAAAATAGTTCACTAAGTACCCTATATTTATTATGCAACTTTGCTTTACATTTATATATAATGATGGTAGGGTATGAGATATATTTTTGTCTTTTGTCTTTTGTAGGTTTTGTTTCTTTTTTGCTAGTGTGAACATGCTCCTATTTCTTGCATGTCTACCATCTTAGACCTCAGTTCACATTGCCTGTTTTTTTGTCTTGTTTGCATTCTGTGCAATTTAAGGGTGTGGCATCCCCTTTGTTGAGCTGACTGGTATATATGTAGCTTACCACGGGCCTGGGCGGTCTGGAGTTGGGACCCGGTCCTATTTGTCTACCCTTTTATATGCATTACTTCAACTTTGATATACAGTAAGGTTTTTAATATAGGCAGTATAGGTACCGTCCCAATTTAGGGTCACCTTGCCGCTGGTGGGACGGCTTGTATACTTTTTTTGATCAAAAATAGTTCACTAAGTACCCTATATTTATTATGCAACTTTGCTTTACATTTATATATAATGATGGTAGGGTATGAGATATATTTTTGTCTTTTGTCTTTTGTAGGTTTTGTTTCTTTTTTGCTAGTGTGAACATGCTCCTATTTCTTGCATGTCTACCATCTTAGACCTCAGTTCACATTGCCTGGTTTTTTGTCTTGTTTGCATTCTGTGCAATTTAAGGGTGTGGCATCCCCTTTGTTGAGCTGACTGGTATATATGTAGCTTACCACGGGCCTGGGTGGTCTGGAGTTGGGACCCGGTCCTATTTGTCTACCCTTTTATATGCATTACTTCAACTTTGATATACAGTAAGGTTTTTAATATAGGCAGTATAGGTACCGTCCCAATTTAGGGTCACCTTGCCGCTGGTGGGACGGCTTGTATACTTTTTTTGATCAAAAATAGTTCACTAAGTACCCTATATTTATTATGCAACTTTGCTTTACATTTATATATAATGATGGTAGGGTATGAGATATATTTTTGTCTTTTGTCTTTTGTAGGTTTTGTTTCTTTTTTGCTAGTGTGAACATGCTCCTATTTCTTGCATGTCTACCATCTTAGATCTCAGTTCACATTGCCTGGTTTTTTGTCTTGTTTGCATTCTGTGCAATTTAAGGGTGTGGCATCCCCTTTGTTGAGCTGACTGGTATATATGTAGCTTACCACGGGCCTGGGTGGTCTGGAGTTGGGACCCGGTCCTATTTGTCTACCCTTTTATATGCATTACTTCAACTTTGATATACAGTAAGGTTTTTAATATAGGCAGTATAGGTACCGTCCCAATTTAGGGTCACCTTGCCGCTGGTGGGACGGCTTGTATACTTTTTTTGATCAAAAATAGTTCACTAAGTACCCTATATTTATTATGCAACTTTGCTTTACATTTATATATAATGATCGTAGGGTATGAGATATATTTTTGTCTTTTGTCTTTTGTAGGTTTTGTTTCTTTTTTGCTAGTGTGAACATGCTCCTATTTCTTGCATGTCTACCATCTTAGACCTCAGTTCACATTGCCTGTTTTTTTGTCTTGTTTGCATTCTGTGCAATTTAAGGGTGTGGCATCCCCTTTGTTGAGCTGACTGGTATATATGTAGCTTACCACGGGCCTGGGTGGTCTGGAGTTGGGACCCGGTCCTATTTGTCTACCCTTTTATATGCATTACTTCAACTTTGATATACAGTAAGGTTTTTAATATAGGCAGTATAGGTACCGTCCCAATTTAGGGTCACCTTGCCGCTGGTGGGACGGCTTGTATACTTTTTTTGATCAAAAATAGTTCACTAAGTACCCTATATTTATTATGCAACTTTGCTTTACATTTATATATAATGATGGTAGGGTATGAGATATATTTTTGTCTTTTGTCTTTTGTAGGTTTTGTTTCTTTTTTGCTAGTGTGAACATGCTCCTATTTCTTGCATGTCTACCATCTTAGATCTCAGTTCACATTGCCTGGTTTTTTGTCTTGTTTGCATTCTGTGCAATTTAAGGGTGTGGCATCCCCTTTGTTGAGCTGACTGGTATATATGTAGCTTACCACGGGCCTGGGTGGTCTGGAGTTGGGACCCGGTCCTATTTGTCTACCCTTTTATATGCATTACTTCAACTTTGATATACAGTAAGGTTTTTAATATAGGCAGTATAGGTACCGTCCCAATTTAGGGTCACCTTGCCGCTGGTGGGACGGCTTGTATACTTTTTTTGATCAAAAATAGTTCACTAAGTACCCTATATTTATTATGCAACTTTGCTTTACATTTATATATAATGATGGTAGGGTATGAGATATATTTTTGTCTTTTGTCTTTTGTAGGTTTTGTTTCTTTTTTGCTAGTGTGAACATGCTCCTATTTCTTGCATGTCTACCATCTTAGACCTCAGTTCACATTGCCTGGTTTTTTGTCTTGTTTGCATTCTGTGCAATTTAAGGGTGTGGCATCCCCTTTGTTGAGCTGACTGGTATATATGTAGCTTACCACGGGCCTGGGTGGTCTGGAGTTGGGACCCGGTCCTATTTGTCTACCCTTTTATATGCATTACTTCAACTTTGATATACAGTAAGGTTTTTAATATAGGCAGTATAGGTACCGTCCCAATTTAGGGTCACCTTGCCGCTGGTGGGACGGCTTGTATACTTTTTTTGATCAAAAATAGTTCACTAAGTACCCTATATTTATTATGCAACTTTGCTTTACATTTATATATAATGATGGTAGGGTATGAGATATATTTTTGTCTTTTGTCTTTTGTAGGTTTTGTTTCTTTTTTGCTAGTGTGAACATGCTCCTATTTCTTGCATGTCTACCATCTTAGACCTCAGTTCACATTGCCTGTTTTTTTGTCTTGTTTGCATTCTGTGCAATTTAAGGGTGTGGCATCCCCTTTGTTGAGCTGACTGGTATATATGTAGCTTACCACGGGCCTGGGTGGTCTGGAGTTGGGACCCGGTCCTATTTGTCTACCCTTTTATATGCATTACTTCAACTTTGATATACAGTAAGGTTTTTAATATAGGCAGTATAGGTACCGTCCCAATTTAGGGTCACCTTGCCGCTGGTGGGACGGCTTGTATACTTTTTTTGATCAAAAATAGTTCACTAAGTACCCTATATTTATTATGCAACTTTGCTTTACATTTATATATAATGATGGTAGGGTATGAGATATATTTTTGTCTTTTGTCTTTTGTAGGTTTTGTTTCTTTTTTGCTAGTGTGAACATGCTCCTATTTCTTGCATGTCTACCATCTTAGATCTCAGTTCACATTGCCTGGTTTTTTGTCTTGTTTGCATTCTGTGCAATTTAAGGGTGTGGCATCCCCTTTGTTGAGCTGACTGGTATATATGTAGCTTACCACGGGCCTGGGTGGTCTGGAGTTGGGACCCGGTCCTATTTGTCTACCCTTTTATATGCATTACTTCAACTTTGATATACAGTAAGGTTTTTAATATAGGCAGTATAGGTACCGTCCCAATTTAGGGTCACCTTGCCGCTGGTGGGACGGCTTGTATACTTTTTTTGATCAAAAATAGTTCACTAAGTACCCTATATTTATTATGCAACTTTGCTTTACATTTATATATAATGATGGTAGGGTATGAGATATATTTTTGTCTTTTGTCTTTTGTAGGTTTTGTTTCTTTTTTGCTAGTGTGAACATGCTCCTATTTCTTGCATGTCTTCCATCTTAGACCTCAGTTCACATTGCCTGGTTTTTTGTCTTGTTTGCATTCTGTGCAATTTAAGGGTGTGGCATCCCCTTTGTTGAGCTGACTGGTATATATGTAGCTTACCACGGGCCTGGGTGGTCTGGAGTTGGGACCCGGTCCTATTTGTCTACCCTTTTATATGCATTACTTCAACTTTGATATACAGTAAGGTTTTTAATATAGGCAGTATAGGTACCGTCCCAATTTAGGGTCACCTTGCCGCTGGTGGGACGGCTTGTATACTTTTTTTGATCAAAAATAGTTCACTAAGTACCCTATATTTATTATGCAACTTTGCTTTACATTTATATATAATGATGGTAGGGTATGAGATATATTTTTGTCTTTTGTCTTTTGTAGGTTTTGTTTCTTTTTTGCTAGTGTGAACATGCTCCTATTTCTTGCATGTCTACCATCTTAGACCTCAGTTCACATTGCCTGGTTTTAAAATCTAACCTTGAAGTTTGAGTCTTCACATGTCTTCCTCCTCTAGTTATCCAAAATTCTATAATAGCATGATCGCTGCCTCCTAGGGTCCCAGCCACCGTTACCTCCTCAACCATTTCCTCCCTGTTTATAAGGATTAGATCCAAAGTAGCAGATCCCCTTGTTTTCTCCCCTACCTTTTGGAAGATAAAGTTGTCAGCAAGAGAGGATAAGAATTTGCTTGACCTGTTAGTTTTACTTGAGAGAGATTCCCAACAAATGTCTGGATAGTTGAAATCTCCCATGACCACTACGTCATATTTTTTGGAGAACTTGGTCATTTGATACATGAAGAGTTCATCCATATCTTCAGCTTGCCCAGGTGGCCTGTAGTAAATGCCTACAATGGTGTCCTTTCCGTTGTTCTCTCCTTGTATTCTTACCCAAACAGTTTCCACAGAACTCCCAGTCTCTGAAGCTTCAATCTCTGTGCAGATATGCGCTTTTCTAACATACAATGCAACACCTCCTCCTCGTTTATCAAGTCTGTTTCTTGCAAATAAGTTGTAGCCTTTTAGCCTTTTATTCCAATCATGTGTATCGTCCCACCAAGTTTCAGTGATTCCAATGACATCATATTCCTTTTCCTGCATTAGTAGTTCCAATTCTCCTTGTTTGTTGCCCATGCTTTGTGCATTTGTATAAAAACATTTTAGTTTGTGATTGGTTTCTCTTCCTCCCATATTTTTATTATTTAAATTGTTTTGAAGATAGAGTGGCAGTAGGTGCAAGTTTCTCCAGCCTGTTAGATATCAGAGGGTGAATGGCAGCACATTGGCTCAATGGTTAGCACTGAAGCCTTGCAGCACTGGGATCCAGGGTTCAAATCCCAGCAAGGACAACATCTGCAAGGATTTTGCATGTTCTCTCCATGTTTGCGTGGGTTTCCACCTCAGTAAAAAAAGGAACCACAGAGTGTCCTGGAACCTTCCCACACACTTTGCTTAGGCAGGACTGCTTCTCGGCAGGGTTGGATGGTCCCACCAGAGAATCCTCAGCTGGGCCCTGGCTTCTCCATCAGAAGAGTTCATGATAGCGCTAACTTTGCAGCAGCTATGGGGCTCTTGAGTGGGGGAGAAAGGTGAGCCCTCAGCATCAAATCCTCTGTTGGGCTCAATGTTTTTCAGTTTGAAACTGATTCTCAGTGGAAGTTGTATTTCACCACAGCCATATTCTTTAGCTCGGTGAAAGGACTGGCATGGAGGGAAACCGTATCTATTCTTGCTGTCATTTCTCCGTCGCCAGGTTCTGCTGATTGTCACACATGACCATGCCTGGCTGTATGTTCAGTGGTGAGAGCCACAGATCAGACTGCTGTGTTACAACTTTCAACAACTCTGCAGCGGTGGGTGGTTTGTCACCTAAGCATTAAGCATGTTATCTTCAGCACAGCCTGTTGCCGCTTAGTGAAGGCAGTGCTGCAGTGCTTTCAGCTTGTGACTGATGTGGTCATTTCAGAGATGGATGCTGAATAGGAGGAGGAGGAGGAGGTGCAGGAGTTGTAGAATATGGGGGCAGCCCGCAATCCTCGGCTTCGGGAGGACTTGTTCCGTCCCAAGGTCCGACTGGGTTCTGGCTTCCACTATATTAACCCAATGTGCCGTCAGCGAGATGTACCGTCCCTGCCCACAAGTACTTGTCCACGTGTCCGTGGTTAGGTGGACTTTCCCAGTAACTGCGATGTTGTGAACACGTCTAATATTGTGGGACACGTGCTCATGTAATGTGCGGATGGCACACCAGGAGAAATAGTGGTGGCTGGGGCCAGAGTAACGAGGGATGGCCGCCGCTATCAGATTGCGGAAAGCTTCTATCTCCACGAGCCTAAAAGGCAACATTTCGAGCACAAACATTCGCAAAATGTGTGAATTTAGTAGTGTGGCCTGTGGGGCATTAGCTGCGCATTTGCGCTTGCGTTCCAAGGACTGGGGTAGGGACAAATGAACGCTGCGCTGGGACAAGGACGTGGACATACTTACTGATGGTGTTACTTGAGAGTGTGCAACGACAGGTGCAGGGTGGGAGGCATCTTGGCATGCGCCATAGACAGGGGATTGGCGTGCACGCACAGCAGCAGAAGCAGTGGTATCACCCGCAGACACTGTCGCTGGACCCTGGGGTTCGGCCCACTTAGTCGGGTGCTTTGCTGCCATGTGCCTGATCATGCTGGTGGTGGTGAGACTGGTAGTTTTGCTACCTCTGCTGATGCTGGCCTGGCAGGTGGTGAAAATGGCCTTTTTGAGGTTATGTGCAGTCTTTAAAAAATAACCAGACTCGGGAAGACCTTACAGTCGTACTGGCAACTTCCATCGTGTTGGCGTTACGAGGAGTGCTTTCCCGCCTTGTGTCTGCGGCCACCACGCTGCTTCTTCCTGCCTGTTGTGGTGCTACGCCCCCCTCCCTCTGTGTGCTGCTGTCCTCGCTCTGTGTGTCCCCCTGCCAGGTTGGATCAGTTACTATATCATCCACCACATCGTCTTCCACTTCCAATATTTGGGCATCGCTACACACGTTCTCCTTTTGACTCGCTTGAAGCTGGCTGGCTACAAATGGAAAAGTGAACAGCTCTTCTGAGTCTCCAAGTGTGGGATCAGTTGTCTCCGGGCACTCGACATGGTGGGAGGAAGGAGGATCAGGGTGAGGAATATGCAGTCCAGACTCACAGCTACTGAGACTTTACCATGTGGAAGACAGAGTGGAGGTGGTGGTGGCCAAATGACTGGAAGCATTATCTGCTATCCAACCAATAACCTTTTCACACTGCTCTGTGTTCAATAGTGGTGCTCTGCTTTCCCCTAGTAATTGGGACAGGAAGGTTGAGCAAGAAGATGTTTGTTGTGGCACATTTTCACCTTGCCCTCGGCCACTTCCTCGGCCTCTGCATGCACCATCACCACTTCCCTGTCCCTTACCACGCACCTTGCCCATTTTAAATGGAGGACAATATTTTCCACGTTCACGTGAAATGGCTGAATTTGGAATGCAGTTATATGTGATATGTCTAACAGAGAACCACGATTTTAAATAGCAGGCCTGTAATTTACTAATATTATTCTACACGGAGACCTAGTGTGAAAAGCTTCACCAACACACTGCAACAGAATGAAAATGGAAGAAATGTATGATTTTTTAAGTCTTTTTAGTGATATGTCTGACAGAGAACCACGGCTTTAAATTGTAGGCCTGTAATCTATATATATAATCGTCTTATCCCGTCTATCTGTCTGTCTTTCTGTCTGTCTGTCCAGGAAATCCCGCGTCGCTGATTGGTCCGGCCGCGGCCAATCAGCGACGCGGGATTTCAGAAAAAGATGGCGGCCGTTAGCGGCTCATCTGCCGGATGGAGGTCAGCGGCGATGCAGCAGGGAGATGACCGGCGCTAGCCGCTCATCTCTCCGCTGCTGGCAGCACAAGTACCCCGACAGGCGGCGCCGCTCACCTCCATGCGGCTAACGTCGGGAGATCAGTGGCTTGGCCCGCTGATCTCCGGACAGCAATTGTGAACGGAGGACCGGGGAGCGGCGCCGCCGGTAGGGATGCTTCTGCTGCGAGCAGCCGCTCATCTCCCGGCTTCCCGCAGCGGAAGTAGCCACACAGGCAGCGCCGCTCCCCGGTCCTCACTAATACGACGCTGATTGGTCACGGTCGACGCCCACGACGAATCAGCGATATGGGCGGAAAATTTAAACGCCGCTCTGCTGATTGGTCGCGGTGGCCGGCCGCGACCAATCAGCGTTATGGGCGGCAAATTTAAACGCCGCTCTGCTGATTGGTTGCAGTCGCCGGCCGCGACCAATCAGCGATTTTGGTGCCAAATTTAAACACCGCTCAGCTGATTGGTCGCGGTTGCCAACTGCGACCAATCAGCAGTATTGGCGCCATATTTAAACCCTGGTCTGCTGATTGGTCGCGGCCGCCGCGACCAAATCAGCGAGATTGGCACCAAATTAAAACAACACAATGCTGATTGGTCGCGGCCGCCGGCCAACCACGACCAATCAGCGAGATTGGCGCCAAATTTCAACAACGCTCTGCTGATTGATCGAGGCCGCCGGCCGTGACCAGTCAGCGATTTTGGCGCAAAATTTAAACACCGCTCTGCTGATTGGTCGAGGCCGCCCGCCGCGACCAATCAGCGAGATTGGCGCCAAATTTCAACAACGCTCTGCTGATTGGTCGAGGCCGCCCGCCGCGACCAATCAGCGATTTTGGCGCAAAATTTAAACATCGCTTTGCTAATTGGTCGCGGCCGACAGCCGCGACCAATCAGCGAGATTAGCGCCAGATTTAAACAACGCCCTGCTGATTGGTCGCGGCCGCCGGCCGACCGCGACCAATCAGCAAGATTGGCGCCAAATTTAAACAACGCTCTGCTGATTGGTCGCGTTTGCAGGCCGCGACCAATCAGCATTATTGCCGCCAAATTTAAACACCACTTTGCTGATTGGTCGTGGTCGCGACTAATCAGCTATTTTGGCGCCAAATTTAAACACGCTCTACGGTCCTCACTAACACGGTTCGCTGATTGGTCGCGGCCGCCACCCGCGACCAATCACCGATATTGCCGCCAAATTTAAACACCGCTTTGCTGATTGGTCGCGGTTGCCGGCCGCGACCAATCAGCGATTTTGGCGCCAAATTTAAACACCGCTCTGCTAATTGCACCCTGTTGGCCGCATACATGTTCTAGAATACCCAATGCGTTAGAATCAGGCCACCATATAGTTTACTAATATTATTCTACACGGAGACAAAGTGTGAAGACACACTGCAACAGAATGGAAAAGGAGGCCAATATTTTCCACGTTCAGTTCAAATTTCTGGATTTTTATGGCTGTAATATGGAACAGATCTAGCTTTATTCTGCAGTGACCACACCCAATCCTGGTATGCATGACACCCCTCACCCCCAATCCTGGTATGCATAATCCTCTCAACCCCCAATCCTGATATGCATGGTCTCCTCACCCCCCAATCCTGGTATGCATGGTCCCCTCACCCCCCAATCATGGTATGCATGGCATCCCTCACCCCCCAATCCTGGTATGCATGAGACCCTCACTCCCCAATCCTGGTATGAATGGTCCCCTCATCCCCAATGCTGGTATGCACGGCACCCCTCACCCCCCTTCTGGTAAGCATGGTCCCCTCACCCCGCAATCCTGGTATGCATGGTCCCCTCACCCCTCAATCCTGGTATGTATGGCACCCCTCACCCCAAATCCTGGTATGCGTGGGCCCCTCACCCCCCAATCCTGGTATGCATGGTACCCCCTCATCCCTATCCTGGTATGCATGGTCCCCTCACCACCCAATCCTGGTATGCATGGTACCCCTCACCCCCCAATCCTGTTATTTATGGTACCCCTCATCCCCAATACTGGTATGCATGGCAACCCTCACCCCCCAATCCTGGTATGCATGTCCCCTCACCCCCTAATCAGGGTATGCATGGTCCCCTCACCCCCCAATCCTGATATGTATGGCAACCCTCAACCCCCAATCCTAGTATTCATGGTCCCCTCACTCCCCAATCTTGGTATGCATGGTAACCCTCATCCCTATCCTGATATGCATGGGCCCCTCATCCCCCAATCCTGTTATGCATGGTCCCACCCTCACACCCCAATCCTGGTATGCATGGTCCCCTCACCCCCCAATCCTGGTATGCATGGTACCCCCTCATCCCTATCCTGGTATGGTATGCATGGCACCTCTCACCCCCCAATCCTGGTATGCAAGTCACCCTTCACCCCCCAATCCTGGTATGCATGGTCCCCTCACCCCCCCAAGCCTTGTATGCATGGTACCCCTTCATCCCTACCCTGGTATGCATGGTCCCCTCACCCCCCAGTCCTGGTATGCATGGTACCCCTCATCCCCAATACAGCTATGCCTGGCACCCCTCACCCCCAATCCTGGTATCCATGTCCCCTCACCCCCTAATCAGGGTATGCATGGTCCCCTCACTCCCCAATCCTGATATGTATGGCAACCCTCAACCACCAATCCTAGTATTCATGGTCCTCTCACTCCCCAATCATGGTATGCATGGTAACCCTCATCCCTATCCTAATATGCATGGTCCTCTCACCCCCAATCCTGTTATGCATGGTCTCACCCTCACACCCCAATCCTGGTATGCATGGTCCCCTCACCCCACTATCCTGGTATGCATGGTACCCCCTCATCCCTATCCTGGTATGGTATGTATGGCACCTCTCACCCCCAAATCCTGGTATGCAAGTCACCCTTCACCCCCCAATCCTGGTATGCATGGTCCCCTCACCACCCCAATCCTTGTATGCATGGTACCCCTTCATCCCTATCCTGGTATGCATGGTCCCCTCACCCCCCAGTCCTGGTATGCATGGTACCACCTCATCCCTATCCTGGTATGCATGGTCCCCTTACCCCCCAATCCTGGTATGCATGGTACCCCTCATCCCCAAAGCTGGTATGCATGGCACCCCTCTCCCCTCTCCTGGTATCCATGGTCCCCTCACCCCCCAATCCTGGTATTCATGGTCCCCTCACCTCTCAATCCCAGGTATGTATGGCACCTCTCACCACTCAATCCTGATATTCATGGGCTCCTCACCCCCCAATCCTTGTATGTATGGCACCCCTCACCCCCCCATTCCTAGTATGCATGGCACCCCTCACCCCCAGATCCTGGTATGCATGGTAACCCTCATCCCTATCCTTGTATGCATGGTCCCCTTATTCCCCCAATCCTGGTATGTATGGTACCCCTCATCCCCAATTCTGGTATGCATGGCACCCCTCACCCCCTGTAACATACCTGGCGGTGTCGTTGCATAGTGGTCCCTCTCCCACTGTACAAGAGCGCGCACTTGATCTTCAGTCCAGTCTGCTAGCCTGGCATTCCTCCATGCTGTCTGCTTGCCTCTGTTTTTGCTGCTTAAGGGCGGCGCCCGATCACTTCCTGCTTCTTGTACCTGCTGCAGACACACCCCTGATGCGTCCTCAGCCTATTGCTGTCTGTCACCTGGTATTTAACCCAGCTCCTCCCAAGAAAACCTGCCTGAGCATTGTGTTCTGTCAGCTGGCTTCGGTCACTGATGTGCCAGGTCCTGTCTATGTTTCCTGCCTTGGGGTATGAGTTCCCGTGTCTGAACTGTGTCCTGTCCGAACTATCTTCTAGCCTGTTGTCTTCTGCCTATCCTGGAGGCTGTATTTCCAGGCCAGTGTGAACACGCTCCTAGCCTGTTCTTTCCGCCTTCTAGGGGCCTCATACCTAGACCCATTCCTGTATCTTGCCTGTTCCTGTCTGAACACGCTCCTAGCCTTTTCGTTCCGCCTTCTAGAGGCCGCATACCTAGACTCACTCCTGTATCTTGCTGCTGTGTCTGTTCTTGTCTGTATACGCTCCTAGCCTGTTAACTGTTTTTCTCTATGTCCGTACCTTCCCTTTTCCTGCAGAATCTGATCCCGTACCTATCTCCTACTCATTGTCTCTGTACTCCCGTTTGTGAGTTTAGAGTCCACTCGCTACTTCATTGCAAGTATCCTGTGTGTACCTGGTTCTGCCTTTCCCTTCCAGTCTGTTTCGTGTGAACAGAGCCCTGTCCCCTCTGCTCTGCCTTGCTTACCGCTCCGGCGGTTCTAGCCCACTCTGCCCTGTCCACCGCGTCTGCGGTTTCGCTTTGCTCAGCCCTGTCCACCGCGTCTGCGGTTTCGCTTTGCTCAGCCCTGTCCACCGCGTCTGCGGTTTCGCTTTGCTCAGCCCTGTCCACCGCGTCTGTGGTATCGCTTTGCTCAGCCCTGTCCACCGCGTCTGCGGTTTCGCTTTGCTCAGCCCTGTCCACCGCGTCAGCGGTTTCGCTTTGCTCAGCCCTGTCCACCGCGTCAGCGGTTTCGCTTTGCTCAGCCCTGTCCACCGCGTCTGCGGTTTCGCTTTGCTCAGCCCTGTCCACCGCGTCTGCGGTTTCACTTTGCTCAGCCCTGTCCACCGCGTCTGCGGTTTCGCTTTGCTCAGCCCTGTCCACCGCGTCTGCGGTTTCGCTTTGCTCAGCCCTGTCCACCGCGTCTGCGGTTTCGCTTTGCTCAGCCCTGTCCACCGCGTCTGCGGTTTCGCTTTGCTCAGCCCTGTCCACCGCGTCTGCGGTTTCGCTTTGCTCAGCCCTGTCCACCGCGTCTGCGGTTTCGCTTTGCTCAGCCCTGTCCACCGCGTCTGCGGTTTCGCTTTGCTCAGCCCTGTCCACCGCGTCTGCGGTTTCGCTTTGCTCAGCCCTGTCCACCGCGTCTGCGGTTTCGCTTTGCTCAGCCCTGTCCACCGCGTCTGCAATTTCGCTTTGCTCAGCCCTGTCCACCGCATCTGCCGTTTCGCTTTGCTCAGCCCTGTCCACCGCGTCTGCAGTTTCGCTTTGCTCAGCCTTGTCTACCGCGTCTGCGGTTCTGCTCTGCTCAGCCTTGTCTACCGCACCTGCGGTTTCGCTTTACTCTGTTTGTTTACCGCATCTGTGGCTCTGAATTTGTCTCCCAGTCTGTACTGGACCCTACCCAGCCTGCGCTCTAGTCTGCCTGTTTCTGTATTCCCCGGTGTGGGTCAACAGCCGTGTCCGGAGTCTGACCTGGAGTAGACCCTGGTCCCTCTGCTCGGTTCCTCCCTGGTGCACTGGCGTCATATGCCGTCGTGCGACCTTGGTCGGATCAGGCAGATACTTAGTTACGCCCCTCCAGGCACTCTCCGGTTCATGGCACAGTGGAACCACTAAACACGCACTCGCCAGTCAGTCCGGGCGTGTGCATTACACCCCCCTCCTGGTATCCATGGTCCCCTCACCCCCCAATCCTGGTATGCATGGTCCCCTCACCTCTCAATCCCAAGTATGCATGGTCCCCTCACCACCCAATCCTGGTATGCATGGGCCCCTCACCCCCCAATCCTGGTATGTATGGCACCCCTCATCCCCCCCAATTCTGGTATGCATGGCACCCCTCACCCCCCAATCCTGGTGTGCATGGCACCCCTCACCCCCCAATCATGGTATGCATGGTCCACTCACCTCCTAATCCTGGTATGCATGGTACCCCTTCATCCCTATCCTGGTATGCATGGTTCCCTCACTCCCCCCCAGTCCTGGTATGCATGATCTCCTCACCCCCCAGTCCTGGTGTGTATGGCACCCCTCTACCCTCAATCCTGGTATGCATGGGCCCCTCACTCCCCAATCCTGGTATGTATGGCACCCCTCACCCCCTCAATCCTGGTATGCATGGCACCCCTCACCCCCCAATACTGGTATGCATGGCACCCCTCACCCCCCAATCCTGGAATGCATGGTCCCCTCACCCCCCAATCCTGGTATGCATGGTACCCCTCACCCCCCAATCCTGGTATGCATGGCACCCCTCACCCCCCAATCCAGATGTGCATGGCACCCCTGACCCAATCCTGGTATGCATGGTCCCCTCACCCCCCAATCCTGGTATGTAAGGCACCACTCACCCCCCAATCCTGGTATGCATGGGCCCCTCACCCCCCAATCCTGGTATGTATGGCACCCCTCTTATCATGGTATGTATGGCACCCCTCACTCCCCAATCCTGATATGAATGGTCCCCTCACCCACCAATCCTGGTTTGCATGGTTCCCCCTCATCCCCCAATCCTGGTATGCATGGTCCCCTCACACCCCAATCCTGGTATGCATGGTAACCCTCACCCCCCAATCCTGGTATACATGGCACCCTTCACCCCCAATCCTGGTATGATTGGTCCCCTCACCCCCCAATACCGGTATGCATGGTACCCCCTCATCCCTATCCTGGTATGCATGGTCCCCTCACCCCCCAATCGTGGAATGCATGGTAACCCCTCATCACTATCCTGGTATGTATTGTACCCCCTCAACCCCCAAACCTGGTATGCATGGCACCCCTCATCCCCCAGTCCTGGTATGCATAGCCCCTCACACCCCAATCCTGGTATTCATGGCCCCTCACCCCCCAATCCTGGTATGCATGGCTCCCTCATCCCCCAATCCTGGTATGCATGGTCCCCTCATACCCCAATCCTGGTATGCATGGTACCCCCTCATCCCTATCCTGGTATGGTATGTATGGCACCCCTCACCTCCCAATCCTGGTATGCATGGTCCCCTCACTCTCCAATCCTGGTATGCATGGTCCCCTCACCCCCCTATCCTGGTATGCATGGTACCACTCACCCCCAATCCTGGTATGATTGGTCCCCTCACCCCCCAATACCGGTATGCATGGTACACCCTCATCCCTATCCTGGTATGCATGGTCCCCTCACCCCCCAATCGTGGAATGCATGGTAACCCCTCATCACTATCCTGGTATGTATTGTACCCCCTCAACCCCCAAACCTGGTATGCATGGCACCCCTCATCCCCCAGTCCTGGTATGCATAGCCCCTCACACCCCAATCCTGGTATTCATGGCCCCTCACCCCCCAATCCTGGTATGCATGGCTCCCTCATCCCCCAATCCTGGTATGCATGGTCCCCTCATCCCCCAATCCTGGTATGCATGGTACCCCCTCATCCCTATCCTGGTATGGTATGTATGGCACCCCTCACCTCCCAATCCTGGTATGCATGGTCCCCTCACTCTCCAATCCTGGTATGCATGGTCCCCTCACCCCCCTATCCTGGTATGCATGGTACCCCTCACCCCCCTATCCTGGTATGCATGGTACCCCTCACCCCCCAATCCTGGTATGCATGGTACCCCTCACCCCGAATGCTGGTATGCATGGCACCCCTCATCCCCAATGCTGGTATGCATGGCACCCCTAATCCCCCAATCCTGGTATTCATGGCCTCTCACCCCCCAATCCTGGTATGTATGGCTCCATCATCTCCCAATCCAGGTAAACATGGTCCCTTCATCCCCAAATCCTGGTATGCATGATCCCCTCATCCCTCAATCCTGTTATGCCTTGTCCCCTCACCCCCCAATCCTGGCATGCATAGTACCCCCTAATCCCTATCCTCATATGCATGGCATCCCTCATCCCCCAATAAAGGTATGCATGGTCCCCTCACCCCCCAATCCTGGTATGCATGGTCCCCTCACCCCCCAATCCTTGTATGATTGGTCCCCTCACCCCCCAATCCCGGTATGCATGGTACCCCCTCATCCCTATCCTGGTATGCATCGTCCCCTCACCCCCCATTATTGGTATGCATGGTACCCCCTCATCCCTATCTGGGTATGTATTGTACCCCCTCAACCCCCAAACCTGGTATGCATGGCACCCCTCACCACCCAATCCTGGTATACATGGCTCTCTCATCCCCCAATCCTGGTATGCATGGTCCCCTAACCCCCCAATCCTGGTATGCATGGCCACCACACACCCCCAATCCTAGTATGTATGGCACCCCTCACCCTCCAATCCTGGTGTCCATGGTCCCCTCACCCTCCAATCCTGGTATGCATGGTCCCCTCACCTCTCAATCCCAAGTATGCATGGTCCCCTCACCACCCAATCCTGGTATGCATGGGCCCCTCACCCCCCAATCCTGGTATGTATGGCACCCCTCATCCCCCCCAATTCTGGTATGCATGGCACCCCTCACCCCCCAATCCTGGTGTGCATGGCACCCCTCACCCCCCAATCATGGTATGCATGGTCCACTCACCTCCTAATCCTGGTATGCATGGTACCCCTTCATCCCTATCCTGGTATGCATGGTTCCCTCACTCCCCCCCAGTCCTGGTATGCATGATCTCCTCACCCCCCAGTCCTGGTGTGTATGGCACCCCTCTACCCTCAATCCTGGTATGCATGGGCCCCTCACTCCCCAATCCTGGTATGTATGGCACCCCTCACCCCCTCAATCCTGGTATGCATGGCACCCCTCACCCCCCAATACTGGTATGCATGGCACCCCTCACCCCCCAATCCTGGAATGCATGGTCCCCTCACCCCCCAATCCTGGTATGCATGGTACCCCTCACCCCCCAATCCTGGTATGCATGGCACCCCTCACCCCCCAATCCAGATGTGCATGGCACCCCTGACCCAATCCTGGTATGCATGGTCCCCTCACCCCCCAATCCTGGTATGTAAGGCACCACTCACCCCCCAATCCTGGTATGCATGGGCCCCTCACCCCCCAATCCTGGTATGTATGGCACCCCTCTTATCATGGTATGTATGGCACCCCTCACTCCCCAATCCTGATATGAATGGTCCCCTCACCCACCAATCCTGGTTTGCATGGTTCCCCCTCATCCCCCAATCCTGGTATGCATGGTCCCCTCACACCCCAATCCTGGTATGCATGGTAACCCTCACCCCCCAATCCTGGTATACATGGCACCCTTCACCCCCAATCCTGGTATGATTGGTCCCCTCACCCCCCAATACCGGTATGCATGGTACCCCCTCATCCCTATCCTGGTATGCATGGTCCCCTCACCCCCCAATCGTGGAATGCATGGTAACCCCTCATCACTATCCTGGTATGTATTGTACCCCCTCAACCCCCAAACCTGGTATGCATGGCACCCCTCATCCCCCAGTCCTGGTATGCATAGCCCCTCACACCCCAATCCTGGTATTCATGGCCCCTCACCCCCCAATCCTGGTATGCATGGCTCCCTCATCCCCCAATCCTGGTATGCATGGTCCCCTCATACCCCAATCCTGGTATGCATGGTACCCCCTCATCCCTATCCTGGTATGGTATGTATGGCACCCCTCACCTCCCAATCCTGGTATGCATGGTCCCCTCACTCTCCAATCCTGGTATGCATGGTCCCCTCACCCCCCTATCCTGGTATGCATGGTACCACTCACCCCCAATCCTGGTATGATTGGTCCCCTCACCCCCCAATACCGGTATGCATGGTACACCCTCATCCCTATCCTGGTATGCATGGTCCCCTCACCCCCCAATCGTGGAATGCATGGTAACCCCTCATCACTATCCTGGTATGTATTGTACCCCCTCAACCCCCAAACCTGGTATGCATGGCACCCCTCATCCCCCAGTCCTGGTATGCATAGCCCCTCACACCCCAATCCTGGTATTCATGGCCCCTCACCCCCCAATCCTGGTATGCATGGCTCCCTCATCCCCCAATCCTGGTATGCATGGTCCCCTCATCCCCCAATCCTGGTATGCATGGTACCCCCTCATCCCTATCCTGGTATGGTATGTATGGCACCCCTCACCTCCCAATCCTGGTATGCATGGTCCCCTCACTCTCCAATCCTGGTATGCATGGTCCCCTCACCCCCCTATCCTGGTATGCATGGTACCCCTCACCCCCCTATCCTGGTATGCATGGTACCCCTCACCCCCCAATCCTGGTATGCATGGTACCCCTCACCCCGAATGCTGGTATGCATGGCACCCCTCATCCCCAATGCTGGTATGCATGGCACCCCTAATCCCCCAATCCTGGTATTCATGGCCTCTCACCCCCCAATCCTGGTATGTATGGCTCCATCATCTCCCAATCCAGGTAAACATGGTCCCTTCATCCCCAAATCCTGGTATGCATGATCCCCTCATCCCTCAATCCTGTTATGCCTTGTCCCCTCACCCCCCAATCCTGGCATGCATAGTACCCCCTAATCCCTATCCTCATATGCATGGCATCCCTCATCCCCCAATAAAGGTATGCATGGTCCCCTCACCCCCCAATCCTGGTATGCATGGTCCCCTCACCCCCCAATCCTTGTATGATTGGTCCCCTCACCCCCCAATCCCGGTATGCATGGTACCCCCTCATCCCTATCCTGGTATGCATCGTCCCCTCACCCCCCATTATTGGTATGCATGGTACCCCCTCATCCCTATCTGGGTATGTATTGTACCCCCTCAACCCCCAAACCTGGTATGCATGGCACCCCTCACCACCCAATCCTGGTATACATGGCTCTCTCATCCCCCAATCCTGGTATGCATGGTCCCCTAACCCCCCAATCCTGGTATGCATGGCCACCACACACCCCCAATCCTAGTATGTATGGCACCCCTCACCCTCCAATCCTGGTGTCCATGGTCCCCTCACCCTCCAATCCTGGTGTCCATGGTCCCCTCACACCCCCATCCTGGTGTCCATGGTCCCCTCACCACCCAATCCTGGTATGTATGGCATCCCTCACCCCCCAATCCTGATTTTCATGGGCTCCTCACCCCCCAATCCAGGTATGTATGGCACCCCTCACCCCCATTCCTGGTGTACATGGTTCCCTCACCCCCCAATCCTGGTATGCATGGTTCCCTCACCCCTCAATCCTGGTATGCATGGTCCCCTCATCCCCCAATCCTGGTATGATTGGTTCCCTCACCCCCCAATCCCGGTATGAATGGTACCCCCTCATCCCTATCTTGGTATGCATGGTCCCCTCACCCCCCAATACTGGTATGCATGGTACCCCCTCATCCCTATCCTGGTATGTATTGTGCCCCCTCAACCCCCAAACCTGGTATGCATGGCACCCCTCACCACCCAATCCTGGTATGCATGGCTCCCTCATCCCCCAATTCTGGTATGCATGGTCCCCTAACCCCCCAATCCAGGTATTCATGGCCCCTCACCCCCAATCCTGGTATGCATGGCCACCTCACCCCCCCAATCCTAGTATGTATGGCACCCCTCACCCCCCAATCCTGGTATGCATTGGCCCCTCACCCCCCAATCCCTGTATGCATGGTCCCCTCACCCCCCAATCCTTGTATGTATGGTCCCCTCACTCCCCAATCCTGGTATGTATGGCAACCCTCACTCTCCAATCCTGATATGCATGGTCCCCTCACACACCAATCCTGGTTTGCATGGTTCCCCCTCACCCCCCAATCATGGTATGCATGGTCCCCTCACCCCCAATCCTGTTATGCAAGGTAACCCTCATCCCCCAATCCTGGTATGCATGGTCCCCTAACCCCCCAATCCAGGTATTCATGGCGACTCACCCCCCAATCCTGGTATGCATGGCCACCTCACCCCCCCAATCCTAGTATGTATGGCACCCCTCACCCCCCTATCCTGGTATGCATTGGCCCCTCACCCCCCAATCCCTGTATGTATGGTCCCCTCACCCCCCAATCCTTGTATGTATGGTCCCCTCACCACCCAATCCTGGTATGTATGGCTCCCCTCACCCCCCAATCCTGGTATGCATGGTCCCCCCCTCACACCCCAATCCTGGTATGCATGGTCCCCTCACCCCCAAATCCACGTATGCATGGTACCCCCTCATCCCTATCCTGGTATGGTATGTATGACACCCCTCACCCCCCAATCCTGGTATGCAAGGCACCTTTTACCCCCCAATCCTGGTATGCATGGTCCCCTCACCCCCCAATCCTTATATGCATGGTACCCCTTCATCCCTATCCTGGTATGCATGGTCCCCTCACCCCCCAATCCTGTTATGCATGGTACCCTCATCCCCCAATCCTGGTATGCATGGTACCCCCTCATCCCAAACCTGGTATGCATTGTCCCCTCACCCCCCAATCCTGGCATGCAAATTACCCCCTAATCCCTATCCTGATATGCATGGTATCCCTCATCCCCCAATAATTGTATGCATGGTTCCCTCATCCCCCAATCCTGGTATGTGTGGCACCCCTCACCCCCCAATCGTGGTATGCATGGTCCCCTCACCCCCCAATCCTGGTATGTGTGGTACCCCTCATCGCTATCACGCTGCACACACATGCAAAAAAATAAACATTTACACTCACCTTTTTTCTCTGTGCTCCAGCGCTGTGTCCCGTTCTGCCGGAGGCCGGGGAAGGAGTGTTGCGCCAGAGTACGTGCGTGCCCATATCACGCTGTCCGGCGCCATTTTGCTGAAGACACACTGCAAATGTGATTTCGACGCCTCACTCCTCCCCTGGCCTCCGGACCGAACAGGGGCGCCGCGGCAAAACTCCTCCTGGTCAGGTAAGTGAGTATGGCGCTAGAGATAGCGGTATGCGTTCAGTGCCTAAGCATACCGTGATCTCCGGCGCCATACACACTCCTCTTACCTGTAACAGCTCCATGCGTTCTTTTGTCTGGAGCCAGACTGCGCAAGCGTGTCGCGCTTGCGCATTCTATAAAGGCTTCAGACAGAGGGACGCATCTCCGGTTATATTATAGATGTTGTGGAATACCTATACTAACTATGAACAATCAAATCTCTCCCTGACGCAGCAGCAGCTCTCCCTACTCTGCCTGATTCCGGGGTAGACTGTGATGAGCATGGCGGCGCCCGGTCTTATATAGACCTGATGACGCTGTGCGGCCAGCCAATCACTGTAATGCCCACAACCAATATGGCTATGGCATTACAGTGCATGGCAGGCAATCCCTGCATTTTCATTGGCTCTCTAAACAGCGCCAAACATGCAAGGATGGGACCCGAGTTCCCGCTGAAGCAAACCGGAAACACTAGCCGAGTGCCAAGCTCGTCGAGCACAGTGATGCTTGGGCGAATACCAAGCAGTGGCGAGCGCATTCGTTCATCACTAAATATGTACAAAAAGCTCTGTAGTGTAATGATCAAGTTTAAGCTATATTGTGCATTTAAGAGGAACCTGTCTCCACATTTGACCTATTTAAACTATTAATATGGGCATACAGGTTAGGGACTGCTGAAAAAAGTCCTCACTGTATGCCTCATCAGATGCCTTGTTGTTGATAAATCATCTTTTATAACTTTATATAAACGACCTCTTCCAGGCTCTGGCGAGGATGTTGTCTGGAAGATGACTCTGCCTTTAGAGCTTATTATACATGAAGGGGTCATCATTACCAGTGTGATGTGTAATTGCCTCTCTCTGCTCTCCTGATCTCACTGCAGAGCTGTGAGTGATTATACCTGACACATCTGCAGGTTCCTCTCAGCTCCAGCTTCCATCTCATAGGCAGGCAAGGCTGCAATATTGTTGCAATACAGCAGAGCTGAGAGAGTAGAAAAAAATGTGTTTGCAAGAAGATAAATGTAATTTCTCCTGTTCGGTGTTAGTTACTTGTCTCACACTGGTAACTCCCCCTTCATGTAAAATAATTTCTGGAGGCAGAGTTATCTTCCAGACAATGTCCTTCCCAGAGCCTGCAAGAGGTCATTTATCTAAAGTGATAAAACAATGTTTCTCAATAACAAGGCATCTGATATGAGGCATACAGGTAGGATTTTTTTCAGCATTCTATAGCATGTATGCCCAAATTATAGTTTAGATAGGTCAAATGTGGTGACAGATTTCCTTTAAGTCTTAACATGCATAGTGTATGATGTTATTCATATTAGAAAAGGTTGTTGTCCAATGAAATGTAAGCATATTGGTTGCAATTATTTCTTATTTTAAAAATACATATTTTCCGAAACATCAGCCTTTATTTAAACTGAAATGATACATCAGTAACACTTATTATGATAAAAGAAAAGGATAAAACTAAATCTAAACGTGTTATAAAAGCGAATTGCTTTGAAAACCTGCAAACACATTAACTTAATCTGTTTAACAATCAATTGCTAATTAAAATTTCTGATATGTAAGTCCATGCATATTCTACATCGCTGTGTGAAAGTAACACAATATAAATAAACCAACACACGCTGATCTCACACACAGCTGGGTTTACACTGGGTATTTTCTACAAAGTTTTTAAAAGTGTGACTGAGTGAATGAAAAAACATTTTGCAAACAGACTTTCTAAGAGAGACATGTTTGCATTTCAAAGCTGCACTTACACATTGCAGAAATGGTGCATGTAAAGGGAACCGGTCTCCAGATTTTTGCTACATCATCTGAGAGGGGCATAATGCAGTGCAGAGACCTCGATTCCACTAATGCATCACTTACTTTGCTGCTTGCTGCAGTTTTGATAAAATCATTATTTTATCTGCTGCAGGTCTACCATTTTTTAAACGTTGGGCTCTGTATAACCCTGGCCAGACCACTGATTGACAGCTATCTGTGCATAGGCAGAAAGCTGCCAATCAGTGGTGGAGGTGGGGGTCGTACAGAACTCATAAATGTACAGGAACACATTGTAGCAGGTTTACTACTCCTCTATTGATAATCTCCTGCTGATAAAACAGTGATTTCAATTAAACTACAGGAAGCAGTCCGGTAAGTAATACATAGCTGCAATCAGAGACATTGTCTCTACATTTTGCTGCCATCAGATTAGACAGTAAAATCTCAGTGACAGATTAATGCTAAATTCACAGCATTTTTGCTGTGGTTTTTGAAAGTAACAGTATAAAGGTATATTTTTCCCCCAAGATATTCAATACATAAATGCAGCCTGAAGGGGTTGTGCCAACTCATGATCTCTTTTCTATAAGGGCTTATGGACTACACAGAGAGTAGTGCCCTGCTTGAGGCCTTCTCCTATATGCCATACATAGATAAGGTAGACCTGCTAAGTCCATGAATTGCATGGACAGCTATTAATCTCAATAGTTGGCATGTAATTCTACATTTTCTCTGCAGCACCATTTCAGCTGATCACTGCTGTCAGGAAAACTTGGTCAGACCTTGCAGCCCTCTGGTGCCCCCTTATCCTGCTGGTCAAACACGGTATTGACCGAGGATAAGCAATAGGGTGCAGCTGCTCTCATTTATGTCGACTATTGTGGCACGTAATGTGACAGGATGTATATATACCACCAGTTCCTTCCAGGAACGTAAATATACCTCTATCCAGCCACCCTCAACCACAATATCACATAAATACACCGTATGCTGCCACCACCGATCTCTTAACAGGTGGATCGGATACCCGTTAGGTAACGTGAATTAGCGGGTGAGGAACGTGTTTGCTCGACATAGGACAAGAAGAACGAAGCTGGTAAATAATAATAATTTACTCCCGAAAGTTGGCAGTGTTTACAAAAGATATACAAGATATTATAAAAGAGACAATTTACATATATGCATAAAACAGTTCTTAAAATAAAAGGGGTAAATAATAGCAAAACCTGCGCCACGAGGTGATGGTCTTAGATTCTGTGGGGGGGACGGCTCCCTGGAAATTAGGTGTGATTCCTCCATGCAGCGAAAAGTGCTTGCGTCTGACGTCCCTGGGTGGGAATAAGCCAAAATGGACGTTCTGGTTTTTAGTAAGGAGGCAAAACACTAGGACACACCCATGTTGTTTACCACACACGGGGGTTCGGTTTTGTGAACTCACCCAGCTGCACAAGACATAAAAATCCTTCATCTTTCATATCTTGGTATGGAAGGGGGGGCCCACATCCATGTTTGCCGTCACCAATATTCACGATGATTGATATCAAGTATGATATTTCTATGACATTCAGAAGCTCAGAACCCATTTCCTAGGTTTCTGGTGGTTTCCCAGTTATGAAAGATACACCATCATAACTGGAAAAAGGTGAGCATCCCAAAAATGTGGTCCATGTGTTTGTGACAGTCATGTGCATTATTAAACTCGACATTAAAAGTTTGTACAGTTACACAATAAGACTTTGGAGGGGAAATCCAGTGTAGACCAGTATGCTTGCTCTTGGCTGAGGTTTATGGCGGTTATAAAAATTCCTTGTTTGGGGGAAGCAAGAGTAGAGTTCTATGGATGTCCCTTCCAAGTGAACAGGGGGCGGAGATTTAAGACATCTCTGGCTGTCCTTTCAACATTTTTAAAACTAGGACAAAAATACATTTTGCCTGACACCTCCCACTTTTTAGACTGCGCTACAGAGGTAGGACCTTCTGGTACTCCTCCAGGCATATCTCTGGAGGCTTCCCTCGCCGGGACAACCCATTGGCATTGCCATGCTCGCTGCCTTTGCGGTGTTGAACGGTAAAGTCGTAATGCTGGAGGGTGAGGCTCCAGCGTAACAACCTTCCGTTGGCACCGGACATGGTGTGCAGCCAACTCAGGGGGTTGTGCTCAGTCACGACAGTGAAGGGGCGCCTGTACAAGTAAGGCTGTAAGCGGTGCAGGGCCCATACAATGGCCAGGCACTCCTTCTCTATGGTGGAATAGGCCACTTCCCTCGGCAGCAGTTTCCAGCTTAGGTACAACACGGGGTGTTCTTGGTTCCCCGAGTCGACCTGGCTGAGCACAGCACCGAGGCCAAACTCACTGGCGTCGGTCTGTACGAAGAATGGCCGTCGACAACCTTTAGCACAGGGGAGCTGCTCAGGGCAGCCTTCAAAACCCAAAAGGCCACCTCGCATTCATCTGTCCTTTTGACTGGATGGGGTAGGCTCCTCTTGGTGAGGTCTGTCAAGGGCTTTGCAAGGCTACTATAGTCTTGTACAAAGCGTCTATAGTACCCTGCGGTGCCCAAGAAGGACTGCACTTGCTTCTTGGTTGTGGGGGTGGGCCAATACACGATAGCGTCCACCTTCCCAGGCTCTGGCTTCAGAGTACCCCTACCTACCCAGTGCCCCAGGTAGTGGACCTCGTTCATGCCCATCTGGCACTTTCCTGGCTTGATGGTCAAGCCCGCCTGGTGAATGCGCCCAATCACCTGCCGCAGATGCTCGAGGTGATCCTCCCATGTGGGATTGAAGATGGCAATGTCATCCAGGTACGCCACTGCGTAGCTCTCCAGTCCCTGGAGCAGGTGATTGACCATTCGCTGGAAACTGGCAGGGGCATTTTTCATGCCAAAAGGCATGACCGTGGATTCATACAATCCGAAGGGGGTGATAAAGGCGGACTTCTCCTGGGCCATGGGGCTCAAGGGAATCTGCCAATATCCCTGACTCAGATCCATAATGGAGAGATAGCTCGCGCTGTCTAACTGCTCAAGCAGCTCCTCAATGCGTGGCATTGGTTGTGCATCAAAGGCTGTGATAGCGTTGAGCCCCCTGTAGTCCACACAGAATTGGGTGGTCCGGTCCTTCTTTGGCACCAGGACTACAGGTGAGGCCCACACGCTCTTGGACTGCTTAATCACCCCCAACTTCAGCATCTCCTCAACCTCCTGGCACATGACATACTGTACCTAGTCTGAGATTCGATAGGCTGTCCGCCGGAGTGGGGCATGATAACCGGTGTCCACTTCATGGACCGCCACCTCAGTCCTGCCAGGCATGTTGGTGAACACTGCTTGGAAGGGTTTCAGCATTGCTCGCATCTGAGACCTCTGGGGTGCGGATAGCAAGGTGCTTATCTCTACATCCTCTAGGGACCCACTGGCCTTCGCTTGGGCCAGCATGTCCAAGAGGGGGTCGTCCTCCCCATCCTCAGGCAGGCTGCAGACCGGTAGGACGCAGGCTCCACGTTCTTGACCAGCCTTCATCATATTAACGTAAAAAGCCTTCCACCTACCCCACGCGTGATCAAGAGTGATCACATAGGTGACCAGGTTGAGCTGTTGGTGAATGACGTACGGGACTTCCCAGGCCGCCTGAAGCTTGTCCTTTGGTACGGGGACCAGCACCCACACCTTCTGACCCACCAAGTAGGTCCGCTCTCGGGCATTCTGGTCGTACCAATGCTTCTGGTCAGCCTGGGCTTGCACCATGTTGTCATGCACCAACTGCGTCAAGGTCTGCATCTTGTCACGGAAGCGCATGACATACTCCACGATGGACACACCTAGGGCGCTCGCCTCTTCTTCCCAGGATTCCCTTATCAACCCAAGGGGTCCTCAGACACGCCTGCCATACAGGAGCTCAAAGGGGGAGAACCCCGTCGAGGCCTGTGGAACCTCTCTGTAAGCAAATAGCAGGTGTGGGAGGTAACGCTCCCTGTCGCGTCCCTGGGTCTCAACCAGCATTTTTAACATCTGTTTGAGGGTACCGTTGAATCGCTCACACAAACTATTGGTTTGGGGATGATACACGCTCGATACCAGATGCTGCATCTGCATTTTCTTACATAGGGCCTCCATTAAGCAAGACATGAACTGGGTCCCCTGGTCGGTAAGCATCCCACTGGGGAAGCCTACTCGCGAAAAGATGGCCAAGAGGGCATCCGCCACCTTATCCGCCCTAATTGAGGACAGAGCTACTGCCTCCGGATACCGGGTAGCATAGTCTACCACAGTAAGGATGAAATGTTTTCCAGAGCTGCTGGATATGGCCAGTGGTCCCACAATGTCCACAGCAATCCTCTGGAAAGGATCCTCTATCACTGGCAAAGAGATCAGGGGCGCTTTTGGAGCTGGCCCTGACTTTCCCACTCTTTGACACGTGGTACAGGAGCAACAGTAGTTCACCACATCCGTCCCCATTTTGGGCCAATAAAAGTGGTGAGACAGCCGAGCCTGGGTTTTGCTGACCCCAAGTGTCCAGCAAGTGGAATCTCATGGGTGATCCACAACAACTCATCCCTGAATTGGTAGGGGACGACCAGCTGTCTTTCCCTCAGCCACTCCTGTTGGGGTGAACAGGGAACTGTCTCCCGGTACAACCTCCCTTGGCCCCAGAATACCCTCTCCTTATCCGACTCAGAGGTGGGTTTCTCAGCGAGGCTCCTTAACGTCTCTAGGCTAGCATCTGAGTGCAGAGCTGCCTGAAACTCCTGGCTGGAGGAAGCCAGAAGTGAGGTTAAGGCCACGTCCTCACTGGGACCCTCTTGGACCGGCTCTGGGTCCATAACTGATTCCGTTATTCCTCTGTCCGAGGAGGGTCCAGAAGGCAGGGCGTTACTTGTGTTCTGGGCACTCTGACTGTGGGTAACAGCAGCTATATAGGCCATCTCCCCGGGGAATAACACTGTCCCATCAGCCTGCGCGGCTATGAGTACTACTTCCCCATCCTCCCCCATTACCTCAGGCACAGTGCTACTTATGGGGCAGCTACCATCAGCCAGATCAGCGTCTGTTGTGACACTGGTCGCTGGCACAGCACCACCTGCTTCATGGTCCCCGTGCCTCTCCCCATTACCCTTAGCACTGACACTTGCTCCTGCTAGGGTATCCTCAGCAATATCACCCCGCAGCGTGACATGGCTGAGTTCTCCTGTACCTTCAAATACATCATCATCATCATCATCAGGTAAAGCTTTGACATTCACATTATCAGCATTAACCTTACCAACCGTATCAGATCGGGGAGGGGTGTCAGGGACATAATAAGCAAACATCCTCCCCAAATCAGTTCCCAACAAAACATTTGCAGGTAGGTTTTCAGATACTCCCACTTCCTTCACCCCACTCCCCGCACCCCAGTCAATAAAAACCCGGCCATGGGCGCCCCCAATCCCGGTGACAGTCAGGGTCTTTCCCAGAATAAGCTCTTCAGCGGACATCAGTTCGGGTCGGATGAGGGTCGTTCGGCCCCATTGTCCTTGAGGCCTACAGTGACAGTGTCCCCCACAGTGACAGACTGCAAGTTTTCACAGGCCCTCCCAACCGGCCCACCCACCAAAAGAACTGATGCACTAGGCCCTGGGGCCTTGGATGGGGGGTTCTTCCTCTGCTTCTCTGGGCAAGTGGCGCTGAGATGACCAGTCTGGTTGCAGAAATAAACCTTGCGGGCATCAGATGCAGGCCGGGCGTTGGTAACGGGGACAAGGCCTCCGGAAGGTCGGCTGGCAGGGGCAGGGATGGTGGTTGATGGCTTACCCCCTTTCCAGCTGGCGACGACTGGCTTCTGCACCTCCGGTCTCCGGTTGGCCTAGTAGGTGTCTCTGATCTGTGCTGCTTTATTGGCATCTGGTGACTCCCGATCCATCACAAACTGCCGTACCTCAGTCGGACACAGATGCAGGAACTGGTCTTTCACCATCAGGTCCTTTAACTGCTCAAAGGTGGTCGCTGACAGTCCTTGGATCCACTGCTAAAAGTTGGTTCTGAGCCCATGCACCACATCGCTGTAACTGTTGTGCAGTCCACATTGGAGGTTCCGGAACTTTTTACGGTACACCTCAGCAGTCAGTTGGAACCTCTGGATTAGGGCCTGCTTAATGGCATCATAGTTCCCATCTAGGCCCTGAGGAAGAGCCACAAACACATCCAGAGATTTGCCTCGCAGCCCTGCAGTTAAGTACCGGGCCCACTGGTCCTCAGGCGGCTGGTACTGTCTGCAAACCTTTTCAAAACCTCTCAGAAAGGTGTCGAGGTCGCCGTCCTTTTCCATCACAGGAAAATGCTCTGGACGAGGTTTAAACAGGGTCGCATTGTTGGTGTCACCGTTCTGTGAGGTGGATGGTGAGATCCCGAGTTGGGCCATCTGCAGTTCATGGGCCCTCTGAGCTTGGACCTGCCGCTCAGCTCGCTCAGCATCTCTCTCGGCCTCTCACTGGGCTTGGGCCTCCGCTCGCCACTTGGCAGCCTCCTGGTGCTGCTGAATTACTTTCAGCCGTCCTTCATGATCCTCTGCAGGAAGTTGCTGTAGAGCCATCTGCAGATATGGGTCCACGCTGCCCTGGTCGCTGACGCAGCGTGCGTCTACAGGTGGGACCCCTGCAGCAGTATTGTCCATATCTCGGCTGACCCCTGGCCCTGCTGAGGTCTGGAGAAGGGCTTGCTCTGCCTCCAGTTGCGCCAGTGCAGCAGCCATTTGTTCTTTGTTTTTGCCGAGGGGGTCAATGCCTTTGGTTATACATATTCCAATAAGAGTGTCCTTTTTCTGCTGGCTGTTCCAGAACTCCCCAACTATGACCATGATCACCAAAATACAAATAGAAAAGAAAAAATGAAGAAGGGTAGGGGTGACTGCTACACATACAGTATTGTCTCAGATCTAATAAACACTGAGTTTGATCTTCAAAACTTTTGTGCAGGGTCCAGGTAAGAACCCTGCAAGTTTTTAGCGAGAGGAATGATTGCTCAAACCAGATCGCTAATGTTCTGTGATCCCACCGCTGCCACCAATTGTCAGGAAAACTTGGTCAGACCTTGCAGCCCTCTGGCGCCCCCTTATCCTGCTGGTCAAGCATGGTATTGACCGAGGATAAGCAACAGGGCGCATTTATGTCAACTATTGTGGCACGTGATGTGACAGGACGTATATATACCACCAGTTCCTTCCAGGAACGTATATATACCTCAATCCAGCCACCCTCAACCACAATATCACATAAATACACCGGCTGCTTACGTGTAAGTTCATTGGAAATTGTCCCTATATCTCATCGTGGTGGAGACAGGGTTAAATTTTTGCGGAAAAAAGAAGCACAGTGGATTTTGAAATTAAATACTAGATATCCAACAGGTTTAAATATGAGAAATGAATTAATGTATTTGTATTAATATTCCGGTTATTTCCACCTGCACTATTTTACACTAGCTGATTTCCTGATATATTCATTATAACTATCTGTCTCTAGGTCAATATTATGTGACTTATATTTATCGAGTTATATTTATGGAGTTTGTAATTGTTTGGCAACTTTCCAATTTTATTTTTTTTTTTCCCCTTTAAAATACAGTCAGTTCATTTAGGGTTAAAACTGAGTTTTCTGAGACTCTGGACTCATGTGTAATTGAGCTTCTGAACAAGTGATGTTGGTGGGCTGCTTTCTCCATATGCCTTAAAAGTTTTTCCATTTCAACATTGTATTATGCTATGAATAAGGATCTACGTATCCGAAACGCGTAAGCCTCTGTACGCTTTTATTTGCACCATGGTCTCATGGTTTTAATTTTTTCAAAATAAAGGCTATTTTTTAAGTCACTTTCACGAGTTGCTGGATAACTACCTCTTCATCACTGCCTAATGTCTCCCAGACAGGGATCTTTACAATCCAAGCACCGTGCCTCATGAGAAAGTGGACCGAGCAGGCTGACCCGGGTGAGCTGAAATATTTTTTCTACATTACACATAAATACACCGTATGCTGCCACCACCGATCTCTTAACAGGTGGATCGGGTACCCGTTATGTAACGTGAATTAGCGGGTGAGTCACGTGTTTGCTCGACATAGGACAAGAAGAACGAAGCTGGTAAATAATAATAATTTACTCCCGAAAGTTGGCAGTGTTTACAAAAGATATACAAGATATTATAAAAGAGACAATCTACTATATAATCGGCTTATCCCGTCTGTCTGTCCTTCTGTCCAGGAAATCCCACGTCGCTGATTGGTCCGGCCGTGGCCAATCAGAGACGCGGGAGTTCAGAACTAGATGGCGGCCGTTAGCGGCTCATCTGCCGCACGGAGGTCAGCGGCGATGCAGCCGGGAGATGACCGGCGGTAGCCGGTGATCTCCCGGCTGCTCGTAGCATAAGTACCCCGACCGGCGGCGCCGCTGACCTCCATGCGGCTACCGTCGAGAGATCAGAGGCTAGGGCCGCTGATCTCCCGACGGCAAGTGTGAAGGGAGGACCGGGGAGCGGCGCCGTCGGTCGGGATACTTCTACTGCTCGCAGCCGGGAGATGACCTTCACAGGCAGCGCCGCTCCCCGGTCCTCACTAATACGGTTCGCTGATTGGTCGCGGCCGCCGGCGGCGACTAATCAGCGATTTTGGCGCCAAATTTAAACACGCTCTCCGGTCCTCACTAACACGGCTCGCTGATTGGTCGCGGCGCTAAATTTAATCACCGCTCTGCTGATTGGCGCCAAATTTAAACACCACTCTGCTGATTGCACCCGGTCGGCCGCATACATATTCTAGAATACCCGATAAATTAGAATCGGGCCACCATCTAGTTTACATATATGCATAAAACAGTTATTAAAATAAAAGGGGTAAATAATAGCAAAACCTGCGCCACGAGGTGATGGTCTCAGATTAGGTGTGATTCCTCCACGCAGCGAGGAGTGCTTGCGTCTGACGTCCCTGGGTTGGAATAAGCCAAAATGGACGTTCTGGTTTTAAGTAAGGAGGCAAAACACTAGGACATACCCATGTTGTTTACCTCACACGGGGGCTCGGTTTTGTGAACCAAACCAGCTGCACAAGACATAAAAATCCTTCATCTTTCATATCTTGGTATGGGGAGGGGCCCACATCCAAGATGGATACATCATGTTTGCCGTCACCAATATTCACGAAGATTGATATCAAATATGATATCTCTATGATGTTCAGAAGCTCAGAACCCATTTCCTAGGTTTCTGGTGGTTTCCCAGTTATGAAAGATACACCATCATAACTGGAAAAAGGTGAGCATCCCAAAAATGTGGTCCATGTATTTGTGACAGTCATGTGCATTATTAAACTCGACATTAAAAGTTTGTACAGTTACACAATAGGACTTTGGAGGGGAAATCTAGTGTAGACCAGTATGCTTGCTCTTGGCTGAGGTTTATGGCGGTTATAAAAATTTCTTGTTTGGGGGAAGCAAGAGTAGAGTTCTATGGATGTCCCTTCCAAGTGAACAGGGGGCGGAGATTTAAGACATCTCTGGCTGTCCTTTCAACATTTTTAAAACTAGGACAAAAATACATTTTGCCTGACAACTGCATTGGTTTCTCTTAATAAAACATGTTATCTTTTGAGCTAACCATTAAAGCAAGAGCAGACACTGACAGCTTGAGGCCCCTGCGTAAGAAATGTGTCAGAGTCTCTCACCCTTTTATAACACCCAAGAAAATGAAAAACACATGGCACATATGTAATGCTTTCTAGTCACTACTCATGGACATGCTGCGAGGCTGGGTAGTCAAGAGGTCCGCGGTCAGACACCAAGAGGGCTAGTCATAAACAAAGGGGTAAGGCAAAGGCATAGTCAGGTCAAAGACAAAGGTCAGACTTCCAGAAAGGTAGCGGATCAAGACAGAGGAGCTAGGAAAATGGATAGCTAGAGGCAAGGTTCAAGGTCAGGCAGCAATAGATCTGAGACAAAAGACTCAAGAACAAGACAAACATGCACCACCGAGCTAAGGCTACAACTGACAGTAATAAGAGGCAGACAGCCAGTTTAATAATAATAATAATATTAATAATCTTTATTTATATAGCGCCAACCTTTTTAACAGTGCTTTACAATTCAGCTAGGGTGACACCTGTAGAAAGACCAACACACCTCAGCTCTGATTGGGTGACTGGACTGTCACTCATAATAATGACAGCTTAGCACACCCCTGCACCATACTGGACGGCTGAGCTGTCACTCACCACACTGAGAGGTGAAATTGTGACAACATAAACATCAATTACACAGTAGACATATGCCACATACACGAGTCATACACTAGGCACATGCTACATAGAGACCGGTCACACACTAGTCACATGCCACATAGGGGCCGGTCCTGCACAATCACATAACCAACAATCAAATGCTAGACACATACCCGATTAGCAGCAAACTAGACACATGCCATAGATGAGTCAGGGGCGTAACGATAACTTAAAGGTGTATTCCCATCTCAGAGATCCTATTTCAATATGTACTAAGTGTAATATTAAAGGGGTTGTCCACTACTTTAGATTACCCCCCAATGTATCCCCCCGGGGCCCCTAAGACTTTTTGTAAATACTTTCTGTTGCAGATAATGCCTGTGAGCGGCGCTATCACTGGCCGCTCACAGGCATCACGTGACCCCGCGCTGAAATCACAACAAGTGAGGCATGACTCAGAACTGGGGTCCCCGTGGTGGCTTCTGGGTTGTGGGCGGGGTTAACTGCCATTTTTTCTGTTTAATTACAGATATTTGTAGACATAGCCCCAGATATCAGGGGCCAGGGAGAAAAATATTTTATCTTAATCTTGGTTATTTGCTTAGAAAGCAATCCAGAGTACACCATTTTTCTGCTCCATTTGCTTGTTCTCACTGCAGAATAAAGCCAGATCTATTCCATATTTCAGCGATAAAAATCCAGAAATTTAACCTGAACGTGGAAAATATTGGCCTCCTTTTCCATTCTGTTGCAGTGTGTCGGTCAAGCTATTCACACTAGGTGTCTGTGAAAAATAGTATTACAATTACTGGCCTGCTATTTAAAACAGTGGTTCTCTGTCAGACATAACACCTATAAGATTGTTCCAAAATCAGACATTTCTTCCATTTTCATTCCGTTGCAGTGTGTCGGTCAAGCTATTCACACTAGGTGTCTGTGAAGGATAGTATTAGCAAATTGCAAGCCTGCTATTTAAAACCGTGGTTCTCTGTCAGACATAACACCTATAAGAGTGTTCCAAAATCAGACATTTCTTCCATTTTCGTTCTGTTGTAGTGTGTCGGTCAAGCTATTCACACTATGTGTCTGTGAAGGATAGTATTAGCAAATTACAGGCCTGCTATTTAAAATCGTGGTTCACTGTCAGACATAACACCTATAAGAGTGTTCCAAAATCATATATTTCCTCCATTTTCAATCCGTTGCAGTGTGTCGGTCAAGCTATTCACACTAGGTGCCTGTGAAGGATAGTATTAGCAAATTACAGGCCTGCTATTTAAAACTGTGGTTTTCTGTCAGACGTATCACATAAAACTGTGTTCCAAAATCAGCCATTTCTCGTGAACGTGGAAAATATTGTCCTCCATTAAAAAAGAGCAAGGTGTATGGCAAGGGACGAGGAAGTAGACGTGATGGCGATGGAGCATGCAGAGGCCGAGGCCGAGGATGTGGCCGTGGGCAAGCTGAAATTGTGCCATAACAAACACCAACATCTTGTCGCTCAACCTTCCTTTCCCAATTACTTGGGGACAGCAGAACAACACTATTGAATACAGAGCAGTGTCAAAAGGTTGTTGGATGGATAGCAGATAATGCTTCCAGTCACTTAGCCAACACCACCACCACCATCCTATCTTCCACATCGTCAAGTTTCAGTAGCCGTGAGTCTGGACCGCATATTCCTCACCCTGATCCTCCTTCCTCCCACCATGCCGAGTGCCCAGAGACAACTGAGCCCACACTTGGACACTCGGTAGAGTTGTTCACTTTTCCATTTGTAGATTCAGGCCTCTCGCCCAGCCAGCTTCAAGTGAGTGAAGAGGAGAACGCGTGTAGCGATGCCCAAATATTGGATCAGCCACGGTCACATGAAGGTGATGGTGGGAAAGTGCAATTACTGTCGCAAGAGGTGGAGGATGATGATGATGAGACACAATTGCCAGAAAGTCAGGAGGAGGACCAGGGTGCGGAAGTGGAAGATGAGGTGGTGGATGATATAGTAACTGACCCAACCTGGCAGGGGGACATACAGAGCGAGGACAGCAGCACAAAGGGGGAGGGAGGCGTAGCACCACAACAGACAGGAAGAAGCAGCGTGGTGGCCACAGACACAAGGTGGGAAAGCGTTCCTTGCAACACCAACACGATGGAAGTTGCCAGTACAACTGTTAGGTCTTCCCGAGTCTGGTTATTTTTTAAAGACTCTACAGATAACCTCAAAAAGGCCATTTGCACCACTTGCCAGGCAGGCATCAGAAGGGGTAGGAAAACTGGCAGCCTGACCACCACCAGTACAATCAGGCACATGGCAGCAAAGCACCCGACTAAGTGGGCCGAACCCCAGGGTCCAGCAACAGTGTCCGCGGGTGCTTGTTCCGCTGTTGTGCATGCACGCCAATCCCCTGTCCATAGCACATCCCAAGATGCCTCCCGCCCTGCACCTGTCATTGAACACTCTCAACTAGCACCATCAGCAAGCACGTCCACGTCCTTGTCTCAGCGCAGCGTTCAGTTGTCCCTACCCCAATCCTTGGAACGCAAGCGCAAATACGCAGCTAATGCTCCACAGGCCATACTACTAAATTCACACATTTCGCGAATGCTTGAGCTCGAAATGTTGCCTTTTAGGCTCGTGGAGATGGAATCTTTCCGCAACCTGATGGCGGCAGCTGTCCCTTGGTACTCAGTCCCCAGACACCACTATTTCTCCTGGTGTGCTGTCCCTGCATTACACGAGCACGTGTCCCACAATATTAGACGTGCCCTCAACAACGCAGTTACTGGAAAAGTCCACCTAACCATGGACACATGGACAAGTGTTTGTGGGCAGGGACGGAACATCTCGCTGACGGCACACTGGGTTAATATAGTGGAAGCAGGGAACCAGTCGGACCTTGGGACGGAACACGTCCTCCCAACGCCGAGGATTGCGGGTCCTGGGTCAATCAGGGTTGTCCCCACATTTTACAGCTCCTGCACCTCCTCCTCCTCCTCTTCAGCCCCCATCTCCAAAATGACCACATCAGTCGCAAGCTGGAAGCACTGCAGCACTGCCTCAGCCAAGCGACAACAGGCTGTGCTGAAGCTAATATGCTTAGGTGACAAACCACACAACGCTGAAAAGTTGTGAATAGCTCTGAAACAGCAGGCAGATCTGGGGCTGACAACGCTGAACCTAAAGCCTCCACGATTCCTCTGTGCCTTATACAGAAATTATTGGGTATCCAAGTTGGACATGTTGCATGAACTGGCTCTCTATGCCTTGGAGGTTCTAGCCTGCCCTGCCGCTAGCATTTTGTCAGAGAGGGTTTTTAGTGCCGCCGGTGGAATTATAACCAATAGGCACATCCGTCTGTCAACTGAAAATGCTGACAGGCTGACTCTTATAAAAATGAACAAGGGGTGGGATTTCTCAACACCACCAAATGATAGCAGCGTAACATAAACTCAAATACAGCGTCTTTTTTGGGGGAGGTCTAACTCTATTCCCATGCACCTCTGTCTTCACACCCAGACATGGGTACACGCTTCCTGATTTTGTCTATGTGCTCTGTCCTCCTCCTCCTCCACATCCTCATCCTTCACCACCATATCACCACCATATGAACCATATCAACGTCTCTTGCAAGGGACATTGGAGTTCCTCCAAATTTTTGGCAGCCCTGTTATTGGGGTTTTTCCAAAATTTTGGCAGCCCTTGCAGTCACAGCATGTGCATTACCACTATAGGAGACCCACTTCTTTATAATGGGAACATTTTTTTTTTACTGAGACCCACCTCTATGTCTCTTCAAAGGGGTATTGGGTTGCATCCAAATTTTTGGCAGCCCTTGCAGTCACTGCATACGCAATAACAGCATAGGAGACCCACTCATTAATAATGGGAACAGCAAAGCATAGCCGGCTGATGGCTCTCTAACAATAACGAGGGCCGACTGCTTTCCCTTTAAGAATAGTAAGGCGGTAAAAATAGTGTTTGTTACTTTCATAATTCCCTCCTTCATAAATGAAGCAAGATGTGTCTGATGATGTTTCACGCACCACATGGCCAGATAAGGTTGTAAAATGTTAAAATGACATTTCCTGGTGAATGCATTTGTCTTAGTTGAAAGCAATGCAAAAGTGCAAAAACGCATCAAAAACACTTCATGTGAACATAGCCCAAGGTGTGGAGGAGCATTTATGTTTTTGGTTATTTTTTTTGCCTTATATACAAGTCATTATCCTGGAAAGGATGTTCCTTAACATATTTCCAAGGAAAATCCATTTTGGTTTAGTTTTTGAATGTTTTATTGTGAGTCCGTAAAAGTGGCGTAATACTCTGACAATGTTGTTGACAGCAGTGACCTGGGAGTCAGAAATGCTTCCAGGGGTCTTCCCCAAGATGTTCCCATGTCATCTGAGCACTGTTCCCATCGATTTGGACAATTTCAAGGCCCTCATCAGACCTCCGGGGTGAGCCGCCGGAAAAATGCTTGAGTTTCCCATAGACTTACATTGGGCTTGTTACTCGGACCGAGCACTTGAGCATTCCAATTTTTCGAATCGAACAACGACTACCCGAGCATTTTAGTGCTCGCTTATCACTAATAATAACATCTAAATAGTTAACAGCAGCTGCACCTGTGGCTGTTAAACACAGATGCTGGCCATTTAAATTAGCTAGAATCTGCCACACATATAGTGGGCTCAACTCCTCAGCCCGCTACACACACACCTGTCCAGCTTCATGACAGATATATCTGTAATGGGGTGTTAAGATGTTAAATTAGACAAAAAAGTTCATTATATCTCTATTTTCTGAGCTTCTGAAAAAAATCAGTTCTTTTCTATAAAAGCACTAACTTTATTACTATGAGGACGTCTTGAAAAGGTCTGTTGCCATAACGAATTTATTTCACACAATCCCAGTTTGATGAGTCCCCAAGAATCATTTACATACAGTAGGTATATAAGTGTATATACAGTATGTAAACCTTTTTAGTTAGTAATTTTCAAATATCTTTTCAGAAGTTGCACTTGTTGGTTACATTTGTTTGCCAAAACAGCTAATCTCAATTTAATAAGCAATGGTATATAATTATCACATCAAATACAAATGTATAATAAATACAAAAAAATAAATTGCAGTATATTATTAATATACAGAAATATTTAAAACAAACATGATCAGATTTCTGCCCATCATAAATTTTCTCCAGTATCTACATCTTTGAGAAGCTAATGGAATTCGTGCCACCGAGTAGGAATTGTGAAGTTAATTAACAAAACTGTCACTCGATTTATGCTGCCAAGTTTTACATCTTGGCAGCATGAAAGAACAGAAAAGTAAAACAAATCATTCAGAAATGTGTGATCACATCTTTTTCTATATTGAATAATCTCATTCAATTTTGATAGGTCACAATGACTTTACACAGAAGTTGTTATATTTTCTTGTTAATCAAGATTATTTTAGTATTAACATATATCAGCGAAGATCATTTAAGCAAGCAGAAAAACTGTTGTAAAGACGTTGTATTCCAAAAATGTATTCTTTGTACATGTAGATCCTATTACGCTATGGTTCTTAAAGGAAGACTATGCATATAAATAATATCCACTTTCTTTTCTTAACAAAAATAAAATTTGCATTATGTATTTATAAAGAAAAGTTAAGGCCCAAACTATTGGAGTATGTAGCCATGTGGCATAGTGTCACAGTGACCAAATGAGTGCATGCAAGCAACAGAAATCAGCTACAAAAAGACAGGAAAATTTCAGGAGGTACAGCAAGTATTTTTCAGAGTTCTTTTTTTCTCAATGGGTTGTGTGGTTAATATGTATCTATTATCACATAAGGGATCATATCTATAAATTATTAAAAATTGTACAATTACATATTTATATATTTTGTATTTTAACTTAATTTTCTTATGAATTATAGTATGTTTTCAATATTTAAAGCAGCCTTTTATACAAAACATTTTGTTAACCCTTTTGCGCCAGAGCCTGTTTTTGCCTTCGTGACCAGGCCAATTAATTTCAATTCTGACCAATGTCAAGTTAGGAGGTAATAACTCTGGAACGCTTCAACAGATCCCACTGATTCTGAGAATGTTTTTTCGTGACATATTGCATTTCATTATAGTGGTAACATTTCTTGAGTACGACTTTTGTTGAAAATTTTAAAAATTTTGCAATTTTCAAACTTCTAATTTTTATGCTCTTAAATGAGAGTTATGTCACACAAAATAGTTCATAAATAATATTTACCACATGTCTACTTTACATCAGCACAATTTTTGAAACATAATTTTTTTTTATTAGGAAGTTAGAAGGGTTAAAAGTTGACCAGCGATTTCTCATTTTTACAGCAAAATTTACAAAACCATTTTTTTAGGGACTACATCACATTTAGGCTGCGTGCCCACTATGCATTTTTTAAGCGTTTCCGCAGCGGCAATTCAGCCGCGAAAACGCTTAAAAAACGCTTGGTAGAAGGTCTGCAATGTTCTCCAATGATAATCCGCATGTGCTGTGCACATGCTGCGAAAATTTCCGCAGTATGTCCATTAATATTGCGGACACTCAGCGTAATTGCCGCCATGGACTTGCATTGAATCGCTTAATATCCGCATGACTACATGTCCACATGCGGATATTAAGCGATTCACTGTGCGGATGGTACCCGGGTCTGGAGAAGAGGAGACTCTCATCCAGACCAGGGTACCATAGTACCTGTAAAAAAGAAGAATTTATAAAAAAAGAAAAACATTATACTCACCTTCTGATAGCCCCCGGTCTCCTGTACAGTGTGTCCCCGGCGGCTCGCCATGGTGTAAAAGGACCTTCCATGAGGTCATTTAGTCATGTGACAGGTCACGTGACCGCTGATGTCAGTGGTCGCGTGACCTGTCACATGACTACATGATGTCATAGAAGGTCCTTTTACACCACCGCGAGCCACCGGGGAGACCGAAGAAGAAGACCGGGGACCATCGGAAGGTGAGTATAATGTTTTTTTTTATTTTTAACCATTTTATTCTTTTTTTTAACTATTAACTTGGTCACAAGTTATGCTGGTTGCATGGATTTATATAGTGTGACCAAGTTGTCAAGCACTTTTCTAAGTGATGCTAAAATCGGTGGGAAAAGCGCTTGACAACCCGCATGCGAAATCGCATGTGCAAAACGCGTGACAAATGCTTGTCCCTGGCTGAAAAAATGCATGTAAAATCCGCATGCGTTTTTTCTGCCAGGGAGATGCAGAAATGCTCAGGAGAAATCCGAAGCATTTCTGCATTGTGGGCACTTAGCCTTAAAGTGACTTATCTATATGACAGAAAATACTCAAAAGTTACACCATTCTAAAAACTGCACCCCTCAAGGTGCTCAAAACCACATTCAAGAAGTTTATTAACCCTTCAGGTGCTTCACAGGAATTATTTGAATGTGGAAGAAAAAATGAAAGTTTTACTTTTTCCCACAAAAATGTTACTTTGGCCCCAAATTTTTCACTTTCACAAGGGTAACAGGAGAAAATGCACCATAAAATTTGTTGTGCTATTTCTCCTCGGTACGCTGATACCCCATAAGTGGTGGAAAACTACTGTTTGGGTGCACGGCATGGCTCGGAAGGAAAGGAGCACTATTTGAGTCTTGGAAAATTGGCTGCAATCAATAGCAGACGCCAAGGCCGCCATCAGGGCATTACTGCCCTTACTGCTGTATGGGAACCCTGGGAGCAGCAGTACAGAGGTAGGGCCCCTCTTCTTGTGCTTCTGCTCACCACTTTGGCTGCCTTACCGGAGCTCCGCAGCTCCGCTCCCCCTTCCCCATCATTTGCAGCCCCCCTTGCTCCATCATTTACAGCTCCCCCTCATACCATCACTTGCAGTCTCCCGACCTCATCTATTTAATTCATTTTAGAAAGAAAAAGGAAAAAAAAGTTTGATCATACTTACCATCAACCGGAAGGCTTAGCTCGGCTTATGGTGTCCTGTCAACGGCACTGTGTGCTTTCATGGAGCTCCGCAAGTACGCCCCGTCACCTGACCAGAAGTCAGGAGAACTAGTATGAGGGAGCAGGAGCTGTGCAGCTGCGGAGCTCCGTGAAAGCACACAGCGCCGTTGACAGGACACCACAAGCTGAGCTAAGCCTTTCGGTTGATGGTAAGTATCGTCAAACTTTTTTTTTCCATTTTCTTTCTAAAATGAATTAAATAGGTGAGGTAAGGAGACTGCAAATGATGGTGTGAGGGGGGCTGTAAATTATGTAGTGAGGGGGGCTGTGAGTGAGGGGGGGCTGTAAATTATGGAGTGATGGGGGGCTGTAAACAATGGAGTGCGGGGGGCTGTACATTATGGAGTGAGGGGGCCTGTAAGAGATGGAGTGAGGGTGGGCTGTAAATTATGGAGTGAGGGGGGCTGTAAGTGATGGAGTGAGGAGGTGTTGTAAATGATGGAGTGAGGGGGGCTGTAAGTGATGGAGTAAGGGGGGCTCCAAATGATGGGGAAGGTGGATGCAAATGATGGAGTGAGGGGGGACGAGGGACTGCAATTGATGGAGTGAGGGGGGGACAAGAAACCGCAAATGATGGAGTGGTGGAGTGGGGGGGAACGAGGGATTGCAAATGATAGAGTGGGGGCGGCTGCAAATAATGAAGTGGGGGGGCTGCAAATGAGGGAGCAAGGGGGGCTGCAAATGATGGAGCTAGGGGGGCTGCAAATGATGGGGGAAGGGGGATGCAAATGATGGAGTGAGGGAGGACGAGGGACTGAAAATTATGGAGCAAGGGGGGAACAAGGGACTGCAAATGATGGTGGAGGGGGAGTTGCAAATGATGGAGTGAGGGGGAACGAGGGACTGCAAATGATGGAGTGAGGGCGGAACAAGGGACTGCAAATGGAGTAAGGGGGACTGCAAATGATGGAGAGAGGGGAAGGGGGACTGCAATTGATGGGAGTGAGGAGGAGGGTGACTGCAAATGATGAAGTGTGGGGGAGGGTGACTGCAAATGATAAAGTGAGAGAGGAAGGGTAACTGCAAATGATGGAATGAGGGTGAATTGGGGACTGCAAATGATGAAGTGAGGGGGGGACAGCTAATGATGAAGTGAGGGGGCAAGGGGGACTGCAAATGATGACGTGAGGGGGTACTGCAAATGATGAAGTGGGGGGACTGCAAATGATGAAGTACAGAGTGAGGGTGTTGAGGTTGCAGGAGTGTGACTGAATTGGCAGAAAGCGTATGGGTGCTAACTAATTTATATATTAGGTGGGGAAAGTGGCTATTTATAGTTAGTAGGAGCTCAGTGGTCGATTACAATTTATATTTGGAATGGTGGGTTGCATAATAACTAATGATATATTAATGGTGGGTGCACGTCTGTATTCAGCTGAGTAGAAGGGGAAAAAGTGGGGAATGTGCTCTAGATAACTGTTATTTTATGCACAGACGAGTCCTGGCTGGAAGAAGTGATGGTGGTCTGCACTGGATGAAAAAGAAAAGCGAAGATGAAGGACTACAATTAGAGACGCCACTGTGTTACCTGTACACTTACACTATACACTATATATAGAGCTCCCATGTATAATGTCACTGGTGATCCCTGTATTACCTGTACACTGACACTATACACTAAATACTATGTACAGAGCTCCTGTGTACAATATCACTGGTGTTCAAAGTATTACCTGTACACTATATACAGAGCTCCTGTGTATATCACTGATGTTCACTGTATTACCTGTACACTATACATTATATACAGAGTTCCTGTGTATAATATCACTGGTGATCCCTGTATTACCTGTACATTGACACTATATACAGAGCTCCCGTGTATAATGGCACTTATGTTAATATTAGTATTGTGTTTTTTTATTAGTGATCAGTATTGTAATGTTCGGTCACTATGTGGTGGTAATATGTGGTCTGTTTAGAACCAGTCTGATCACTGTCAGTTTTCGTTCCTGTTTTTTTCAATGATGTCTGTCGTCATATTATCATTCAAGTCAAAAGTAATGCTGTTGCTAAAAGTAATTCTGTCTGTTTTGGGGTTTAGCATCCTGTGTTCTTTGAGTTGTCACTGCATCCAACAAAGATTCCTTCTACTGCTCTGTTTTGGAGTTCAGTGTGTTTTTTGCTTCTGGAAAATAATCATATTTTCTGCAACCAAAAACTCATGTCTTTTACAGTTGGCTGTCTTACAGTGCCAAAGTTTATATGCAGTTTTCTCCATTATTCTAGAGATGAGCCTGTTTTGAAAATAGGTTGCTGTTACTGAGCCTTCACCCCAATATTTTTCAGTTAGTCCAGAATTTGTCAGCATTAATCATATCTTTGCAGTCATGGTTCTGTTCTGCAGAAACTTGTTACTTGTCTTCGTTACATAGTCTTTTTGTTTCTCAAAAATCTTCACTTAAATAGTCATCACTAAAGGTCATTGACTACATTGTGAGGCAGCAGGTATATAGTTTCTATGAACAACACGTTACTGTGTATTAAGCCAAATGGTCATGAATTTCTGGTCTGATTCTCTTTAGAAAATGGTGCTTTAGTAGCCTTTGGATTTTATGCGGTTTTCACATTTTACAGTATTTTGACAACTAGACACTATGAGATCCTTTATCAAGTCCCTTTGTTGCAGCTCCTTAATGCTTTCCAGATGTCTTTGACATGCCATGTGCGGATACAGTCATTTTGTCCATGTGTGCTGTCTTATTTGTTTTTTTACAGTTTTGAGATTATATAATTGCTTATTAGCTTTGACATTACATATTTTCTACCCAGGATAGCACGTATTACCTTGGAACTTTACAGTGAGCCCTTTAACTGTTATACAATTTGCAGATAACAGTCCTCCTTCTAGAACAGAAATATACAATATGTCTTTTAATGTCCATTTTTACTGGGGTTCATGAGGATTCCATGTGCAGTTCTATCTGCTTTTTTTATTCTGTTTCCATCAGTAAAATAGATTGTTTCCTTCCTTAAGTCAAGTTCTGTGATAAAGAGTCAATGCACCAAAAGTTGTAGTGTGTGATTATTTCTCACTCGTACAAGTCATGAATGGATAGTAACATTTCCACTTTAAACTTCCATACCTGCTATCATTATCTAGTTCGGAGAATGTAAAATGTAGACTCTTAGCTACTGATTTTTTTCCTCTCCTTTGTATATGTATACCGAATGTCTAAAGAGGCATTTATACTGCAAGATAATCATGTATGAGCGTTGTTGAAAGTGCTCATTTAGCGATTGTCTTGTAAACAGGCTTTCAATCACTTGATGAGCAATGCAAAATACTCATTTATCAGGTGAAAGTATCTTTTGTGCAGCGTAAAATATCATCGTTCTCGGCGGTGCTTAATCCTGTGTAAACAGGACTCACTCTGCTGATTACTATGGCAGTCTATGCACATTAAGCGATAAAGTATAGACTGCTCAGTGTACATCGTTTGCTCTCGGTCTGCCTGTGTAAACAGTCACTCAAACCACCGTCAATCGATAAAAGTTTACCAATTGGCAGTCGTATGGTAAATGGACCTGTGTAAATGGACCTTTATTTGTATACAAGGGATAAGAAGTTGAACCTCTGGAAGATTCCTTATGTCAGTCTGCTCATCAAGATGTGATCTGCTCTTTCTTTGTAAGGCTATGTGCCCACGATGCAGAAATACTCAGGATTTTTTCCTGAGCATTTCTGCATCTCCCCTGGCAGAAAAAACGCATGCGGATCGTACATGCGGATTGTACATGCGGATTTTACATGCGTTTTCCTGCCAGGGACATGCGGAAGTGAAGCGTTCTTCACGTGCATTTCCGCATGCGGGTTGACAAGCGCTTTCCAAGAGATTTTAGCATCACTTGGAAAGTGCTTGACAACTTGGTCACACTATATAAATCCATGCAAACGGCATGGATTTATATAGTGTGACCCCAAAGAATGTCAGAAAATAAAAAAATAAATCTATACTTACCTTCTGATGGCCCCCGGAGTCTTGCTTCGCTCCGTCCTGGCTGCCGGCAGCTCGCGGTACACTGAAGGACCTGCCGTCACATGACTATGACGACAGCGCAGGTCCTTCAGTCCACCGCGATCTGCCGGCAAGTGAAGACAAGGAGACCAGGGGCCATCAGAAGGTAAATATAATATATATTTTTTTTTTTTTTCAGGTTCTATGGTACCCGGGTCCGGAGGAGAGTCTCCTCTCCTCCACACCCGGGTACCATCCGCACATTGAAACGCTTGGATTCTGCATGTACAGATGCAGTGATGCGGATTACATGCGTTCCAATGCAAGTCAATGGCGGCGATAACGCCGCGCTTCCGCAAAATAATTGGTAGTGCTGCGTTTTTTTCCGCAATGATAACCTGATGCGGAAATTTCTGCAGCATTTCCACAGCACATGTGGATTATCATTGGGGAACATGGCAGGCCTTCTACCATGCGTTTTTTAAGCGTTTCTGCAGCGTTTTTGTTGCTACGGAAATGCTTAAAAAACGCATCGTGGGCACACAGCCTTACTATAGTCGAGGCGAGAGGTGAGCAATTATTTTTCCTGAGGGGCCAGATTAGAGACCATGATTGTTGTGGAGGGCTGAATATAATTCTACTTATTTTATATTCATTTTTAGAATTTAATATTGAACAGAATTAAGTCTTGTTGACTTGCTGCTACTGCTAATACATGTTACAATAGGGCTTATGGTAACATGTTCCATCACAAAAGAATTAGGTCAGCACTATTATACTTTCTATGTACGATATAATAGGCAATATTCACACTATAAGGGTTGGTGCTCTGTGGAAGTTAGTAAAGTACTTCACGAAAAGAGGTATATTCACAGCACTCACCACATGAATCTTCATCCACAGTTTCAGTTTTTTTACATGAGGTGCATACAAGATATACAGTAGATTACAGGATACAAGTGTGCAATAGTAGCCAGCAGCTGACGATCATTTCATGTCCTCAGACGCTTTTTCTAAACTTACTGGGAACCCACGTAACAGCGTTTATAATCCCTGCTGCAACTAATCAAGTAATACAACATTTAAAAAGACATAAATACAAAGAATACAAAAAAAAAATAATTAATCCAAAAACATTGCAATACACCACATATAACACAATCTTCATAATATTATACATTGTAATTGATTAATATTAGATCTTTATTACAAAAATGGAGAAAGATAATTTCTTTCATTCAGTCTACATGGTCCTATTGCCCCTGTCTTAATCATCCATGATTTGCATCACAATAATGCAGTGTAATGTGTATTATTCCGAAGATTATGTTATATGTGATGCATTGTGATGTTCTATTTTTCTATTTATTTTTCTTTTAGTATCCTTTGTATTTTGTCTTTTTAAATGTTGGATTGAATGATTGATTAGTGCAGCAGGGAATATAAGAGCAGTTACAGTACATTGTGAAAGTATTTGGCCCCCTTGAACTTTTCTACCTTTTGCCACATTTCTGGCTTCAAACATAAAGATATAAAATTCTAATTTTTTGGGGAAGAATCAACAACAAGTGGGACACAATCGTGAAGTGGAACCAAATTTATTGGATATTTTAAACTTTTTTAGCAAATTAAAAACTGAAAAGTGGGGCGTGCAATATTATTCGGCCCCCTTGAGTTAATACTTTGTAGCGCCACCTTTTGCTGCGATTACAGCTGCAAGTCGCTTGGGGTATGTCTCTATCCATCTGCCTGGTGAGTTCCTTGGTCTTCATGATGCTCTCTGCACTTGAAACAGAACCCTGAGACTATCACAGAGCAGGTGCATTTATACGGAGACTTGATTACACACAGGTGGATTCTATTCATCATTGCCAGTCATTTAGGACAACATTGGATCATTCAGAGATCCTCACAACTTCTGGAGTGAGTTTGCTGCACTGAAATTAAAGGGGCTGAATAATATTGCACGCCCTACTTTTCAGTTTTGAATTTGTTAAAAAAGTTTAAAATATCCAATAAATTTCGTTCCACTTCACGATTGTGTCCCACTTGTTGTTGATTCTTCCCAAAAAAATTTGAATTTTATATCTTTATGTTTGAAGTCAGAAATGTGGCAAAAGGTAGAAAAGTTCAAGGGGGCCAAATACTTTCACAATGCACTGTACGTGGGTTCCCAGTAAGCTTTGAGAAAGTGTCTGAGGATGAATACTGATCATCAGGTGCTAGCTTTTGTTGCACACTTGTGTCCTGCAATCTATATTTACTTATTTATTTTATTCACTTATATAGCGCCATTAATTACACAACGCTTTACAGACATTATGGACACTGTCCCCATTGGGGCTCACAATCTACATTCTCTATCAGTATGTCTTTGGAGTGTGGGAGGAAACTGGAGAACCCGGAGGAAACCCACACAAACATGGGGAGAACATTCAAACTTTTTGCAGATGTTGTCCTTGGTGGGATTTCAACCCAGGACCCCAGCGCAGCAAGGCTGCAGTGCTATCCACTGAGTCACCGTGCTGCCCGCTATCCTGTATGCACCTTACATAAATAAAGGGAAACTTTGGATGAATACCCAAGTGACAAAAACTCAAGATGTTCAGATAGCGCCACTTGCAGTGTCCTGCTAAGTAGTAACTATTGCTATAACTTTACCATTCAGAAGCATGGAGCACATTGTACAGCCATATTGAGCAATATGGATGTGAATACTGCACTGGGGTGCGATAAACACTTACTATAAAGAAGCACTGTCCGCTGGTCTGTGCTACCCTCTCTTACCGTGGTCCTACCCTTTTGCTTCTGTATAGAGTTCAATATGCAGCTGTAACCTGATCTTTCAGAGAGCTGGCAGTCCATCCTGTTTTCCCTAAATTGGTTTTTAGCTGTTTTTCAGAGTGAATGATGAGTTTAGAAAGCAAGTTGGAGGGGAAAAAGTGGAGTAAAAAAATGTCTTTGATAAGATAAATTGCAAAATTATTTATATGCTTCTGTGATTGAATTATGCAAAGCTTGTTGAAACCACAATGGGAATTTAAATTATTACTTTGAGTAATTTTTCTTTTATACCAATCTGTTACACGTCCTTCTGCATATATAATTCAGCTGGTCTTTACTAATGCCATGGTTCCTTTTAACCTGAAAATACATGGGGCATGTCTCTCCACTATGGTGACCCCCTGAGAATTATTTGGCTTTATGTTCTCTTTAGGAGACCATTTCAATTACCATAACTTTCTGAATGATGAAATTTGCATGGAATATACCACACACTTTCTCCACTGGAGGGGATGAAACGAATATCACAGTTGATGCAGATTATTACACAGTTAGTGTCATACACATAATGTATAATAAACTGATAATCTATTAGCTAATTTAGGAGAATATAGTAGAGTGGATAATCATGTCTGTTACCACTGCAAAATAAATAAATGTCTAGTCGGCACTTGTATTAGTTCAATGGAGGTGCTCAGTAGTAGGCGTCAATCCAGAAGACACTAGTGGAGGAACTTGGCACAGAAATGGACTTGCGATTAAAGCCGGAATTTTATTGGTAAGTCAGTACTAGAGATGAGCGGTGTTCGACTAGAACTGTTCGCCAATCTCAAATTCGAGCTGTTTTGGGCGGTGTTCGAGTTGTTCGACGAACCCGAACGATTTGCAAAAAATTCGGCTGTTCGAGGTTATGTTCGATAACTGTTCGTGCACCAAAAGCGTGTCCTGCATGTCTGGCGCTATTTAGAGCACCAATCATGCAGGGATTGTCTGCCACTCACTGTAATGCCACAGCCATGGTGGTTGTGGCATTACAGTGATTGCCCAAATCGATCGGAACAGTGCTCACAGTGAAACATGAAAAGCCGGCAATTCAGCAGCGGCATACACCGGTACCTGACAATTTAGAACCGAAAGAATAGAGCTTCACACATAGATTAGATAGATATAAACATGTCAGCCACATATATACGAAGTACAGTGAAAGTGCTGCTTACTGTACTTGCCATTTAGCGTAAAGGATTTATCAAAAAAAATAATAGTGTTTTCATGCACCGTCTCTTTAAAAAAGCCGGCCGGCAATTCAGCAGCGGTACCCGACAATTTAGAATAGAAGGAATAGAGAATCACACATAGATTAGATAGATAGAAACATGTCAGTCACATATATATGAAGTACAGTGACAGTGTTGCTTACTGTACTTGTCATTTAGTGTAAAGGATTTATTTAAAAAAATAATAGTGTTTTCATGCACCGTCTCTTTAAGAAAGCCGGCCGGCAATTCAGCATCTGTACCCAACAATTTATAACAGACAGAATAGAGCTTCACACATAGATTAGATAGATAGAAACATGTCAGTCACATATATATGAAGTACAGTGATAGTGTTGGTTACTGTACTTGTCATTTAGTATTAAAATAAAGGATTTATTATTAAAAAAATTGGCGTGGGGTTCCCCTTAATTTTAGTCTCTAGCGGAGGTTAAGCAGACAGCTGGGGCAGATGTTTGAAGCCTGGGAAGGGGGTAATACCCACGGAGCTTCCCAGGCTACTAATATCAGCCCCCAGCTGAATACATAGCCTTTACTAGCTATTAAAATGGGGGACCCCCCCAAAAAATGACGTGGGGTCCCCCCTAATTTAATAGCTAGCAAAGGCTAGGCAGACAGCTGGGGGCTGATATTAATAGCCCAGGAAGGGAGCCATGAATATTGGCCCCCTCCCAGGCGAGACACACCAGCCGTCAGCCGCCCCAGAAATGGCGCATTCATAGGATGCTCCAATTCTGGCACTTAGCCTCGCTCTTCCACGCTGCCCTGGTGCGGTGGCAGGGGGTAATAGGGCTGGGGTTGATGTCAGCTTATAATGCCAGCTGACATCAAGCCCAGGTTAGTAATGGAGAGGCGTCTATAAGACACCCCCATTACTAACCCCATAGTGAAAGTTAAAAAAAACACAAACACCCAGAATAAAGTCCTTTAATTGAAATAAAGACACAATTCTTTATTGTTCTAAATTAAACCATAATTACCATGACGCCCATTCCAGCTGAAGCCAACGATCTCCTGTAATAAAAATAAAATAATAAAGCAACCTCATCCTTACCTTTCCATGGTTCCCACGACAGCTTCAGCTCTGCTACATCGAGATGACAGGCTGGACCGTAGCAGAACGCCGCCATCCAGCCTGTCATCCCGCAGACACTGAGAAGAGCAGGCTTGCTTGCGCTCCACATTGTCTCTCTGTGACGGCATAAAGATGAGCCGAGGTCATGTCCAATGTACTCGGCTCACCTCATGCACGTCACTTACAGCGTGGGAGAATTCTCACGCTGAAGCGCTGAGTGCAGGAGAATTTTCCCACGCTGTCAGTGAGGTGCATGAGGTGAGCTGAGTTCATTGGACATGAGCTCACCTCATGCACGTCACTGACAGCGTGGGAGAATTCTCCTGCACTCAGCACTTCAGCGTGAAAATTTTCCCACGCTGTCAGTGACGTGCATGAGGTGAGCCGAGTTCATTGGACATGACCTCGGCTCATCTGGATGCCGTCACAGAGAGACACTGAGGAGCGCAAGCATGCCTGCTCTTCTCAGTGTCTGCGGCATGACAGGCTGGATGGCAGCGTTCTGCTGCGGTCCAGCCTGTCATCTCGATGTAGCAGAGCTGAAGCTGTCGTGGGAACCATGGAAAGGTAAGGATGAGGTTGGTTTATTATTTTTCTTTTATTGCAGGAGATCGTTGGCTTCAGCTGGAATGGGTGTGATGGTAAGTATAGTTTAATTTAGAACAATAAAGAATTGTGTGTTTATTTCAATTAAAGGACTTTATTCTGGGTGTTGTGTTTTTTTTAAATACTTTACTAGAAATTCATGGCGGTCATGTCTAATACTGGCGTGACCCCATGAATTTTGGGCTTGGGGCCAGCTGATAATACCAAGCTGGCCCTAACCCCTTTATTACCCAGTGAGCCACCGCACCAGGGCCCTGGATGAGTTGGGTACAGCGCCAGAAGATGGCGCTTCTATGAACGCGCCATTTTCTGGGGTGGCTGCGGACTGCAATTTGCAGCGGGGGGGGCCCAGAAAGCTTGGGCCTCCCTGCGCTGCAGATTCCAGCCCACAGCTGCCTAGTTGTACCTGGCTGGACACAAAAATAGGGCGAAGCCCCACGTATTTTTTTTTTAATTATTTCATGAAATTCATGAAATAATTAAGAAAAAAAGGCCTTCCCTATATTGTTGTGTCCGGCCAGGTACAAATAGTCAGCTGGTGGTTGGGGGCAGCCCGTTCCTGCCTGCTGTACCTGGCTGGACACAAATATAGTGCGAAGCCCCACTTCAATTTTTTTAAATTATTTCAGGAAATTCATGAAATAATTAAAAAAAAATTGACGTGGGGCTTCGCACTATATTTGTGTCCAGTCAGGTGCAGCAGGCAGGAACGGGCTGCCCCCAACCACCAGCTGCCTATTTGTACCTGGCCGGACACAACAATATAGGGAAGCCCTTTTTTTCTTAATTATTTCATGAAATAATTTAAAGAAAATTGATGTGGGGCTTCGCCCTGTTTTTGTGTCCAGCCAGGTACAACTAGGCAGCTGGGGGCTGGAATCCGCAGCGCAGGGAGGCCCAAGCTTTCTGGGCCACCCCTGCTGCAAATTGCAGTCCGCAGCCACCCCGGAAAATGGCGCGTTCATAGAAGCGCCATCTTCTGGCACTGTACCCAACTCATCCAGGGCCCTGATGCGGTGGCTCACTTTGTAATAAAGGGGTTAGGGCCAGCTTGGCATTATCAGCTGGCCCTAAGCCCAAAATTCATGGGGTCACGCCAATATTAGACATGACCACCATGAATTTCTAGTAAAGTATTTAAAAAAAACACAACACCCAGAAAAAAGTCCTTTAATTGAAATAAACACACAATTCTTTATTGTTCTAAATTAAACCATACTTACCGTCACGCCCATTCCAGCTGAAGCCAACGATCTCCTGAAATAAAAGAAAAATAATAAAGCAACATCATCCTTACCTTTCCATGGTTCCCATGACAGCTTCAGCTCTGCTACATCGAGATGACAGGCTGGACCGCAGCAGAACGCTGCCATCCAGCCTGTCATCCCGCAGACACTGAGAAGCGCAGGCTTGCTTGCGCTCCACAGTGTCTCTCTGTGAGGGCATCCAGATGAGCCGAGTTCATGTCCAATGAACTCGGCTCACCTCATGCACGTCACTGACAGCGTGGGAAAATTCTCCTGCACTCAGCGCTTCAGCGTGGGAGAATTCTCACACTGAAGCGCTGAGTGCAGGAGAATTCTCCCACGCTGTCAGTGACGTGCAGGAGGTGAGCTGAGTTCATTGGACATGAGCTCACCTTATGCACGTCACTGACAGCGTGGGAAAATTCTCCTGCACTCAGCGCTTCAGCGTGGGAGAATTCTCACGCTGAAGCGCTGAGTGCAGGAGAATTCTCCCACGCTGTCAGTGACGTGCAGGAGGTGAGCTGAGTTCATTGGACATGAGCTCACCTTATGCACGTCACTGACAGCGTGTGAGAATTCTCCTGCACTCAGCGCTTCAGCGTGAGAATTTTCCCACGCTGTCAGTGACGTGCATGAGGTGCGCTGAGTTCATTGGACATGAACTCGTCTCATCTTTATGCCGTCACAGCCAGACACTGCAGAGCGCAAGCATGCCTGCGCTTCTCAGTGTCTGCGGGATGACAGGCTGGATGGCAGCGTTCTGCTGCGGTCCAGCCTGTCATCTCGATGTAGCAGAGCTGAAGCTGTCGTGGGAACCATGGAAAGGTAAGGATGATGTTGCTTTATTATTTTTCTTTTATTGCAGGAGATCGTTGGCTTCAGCTGGAATGGGCGTGATGGTAAATATGGTTTAATTTAGAACAATAAAGGATTGTGTCTTTATTTCAATTAAAGGACTTTATTCTGGGTGTTTGTGTTTTCTTTTAACTTTGACTATGGGGTTAGTAATGGGGGTGTCTTATAGACGCCTCTCCATTACTAACCTGGGCTTGATGTCAGCTGGCATTATAAGCTGACATCAACCCCAGCCCTATTACCCCCTGCCACCGCTACAGGGCAGCGTGGAAGAGCGAGGCTAAGTGCCAGAATTGGCGCATCCTATGAATGCGCCATTTCTGGGGCGGCTGACGGCTGGTGTTTCTAGCCTGGGAGGGGGCCAATATTCATGGCTCCCTTCCTGGGCTATTAATATCAGCCCCCAGGTGTCTGCCTAGCCTTTGCTAGCTATTAAATTAGGGGGGACCCCACGTCATTTTTTTGGGGGGGTCCCCCATTTTAATAGCTAGTAAAGGCTATGTATTCAGCTGGGGGCTCATATTAGTAGCCTGGGAAGCTCCGTGGGTATTACCCCCTTCCCAGGCTTCAAACATCTTCCCCAGCTGTCTGCTTAACCTCCGCTAGAGACTAAAATTAAGGGGAACCCCACGCCAATTTTTTTTAATAATAAATCCTTTATTTTAATACTAAATGACAAGTACAGTAACCAACACTATCACTGTACTTCATATATATGTGACTGACATGTTTCTATCTATCTAATCTATGTGTGAAGCTCTATTCTGTCTGTTATAAATTGTCGGGTACAGATGCTGAATTGCCGGCCGGCTTTTTTAAAGAGACGGTGCATGAAAACACTATTATTTTTTTAAATAAATCCTTTACACTAAATGACAAGTACAGTAAGCAACATTGTCACTGTACTTCATATATATGTGACTGACATGTTTCTATCTATCTAATCTATGTGTGAGGCTCTATTCTGTCTGTTATAAATTGTCGGGTACAGATGCTGAATTGCCGGCCGGCTTTTTTAAAGAGACAGTGCATGAAAACACTATTATATTTTTTAATAAATCCTTTACACTAAATGACAAGTACAGTAAGCAACACTGTCACTGTACTTCATATATATATGTGACTGACATGTTTCTATCTATCTAATCTATGTGTGAGGCTCTATTCCTTCTTGTCTAAATTGTCGGGTACCGGTGAATGCCGCTGCTGAATTGCCGGCCGGCTTTTTTAAAGAAAGCGTCTTCTGAGCAGTTTGTCAGCTTTTGGACACCTTTGAAGGTGTTTTCTATGTGTTTCTATGTGTTTTTGTTTGCCTGCCATTGGTTTTAACGGTGTTCGACGGTGTTCTAAGGTGTTCGACGAACAGTTCGACGAACAGTTCCTCGAACATCCCGGTGTTCGACGAACTGAACCGAACCCGAACACTACGGGGGTGGCTCAACACTAGTCAGTACACTGTAAAAGTAAGGACAGCCAAAGTTTCATAATATCCCAGGCCTTGGTCATTCCCTATGTTCTAAAATGTGAAAATAGTTGTGATGTTTCGTTGATGCATCAGTGATTGATAGAACAGCATTGAGGAGAAAGAAGCAGAGTGAAATCTGAAATTCATAATGGATGTTCTCTAAAAATGAAAAGTGAAGAGTGTGGTATGCATTCAGGTGGGGATGGAAAGAAATGTAGAGCTTCTTTAAAGGGGTTATCCGGGACTTTTTATTTTTTTCTTATGAGGCTAAGAACTTACAAGCAGGTAATTACTGTCTGTCTGTTCTGCCTGGCGCCAATTTTGGCTGGTGAATATGCTGCTTCATTTCACCTCACGTCAATAGAGCAGCTCTTCCTCTTCCAGTTTTCTCTGTCGCTGAGGCATCACTGCCCAAGTCATTCTGATTAACAGGTGACTATCCACAATTAGACAGCGGGAATCCGGCTATCTATCAGAATGACATGGGCAGAGACATCCCGTCGACAGAGCAGAGTATAAGAGAAGACGCAGCTCTGTCGAAGCGACATCAACAGAAGTCGCAGAATTGCTGGAAGGAGCAATCAGTGACTGCTCTGTGCCACCAGAGATTGTCACCAGGCAGTACAGGCAAGTATTTAAAAACTACCCGCCTGTAAGTTGTTAGCAAAATACAAAAATACAAAAGCCCCAGATAACCCCTTTCACCTTTAACGTTTGAAGGTCAAAGATTTCTAGCAAATGTCCTCCAGTACCTTGACTTAATGAGAGGTAGATATTATAAATGCAACCTTTGGGTCACCTAGATGTCTTCATGCTACCACTTACATTTGATAGCTAAGGTGATACACCATATTTTTCAGAAGTGTTCTCCTGACTGAACTTGGAAAGATCAGTGAACACGAATTTACATATTCTCTTATTATTGATTGCTATAAAATGTTATTTAGCACTATACATAATTTATGATGTAGCTCTAAATAACATCTTTACAGTTGTGATGCTGTTCTGACCTCGTAGGTAACCTATTGCCATTTATCATTACAACTGGTGGGTTTAAGGAACATTTTATAAGAGCTTAAGAAAATAGTGCAGCTAGTTCTGAAGGAGACAAAAGGAAAATTTAGCACTGTAAAATATCAATTACATGTCTAATTATTTTTTTTCCTAAAATATGAACATGTAACATATTTTGATTTGGTCACAGTTCTCAGCAGTGAACCACATTTTAATAGTTGCCCCCTTTTTCATTATGCTAAGTGAAGGGGCTGCCCACTTTTAAAAAATATTGTGCAAAACTCTAACTTTATCATGGTTTTACCAGCAGACCCTATAGAGGTCACACTGCTGAATATAGTGACTCCTAAAAGGTAAAGCAAAAATCAGCAGCTTCCTATTATATACTCTTATTGTTGTCCCCTGATACGCAATTTAATCTTATCTAAAACTTAATTTTATTTTAAAAAGGATTGTTACGCCATAAAGCACAGAATTATTTTTTCCTATTAGACATCCAATATCTTTTAGATAATAATGAATAAACCCAATAGGCCAATAAACACGACAGCAATTTCATTGTAAGGGTTGCTATTAGTACAGAAATATTTGGATAGCAGTCATTTATCATTTATTGCAGAAGCTCATATGAGACTACTGGAACATTTTGGCGTAGAACTAGCTATAGTCATTGCAAGATATTTCTAATTAGTGTTGAGCCACCCCCGTAGTGTTTGAGTTCGGTTCGGTTCGTCGAACACCCGTGTGTTCGCCGAACTGTTCGTCGAACTGTTCGTCGAACACCTTCGAACACCGTTAAAACCAATGGCAGGCAAACAAAAACACATAGAAACACATAGAAAACACCTTCAAAGGTGTCCAAAAGCTGACAAACTGCTCAGAAGACACAACTAACACATGGAAAAGTGACAAGTACATATAGTCATGCGAAAATAAAAGAGGTGGAGGAGTAAAAGGAGGGGGAGACACAGATATAGGCATGTCATGCCCTTCTAAAATCCAAAAAGTGAGAAGCCGACACGGCCAGTCCGCTCCTGCCCGTGCCACCTCCGTGTCGCCGGGTTTGTGCCAGAGCCGCGGTGAACCCTGATGGCCAGCCCCCCTCTCCCAATACTGGTGCCTGTCCGCTGGTGGGTCAAGCGAGCCCCCCTGTGGTGGAGGCAGCTCTAAGCTTTTTAATTTAAATTGTCTCTCTAATTTGAATGAATACACTTTAAATCCATTTACAAGGATCTATTGGAGGGCAAGTCTCATGCCAGCAGCCGCGTAATTCCAGCTCCAGTAGCGTCCACTAAAGCTGCTGCAGTTAAAAAGCTTTTATAAGGATCGAGCTCGGCTGTCCACCGCAAGGCATCCTACTGCCAGTCCCAGCCCCTATGCCTTGGGGTGCCTCCTGATACTCTTCACTGAGTATCCCATGGTCCCGAAGCATTTCCTTTGAAAAAATTAAGTGTCTAAACTACAGGTGGTGTAGCTTGCTTAACAGCCGGGATAATCCGCTGACTAGCAGACACTGCTACTAGGCACAAAGTATTTCCTGGGCTAGATGCAGTTAAAAATTTGTAATTAGATACTCTCGTTGGATGCTGAGAAAGCATTCCATAGAGTCTCCTGGCACGCCATATATGATTCTCTTAAAAAGCTTGGGGTAGGGGTCTAGGGGACCCTTTTATAGCCAAAATCACGGCCCTGTATCGCAATACGTCACGTAGGCTGAAGATAAATGGAACTGTAGCACCCTGAGGGCTCGGTTGCTACAGACGTATTGCACCTCACCCAGAGGTGTGATATCTCACTCTCAGGTAAGGATGGAGTGTGGATCAGGACCCGACACCTGCATGCATTACACCACATTGCCGTGGGGCAGGGCGACCAATATGCCCCTGAGATGGGCACGACAGTCCCTGTCCCTGGCTGGAGTGGGGGGAGGGAACACTGAGGAAGGGGAACCCTGTAGTGCAGGAGCAGGGAGGAAGCAGTTCCTGGGTGCATTGAGAAGGGAGTATAAAAGGTGGGCACCATCTTAGTTCAGTGCAGAGAAGTCTGAGCAGAAGTGGCAGGGAGCAGGGGCTCTGCATGAGCTCTGCTCCGGAGGCGGGCCTAGTAACAGAGGCCCAGGCCTGGAAGAGGGAGAAGGAAGGAAGAGGAGCGGAGAAGGCTCCAGGAACGAGGAATGAAGGGATCCCAGGGGTGCGGACGGGAGAGTCGCCACCGCACGCCCGAATCCACCTGCGTGGAGGGGTCAGGCCAAAGGGGGAGACCGGTCCCCGAACTAGTGGAGGCAGGAAACGACCCTCAGCTAGAAACCGGAGGCTCTGACATTTTATGTGGCGCAGCCCCTCGCTACACCCGCTAGGAAGGCACCACATAGGGTCAGGGAAACTGGCGCCAAGTTTACCAAGAGGAGGCCCGAGGCAGCCGGACAGAAGTGTTGGTAAGAAAGGCCAGACAAAGGACACACAAAGGGGGTCCTGTGAAGTGCTCCAAAGTTATCTGGGAGTTGTCTGAGCCCCTCACCTGGTGAGCACAGTACGACGTGGGCAGCCGTTACCTGCAGACGTGGTCTGGATAATAAGAACTGTGAGTAAAGGCCCTGGACTGCATCACTGACTCCGTGTCGTTACTGCTGCTGCCCTGCACCATCACCCCCATCCTCCGCATACACTGCCCTGAGGCTATACTCCTCCCGTGGGGAGTTATGCTACGCTCTGCTGCACCCACAACACCAGCCTCAGCGGTCTGCCCTGTAGCGGCGGTTCACTCTGACCGCAATCCACGGGTGGCGTAGTCGGACATTTAAACATCAAAACCACATAAATAGTTCCGCCACTGGTTTGACCGCCCTGAGCCACGAAACCGGGTCGCCGCCACGAAGACTACAACCACCAGCATCCACCAAAAAGGGTCCGGCTCCGGGTGTCCCAAGGCCCAGGGGGTGCGTCAGAACATTTTCATCACCTTTCACAATCACCAATGGGACAAGGCAGGGATGTCCTCTGTCCCCTCTCTTATACATCCTAGTGACGGAGCACCTGCTCTCATCAATTCGCCATAACCCCAATATTAGGTGGATTGAGGTGGGAGGCACCGAGTACAAGTGCTCTCTATTTGCTGATGATGTCCTAGTATATATCACTCAATCACATATATCCATCCATGCTGTTATGGCTGAAATAGATCACTTTGTTACATGGTCAAATTTTAAAATCAATGCAGCGAAGTCTGAGGCCCTCGATGTCTCCCTCCCCAAATCCATATAGGATTCCATCCAGTCCAACTTTCCCTTTGCCTGGCCCTCACAGGGTATCAAATACTTAGGAATTCCTATTCATAGAGACCTCTCCCATCTATGTTATCTTAATTTTGGGCCCTTTATTGAACAATTCCATACAGACCACGGTTGGCAAGTTAGAACTGTAAGATTCACTACGTGAACCGCTGGTGTTTTGTGGAAAAGCACATGTACACCGCGTTCCAAATTATTATGCAAAAAGTGTTTAGGAGTGATAAGGGAAGAATTTGTTTGTTTGTCAGTTAAACTCATTGATGGTGATGTGTGTCAGGGCTCTTTATATCACTGTAAGCAATTGCAGACACCTGTGCTAATTAGTTTGGCAGGTGTGTCCAATGAAAGGCAAGACTACTTAAGAAGGCTGTCTCACATTATTAAGCAGCCTACATTTTCTGCCAAAATGGGAAAGAAAAAGGATGTGTCGGCTGCTGAGAAGCAACAAATTGTGGAAATTGTGGAGTGTTTAGGTCAAGGCATGACTACAATCAACATTGTGCGATGATCAGGATGAAGTGTCTTGGCAATCAAGAAGTATGTAGCTGATTCACAGTACACACGTGTGCGTGCTGATAAGGGCAAATTGAGGACTCTTTCCTACAGGCAATTACGTCAGGTTGAAAGAGCAGCGGCAAAAAAGCCTTGTCATAGCAGCAGACAAGTTTTTGAAGCTGCTTGTGCCTCCAACGTCCCCCGAACAACAAGATGCAGGGTCCTTCAGAGGTTTGCAGCTGTGCATACACCATCCTGTCGACCTCCTCTATCCACTTCACACAAGCAGAAACGGCTCCAGTGGGCCAAACATTACATGAAGACTGATTTCAAAACTGTTTTGTTCACGGATGAGTGCCGTGCAGCGCTCGATGGTCCAGATGGATGGAGTGGAGGATGGCTGGTTGATGGACACCCCACACAAACACGGCTACAGCGCCAACAAGGAGGAGGTGGAGTAATGTTTTGGGCTGGAATCATGGGGAGAGAGATTGTCGGCCCCTTTAGGATCCCTGAAGGCGCTAAAGATGAACTCCATAATGTATGTGGATTTTCTCAAACAGCACTTCCTGCCATGGTTCAAGAAGAAGAACCGTGTATTTCACAGCAAGATCATTTTTCTGCATGATAATGCACCATCTCATGCTGCACATAAAACATCTGCATCTCTGGCTGATATGGGCATAAAAGGGGACAAACTTATGGTGTGACCCCCATGCTCCCCTGACCTCTACCCCATTCAGAACCTTTGGAGCATCATTAAAAGGAGTGTCTATGATGGCGGGAGGCAGTTCACATCTAAGCAACAGCTCTGGGAGGGTATTCTGTCCTCATGCAAAACAATTGAAGCAGAAACCATCCAAAACCTGACAAATTCAATGGACGAGAGAGTTCAGAAGCTCCTTTCGAACAAGGGGTCCTATGTGAAAATGTAACATCACCTAGAATAAAGTTTTGAGTTGAAAACTGTTTGATTTCAGTTTCTAACAACCTGCTAATGCTTATAATTTCAAAAATGACCATTTTTTTGGTCTTTATTAAAATGAAAAGGTTGATCGAAAAGTTTGGGGGATCTAAGAGTGTGGCAACCCAGTAGTCATGATTACTTCGAATTCTGACAATATGAGGGTCATGCTGCAGGTAGTGCAGCAAGAAGGCACTTATGTGTCTTGCGCATCTCGGAGCCCCAAAATTATTTTCCGGGCTAGATGCAGCTAAAAATTATTTTTAATTTTAAATCTGGTGGAGCTTATTATAGATGGCCTAATAGGATCAGTGCTGCACACTGCTACAAAGCCCAAATTATTTTCCAGTCAAGATACAGATAAACATGATTAGTAATTTGAAAGCTTAAAACGTTTGGTAGGGTGATTTTAACCAATCATCAAGCTTTTACTCTCCCCAGGATGACACAGGGGTAGAAAAGTCGTTTCGGATCCATGATTTGTTCATCTTTATGAACGTGAGTCTGTCTACATTATCAGTGGAGAGCCGCGTGCGCTTATCTGTCAGCACACCACCAGCAGCGCTGAACACACGTTCAGACAGAACGCTGGCTGCGGGGCATGATAAGATCTCCAAGGCGTAAGTGGCTAGCTCCGGCCATTTATCCAGATTGGAAGCCCAAAAAGAGCAAGGGTCCAGTGACACAGTCGTGGCTTCAATGTTTACTTGGAGATACTCCTGTACCATCGTCTCTAGGCGTTGACTATGTGTCAGACTTCTTGTCTCCTGTGGCCTTGCAAAGGATGGGCTAAAAAAGTGGTGAAATGATTCCGCAAAATTGATGTTACCAGCAGATACTGTGGTTCTGTTACGGTTTGAGTGCTGAACACTTGACGGTCCCACGGTTGGCAAGTTGGAACTGTGAGATTCACTACGTGCACCACTGGTATTTTGTGGAAAAGCACATGTAAGATTCTGCAACAGTCTCTGCTGATACTCCTGCATGCGTGCATCCCTTTCTATGGCAGGAATAATTTCTGCAAATTTACTTTTGTACCGGGGATCTAACAGTGTGGCAACCCAGTAGTCAGGATTATTTCTAATTCTCACAATTCGAGGGTCATGTTGCAGGTAGTGCAGCAAGAAGGCACACATGTGTGTTGCGCATCCAGGAGCACCAAGTCCCTGTTGTGTTGGTGGCGAGGTAACAATCATGCTTCCTTCCTCTGTCCTCTCCCCCCAACCTCGCACAACAGAAATGTGATCAAGGTCTCCCTCATCTGATGAGTCTTCCATCAGTTCGTCCTCCACTTCTTCCTGGGCTCCTGCACCTTCCTCACTAGTTTGGCTGCTACCATGCGCCCTGGTAAAACCATCTCCCCCACCCTCACATGCCTGCCGCCTTGGTGCTGCCGACCTTCTGGACCTTGCAGATGTTAGCCCTTCCGCATACAACTCCTCCTCCTCTACTTCCTCCACCTCCTCTTGTGCCACCACCTGACTCCGAATTCTGTTTAACATGTGCTCCAGCATGTAAATCACCGGAATAGTCATGCTGATAATGGCATCGTCAGCACTAAACATCTTCGTCGCCATTTCAAAACTGTGCAGAAGGGTGCATAGGTCCCTGATCTGAGACCACTCCTCCAGCGTGATTTGCCCCACCTCTGAATCTCGTTGGCCCAGGCTATACGTCAGAACGTATTGCACCAGGGCTTGTCGGTGCTGCCACAGTCGCTGCAACATGTGCAGAGTTGAATTCCACCGGGTAGGCACATCGCATTTTAGCCGGTGAAGTGGCAGGCCCAACGACTTCTGTAGAGATGTAAGTCGCTGAGCTGCGGGATGCGAACGGCGGAAGTGAGCACACAGCGACCGTGCCCTCTGCAGAAGGCCATCTAGTCTGGGATAGTGGGCTAAAAATTGCTGGACAACCAGGTTCAACACGTGAGCCATACAAGGCACGTGTGTGACATTGCCCCGGCGAAGGGCCGCACCCAGGTTTGCAGCATTGTCGCACACGGCCTTCCCTGGTTTCAGGTCCAGTGGAGACAACCATTCATGAAATTGGTTCTCCAGAGCTGACCACAACTCCTCAGCTGTGTGACTCACATTTCCCAGACATTTCAATGTAAAAACCGCCTGATGACGTTGAGCCCTACTGCCAGCATAGTAAGGAGGTGTGCAGGATCCCTTCTGCGCAGTTAGAAAGCTTGTGGCATGACCAGACAGGCTTTGGGTGCAGGTGGAAGACCGAGAGGAGGTTGAGGAGGCAGAAGCAGTGGAGGAACTTTGACATAAAGAGGATTGACGCACAACTCGTGGGGACGGCAAGACTTGGACAGCAGCCCCTTGTCCTGCTGTCACCATAGTTACCCAGTGCCCAGTCAGCGACATGTAACGCCCCTGTCCATGCCTACTCGTCCAAGTGTCTGTGGTGAAATGCACCCTGTCACACACAGAGTTTCTCAAAGAAGCGGTGATGTTGTGTGCGACATGCTGGTGGAGCGCAGGCACACCTTTCTTTGAGAAGTAGTGCCGACTGGGCATCTGGTACTGGGGCACTGTGACGGACATAAGGTCTCGAAAATCCTCTGTGTCCACCAGGCGGAAAGGCAGCATTTCTGTAGCCAAGAGCTTGCAGATGGTGAAATTCAACCTCTTAGCTTTCTCATGGCTAGGAGGAAATGGTCTTTTACTTGTCCACATCTGAGGGACCGAGGGCTGGCTATTGTGCTTAGACGGGGTTGATAAGGGTGTCCCCGGCAAACTGCCGGTCTGTGAGGAAGATGCAGGCGGACATGTTAGGTTGCCTTGATCCAAAGGTGGTGCTATCGATGTCGGACAGCGCTCAAGACCAGCTGGTGTTACCACCTCCAAAGAAAATGATGACCTGCCAATCACGCTGGCTGTTGCGGGTAAAGAGGTGGCAGGTCTGCGCCCCAAAACAGGTGTGACTGCTGTCCCCCCAGTCACAGAGGATGAAGAGGCCGCGGATGCACAAGATATGGCAGACGGTGGTTGGCCTGGCCGGCTAGGCCGCATTGTAGCACACTGAGCTTCCCACTGCAACTTATGCTTCATGTCCATGTGCCGGTTCATGCATGAAGTACTCAAACTATGTATTTTTTGGCCTCTACTTAGCTTTTGCTGACAAATGTTACAGATAACACGAGTTGGGTCATCTTTATCGATCTGAAAAAATGCCCAGACTATGCAAGGCTTAGCACCCATGTGACCTGAAGAGCCACCACGACTTGTGGTGAGAGGCAGAGTTGTGTTTGAGGATGCAGTTGTTGACGTGCTTCCAGTACTACGTCTCTGTCCAGGAAGGCGCAACCTGACCTCATCGTCACTAGCATCTTCCTCCACCTCCTCTGCTGACCTCATCTCTTGGCTGACTGTGGGTTGACAGTAAGTGGGATCTCCAACCTCATCATCATCACCCTGTGTGTTATCACACCCGTCGTCCTCAGAGCCAACCTGTTCCTGCCCTGACAAAAAACTAAAGTTGTCGCTCCAATCAGGTATTTGAGTCTTATCATCGTCTTCCTCATTGTCTCCACCAACAGGAGTTACAGTTTGGGAATGAGGGTCTACATTATGGTCAGAACCTTCTGCGTCTGGTCCTGGATCCGACTCATAAAGATTCTGGGCATCAGTGCAGATCATTTCCTCGTCTGGATTCACAGAAGCGCTGGAGTCGACCTCTGATTCCCAGGCTATAGTATGAGTAAACAGCTCTGCAGACTCAACCATCTGTTCTACCTCATACTCAGATGGGCAGCTGGAGATTTGGGAGCTGTGAGGAAGCAAGTGCGATTGGGGTGACACCTTTGAGGACTGGAGTATTTGTGATGTTGAAGTTGATGTGGAGGAGAGCCCACTTAAAGGAGCACTTGATATCCGTTGAAGCACCTGCTGTTTTTGTGCCTCATCTGGAATTTGTAGCGATTGGCGTGGCCGTAAGAAAGGGATCTTATCACATTGTCCGCTAAAAGAAGTAGACATTTTAGTTTGGCTGGAAGATGGTCTTTCTTCTGCAGATGTTACTGTTGCTTTAACACCTACCCCACGGACACAACCTTTTTTCCCCTTCCCAACACGCCTATTCCCCTTTCCACCAGCAGCAGGCCTTTTTCCACTCATTTTGGTGGTTAACTAATTCACAACTCTGGAGTTGTTTGCACAAAAAAACAATGGATGGGAACCGAGCAGAGCTGAGTGGCCAAACTGTGGTATTAGGCCAAAACTATTGGCTGGGTTAGATGCAGAAAAAAATTATATTCAATTTGCAACCTGATGGAGGTCTGTATAGATGGATTAATAGAACAAGTCCCACACACAGCTAGAAGCCCAATATTTTTTCAGAGGTAGATGCAGAAAAAAATATATTCAGTTTGCAAGCTGATGGAGGTCAGTATAGATGGACTAATACAACAAGTCCCACACACAACTAGAAGCCCAATATTTTTTCAGAGGTAGATGCAGAAAAAAATATATTCAGTTTGCAACCTGATGGAGGTCTGTATAGATGGATTAATAGAACAAGTCCCACACACAGCTAGAAGCCCAATATTTTTTCAGAGGTAGATGCAGAAAAAAATATATACAGTTTGCAACCTGATGGAGGTCTGTATAGATGGATTAATAGAACAAGTCCCACACACAGCTAGAAGCCCAATATTTTTTCAGAGGTAGATGCAGAAAAAAATATATTCAGTTTGCAACCTGATGGAGGTCTGTATAGATGGATTAATAGAACAAGTCCCACACACAGCTAGAAGCCCAATATTTTTTCAGAGGTAGATGCAGAAAAAAAATATATTCAGTTTGCAACCTGATGGAGGTCTGTATAGATGGATTAATAGAACAAGTCCCACACACAGCTAGAAGCCCAATATTTTTTCAGAGGTAGATGCAGAAAAAAATATATTCAGTTTGCAACCTGATGGAGGTCAGTATAGATGGACTAATACAACAAGTCCCACACACAGCTAGAAGCCCAATATTTTTTCAGAGGTAGATGCAGAAAAAAATATATTCAGTTTGCAACCTGATGGAGGTCAGTATAGATGGACTAATACAACAAGTCCCACACACAGCTAGAAGCCCAATATTTTTTCAGAGGTAGATGCAGAAAAAAATATATTCAGTTTGCAACCTGATGGAGGTCTGTATAGATGGATTAATAGAACAAGTCCCACACACAGCTAGAAGCCCAATATTTTTTCAGAGGTAGATGCAGAAAAAAATATATTCAGTTTGCAACCTGATGGAGGTCTGTATAGATGGATTAATAGAACAAGTCCCACACACAGCTAGAAGCCCAATATTTTTTCAGAGGTAGATGCAGAAAAAAATATATTCAGTTTGCAACCTGATGGAGGTCTGTATAGATGGATTAATAGAACAAGTCCCACACACAGCTAGAAGCCCAATATTTTTTCAGAGGTAGATGCAGAAAAAAATATATTCAGTTTGCAACCTGATGGAGGTCTGTATAGATGGATTAATAGAACAAGTCCCACACACAGCTAGAAGCCCAATATTTTTTCAGAGGTAGATGCAGAAAAAAATATATTCAGTTTGCAACCTGATGGAGGTCTGTATAGATGGATTAATAGAACAAGTCCCACACACAGCTAGAAGCCCAACATTTTTTCAGAGGTAGATGCAGAAAAAAATATATTCAGTTTGCAACCTGATGGAGGTCTGTATAGATGGATTAATAGAACAAGTCCCACACACAGCTAGAAGCCCAATATTTTTTCAGAGGTAGATGCAGAAAAAAATATATTCAGTTTGCAACCTGATGGAGGTCTGTATAGATGGATTAATAGAACAAGTCCCACACACAGCTAGAAGCCCAATATTTTTTCAGAGGTAGATGCAGAAAAAAATATATTCAGTTTGCAACCTGATGGAGGTCTGTATAGATGGATTAATAGAACAAGTCCCACACACAGCTAGAAGCCCAATATTTTTTCAGAGCTAGATGCAGAAAAAAATTATATTCAATTTGCAACCTGATGGAGGTCAGTATAGATGGACTAATAGAATGATGCTATGCCCAAAAGATTTTACTTCACTAGGTGCAGTAAAAAAATTGGTATTCTATACACAGGTGGTATATCTTGCAACACAGATAGGCTACTCCACTGACTAACACACTCTGCAATAGGCCAAAAAAGATTAGCTTTGCTAGATTCAGCCAAATGCTGTGAAAAAAACTTGCATAGCACTGGCACAGACCTGCCTGGCAAAAACTGATAGGAACTGATGTAACCTAGTCCTGAAAAGGACTCCAATTACAATTAGTCTTTACTCCCACAATCTATCTATTTAAGAGCACAGACCTGCCTGATAAAAGTCGTAGGAAATGCTGTAACCTAGTCCTTAAAAGGACTGCAATCACAACTATTCCCTACTCCCAAGCTATCTGTAGATTTGTGCGAAAATTGGCTTGAAATTAACAAGGTATAGCGCACACAGCAACAGCGGTGCCGTCTAACACGCAGCTGCAGCAGTGAGAAAATGGTGGCGACGGGGAAAATGGCTTGGTCTTATAGGGCAAGGACATGTGACATACACTGCCAATGACACATGCCCTTGCTTGTGTGAAAAAAAGCACTTCGCTCCGTGTGTGCGCTGCTGATAGGCTGACAGATTGCACCTCCCCACTGCAAATGCGGGAAAGAGAAAAAAAAATGGAGATCTTCATTGTTCCTGCAGAGATCCATCCCCTGCCCCTCCCCCCACCCCGCTGTACACTCAAACTGCGTATTAACATTAATTTTCATCATTACTGAGAAAAAATCCAGTTATGATTTTGGTGCACGAACAGTTATCGAACATAACCTCGAACAGCCGAATTTTTCTCAAATTGTTCGTGTTCGCCGAACGGCTCGAACACCGCCCAAAACAGCTCGAATTTGAGATTGGCGAACAGTTCGAGTAGAACAACGCTCATCTCTAGTGATTATGCAGGAAAAACTGTTTCTTAACCTTTTTGGTCTGTTAAATGCAATTTAGGTTAGGTTTGGTAGTTGTTCTTGTGCGTCTGTAAAAGTGGCATAATACTGCGACAAACTAATTCCCAGAAACCATATGTGAGTCACAAATGCATGCAGGCATATTCTCCAGGCTCTTCCCATTCTGTTTCATCACTTTCCCATCCATTTCAGCCTTTTCCTCAGGCCCTCAAAACCCTTTGCAGGGTCCAGCAGAAAATTACTCGCATTTCCCATTGACTTACATTGTACTCGCTATTCGTTACAAATACGCGATTATTACAAAGTACTCGTTACGAGTATAGCGATTACGAATATTACGGTACTCGCTCATCACTAGTCACAGTGAAGAGTACATATATGTTTCCTTTGTCTATGACAGAAGCTGCTTGCTGCATTGGAGGTGGAAGTGGGCCCCCTTACCTCTTGGGCCCCTGTGTCGTGTCACTGCGTTGATTGCACCAATTGTATGATGGCCCCTGTGGCTACTATTTATGGCAGAAACTTGAAAATACCTTTAAACTGATTACAGAATAATACAATGAGGATTCATCAACACTTGCAATGTAGGCTGATAGAATAATGAGCACATCTACACTTTGACAGCTGTCTAGCTGATTTATCAGTATCAGCATGAGCTGACATACCTCTATACAAAAGACTCAATATTGGTATTGCAACCTTCATCAATGTCAGTATATAATAACATTTATATCCAGCGGGATTTGATATTAGATTTTCTTTCTGACTTTTGATTTTGATTTCAGTGCACACCTAATTGTTAGTGGAAATGAAAACTGACACTAGACACTGGCATTAGATGTTAGTGTGTGCACATTTAGCAGGTTTATCAGAGTCAGCATGTGCTAACTTGTTTATAGGGCTGGGACAACTTTCACGGGAACTGACAGCGCAATAAAGTTGCCTGGCATGCACTGGAAGTTTCAGAAAATTCCTTTACACAAGCAAATAATTCACAACTTGAAAAAAGTGTTTATATAGGACGGAAATCACGAATAAAATGGTTGAATAACATAACATCGAACATCGTGCAATTTTCAAATTAAAAGAGTGATATTATTTATTTTGAATACATGAATTCCTAAAGTATTGTACAAACATTTGCATTTATGCAGTACAAAAAAATTGTAATCTAATTAGCAAAGCAAAAATAACTTTCAATAATCACAAATATATGTTTGTTACAATACTCCAACTGCTACTGAACTATTGCCTTGGAACACAAACAACCCTATTTAGGACTTGATTTTTGATGGACAAATCATTGAACAAGCAAACAATTTCCATTTACATTACAAAATTTTGGAAAAATTAACTAGAAATTTTTGTTCACTTAAATGATTTCATGAACAAGCATTTTGGACACATCGGCTAGTTGTTCACCTTATTTATATTACGAAATTATCGTGAATGATGAGTTGTTACCTTTAAAATCTTATTATGGACCAGTATAAATGCAACTCAACTATGGATGTTGCTTTGTGCATAATTGTGGCTGATTACATGAATTAGGTTAAAAAAAGTAAAAGAATGCACCTGACACGTGTTTCATTAGGATAAGTGGCTTCTTCCAAGGAGTGGAGCCCACCCTGCAGATATTCTCTAAATAGGGTAATGTATGACTGACATGAAGATCCTCCAATCAGATGTACACCATAGAAAGTACTTAGACATTTTGTAGATAAAGTTAATGGGCACAATAGCCCTTTGAATCACTTGGGTAAAATAGTAACTGTAAAATATAATTATACAAGGGGATGTTGATATATAGTTAGCCTAGCCTAGAAAAGACTATGTTTTCAAATTAGTAATATCATTCACCATAATCACCTTTCAAACTCTATACATTTAATGCATCAATAAAAAAATATTTCTAAATAGAGATGAGCGAATATGTTAGATAAGAATTCAATTCTATTAGAATTTTACAAAAATCCGCATTTGCCAAAATGCAGATTTTTTTTTGTAATTCGCATGCACGTGGATTCAGCAAAACAGTGGCCATTGATTGCCATTTTTATGAGCCATAAAGGACCATCAAAGGGTTAAAAAATAAAGAAAAATCCTTATGTTCAACTTACCGCTAACCTCTCCAGCCCCTCTGCTCTTCACCATCCGGTTCTCGTCACATCGTCTTATGACTGCCACTCGAGCCAAAATTCTCTCTCACGCTAGACTGTGACTTCCAGCTCTGATGAGTCCTGGGAGAGCTCTGCGCGTCCGTGAGCATGGTCAAGGCGCTCATCATGAAATCATTACATCATGACCATAAAATGAGGCCCGAGGATTTCAGCATGAGACAGAGATAAAAAGTTGCAGCAAAGACCAGACTGTTGATGGTGAGGAGTAGTGGAACCAGAGAGGTGAGTGGTGAAATGAATATAAACAATTTTTTGGTCTACATCTTACATTTATTATGCCCTGGGGTCTGAAGGGATCCCAGAGCATAGTAAGATTTGCGGAGAATAATTCTTCTGCAAACTGAATTTCACAGGTAAATCCACACGATGGAACAATTTTAAAAAAATGCTCCTCAATTTAAAATTGCAAAGATTCTGAATACCCCATTGTCTACAGTACATAATATCATCAAAGGATTCAGAGATTCTGGAGAAATCCATTTAAACAAGGATCAAGGCTGACGGTCAATAATGGATGCCTATTATCTACAGGCTCGCAAGTGGCACATTACTGCATAAGCTCAGGAAAATGTCCAAGAATTATTGTCTATCAACACAGTTATCCATAGAGTTTACAAATGTAAGTTAAAGTTTTATCATACAGAGAAGAAGCTACAAATAAACAAAATCCAGAAACGCTGACGTCTTCTCGAGTCCAAAGTTCGTTTAAAATACACTGAAGCAAAATGGAAAACTGCATTGCGGTTAGATGAATCAAAATTTTTAAATTCTTCATGGAAACCACAGAGGCCTGCGGACTGCGGAGGAGAGGGAATGTCCAGCTTGCTATCAGCGCACAGTTAAAAATTCTGCATCTTTGAAGGTATGGGGTTGCATAAGTGTCTATGATATGGTCAGTTTACACATCTTGAAAGGTAACATAAATGCTGAGCATTACAGTGGCATGTATAAGTTTGGGCACCCCTGGTCAAAATTATTATTATTATGAAAAGTTAAGCAAGTTGAAGATGAAATAATCTCTAGAAGGCCTAAAGTTAAAGATGGCAAATTTCCTTTGTATCTGAGGCAAAAAATATATACTGTCATTTGTTTCATTTTAAAAATTAGAAAAAGGAAAATTGGCCAATGCAAAAGTTTGGGCACCCTGCATGGTTAGCAGCTAGTAGCACCATCTTTTGAAAGTATCACAGCTTGTAAGCACTTTTTGTAGCCAGCCAAGAGTCTTTCAATTCTTGTTTGAAGGATTTTTTCGTGTTGGCTTCCTCGGGGGGCTGTTGCTAACTGTGTGTCAGACTACAATAAATAGAACTCACCCAAGTGTACCCCATTGCGGCATTATTACCCCGCACATGCGTAGTGCTGCCCGTATCCCATGTACCATATGGCGGTGTTAATGCCTAGTGCATACCAGGTGGTATGAGTAGTACCACGCATGCACCAGGTATTAACGCCGCTATATGGTATTTCAGCTAAAGTTCCATTAAAAAAAAATAAATGAGATTGTTTCAGGGTTTTCTATTTATTTGTAAAAACACATTCAGATGTATGTAATTATCAAAGAGATTTCTGTAATACATTTGCTCCATAGAACATACTCTGAGGATGCAGAAATGGACTTTCCTTCTATGATATTATTGGTCATAATGTTGGAAAATCTGGCCTCTAAGGTATGTCGTAAAGAATTTGCAAAGTCTGACTCTAAGGCTGCGTGCACACGATGGGTTTTTCATGCGTTTATGCTGCGGAATTTCCACAGCGGAAACGCATCAAAAACGCATGGTAATCCGCACCCCATGGTCCCCAATGGCATTCCGCAATGTCAATGCACATGCTGCGGATTTTTCCGCAGCGTTTCTGCAGCGCTCATAAATCCGCAGCATGTTCATTAATTTTGCGGAAGCGCAGCGGAAGCGCCGCCATTGACTTGCATTGAGACGCATAGAATCCGTGTCTGTACATTTGTACAAGCGGATTATATGCGGCTCAATGTGCGGATGGTACCCAGTTCTGGAGACTCTCATCCAGACCTGGGTACCATTGTACCTGTAAAAAAAGAATAAAATAATAAATAAAGTTTATATTCACCTGTCCGGCGGCCCCTGCAGTGCTTACCTTCCAGGACCTGAGATGACGTCGCAGTCATGTGACCGCAGGCTGTCTCGCGAGATGCCGGCAGGCCAGGAAGGAACCAGGAAGGAGCGCGACGGCACACGCGGCGGGGGATGGGGGGTAAGTATAGCTTTTATTTTTTTATTTTTACGGTCACACTATATAAATCCATGCTGGTTGCATGGATTTATATAGTGTGACCTAGTTGTCAAGCACTTTCCAAGTGATGCTATCGCCTGGAAAGTGCTGGTCAGTCCGCATGCGGAAACACATGCATTAACGCATGTGCGTACGCATGTGAATCCGCATGTATTCCGCATGTATTCTGCAGGAAAAACGCATGTACAATCTGCATGCGTTTTTTCTGCCAGGGAGATGCAGAAATGTTGCAAAAATTTTCTGCTTCATTTCTGCATCGTGGGCACATAGCCTAAATGAATAACATCGTTGAAAAGAAAATATAGTTCTTACGTTATGATATACCTCCATTGCCAACGTTCTGGTTGACAAATTCCAGATTATGCAGCTCAAGATTACTACTACATATATGTAATGTATAATATATGTAATAGAACAATAATAAAAATATGGTTAGGTACTGTAACTTGTAGATTAGAGATTCCCTATGAATGCCAAATATTTTACAAATATGAGATATCTATGTAGTGTGTATTCTGTGTATACGATATTAAAAATCGGGATTATTTATGCAAATTTCTATGTTAATATTAGGTTGAGCTGCTAAGAGATCAATAACATAATTGGATTCACAGTTTACCAACTATTATATTCTTTGCAGGCAAAATGTCTAGGCTCCTTCTCTACCCTTAATTATTCTTTACATGCTGTGATCACAAGAAGTTCTTTCCGCTAAACAAGAATTTACATGTCTATTATACATAACTTTGTTTTAGGTCCTTGCAACGGGAAGAATAGAATAATTGTGAAAAAAATTAAACAAGCAACGCAAAAGGATAAAGCAATCATGACGAGACACAAGAGGTCGTGTTACAAGGAAAGAACAATTATATGCATATTATACTATCGTACAAAAGTATAACTATATTTAAAGAAAAATGGTTGGTCTATGTGACTAATTCACTTATATACTGACTGCCAACTATACAGATATTGTGAGTTATGGTAATTCAATTTGAATTTTATTTGAAAGTGGTTTACTGAATCATATGTGACACTTAAGAAGGGAAATGGGACAGAAAAAATCAACTCTCTATCAATTCAAACTTTAAAATATAATTTAATGCTATGTCCAATTCAGATAAAGAAAGCATCAGTCACTTGGATGAGACCCATTAAACATGTCACCTGCGCTATTTCACTCCAGTCCTTTGAGGGATTATGCATTCCAATATACATTTATGATTTATAAAAATTCTTCAACTTCGCTAAATGTGTTTGGCAGTGCTGCAGAAAAAAAATATATTGCTTTGGAAAATTGTAACCCGAACAAATGCAAATACTGTAAGCCTAATAGTTATTTATGTAATCATTTCGTTAGTGTTATTTAATCATTTTTTCAACAATTGTGGCAAAAACAGTATATCGTTAATATAGTATTTGCATTTTTACATTACCCAAGGGAATTAAAAGCAATGAACTTGGATTTAATGTTTTCAAGAACCAGCAAATGAGATGGGAGAATAATATATAAATTGATTGATACACAGCACAGGAAATATTTTTCATTTTCAATTTGTCTATGGAAAACAAATCCTTAACCTCTTCTCACAAAATGATGTAACTGTATGTCCAGATGACAAGTGGTTTCCTGTAATCCGATGTACAGTTATGTCGCAGAGAAGGCAAACACTAACAGGTTACACAACGCACTGTACTACAATGGTTGTACAGTTTATCAATGGATCGCATGCTTATGAGTCCTGTGGGATAGGCCTAGTTGGTTGACGGGAAAATGTGCATCTTTATTTCCAGTGAGCACAACTTTGAAACAGAAGGGCACAGAAGTAAAACTATTCCAGAATCTGTGAGGCAGCAAGAAGGAGGTACTCAGTCTAAATAAAAAAAAAAACTCAGTGAAAGACCCCTTTAATTATAAAAAAAACTCTTCAAAAACAACACATTTGGGATCGCTGCAATCAAAACAACCGGACTATACAACTATATTAACATTTATCCCATTGGCTGAATGTCATTTAAAAAAAATGAAAAACTATGACAGGATTGCTTTTGTTCATCTTACTCCACAAAAATTAACTAAAAAGTGTACAAAATATCATATGTGTCCAAACACGGAACCAATAAAAACTACAGCTCATGTTGTAAAAAGCAAGCTCTCATGCCTCTCCAAATTCAGATAAAGATAAAAGATGAAAAGATGAAAAAGATATGGCTCTCATAATATGAGAACCCCAAAAAAAGAATTTAAAAATAGTGATTTTCTTGTGCAAAAGTAGAAAAGCAATATAAATTGGGTATCACCATAATACAATCAAAACACAAAATGGAGTTAACATGTCAATTGTTCTGCATTGTGAACTTCTTAAATAAATAATATATATTTAAGAGTTCTTGTTTTAACTTAATGCCATCTATAAAAAAATTAATTTAAAAAACTGAACAAAAAGTCATATACACCCAAAAATGGTGCCAGTGGAAATTGCAACTGGTCCCACAAAAAAAATAATCCCTCATAAAACTTGCTCGACAGAAAAGTAAAAAGTTATGGGTATCATAATTTTGTGACCCCCCAAAAAACTTTTTTTTAAGTAATTTTTAACTCAAAAGTGGCAATATGTATATACTAGTTAGATCTAAATAAGAAATGTAATATTCAAAGTTAATGGGTTTATCAACGCAAGATAATCTTTTTCTAAGTAATTTTTAACTCAAAAGTGGCAATATGTGTGTATGTGTGTATATATATATATGTATATATATATATATACTCAACGACAGAGCCTGCAATTTTCACCAACTTGAATGCTGATGTTATCAGCCATCAAGTGCCTTTACAAGCCATGGTGTTCCACCAACAGCAGTTAACCAGTTAAAACCTTCTGACAGCGGAATTTAATTATCGTCAACCATAAGCGCGTCACAAATCCCATCCATCTATGCACCCGTCACTAGGTCACAGGGCACCAATGGGCTGTCATCACAGCCGAGGGTCTGGACCCCCTTGCCTGTCATTGTGAATCTCCTGTGAACGCCGGCTCGTGGTTCATAGGAGATAGTGATTTTTGCTATACATAGCAGCGCTGAAGCACTGCTATTTATAGCGACTGGCCGATCGTGGCTTGAAATCTCCTAAGAGGACTATTGAAGACAGTAGAAAAAAAAGTTTTTAAAAAAAAGAAAAAACACAAAAGTTCAAATAACACCTCTTTTGCCCCACTGGAAATAAAACAATTAAAAAAAATAAAAAATAAACATATTTTGTATTGCTGCGTTCAGAAATGTCTGATCTATCAAAATGTAAAGTAAATGAATCCGATTGCTAAACAGCAAAATGAGAAAAAAATCAAAACGCCAGAATTGCGTTTTTTTGCTCATCACAACATCGCAATAAAATGCAATAAGAGATCAAACATTGTATCTATACCAAAATGGTATCAATAAAAACATCAGCTCATGGCGCAAAAAATAATCCCTCACCCAGCTCCAGATCCCAAAAATTGAAAACGCAACGGGTCTCTTAAAATGGTGACATAAGCAAAAAAAAATTTCTTACAAATTTTGGAATATTTTTCCACCTCTTAAATAAAAAAAAACGACATGTTTGGTATCTGCGTACTCATACTGACCTGGGGAATCATATTGCCAGGTCAGTTTTACTATATAGTGAACAAGGTAAATAAAAACACCAAAAAAACATTGTGGAATTGAACTTTTTTTGCAATTTCACTGCACTTGGGATTTTTTTCCCTTTTTCCAGTACAATACATGGTAAAATCGATGGTGTCATTCAAATGTACAGCTCTTCCTGCATGAAACAAGCCCTCATATGGCTATATTGACAGAAAAATAAAATAGTTATGGCTCTTGCAAGATGATGAGGAAAAAACGAAAGGGTAAAAATGGAAAATTGCAAGGTCATGAAGGGATTAAAGAACAATCATGTGAATTTCTTCACTAAAGGTATCTATTAGTGTTGAGCGAGCATGCTCGACACTGCTTGGTACTCGCCCGAGCATCACGCTACTCGGGATGTTCGGCGAGCACCGAGCATTTCCGGGTTACTCGGGCGGAAGCTCGGGTCTCCGCCCTGCATGTTTGGCGCTCTTTACAGAGCCAATGAACATGCAGTGATTGCCAGCCAGTCACTGTAATGCCGCAGCCATGTTGTTTGTGGGCATTACAGTGATTGGCTGGCCGCACAGCGTCACCTCGAGTATTTAAAACTGGGCGCCGCCATCTTGGACACAGACGCTCCGTATCAGACCGTGTAGGGACAGCGCTGCTGAGCTAGGGAGAGATTTTTGCTGCGAAAAAGTTAGTGTAGGGTCTGTAAAGGCAGCCAGAACAAACAAACTGTCCTTCTCAGGACTAATATCCATCCCAGATATCAGGCAGGCAGGCTGTATAGGAGACGCAGTGGTTATACCAGCAGTCCTGTGTGCTCCTGTTTCTGAAATTGCTGGACTTAGCGGCAGGTCTCGGGGGCCAGTAAAAATCCTTTTTTTTCATCTAAATCCTCTTTTTTTTTTCCTCCTACACACTCTACTAATACGCGTCTTATTAACCTATTGGTGTCCCCCCCCCAAAAAAAAAAAAGTGTGTCTCTGATTTTTCAGACACAAATATATATGTTGAAAATAGTCTGGTATAGGCCACAGAAACAGAAGTGTGGTTTTGCAGTTCAACGGGTAAAATCTGTGTAGTATCCAGTTTTGGGCCTTTGGTATCTAAAAAAAAAAACAGTTTGAGTGTGTCGCTCACCGTTCACCCGCAAATCTATATATTGTAAAAAGTCTGGTATATCGCAGTAAATTAAAACTGTGGTTTAAATGTTCCACGGTAAAAAATCTCTATTATCCTGCTTTTCGCATTTTTTGCAGTAAAAAAAAAAGTAGAGTCTCCTGAGTGTTCTGACACAAAAATATATCTGTTGAAAATAGTCTGGTGTACGCCTGACAAATCCCAGTGTGGTTTTGCAGTTCAACGGGTAAAATCTGTGTAGTATCCAGTTTTGGGCCTTTGGTATCTAAAAAAAAAACAGTTTGAGTGTGTCGCTCACCGTTCACCCGCAAATCTATATATTGTAAAAAGTCTGGTATACCGCAATAAATTAAAACTGTGGTTTTGCTGTTCCACAGTAAAAAATCTCTATTATCCTGCTTTTCGCAGTTTTTGCAGTAAAAAAAAAAAGTTGTGTCTCCTGAGTGTTCTGACACAAAAATATATCTGTTGAAAATAGTCTGGTGTACGCCTGACAAATCCCAGTGTGGTTTTGCAGTACAACGGGTAAAATGTGTGTAGTATCCAGTTTTGGGCCTTTGGTATCTAAAAAAAGAAACAGTTTGAGTGTGTCGCTCACCGTTCAGCCGCAAATCTATATATTGTAAAAAGTCTGGTATACCGCAGTAAATTAAAACTGTGGTTTTGCTGTTCCACGGTAAAAAATCTCTATTATTCAGGTTTTGGTATTTTTTCCGTAAGGAAAAACAGTAAGAGTTTCTCCCTGATTGTTCTGATTGTTTAAAAGAGTCGGGTGTAGGCCAGAGAAATAGAACTGTGGTTTTCCTCTTCCACGGTTCTAATCTTTTTATTACCCTTTTTCAATTGATAGTGCGAGTGTAAGCTATTTTACTTCCTTTACGATGGGCAAGGCGCGTGGCAAGGGACGTGGAACTGGACGTTCTGGTGATGGTGCGTGCAGAGGACGGGGCCGTGGCCAAGGTGAAAATGTGCCACAACCAACAGCCACATCTTCTCGCTCCCACTTCTTGACCGAATTACTAGGGAAGCACAGAACAACACCAGTATTGCGAACTGATCAGTGTGAACAGGTTATTAATTGGATAGCAGATAATACTTCCAGTTACCTGGACACCACCACCTCCGGTCTGTCTTCCACACGGTCAACTCTTGGTAGCCGTGAATCTCGACCGCATACTCCTCCTCACCCTGATGCTCCTTCCTCCCACCATGCTGAGTGTCGTCAGACAGCAATTGATCCCACACTTGGACACTCTGAAGAGCTGTTCACTGGTCCATTTTCATATTTGTGCCCCTCGCCTGCTCTGCTTGAAGTGGTGAAAGAGGAGATCCCATGTAGCGATGCCCAAATATTTGAACAGCCACGGCCACAGGAAGTCGTTGCTGGCAATTTGTCACAAGAGGTGGACAATGACGAGACACAATTGCCAGGAAGTGAGGAGGAGCATCGTGGTGCGCAAGTGGAAGTGGAGGAGGTGGTGGATGATCTAGTAACTGACCCAACGTGGCAGGAGGACATGCAGAGTGAGGCCAGCAGCACACAGGGGGAGGGAGGCAGAGTACCCCAACAGGCAGGAAGAAGCAGTGTGGTGGCCGCAGACAGAAGGCGGGCAACCGTTCCCCGTAACACCAACACGAGGGACGTTGTCAGTACAAGTGGTAGGTCTTCCAGAGTCTGGAATTTTTTTAAAGACTCTGCTGATAACCCCAAAAAGGCCATTTGTATCCCAGACCTTTGAACGAAAGCGTAAATTCACAGCTAACGCCCCACAGGCCACAGTCCTAAATTGGCACATTTCACGACTGCTTGCGTTGGAAATGCTGCCTTTCAGGCTGGTGGAGACGGAATCCTTCCGCAACCTTATGGCAGTGGCCGACCCTCGGTACTCGGTCCCCAGCCGACAGTATTTTGCCCGGTGTGCCATCCCCGCACTACACAAGCACGTGTCCCAAAACATCTGCCGTGCCCTCAACAATGCAGTTACTGGGAGAGTCCACCTGACAACGAACACGTGGACAAGTACTTGTGGCCAGGGATGGTACATCTCCCTGACGGCACACTGGGTAAACATAGTGGAAGCCGGGACCCAGTCGGACCTTGGGACGGAACACATCCTCCCCACACCGAGGATTGCGGGCCCTATATCAGTCAGAGTTGCCCTCACAGTGTACAGCTCCTGCGCATCATCCTCCTCCTCCTCCTCCTCATGTTCAGCCTCCATCTCAGATGTCACCACATCAGTTACAAGCTGGAAGCACTGCAGTACTGCCTCCGCCAAGCGGCAACAGGCTGTGCTGAAACTCATAAGCTTAGATGATAAACCTCATACTGCTTGTGAGTTGTGGACAGCTGTGAAAGAGCAGGCAGATCTGTGGCTGAGACCGCTGAACCTACATCCAGGCATTGTCGTGTGTGACAATGGCCGTAACCTGGTGGCGGCTCTGAGGCGAGGCGAGATCACACACGTACCATGCCTGGCTCATGTGCTTAACCTCGTGGTTCAGCGGTTTCTTAAATAGTACCCCGAGTTGCCACATCTGCTCGTGAAAGTACGCCGCCTGTCAGCTCATTTTCGCAAGTCGGCTACAGCTTCCGCCGCCTTTGCTGTGTTGCAGCAGCGTTTGCAAGTTTCGGCACACCGACTGGTGTGTGATGTCCCCACACATTGGAACTGTACCCTCCACATGTTGCAAAGGATTTGTGAGCAGAAGAGAGCAGTTGTGGAGTACCAGCTGCAACAAGGCCGTCGATATTCAGGTCAGACTCCACACATAAGACCTCATGAGTGGACCTGGATGTCTGACATATGTACCATCCTGACAAACTTTGAGGAGGCCACCAAGATGGTGAGTGGCGATGACGCCATCATTAGTGTCAGCATCCCACTTGTCTGTCTTTTGCAATGCTCTCTGCAGAGAATTAAAGAGGAGGCATTGCAGCCAGAGTATGATGAGATGGATCAAGAAGCCGTAGTGGGCGATTACACACAGCCCAGCTTCATCTCATCCCAACGTGCATTGGGGGACAATGAGGGAGAGGAGGAGGAGGAGGAGGAAGAACAGGAGCTGTTATCATGCGCTGTAGATGGTAGTACCTGTACAAGTGTCATACCGTCGGTTCAGCGTGGGTGGCCTGAGGACAGGGGGGGAGAAGGAGGAGGAGGAGGAAGAGAGCATGGTCAGTCGTCATCTTGGTGAGGACACGAAAATCTTGCCCGTTACCAGTCTGGCACGCATGGCTGACTTTACAGTGGTGGCCAAAAGTATTGGCACCCCTGCAATTCTGTCAGATAATACTCAGTTTCTTCCTGAAAATTAGTGCAATCACAAATTCTTTGGTATTATTATCTTCATTTAATTTGCTTGCAAGGAAAAAACACAAAAGAGAATGAAGCAAAAATCAAATCATTGATCATATCACACAAAACTCCAAAAATGGGCCAGACAAAAGTATTGGCACCCTCAGCCTAACACTTGGTTGCACAACCTTTAGCCAAAATAACTGCGAACAACTGCTTCCGGTAACCATCAATGAGTTTCTTACAATGCTCTGCTGGAATTGTAGACCATTATTCTTTGGCAAACTGCTCCAGGTCCCTGATATTTGAAGGGTGCCTTCTCCAAACTGCCATTTTGAGATCTCTCCACAGGTGTTCTATGGGATTCAGGTCTGGACTCATTACTGGCCACCTTAGAAGTCTCCAGTGCTTTCTCTCAAACCATTTTATAGTGCTTTTGGAAGTGTGTTTTGGGTCATTGTCCTTCTGGAAGACCCATGACCTCTGAGGGAGACCCAGCTTTCTCACACTGGGCCCTACATTATGCTGCAAAATTTGTTGGTAGTCTTCAGACTTCATAATGCCATGCACACGGTCAAGCAGTCGAGTGCCAGAGGCAGCAAAGCAACACCAAAACATCAGGGAACCTCCGCCATGTTTGACTGTAGGGACCGTGTTCTTTTCTTTGAATGCCTCTTTTTTTTTCCTGTACACTCTATGTTGATGCTTTTTCCCAAAAAGCTCTACTTTTGTCTCATCTGACCAGAGAACATTCTTCCAAAACGTTTTAGGCTTTCTCAGGTAAGTTTTGGCAAACTCCAGCCTGGCTTTTTTATGTCTCAGGGTAAGAAGTGGGGTCTTCCTGGGTATCCTACCATACAGTCCCTTTTCATTCAGACGCCGACGGATAGTACGGGTTGACACTGTTGTACCCTCGGACTGCAGGGCAGCTTGAACTTGTTTGAATGTTAGTCGAGGTTCTTTATCCACCATCCGCACAATCTTGCGTTGAAATCTCTCGGCAATTTTTCTTTTCCGTCCACATCTAGGGAGGTTAGCCACAGTGCCATGGGCTTTAAACTTCTTGATAACACTGCACACGGAAGACACAGGAACATTCAGGTCTTTGGAGATGGACTTGTAGCCTTGAGATTGCTCATTCTTCCTCACAATTTGGTTTCTCAAGTCCTCAGACAGTTCTTTGGTCTTCTTTCTTTTCTCCATTCTCAATGTGGTACACACAAGGACACAGGGCAGAGGTTGAGTCAACTTTAATCCATGTTAACTGGCTGCAAGTGTGATTTAGTTATTGCCAACACCTGTTAGGAGCCACAGGTAAGTTACAGGTGCTGTTAATTACACGAATTAGAGAATCACCACATGATTTTTCAAACAGTGCCAATACTTTTGTCCACCCCCTTTTTTAGGTTTGGTGTGGAATTGTATCCAATTTGGCTTTAGGACAATTCTTTTTGTGTTTTTTCATTGAAGACAAATTAAATGAAGATAATAATACCAAAGAATTTGTGATTGCAATCATTTTTAGGAAGAAACTGAGTATTATCTGACAGAATTGCAGGGGTGCCAATACTTTTGGCCACCACTGTATATTGCGCTGCCTTAACCGTCACACTCGCGTTGTCAAAATGTTGGGTGACAGTCATTACTGGTTGGTGACACTTGTAGACCCCCGCTACAAGGAGAACTTTCACTCTCTTATTCCTGAGGTGGAGAGGTCTACAAAAATGGGCCAGTACCAGAAGGCCCTTGCTGCAGAACTGTTAAAAAAATTCCCATCTGAACACGCTAGCGGCAGAGGTCACAGTCGTTGACCAACCAAAGCGTATAAGCGAGAGAGAGGCAACTCCAATCCAGCCGAGGCAGGGGAACACTGTCAACGTTCTGGGACAGTTTTCTCAGACCCTCCCTTCGGACAGACCCTGAGGCGCGGGGTACTCTCACAAGGAGTGGAAAGTTTCAAAAGATGGTGAGGGAGTACCTTGCCGACCGTACCAGCATCCTCCGTGATTCCTCTGTGCCTTTTAATTATTGGGTATCCAAGCAGGACACTTGGAATGAACTCGCTCTGTACGCCTTGGAGGTCCTGGCCTGCCCTGCCTCTAGTGTGTTATCGGAGCGTGTTTTTAGTGCCGCTGGGGGAATTATAACTGATAAGCGCACTCTCCTGTCAACTGACAATTAGAGATGAGCGGTGTTCGACTTGAACTGTTCGCCAATCTCAAATTCGAGCTGTTTTGGGCGGTGTTCGAGTTGTTCGACGAACCCGAACGATTTGCAAAAAATTCGGCTGTTCGAGGTTATGTTCGATAACTGTTCGTGCACCAAAAGCGTGTCCTGCATGTCTGGCGCTATTTAGAGCACCAATCATGCAGGGATTGTCTGCCACTCACTGTAATGCCACAGCCATGGTGGTTGTGGCATTACAGTGATTGCCCAAATCGATGGGAACAGTGCCAACAGTGAAACATGAAAAGCCGGCAATTCAGCAGCGGCATACACCTGTACCCGACAATTTAGAACCGAAAGAATAGAGCTTCACACATAGATTAGATAGATAGAAACATGTCAGCCACATATATACGAAGTACAGTGAAAGTGCTGCTTACTGTACTTGTCATTTAGCGTAAAGGATTTATCAAAAAAAATAATAGTGTTTTCATGCACCGTCTCTTTAAAAAAGCCGGCCGGCAATTCAGCATCTGTACCCGACAATTTAGAATAGAAGGAATAGAGAATCACACATAGATTAGATAGATAGAAACATGTCAGTCACATATATAAGAAGTGCAGTGACAGTGTTGATTACTGTACTTGTCATTTAGTGTAAAGGATTTATTTAAAAAAATAATAGTGTTTTCATGCACTGTCTCTTTAAAAAAGCCGGCCGGCAATTCAGCAGCGGTACCCGACAATTTATAACAGACAGAATAGAGCATCATACATAGATTAGATAGATAGAAACATGTCAGCCACATATATACGAAGTACAGTGACAATGCTGCTTACTGTACTTGTCATTTAGCGTAAAGGATTTATCAAAAAAAATAATAGTGTTTTCATGCACCGTCTCTTTAAAAAAGCCGGCCGGCAATTCAGCAGCGGTACCCGACAATTTATAACAGACAGAATAGAGCTTCACACATAGATTAGATAGATAGAAACATGTCAGTCACATATATATGAAGTACAGTGATAGTGTTGGTTACTGTACTTGTCATTTAGTATTAAAATAAAGGATTTATTATTAAAAAAATTGGCGTGGGGTTCCCCTTAATTTTAGGCTCTAGCGGAGGTTAAGCAGACGGCTGGGGCAGATGTTTGAAGCCTGGGAAGGGGGTAATACCCACGGAGCTTCCCAGGCTACTAATATCAGCCCCCAGCTGAATACATAGCCTTTACTAGCTATTAAAATGGGGGACCCCCCAAAAAAAATGACGTGGGGTCACCCCTAATTTAATAGCTAGCAAAGGCTAGGCAGACAGCTGGGGGCTGATATTAATAGCCCAGGAAGGGAGCCATGAATATTGGCCCCCTCCCAGGCTAGAAACACCAGCCGTCAGCCGCCCCAGAAATGGCGCATTCATAGGATGCGCCAATTCTGGCACTTAGCCTCGCTCTTCCACGCTGCCCTGGTGCGGTGGCAGGGGGTAATAGGGTTGGGGTTGATGTCAGCTTATAATGCCAGCTGACATTAAGCCCAGGTTAGTAATGGAGAGGCGTCTATAAGACACCCCCATTACTAACCCCATAGTCAAAGTTAAAAAAAACACAAACACCCAGAATAAAGTCCTTTAATTGAAATAAAGACACAATCCTTTATTGTTCTAAATTAAACCATACTTACCGTCACGCCCATTCCAGCTGAAGCCAACGATCTCCTGCAATAAAAGAAAAATAATAAAGCAACCTCATCCTTACCTTTCCATGGTTCCCACGACAGCTTCAGCTCTGCTACATCGAGATGACAGGCTGGACCGCAGCAGAACGCTGCCATCCAGCCTCTCATCCCGCAGACACTGAGAAGCGCAGGCTTGCTTGCGCTGCTCAGCGTCTCTCTGTGACGACATCCAGATGAGCCGAGTTCATGTCCAATGAACTCGGCTCACCTCATGCACGTCACTGACAGCGTGGGAAAATTCTCAAGCTGAAGCGGTGAGTGCAGGAGAATTCTCCCACGCTGTCAGTGACGTGCATAAGGTGAGCTCATGTCCAATGAACTCAGCTCACCTCCTGCACGTCACTGACAGCGTGGGAGAATTCTCCTGCACTCAGCACTTCAGCGTGAGAATTCTCCCGCTGAAGCGCTGAGTGCAGGAGAATTTTCCCACGCTGTCAGTGACGTGCATAAGGTGAGCTCATGTCCAATGAACTCAGCTCACCTCCTGCACGTCACTGACAGCGTGGGAGAATTCTCCTGCACTCAGCGCTTCAGTGTGAGAATTCTCCCACGCTGAAGCGCTGAGTGCAGGAGAATTTTCCCACGCTGTCAGTGACGTGCATGAGGTGAGCCGAGTTCATTGGACATTAACTCGGCTCATCTGGATGCCCTCACAGAGAGACACTGTGGAGCGCAAGCAAGCCTGCGCTTCTCAGTGTCTGCGGGATGACAGGCTGGATGGCAGCGTTCTGCTGCGGTCCAGCCTGTCATCTCGATGTAGCAGAGCTGAAGCTGTCATGGGAACCATGGAAAGGTAAGGATGATGTTGCTTTATTATTTTTCTTTTATTTCAGGAGATCGTTGGCTTCAGCTGGAATGGGCGTGATGGTAAGTATGGTTTAATTTAGAACAATAAAGAATTGTGTGTTTATTTCAATTAAAGGACTTTTTTCTGGGTGCTGTGTTTTTTTTAAATACTTTACTAGAAATTCATGGTGGTCATGTCTAATATTGGCGTGACCCCATGAATTTCGGGCTTAGGGCCAGCTGATAATGCCAAGCTGGCCCTAACCCCTTTATTACCCAGTGAGCCACCGCATCAGGGCCCTGGATGAGTTGGGTACAGCGCCAGAAGATGGCGCTTCTATGAACGCGCCATTTTCCGGGGTGGCTGCGGACTGCAATTTGCAGCGGGGGTGGCCCAGAAAGCTTGGGCCTCCCTGCGCTGCGGATTCCAGCCCCCAGCTGCCTAGTTGTACCTGGCTGGACACAAAAACAGGGCGAAGCCCCACGTCAATTTTCTTTAAATTATTTCATGAAATAATTAAGAAAAAAAGGGCTTCCCTATATTGTTGTGTCCGGCCAGGTACAAATAGGCAGCTGGTGGATGGGGGCAGCCCGTTCCTGCCTGCTGTACCTGGCTGGACACAAATATAGTGCGAAGCCCCACGTCAATTTTTTTTAAATTATTTCATGAATTTCCTGAAATAATTTAAAAAAATTGAAGTGGGGCTTCGCACTATATTTGTGTCCAGCCAGGTACAGCAGGCAGGAACGGGCTGCCCCCATCCACCAGCTGCCTATTTGTACCTGGCCGGACACAACAATATAGGGAAGCCCTTTTTTTCTTAATTATTTCATGAATTTCATGAAATAATTAAAAAAAATTGAAGTGGGGCTTCGCACTATATTTGTGTCCAGCCAGGTACAGCAGGCAGGAACGGGCTGCCCCCAACCACCAGCTGCCTATTTGTACCTGGCCGGACACAACAATATAGGGAAGGCCTTTTTTTCTTAATTATTTCATGAATTTCATGAAATAATTAAAAAAAAAGTACGTGGGGCTTCGCCCTATTTTTGTGTCCAGCCAGGTACAACTAGGCAGCTGGGGGCTGGAATCTGCAGCGCAGGGAGGCCCAAGCTTTCTGGGCCCCCCCCCGCTACAAATTGCAGTCCGCAGCCACCCCGGAAAATGGCGCGTTCATAGAAGCGCCATCTTCTGGCGCTGTACCCAACTCATCCAGGGCCCTGGTGCGGTGGCTCACTGGGTAATAAAGGGGTTAGGGCCAGCTTGGTATTATCAGCTGGCCCCAAGCCCAAAATTCATGGGGTCACGCCAGTATTAGACATGACCGCCATGAATTTCTAGTAAAGTATTTAAAAAAAACACAACACCCAGAATAAAGTCCTTTAATTGAAATAAAGACACAATTCTTTATTGTTCTAAATTAAACCATACTTACCATCACACCCATTCCAGCTGAAGCCAACGATGTCCTGCAATAAAAGAAAAATAATAAACCAACCTCATCCTTACCTTTCCATGGTTCCCACAACAGCTTCAGCTCTGCTACATCGAGATGACTGGCTGGACCGCAGCAGAACGCTGCCATCCAGTCTGTCATCCCGCAGACACTGAGAAGCCAACACTATCACTGTACTTCATATATATGTGACTGACATGTTTCTATCTATCTAATCTATGTGTGATGCTCTATCTTTCTGTTCTAAATTGTCGGGTACCGCTGCTGAATTGCCGGCCGGCTTTTTTAAAGAGACAGTGCATGAAAACACTATTATTTTTTTAAATAAATCCTTTACACTAAATGACAAGTACAGTAAGCAACACTATCACTGTACTTATTATATATGTGACTGACATGTTTCTATCTATCTAATCTATGTGTGAAGCTCTATTCTTTCTGTTCTAAATTGTCGGGTACAGATGCTGAATTGCCGGCCGGCTTTTTTAAAGAGACGGTGCATGAAAACACTAATATTTTTTTTAATAAATCCTTTACACTAAATGACAAGTGCAGTAACCAACACTGTCACTGTGCTTCTTATATGTGTGACTGACATGTTTCTATCTATCTAATCTATGTGTGATGCTCTATTCCTTCTTGTCTAAATTGTCGGGTACCGGTGTATGCCGCTGCTGAATTTGCCGGCCGGCTTTTTTAAAGAGAGTGTCTTCTGAGCAGTTTGTCAGCTTTTGGACACCTTTGCAGGTGTTTTCTATGTGTTTCTATGTGTTTTTGTTTGCTTGCCATTGGTTTTAACGGTGTTCGACGGTGTTCTAAGGTGTTCGACGAACAGTTCGACGAACAGTTCCTCGAACATCCCGGTGTTCGACGAACCGAACCGAACCCGAACACTACGGGGGTGGCTCAACACTACTGACAATGCTGACAAGCTGACACTTATTAAAATGAGCAAGGGCTGGATTGAGCCAGACTTCTCATCTCCACCAAATGACAGCAGAGTAACATAAAGTCAAATCCACTGTGTTATTTCGGGAGGTGTATTCCCATGCACCGCTTCACAACCACACATGGGTATACGCTTCCTCATTTTGGCTGTTTTTTGCTCTTCTCCTTATCCTCAGCCTCCACCACCACTATACCACCAGGGTGACCGTGGTCCGTGTTGCCATTATTGAAAGTTCCTCCATCCTTATTTTTGTCAGCTTTTGCTTGGAAGGCATAAGCAAAGACTGTGGGAGACCCACTCCCCAATAATGGGAATAATATTTTTAAGATGCTGTACTGTATGGCTCTTGTAAGGGGCATTTAAAGCATCTTGTTATACCACTCTGACCTCCACGTCTCTTGTAAGGGGCATTAAAACTGTCTTGTTATACCACTCTGACCTCCACGACTCTTGTAAGGGGCATTAAAAGCATCTTGTTATACCATTCTGACCTCTACGTCTTTTCTGAGGGGCATTAAAAGCATCTTGTTATACCACTCTGACCTCCACGTCTCTTGTAAGGGGCATTAAAACTGTCTTGTTATACCACTCTGACCTCCACGTCTCTTGTAAGGGGCATTAAAAGCGTCTTGTTATACCACTCTTACCTCCACGTCTCTTCTGAGGGGCATTAAAATCATCTTGTTATGCCACTCTGACCTCCACATATCTTGTAAGGGGCATTAAAAGCGTCTTGTTATACCACTCTGACCTCCACGTCTCTTTTAAGGGGCATTAAAACCGTCTTGTTATACCACTCTGACCTCCACGTCTCTTGTAAGGGGCATTAAAAGCGTCTTGTTATTAGTGTTGAGCCACCCCCGTAGTGTTCGAGTTCGGTTCGGTTCGTCGAACACCCGTGTGTTCTCCGAACTGTTCGTCGAACTGTCCGTCGAACACCTTCGAACACCGTTAAAACCAATGGCAGGCAAACAAAAACACATAGAAACACATAGAAAACACCTTCAAAGGTGTCCAAAAGCTGACAAACTGCTCAGAAGACATAACTAACACATGGAAAAGTGACAAGTACATATAGTCATGCGAAAATAAAAGAGGTGGAGGAGTAAAAGGAGGGGGAGACACAGATATAGGCATGTCATGCCCTTCTAAAATCCAAAAAGTGAGAAGCCGACACGGCCAGTCCGCTCCTGCCCGTGCCACCTCCGTGTCGCCGGGTTTGTGCCAGAGCCGCGGTGAACCCTGACGGCCAGCCCCCCTCTCCCAATACTGGTGCCTGTCCGCTGGTGGGTCGAGCGAGCCCCCCTGTGGTGGAGGCAGCTCTAAGCTTTTTAATTTAAATTGTCTCTCTAATTTGAATGAATACACTTTAAATCCATTTACAAGGATCTATTGGAGGGCAAGTCTCATGCCAGCAGCCGCGGTAATTCCAGCTCCAGTAGCGTCCACTAAAGCTGCTGCAGTTAAAAAGCTTTTATAAGGATCGAGCTCGGCTGTCCACCGCAAGGCATCCTACTGCCAGTCCCAGCCCCTATGCCTTGGGGTGCCTCCTGATGCTCTTCACTAAGTATCCCATGGTCCCGAAGCATTTCCTTTGAAAAAATTAAGTGTCTAAACTACAGGTGGTGCAGCTTGCTTAACAGCCGGGATAATCCGCTGACTAGCAGACACTGCTACTAGGCACAAAGTATTTCCTGGGCTAGATGCAGTTAAAAATTTGTAATTAGATACTCTCGTTGGATGCTGAGAAAGCATTCCATAGAGTCTCCTGGCACGCCATATATGATTCTCTTAAAAAGCTTGCGGTAGGGGTCTAGGGGACCCTTTTATAGCCAAAATCACGGCCCTGTATCGCAATACGTCACCTAGGCTGAAGATAAATGGAACTGTAGCACCCTGAGGGCTCGGTTGCTACAGACGTATTGCACCTCACCCAGAGGTGTGATATCTCACTCTCAGGTAAGGATGGAGTGTGGATCAGGACCCGACACCTGCATGCATTACACCACATTGCCGTGGGGCAGGGCGACCAATATGCCCCTGAGATGGGCACGACAGTCCCTGTCCCTGGCTGGAGGGGAGTATAAAAGGTGGGCACCATCTTAGTTCAGTGCAGAGAAGTCTGAGCAGAAGTGGCAGGGAGCAGGGGCTCTGCATGAGCTCTGCTCCGGAGGCGGGCCTAGTAACAGAGGCCCAGGCCTGGAAGAGGGAGAAGGAAGGAAGAGGAGCGGAGAAGGCTCCAGGAACGAGGAATGAAGGGATCCCAGGGGTGCGGACGGGCGAGTCGCCACCACACGCCCGAATCCACCTGCGTGGAGGGGTCAGGCCAAAGGGGGAGACCGATCCCCGAACTAGTGGAGGCAGGAAACGACCCTCAGCTAGAAACCGGAGGCTCTGACATTTTATGTGGCGCAGCCCCTCGCTACACCCGCTAGGAAGGCACCACATAGGGTCAGGGAAACTGGCGCCAAGTTTACCAAGAGGAGGCCCGAGGCAGCCGGACAGAAGTGTTGGTAAGAAAGGCCAGACAAAGGACACACAAAGGGGGTCCTGTGAAGTGCTCCAAAGTTATCTGGGAGTTGTCTGAGCCCCTCACCTGGTGAGCACAGTACGACGTGGGCAGCCGTTACCTGCAGACGTGGTCTGGATAATAAGAACTGTGAGTAAAGGCCCTGAACTGCATCACTGACTCCGTGTCGTTACTGCTGCTGCCCTGCACCATCACCCCCATCCTCCGCATACACTGCCCTGAGGCTATACTCCTCCCGTGGGGAGTTATGCTACGCTCTGCTGCACCCACAACACCAGCCTCAGCGGTCTGCCCTGTAGCGGCGGTTCACTCTGACCGCAATCCACGGGTGGCGTAGTCGGACATTTAAACATCAAAACCACATAAATAGTTCCGCCACTGGTTTGACCGCCCTGAGCCACGGAACCGGGTCGCCGCACCGAAGACTACAACCACCAGCATCCACCAAAAAGGGTCCGGCTCCGGGTGTCCCAAGGCCCAGGGGGTGCGTCAGAACATTTTCATCACCTTTCACAATCACCAATGGGACAAGGCAGTGATGTCCTCTGTCCCCTCTCTTATACATCCTAGTGACGGAGCACCTGCTCTCATCAATTCGCCATAACCCCAATATTAGGTGGATTGAGGTGGGAGGCACCGAGTACAAGTGCTCTCTATTTGCTGATGATGTCCTAGTATATATCACTCAATCACATATATCCATCCATGCTGTTATGGCTGAAATAGATCACTTTGTTACATGGTAAAATTTTAAAATCAATGCAGCGAAGTCTGAGGCCCTCGATGTCTCCCTCCCCAAATCCATATAGGATTCCATCCAGTCCAACTTTCCCTTTGCCTGGCCCTCACAGGGTATCAAATACTTAGGAATTCCTATTCATAGAGACCTCTCCCATCTATGTTATCTTAATTTTGGGCCCTTTATTGAACAACTCCATACAGACCACGGTTGGCAAGTTAGAACGGTAAGATTCACTACGTGAACCACTGGTGTTTTGTGGAAAAGCACATGTACACTGCGTTCCAAATTATTATGCAAAAAGTGTTTAGGAGTGATAAGGGAAGAATTTGTTTGCTTGTCAGTTAAACTCATTGATGGTGATGTGTGTCAGGGCTCTTTATATCACTGTAAGCAATTGCAGACACCTGTGCTAATTAGTTTGGCAGGTGTGTCCAATGAAAGGCAAGACTACTTAAGAAGGCTCTCTCACATTATTAAGCAGCCTACATTTTCTGCCAAAATGGGAAAGAAAAAGGATGTGTCGGCTGCTGAGAAGCAACAAATTGTGGAGTGTTTAGGTCAAGGCATGACTACAATCAACATTGTGCGATGATCAGGATGAAGTGTCTTGGCAATCAAGAAGTATGTAGCTGATTCACAGTACACACGTGTGCGTGCTGATAAGGGCAAATTGAGGACTCTTTCCTACAGGCAATTACGTCAGGTTGAAAGAGCAGCGGCAAAAAAGCCTTGTCATAGCAGCAGACAAGTTTTTGAAGCTGCTTGTGCCTCCAACGTCCCCCGAACAACAAGATGCAGGGTCCTTCAGAGGTTTGCAGCTGTGCATGCGCCATCCTGTCGACCTCCTCTATCCACTTCACACAAGCAGAAACAGCTCCAGTGGGCCAAACATTACATGAAGACTGATTTCAAAACTGTTTTGTTCACGGATGAGTGCCGTGCAGCGCTCGATGGTCCAGATGGATGGAGTGGAGGATGGCTGGTTGATGGACACCCCACGCAAACACGGCTACAGCGCCAACAAGGAGGAGGTGGAGTAATGTTTTGGGCTGGAATCATGGGGAGAGAGATTGTCGGCCCCTTTAGGATCCCTGAAGGTGCTAAAGATGAACTCCATAATGTATGTGGATTTTCTCAAACAGCACTTCCTGCCATGGTTCAAGAAGAAGAACCGTGTATTTCACAGCAAGATCATTTTTCTGCATGATAAGGCACCATCTCATGCTGCACATAAAACATCTGCATCTCTGGCTGATATGGGCATAAAAGGGGACAAACTTATGGTGTGACCCCCATGCTCCCCTGACCTCTACCCCATTCAGAACCTTTGGAGCATCATTAAAAGGAGTGTCTATGATGGCGGGAGGCAGTTCACATCTAAGCAACAGCTCTGGGAGGGTATTCTGTCCTCATGCAAAACAATTGAAGCAGAAACCATCCAAAACCTGACAAATTCAATGGACGAGAGAGTTCAGAAGCTCCTTTCGAACAAGGGGTCCTATGTGAAAATGTAACATCACCTAGAATAAAGTTTTGAGTTGAAAACTGTTTGATTTCAGTTTCTAACAACCTGCTAATGCTTATAATTTCAAAAATGACCATTTTTTTGGTCTTTATTAAAATGAAAAGGTTGATCGAAAAGTTTGGGGGATCTAAGAGTGTGGCAACCCAGTAGTCATGATTACTTCGAATTCTGACAATATGAGGGTCATGCTGCAGGTAGTGCAGCAAGAAGGCACTTATGTGCCTTGCGCATCTCGGAGCCCCAAAATTATTTTCCGGGCTAGATGCAGCTAAAAATTATTTTTAATTTTAAATCTGGTGAAGCTTTAGTATAGATGGCCTAATAGGATCAGTGCTGCACACTGCTACAAAGCCCAAATTATTTTCCAGTCAAGATACAGATAAACATGATTAGTAATTTGAAAGCTTAAAACGGTTGGTAGGGTGATTTTAACCAATCATCAAGCTTTTACTCTCCCCAGGATGACACAGGGGTAGAAAAGTCGTTTCGGATCCATGATTTGTTCATCTTTATGAACGTGAGTCTGTCTACATTATCAGTGGAGAGCCGCGTGCGCTTATCTGTCAGCACACCACCAGCAGCACTGAACACACGTTCAGACAGAACGCTGGCTGCGGGGCATGACAAGATCTCCAAGGCGTAAGTGGCTAGCTCCGGCCATTTATCCAGATTGGAAGCCCAAAAAGAGCAAGGGTCCAGTGACACAGTCGTGGCTTCAATGTTTACTTGGAGATACTCCTGTACCATCGTCTCTAGGCGTTGACTATGTGTCAGACTTCTTGTCTCCTGTGGCCTTGCAAAGGATGGGCTAAAAAAGTGGTGAAATGATTCCGCAAAATTGATGTTACCAGCAGATACTGTGGTTCTGTTACGGTTTGAGTGCTGAACACTTGACGGTCCCACGGTTGGCAAGTTGGAACTGTGAGATTCACTACGTGCACCACTGGTATTTTGTGGAAAAGCACATGCAAGATTCTGCAACAGTCTCTGCTGATACTCCTGCATGCGTGCATTCCTTTCTATGGCAGGAATAATTTCTGCAAATTTACTTTTGTACCGGGGATCTAACAGTGTGGCAACCCAGTAGTCAGGATTATTTCTAATTCTCACAATTCGAGGGTCATGTTGCAGGTAGTGCAGCAAGAAGGCACTCATGTGTGTTGCGCATCCAGGAGCACCAAGTCCCTGTTGTGTTGGTGCCGAGGTAACAATCATGCTTCCTTCCTCTGTCCTCTCCCCCGAACCTCGCACAACAGAAATGTGATCAAGGTCTCCCTCATCTGATGAGTCTTCCATCAGTTCGTCCTCCACTTCTTCCTGGGCTCCTGCACCTTCCTCACTAGTTTGGCTGCTACCATGCGCCCTGGTAAAACCATCTCCCCCACCCTCACATGCCTGCCGCCTTGGTGCTGCCGACCGTCTGGACCTTGCAGATGTTAGCCCTTCCGCATACAACTCCTCCTCCTCTACTTCCTCCACCTCCTCTTGTGCCACCACCTGACTCCGAATTCTGTTTAACATGTGCTCCAGCATGTAAATCACCGGAATAGTCATGCTGATAATGGCATCGTCAGCACTAAACATCTTCGTCGCCATTTCAAAACTGTGCAGAAGGGTGCATAGGTCCCTGATCTGAGACCACTCCTCCAGCGTGATTTGCCCCACCTCTGAATCTCGTTGGCCCAGGCTATACGTCAGAACGTATTGCACCAGGGCTTGTCGGTGCTGCCACAGTCGCTGCAACATGTGCAGAGTTGAATTCCACCGGGTAGGCACATCGCATTTTAGCCGGTGAAGTGGCAGGCCCAACGACTTCTGTAGAGATGTAAGTCGCTGAGCTGCGGGATGCGAACGGCGGAAGTGAGCACACAGCGACCGTGCCCTCTGCAGAAGGCCATCTAGTCTGGGATAGTGGGCTAAAAATTGCTGGACAACCAGGTTCAACACGTGAGCCATACAAGGCACGTGTGTGACATTGCCCCGGCAAAGGGCCGCACCCAGGTTTGCAGCATTGTCGCACACGGCCTTCCCTGGTTTCAGGTCCAGTGGAGACAACCATTCATGAAATTGGTTCTCCAGAGCTGACCACAACTCCTCAGCTGTGTGACTCACATTTCCCAGACATTTCAATGTAAAAACCGCCTGATGACGTTGAGCCCTACTGCCAGCATGGTAAGGAGGTGTGCAGGATCCCTTCTGCGCAGTTAGAAAGCTTGTGGCATGACCAGACAGGCTTTGGGTGCAGGTGGAAGACCGAGAGGAGGTTGAGGAGGCAGAAGCAGTGGAGGAACTTTGACATAAAGAGGATTGACGCACAACTCGTGGGGACGGCAAGACTTGGACAGCAGCCCCTTGTCCTGCTGTCACCATAGTTACCCAGTGCCCAGTCAGCGACATGTAACGCCCCTGTCCATGCCTACTCGTCCAAGTGTCTGTGGTGAAATGCACCCTGTCACACACAGAGTTTCTCAAAGAAGCGGTGATGTTATGTGCGACATGCTGGTGGAGCGCAGGCACACCTTTCTTTGAGAAGTAGTGCCGACTGGGCATCTGGTACTGGGGCACTGCGACGGACATAAGGTCTCGAAAATCCTCTGTGTCCACCAGGCGGAAAGGCAGCATTTCTGTAGCCAAGAGCTTGCAGATGGTGAAATTCAACCTCTTAGCTTTCTCATGGCTAGGAGGAAATGGTCTTTTACTTGTCCACATCTGAGGGACCAAGGGCTGGCTATTGTGCTTAGACGGGGTTGATAAGGGTGTCCCCGGCAAACTGCCGGTCTGTGAGGAAGATGCAGGCGGACATGTTAGGTTGCCTTGATCCAAAGGTGGTGCTATCGATGTCAGACAGCGCTCAACACCAGCTGGTGTTACCACCTCCAAAGAAAATGATGACCTGCCAATCACGCTGGCTGTTGCGGGTAAAGAGGTGGCAGGTCTGCGCCCCAAAACAGGTGTGACTACTGTCCCCCCAGTCACAGAGGATGAAGAGGCCGCGGATGCACAAGATATGGCAGACGGTGGTTGGCCCGGCCGGCTAGGCCGCATTGTAGCACACTGAGCTTCCCACTGCAACTTATGCTTCATGTCCATGTGCCGGTTCATGCATGAAGTACTCAAACTATGTATTTTTTGGCCTCTACTTAGCTTTTGCTGACAAATGTTACAGATAACACGAGTTGGGTCATCTTTATCGATCTGAAAAAATGCCCAGGCTATGCAAGGCTTAGCACCCATGCGACCTGAAGAGCCACCACGACTTGTGGTGAGAGGCAGAGTTGTGTTTGAGGATGCAGTTGTTGATGTGCTTCCAGTACTACGTCTCTGTCCAGGAAGGCGCAACCTGACCTCGTCGTCACTAGCATCTTCCTCCACCTCCTCTGCTGACCTCATCTCTTGGCTGACTGTGGGTTGACAGTAAGTGGGATCTCCGACCTCATCATCATCACCCTGTGCGTTATCACACCCGTCGTCCTCAGAGCCAACCTGTTCCTGCCCTGACAAAAAACTAAAGTTGTCGCTCCAATCAGGTATTTGAGTCTTATCATCGTCTTCCTCATTGTCTCCACCAACAGGAGTTACAGTTTGGGAATGAGGGTCTACATTATGGTCAAAACCTTCTGCGTCTGGTCCTGGATCCGACTCATAAAGATTCTGGGCATCAGTGCAGATCATTTCCTCGTCTGGATTCACAGAAGCGCTGGAGTCGACCTCTGATTCCCAGGCTATAGTATGAGTAAACAGCTCTGCAGACTCAACCATCTGTTCTACCTCATACTCAGACGGGCAGCTGGAGATTTGGAAGCTGTGAGGAAGCAAGTGCGATTTGGGTGACACCTTTGAGGACTGGAGTATTTGTGATGTTGAAGTTGATGTGGAGGAGAGCCCACTTAAAGGAGCACTTGATATCCGTTGAAGCACCTGCTGTTTTTGTGCCTCATCTGGAATTTGTAGCGATTGGCGTGGCCGTAAGAAAGGGATCTTATCACATTGTCCGCTAAAAGAAGTAGACATTTTAGTTTGGCTGGAAGATGGTCTTTCTTCTGCAGATGTTACTGTTGCTTTAACACCTACCCCACGGACACAACCTTTTTTCCCCTTCCCAACACGCCTATTCCCCTTTCAACCAGCAGCAGGCCTTTTTCCACTCATTTTGGTGGTTAACTAATTCACAACTCTGGAGTTGTTTGCACAAAAAAACAATGGATGGTAACCGAGCAGAGCTGAGTGGCCAAATTGTGGTATTAGGCCAAAACTATTGGCTGGGTTAGATGCAGAAAAAAATTATTTTGAATTTGCAACCTGATGGAGGTCAGTATAGATGGATTAATAGAACAAGACCCACACACAGCTAGAAGCCCAATATTTTTTCAGAGATAGATGCAGGAAAAAAATATATTCAGTTTGCAACCTGATGGAGGTCAGTATAGATGGACTAATACAACAAGTCCCACACACAGCTAGAAGCCCAAATATTTTTTCAGAGGTACTGTAGATGCAGATAAAAATTAGTTTTAATTTGCAACCTGATGGAGGTCAGTATAGATGGACTAATAGAGAAAGTCCGACACACTACTAGAAGGCCAAATATTTTTTCAGAGCTAGATGCAGAAAAAAATTATATTCAGTTTGCAACCTGATGGAGGTCAGTATAGATGGATTAATAGAACAAGACCCACACACAGCTAGAAGCCCAATATTTTTTCAGAGGTAGATGCAGAAAAAAATATATTCAGTTTGCAACCTGATGGAGGTCAGTATAGATGGACTAATACAACAAGTCCCACACACAGCTAGAAGCCCAATATTTTTTCAGAGGTAGATGCAGAAAAAAATATATTCAGTTTGCAACCTGATGGAGGTCAGTATAGATGGACTAATACAACAAGTCCCACACACAGCTAGAAGCCCAAATATTTTTTCAGAGGTACTGTAGATGCAGATAAAAATTAGTTTTAATTTGCAACCTGATGGAGGTCAGTATAGATGGACTAATAGAGAAAGTCCGACACACTACTAGAAGGCCAAATATTTTTTCAGAGCTAGATGCAGAAAAAAATTATATTCAGTTTGCAACCTGATGGAGGTCAGTATAGATGGATTAATAGAACAAGACCCACACACAGCTAGAAGCCCAATATTTTTTCAGAGGTAGATGCAGAAAAAAATATATTCAGTTTGCAACCTGATGGAGGTCAGTATAGATGGACTAATACAAGTCCCACACACAGCTAGAAGCCCAATATTTTTTCAGAGGTAGATGCAGAAAAAAATATATTCAGTTTGCAACCTGATGGAGGTCAGTATAGATGGACTAATACAACAAGTCCCACACACAGCTAGAAGCCCAAATATTTTTTCAGAGGTACTGTAGATGCAGATAAAAATTAGTTTTAATTTGCAACCTGATGGAGGTCAGTATAGATGGACTAATAGAGAAAGTCCGACACACTACTAGAAGGCCAAATATTTTTTCAGAGCTAGATGCAGAAAAAAATTATATTCAGTTTGCAACCTGATGGAGGTCAGTATAGATGGACTAATAGAGAAAGTCCGACACACTACTAGAAGGCCAAATATTTTTTCAGAGCTAGATGCAGAAAAAAATTATATTCAGTTTGCAACCTGATGGAGGTCAGTATAGATGGATTAATAGAACAAGACCCACACACAGCTAGAAGCCCAATATTTTTTCAGAGGTAGATGCAGAAAAAAATATATTCAGTTTGCAACCTGATGGAGGTCAGTATAGATGGACTAATACAACAAGTCCCACACACAGCTAGAAGCCCAATATTTTTTCAGAGGTAGATGCAGAAAAAAATATATTCAGTTTGCAACCTGATGGAGGTCAGTATAGATTGACTAATACAACAAGTCCCACACACAGGTAGAAGCCCAAATATTTTTTCAGAGGTACTGTAGATGCAGATAAAAATTAGTTTTAATTTGAAACCTGATGGAGGTCAGTATAGATGGACTAATAGAATGATGCTATGCCCAAAAGATTTTACTTCACTAGGTGCAGTAAAAAAATTGGTATTCTATACACAGGTGGTATATCTTGCAACACAGATAGGCTACTCCACTGACTAACACACTCTGCAATAGGCCAAAAAGGATTAGCTTTGCTAGATTCAGCCAAATGCTGTGAAAAAAACTTGCACAGCACTGGCACAGACCTGCCTGGCAAAAACTGATAGGAACTGATGTAACCTAGTCCTGAAAAGGACTGCAATTACAATTAGTCTTTACTCCCACAACCTATCTATTTAAGAGCACAGACCTCCCTGATAAAAGTCGTAGGAAATGCTGTAACCTAGTCCTTAAAAGGACTGCAATCACAACTATTCCCTACTCCCAAGCTATCTGTATATTTGTGCGAAAATTGGCTTGAAATTAACAAGGTATAGCGCACACAGCAACAGCGGTGCCGTCTAACACGCAGCTGCAGCAGTGAGAAAATGGTGGCGACGGGGAAAATGGCTTGGTCTTATAGGGCAAGGACATGTGACATACACTGCCAATGACACATGCCCTTGCTTGTGTGAAAAAAAGCACTTCGCTCCGTGTGTGCGCTGCTGATAGGCTGACAGATTGCACCTCCCCACTGCAAATGCGGGAAAGAGAAAAAAAAATGGAGATCATCATTGTTCCTGCAGAGATCCATCCCCTGCCCCTCCCCCCACCCCGCTGTACACTCAAACTGCGTATTAACATTAATTTTCATCATTACTGAGAAAAAATCCAGTTATGATTTTGGTGCACGAACAGTTATCGAACATAACCTCGAACAGCCGAATTTTTCTCAAATTGTTCGTGTTCGCCAAACGGCTCGAACACCGCCCAAAACAGCTCGAATTTGAGATTGGCGAACAGTTCGAGTAGAACAACGCTCATCTCTACTTGTTATACCACTCTGACCTCCACGTCTCTTCTGAGGGGCATTAAAAGCATCTTGTTATACCACTCTGACCTCCACTTCTCTTGTAAGGGGCATTAAAACCGTCTTGTTATACCACGCTGACCTCCACGTCTCTTCTGAGGGGCATTAAAAGCATCTTGTTATACCACTCTGACCTCCACGTCTCTTCTGAGGGGCATTAAAAGCATCTTGTTATACCACTCTGACCTCCACGTCTCTTGTAAGGGGCATTAAAACCGTCTTGTTATACCACTCTGATCTCCACGTCTCTTGTAAGGGGCATTAAAAGCATCTTGTTAAGCTACTGGGACCTCAACGAGTCTTCGAACGGGCATTGCATTTCCTCATAATTTTTGGAAGCTTTTGCTTGGAAGGCATACGCAAATACTATGGGAGACCCACTCCCCAATATTGGGACTTATGTCTGTAATATGCTGTACTGCATGGCTCTTGTAAGGGGCATTGCAAGTTGCTCCGTCCTAATTTTTGGAAGCTTTTGCTTGGAAGGCATAAGCAAATACTATGGGAGATCCACTCCCCAATAATGGGAATAATGTTTGTAATATGCTGTACTGCATGGCTCTTGTAAGGGGCATTGCAAGTTGCTCCGTCCTAATTTTTGGAAGCTTTTGCTTGGAAGGCATAAGCAAAGACTATGGGAGACACACTCCCCAATAATGGGAATAATGTTTGTAATATGCTGTACTGCATGGCTCTTGTAAGGGGCATTGCAAGTTCCTCCGTCCTAATTTTTGGCAGCTTTTGCTTGGAAGGCAAAAGCAAAGACTATGGGAGACACACTCCCCAATAATGGGAATAATGTTTTTAAGATGCTGTACTGTATGGCTCTTGTAAGGGGCAATAAAACCGTCTTGTTAAGCTACTGCGACCTCCATGTCTTTTCCAAGGGGCATTAAAACCGTCTTGTTAAGCTACTGTGTCCTCCACGTCTCTTCAAAGGGGCATTAAAAATGTCTTCTTAAGCCACTCTGAACTCCACAGCTCTTCCAAGGGGCATTGAAATGTTGTTTTTAATTACCTCTAACCTCCACGACTCTTCCAACGGGCATTGCATTTCCTCCTAATTTTAGTCAGCTTTTGGTTTTCAATGCAAAGGCGAAAACTAAGGGAGACCCACTCCCCAATAATGGCTAGGTTTTTAGTACGCTGTAATCCACGTCTGTTTCAAGGGGCATTGCAGTTCCTCATAATATTTGGAAAGCCTTCCATTCACTGCTTAGGCCAACAGTGTACAGGAGACCCAGTTGCTATAAATGGAAAAAAAGGTTTAGTTAAGGCCCTCTGACCTCCATGTCATTTCCAAGGGGCATTGGAGTGCCTCAAAATTTTTGGTAGGCATTGCACTCACTGTATGCCCTATAACTGTGTAGCCAAACCGCTCCTTTTGTTACAGAAACATATCCTACAAGACATATGTGGGTGACTGGCTTGATATTGATGTGAATGGTCCCTGTTCCTCCTGCCCTTTCTCCTTTGCCACTACCTCATCCATCATTTATCACCTGAAGCTTTGTTTTAACGGGAGTCATGGAACTGGGATAGTAGCAGGAAAACATCCAGCAATCCTCGGTGGAGGTAGGATATGCGCCAAAACGCTGACCACCTCAGGCCTAGCCGCTACTACATACATGCGCTTGCATTCCAAGAAAACAAAGCAGATGCTAACTTCTATCATCATCATCATGCTCCTCACCTTGGCACTCTCAACTCCCCTGATGGAGAAGCTAGGGCCCACCAGAGGAGTCTGGTTCTCTGGTGGGCTCGTCCAATGCTGCCCTAAAGCAGGCCGGGCTAAGAAAAGTGTGTGGGGGGAAGTTGACAGGAGAAATAGGGGCGGCTGAGGACCGTTTATGGACACCCAGCTGCCCCCAGGCGGCTGTGGACCGTGTGTGGACACCCGGCCGCGGGGCGGCTGACGACCGAGTATGGACACCTGGCCGCCAGACGGCTGGGATCTGAGTTTGAATACCAGGCCGCCAACGCAGCCATGACGTGGTGGCCAGATTCCGCCTCCACATGCCTAAAAGGCCCAATTTCAAGTGCAAGCTAGCAGTATGGTATTGCAGCCTGGGGGTGGGTGGGTGGTTGGCTGCATATTTGCGCTTGCATTGCAAAGAATGGGGTAAGTACAATTGAACACTGCCCTGGGACAAGAAGTTGCTCTGGGATAGTTGCAAGTCTGCATCTTCTGATGCGGCAAGGATGACTTCTGATTGGCACACTTTTAGACAGTGACCTGGGTGTCAGAGATGCTTCCAGGGGTCTTCCCCATGCTGTTCCCATGTCTTTTCAGCACTGTATGCATGTGTCACACAGCACATGGCCAGATAAGGTTGTAAAATGTTAAAATGACATTTCCCGGTGAATGCATTTGTCACAGTTGAAAGCAATACAAAAGTGCAAAAACGCATAAAAAATGCTACTTGTGAACATAGCCCAAGGTGTGGAGGAGTATTTTTTTTTTTGGTTATTTATTTTACCTTATACACAAGTCTTTACCCTGGAAAGGATGTTCCTTAACATATTTCACAGGAAAGCAGTTTCAGTTTCGTTTTTGAACGTTTTATTGTGATCCTGTAAAAGTGGCTTAATACCTCTGACCACGTTGTTGACAGCAGTGACCTGGGGGTCAGAAATGCTTCCTAGGGCGATCCCCATGCTGTCCCCATGTCATTTGAGCACTGTCACTATTGTTTTGGGCACTTGTTAGGCTTTTAAAAGACTGCCGGGGGTGCCGCCGTAAAAAATGCTCGGGTCTCCCATAGACTAACATTGGGCTCGTTGCTCGGGTCGAGCACCCGAGTATCACGGCGAGCTCGGCCCGAGCTTCGAGCACCCGAGAATTTTAGTGCTCGCTCAACACTAGTATCTATTTAATCTGTATAACAGCGCCACTATGGCCATGCCTTTACTTTAACATACAAACTCGTGCTGACAGGTTCTCTTTAAAGAACATGAAAAATGAATAAGGAATGTATATTAGAAAATTGTGCAAACTTTCATTATACAGAAAAGTATCTGTATTTACTTAAAGAGGGATACACCTTTAAACCTTCAATATCAAATTTGTTTTAGATCATACAGATACAAAAACAATTTTGTTTTCATTGTTACATTTCAAAGACTATAACTTTATTTTTCCACCAATTTTTTTTTTTGCAGTGCGAGTTGTATTTTCTAATGGCAGCATTTATGGGTCACAGATAACTTATTGATTCCTTTTGATTAATTCTCTTGAACAATAGAAAAAACAGCTATGCTCAGGGGTGGATTAAGAGTATCAAGGGCCCCGGGCAGTTTAGAAGGCGCGGCCCCCCCCCACACCTGATTTATCACGTGACATGTCACATGATCCCCTGTGATAGATCATGTGATAGTTCACGGGAAATTAATTTGGCACAATATTAATTGTGCTGCCTCATCTGAGAGCAGCACAATATTGGGGCAGATACCCTGATTCCAGCGATGTGTCACTTTTTCAGCTGCTTGTTGTGATTTTGAGAAAATCACCGTTTTATCTGCTGCAGATCTAGCAGCTCTCTGAATGCTGCGCTCTGTATAGCCCCGCCCACACCACTGATTGGCAACTTTCTGCCCATGCTCAGTGTACACAGAAATCTACTGATCAGTGATGGGGGTGGGGTCCTACAGAACTTACTAGTCATCTAGTGATAATTACCTTCTGACAAATCAATGATTTTATCAAAACAACACTAAGCAGCCCAGTAAGTGACACATTACTGGAATCAGTGCCTCTAACCCTACATTATGCTGCTCTCAGATTAGGTGGCAAAAACCTGATGACAGATTCCCTTTAAAGGAGCTGTAAAGACAAAAAAGTTTGTATTAAAAAAAATACAAGCCATTTGTGAAATTAACTTTTTTTCATTGTTAATTCACATTAGACTGTATCTTCAACACTTTTGTCAGCAGGTCTTATTACAGACTCTGAATAGGGCAGCTCTCTCCCTCTCCCTCAGCAGAAAGTCACAGCATGGTTAAAAAACGGGATATTTTATGATTTTCTCATAATAAATAAAAAAGGACATGCAAGTCCTCCAAACTATTTTCCGTTTCTCTATAGGGGAGGTCCTAAATCTTTCTTGTTCTTTAGTTGATCACATGTCAAAAAGGCAAAGCATTTACTATGAACTCGCCTAAAAAAATATGCACTTGGATTTTAATATCATCAACTGCATGTAAATATTCCTTGACTCTAAGGGCTCGCTCACACTGTCGTATAACACGGCCGAATGCTATATGATGTTTTACCGGATAGGACTCGGCCCTATGTTATACTATGGGACAGTGCGATTATTGGCATGAGAAAATAATCTCATTCGATATTCGGACCATGTGCACCCATACAAGTCTATGGGGGCACGTAAAACATTGGTCTGCACTCGGATGTCATCCAAGTGCAGTCCGATGAACACTCACAGAGACTTTGGAAAAATTAAGTTCTCCATTTTCTCCATATCTGTGCTGCGAGAGAATCGGATTACACTCAGTTGAAGCTCTGACAGAGTTTGAGCCGAGTGTCATTAGCATAATTGGCCCTATTCTCTTGCATGAGAGAATATATGGCTTAGTGAGTGGACCCTAAAACTGAACAGTAGTGACGGACAGGCATCTCACAAGTGGGATCCATGTAGCTCTCAGATGTCATGTAGGTAGGGCTTCATTCCATGGGGTAGGGCTTAATTTCAAGGTATATAAAAAAAATGGACTTCAAATGAAAATTAAATGAACACAAAAAGCACTAATTGAATTATTTTTTTCGTATTTATGTTTGCAGCCCCTTTAAAAACCCTTTGAGGACCAAGGCACATATATGTCCCATAGTTTTAAATTGGAAAAAAATTTGATTGAATAAAATTTAAGGTCCTCGGAGGTTTAAGTAGGTCATAAATTCATATGAATACTTGCTCATACAATTGCACATGCCAAAAGATGAAGAAGAACAGAATCCAAAATATGACATTAAGTGGAGCACTTACAGGTATTCAAGGTGAAAGAGACCAGCAAAGGCATCGTCTCGAATGACAGTAAATGAGTTAGAATTCAGCAAGCTGAAAATGAAGACAGCAGGTTAGAAGCGAACCAGACTTTATGGTGCTCAGAATTAGTCAAGCAGAATTTATTGACTGCTCTTGCAAAGCACTGAGACTCCCGCTGTGTATAGATGGCGCTGTGCGGCCTCCCGCTGTGTATAGATGGCGCCGTGCGGCCTCCCGCTGTGTATAGATGGCGCCGTATAGATGGCAACGTGCGGCCTCCTGCTGAGTATACGTGTATAGATGGCTACGTGCGGCCTCCTGCTGAGTATAGATGCCGCACGGCGCTCCCCCCAGAGACAGCAGGAGGCCGCACAGCGCCATCTATACTCAGCGGGAGACCTCACGTAGCCATCTATACACAGCAGGAGGCCGCACGGCGACATCTATACTCAGCGGGGGGCCGCACGTAGCCATCTATACACAGCGGGAGGCTGCACGTAGCCATCTATACACAGCGGGAGGCCGCACGGCGCCCCCCCAGAGACATCAGGAGGCCGCACGGCGCCAACTATACTCAGCAGGAGGCCGCATGCAGTCATACACACACACACACAAACATATAAAGACACGCATAAACACATTTGAAGCACAAAAATACATACAAACAGACATCACACAATGACATCTGCCCACACACACACACAAACAGACAGACATCACACACACCTGCCCACACACACACACACCTGCCCACACACACACACACACACCTGCCCACACACACACACACCTGCCCACACATACATCTGTGTGTGTGTGTATGTATAGTGTGTGTGTGTGTATATGTGTGTATGTATAGTGTGTGTGTATGTATAGTGTGTGTGTATGTGTGTGTGTGTGTATGTGTGTGTGTGTATAATTTGTGTGTGTGTATTTTTTTTTAAGTTAAAAACAAGTAAAATGCATGTGGCATCAATATCAAGACTCCAGATATAAGGGCCTATTCACACTGAATTTTGCAATGCATTCATCTCCTCTTTCCAGGCTTCTATCTAAATCCCTGAAAAATGGCATTCAGATGTGCCTTGACATAGCCATTGATTTGAACAAAGGCAAACCGAGGCTAAAGTCTGAATCTTTAGGCTCCATTTGCTCTGCTTTCAGATGTCTCATTTCAGACAGCACAATCCTGAATTTCAGGGATTCAGTTGTAAGCCTTGTGTAAAGACCTGAATGCAGCGCTGAATGTAGTGTGAATAGGTCCTTACATCCTACACCACCTCAGGGGATTGTTGTTATGGAGTATTGCCCCAGGGTGGCCACAGTTATGATCACCACCAGGGCTCGCGGTCACCCACCCTAGCTTTGGTATTCTGGGGAGCTGGTATAATAAATATCTGAGAAGAGCCCTAGAGAAGCAAGAACATTGGACAACCAAGAGGTGGTGGCCTCAAGTCAGGTGTAGTGTTCAACAGGGCAAGACTTTCTAACCTGCCCACACACACACCTGCCCACACAGACTCCTGCCCACACACACACACCTGCCCACACACACACACACCTGCCCACACACACACACCTGTCCACACACACACACCTGTCCACACACACACACCTGCCCACACACACACACACCTGCCCACACACACACACACACCTGCCCACACACACAGATACACACATATACACACACAAACACACACCTGCCCACACAGACACCTGCCCACACACACACACACCTGCCCACACACACACACCTGCCCACACACACACACACACACACCTGCCCACACACACACACCTGCCCACACACACACACACCTGCCCACACACACACACACCTGCCCACACACACCTGCCCACACACACACACACCTGCCCACACACACACACCTGCCCACACACACACACCTGCGCACACACACACCTGCCCAAACACACACACACACCTGCCCACACAGACACCTGCCCACACAGACACCTGCCCACAAACACACACACACATATACACACACACACCTGCCCACACACACACCTGCCCACACACACACACACACCTGCCCTCACACACACACCTGCCCACACACACACACACCTGCCCACACACACACACACCTGCCCACACACACACACACACACCTGCCCACACAGACACCTGCCCACACACACACGCCTGCCCCCCCACACACACACACCTGCCCACACACACACACCTGCCCACACACACACACCTGCCCACACACACACACACACCTGCCCACACACACCTGCCCACACACACCTACCCACACACACCTACCCACACACACACATACACACACATACCTGCCCACACACACACACCTGCCCACACACACCTGCCCACACACACACACACATACACACACACACACACCAGGCTTCTATCTAAATCCCTGAAAAATGGCATTCAGATGTGCCTTGACATAGCCATTGATTTGAACAAAGGCAAACCGAGGCTAAAGTCTGAATCTTTAGGCTCCATTTGCTCTGCTTTCAGATGTCTCATTTCAGACAGCACAATCCTGAATTTCAGGGATTCAGTTGTAAGCCTTGTGTAAAGACCTGAATGCAGTGCTGAATGTAGTGTGAATAGGTCCTTACATCCTACACCACCTCAGGGGATTGTTGTTATGGAGTATTGCCCCAGGGTGGCCGCAGTTATGACCACCACCAGGGCTCGCGGTCACCCACCCTAGCTTTGGTATTCTGGGGAGCTGGTAAAATAAATATCTGAGAAGAGCCCTAGAGAAGCAAGAACATTGGGCAACCAAGAGGTGGTGGCCTCAAGTCAGGTGTAGTGTTCAACAGGGCAAGACTTTCTAATCTGCCCACACACACACACACACACATACACACATATACACACACACACCTGCCCACACAGACACCTGCCCACACACACACACCTGCCCACACACACACACACACCTGCCCACACACACACACACCTGCCCACACACCTGCCCACACACACACCTGACCACACACACACACACACCTGCCCACACACACACACCTGCCCACACACACACCTGCCCACACACACACACACACACACCTGCCCACACACACACACCTGCCCACACACACACACCTGCACACACACACACACACCTGCCCACACACACACCTGCCCACACAGACACCTGCCCACAAACACACACACACACACATATACACACACACACACACCTGCCCACACACACACACACCTGCCCACACACACATATACACATATACACACACACACACCTGCCCACAGACACCTGCCCACACAGACACCTGCCCACAAACACACACACATATACACACACACACACACATACACACCTGCCCACACACACACACCTGCCCACACACACACCTGCCCACACACACACACACACACCTGCCCACACACACCTGCCCACACACACACACACACCTGCCCACACACACACCTGCCCACACACACACACACACCTGCCCACACACACACCTGCCCACACACACACATACACACACACCTGCCCACACACACACCTGCCAACACAGACACCTGCCCACAAACACACACACACCTGCCCACACACACACACATGCACACACACACACCTGCCCACAAACACACACACATCTGCCCACACACACACACATACACACACACTCACCATCCCCCGGCTCCATTCCTCCTGCTTGCTCTCTCTCTTTTCCGGTGCAGCACTGCAGGCCGGGGCGCACTGCGTGACGTCACAGCTAGGAGACACAGCCGCGCACAGGGCCGTGACTCCTAGCAGTGACGAGGCCGGGCCAGCACAGGGAAGTTAACTGCTGCAGTGCTGGCCCGGCCGATGAAGAAGTAGCGGCGGCCGCTGCTGGGGGAGCAGTCCGGGCCCCCCCACACCTCCCGCCACTGCTACCGGTATGTGCCGCGGCGGCCCGCACATATAATGAGGGCAATCCGGCATTAGACACCCCACCTGGAGCCGCGGGCCCCCTGCAGGCTCGGGGCCCCGGGCGTTCGCCCGGATTGCCCTCACTATAATCCGCCTATGGCTATGCTACAACAATTTTGAGCATGTGGTAGGAATATGATACTACAAAAGGGTTTTATAAATTTTGCACAAAAAAAATCTTGTTTTATGGCAAAAGTAATTTTTATGTAGCTGCATCATGAGAACTATAACATTTACATTTTTCTACCAATGTAGCCATAAGAAGGCTTGCTCTTTGTGCCATGGGTTGAAATGTTTTTGCTACTATTTTGTGATATACATTTATTACACTAATAATTTATTAGGAACCTTTATTGGGGGGAATGAAAAATATCAGTAATACTGTCATTAATTTTCAGGGTGTTTTTTCACTTACTTTGCAGTAAAAATAAGTTAACTTTATTCTACATGTGATTACATCTGAAGCAGTTCTAAATATTAATTTTCTTATGATGAATTATTTTAAAAATATAAATATATCAATATAAATATATTCAGTGAAATTTAAAAGTCTACACATCCCAGTTAAAATGCAGGTTTTTGTCATGTAAAAAATCATATCAAGAAGAATTTCAACACTTTTCCATCTTTAACCCCTTAGTGACGGAGACAATTATGTCCTTAACTAGATGGTGGCCCGATTCTAACGCATCAGGTATTCTAGAATAGGTATGCGGCCGACCAGGCGCAATCAGCAGAGTGGTATTTAAATTTGGCGCCAAAATCGCTGATTGGTCGAGGCCGGCAACCGCGACCAATTAGCAAAGCGGTGTTAAAATTTGGCGCCTATATCGCAGATTGGTCAGGGCCGGCGGTCACAACTAATCAGCAGAGCGGGGTTTAAATTTGGTGCCAATAATGCTGATTGGTCGCGGCCAGCGAACGCGAACAATCAGCAGAGCGGGGTTTAAATTTGGCGGCAATAATGCTGATTGGTTGCTGCCGGCGGTCGCGACCAATCAGAAGAGCGTTATTCAAATTTGGCGCTAATAATGGTGATTGGTCACGGCCGTGACTAATCAGCAGAGCGGTGTTTAAATTTGTCGCCAATAATGCTGGTTATTCGTGACCGGTAACCGCGACCAATGAGCAGAGCGGTATTTAAATATGGCGCCAATATCGCTGATTGGTCGCGGCCGGCCACCACAACCAATCAGCGAAGCGGTGGTTAAATTTGGCGCCAATATCGCTGGTTGGTCACGGTCGGTGGTTGCAACTAATCAGCAGAGCGAGGTTTAAATTTGGCGCCAATACTGCTGATTGGTCGCGGCCGGCGACCGCGACCAATCAGCTGAGCGGTGTTTAAATTTGGCGCCAATATTGCTGATTGGTCGCGGCCGGAAACCGCGACTAATCAGCAGAGCGGGGTTTAAATTTGGTGCCAATACTGCTTATTGGTCGCGGCCGGCGACCGCGACCAATCAGCAGAGCGGTGTTTCAAATTGGCACCAAAATCGCTGATTAGTCGCGGCCGGCCACCGCGACCAATCAGCAGAGCGGCATTTAAATTTGCCGCCCATCTCGCAGATTGGTCGCGGTGGCCGGCTGCGACCAATCAGCAGAGCGGCGTTTAAATTTGCCGCCCATCTCGCTGATTGGTCGCGGTAGCCGGCCGCTACCAATCAGCAGAGTGGCGTTTAAATTTGCCGCCCATCTCACTGATTGGTCGCGGTAGCCAGCCACCGCAACCAATCAGCACAGCGGCGTTTACATTTGCCGCCCATCTCGCTGATTGGTCACGGCCGGCCACCGCGACCATTAAGCACAGCGGCGTTTACATTTGCCGCCCATCTCGCTGATTGGTCGCGGTCGGCCCCGCCACCGCGACCAATCAGCAGAGCGGCATTTAAATTTTCCGCCCATCTCGCTCATTGGTCGCGGTGGCCACCGTGACCAATCAGCAGAGCAGCGTTTAAATTTGCCGCCCATCTCGCTGATTGGTCGCGGTCGGCCGGCCACCGCGACCAATCAGCAGAGCGGCGTTTAAATTTGCCGCCCATCTCGCTGATTGGTCGCGGCCGGCCACCGCGACCAATCAGCGTCGTATTAGTGTGGGCCCGGGAGCGGCGCTGCTTGTGCGGCTCCGTATTAGCGAGGACCGGGGAGCGGCGCTGCCTGTGCGGCTCCTTCTGCTGCGAGAAGCCAGGAGATGAGCGGCTGCTCGCAGCAGAAGTATCCCGACCGGCGGCACCACTCCTCGGTCGTCCGTTCACACTTGCTGTCGGGAAATCAGCGGGCCAAGCCGCTGATCTTCCGACGTTAGCCGCATGGAGGTCAGCGGCGCGGTCGGGGTAGTTGTGCTGCTAGCGCCGCTCATCTCCCCGCTGCATCGCCGCTGACCTCCGTCCGCCAAATGAGCCGCTAACGGCCGCCATCTTTTTTCAGAAATCCCGCGGCGCTGATTGGCCGCTGCCGGACCAATGAGCGACGCGGGATTTCCAGGACAGAAAGACAGACAGACAGAAAGACAGACAGACAGATAGACAGACAGACAGATGGGATAAGACAATTATATAGTAGATGACAGGGCAAAATGTTACAATTCTGACCACTGTCACTTTATGAGGTAATAACTCTGGAACGCTTCAACGGATTCCATTGATTCTTAGACTGTTTTTTTTCATGACATATTGTACTTCATAATAGTGGTAAAATTTGTTCGATACGACTTGCGTTTATTTGTGAAAAAAATGAAAATTTGGCGAAATTTTTAAAATTTTGCAATTTTCAAACTTTGAATTCTTATGCCCTTAAATTAGAGAGATATGTCACACAAAATATTAAAAAAATAACATTTCCCACATGTCTACTTTACATCAGCATAATTTTTGCAACAACTATTTTTGTTAGGAAGTTATAAGGGTTAAAAGTTGACCAGCAATTTCTAATTTTTCCAACAAAATTTACATAACCATTTTTTTAGGGACCACATCACATTTGAAGTGACTTTGAGAGGTCTAGATGACAGAAAATACCCCAAAATGACACCATTCTACAAATTGCACCCCTCAAACTACTCAAAACCACATTCAAGAAATTTCAATTCAGTCCCCAATTTTTTTGTTTTTGGAAGGGTAACAAGAGAAAATGGACCACAAAATTTGTCTTGCAATTTCTCCTGAGCACGCCAATACCCCATATGTGAGGGAAAATCACTGGGCGCATGGCAGGGCTCGGAAGGTAAGGAGTACCATTTCACTTTTTGAACGCAAAACAGGCTGGAATGGATGCCATGTAGCATTTGGGGAGCCCCTGATGTCCTAAACAGTGGAAACCCCCCACAAGTGACCCCATTTTGGAAACTAGACCCCTCAAGGAACTTATCTAGATGTGTGGTGAGCACCTTGAACCCCCAGGTTTATAATGTATGGAAGGGAAGGAGCACTGTGTGACTTTTTGAGCACAAAATTGGCTGGAATTGAGAGCGGACATGTCGCTTTTGGAGAACCCCTTATGTGCCTAAACAGTGAGAAAAAAACAATGTGACCCTATTTTGGAAACTACACCCCTCAAGGATTTTATCAAGGGGTATAATGAGCACTTTGAACCCAGAGGTACGACACAGAATTTGATAACATTAGGTCATCATATTGAATATGTTGTCATTAGTGTAGAGCGCAAGGGCTTGTACTTGAGTTTGCATCGGGTACTCGGGTATGCACTGAGTATTGTGAGTGCTCGAGTGATGTGCTCGAGTTCCAGCCCTGCATGTTTCACGGCTGTTAGAAACACAACAAAAACATGCAGGGGTTGCCTGTGTATGGCAGGCAATCCCCACGTGTGTTTTTTTGGCTGTATATATAAAAATCGATTGAGGAACAAACCGATCATTTAAGGGGGAAAATCACAAAAATATATCAAAGCTAAACAATGTGGTTGCATAAGTGTGAATACCATCTTATAATTGGGGATGTAGTTGTGTTCAAAATTAGCCAATCACATTTAAAGCTCATGCAGGCGACCATATAAATCGGACGATAACACACTGATCCACGTTATTCGGGCTATTCAGATGAATGATTTTTTTCTCGGTCTGAGTGTGCATGAGTAAAAAATCACAGCATGCAGTACTTTCATCCGAGTCTCTGATAAGACTCACTCAATCAATTCAGTGGGTGTGAGAAAAATATCAGGTACCACATGGACCATCATCAATTTTTTATGGATATATTTCTTTTATGAAACGTAGGAAACTGTATGTGATCATGTACATGTATTAATGTTGTTGTATGAAAATGGATTGCACATGAACAGCACACCGAGGTCAAAAGGATTTCACACGGATGTAAAAAATGGACACATGGATGAGACATGGATGAAAATCTGATGAAAATTAGAAAAAATTCATCTGAGTTTTCTGGTTGAAATGCAGACAATTTTTTATACCCTCATTTGCAGGCAAAGGCTGGTCATACCAAATATTGATTTAATTTAGATTTCTCTTTTGTTCACTCAGATTGTCTTTTGTTAATTGATAAAGATAAACTAATACTTTTATTTCTGAAAGCATTCTTACTCTTGAAACTTATCATTTTTTTCTTTTATTCTTTTTTTCCCACAGTAACTGGGTTATCTAAATGAACCCCAGTTACAGAGGTAAACTCTCCCCACTGTGCTACACACCACTGACAGAGTTTATCTAGGTCTGTTAGTATCCATTTCCTCTGCTATGCCAGTCAGTCACATGGAAGTTATGTTATCATAAGGTCCTACAAAAGCATTAGAAATGCTGATGCTTTTGTTCACAGCATATCACCCATTAATCACTCTATAGCTGACAAAATAAAAGACAGAAGCAGTATTAAATGGCTTCTGGCTTCATCTCATGGTTTGCAAAAGTGTCAGACACAGCCAGAGACCGGACCTGCTCCTGTTCCAGCTTTCCCCTCCTTTGTAATTTTGCAATGGATTAAGATTAAAGCCTAGGACCAAGAGAATTTATGGTGCTTTGTCAATATCGAGTTAAAAGATAATGTAGTTAGTAGAGATGAGCAGATAAATCCATGGACAATCGACTTCGACCCAAATTAACTAAATTTTGCTGGTCCCAGCGAATTTGAGCAGTTTGCAATTCGGTTAGCGAGCATCGAAAAAAAAACTAGTGCTTAGCTCCATTTGACACTCTACTAAAGACAGAAAATGGGCTAATGACGTCTGGTTTCTGGTCGCAAGTGTGGAGAGTTGTACGTGTGTGCATCTTGTATGAAGGAGGTATTTTGCACTATGCACCTGATGATTCTATGGCAGTCAGCAGGTTGTTTGAGAGAAAAATAAGCCATAGACTAAATAGACTGGAAACTATGGCTCTGTATCAGCATATGTAGCAACATTAGCAGATCATTTGGGAAAATCAAGCTGAACGGCAATCAGAGCAAGCCACAAGTTGTAATACTATCCCATCTTGCAATGCTCATCTTTTTCTCATTGAGGTCAAACCCTCAAGTAGTACCCGATTGGTGTCCGCATCATCATTGTCATCCACCACTACTGCTAGTCATACTCCTCCTTCTCCGTCGAACCAGCAAACAATCATCTTTGATTGCGTGGTTTAAAAGAGAAGCTGTTCCAGCACCTCAACAAACCTTCAATATTCTTAATTCAAATATTGTAGATTAAAAAATGCTATACAGGTCAATATTTCTTAAGCATGTTGAGCGCAAATTGCTCTTAGTCATAGAATATCATTCAATGGCAAAGTGCCATTATTTAAAAAACAAAATTACTGGGTCCATCCCATGTCTAGATGTGTACAAGATTTGGTTTTCTCTACCTGTGAGATCACATAGTGATTATACCTGTATTATTACCTATCTTTTTAGTATGTGCTAGGTGACAAAATGTCTCTTAAATTTTCTACTTCTTTTGGCTACACATCTTGGTATGCTATATTTTCCAAATCACATCGTGGTTGAAAACTGGCTATGGTAAATGTTACACTATTGTCACGGGTGTGTCAGGGTTGAGAGACAGTCATACGGTGTCGGGCTGTACAAGGTCACTGCGTTTGGCCTTACAAACATCTCCCTGATCCTTTTATGATTCCTCTCTCTTTAGGACCAAGCGGTGATCCTCACCTTGCTTGGGGATTATAACTTTCCCTTTGGGACCCTGAGGTATCCTCACCTTTCTGCTGTTAAACAGCAATTTCTTGCTGTGTCCTTAAATACACTCAGATCCTCGGAGAGTTGCTGGTGATAGCGTGTATACCTATTCAGGCCTGGGATTCTAGTAGTCTACTAGAATTACCTTGGAGTTCCTTCATGGATTGTTGCCGTGCTTTCTCCGGCGTCATCTTAGAGCTAAGTGTATTCCCTTTTTTGTTTCCCCTGTGTGTACTTTAGCTTGTAGTGGGGCTGACTTATTTGTCACCCCTCCCGCTCCCTACCTAGGGCCTAGCCTTAGGGTCAGTTAGGGCCAGGTTTCCTGCTCGGTGATAGGTGCAGAACTTATTTAGGGTATATAGGGTATATATATATATAAGGCTCCCTCCACTTTTCCCGTTGTTATGCACTGTGCACTGGGTTCTCCCCATACCTAGCATAGCAACTATTGGTAGTGGAATTTTTATTTTTGGAATTTTGTTGTAATTCACTGTGGAATAATAAGAATTAATGTGTTTTATCTTTAAGGTAAGTTTCTGTTCTATGGAGCATCCACAACTTATAACTTCTCTTACGCAATTTGTTAAAACTTTTTTCACCATTGAAATTGAATTAATGGTATTTGAGGGATATTGCCTGTCTGCTCTCAGAATGGTATTTGCGGCTCAAGGTTTATGGTAAAAAGATGTCTCTACTTATTTATGATGATCTCTGATTGTGTGTTGAGGAAACAGGTTTCCCGCCATTGGCTGGTTTTCTAACTAAACTCTCACCTGTTCAAGTTTTTGGAGATGCAGTTGTGGCTGTACCACCTTGGGGCGTTGGCTGCCTTTCAAGAAATGATGTTGAGTGCTCAGCCTCGCTGTCATAATTTTTCATAGAAAATAGTACCCACTCTCTGCTCTCATCTGCAGGAGAACATAGGCTGCTCTCTTGACTTATCTTCAAGGTTCAAAGTTCACTGCATCACTGGGTTAATGTTTTCAGTGGAAGCGAGACACCACCACAACTGTGACAGGTTGTTAAGTCTCTGCGACTGGGAGCTATGACTGTTTCCATCATCAAGCGGTGGTTATCTATCACCTCCTATACCTTTTCCTAATCCTGCTCAACAGACATTAACCCATCTTAATCAGCCAAAGGAAACAGTGACAAAGTTGATTCCACATTCCTACCTCATTCTTCTTGCTTATGCAAGGTAAAGCGCTACCAAGCGGTTTTACAACTTGAAAGCATGGGGAAAAAAGCATTACAGTGCACAAGTTGCTGCTGTGCATCAAGCAGCAACTCTCAAGCTGCATAGCTACCCATGAACAGCATACATTCACACATTCATGTTAAATGTCCATGTGTTACCAGAATTTTTTATTGGACGGCACATGGACTCAGAGTTTCATAGATTCATTCACACATCTGTGAAAATCTCAGATCTGAGAATGAGATCAGTGAGGCTCAGAGCATGTCCTATTCTGATCCAGTTTTGTAGATCAGAATGGGACATTTTCAATGTGTCTGTGTGCTGTTCGAGAAAAAAATTGGGCAGCACAACGACACTTTACACAGATGTTTCAGTGTAGCCTCATTATGAATAGCACCATCTCTATAATGTACTCGCTTATTATGTATAACACCGTAGTATATGGTTTACTCTCCTTTTGAATATAGCACCACCCCTTAGTATATAGTGTACTGTCTTATTATTTATAGTGCCGTCTCTTAGTATATGGGGTAATTTATTGTCACGTACATCGCCATCCCCTATTACTAGAGATGAGCGAATAATTCTATTAGAATTTTGCAAAGATCTGCATTTGCCAAAATGTGTTTTTTTTTGTAATTTGCTTCTGCACAAATTCTGGCTCTGATGAGGCCTGGGAGGTTTCTTCTGTGCTCACAAAATCACTGCACGTCGTGACGTCATTTGGTCTTTTGTGCATGTGTGCAAAACCCTCCTGGACTTCATCAGAGCCGAAAGTCCGGCTCATCATGAAGGGCCCTGTGTTTTCAGCGGAAGCTGAGGGTATCAGAAGATTCGACAAGCACAGGACAGGTGATGGTGAGAAGTAGAGGGGCCAGAGATTTCAACTGCTATGTAAGTATAAGGATATTTTCTATTTTTTACATTATGCTCTGAGGTCAAGAGAGACCCCAATAGATAACAAGGGACATTAAATTGATGGAGAACAACTTCTACGTGTAATAGAATTTCTTGTGAAAATCCAGGTGAGCAGGCGAATTTGAATTTTGCCTGATCCGCTCATCTCTACTGATTAGTTATGTATGGTGCAATCCCTTATTACATAGCGTCCTCTCTTGTTATATATATCACCCTCCCATTGTTATATGGTGTAATCTCTTGTAGAGCACTACCCATTACATAGCATAATCTCTTGTTATTTTGTTATTCCTCCTTGGGATGCAAGTCCTGGAGCTCCACAGTTACTTGCACTCTTTCCCAACCAGTTTCCCTATTTTCATCAGATATAGAGGTTCATCATGTGACTTTTGAGTACTTGTGACTGGGGAACAACAATATACCCAGATCCCACATGTACACGTGACCCATCAGTGTAGCCTGTACTAATCTCAATATGCTTCTTGACTAAGATTTATAGAAAAAAAATTGTCATGGTTTAAACTGTAGTGCAGGTTTGATGTTGTTCTGATGAAAGAGGAACTGATAAAGGGTGTCATGTGCTTCATTCCAGAAGACATCATGTATATCTGTGTACCAGCAGATGGTATCTGGTATAGAAAGGGGGTTAGTGTATATATGGTAGTCTTCAAACTTACTCATGTAGCAATTTGCATATGAATGGGAAGTATTCAACTTCTTCATGGCGATACATGATTGGATATAATAGTTGTCACCGTATAGTAAAAAATTCAATTCAGAATGGAATAGAATCAGAAGAGAAGAGGTTCTTATTAAAGTTTCTAGCATGGATAAGCTCTTGTTATGCTAGAAAAACTGCTGAAATCATGGGTAGTAAGGATGCTGTTTGGTGAGAACTAGGCAAGAATATGGATGTTTTGTAGAAAGTGACCTGTGTCGAGGAGGAAGGATTTTGTCTTTTTGTCAGGATTCTGTTGTCCTTCTGCGGATTGACCACTAGTGGCTGCTATTATTGACTTTGCTAAATTGTGCTGCAATTCCACTCCTTACCACTGGATGTTGTTATTGTGTTTCTTCAATCATTTTCCAATATGGCCGATATTGAACCTGTGAAAGCCATTTTGTTTCCTGTTTGGGCCTTCTACTGTTTGGGCCTACTGATGGACAGTCCAGAACAGACTGACCATGTTATTAAGGGTTCTGTTCAATAGGGAGTTCAAAGTGTGTTTTGAGTTTCAGGGTTCTGTAAAAACTAAAAAGCCCAGTAGAAAACACATTACATGGTGGAGTTGGACAAAAGAAGAACATATAGTTCTACATGAAGATATTGACCACTAGGTTGTGTTCCATAACCATAATTTGGTATACTGTACACTTTCTCCCATATATTGCCAATTGGACCTCCATGTGTGCTGTCTAGTAATTCACAATAACCTTATTGATTCTTGTCTTAAGGTCTTTCCAATCCCCTGTAATAAGTGATGTGGAATGTTGTAATTCAATAGAAGCTATAATGCATTGAATTTCCATAACTGATGTTTTTAGAACTCAATTTTAAGCAGAATGAAGTCAAACACATGCTTATCAAGAAACAAGGTTGGACGAAGATGGCTATGGTCTGATCCCTTTTGGGACAGGGTTCAATCTGAGGTTGCACAATGTAGATTAAATGCCAGGCTGTTCCATGTTTTCTTTTTGCAATCTCTGGTAGAGGAATTGTGTGAAATTTTACATAAAAAGCATGGAAATAGCTGCAGCAGAGTTGTATTAGCACATTTTGCTTCACATCCGGGATTTGGTGTTTCAAACCCAATAAGCAACAAAGATTACAGAGATAATGGTTTGCACACAAGTTTAATAGTTGGACTTGCTAGATGTGAAGGCCATCCACTACTCTTAAGCATGTGACTGACATGGTTTCATGTTATAGTACTTTCATGTTATAAATAACAACTAATACATGATATATTTTATGGTCCCTGTATCGCGTGCAAGCAAGTTTCAAGTTTTACAATTTACATTTATACCCAACATAAAACTTTTTAAGTCATTCTGAATTATATTAAACAACTTTAACATTTGAAATGACAATAAAAAAGAAAGAAGTTCTCTTAAAAGAGTATTTCAACCTAAATAAATCACTGGTAAAATTGTACTTTTTCAAACTATTTTCATCTCTCCTAAAATTTTACTCAAACAATTATTTTTAATATCGCTTTTATATCTCACTTTTTACAAAATCAGAAAAGGAAATGGTACCATTACATCTCCCTTGGGGCTTGTCAACATGCTTCCCCAGACTCCTGAATGGCAAATCAGCCTCATTATGCATTTGCAAAATGTCTGCCCTATATTGCTATATAATTAGGCAGATTTGCCATTTAGGAGATGACAATCCTCATAGGAGCTGCAATCGTATCCATTACCAGTTGTCACTTTTATAATATAGCAAAAGGAAAAAACATATAACCAAGAAATGGCTGCACAAAATGTTGATAGATAAGGGCACCTCGAAGACTGGATGGAAATGTTCTTTAACTATTGTATTCCAATTGTACTCTGGGTTACTAAAGTCTGCTTTTTAATTTTATTGTTTTTGTTTCATTTATAGGGAGATCAAGAAGAAATATGGCACAATCAGGTAGTAAACTGTGCAAATCAACATAATAACAACAACTGCAAATAATGACAAACTGTAAAACATCTGAAAATTATATATTGGTACATAGTTAATTGTAAAATACCTGTAATACGTTCATGAGTTCCATTACATATTATCAGGTATTCTTTCAGTATTATAGCATCTCAATGAAATCAGTTTGGGAGAATCAAAACAAAAATGAGTTAAAATCACAAATTTAACAACATAAAAAAATACCATGAAAATGTTCAAAGCGCCAAATGGCTAATTACTGCCGTTTTATCCCCTGAACACATTTCTATGTTAATCAGTGAAAAGAGAACTTTTCCATTTACATGCAAATATAAACACCCATTAATCATCAAACTGTTTCGATGCAAATGACTCTGCAACACTCAAACGCATAAGAGAGAACAAATGAAAGAGCAGTTTCATGGCACCAGATGTGGAACACTTTATTCCTTGTATTTGATCAGTCTAAATTCTGTGTAGAATACAGTTCCAGATTAAAAGTTTTGTGATCAATAATATTGTTACTTCAGTGTAACAAGGTCTGACCCATCATTGTGTTATATAACTATTATAATCCAGTATATGAACAATGTATATGAATACATTAGCCACTGCTAATGACAAAAACTTGGCACTTTTCAATTCATTTGAAAGTGGAATATTTTTTATTTGATTTTGGGATCAATCTACAAAAGACGTGACTAAAGAATATCTACAAAAGTGATCCAGAGTTTCAAAGGTGATCATACAGCTTTAATAGCTATTGCCTAAATGTCCATTCATCCAACAGCTATTCCTCTCTACATCCTCACACATGTATAAGTGCTTTCCTTCCAGATGAGTCTGGCAGAAGCCCATCTTCTCTGAGAAGTAAATGATTAGGCATTAAAATTCAATATATCCATAGCATTCCTTAACGCCAGCTTTCAGGAGAGTTGGAATGTCCCCACACATATAGATACACAAGTTAGTTAGTCAGACAGTCTAGCCAAAATCGGCAGGTTGATTGATGGTAGCTGACTTAGCTTTAATGTGTAGAAGCACCTTTTTTAATTTTTGGAATCTATCCTCAAGGCATGAAAGAAACTTTTGAATATATAAATATATTAAGGATGACCTAGTATATTGAGCCGGCAATATGCTCTTTATATGGATGCTATGGAGTGGGCCCCCTGCTAATGAGCTTTTTCAATAAGCGAGAGTTGGGAAGCCATTCTGGCAGACTCAACACAATGTTAGTTCAAAAGCACACCCATTCACTTGAATGGATACCATATACAGTGGCATGTAAAAGTTTGGACACCCCTGGTCAAAATTACTGTTATTGTGAACTGTTAAACAGGGCTTAAAGTTAAAGACAACCTATTTCCTTTGTATTTTTTATTTTTTATTTTATTTTTTACATTTTAAAAATTACAAAAAGGAAAATGGGTAGATGAAAAAGTTTGGGCATCCTGCATGGTTAGTACCTAGTAGCACCACCTTTTGCAAGTATCACAACTTGTAAACACTTTTTGCATCCAGCCAAGAATCTTTCAATTCTTGTTTGAGGGATTCTCATCCATTCTTCCTTGGAAAATTCTTCCAGTTCTGTGAGATTCCTGGGTCATCTTGCATGCATTGCTATTTTGAGATCTAGCCACAGATTTTCAATGATGTTCAGACCATGGAATGGTGAGGGCCATTGTAAAACCTTTTGAGGTCGTCTATTGTGGATTTTGAGGTGTGTTTAGGATCATTCATTATCCATTTGTAGAAGCCATCCTCTTTTCAACTTCAGCTTTTTTACAGATGATGTTTTGTTTGCATCAAGAATTTGTTGAAATTTCATTGAATCCATTCTTCCCTCTACCTGTGAAATGTTCCTTGTGCTATTGCCTGCAACACAACCCCAAAGCATGATTGATCCACCCCCATGCTTAATGGTTGTTCTTTTCCTGAAATTCTGTGCCCTTTTTCCTCCACACATACCTTTGATCATTGTGGTTCTGCTGTAATCTCAACGGTCCTCAGAACTTGTTTCCAAAATGCATCTGGCTTGTTTAGATGTTCTTTTGCATACTTCTGATGCTGTATTTTATGATGAGGACACAGGAGAGGTTTTCTTCTGATGACTCTTCCATGAAGGTCATATTTTTTCAGGTGTCTCTGAGCACTAGAACAATGTACCACAACTTCAGAGTCTGCTAAATCTTTATGAACATCTTTTGCAGTCATGCAGCTATTCTGATTTGCCTCTCTAGCAATCCTATGAGTGGCTCTTACTTATATCTTGCTAAGTCTTCCAGACCTTATCTTGACCTCCACTGTTCCTGTTAACTGTCATTTCTCAATTACATTTCAAACTGAGGAAAGGGCAACTTGAAAATGATTTGCTGTCTTCTTTTAGCCTTCTCCTGCTTTGTAGGCCTCCACCATTTTCATTTTCAGAGTGCTAGGCAGCTGCTTAGAAGAACCCATGCTGTTTTTTGGCACAAGGTTAGAGGAGGCTGTTTTTTATAAAGCTGGGAAATTTGCATTGCCTGGCCTTTCCTAATGATGATAGTGGACAAGTCATAACCCTAACAGTCTAAATAAGGTCTGAAACCTTGGTCAAACCTATCTGAGCACACAAATCTCCAAGGGTGACCAAACTTTTGTATTGGCCAATTTTCCTTTTTGTAATTTTTAAAATGAAAAAAAAAAATGACAGTATATGTATATTTTTTTGCCTAAAATACAAAGGAAATGTGTCATCTTTAACTTTAGGCCTTTTTAGAGATCATTTCATCTTCAACTTGCTTAACTGTTCACAATAACAGTAATTTTGACCAGGGGTGCCCAAGCTTTTACTTGCCACTGTAATACCATTTTGAACATTCTAACCTCCCTTACTAATCCCTTAATAATACAGCCAATTTTCCCTTTTGTACTTTTATTTTTTCCTCCTTTTTTGACATTACAAACTATTTACATGGAAATGTAGCACTTTCAAAGACAAGACCAACAATACCTGTACATGGCCAATCTGTTATTGTTACTAAGAAATCAGTATGTGAATTGATATGAAAATGGATCTAGTAGATTTGAAGCCTCTGTCACTCCAATTCTATTCCCTGCCCAGCACTGCATCCTTCTGAATGACTGACTGCTCCATTTCTTGTAGTCACACAGAATAGAGGCTGTCAGTCAAGCAGAAGGAGGCGACACTGGGCGGGGATAGAGCTGGAGTGACAAAGATCTACCATAGCCATTTGAATATTAAGTCAAACGCTGATTTCTCAGTAACAGAGGAGCAAACTGGCCATGTAAAAGTATTGCTAGACTTGTCTAGACTAGTTTGGAGTGTGAAATCTTGGTGACAGATTACCATTAAATGTGGAAAATGTTCTAGAATGATTCTTCTTGGTATGATTTTTTTTACATGACAACAATCTGTCATTTTAACAGGGGTGTGTAGATGTTTCAAATGCACTGTATATCTATCCTAAGTGAAGAAAACTTAATTCATATTAAAAAATAAAAGGGCATTTTATATTGATGACCAGTAAGGCAGACCAGGAGTGACAGTGTTTCTAGAAGTGGGGATAAGCTGGCCATTTTTTCTCAAGCTGTAGTAATCTGTGATTTAGTAAGATATTTAACTCATATTCTACTAATATTAAAACTATACAGAGTTTAGGAGACAGATGAAAGGTAAATTGAGTAATATTTTTAAGTTTGCTGAGGATAAAGGATTTTCCACTACTGGTGAGGTCTATGTGTTGAGGCCCTGGTGCCACCTTGACCTGTCCACTGGTGTCACACTGTCACAGAATACTGGAGGTAGGGGGCCTAAGCTGACCCTAAGCTGGGGCCCTGACTAATCCCTCAACCTGGAGGTACTGTTAAAGGTACAGAGGTCCAGGCCGCCAGCGTAACCCCTACCTCCTGAGGATCCCTGCACCTCAGTAATCTAGTCCTGAGAAGGACCCCGATCACAACAATTGGGAACCAGAAATAATATGCCCACACACAGTATTTAGACGAACGAGACAGTACAAGGGAAAAACCAAAACCACCTTGCATACAACTTCTACACAACTACAACAGAGGGAACACCAACGGGAAAGGAGATAAATGATAAAGCGAGGAAAGGGAAAAAACACTTCCAAATACACTTATCTCAGCAACTCCAAACACCACGATCCGCTCTGTAAGTCTGAATGAAAAGCTTTCACCGACACCTCCCAAACAGACCTGCAGGAATATGAAGGAGTCTCACTAAAGAAGCATTGATTGCAGCTGGGCGAGGCTGGACCTCAGCTAGCCCAGAGAGAGAGAGAATTAACTCCTTCACTGCCGAAAAAACACAAAGCACCAACAAGTCAGCTGCGAGAAGTCAGGCTGTGTACTCGTGACGATCTTCGTGGCAACACACCCGTGACAGTACCCCCCCTTCTACGAGGGGCCTCCGGACCCTCAGGGCCAGGTTTATTCGGGTGAGTCGTGTGGAAGGCCCGAACTAATCGGTCTGCGTTAATATCCGACGCAGGAACCCACATCCTCTCCTCAGGACCATACCCCTTCCAATGAACCAAGTACTGAAGGGACCGGCGATTAAAGCGTGAATCAATGACCCTCGATACCTGGAACTCCAAGTTACCATTGACAACCACAGGAGGGGGAGGTAAAGGTGACGGTACCACCGGCGCCACATACCTCTTAAGCAATGATCTGTGAAACACGTTGTGAATTTTAAACGTAGGGGGGAGGTCAAGACGGAATGCCACCGGATTAATAACAGAACTGATTCTGTACGGCCCGATGAACCTGGGACCCAGTTTCCAGGAGGGAACCTTAAGTTTAATATTCCTGGTAGACAACCATACCTGATCGTTCACACTTAGGTCCGGACCAGACACTCTCCTCCTATCAGCCATACGTTTGTATCGGTTCCCCATAGTATTCAGATTCTTCAGCACCCCTCTCCATACTGAAGCGAGAGATGAGGAAAATCGTTCCTCCTCCGGAACCCCCGAAGAGCCCCCCCTACTGAAAGTACAAAACTGGGGGTGAAAACCATATGCCCCAAAAAACGGGGACTTACCAGTGGACTCGCTCCGCCTATTATTGAGAGCAAACTCTGCCAGAGGTAGGAAAGAAGCCCAGTCCTCCTGGTTCTCTGACACAAAACACCGAAGATATGTCTCCAAGCTCTGGTTCATACGTTCCGTCTGACCATTGGTCTGAGGATGAAAAGCCGACGAGAATGACAAATGCATCCCCCGCCGTGCACAAAACGCCTTCCAGAACTTGGACACAAACTGAGACCCCCGATCAGACACCACCTCGGAGGGTACCCCGTGAAGCCTCACAATTTCCCCAATGAACACCTGCGCAAGAGTTTTAGCATTAGGGAGAGCCATCTTGCTGAACCTGTCCACTACAACGAGTATGACCGTTTTACCCGAAGACGGAGGGAGGTCCGTAATAAAGTCCATAGACAGATGAGTCCAAGGACGCTCCGGGATCTTCAAAGGTAAAAGGGCCCCAGACGGACGGGTATGTGAGGTCTTAGAGCGCGCACAAACCCCACAGGACGCGACAAAAGTTACCACCTCTTTATGTAAGTTAGGCCACCAAAACCGACGCGAGAGGAGATCCACAGTTGCTTTACTCCCCGGGTGTCCTGCAAAAACTGAGTTATGGTGTGCCTCGATCACCTTTTGTCGCAACTGATCTGGAACGAACAGTCTCCCCGGAGGTCCAACAGGGGCGTCCCCCTGAGCCTCCAATATCTCCTCCTCCAGCTCAGAGCATACTGCCGAAACCACCACCCCCTCCTGAAGGATAGGAATCGGGTCGTCCGTATTCCCGGCCCCAGGGAAACTACGAGATAAGGCATCCGCCTTTACATTTTTAGACCCAGGACGATATGTAACGACGAAATTAAACCTGGTAAAAAACAATGACCACCTAGCTTGTCTGGGATTCAGACGTTTAGCGGACTCCAGATATAGCAGGTTTTTGTGATCGGTGATGACGGTGACCGGATGAACTGCCCCCTCCAAAAAATGGCGCCACTCCTCAAAAGCTAACTTAATGGCCAAGAGTTCCCTATTGCCGACATCGTAATTCCTCTCAGCGGACGACAATTTTTTAGAGAAAAAGGCGCACGGATGCCACTTACCAGGGGACGAACCCTGTGACAATACTGCTCCCACCCCTACCTCGGAAGCGTCTACCTCTACAAAGAATGGCTGAGACGCATCAGGTTGAATGAGTATGGGTGCCGAGGCAAAACATTTTTTCAAGGAGGAGAATGCTTGACAAGCCTTGTCAGACCACCTAGAAAAATCCGTCCCCTTTTTAGTCATGTCTGTGAGAGGCTTAACCATGGACGAGAAATTACGAATGAACTTCCGGTAATAGTTAGCAAACCCCAGGAAACGTTGTAGTGCCTTAAGATTCTCCGGCCGATCCCACTCAAGAACTGCCCGCACTTTCCCAGGGTCCATACGAAAACCGGACGCTGAAACCAGGAAGCCTAAAAACTGGAGTTCCTGTACGGCGAACACACACTTTTCCCACTTGGCATACAGTTTATTATCCCGCAAGATCTGTAACACCTGCCTAACGTGCTCCTGATGAGACACCAGATCCGGCGAGTAAATTAAGATATCATCCAGATATATGACAACAAACTGTCCCACCAGGTGGCGAAAAATATCATTAACAAAGTGTTGAAACACCGCCGGGGCATTAGTCAGACCGAATGGCATGACAAGGTTCTCATAATGCCCCTCCGGAGTGTTAAAAGCCGTCTTCCACTCATCCCCCTCCTTCATCCTAATCAGATTGTACGCCCCCCTGAGATCCAACTTAGAGAACCATTTGGCGCCCACGATCTGATTAAAGAGATCGGGAATAAGTGGGAGCGGATACGGATCTCGGACCGTAATCCGATTAAGTTCACGGAAATCCAGGCAAGGGCGTAGGCCTCCATCTTTCTTCTTAACAAAGAAGAACCCCGCGGCCACCGGTGAAGATGAAGGTCTAATATGCCCCTTAGCCAGACTTTCAGAAATATAATCCTTCATGGCCTGCCTCTCAGGACCAGAAAGGTTATACAACCTAGCTTTAGGTAACTTGGCCTCAGGGAGCAGTTTTACAGAACAGTCATACTCGCGATGAGGAGGTAGTTCCTGACACCCATTCTCCGAGAATACATCCTCAAAGTCCGCCAGAAATGGAGGTAAGACCCAAGGAGTAACCGCACCGATGACCGTGTTCATGCAGTTTTTATTACAGAATTTACTCCATTGGCTTATCTCTCTGGTTTGCCAATTAATAACCGGGTTATGCTTAGCTAACCAAGGAAGGCCCAACACTATAGGAGCGGGAAGACCCTCCAACACGTAGCAAGACAACAGTTCTTTATGTATTGCCCCCACTTGAAGTTTTACGCCATGCACAGCTTGCAAAAAACTTCCCTGACCGAGAGGCCTGGCATCGATCGAGAATATGGGGATGGGTTTAGCCAACTCACTCAATCGCATACCTTGAACCCGGGCAAACCGAGCATCAACCAGTTTAGCCCCGGCCCCACTATCCAGAAGAACAGATATCCTCTCAGTTCTCGCACCCACCACCACCTCCGCCGGTACGAGAAACTGAGACGAACCTAGGGACGAAATACCTACTCCCAGATTGCCGTCCACCACACAACCTGGGATCAACAGTTTTTTCGACGACTCTTTACTCTGCAAGGGACGGGATGGACACCCCCCAATAAAATGTCCCTTTTTCCCGCAGAGGAAACACCTTCCTGTCTTATGGCGCTCCACCGGTCCCCTTCCCCGAAATGATGTCCCTCCTAATTGCATAGGCTCCTCCGGACTGACCAGGGGAACCACCATATGAGGGGACCTTGTAGGAGGTGGAGACATTACAGGGGGTAGAGTTATCCCGCACCTCTCCCGAAGCCGTCTGTCAACGCGAATGGCAAGGGCCATAGCGGCTTCCAGTGACGCGGGAGAGTCATACTGTGCCAACACATCCTGTAATTTGTCGGATAAACCATGACAAAACTGGCTCCTAAGAGCCGGGTCATTCCACTGGGTGTCCGTGGCCCACCTACGGAACTCCGAACAGAATTCCTCCGCCGGACGATCTCCCTGCTGAATCCTACGTAACTTAGACTCAGCAAGGGAGATCCGATCTGGGTCATCATATACGAGTCCCAGAGCAGCGAAAAACCTATCCACTGACTGGAGAACCGGGGAGCTTGGGGGAAGAGAGAACGCCCAAGATTGTGGGTCTCCTTGTAGGAGCGAGATGACAATTCCCACCCTTTGTTCTTCGCTGCCCGATAACCGAGGCCGCAGCCGAAAGTACAATTTGCATGCCTCCCGGAAAACAAAAAACTTGTCCCGCCCCCCAGTGAACCTGTCAGAGAGAGCTACTTTAGGTTCTGGTCCGGCTTGCTCCAGAGGATGCAAAACCTTGGACCTAACGTCCGCCAGCCCCATGGACAAACTCTGCAACTGCCGAGCTAGACCGGCTACTGGATCCATGGTAGCTGGAGAAAAACTAAGTTGGTCGGTGAAAATGTCACACTGTCACAGAATACTGGAGGTAGGGGGCCTAAGCTGACCCTAAGCTGGGGCCCTGACTAATCCCTCAACCTGGAGGTACTGTTAAAGGTACAGAGGTCCAGGCCGCCAGCGTAACCCCTACCTCCTGAGGATCCCTGCACCTCAGTAATCTAGTCCTGAGAAGGACCCCGATCACAACAATTGGGAACCAGAAATAATATGCCCACACACAGTATTTAGACGAACGAGACAGTACAAGGGAAAAACCAAAACCACCTTGCATACAACTTCTACACAACTACAACAGAGGGAACACCAACGGGAAAGGAGATAAATGATAAAGCGAGGAAAGGGAAAAAACACTTCCAAATACACTTATCTCAGCAACTCCAAACACCACGATCCGCTCTGTAAGTCTGAATGAAAAGCTTTCACCGACACCTCCCAAACAGACCTGCAGGAATATGAAGGAGTCTCACTAAAGAAGCATTGATTGCAGCTGGGCGAGGCTGGACCTCAGCTAGCCCAGAGAGAGAGAGAATTAACTCCTTCACTGCCGAAAAAAACACAAAGCACCAACAAGTCAGCTGCGAGAAGTCAGGCTGTGTACTCGTGACGATCTTCGTGGCAACACACCCGTGACAACTGGAAAGAAAGTTTGAGAAGCCTTGGTCAGAATTCTAGGTCTGTTTAAATTGATACTATTTAACCTTTCTATAAATAAAGAGAATCAACAGTTTAGAGCTGTGTGTAAATTAGCAGCACCAGACCCCATTGTAAAAATCTGAATAACTTCATTTAGTTTAAATAAAAAACAAAAATAAAGCCAATAATCCATGCTTGACAACCCAACTGATTATAATTATATTCTACTGCAATGGATTTAGACTGGCATTCATTCTTGTTGGCAAAAGGAATGGCATATTAATTATAGAATAACGTGTATCGTTACACAATAGGAGGAACAGCCAAGCAGATTGCATTTAAATTCTTGGAACACAAGTAGTAAAATCACTTACGGGAATGTGGTTAAGCCAATATTAGGGTGAATAAAAAACTTATCAATATAATTTGCAAATTTAGAAAAGATTGCAGACTGCTGTATACAATTTGTCCCCTGCCACGAACACTGGGAATATGTTAGACTTCCATTGCTAGTCCTCTGAATAACTTCACTGAGATGGTCATAGCTGCCTACATAAGTGCAATGCTTTGAATAAAACATTTGATCATTCAGTTTGTGAGTCACATGAAATTCGAGATGATCAAATTTGCCAAGAATCTTGTAAAAGAAATTTTGTAAAAGAAATGTTAAGCACAATTCCAAAATCAATGCATCTCAAATAAAATTTGATATGCATTTATAATTATCTTGAAAAACATATTTCTTGTAAACTGATTACTGTAAAAACTATTGGTACATAAAGCTGCATACATTTTTAAAGAGGACTACGCAGTTAAGGGCAATCTGTCAGCATGCTTTTCTTATGTTATCTGAGAGCAGTATGATGGATGATTCCAGCAATATGTCACTTACTGGGCTGCTTGTTGCAGTTTTATCAGCAGGAGATAATCTCTAGGGGACTAGTTGTCTAGTGCCATGTAGTCCTACTGCTGTGTGTAACCTCGCCCACACCACTGATTAGCAAGGACACAGAAAGCTGCCAATCAATGGTATGGATGGGATTATACAAATCTTAGCATTCAGAGAACTTCTAGATCTGCAGCAGAGAAGACAATGATTTTATCAAAACGACAGCAAGCAGCCCAGAAAGTGATATATCACTGGAATCAGGGTTTCTGTCTCTACATCATGCTGCTCTCAGATTCCAAAATATAAACCTGCTGACATATTCCCTATAAGACAAAGTAACATGAGATGAAATTACCAGAATTGTCTCAAATATACAGTATGTCATTAGAAAATCAAATGATTTTCCTCAATATTACAGGGAAATGGGTTTTACTTTCTTTTTACCAAAGCGAGCACAAAATCTGATGAGATTCTCCCTTTTTTATATCTTGGAGCTACCAACATTGATGGGGGGAGGCTGATTCTAAACAACATCTGAAGGCAAAGTAGAGCCTTGTTGTCATATCTGGCAGAATTTGGCCTACTTTGCCATTATGTTGACCCGATGGTTAATATAATGTAATGTGTGAAACTAATTCACCAATGCATACCAATTGGTAGCGTATCCAGTGAAATGCAAGTGAAAGGTTACCTCATTTCCCACCAGGACGCTAAACTATACCTCAAACTAAATTTTCTCCGCCATGTAATAAAATGGGTGCACAATTATTAGAAAAGTGAGCATTTTGATGATGTAATTTTTATGCAGATTTTCCAACTCCAAGATGTATAAACTTGGTGATCAGGTGATGTGTACAGGGTAGGCCATTTATATGGATACACCAAAATTAAATGGGAATGGTTGGTGATATCAACTTCCTGTTTGTGGCACATTAGTATATGGGAGGGGGAAAACTTTTCCAGATGGGTGGTTACCATGGCGGCCATTTTGAAGTCGGCCATTTTGGATCCAACTTTATTTTTTTCAATGGGAAAAGGGTCATGTGACACATCAAACTTATTGAGAATTTCATAAGAAAAAACAATGGTGTGCTTGGTTTTAACATAACTTTATTCTTTCATGAGTTTTTTACAAGTTTATGACCACTTATAAAATGTGTTCAAAATGCTGCCCATTGTGTTGGATTGTCAATGCAACCCTCTTCTCCCACTCTTGACACACTGATAGCAACGCCGCAGAAGAAATGCTAGCACAGGCTTCCAGTATCCGTTGTTTCAGATGCTGTAGTTGTTCAAAATTAAAATTAATCATCAAAAGTACAAACTGCCTAATTATTGTGCACACAGTGTAAGTTATCCCTATATATTACGCAGCCCAGATAAAGGAGGCAGATACAGCTGCTTGTAAAGGGTTAGTATTAAAGATGATGGTGGCTGCATCTACAGGATTAATTTGCCAAAAGCATTCTAGTTACTTTTAAAGTTTAATCAGCAAAACTAGGACTCAAATGCCTGTAAAATGTTCATTTGAGTCTCTCATTACAGAGAACATAGACAGACAGCCAAGGAAGGATGACAGGATTAACCTTAGATGGTGTATCCAGCCTTCTTCTCCTCTACAATAACATTCAGCATGAAACAACAGTTATACAGCAATACAACTATCCCACTTTTGATGCTGACCACTCCAAATAGTGGTATCTCCCAGTGCAGAAGCAGGAAGTCTTAAAGGGAATCTGTCAGGTGACTTCTTGTACTATATTAATGGTATCCTGAAATAGGGCTTGGGTAGCCCTTTCAGAATATGTAACTTTTATTGCTGTAGCTTCTCTGTTTGTTTTTTTGCTGCGAGCACTGGAGAATTCACAGCCTCGTGCCTGCTTGTCAAGCATATGTAAATCCAAAATTAATATGCACTGCTCCCCACGGCCATAATCCCGCTCACCACTCTGCATTGGCTTCAGTGATATTCAATTTGGATTTACTATGCACTGCTCCCCACACCCAAAAACCCGCCACCTCTCGGCACCAATGTCAGTGATAGTAAAAATCCTTCCATCCACCAGCTAATCATCCAACACAGACATGTATATAGGCCAGCTGTCTGCTACTCTCCTGTACACTAGCAGATACAGCTGCACTGACCTGGCACCTACAGAACAGCAGCGATCCCCTGCACAGTGTGTATACATTGGTACTGTCCATGTGTCTCCCCCATACACTGTGTGGTACCCGCAGCCATATAGACTAGGGCAGCTTCCAACTCTGGAACAGAACTATGGATCAGATGATCAGAGGAAGTCCCGCCCTGCCAGTGTCACAGGCTTATGCCCACATGCTGAATACATTGGGCAACTTAAAAAAAGTACTGGACAACACCTTTAAGATAACGGAGAGACCAACTTCAGGGACCTTTTTTTAAAAAAGGCAGAACTATTATCACTAAATAAAACAGGATTTTTTTTCAGTTTCCTAATTATATGTATTTGACAATGTTTTCAGATTTTGTGTCCATTTAACTAATTAAGTATTCCAGGGGATGACAGGTGTCTATAGCATAAACAGTATATCAGACAGAAACCCTAATTATTATTCAACCTTAAGAGCTATCTAGAAAAACAATATGAAGCCATGAACTGTGAATGCTTTCTATAAATTATATTATACTGTTTATATATGAAGATTGAAAACACTAATTTAACCCCTTAACTGCCCAGCGATTATCCATTTTTTCGTTTTCTTCTCCCCTTCTTCCAAGAGCCTTATTTTTTTTATTTTTTTGTCAATATTACTATGTGAGGGCTTGTTTTTTTTGTGGGATGAGTTGTACTTTTGAATGACACCATTCATTTTACCATATGGTATACTGAAAAAGGGGAAAAAATTCCAAGGGCGTTGAAATTGCAAAAAAAAAGTGCAACTCCACAATAATTTTGGGGGCATTTTATTTTCCATATTCACTATATGGTAAAACTGACCTGGCAATATGATTCTCCAGGTCAGTAAAAGAATGTAGGTACTAAATATGTATAGTTTTTTTTTATTTAGGTGGTGAAAAAAAAATCAGAAATTTGTAAAAAAAAAAAGTAATTTTTGTTTTTTGTCGTCTATTCAGAGACCTGTCATGTTTTCATTTTTTGAGATATAGGGCTGTGTGAGGGCTTATTTTTTGGGCCCTGATCTGAAATTTTTACTTACACCATTTTGGGGTAGATACAATGTTTTGATCGCCTGTTATTACATTTTATTGCAATTTGATGAGGCCAAAAAAAACGTAACTCTGGCGTTTTGATTTTTTTTCTCGTTATTCCGTTTACCGATCAGATTAATTTATTTTATATTTTGATAGATCGGACATTTCTGAACGAAGTGATACCAAAAATTTGTATTTTTTTATTAATTGTTGTATTTTCAATGGGGCATAAGGGGGGCGATTTGAACTTGTTTGTTTTTTATTGTTTTCATATTTAAAAAAAAATTTTTTTACTTTTACTGAATTTAACAGTCCCCTTAGGAGCTGCGATTGTCCGATCGCCTGTGCTATACATACTAGTGCATCAGCACAGCTACTATATGTATAGGAGAAATCACAATCTCCTATGAACACCGACTACAGGCTGGCATCCACAACATTTCCCTTAGACTGGTTGTCTACTTTATGTTAACAAATGCATTGGGGACATGATTTTGCAGCACTTACGAATATATTACAGCGTCATCACCTGTTACCTTTGTGAAGCACCCCACCACCCTTGTCCCACTTGTTAGTGTAGCCTTTCCCACAGACTGCACAGGATTCCTGTTCTCAAAATAGCAATTGATGGAGGGACATGTGCCTAGTTTTGTCCATCATCTGCAAATGAAAAGCTCTGCCATAATCATGTCCTCAACACATTCGTCAAAATAAAGAGAAAGTGGAAAACTCCTTTAAGGGCCCAAATAATCCTGGAAACAACCTTAGTGTTACTGGTCTAAAAGTAAAACATAAAAATAATAATGTGTGTTATGAATAATACTCAAACATGCCATGGCACAGTTATTAACCTTTAAGAAAACCCTTTCTATATGATTATAGTCACACTTGCATCACTATTGAAGGTCCTCAAACTACAAATAAAGAAGATTTTCATTAATAATATATAATTTGCATCTTGTTAATAATTCCACGTTGGAATAGCAGTCATTTTTTTTATTACGTTTTTTTTTTGTTTTTCAATTTTTACAGCGACGTTGACATTTTTTTATTAAGTTGGGGTAGTCACTTACCAAAGTAAAAGAGTTAAACGGAATGTGCAGCCATATTTGTTGTTTTCAAATTAAAGGGGTTGAACAGGACTAAAAAGACTGTAGAATTTTTCAGATTGGTATTGATCCGCCACCTGGCCTTTGCATCTATCAGCTGTTATCTCCTGTGGCTAAATTCGAGCTGTAGTACCTACGAGTGGCCACTAAGCACGGTACGAAGCCATGGTGTCTCAGCTCCAAACAATTATAGTTTCCATTCAGCTGCTGCTGGAAAAGATAAAAGCTGATGAATAGGGGTGCCAAGTGTCTGTCCCCCACCGATCTGATATTAATGACCTATCCCATGGATCCATAGAGAGGTCATCAATATGCAAACCCTGGACAATTCCTTTAAGGTGTAACACACAGAGAAGATCTGAAAATGGTCACCAATTACTTCTCAGAAACTCATCTTTTATAACAGACATTGCACTTACAAAAAGATTAAACCATTTAGATAAAGGACATTCAGGTCAAATTTAAAGGTCTTGAGGAAGATTCTAAAATAATAGGTGAAGTAATATAAAGTAGATTATGGAGACGGGTTACTTGGGATTGGTAAGGGAGAGAAAAAAGCCTTTAGCATAATATACTTAAGAATACAAATCAAAACCACATGTGCAATGCAAATAATATACAGCAAAAAAATAGATTTGTCCAGAATAGCAAAGCCTTTTTTTCTCTTGAGCTTTGTCTTGAAAGAACATTTGTAAAACAATTTTCTCCAATAAAAACAGGTTTGTAGATAAAGTTAATGTAAACACAACAAGGTATTGTACAGCTGAGCCCGGTATCCAGCTTATGGAAAATGAACAGCGCAGCAGGAGATAAATGATTGGTCAAGGGCTAGAGACAAATGCACTTTATGAATCAAAAGAAAACAAAGGTACAAATGTAGCACCCCGAGGACTCGGCTGCTACAGGGGTATTGCACCTCGAACCAGAGGTGTGATATTCCACTCCCGGGTAAGGATGGAGTGTGGAACATAGCTCAGTTAGCTGCATGCACTACACTCACCCCATTTCCGGGGGACAGACCAACGGTACTCCCACCAGATAGATGTGCAGGTACGACAGCTTCTGTCCCTGGCTGGAGTGGGGAGGGGGGAGGAACATCCCAGTGGTGTAGGAGCAGACAGGGGAGGGACTCTGGGCATAGGTAGGAGCCCATTGGGTGCTAGTCACCTGGGCTCGGGTGTCAGAAGGGAGTATAAAAGGTGGGCACCATCTTGGATTAGAGAGTTCAGGCAGGAGGAGAAGAGGAGAGGAGCTCAGCCAGAGAGGGCTGACAGGGAGCTGTGGCTCAGTCCGGGCCCAGCTCCAGAGCCAGGCCTGGAGAGGAGGCCCGAGGCAGAGAGAGAGAGAGAAAGAAGAAGAAGGAGGAACAGAAACACCAGGAAAGGCCCAGAGACGCAAGAAGAGAGGGAACCCTGAGATCCCACGAGTTAACGGGTGAAGGGTTGGCAGAACAGGGTACCGGATCCCAAACTGGTGGAGGCCAATTATCCTCAGCCAGGAACCGGAGGTCGTGGTCAAGCCTTGGCGCGACCCCTCACCATATCCACCAGGAAGGCATACCACGTATAGGGTCAGGGGAGCCGGGAAAGGTTTCACCACTAGAAGGCCCGAGGGAGCCGGACAAAGGTGGGTCCCTGGTGGGGACGGCCAGTAGAAAGGAAGAGAGGGGAGCCCTGGACCACGCTCCGGAATTGCCTGGGAGTTAGCCGAGTCCCTCACCTGGTGGGCGCAGCACGGCTCGGGTGGTCCTTACTGCGCACAAGTAACCTGATAAAGAACTGTGAGTAAAGCTGTGAAAACTGCAACCGCACGTCTCAGTGATTCCTTGCCACACTACCACTACCACCATCATTCTTCCCTGCCTTTCCAGCTGCCCTGAGGCTATACCCCTCCCGTTGGGGGTTATACCATCCACGCTGCACCACCGTACCACCGGCCTCAGCGGTCTGCCGTGCAGCGGCGGCTTCATAGCCGCAATCAACGGGTGGCGTAGTCGAACAAAATAACATCTTATGCCAAGCATCGCCACTTAGTTTGACACCCTGGGCACGGACCGGGTCACCGCCACGAGGACTACTACCCCTATCGGATCCGGCTCCGGGTATTCCCCGCATGCGCAACGCTGCACAACATGGCCCAGGGGGTGAGTCAACTTTGGCGTAGTCGGCAGGATTACGTGCCCGCAACCACCGGGTACTGCGTGCCTGAAGGAAAGTTAACATGTACCTGAAAAAGAAGTCTCCCGCCAATTCCGGAGGATTCCCGCCATCGGACGCCGTCCGGAGTCGTTTCCCGCCGTTTGCCCCGCCATTTGCAGCCTTTACCCGCCATCCGCGGAGTTTCCCGCCATCAGGAGACGATTCCCGCCATCTGAGATGGTTTCCCGCCCTGGCAGAGCGGACGCCATTATGGGCGTGCCAGAGGGTGGCAAGAGACCACCTCCCATCGTGGGCATGGCCCCAGAGTGGCGCCAAAGGAAGAGACCGCCCCCACCAGCCGAGACTACAATAATGGAGATGTCCATCAGAGTGGGGGGTCTGCCCCTGAAACTGACTGTCACTAAGATGCCCCGGGACCACTCCCAATGGGGGCGGATAGGGAATAAAGCTGAGAAGATGGGTGCGGCCTGGAGGAGTCTGGACAGATCGCACCCGGGGATGGAGGAAGAGTCGAGCAGCACCGACCCCGTGGTTCGGAGCCTGTTGCAGGCCGCCACCCCAGAAGGCCTGGTGGATATCCTGGCACAACTCCCCAGAGATCGGGAGCGTGCACAGACCGCGCTGGAGGCCTTGGCCCGGAAGATGGCCCAAGTACAGCAGGAAGCACTGGCCGAATGGAGAAGGGAGATGGCCCAGCAGGCTGGAACCCGCCAGCAGAGGACGCCACCCGCAACGTGGGGCATGTCTGCCCCTGAGGATGGTGCAGGAGGGACGAAGGCCGGAGACGACGCCGCGGAGGGAGCTGCAAGGATGGAAGCAGGTAATGGGGACGTCACTACCCCGAGCCCAGTAGCCGCAAGCCTGCCCCAGCTCCCCGTCGCAGAGCCCGAAGTCCTACTCACCACGCCCGTTGCCGCACCGCCACTACTCCCAACTAGGCCTCAAGCGGCAGGAGCCGCGGTCACGGCCTCTTCCGCGCCACGCCCCTTGACCCTGAGCGCGGCAAAACAGGAAGTGCCACCGGCCTGGTCGCAGGGCCTGGTGAACCCAGGCGCTGATGCCCCTCCAGCGCCCTCTTCCTCAACGGTGCCGTCCTTTGACCCAAATAGGATTCCCCCGGCCTGGTCGCAGGGCCGAGTACCCCCGGGCGCCGCGGTCTGCACAGCGCCCTCTACCTCCACTGTTCCGCCGGCCTGGTCGCAAGGCCGGGTACCTCCGGGCACCGCTGCCCCCACAGCGCCCTCGACCTCCACAGTGCTGCCCCTGGGCGAAGATCTCTTCGCGCAGCATACTAGCCCGGACGGGCTGCCCTTCGTGTGGCCACCGGAGTACATCAACCCCCGACTCCGGAGGGAACGGCCCCTGTGTGAGCCTCTGATCCCGGCACCGGCGCCTGCCAAAATTGTCCCGCTCCCATTGGAAGACGCCCAATTCGCATGGGATCCGACCGGTGAGGACCTCATGGGGTTCACCAAGGAGACCCGGGCGGCCGCAGCCCGGCGTGAGGAGTGCTGCCGTCAACAGCTGGAGGTCTTTGGGAGAGAACGGCGAGAGAGGCGAATCCGCGAGGAACAGCTGCAGGCCCAAAGCGCGGAGCAGAAACGCCGGGCCCGACGAAACCCCCGTACGGCCCACGGCCCCCGCACCACCGGGACCGTAATAAAGTTTCAACTGGAGAACGGCTGGGGCTTTATCCGGGATCACCGAACCCCCGGCGACGTCTTTGTCACCCGCAGGGATGTCAAGAGCCACCTGCCGGAGGGACACCGCGGACGTGACCTCTACCCGGGTGATGTGGTCGCCTTCACCTGGCATCAGTGTGCCAAAGGACCGTACGCCCTTCACGTACACCGGCTAACAGAGGAGGAGTTGCAGTATGAGGAAGACCAAGAGGACCCGGACGGGTCTGAAGACTACCCTCAGGAAGGAGCAGGAGGACATTGTTACTAATGAACGGTAACTGAAACTGTATATAGTTACCCGTAGGGGTACCTGTCATGCTGCTAATTGGAGTGTGGTCCCCGTTGGGACTAGAGTGGAACTGTTAAAAAACTGTTTCCTGTGTGCCCCTATCCCTAACCAGGCTGAGGACTGTGAGCAGCCACTCCCTTATCCCCACTGGCCGAGGACTGAGAGCGGTCAACACCCTGTAAATAGTTGCGCTTCTTAAAGCGCCCCCTATTGTTTTTATAAGGAACTGTTTTTCTACCTCGGAATTAGTGACTGTTGCACTTTACCTGGTCACAAGTTGCGCCGTGGCCAGAGATCAAGAATGTGTTTGTGAAGAACGTTTTATATGAGAATGTTTTACTTGAAAAAGTTTTATATTGAAAGTTTAAATGCTGCTAGTATAATAATGTAAAAGTTACCTGTGATGTTCTATAATGTGTCATATGCTAAAAGAGTTCCGGTAGTTTTGACCAGTAACGTTAAAGAGAAGAGTACCTCCCATAAAGGGATGAGTTGAAAGTTGATATATCTTATATGCAAGTGTACACTTTAAAATTTTTTGTATGTCTAATTGTTTTGCTCTATTCCAGCCCGAGGACGTGCTGTGATTTACCAGGGGGGAATGTAGCACCCCGAGGACTCGGCTGCTACAGGGGTATTGCACCTCGAACCAGAGGTGTGATATTCCACTCCCGGGTAAGGATGGAGTGTGGAACATAGCTCAGTTAGCTGCATGCACTACACTCACCCCATTTCCGGGGGACAGACCAACGGTACTCCCACCAGATAGATGTGCAGGTACGACAGCTTCTGTCCCTGGCTGGAGTGGGGAGGGGGGAGGAACATCCCAGTGGTGTAGGAGCAGACAGGGGAGGGACTCTGGGCATAGGTAGGAGCCCATTGGGTGCTAGTCACCTGGGCTCGGGTGTCAGAAGGGAGTATAAAAGGTGGGCACCATCTTGGATTAGAGAGTTCAGGCAGGAGGAGAAGAGGAGAGGAGCTCAGCCAGAGAGGGCTGACAGGGAGCTGTGGCTCAGTCCGGGCCCAGCTCCAGAGCCAGGCCTGGAGAGGAGGCCCGAGGCAGAGAGAGAGAGAAAGAAGAAGAAGGAGGAACAGAAACACCAGGAAAGGCCCAGAGACGCAAGAAGAGAGGGAACCCTGAGATCCCACGAGTTAACGGGTGAAGGGTTGGCAGAACAGGGTACCGGATCCCAAACTGGTGGAGGCCAATTATCCTCAGCCAGGAACCGGAGGTCGTGGTCAAGCCTTGGCGCGACCCCTCACCATATCCACCAGGAAGGCATACCACGTATAGCGTCAGGGGAGCCGGGAAAGGTTTCACCACTAGAAGGCCCGAGGGAGCCGGACAAAGGTGGGTCCCTGGTGGGGACGGCCAGTAGAAAGGAAGAGAGGGGAGCCCTGGACCACGCTCCGGAATTGCCTGGGAGTTAGCCGAGTCCCTCACCTGGTGGGCGCAGCACGGCTCGGGTGGTCCTTACTGCGCACAAGTGACCTGATAAAGAACTGTGAGTAAAGCTGTGAAAACTGCAACCGCACGTCTCAGTGATTCCTTGCCACACTACCACTACCACCATCATTCTTCCCTGCCTTTCCAGCTGCCCTGAGGCTATACCCCTCCCGTTGGGGGTTATACCATCCACGCTGCACCACCGTACCACCGGCCTCAGCGGTCTGCCCTGCAGCGGCGGCTTCATAGCCGCAATCAACGGGTGGCGTAGTCGAACAAAACAACATCTTATGCCAAGCATCGCCACTTAGTTTGACATCCTGGGCACGGACCGGGTCACCGCCACGAGGACTACTACCCCTATCGGATCCGGCTCCGGGTATTCCCCGCATGCGCAACGCTGCACAACATGGCCCAGGGGGTGAGTCACAAAGAATGTACAAGTGCAAGAATTACATTCAAAAGTAAATGTTTGCAACCGTTATAACACAAGTGTACTACTGGTAGTTGCAATAAAACAATTGTTCTGCTCCACCAGATGCATAACTAACAAGCTTTTTTCATTAAAATCGGTGGTAGTATAATGATTTTATAACATTATATACTTTTTCCTACCTGCTCATATTCAGTCATAGGGGTGTGATTCTCTCATTCAGTCAGGGGTGGGCGCAGCATTCAGTCACTGCTGGCGCCACCCATGTATTTTACTATTGCTCCCGGCAATATACACTGGGGGCAGTGTAGATAGTAGTTAGGATATGACAGGTTCCCTTTTTAAGATTCTGGCATGATATTTCAATTGGTTTGGTCTTGGACTATATTTCAACACCTTGATTCTTTTATTTTTCAGCCATTCTGATATAGACTTGTTAGTGTACTTAGGATCATTGTGTCCTGTTGTTTGACCCTGTTTTGGATAAGTTTTAGCCTTTGGTTAGATGGCCTGACTGTTGACTCGAGAATACTTTGGTATCAAATTGATTCAATTACTTCAAAGTGCTCAGGTTTTAAGACTGCAAAACAAACCCAAATCATCACCTCCTGGAGATCCGTGATTAAAAGGTGGTATGAGCAGTTTCTGCTGATATGCGGTGTATATGTAATGTGGCCCAACATCTACACTTTGGTCTCATCCACCCAAAGGTCATTGTTCCAATAGTCTTGTGGTATGTTCAGGTGAAACTTTGCAATCTTTAGCAATGAAGCCATTTTTTTTCTAAACAAAGAGGCTCTCACCTTGCAACCCTTCAAAATAAAATCTCCTTGGTTTGTCTTTTTCTAATTGTACTGTCATGAACTTGAACATTTGACATACTAAGGCCTTCAGAGACTGAGCTGTAGCTTTTGTATTATGTGCAATTTTCCTGAGCATTGGAAGAAATTTGCTGGAATGTCCACTCCGGGGAAGATTGTTAACTTTCTTGAATGTTTTAAGAATATTTTTTGTCATTGTAGAATGATGGACTCCAAATTGTTTGGAAAAAGCCTTATAGCTTCCCAGATTGATGAGCAGCAACAACTGCTTCCCTAAGATCATTGCTTTCCTCATTGGCATTGTGTTAATACAGCCAAATGCCAAAACTTCTGCTTTGGCAGCTTCTTACCTTTTTAATTCCTAAGGAACTAATAAGGTTGTACGTAATTTTTCACACACCACTTCTACATTTTTACCTAGATTTTTAGTTGTTTTTTTTAAAGAAACATTTTTTTTTTAAAGAAACACTATTGGACTAACTTGTTTTCACTAAGAGTGTGAGCAAGAGAGACACAATGTTAAAAACACACAGGCACACAGCTCCCATGTATACGGTATCAGTCCCCATGTACCGTAAGAGCCCCCACATTGCCCCCTTTATACAGTATGATCCCCACATAGACCCTACAGTGACATGTAAAAGTTTGGGCATCCCTGGTCAAAATTACTGTTATTGTGAACAGTTAAGCAAGTTGAATATGAAATGATCTCTAAAGGGCCTAAAGTTAAAGGTGACACATTAGGTGACACATTTAAAAACAATATTGTCATTTTTTACATTTAAAAATTACAAAAGTAATGCAAACGTTTGGGCACCCTGTATGGTTAGTACCTAGTAGCACCACCTTTTGCAAGTATCACAGCTTGTATACACTTTTTGTAGCCAGCCAAGAGTCTTTCAATTCTTGTTTGAGGGATTTTCATCTATTCTTCCTTGGAAAATTCTTCCAGTTCTGTGAGATTCCTGGGTCATCTTGCATGCAGAGCTATTTTGAGGTTTAGCCATAGATTTTCAATGATGTTCAGATCAGGGGACTGTGAGGGCCATTGTAAAACTTTCAGCTTGGGCCTTTTGAGGTAGTCTGTTGTGGATTTTGACGTGTGTTTAGGATCATTATCCATTTGTAGAAATTTTTGCCACAAGGTTAGAGGAGGCTGGGTTTTTATAAAGCTGGGATATTTGCATCACCTGGCTTTCCCTAACGATGATAGTGAACAAGCCATAACCGTAACAGGCTAATTAAGGTCTGAAACCTTGGTCAAAATTATCTGAGCACACAAATCTCCAAAGGTGCCCAAAATTTTGTATCTAACCATTTTCCTTTTTGTAATTTTTAAATTGAAAAAAATTACAATATTTTATTTTTGCCTAAAATACAAAGGAAATGTGTCATCTTTAACTTTAGCCCTTATATAGATCATTTCACCTTCAACTTGTTTAACTGAGTAATAGTAATTTTGCCCAAAACTTTTACATGCCACTGTATATACAATATGCACCCTCACATTGCTTCTTATACACTGCGTGAGCCCAACATAGCCTCCCTATATACAGCGTGAGCCCCCCCACATAGCCACCCATATACAGCGTAAGCCCCAAAATGGCCTCCCATATATAGCATAAGCCCCACATAGCCTCCCATATACAGCTTGTTCCCCACATAATCTCCAATATACTGCATGAGCCCCACATAGCCTCACTATATATAGCATGACTCCCCCATGCCTCCTATATACAGTGTGAACCCCACATAGCCTCCCAGATACAGTGTGAGCATCACATAGCATGAGCCCCACATACCCTCCCATATACAGCATGAGCCCACATAACCTCAAATATACAGAATGAGCCCCACATACCCTCCCATATACAGCATGAGCCCCACCTAGCCTCCCATTTACTGTATGAGCTGTACATAGCCTCCCATACACAGCATGAGCCCCACATAGCCTCCCATGTACATAAAAACATCCCATACACATGAAAAAAACCACAATATACTCACCGTGCTCTCCCCGCTTCCCCTGCTCCTGTCTCCGGTGCACTGACTCTCGACAGTTCACAGCTGATGTGATGAAATGACGTCAACACGTCTGCTGTCTCACACTCTGATTGGTGAAATAAGGTGCCGGTGGCCCCTCCTCTACCAATGTATTCACTGCTGTCTGCATCCTGAGGATGTGAACAGCGGTGACAGAAAACGGCCTCTGCGGGGGATGTGCAGTGAGGGAGGGCATGGTGTGGCACGTGGGCCACTGTTTCAGCCCTTCGACTGTCTCGGTCCACATCATGTTTGCCTGTCTGGTGGGACCCAGACATTTTTTTTGTCTACCTGATAAGGTCCCAGGAGAAAAGGTTTGAGAATCCCTGAGATAAAAGACTTGGTCTAAGTATCTCCCAATTGGTAGCTCTTGCGGAGTGTTTTAGGTATACAATGGTCAGTGCCTACCAAAATTGTTCCAAGGAAAGACAAATGGTAAAACAGTAACAGGATCATAGATACATTTATGTGTGTCGGTGCAGAAGCCAGACTACCTCACCTGGTCCGTTCCCACAGAAGACTGAATGTAGCACAGTTTAATGAAAGAAATAATGCTGACTATAATACAGCTTGTTAGCCACAGACTGGTCAGAGTGACCAAGCTGACCATTATCCACTGCCCAAAACACCTACAATAGCCATGTGAGCATCAGATCTGGACTATGAAACAATAGAAGGGGGCTGATATTTTATTTTTTCTTGATACCAGCATGCACTTTGAGAAGGTACAAAGAACACCTGTAACCTCCCCTGAAATATCTGTTTAAATACACAGTTGTATTACCCATGAAATAACAATTTTGTGTGTGTCATCTATTCTCGTAAATGTCATTTGTTATTCTTTCTGAATATTTATGAATAATTTCACAATAGGGTGTAACCATTCTATTGCTGAAAAAGTGTTTGGCAGTGTCAAAGTACACTAACAACTGGTAACACAACTTGTAACGCTCAATTGTCAATGAATTAAAAAATTCTTATAAAAATCCAACTGTACAATCTTGAATTAAAATAAAATAATTGATTAAAATAAACAGGTCAGGAAAGCTGACAAGATTTTTGTAACAATAAGTGCTACCGTGATGCATGTATCCTGAAGACTTGTTATGCATTTTGCTACAAAAATGCTTTACAACTAGAAATAATTTAACTTACCGATACTAAATCAACATTGTTATGAAGAAAAAGAAGCAGCTGATAATATGATTTTGTGTAATTCCTGTCTGCTTAGTGGTGTGATTACTGACATCAAGATTCTACCTTCACATTAATTGCAGCTGCTCTGATGTTGTAATCTTGAAGGGTTTATACCAAGCGTGGAAGTTATACCAGCAGTGCCATCGGGTCACAATTCGCAGCAACCAGTGGGACCAGCTACTGTTCAGAGAAGCCTGGCCAGATGTGATTTTCATGTAAGAATTGTGGCTAAAAAAGCATACCTTTGACATGGAATCAAGGCTAAATGACTTAATTATGAATAAATACATAGGAACTGAGGGGGGGGGGTGAAAAATGTCAGCAGGTGATTGGGACTGATGACTAAAGATTAGTGGATCATTTGAAATTTGAATCCGCCAGCTTTGCCGAATTTTCCCCAAAAATTCCATCTGCTGCAAATACAGTTTGACAACATGCACGCTTTGTGAGATAGATAGTTGTGTTTAAATTTTGGGATTATGAAGAATTTTATTTTGTCTTTAAAAAATTATGACTTGCCTATCCCACAAGTCAAGAAGCACACTTTCTGTGACACACAAGCCTTGGCTTCAGAAATTTGGTTTATCAGCAAAATTAGGACAGAAAGGAATTAAACTGCCTGGTTTGTTTCCGGTGTATCAAGAATAAAAAAAATACCGTTATTAAGATGCTGTTACTGCAATATATCACAGATCAATCAATTCACAGTCGCACTGAGTAACTATATAGATTCAGCACCTCCCTATATCACTTGAATCTTTGGATTATTATTCACAAACTAAGACTACCACTCCCATTTTCAATGTGCTTCAGCTCTGCAGTAGTACACCACAATAAGAACTGTGCGCTCTGATCTCCTATCTTTTTGCTGTAAAATCCTAAAATGGAACTCCTTGACTGTGCCTCAACTTTTATAGTCCCTGTGATAGTCTCCCCTGATTGTCTGCACTAGACTATGTGATCTGATAACTACGAAGCATTATGGAGAAGCCTGTATGACATGCGTGATGTCATTAGGGCTTTTTTTTGCGATCCTCTCAAATTGAACTGCAAACTGTTCAAATTTGTGGGGACCTGCAAATTTGGGGAAATTAGACTCTAAGTTGATCCTCTGTGGATCAATACACTCATCTCTACTCATGAGTCAAAATTTGAAATATTTGGCTATAACAGAAAGCAGGTTCCTTGAAGAGCTGCAGAGCAGAACAATAATGAGTGTCTGTGGGTGACGCGCCCCTGAGCCTACTTGGTGTAGCGTTGCGCACGCGGGAACTACCCGGAGCCGGGCCTGTTGGGGGTAGTAGTCTCATGGCGGTGACCCGGTCCGTGCCCAGGGAGTCAAACTGTGTGGCTGAGTATTAGCAGTAGATGTTGGACGACTACGCCACCCGTTGAATGCAGCTATGGAGCTGCCGCTGCAGGGCAGACCGCTGAGGCCGGTAGTACGATTGTGCAGCGTAGATGGTATAACCCCCAACGGGAGGGGTATGGCCTCAGGGCAGCCGACGTGGATGATGGGGGTAGCAGGAACCACTCAGAGACGATGCGGTGTAGTTCAGGGTCTTTACTGGTGATAAAGATAGACCCTCCCGGAGTACTGGCTAGCGATCGGGGCCTGGTCAGTCTTTGAGCAGATGGGATTTCCCCTGGCCAGGCGGAGTTGTAGGCCTCCCCAACTAATTGTACTCTTCTGGCTACCTTGCTAGAGGCGGGTAAAAGTAGCCCACGTCCCTGAGTGTACCGTGTGGTGCTCACCCGTATGGCCGGTGACTCGGGGCCTTCTAGTGGCTTCCGCTCCACGACGGCGGTGCTGGTCCCACGCGTGTGACCGTGCCTTCGGGTTTCTTGGCCAGAGGACCTGAAATCCCCTGCCGGTCGGTTTCTGCTGCTGGGTAAGGATTAGTCCCCACAGCCTCGGACTCCGGGTCCGGTGGTAACTCTTCAATCAGGGCGAGCTCTACAGCTGCCAGCCCCTGATTCCTTTTAGCACGACTTCCCCAGAGCTCCTGATCTCTCTTTCCTATAGCTGCTTCTCCTCTTCTCTCTCTACTCTTTTTCCTCTAACCCTGCCTCAGCCCCAGCTTTATATAGGGGAAGTTCTTCCCCTCCCAGGACTGGGCAGGAGGTGTGGCATGCATAGGATGTCTGACCAGGAAACCTCCCACCTGCTCTCAGACATAATATTGCTATTACTGTGGAAACCAGACCCCTGGGGTGCCACATTCCCCCCTAGTGAATTTTAGTACTCCGGGACTAAACATATTTTTGTAACATAACAAATTACAAACAGAAACAACGCAATAAAGAAAAACATTAGGATGGTCACGGCGTGTCCGCAACCGGGTGCAGTCTTTGAAGAAAACTAAGGTGTCCATTTCACCAAAAACAGGGAGACGTAACCAGGTAGGGGTCTGTCCTGCCCCGAGTCCTTAACAGTCTTTAGTCCGTCCTGGGTTACGCTCCAACTATATGCACAAAGGATTCCCGGTAAATCCACCAAAGACTCCTACAAATAACTAGAAACACATAATTATACACAAGCAACAATAAACAGGTAAACATTAATAAAATAGCTTGAACATTTAGATCCTCCACCGTATGGGCAACTGGCCTCTAGTAACCCTAGTGGACCTACGGAGCTGGCTGACTGGTCCTGAGCTACAGGGTATAGGAGCTGTCAATGGTAAACTGGGCAGCCGTCTACGGACTCTTTGGCTCACTAGAGGTATGGCAGGCTCACTATAAGCAGAGGGTTGATTCTCCTGGTCTGCTTGTGTGGGGTCTTCTGCCTCCTGGACCGGCTGTTCTTCCAGCTCTACCTGTGTCTCCGTAGGCACTTGGGATGCTGGTTGGAGGAACGTGAGGACGGGTACCACAACAGCACCATTGACTTGAGTCCAAGACCGAGGGAAGTCTCCGAGCACAGTACTAACCATATCTTCCCTTTCCTCTACGGGTCGAGGGTCTTCTTGTTCCTCTTCAGGGTTCCGTAGCTGTTCGGGACACTTCTTCAGGTGATCCCGGGATACAATGGCTGTGGTTTCCCCTCCGTCTTTACTGATTGTACAGATCTTTGGGTTGTCGTGGCTTGAGGGCAGTACGGTGTACGGGTCCTTCTCCCACTGGTCGTCCAACTTGTGGAGCCGTCTTTTCCTCTTCAAGACCTGCTCTCAGGGCACCAGGGGAACAGCGGGAGCATACTGGTTGTAAGTTTTCTCTTGTCTTTCCCTAGCTTGACAGAGACTTCGCTCCACGCTCTCCTGTACTTTCCGGTACTGCTGCTGCCTCTCTGTGTCCCAGTCTGCTTCTGGTGAAGTGTCCTCGGGTGTCAGGACTCCCATCTCCAGATCAACAGGAAGCTTACCAGGTCTCGCCCTCATTAGGTAAGCCGGGGTGCAGTTGGTGGAACCCACAGGGATGTGGTTGTATAGGTCCACCAGGTCGGGCAGCTTTTCAGGCCACAGACTACGTTCTTCCAGGGGCAATGTTTTCAGAAGATCTATCACCACCTGGTTCATTTTCTCACAAAGTCCATTAGTTTGCGGGTGATAGGGTGTTGTTCTTATCTTCCGGCAGCCATACAGGGTGCAGAACTCCTGGAAGACTTCCGCTTCAAAGGCAGGCCCCTGGTCCGTCAGCACCTGCTCCGGGTATCCGTGCGGACGGCAGAAGTGCTGCTGGAAGGCTCTAGCTGCTGTTTGAGCCGTTAAGTCCTTGACGGGGACGACTACCAAGAACCGGGAGTAGTGATCCACGATGGTTAACGCGTACACGTAGCCACTTCTGCTTTTGGCCAGTTTTACATGATCCAAGGCTACCAGTTCCAACGGCTGTCTGGTGATGATGGACTGCAGGGGAGTCTTCTGGCTGGCACGGTCCCTCCTTCTTAGGTTGCATGGGCCACAGTCTCTGCACCACCTCTCGATGGTTCCTCTCATGCCTACCCAATGGAACTGCCCACGCAGCAGGAACTCCAGCTTCTTCCATCCGAAGTGCCCAGCTCCGTCGTGGTATGCCTCCATCACCATAGCTGCGTCTCTTCTTGGCACCACTACTTGCCAGATTAGTTCATGCGTCCGGGAGTTAACCATTCTGCGGCACAACTTCCCCTTGTAAAGGAACAGTCGACTCTTCTCAGCCCACAGTTGCTTGGCTTCCTCCGGAGCGTCTGGGTCAAGGCGTGCATCTGGCTGAGTCAGCATCTCCTTTACCAGTCGGACAGCAGGGTCACTGTCTTGCGTCTCCGCCCAGTTGTAATGAGGTAATGGGTTGAACGTAGAGGATTGCTTACTCCTTACACGGTGGGAATACTGGATAGTCTCATGACGGTGGAACGCGGGGAGTTCAACTTCTTCCAGTTCCTCTGAATCTTCCCCTACGTCCGGTAGGTTCGGCATCCTGGACAGGGCGTCCGCGTTGGTATTGGAGCGTCCTGCCCGGTATTTGATTGTAAACTCATAGTTGGACAAGCGGGCCATCCATCTCTGCTCTAGGGCACCGAGTCTTGCAGTGTCCAGGTGTGTCAACGGGTTGTTATCCGTGTACACGGTGAACCGGGAAGCAGCGAGGTAGTGCTTAAAATGTTTGGTGACTGCCCACACCACTGCCAGGAACTCTAGCTTAAATGAGCTGTAATTCTCAGGGTTTCTTTCGGTGGGTCGCAGTTTTCGGCTGGCGTAAGCAATTACCCGTTCCTTCCCCTGCTGGATCTGGGACAGTACGGCTCCTAGCCCGATGTTACTGGCGTCGGTGTAGAGGATAAAGGGCTGGCTATAATCAGGGTACGCCAGGATTTCATCCCCTGTGAGGGCCATCTTCAGCTGGCGGAAGGACTCTTCTTCCAGCTTCTCCCATCTGAAGGGTGGCTTCTGGTTCTTGGCCTTCCTGGACTGGCCTATCAGGAGGTCCTGCATAGGAGCTGCCTTTTTGGTGAAACCGGGAATGAACCTTCGGTAGTAGCCTACCAACCCGAGGAACTGCCTCACTTCCTTTACGCTGGAGGGGCTTGGCCATTCCTTAATTGCGGTGATCTTATCAGGGTCGGGAGCCACTCCGTCAGCACTCACCACGTGTCCCAGGTACTGCACCTTTGGCTTCAGGAGGTGACACTTGGAGGGTTTCACCTTTAGGCCGTAACTTGCCAGAGCTTCGAACACTTCCGCCAGGTGTTTCAGGTGGTCCTCGTAGGTCTTGGAATAGACGATGACATCGTCCAGGTATAACAGGACCGTCTCAAAGTTTCGGTGTCCCAGACAGCATTCCATCAATCGCTGGAAGGTTCCTGGTGCGTTGCAGAGTCCGAACGGCATGCAGGTAAACTCGCTAAGTCCCATCGGGGTGGTGAATGCGGTCTTCTCCCGGTCCGCCTCTGCTACAGGAACCTGCCAGTACCCGCTAGTGAGATCCAAAGTGGAGAAGAAGTTAGCAGATTTTAAAGCAGCCAAAGACTCCTCTATCCTTGGTAAGGGGTACGCATCTTTGTGTGTGATACGGTTGATTTTCCGGTAATCTACACACATTCTCATGGTGTTGTCTTTCTTTTTGACCAAGACTAGTGGAGCTGTCCAGGGGCTACAGCTATCCCTGATTACCCCAGCCTCCTTCATGTCTCTAAGCATCCCCTTGGCGTGTTGGTAGTGTGCAGGGGGTACGGGTCGATACCTCTCTTTTATGGGAGGATGGTCTCCCGTGGGGATGTGGTGTTCTACCCCCTTGACTCGCCCGAAGTCTAACGGGTGTTTACTAAACACTCTCTCGTACTCTCGAACCACCCGGTAGACTCCCTGTTTCTGGTGGGAGGGAGTGGAGTCAGTACCCAGATGTAGTTGCTGACACCAGTCCTCCATTGGTTTCTTAGAGCCGTTACCTTCCTCTGGTTGAGATGGAGGCAAGGGTTCCACGGCCTGTACAGAATTCTGATTGATGGTATACAATTTGGCTAGCGTAGCATACCGGGGCAGGTACACTTCCCTCTTCCCGATATTTATTATGCGAACGGGCACCCTCCCATGGCGTACATCAACCACCCCCCGTGCTGTCAAAATGGTGGGCCTACTGTCTGAGTAGACGGGTTCTACCATTGCTTGGTAGTCTCTACCTCTCAGACCAATAGCTGCCCGGCACCAAATCATCATTTCACTTTTTGGGGGCATGGCAATAGGGAAAGGGTCACACATTCTCACGCTTCCAATCTCACCACCGGAGAGTTCCACCTGTTGCCGCCGCATCAGTGCCCGGATCTCCTTTTGGAGCACTCGCTGCTGGCCGGAGCTGGCGTTCTTGGCAACCTGCTGTAAAATGAAAATCACCTCTGCAAGACAATTTTCAATCACATTAGTTCCTAGAGTTATCTTTGGGTGACTCTCGCGCTTGTCAATGTCTACAAAGATCAGTCCCTGTGCTGCCAGTTCGACTCTACCGACTTTAATGGTCATCTCTTTGAATCCGATCTGTGGCACGGGTTGACCATTGCTGGCGATGATACTCAAGTCGTCGTCAGGGTAGCGGGTTATATCCGAGTCATTCCAGTACTGCTTGAAGAGCACGTACGGGATGGTGGTGACCTGTGACCCGGTGTCCAGTAGGGCACTCATAGGGATGCCATCCAGTACCACAGGCAAGACTGGACGTCCTCCCACATATTTGTCACGCCAGTTCGATGGGCCTGGTGATCTTTTTCCTGGGGTTGGCCCTCTACCCCAGGTTGTGCCAGTTTAAAGGACAGTACCTTGCCCTATGTCCGGGTTGATTGCAGCGGCGGCAGATAGGTTGTCCGTCCTCGTTGTACCGGTCGCTGGGTCTTCCTCTGGCCGGTGGGGTCCTCCTTGGTCGACGCCACGGGATGTCCTCCGGTCCGGATGCCAGCTGGATCTTCCCTGGAGTGGAAACCTGTAAAGACTGCACAGTTCGGGTTAGCGCAGCAACGCTTTTAGCTAACTCTTGGACCTGATGGTGCAGGTCCGGAGCCGGGTCATTGTTCAAAGCCTGCGCATCAGCCCCCACAGGCCCTGCCGACAAGGGCGCCGCCTCCTGGTGGTAAGTGATAGCTGGGCGCCTGTGGGTCACAACGCCACCCGGTGTCGGTTCTCGGAGCACCCGGATGGCTCTGTCCTTGAACTGTGCAAAGTCCAGATGAGGATCCTGTAAGGCTATGGCCCGCAACTGGGTTCGGTGGACATTGCAATATAGTCCCTCTATAAATTGCTCGGTCAACAGCCTGTCCTCGTTTCCCACGCTGTCAGGGTCGGTCTGCTTAATGGCTCTCAGGGCCTCTTGTAGGTTTAGTGCATAGTCCCTTATACTCTCATGTGCTCGCTGCTTGCACCCATAGAATCTAAGCTTAATCTCGGCTGAGGTGCGGGTATCAAAGGTGTCCCTCAGCCGGGTTAGTATCCCTGCGACAGTCCTCCTCCCAGGTGGCCAGGACTTTACCTCCCTTTGGGCTGCCCCGGTTAGTTGGGCCACCAGGATGCTCACTTTTTGCTCTTCTGTGAGGGGGTACACCTGGAAGAGGCTATCCAGCTTTTCTTTAAAGTCATTCAGGGTATGTGACTCCCCTGAGTACTGGGGTAACCAGGCTGCTCCCGGGATATAGGGCATGGTGAAAGGCATGACTGCAGCAGCGGTGGCGCTGGCGGGGGTTGAGGCAGTGAAGCTCTCCTCCGTATCCGACATCTTTCTCCCCCCCTAGTGGACCGTGGCCTACCTTGCGATGATCCTCTTCCGTAGGCCGCGGCTCCGCAGTGGATTGTCAGGGTTGAGGACCTTCCATCGCGCTCCTGTGACGTCGGCGTCTGCTGGGCTCCTTCCAGGACCTTACGCAACGTCCGGACGTGAGGCGGGGCTTCAGTTCTCGCGCGCTTTCGGAGTCCACGCCCCTCTTCTTCCCGCGCGGCGTCTTCAAGATGGCGTCCAATGGCGGGAAAACTCCACGGAAGGCGGGAAGAAGGCAGAAGATGGCGCCGGATGGCGGGAAAACTTCGCGGATGGCGGGAAGAAGGTAGAAGATGGCGCCGGATGGCGGGAAACCTCCACGGATGGCGGGAATCTTCACCACTGGTAAGTTTGAACAGTCTTTTTCAGGCACGCAGTACCCGGTGGTTGCGGGAACGAAATCCTGCCGACTACGCCAAAGTTGACGCGCCCCTGGGCCTACTTGGTGTAGCGTTGCGCACGCGGGGACTACCCGGAGCCGGGCCTGTTGGGGGTAGTAGTCTCGTGGCGGTGACCCGGTCCGTGCCCAGGGAGTCAAACTGTGTGGCTGAGTATTAGCAGTAGATGTTGGACGACTACGCCACCCGTTGAATGCAGCTATGGAGCTGCCGCTGCAGGGCAGACCGCTGAGGCCGGTAGTACGATTGTGCAGCGTAGATGGTATAACCCCCAACGGGAGGGGTATGGCCTCAGGGCAGCCGACGTGAATGATGGGGGTAGCAGGAACCACTCAGAGACGATGCGGTGTAGTTCAGGGTTACTGGTGATAAAGATAGACCCTCCCGGAGTACTGGCTAGCGATCGGGGCCTGGTCAGTCTTTGAGCAGATGGGATTTCCCCTGGCCAGGTGGAGTTGTAGGCCTCCCCAACTAATTGTACTCTTCTGGCTACCTTACTAGAGGCGGGTAAAAGTAGCCCACGTCCCTGAGTGTACCGTGTGGTGCTCACCCGTATGGCCGGTGACTCGGGGCCTTCTAGTGGCTTCCGCTCCACGACGGCGGTGCTGGTCCCACGCGTGTGACCATGCCTTCGGGTTTCTTGGCCAGAGGACCTGAAATCCCCTGCTGGTCGGTTTCTGCTGCTGGGTAAGGATTAGTCCCCACAGCCTCGGACTCCGGGTCCGGTGGTAACTCTTCAATCAGGGCGAGCTCTACAGCTGCCAGCCCCTGATTCCTTTTAGCACGACTTCCCCAGAGCTCCTGATCTCTCTTTCCTATAGCTGCTTCTCCTCTTCTCTCTCTACTCTTTTTCCTCTAACCCTGCCTCAGCCCCAGCTTTATATAGGGGAAGTTCTTCCCCTCCCAGGACTGGGCAGGAGGTGTGGCATGCATAGGATGTCTGACCAGGAAACCTCCCACCTGCTCTCAGACATAATATTGCTATTACTGTGGAAACCAGACCCCTGGGGTGCCACATGGGCAACAGTGAAGCATGGTGGATGTTCCTTGCAAGTTTGAGGCTGTATTTCAGCAAATGGAGTTTGGGATTTGGCTAGGATTAATGGTGTCCTCAGTGCTGAAAAAAACAGGCATACACTTAACCATCATGTATTACAGTCAGGGATGCTTCTGATTGGTTCCAAATTTATTCTGCAGCAGGATAATGACTCCAAACATACAGCCAATATCATTGAAAACGTTCTTCAGCATAAAAAAGAACAAGGAGTCCTGTAAGTGAAGATTCCACCAGGACTCTGATCTTAAAATCATCGAATTATTCTGGGATTCCATGAATGGACAGAAAGATTTGCAAATATCTACATTCACAGACGATCAATGGTTAGTTCTCCAAGATGATTGGAACAACCTCCCTGCCAAGTTCCTACAAAAGCTGTGTGCAAGTTGTACTTAGAATAATTGATGCTGTTTTGAAAGCAAAGGGAGGGTGGTTGCTAGAATTGGGCAGATTGTTTGAAATTTTAATTCACCAGCTTTATTGAATTTTACAAAAAAATGAGGTGTGCAGTGAATTACCTTGCTACGAATTGCAACATTAAAAGCCTCTAGGTGACGAAGAAAATATGTGCATAACACTCTTGATTTGTCCTTAAAGTGTACTGAACCAGTTTTGAGCTCTTTAATGCAAATACAGCCTTATTAATGTCCAAGTGACCTCAACCTCTTTGGCTAGGGGAAAACAGATGGTAACCAGTGATAACCAATAACGGTATTTAGGTGGTGTATGTGAGTCTACTACAACAAGGAAGTGTGGAAAAATACAAAGATAATTTTTTTACAACACGTATACTTTGTGAGGTAGACAGTTGTGTTTTCATTTCTGGATTATATAGATATTTATTTTTGCATTTGAAAAAATTAAAAGTAAACTACAGTTTGCCTGTTTCATAATGCAGGAAGCACACTCTCTCTGATAAACAAGCCTTGGTATCAGGATTTTGGTTTAGTAGCAATATTTGCACTGAGAGGTTTAGTACTGCCCTGCTTGTTTGCAGTATGTGAAGCATAAAAAAGGCTGTTATTCAGATGCTGTTACTGCAGTATATCTCAGATCTATGAAATCACAGTCACATTGAGTGGCTATGCAGGTACAGCACTTGCCTATATCAAATGAATCTTTGGATTATCATTCACAAAATGAGACATCTCGCCTCCCATTTTCGATATGATTTTGCACTGAAGTAGTATGACACACTGCCTATGTGTAATGAGCTGTTTGCTCTGACCTCCTATCACCAAGCTAGAAAAGCCTAAAATGGCGCTGCTTAATTGGCCCCCATTTTTTATACTGGCTGAAAGACTCCACTACGATAGGCTTGGCTAGATCATGTGATGTAATAGCTGCAGGGCATTATAAGGAAGCCCGTGCGGCCATGCCTGATGTCATTGGACTGTTCACTATGTCCTAAGCAATATGTGAAATGGCACCAAGCATTTTTTTTTGGCAATTCTCACAAATCAAATCACAGAATGCTCGAAATTGTAGGGACCTGCGTATTTCAGGAGATTAGACTCAAAGTTGAACATCTGCGGATTGATACACTCATCTCTAGTAATCACACCACATATTGATTGATTTAGCTTTATTTTTTGTTCTTTCACTTTTCATTTTAACTGATAAAAAATATTATTAACACATCTTTATGTGAATAGACGTGGGTATCGTTTTACAATATTCCAGATGATTAATGGCAGCAAATAGTAGTGCATATGCCTATTTGTATGCATGAACAATTGAAAAAAATATATAAAAGTTATATTACTAGACCACAAACACCAATGAAAACAATGATACAAACAACCTACTAATTAATTATATATTGCAGGATAGGAAGCATATGAAGAGCGGATAAAAGTAATCAAATAAAACTGTGTGGCAATAAATCTAAAATAAAAATATTTATGTGTATAGCTGCAGATCATGCTGTGAGGCAATCTGCCATTTTTTTACTATTAATACTTCTATTTTTGAAAGCATTCTTTGCACCTTTTTTGCACACTTGTTTAATGAGTCAAAATTGAGATTCGTACATGCCACACCACACTAATACTGTGCCCTATTTCAGGTGTTGGCTTTTGGGATGTGTACATGCCTAGCATTTCTTGTTTCATTATTTTTATTAGAAAGAGGGGTTGGATTTTGTTATAAAAATAGAAAAAAAAAACACCTTTTATCTTTTTGCATACCTGTTTTACAATGTAGCCTAATTTGCTAACTGACACACCCCAATAATATTTTTGGCTGTTGCCGCATTTTCCTTTCTGTGCAAAAACTTACCATTGTAATAGTGGTAAAAAAGTTGAAAAAACATTTAACTGTATAGTAGTGTTGAGCGCACATGCTCGACACTGCTTGGTACTCGCCCGAGCATCACGCTACTCGGGATGTTCGGCGAGCACCGAGCATTTCCCGGTTACTCGGGCGGGAGCTCGGGTCTCCGCCCTGCATGTTTGGCGCTCTTTACAGAGCCAATGAACATGAAGGGATTGCCAGCCAGTCACTGTAATGCCGCAGCCATATTGGTTGTGGGCATTACATTGATTGGCTGGCCGCACAGCGTCACCTCGAGTATTTAAAACCGGGCGCCGCCATCTTGGATCAGACAGTGTAGGGACAGCGCTGCTGATTTAGATAGAGATATATACTGCAAAATAGTTAGTGTAGGGTCTGTAAAGGCTGCCAGATCAAACAAACAGTCCTTCTCAGGACTAATATCCATCCCAGATATCAGGCAGGCAGGCTGTATAGGAGACGCAGTGGTTATACCAGCAAACGCTGCATTACAGTCCTGTGTGCTCCTGTTGCTGAAATTGCTGGACTTAGCTCCAGGTCTCGGGGGCCAGGAAAAATCCTTTTTTTACATCTAAATCCTCTTTTTTTTTTCCTACTTCACACTGCACAAATACCCGTCTTATTAACCTTTTGGTGTCCCCCCCCCCAAAAAAAAAAAGTGTGCCTGTGACAGTTCAGACACAAATATATCTGTTGAAAATAGTCTGGTATAGACCAGAGAAACAGAAGTGTGGTTTTGCAGTTCCACGGTTCAAACCTCTGTATTATCCACTTTTGGGCCATTTGTATCTAAAAAAAAAACAATTTGAGTGTGTCGCTCACTGTTCAGTTGCAAATATATGTATTTAAAAAAGTCTGGTATACACCAGTAAATTATAACTGTGGTTTTGCTGTTCCACGGTAAAAAATCTCTATTATCCTGCTTTTGGCATTTTTTGCCGTAAAAAAAAACTAATAGTGTCTCCCTGATTTTTCAGACACAAATAAATCTGGTGAAAATAGTCTGGTGTAGGCCAGAGAAACAGAAGTGTGGTTTTGCAGCTCCACGCCTGCTTTTGGCATTTTTTGCCGTAAAAAAAAACTAATAGTGTCTCCCTGATTTTTCAGACACAAATATATCTGTTGAAAATAGTCTGGTGTAGGCCAGAAAAACAGAAGTGTGGTTTTGCAGTTCCACGGTTCAAACCTCTGTTTTATCCACTTTTGGGCCACTTGTATCTAAAAAAAAAAACAGTTTGAGTGTGTCGCTCACTGTTCAGCCGCAAATATATATATTTAAAAAAGTCTGGTATACACCAGTAAATTATAACTGTGGTTTTGCCGTTCCACAGTAAAAAATCTCTATTATCCGGCTTTTGTTATTTTTTCCGTAAAGAAAAATGGTAATAGTTTCTCCCTGATTGTTCAGATTCTTTAAAAGAGTCCGGTGTAGGCCAGAGAAATAGAACTGTGGTTTTCCTCTTCCACGGTTCTAATCTACTTTCTATTACCCTTTTTCCATTGATAGTGCGAGTGTAAGCTATTTTACTTCCTTTACAATGGGCAAGGCGCGTGGCAAGGGATGTGGAACTGGACGTTCTGGTGATGGTGCGTGCAGAGGACGAGGTAGTGGCCAAGGTGAAAATGTGCCACAACCAACAGCCACATCTTCTCGCTCCCACTTCTTGACCGAATTACTAGGGAAGCACAGAACAACACCAGTATTGCGAAGTGATCAGTGTGAACAGGTTATTAATTGGATAGCAGATAATACTTCCAGTTACCTGGGCACCACCACCTCCGGTCTGTCTTCCACACGGTCAAATCTTAGTAGCCGTGAGTCTCGACCGCATACTCCTCCTCACCCTGATGCTCCTTCCTCCCACCATGCCGAGTGTCGTCAGACAGCAACTGATCCCACACTTGGACACTCTGAAGAGCTGTTCACTGGTCCATTTCCAGATTTGTGCCCTTGCCTGCTCTGCTTGAAGTGGTGGAAGAGGAGATCACATGTAGCGATGCCCAAATATTTGAACAGCCACGGCCATAGGAAGTCGACGCCGGCAATTTGTCACAAGAGGTGGACGATGACAAGACACAATTGCCAGGAAGTGAGGAGGAGGATCGTGGTGCGCAAGTGGAAGAGGAGGAGGTGGTGGATGATCTAGTAACTGACCCAACGTGGCAGGAGGACATGCAAAGCGAGGCCGGCAGCACACAGGGTGAGGGAGGCAGAGTACCCCAACAGCCAGGAAGAAGCAGTGTGGTGACCGCACACAGAAGGCAGGCAACAGTTCCCCGTAACACCAACACGAGGGACGTTGCCAGTACAACCGGTAGGTCTTCCAGAGTCTGGAATTTTTTTAAAGACTGCTGATAACCCCAAAAAGGCCATTTGTACCACCTGCCATGCCAGCATCAGCAGGGGTGACAAAACTACCAGCCTGACCACCACCAGCATGATCAGGCACATGGCAGCAAAGCACCCGACTTTGTGGGTCGAACCCCAGGGTCCACGACCAGTGTCAGCGGGTGTCACCACTGCTTCTTCCGCTGTTATGCGTGCAATAGAACCCCCTGTTGTGTGTGCAAGGCAATCCCCTGTCCCCATGCAAAGATGCCCCCTCCTCTCAGTCTTCACTTGTTATGGCAGTTTCTCAAGAAACAGCATCAACGTTCACGTCCATGTCCCACCGCAGCGTTCAATTGTACATATCCCAGACCTTTGAACTAAAGCGGGAATTCGCAGCTAACGCCCCACAGGCCACAGTCCTAAATTCGCACATTTCACGACTGCTTGCGCTGGAAATGCAACCTTTTAGGCTGGTGGAGACGGAATCCTTCCGCAACCTTATGGCGGTGGCTGTCCCTCGGTACTCGGTCCCCAGCCGACACTATTTTGCCCGGTGTGCCATCCCCGCACTACACAAGCACGTGTCCCAAAACATCTGCCGTGCCCTCAACAACGCAGTTACTGGGAGAGTCCACCTGACAACGGACACGTGGACAAGTGCTTGTGGCCAGGGGCGGTACATCTCCCTGACGGCACACTGGGTAAACATAGTGGAAGCCGGGACCCAGTCGGACCTTGGGACTGAACACATCCTCCCCACACCGAGGATTGAGGGCCCTATGTCAGTCAGAGTTGCCCCCACAGTGTACAGCTCGTGCGCATCATCCTCCTCCTCCTCCTCATGTTCAGCCTCCATCTCAGATATCACCACATCAGTTACAAGCTGGAAGCACTGCAGTACTGCCTCCGCCAAGCGGCAACAGGCTGTGCTGAAACTCATAAGATTAGGTGAGAAACCTCACACTGCTTGAGAGATGTGGACAGCTGTGAAAGAGCAGGCAGATCTGTGGCTGAGACCACTGAACCTACATCCAGGCATGGTCGTGTGTGACAATGGCCGTAACCTGGTGGCGGATCTGAGGTGAGGCGATCTCACACTCGTACCTGGCTCATGTGCTTAACCTTGTGGTTCAGCGGTTTCTTAAATCGTACCCAGAGTTGCCAGATCTGCTCATCAACGTACGCCACCTGTCAGCTCATTTTCGCAAGTCGGCTACAGCTTCCGCCGCCCTTGCTGTGTTGCAGCAGCATTTGCAGCTTCCGGCACACCGACTGGTGTGTGATGTCCCCACATGTTGGAACTCTACCCTCCACATGTTGCAAAGGATTTGTGAGCAGAAGAGAGCAGTTGTGGAGTACAAGCTGCAACAAGGCCGTCGATATTCAGGTCACTCCACACATAAGACCTCAGGAGTGGACCTGGATGTCTGACATATGTACCATCTTGACAAACTTTGAGGAGTCCACCAAGATGGTGAGTGGCGATGACGCCATCATTAGCCTCAGCATTCCACTTGTCTGTCTTTTGCAACGCTCTCTGCAGAGAATTAAAGAGGAGGCATTGCAGCCAGAGTATGATGAGATGGATCAAGAAGCCGTAGTGGTCGATTACACACAGCCCAGCCTCATCTCATCCCAACGTGCATTGGGGGACAATGAGGGAGAGGAGGAGGAGGAGGAAGAACAGGAGCTTGTATCATGCGCTGTAGACGGTAGTACCTGTACAACTGTCATACCGTCGGTTCAGCGTGGGTGGCCTGAGGACAGGGGGGAGGAGGAGGAGAGCATGGTCAGTCATCATCTTGGTGAGGACACGGAAGTCTTGCCCGTTACCAGTCTGGCACGCATGGCTGACTTTATGTTACGCTGCCTTAACCGTGACCCTCGGGTTGTCAAAATGTTGGGTGGCAGTCATTACTGGTTGGTGACACTTTTAGACCCCCACTACAAGGAGAACTTTCATTCTCTTATTCCTGACGTAGAGAGGTCTACAAAAATGGGGCAGTACCAGAAGGCCCTTGCTGCAAAACTGTTAAAAAAATTCCCATCTGAACACGCTAGCGGCAGAGGTCACAGTTCGTTGCCCAACCAAGGCGTACATGCGAGAGAGACGCAACTCCAATCCAGCAGAGGCAGGGGAACACTGGAGTGGAAAGTTTCAAAAGATGGTGAGGGAGTACCTTGCCGATCGTACCAGCGTCCTCCGTGATTCCTCTGTGCCTTTTAATTATTGGGTATCCAAGCTGGACACTTGGAATGAACTCGCTCTGTACGCCTTGGAGGTCCTGGCCTGCCCTACCGCTAGCGTGTTATCGGAGCATGTTTTTAGTGCCGCTGGGGGAATTATAACTAATAAGCGGACTCGCCTGTCAACTGACAATGCTGAGAAGCTGACCCTTATCAAAATGAACAAGGGCTGGATTGGGCCAGACTTCTCATCACCACCAAATGACAGCAGAGAAACATAAAGTCAAATCCACTGTGTTATTTCAGGAGGTGTATTCACATGCACCGCTTTACACCCACACATGGGTATATGCTTCCTCATTTCGGCTGTTTTATGTTCTTCTCCTTATCCTCAGCCTCCACCACCACTATACCACCAGGGTGACCGTGGTCCGTGTTGCCATTATTGAAAGTTCCTCCGTCCTTATTTTTGTCAGCTTTTGCTTGGAAGGCATAAGCAAAGACTGTGGGAGACCCACTCCCCAATAATGGGAATAATATTTTTAAGATGCTGTACTGTATGGCTCTTGTAAGGGGCATTAAAACCGTATTGTTAAGCTACGGCGACCTCCACCACTTTTCCAAGGGGCATTAAAACCGTCTTGTTAAGCTACTGCAAACTCCACGTCTCTTCCGAGGGGCATTAAAACCGTCTTGTTAAGCTACTGTGACCTCCAACACTTTTCCAAGGGGCATTAAAACTATCTTGTTAAGCTACTGGGACCTCCACGTCTCTTCCGAGGGGCATTAAAACCGTCTTGTTAAGCTAATGTGACCTCCACGTCTTTTCCTAGGGGCATTAAAAGCTTCTTGTTAAGCTATTGTGACCTCCACCACTTTTCCAAGGGGCATTAAAACAGTATTGTTAAGCAACTGGGACCACCACGTCTCTTCCGAGGGGCATTAAAACCATCTTGTTTAGCTACTGTGACCTCCACGTCTCTTCCAAGGGGCATTAAAAGCGTCTTGTTAAGCTACTGTGACCTCCACCACTTTTCCAAGGGGCATTAAAACCCTCTTGTTAAGCTACTGGGACCTCCACGTCTCTTCCGAGGGGCATTAAAACCGTCTTGTTAAGCTACTGTGACCTCAACGTCTCTCCCGAGGGGTATTAAAACTGTCTTGTTAAGCTACTGTGACCTCCACCACTTTTCCAAGGGGCATTAAAACTGTCTTCTTAAGCTAGTGGGACCTCCACCACTTTTCCAAGGGGCATTAAAACCGTCTTGTTGAGCTACTGTGACCTCCATGTCTTTTCCGAGGGGCATTAAAACCATCTTGTTAAGCTACTGTGCACTTCACGTCTCTTCCGAGGGGCATTAAAACCGTCTTGTTAAGCTACAGTGACCTCCACCATTTTTCCAAGGGGCATTAAAACCGTCTTGTTAAGCTACTGCGACCTCCACCACTTTTCCAAGGGGCATTAAAACCGTCTTGTTAAGCTACTGTGACCTCCACGTCTCTTCCAAGGGACATTCAAACCGTCTTGTTAAGCTACTGGGACCTCCACGCCTCTTCCCAGGGGCATTAAAACCGTCTTGTTAAGCTACTGTGACCTCCACGTCTCTTCCGAGGGGCATTAAAACCGTCTTGTTAAGCTACTGTGACCTCCACCACTTTTCCAAGGGGCATTAAAACCGTCTTGTTAAGCTACTGGGACCTCCACGTCTCTTCCGAGGGGCATTAAAACCGTCTTGTTAAGCTACTATGACCTCCACCACTTTTCCAAGGGGCATTAAAACTGTCTTGTTAAGCTACTGGGACCTCCACCACTTTTCCAAGGGGCATTAAAACCGTCTTGTTAAGCTACTGTGACCTCCACGTCTCTTCCGAGGGGCATTAAAACCATCTTGTTAAACTACTGTGACCTCCACGTCTCTTCCGAGGGACATTAAAACCGTCTTGTTAAGCTACTGTGACCTCCACCACTTTTCCAAGGGGCATTAAAACCGTCTTGTTAAGCTACTGTGACCTCCACCACTTTTCCAAGGGGCATTAAAACCATCTTGTTAAGCTACTGTGACCTCCACGTGTCTTCCAAGGGGCATTCAAACCATCTTCTTAAGCTACTGGGACCTCCACGTCTCTTCCGAGGGGCATTAAAACCGTCATATTAAGCTACTATGACCTCCACGTCTCTTCCGAGGGGCATTAAAACCGTCTTATTAAGCTACTGTGACCTCCACGTCTCTTCCGAGGGGCATTAAAACCGTCTTGTTAAGCTACTGTGACCTCCACCACTTTTCCAAGGGGCATTAAAACCGTCTTGTTAAGCTACTGTGACCTCCACCACTTTTCCAAGGGGCATTAAAACCATCTTGTTAAGCTACTGTGACCTCCACGTGTCTTCCATGGGGCATTCAAACCATCTTGTTAAGCTACTGTGACCTCCACGTCTCTTCCGAGGGGCATTAAAACCATCTTGTTAAGCTACTATGACCTCCACCACTTTTCGAAAGGGCATTAAAACCGTCTTGTTAAGCTACTGCGACCTCCACGTCTCTTCCGAGGGGCACTAAAACCGTGTTGTTAAGCTACTATGACCTCCACGTCTCTTCCGAGGGGCATTAAAACCGTCTTATTAAGCTACTGTAACTTCCACCACTTTTCTAAGGGGCATTAAAACAGTCTTGTTAAGTTACTGCGACCTCCACCACATTTCCAAGGGGCATTAAAACCGTCTTGTTAAGCTACTGTGACCTCCACGTGTCTACCGAGGGGCATTAAAACCGTCTTGTTAAGCTACTGTGACCTCCACGTATCTTTCGAGGGGCATTTAAACTGTCTTGTTAAGCTACTGTGACCTCCACCACTTTTCCTAGGGGCATTACAACCGTCTTGTTAAGCTACTGTGACCTCCACGTCTCTTCCAAGGGGCCTTCAAACCGTCTTGTTAAGCTACTGGGACCTCCACGTCTCTTCCGAGGGGCATTAAAACTGTCTTGTTAAGCTACTGTGACCTTCACGTCTCTTCCGAGGGGCATTAAAACTGTCTTATTAAGCTACTGTGACCTCCACGTCTATTCCAAGGGGCATTAAAACCGTCTTGTTAAGCTACAGTGACCTCCACGTCTCTTCCAAGGGGCATTAAAACCATCTTGCTAAGCTACTGTGACCTCCACCACTTTTCCAAGGGGCATTAAAACCATCTTGTTAAGCTACTGCGACCTCCACCACTTTTCCAAGGGGCATTAAAACCGTCTTGTTAAGCTACTGTGACCTCCACGTCTCTTCCGAGGGGCATTAAAACCGTCTTGTTAAGCTACTGTGACCTCCACCACTTTTCCAAGGGGCATTAAAACCGTCTTGTTAAGCTACTGTGACCTCCACCACTTTTCCAAGGGGCATTAAAACCGTCTTTTTAAGCTACTGTGACCTCCACGTCTCTTCCGAGGGGCATTAAAACCGTCTTGTTAAGCTACTATGACCTCCACGTCTCTTCCGAGGGGCATTAAAACCGTTTTATTAAGCTACTGTGACCTCCACGTCTCTGCCGAGGGGCATTAAAACCGTCTTGTTAAGCTACTGTGACCTCCACCACTTTTCCAAGGGCATTAAAACCGTCTTGTTAAGCTACTGCGACCTCCACCACTTTTCCAAGGGGCATTAAAACCGTCTTGTTAAGCTACTGTGAACTCCACGTCTCTTCCGAGGGGCATTTAAACTGTCTTGTTAAGCTACTGTGACCTCCACCACTTTTCCTAGGGGCATTAAAACCGTCTTGTTAAGCTACTGTGACCTCCACGTCTCTTCCAAGGGGCATTCAAACCGTCTTGTTAAGCTACTGGGACCTCCACGTATCTTCCAAGGGGTATTAAAACCATCTTGTTAAGCTACTGTGACCTCCACCACTTTTCCAAGGGCCATTAAAACAGTCTTGTTAAGCTACTGTGATCTCCACGTCTCTTCCATGGGGCATTAAAACCGTCTTATTAAGCTACTGTGACCTCCAAGTCTCTTCCAAGGGGCATTAAAACCGTCTTGTTAAGCTACTGTGACCTCCACCTCTCTTCCGAGTGGCATTAAAACCGTCTTGTTAAGCTACTGTGACCTCCAGCACTTTTCCAAGGGGCATTAAAACAGTCTTGTTAAGCTACTGCGACCTCCACCACTTTTCCAATGTGCATTAAAACCGTCTTGTTAAGCGACTGTGACCTCCACGTCTCTTCCGAGGGGCATTAAAACCGTCTTGTTAAGCTACTGTGACCTCCACGTCTCTTCCAAGGGGCATTACAACCGTCTTGTTAAGCTACTGTGACCTCCACCTCTCTTCCGAGGGGCATTAAAACCGTCTTGTTAAGCTACCGTGACCTCCACGTCTCTTTCGTGGGGCATTGAAACCGTCTTGTTAAGCTACTGTGACCTCCACCACTTTTCCAAGGGGCATTAAAACCGTCTTGTTAAGCTACTGTGACCTCCACGTCTCTTCCAAGGGGCATTCAAACCGTCTTGTTAAGCTACTGGGACCTCCACGTCTGTACCGAGGGGCATTAAAACCATCTTGTTAAGCTACTGTGACCTCCACGTCTCTTCCAAGGGGCATTAAAACCGTCTTATTAAGCTACTGTGACCTCCACGTCTCTTCGGAGGGGCATTAAAACTGTCTTGTTAAGCTACTGTGACCTCCACGTCTCTTCCGAGAGGCATTAAAACCGTCTTGTTAAGCTACTGTGACCTCCACGTCTCTTCCGAGAGGCATTAAAACCGTCTTGTTAAGCTACTGCGACCTCCACCACTTTTCCAAGGGGCATTAAAACCGTCTTGTTAAGCTACTGTGACCTCCACGTCTCTTCCAAGGGGCATTAAAACCGTCTTATTAAGCTACTGTGACCTCCACGTCTCTTCGGAGGGGCATTAAAACCGTCTTGTTAAGCTACTGTGACCTCCATGTCTCTTCCAAGGGGCATTAAAACCGTCTTGTTATGCTACTGTGACCTCCACGTCTCTTCCTAGGGGCATTAAAGCCGTCTTATTAAGCTACTGTGACCTCCACGTCTCTTCCGAGGGGCATTAAAACTGTCTTGTTAAGCTACTGTGACCTCCACGTCTCTTCCGAGAGGCATTAAAACCGTCTTAAGCTACTGTGACCTCCACCACTTTTCCAAGGAGCATTAAAACCGTCTTGTTAAGCTACTGCGACCTCCACCACTTTTCCAAGGGGCATTAAAACCGTCTTTTTAAGCTACTGTGACCTCCACGTCTCTTCCGAGCGGCATTAAAACCATCTTGTTAAGCTACTGTGACGACCTCCATGTCTCTTCCAAGGGGCATTAAAACCGTCTTGTTATGCTACTGTGACCTCCACGTCTCTTCCTAGGGGCATTAAAACCGTCTTGTTAAGCTACTGTGACCTCCACGTCTCTTTCGTGGGACATTAAAACCGTCTTGTTAAGCTACTGTGACCTCAACCACTTTTCCAAGGGGCATAAAAACCGTCTTGTTAAGCTACTGCGACCTCCACCACTTTCCCAAGGGGCATAAAAACCGTCTTGTTAAGCTACTGTGACCTCCATGTCTCTTCAAAGGGGCATTAAAAGCGTCTTCTTAAACCACTCTGAACTCCACAGCTCTTCCAAGGGGCATTAAAACCATCTTGTTAAGCTACTGTGACCTCCACCACTTTTCCAAGGGGCATTAAAACCGTCTTGTTAAGCTACTGCGACCTCCACCACTTTCCCAAGGGGCATAAAAACCGTCTTGTTAAGCTACTGTGACCTCCATGTCTCTTCAAAGGGGCATTAAAAGCGTCTTCTTAAACCACTCTGAACTCCACAGCTCTTCCAAGGGGCATTGAAATGTTGTTTTTAATTACCTCTAACCTCCACGGGCATTGCATTTCCTCCTAATTTTAGTCAGCTTTTGCTTTTCAATGCAAAGGCGAAAACTTAGGGAGACCCACTCCCCAATAATGGGTAGAAGGTTTTTAGTACGCTGTAATCCACGTCTGTTTCAAGGGGCATTGCAGTTCCTCATAATTTTTGGAAAGCCTTCCATTCACTGCTTAGGCCAACAGTGTACAGGAGACCCAGTTGTTATAAATGGAAAAAACAGTTTAGTTAAGGCCCTCTGACCTCCATGTAATTTCCAAGGGGCATTGGAGTGCCTCGAAATTTTTGGTAGGCATTGCACTCACTGTATGCCCTATAACTGTGTAGCCGAACTGCTCCTTTTGTTACAGAAACATATCCTACAAGACATATGTGGTTGACTGGCCTGATATTGATGTGAATGGTCCCTGTTCCTCCTGCTCTTTCTCCTTTGCCACCACCTCATCCATCATTTATCACCTGAAGCTTTGTTTTAACGGGAGTCATAGAACTGGGATAATAGCAGGAAAACATCCAGCACTCCTCGAGGAGGTAGGATATGCGCCAAAACACTGACCACCTCAGGCCTAGCCGCTACTACATACATGCACTTGCATTCCAAGAAAACAAAGCAGATGCTAACTTCTATCATCATCATCATGCTCCTCACCTTGGCACTCTCAACTTCCCTGATGGAGAAGCCAGGGCCCACCGGAGGAGTCTGGTTCTCTGGTGGGCTCGTCCAATGCTGCCCTAAAGCAGGCCTGGCTAAGAAAAGTGTGGGGGAAGTTGACAGGAGAAATAGGGGCGGCTGGGGACCATTTATGGACACCCGGCCGCCCGCAGGCGGCTGGGGACCGTGTGTGGACACCCGGTCGCGGGGCGGCTGGGGACCGAGTATGGACACCCGGCCGCCCCCTGGTGGCCATATTCCGCCTCCACATGCCTAAAAGGCCCAATTTAAAGTGCAAGCAAGCAGTATGGTATTGCAGCCTGGGGGTAGGTGGGTGGCAGCTTGCATGCTTGCACTTGCATTGCAAGGAATGGGAGAGGTACAATTGAACACTGCCCTATGACAAGGACTTGAACGGGGATAGTTGCAAGTCTGCAACGACAGGTGCAGGGTGGGAGGCATCTTCGTATGTACCATGAACAGGGGTTTGGCATGCACACACTACAGCGGAATAGGCTGTCCTTCCCACTAAATGCACTGGGGAGGGCACAGGTAATGTTTTGGTTTGCGTGCTTAATCTTATGTATAAGGCGCACCGGGACAAATAGGGGCGGCTGGGGACCGAGTATGGATACCTTGCTGCCGAAGCAGCCATGAGGTAGTGGCCAGCTTCGGCCTCCTCCAAACTAAAAGGCCCCATTTCAAGTGCAAGCTAGTAGTATGGTATTGCAGCCTGGGGGTGGGTGGCAGGCTGCACACTTACGCTTGCATTCCAAGAAAACAAAGCAGATGATAACTTCTATCATCATCATCATGCTCCTCACCTTGGCACTCTCAACTCCTCTGATGGAGAAGCCAGGGCCCACCGGAGGAGTCTCTGGTTGTCTGGTGGTCTCGTCCAATGCTGCCCTAAAGCAGGCCGGGCTAAGAAAAGTGTGTGAGAAGGTGACAGGAGAAATAGGGGCGTATGGGGACCGTTTATGGACACCCGGCCGCCCCCAGGCGGCTGGGGACTGTGTGTGGACACCCGGCCGCGGGGCGGCTGGGGACCGAGTATGGATACCTCGCTGCCAAAGCAGCCATGAGGTAGTGGCCAGCTTCGACCTCCTCCAAACTAAAAGGCCCCATTTCAAGTGCAAGCTAGCAGTATGGCATTGCAGCCTGAGGGTGGGTGGGTGGCAGGCTGCACACTTACATTGAAAGAAAGCAAAGCAGATGCTAACTTCTATCATCATCATCATGCTCCTCACCTTGGCACTCTCAACTCCCCTGATAGAGAAGCCAGGGCCCACTGGAGGAGTCTGGTTCTCTGGTGGGCTCGTCCAATGCTGCCCTAAAGCAGTTCAGGCTAAGAAAAGTGTGTGGGAAGGTGACAGGAGAAATAGGGGTGGCTGGGGACCGTTTATGGACACCCGGCCGCCCCCCAGGTGGCTGGGGACCGTGTGTGGACACCCGGCCGCGGGGCGGCAGGGGAACGAGTATGGACATCCAGTCGCCCCCTGGCGGCTGGGGACCGAGCACGGACATCCGGCCGCCGGGCGGCTGGGGACTGAGTATGGATACCTCGCTGCCGAAGCAGCCATGAGGTACTGGCCAGCTTCGGCCTCCTCCAAACTAAAAGGCCCCATTTCAAGTGCAAGCTAGCAGTATAGTATTGCAGCCTGCGGGTGGGTGGATGGTTGGCTGCATATTTGCGCTTGCATTGCAAGGAATGGGGGAGGTACAATTGAACACTGCCCTGGGACAAGGACTTGCACGGGGATAGTTGCAAGTCTGCATCTTCTGATGCGGCAAGGATCACTTCTGATGGGCACACTTTTAGGCAGTGACCTGGGTGTCAGAGATGCTTCCTGGGGTCTTCCCCATGCTGTTCCCATGTCCTTTCAGCACTGTATGCATGTGTCACACAGCACATGGCCAGATAAGGTTGTAAAATGTTAAAATGACATTTCCCAGTGAATGCATTTGTCACGGTTGAAAGCAATACAAAAGTGCAAAAACGCATAAAAAATGCTACTTGTGAACATAGCCCAAGGTGTGGAGGAGTATTTTTTTGGGGGGTTATTTATTTTACCTTATACACAAGTCTTTACCCTGGAAAGGAACTTCCTTAACATATTTCACAGGAAAGCAGTTTCAGTTTTGTTTTTGAACGTTTTATTGTGAGCCCTTAAAAGTGGCTTAATACCTCTGACCACGTTGTTGACAGCAGTGACCTGGGGGTCAGAAATGCTTCCTGGGGCGATCCCCATGCTGTCCCCATGTCATTTGAGCAGTGTCACTATCGTTTTGGGCACTTGTTAGGCTTTTAAAAGACTGCCGGGGGTGCCGCCGCAAAAATGCTCGGGTCTCCCATAGACTAACATTGGGCTCATTGGTCGGTCGAGCACCCGAGTATCACGGTGAGCTCGGCCCGAGCTTCGAGCACCCGAGCATTTTAGTGCTTGCTCAACACTACTGTTTACATATCTGTTTTGCTAGTTAAATTTCACAACTGTACTCGCCACAACAGTACTGCAGCCACTTGACGCATCTTGCTTTCTGGCAATGTACCTACCTGCCATTTTTGTTAAATCCTCTTAGAGAAAAGAGATTTAAAGGAAACATGTCATCCTCTAAACACTAACTTATGCAGATATGTAAGTTTAGTGGTTTAGTTACAGAATAGAATGATTATTTTGTAAGCAAATGATGTGGATTTGGTGCACTCAAGAGAGCTCTTTCTGAACTCAATCAGTTGCACTGCATCTGAGTGAACACTTTAGGAGTCCAGCCAGTCTCATATGTCATTATGTGCTTACATCGTTGACTCCTGTCTGTGACAACCGATTAGTACTGTACTGCAGGAGATGAAGGACATCTTGATGAAGGTCAGCTGGTAGAGTAAGAGCACTGGCAATGACAGAGAAAATATGGAGGTATGGATCCTATAGGTGGGGGCAAGCAGCTCATGAAATTTCCCACACTAAGGCAGTTGTCAGCAAAGTCAGGGATCATGATGATGATAATGGTGATGACTGTATGGTGGACAAGATCTGGAAACCAGATCAGGGTGGCAAGAAGATGTTATCATAGAAAGAAGGTGTCGGCTTTGAAGATAAACAGCAAAAATATCGGCTTCTTCTTCAAAAAGCTCAGGAACAGGTCATGTCACATGTGCCGTTAATGGAGGAGGGTTAGAAGTGCCTGAAAGAGTTGGTTGTGGCAATTTCTAAATACGAGCATTTTAGCTGTGGAGTTCTTTTCACAAAAGACAAATCTTTGGCAGTCTAGACATCCAGACTCAACTAGAGTAGGAAATCCAAATGGCGATCAGCACTCCACTCCCTGTTGTGCATGTGGAAGTTAAATAAAGTGAAGAATTCCCAGGACTCAGAGATACTGTGACTTTTTATTCTTTTATTAGACAGAATCTTCATTCAACTAGACTAGAAACTTTATCTTTCCAGCAACACGACATTGCCTGCTCATTTTGGAAGACCAAAGCTCAAGTTGTCCTCCTACTCCTCCTCACACTCATCTTTCTTTTAGTCTGGCCACATCCTCAAGTAGTAACTGGTAGGTGTCATCATCACCAACATCTTTATCCACAACTACTGCTTGTCCTACTCTGATGCCGCCTTCTGCTTTTTTATCACACTGACAGAAATCCATTCCTGATTGTGTGTGTCGAGGAAGCAGGCATATGCTGAAAATCATCACTTGCATGCCAACTCAACTCTCACTAGGTCAAGTTGCTGGTGGTGCAGTCAAGAAATTATGGCGTGCACTCAGCCTCAGTGAAAGACACACAGTTGCCATTATTTTTCACAGAAAAGGGTGCCTAGTTTGTACTCAACTTGTCTTTGAGCTTGCAAGTGCACTGCATCATAGACACTTGGAGCAGCAATTATGAAATGGGACAGTACATGTCTTCCACAGCCCACTGGGTTAATGTTTAGAGCAGCAGCTCTGCAAGAACAAACAGAACAGGTGGTGAAGTCTCCATGTTTTGGAACTCAGTCTAGTTCCACTGCCAGGTGGTGGTTATCTGCCTTCTCCTACACCTTCTAAAACACCCAGAAGGATGTCACAGGGGATGGAGATAATTAAACATGTACATAGCCATCCTGAGGATGTTGGGGACTCTCAAGGTCAATGTTACATGTAGCAAGATGTAGAGGTGGGAAAGGAAGAAAAGGAGGAGGAATAGCAGCAGTGGGTGAATGTGAAGGGGAATAAGGGAAGAGGTTGGCAGTCATGACAACAATGACACTGGGCTTGATGACCAATCATTCCAGCATGGTAAGCCAATGTAGCCCATGGTCATGCAGGAGAAAATGGTGAATAGTATGCTTGTTTGTGGGAAGATAGGTGCATCGTTAGCATCAAGCAAAGGGATAACTACTGGATAGTCATGCTTTTAGACCCTTGCTATAAAAGTAAAATGGGAGTTTTTCCAGCTCCAAAAAAGAATCAAAATTGGCCTATTACCAAGGCATTGTTTCTTCATTTTTCAAACAGTAAACCTGTTGCTGTTCCAAAATAATAATAATAACAACAACTTTTGCATGCGTTGTCAAGAAGCCATTGTTGCTGATCACAATTTAGGGATCATTTTTGGAAGGCTTGTTAATAAATTATAGCTCCATTATTTAATAAACAACAAACCTCTTGCTACTATCCAAACAAGGATAATTTTTTGGGGCCCACTTGTCAAAAAGCCATGACTTCTTCATGTACACCACAAGTGTATAAACACCAGTAAAACAGGCATCTGCTTCCAATAAAAAATCTGTCAGTCCAATGTATCATTAAACAGGCTGTTAGTTGCAAACATTTGATAACCCATAGCCAGATAGGTCACTATGACATTTCTAAGGCTGTGTTTGCAATAAAGAGTTTGAAATGGGTTCAATACAATCTTAGGAGAAAGCATACCCTTATACATCTTTTCCAGGCATTTAAAGGCTTTGCAGTACTTGTGATTTGCGGAGAATGGAATCACTGCAAATCAAATTATGGGGAAAATTTTAATAATGCTAGAGAATTTAAATTTAAAAAAATGTGATCATTCCTTTAACATAGACAGATAGATAAATATGGACCAAGAAACATAACACTATATAAAGGAACTAAAAACTTTTTTCAGTAGTGAAAATAAGGAATAAACCACGTTTTAATAAAAATATTATGTATATACTGTATATATATATATACATACACTACCGTTCAAAAGTTTGGGGTCACCCAGACAATTTTGTGTTTTCCATGAAAACTCATACTTTTACTTATCAAATGAGTTGCAAAATGATTAGAAAATATAGTCCAGACATTGACGAGGTTAGAAATAATGATTTTTATTTGAAAGAATAATTTTCTCCTTCAAACTTTGCTTTCATCAAAGAATGCTCCCTTTGCAGCAATTATAGCATTGCAGACCTTTGGCATTCTAGCTGTTAATTTGATGAGGTAATCTTGAGAAATTTCACCCCATGCTTCCTGAAGCCCCTCCCACAAGGTGGATTGGCTTGATGGGCACTTTTTGCATAGCATACGGTCAAGCTGCTCCCACAACAGCTCAATGGGGTTGAGATCTGGTGACTGCGCTGGCCACTCTATTACAGATAGAATACCAGCTGCCTGCTTCTTCCCTAAATAGTTCATGCATAATTTGGGGGTGTGCTTTGGGTCATTGTCCTGTTGTAGGGTGAAATTGGCTCCAATCAAGTGCTGTCCACAGGGTATGGCATGGCGTTGCAAAATGGAGTGATAGCCTTCCTTATTCAAAATCCCATTTACCTTGTACAAATCTCCCACTTTACCAGAACCAAAGCAACCCCAGACCATCACATTATCTCCACCATGCTTGACAGATGGCGTCAGGCACTCTTCCAGCATCTTTTCAGATGTTCTATGTCTCACAAATGTTCTTCTGTGTGATCCAAACACCTCAAACTTTGATTCATCTGTCCATAAAACTTTTTTCCAATCTTCCTCTGTCCAATGTCTGTGTTCTTTTGCCCATATTAATCTTTTCCTTTTATTAGCCAGTCTCAGATAAGGTTTTTTCTTTGCCACTTTGCCCTGAAGGCCAGCATCCCGGAGTCGCCTCTTCACTCTAGACGTTGACATTGGCGTTTTGCGTGTACTATTTAATGAAGCTCCCAGTTGAGGAGCTGTGAGGCGTCGATTTCTCAAACTAGAGACTCTAATGTACTTGTCGTGTTGCTCAGTTGTGCAGCGGGGCCTCCCACTTCTCTTTCTACTCTGGTTAGAGCCTGTTTGTGCTCTCCTCTGAAGGGAGTAGTACACACCGTTGTAGGAAATCTTCAGTTTCTTGGCAATTTGTCGCATGGAATAGCCTTCATTTCTAAGAACAAGAATAGACTGTCGAGTTTCACATGAAAGTTCTCTTTTTCTGGCCATTTTGAGAGTTTCATAGAACAAACAAATGTAATGCTCCAGATTCTCAACTAGCTCAAAGGAAGGTCAATTTTATAGCTTCTCTAATCAGCCAAACCATTTTCAGCTTGGCTAACATACTTGTGCAAGGGTTTTGTAGGGTTTTCTAAACATCCATTAGCCTTCTTACACAGTTAGCAAACACAATGTACCATTAAAACACTGGGGTGGTGGTTGTTGGAAATGGGCCTCTATACACCTATGTAGATATTGCAATAAAAACAAGACGTTTGCAGCTAGAATAGTCATTTCCCACATTAACAATGTATAGAGTGTATTTCTGATTCATTTAATGTTAGCTTCATTTTAAAAAAAATGTGCTTTTCTTTCAAAAATAATGAAATTTCTAAATGACCCCAAACTTTTGAACGATAGTATAAATATATATATATATATATATATATATATATATATATGTATATAACAATACCTTACATGACCTTTATAGTTTCAACTAGAACTGACAAGTAACAATATTAAGCGTACATACAGTACAGACCAAAAGTTTGGACACACCTTCTCATTTAAAGATTTTTCTGTATTTTCATGACTATGAAAATTGTACATTCACACCGAAGGCATCAAAACTATGAATTAACACATGTGGAATTATATAGTTAACAAAAAAGTGTGAAACAACTGAAAATATGTCTTATATTCTTGGTTCTTCAAAGTAGCCACCTTTCGCTTTGATGACTGCTTTGCACACTCTTGGCATTCTCTTGATGAGCTTCAAGAGGTAGTCACCGGAAATGGTCTTCCAACAATCTTGAAGGATTCCCAGAGATGCTTAGCACTTGTTGGCCCTTTTGCCTTCACTCTGCGGTCCAGCTCACCCCAAACCATCTCGATTGGGTTCAGGTCTGGTGACTGTGGAGGCCAGGTCATCTGGCGTAGCACCCCATCACTCTCCTGCTTGGTCAAATAGCTCTTACACAGCCTGGAGGTGTGTTTGGGGTCATTGTCCTGTTGAAAAATAAATGATGGTTCAACTAAACGCAAACCGGATGGAATAGCATGCCGCTGCAAGATGCTGTGGTAGCCATGCTGGTTCAGTATGCCTTCAATTTTGAATAAATCCCCAACAGTGTCACCAGCACACCATCACACCTCCTCCTTCATGCTTCACGGTGGGAACCAGGCATGTAGAGTCCATCCGTTCACCTTTTCTGCGTCGCACAAAGACACGGTGGTTGGAACCAAAGATCTCAAATTTGGACTCATCAGACCAAAGCACAGATTTCCACTGGTCTAATGTCCATTCCTTGTGTTTAGCCCAACAAGTCTCTTCTGCTTATTGCCTGTCCTTAGCAGTGGTTTCCTAGCAGCTATTTTACCATGAAGGCCTGCTGCACAAAGTCTCCTCCTAACAGTTGTTGAAGAGATGTGTCTGCTGCTAGAACTCTGTGTGGCATTGATCTGCTCTCTAATCTGAGCTGCTGTTAACCTGCAATTTCTGAGGCTGGTGACTCGGATAAACTTATCCTCAGAAGCAGAGGTGACTCTTGGTCTTCCTTTCCTGGGGCGGTCCTCATGTGAGCCAGTTTCTTTGTAGCGCTTGATGGTTTTTCCATCTGCACTTGGGGACACTTTCAAAGTTTGCCCAATTTTTCAGACTGACTGAGCTTCATTTCTTAAAATAATGATGGTCACTCGTTTTTCTTTACTCTGAATTTGTATTATGGCAAGAAAAAAGCAGCTAACAGTCTATTCAGTAGGACTATCAGCTGTGTATCCACCTGACTTCTGCACAACACAACTGATGGTCCCAACCCCATTTATAAGGCAAGAAATCCCACTTATTAAACCTGACAGGGCACATCTGTGAAGTTTAAACCATTTCCGGTGACTACCTCTTGAAGCTCATCAAGAGAATGCCAAGAGTGTGCAAAGCAGTCATCAAAGCAAAAGGTGGCTACTTTGAAGAACCTAGAATATAAGACATATTTTCAGTTGTTTCACACTTTTTTGTTAAGTATATAATTCCACATGTGTTAATTCATAGTTTTGATGACTTCAGTGTGAATGTACAATTTTCAAAGTCATGAAAATACATAAAAATCTTTAAATGAGAAGGTGTGTCCAAACTTTTGGTCTGTACTGTAGATATAACTAGTTAAATGAGCTCCCCAGAGGACAATACAATTATAAAATAGTCTTCCTTTTGATTAATATGTGACTGTAAAACTAAATGCTGCAGTTTTATAGCCTTTTACTAGAGCCAGACTGAAGGATGAAGTAGAAGAGAAGTTAATTATATTTCCATGAATTGGTCTATTTCTTTTCCATTCTTTGTTTTTATGTAATTGAAGAATCCAGTGCTAATACTTGGATTGGTAATTTGTCTTTGAAAATGGCATTCATAGATCATAAGAAACCAATGTGCTGACACAAGAATGATAGCATCACCCAATATTTCATTTCTTTAGCTTTCAGTACTTAACAAAGACTACAGTGCTGCAGGGCTCAATAAGCTCGTCCTTCCTCTTGTATTTTAATGAACAAACAGCTGCACAATAATGTTATTCAATGAGGCATTACTAATAAAGCACTGTGCAAACAAAGCCAATCATACAGAATAGTGTTTCTATCACTGATGTCACTCCGAATAAGTACACTTAGTTCTTTAGTGTACAACACACGGACATGTCTTCAATCTGCCAATCAGCTTTTGTACCTACTGACTAACATTTACAATTCTAATCACAAGGTGTCACAGTTACTACATTAATGCACTTACATGAACAATCTAGCTCTCACTATGAATAAATATAGTTTTCGCTTGGCGCCAATACCTGATCTCTATAACCAGCTATCAACATTTTTACATTTTTCATCAGTTGTGTTTATTTATCATTGTATAAATAAAATAATTCGCAGGGCAGGTACTCCATGGCACAGGACCAGAGCATTGCAAACTTCTCACAACCTCCCAGCATCCTTGGGGGGGCTCTTTTGATTAGTACGCTGTCACGGGGCACTCTAATCGGAAAGGGCGCCTGGGATTACCAACATAGGCGCTGGACGAGGGTGCTGCAAATCATATATGTATATTACCGTATTTTTCGGACTATAAGACGCACCGGACCATAAGACGCACCCGACCATAAGACGCACCCAGGTTATAGAGGTGGAAAATAGTGGAAAAAAAACGTTTGAATCAGACTGAATGTATCAGACACTGGATGTACGACGTAAGGCTGATATGGTATGTTTCAGTCTTCAGTCTGAAATGCTGCGGCAGAGGAAAACGTACCATACTTTGGCTTCTCCTCTCCTGCTGTCAATGACTGACTGGTCTCTAACTGTACACACACGCAGGAAGAAACGCCAAAAAACAAACGTGGCTGAAGTCATACAGCCAGTATGCTGCCCGATCCACTGGCGGCTTGCATCATGTACTAGCTGTATGACTTCAGCCACGTATGGTATGTCCTCTTTAAGATCGCACAGGTATTGTGGTTGCCTTTGAGGGGCACTATAACTCCCAGGATATCCTGCAGCTCTTATGCCATGCTAGGAGTTATAGTTCACCACATATTTGTCATGTGCTTGCTCTGAGGAGAACTATAACTCCCAGCAAGTCCTTCAGCTCTAATGGCATGCTGGAAGTTATAGTTCACCACAGGAGTGGTACAATGTTTCATGACATGTGCTTTTTCACTTTACTTTATATTTTACTTCTACGTTATAATGCTTGCCTCTCATTCTGGACCCACGATAGGCAGGGAGCGGGGTCACACTGGCCGGGGGCTACGGCAGCGGAGGTGGCTGGGGCTGCAGAGGGAGCTGTGACAGTGGAGGAGGCTGGGGCTGTGGCAGCGGAGGCGGCTGGGGCTGGGGCTGCGGAGGGGGCTGGGGCTGTGGCAGCGGAGGTGGCTGGGGTTGTGGCAGCGGGAGGGGGCTGGGGCTGTGGCAGAGGAGGGGGCTGTGGCAGGAGGGGACTGTGGTTGTGGCAGAAGGGGTCTGGGGCTGTGGCAGCGGAGGGGGCTGCAGCTGTGGCAGTGGAGGGAGCCGTGGCTGTGGCAGCGGAGGGCGCTGTGGCTGTGGCAGGAGGGGACTGTGGATGTGGCACCAGGGGGCTGTGGCGGTGATGAAGCGGTGCTACCCAGTAAAGAGCGGCGGCAGCAGCATGTTTGAGGGCACAGCCATGAATTCACTACGTCCACGCTGGACATTAGGAGGTGGGCGGGCTCTCATCCAGATCGTGCGCTGCAGTGACGTTACAAAGAGGCAGGGCCGGGGATGACTGCGCGCTGTGCCGTTCCATCACCGCCCCAGCTGCCACAGCCCCAGCCGCCCCCACATCACAAAACGTTACATTCGGACCATGAGATGCACCCCCATTCCTCTCCATAATTTATGCTCCAAAAAATACGGTGTATATATATATTTATATACAGCTCTGGCAAAAATTAAGAGACCACTGCAAAATTTTCATTTTCTCTGATTTTTCTCTTTATAGGTATATTTTTGAGTAAAATGTACATTGTTGTTTTATTCTATAAACTACTGACAACATGTCTCCGAAATTCAAAGCTAAAAATTTTGTATTTATTTGCAGCAAATGATAAAGCGTCAAAATACTAAAATACTAAAAAAGAAACAGTGCTTTCAGACCTCAAATTACTCATGTTTTAACTCAGGAAGAGTTCAGAAATCAATATTTGATGGACTAACCATGATTTTTAATCACAGCTTTCATGCGTCTTGGCATGCTTCCCCCAAGCTTTCCATGCTTTCCAATAGAAAACTGTTCAGTGGCCTCTTAATTTTTTGCCAAAGCTGTAACTCTAGATTGCTATGAAGAATGATCAGTTGCATTGCACAAAATTGCAGAGTAATTCCTTCAACTGAAACACATACATTCATCATTGCTTTGCTTTAAAAGGGCTTTACAGGCAAGGACATTTATGGATTTAAGGTTGCCCCTGAATCAACCATCATCAAGCATTCAAGAACTTCAAAGGGAGAGATTAAATTACTGTGAAAAGGGTTCAGGGCATCCAAGAAAGTACAGCAAGTGTTCAGACCATCTCTTAAAGAGGATTCAGCTACGGAACAGGTTCAGCTCCAGTACAAAGCTTGCTAAGGAATGGCAGCAGGTCCAATTGAGAGGCTGTGGTCAAATCCTCAAAAAGCATATAGACAAACAAAAAACACAAAAATTGTGATAAACTCCACTGTTTAGGCAAGAATGGGTTGCCATTAGTTAGGATTTGGAATAGAAGCTGATATCCAGCATGCCAGGGTGAATAGCAGAAGTCTTGAAAAATAAGGGTCAACACTGTAAATATGGAGTCCTTGAATAAACTTGATCTATTTGTCAATAAAAAATGTATGAAATGCTTATAATTGTACTTCAGTAACCAAAAGAAATATCTGACTAAAAGCTCTAAAAACACTGAAGCAGCAAACTATGAAAGCAAAAAATTTGTCAGTCTCAAAATTTTTGGTCACAACAGTACTTTTCAGCACAAGAGAACTTAATGACATGTTGCACTGAATATAAAGTACAAAGTTGTCAACTTGGCACAGAAGGGATTGAAAGGAGCAATGGAAATTGCCTATAATTGAAAACAGGATCATTATTGTAATAGCTACCGCAATTAAATATAGGGAGTAAACAATCTGGATTTACCAAGCAACAGTTTTTCCATAATATATGCACAATATAATTAATCTAACATTTTAATGGCAATATAAGTGAAGTAACTAGTGGCTAGGGTGCGATGTACACGATATGTAGATAATTAGCTATTCAATTACTTTTACGGCTTTAGTAAATTGTATCCATTCAAATTTTGGGTATGCATAACAATATAGCTGTTTGAGAGCAAAAGAAGAAAGAAAGTTAAAGAGGACCTGTCATCAAATATCCATATACCGTATATACTCGAGTATAAGCCAACTTTTTCAGCCCATTTTTTAGGCTGAAAAAGCCCCCCTCAGCTTTTGCAGCAGCGGAGGAGCGGGGCACACGCAGTAGCCGCTGCTGCAGCTATCATGTGTGTCCGCTCCTAAAGGGAAATGAATATTCACCCATCTTCACGCCCATGGGAGTAGAGAGGGATGAAAATTAATTTCTTTAATAGCATGCACACAGTGTCAGTAGCGCCGCAGTTAACGTTGCGGCTCAGTGATCCTCTGTGCCCACTACTAAAGAGAATGCATATTCATCCTTCTCCATGCCCATGGATAGAACAGGAGCAGCGCTGGTGCAGAGGGGAGGAAGGTGAGTATGAGTGTTTATTTTTTTAATGTGATGGGAGGCCATGCAAACCAGGATAGGGGGGCCATATATACCAGGATTGGGATGAGGGGGTAATGCATACCAGGATTGGGTCTGCAGGGGTCAAGTATATCCGGATTGGGGATGAGGGGGCCATGCATACGAGGATTGGTGATGAGGAGGCCATGCATGCCAGAATTGGGGATGATGGGGCCATGTATATCAGGATTGGGGACGATGGGTGCTACACATACCAGGATTGGGGATGAGGGGTGCCATGCATATGAGGATTGGGGGATGAGGGGTGCCATGCATACCAGGATGGGGATGAGGGGTGCCATGCATACCATGATTAGGGATGAGGGGGCCATGCATACGAGGATTGGCGATGAGGAGGCCATGCATACCAGAATTGGGGATGATGGGGCCATGCATACCAGGATTGGGGATGATGGGGCCATGCATATCAGGATTGGGGATGAGGGGAGCCATGCATACCAGGATTGGGGATGAGGAGGCCATACATACCAGGATTGGGGATGATGGGGCCATACATACCAGGATTGGGGATGATGGGTCCATTCATACCAGGATTGGGGATGAGGGGTCCATGAATACCAGGATTGGGGATGAGGGGCCATGCATACCAGGATTGAGGATGAGGGGGCAATACTTACCAGGATGGGAAATTTACCAGTAGCTGCTGCATTTCCCACCCTAGTCTTATACTCGAGTCAATAATTTTTCCCAGTTTTTTGTTGTAAAATTAGGTGCCTTGGCTTATATTCGGGTTGGCTTATACTCGAGTATATCTGGTATATACACTGCTCAAAAAAAAGAAAGGGAACACTCAAATAACACATCCTAGATCTGAATGAACGAAATATTCTCATTGAATACTTTGTTCTGTACAAAGTTGAATGTACTGACAACAAAATCACGCAAAAATCAGCAATGGAAATCAAATTTATTAACCAATGGAGGCCTGGATTTGGAGTAACCCCCAAAATAAAAGTGGAAAAACACTACACTACAGGCTGATCCAACTTTGATGTAATGTCCTTAAAACAAGTCAAAATGAGGCTCAGTATTGTGTGTGGCCTCCACGTGCCTGTATGACCTCCCTACAATGCCTGGGCATGCTCCTGATGAGGATGCGGATGGTCTCCTGTGGGATCTCCTCCCAGACCTGGACTAAAGCATCCGCCAACTCCTGGACAGTCTGTGGTGCAACGTGACGTTGGTAGATGGAGCGAGACATGATGTCCCAGATGTGCTCAATCGGATTCAGGTCTGGGGAACAGGCGGGCCAGTACATAGCTTCAATGACTTCATCTTGCAGGAACTGCTGACACACTCCAGCCACATGAGGTCTGGCATTGTCCTGCTTTAGGAGAACCCAGGGCCAACCGCACCAGCATATGGTCTCACAAGGGGTCTGAGGATCTCATGTGGGTACCTAATAGCAGTCAGGCTACCTCTGGTGAGCACATGGAGGGCTGTGCTGCCTTCCAAAGAATTGCCACCCACACCATTACTGACCCACTGCCAAACCGGTCATGCTGAAGGATGTTGCAGGCAGCAGATCGCTCTCCATGGCGTCTCCAGACTCTGTCACGTCTGTCACATGTGCTCATTGTGAACCTGCTTTCATCTGTGAAGAGCACAGGGTGCCAGTGGCAACTTTGCCAATCCTGGTGTTCTGTGGCAAATGCCAAGCGTCCTGCACGGTGTTGGGCTGTGAGTACAACCCCCATCTGTGAACGTCGGGCCCTCATACCACCCCAATGGAGTCGGTTTCTAACCGTTTGTGCAGACCCATGCACATTTGTGACCTGCTGGAGGTCATTTTGCAGGGCTCTGGCAGTGCTCCTCCTTGCACAAAGGCAGAGGTAGTGGTCCTGCTGCTGGGTTTTTGCCCTCCTACGGCCCCCTTCACATCTCCTGGTGTACTGGCCTTTCTCCTGATAGCGCCTCCAGTCTCTGGACACTACGCTGACAGACACAGCAAACCTTCTTGCCACAGCTCGCATTGATGTGCCATCCTGCATGAGCTGCACTGCCTGAGCAACTTCTGTGGGTTGTAGAGTCCGTCTCATGCTACCACGAGTGTGAAAGCACAACCAACATTCAAAAGTGACCAAAACATCAGCCAGAAAGCATTGGTACTGAGATGTGGTCTGTGGTCCCCACCTGCAGAACCACTCCTTTATCGAGTGTATCTTGATAATTGCCAATAATTTCCATCTATTGTCTATTCCATTTGCACAACAGCATGTGAAATTGATTGTCAATCAGTGTTGCTTCCTAAGTGGACAGCTTGATTTCACAGAAGTTTGATTAACTTGGAGTTTTATTCTGTTGTTTAAGTGTTCCTTTATTTTTTTGAGCAGTGTATATATATACAGGGTGGGCCATTTATATGGATACACCTAAATTAAATGGGAATGGTTGATGATATTAACTTCCTGTTTGTGCCACATTAGTATATGGGAGGGGGAAACTTTTCCAGATGGGTGGTGACCATGGTGGCCATTTTGAAGTCGGCCATTTTGGATCCAACTTTATTTTTTTCAATGGGAAGAGGGTCATGTGACACATCAAACTTATTGAGAATTTCATAAGAAAAACAATGGTGTGCTTGGTTTTAACGTAACTTTATTCTTTCATGAGTTTTTTACAAGTTTATGACCACTTATAAAATGTGTTCAAAGTGCTGCCCATTGTGTTGGATTGTCAATGCAACCCACTTCTCCCATTCTTGACACACTGATAGCAACACCACAGAAGAAATGCTAGCACAGGCTTCCAGTATCCGTTGTTTCAGATGCTGCACATTCACGGAATGCTTTTGGTAAACAGTTCACTTTTGTCATCACTTTACATAGACAAGTTCTTCAAGACGAGGTCTGATTCAGACTTCCATCCTTCACGTACAGTGGTGGCCAAAAGTATTGGCACCCCTGCAATTCTGTCAGATAATACTCAGTTTCTTCCTGAAAATGAATGCAATCACAAATTCTTTGGTATTATTATCTTCATTTAATTTGTCTTCAATGAAAAAACACAAAAAGAGTTGTCCTAAAGCCAAATTGGATACAATTCCACATCAAACCTAAAAAAGGGGGTGGACAAAAGTATTGGCATTGTTTGAAAAATCATGTGATGCTTCTCGAATTTGTGTAATTAACAGCACCTGTAACTTACCTGTGGCACCTAACAGGTGTTGGCAATAACTAAATCACACTTGCAGCCAGTTAACATGGATTAAAGTTGACTCAACCTCTGTCCTGTGTCCTTGTGTGTACCACATTGAGCATGGAGAAAAGAAAGAAGACCAAAGAACTGTCTGAGGACTTGAGAAACCAAATTGTGAGGAAGCATGAGCAATCTCAAGGCTGCAAGTCCATCTCCAAAGACCTGAATGTTCCTGTGTCTTCCGTGCGCGGTGTCATCAAGAAGTTTAAAGCCCATGGCACTGTGGCTAACCTCCCTAGATGTGGACGGAAAAGAAAAATTGATGAGAGATTTCAACGCAAGATTGTGCGGATGGTGGATAAAGAACCTCGACTATCATCCAAATAAGTTCAAGCTGCCCTGCAGTCCAAGGGTACAACAGTGTCAACCCGTACTATCCGTCGGCGTCTGAATGAAAAGGGACTGTATGGTAGGATACCCAGGAAGACCCCACTTCTTACCCCGAGACGTAAAAAAGCCAGGCTGGAGTTTGCAAAACTTACCTGAGAAAGCCTAAAACGTTTTGGAAGAATGTTCTCTGGTCAGATGAGACAAAAGTAGAGCTTTTTGGCAAAAAGCATCAACATAGAGTGTACAGGAAAAAAAAAAAGAGGCATTCAAAGAAAAGAACACGGTCCCTACAGTCAAACATGGCGGAGGTTCCCTGATGTTTTGGGGTTGCTTTGCTGCCTCTGGCACTGGACTGCTTGACCGTGTGCATGGCATTATGAAGTCTGAAGACTACCAACAAATTTTGCAGCATAATGTAGGGCCCAGTGTGAGAAAGCTGGGTCTCCCTCAGAGGTCATGGGTCTTCCAGCAGGACAATGACCCAAAACACACTTCCAAAAGCACTATAAAATGGTTTGAGAGGAAGCACTGGAGACTTCTAAGGTGGCCAGCAATGAGTCCAGACCTGAATCCCATAGAACACCTGTGGAGAGATCCCAAAATGGCAGTTTGGAGAAGGCACCCTTCAAATATCAGGGACCTGGAGCAGTTTGCCAAAGAAGAATGGTCTACAATTCCAGCAGAGCATTGTAAGAAACTCATTGATGGTTACCGGAAGCGGTTGTTCGCAGTTATTTTGGCTAAAGGTTGTGCAACCAAGTATTAGGCTGAGGGTGCCAATACTTTTGTCTGGCCCATTTTTGGAGTTTTTGTGTGAAATGATCAATGATTTGATTTTTGCTTCATTCTCTTTTGTGTTTTTTCCTTGCAAGAAAATTAAATGAAAATAATAATACCAAAGAATTTGTGATTGCAATCATTTTCAGGAAGAAACTGAGTATTATCTGACAGAATTGCAGGGGTGCCAATACTTTTGGCCACCACTGTACATGCTCTATCCGTTCTCTTTTCGGATAGAACATGTAACCATTTCATTCTATGGATTTGTTCACATGCCCATGTTTTTTTGTCAACCAAGCGTCCATAAAAAAGAGACGTGTTTGTGTTTGATCTGAATTTCTGATCAAAAATGAAAATCTTGGACAGCACATGGATGGCATCCTAGTTTCATTCTAGATCAGCCTAGGAGAAGCTTGAGAAATCCTTGACAGTTTTTTTTTTGCATAGGAGAAAAACTGATAAAACTTTGATAGTAAAACCTGAAACATTGACCACACTTAGATGAAAATATGATCCGGTACACTAATGAAAATCGGAGCGTTTTTATCACGTACAAGACAAAGCACTGATGTCTGAAAGGGGCCTAAGGGCAGCGCACAGACTGAACAGCTCCAGTATTACTGCATTGATCAATTTACTTTACTTAATGTGCGCCAGTTTATGCAGATGGCTGGTGTATTGACCTGCATAAAACACCTCATTTAAGCAGCACCTGCTTGATATAATCAGGAGTATCCTATAGGCATAAACTCGCCAATGTAGCAGACAGATGCAATATAATATTGTGATAAAACAAAGTTTATATTAATATGGGAATATCATACATATTCCAAAGTAATCTTGGTTTGTAAACTTTTTCTTTCCTGATATAATATAGCAGATAAAGAATAAAACAAAGTGCATTATATTCTATTGCAACATTTCCTATAACGGGTCCCCGCAATTACAGTAGTAATTAATCTCATATCCCAGATATCAATATATTTCCCTTTTCTTATGATACGGGTGCTGCTAAAGAAACACAGCGACTACATAAGTGTAAACCTGGCTTCAAGTCGGTGAAGACTTGTAATGATTACTATGATGATTAATGTTATGATTGGGTATGATTATTGTGTATATGCAGACAAGTTTGACAAGATTCACACAGCTCACTGACTGGCGTTAGCAGGCATTTACAATGAGCTGCCATTATTTCCTATGCTGATGACCTAAAACTACTGCATTCATTTCAACTACGCCATTCACACATAATAATTATAGCTAAATGCAATAGAAATGAGTCAGATCACAAGAAAGCTCCTAAAATTACCTTGTATACGTACCAGACACTAAATTCTTCTAAATATTGTGTTAAATCAGTTCTTGTCTATTTGTTTGCAAGTTTATTTGACTTGATAAATGTATTTATACTGAATACCAGCCAGCTTACCTGATGAAGGGGGGGTTATGTTCATAAATTTGAAAATATCATATTTCTGATTAGTCAATAATGGTATCACTCCCAGAATACTTTTACCTTTATAAAGACTACCGGCCAAGACACAGTAAGATGTTCTTGAATTACAGCTAACCAAATATCTTGGGTTACATTTAGACCAAAAAATTATTTTTAGTCTGTGTGGTGACTAAAAACCTAATATTAGCCTCAGGTCCTTGTGACAAAAATTTCAGCATGCCCTAGTGTGGTCAGATTTATGGTCATGTAAATGTACGAAGCTCCTGCACCTGTCCACCGTGTGAAGGTGCTCATGGAGCAGCATAAGAAGCGATAAGTCTGCAATTTGCAGACCTGACTGGTCGAATATATTCAGCGACCTTTAAATCACTAGCCTTGCTATCAGCCTTGAATTTAAAGAGTTACACAACACAATTAAGTTCAGTTTGATATCGCATAGTTTTTATGGCCTATATCTTTCTTACTTTCCTCACATCAAGATTCACTCCTGGCTTTTTTGCCGAAAAATTACACCAAACTACAGTAGATGACCTTGGCCTAGAGAAGGTTTCTACTTTCTATGTTGGCAATATGAAGTAATAGTCAGGACCTACATCAATACACCCCTTGTTAAGTGGACCAGTGGCTGGCACTGCTTTTACCACCGAAAGACCACCAGAACCAGGACCTAAATAGGCAGCACAAATGAAAATGGTTTGGCCAGTCAAAATGGCAAACTCAAATCTCTGGGGGCATGTCTTTAGACTGCTTTGCTTTATTTTCTTATGAGCACCGCCTACTTGGTAAAGACAATAAAAAGTAAAAACTGGAACTTTAAGGTGGATTTAAAGAAAGAAACTAAATGGCATATTCAGGGGAGCAACGGGAATAAAATAATAATAAAAACTACAAAATTTTAATCTGGAACAGAAAAAATCATGATTACAAAATGGCATAAAAAGTTAAAGTTTTATTTAGTCAATTTGTAAATAACTTACATTAATATATTGGTGTGTTTGACACCTTTGCCACTTGCCCTCCGCGTCTCCCTGGACCCCATATATAATTGTGGTAAGCATCTGGTGAACCTGGGTTTGGTTTAAACATTTTTATGTGCTCCACTTGGAATATATAGCCTTATTCTATCCAGTATATCTCTCGGAAAGATACCACGCTATGTATATAGACTCTATCTTTTTAGCTTGGGTATGATATGCCCTTTCAGGAGGGACTGCGTTTTTCTTCCAGCACATTGCACTTTCTTGTCATGCATTATATTTATATTATGGATATATTAATGTAAGTTATTTACAGATTGACTAAATAAAACTTTTTATGCCATTTTGTACTCATGTTTTTAACTGTTCTAAATGTTATAAGAGTAGGCTATTCTGGCTGACCCTGGATTTACCGGGGTTTCAGCCATTGTTTCTTTAAGAAATGTTGGTCGCTGTTTGTACAAAATTTTGATCTGGTGACAGGTCTTTTTAAAACAAGGATAAAAGGGACTATATTTTACACAATGTCATAACCCCTATATTCCCTCAACAAAAAAATTAAAGGAGAAATTAAGGGAGTTATCCCACAAAAGGGAATTTATAACCTATTCACAGAATAAGTAATAAATGTCATGCTCTCTGTAGCTCCCAGCTCTGGGACCCCCACTAATCAATAGAAAGGGGGACAGAGCTCCTCATTGCAGTTTGAACTGAGCAATGATCACATATGAGTTTTGCCTCTTCATTCAGTTTTTTAGGGGCATTCAAAAACAGCCAAGTAAAGTACTCAGATCTTTCGGTGAGTCCTATAATCATAGTATGGAGCAGCAGGGGACATCCATGACCACCACTCTATGACAACTCCTCCTCGTTGAGGTCCTGCAGTCATAAGAAACGGAGATCATTAGGTCCTCATGTAAGCAATCAGTGGGGGTTCATCATTCAGACCTTTATCAATGATCTTGTTGATAATTGTGTTCACAAAATAATCAGTGTAAAGCTAATTTCCACTACTATATCCACTTTATATGTTGCTAAAGACTGAGTATTACATTGCTTATGTACCACATACTGTATGTTATTATATTCTGTAGGCAATCGGAAGGTCACACACCATGTGTCTAGTAGGAAAGTACTGCATTTGGTATCAACTTAAACATCCACTGGCAATAAAATAGTTAACACCAAGAGCTAAAAAAGAAATCATCAATTCGTCAATAGTGATCTGCAGCCATGAAAAGATCTGCAAGACATGCAATGTTACTGCCATAATTTGGATTCAGTCACTTAAGCAGGATTATGCTCAAATTACAATTACAAGGCAAATACATATGAAAAAAAAACAATTTCTTTCCCAATTGTAGTTACCACGCTGATCCAATATGACTAAGGAACAGACAATGAATAGCCATAATCCTGTTGCCTATGATTACATGTGCAGCAACAATGCCAGGCTTCTAAGTACACTGATAGCATAATAATGCTAAAGGAAGCGAATTAGAATGGTTGGGAAAAATATAAATTACACCACACAATTCCACTGCACAAATTATTTCAGGGGTAACGTTATGACCATTTATCTGATTTTTTTGACATTACAGAATACGTGTTACAAATCACTAAACTGCAGATTATTCAGTGGTGGCAGAATAGAAATGTAATAATAACTGGGATAAAAGCAATTCAGTTAGTCACACTATCATATACTGCAGACATTGCAGAATTAGCAAAAGTGCTATATGTAGAACACTCACAGAATCTATAAAATTCTCCACTGTATGTGTATATATATATATATATATATATATATATATAATGTATGCAAAGTGTTGCAGAATTTGAGTATATGCATATGTATATATATATGTATATATATATATTTATTTTTGACTGTATGTGTATACTCTATATACTATAGAGTATACACATACAGTCAAAAATAAATATATATATATATATACATATATATACGTATACATAAAGCAAAGTGGGTTATAAACTTATGTAGGTTCAGTTTAGAAGGAAAAAAAAACCTATGCTCCTATGTCTATCTCTTAATTAATTTCTGTCCTCTGAACTCCATCTGCTGGAGTGCCACATTCTGCAGGAGGTCAGCACTGTTCCAGCTCTAATTGTGAAATCATGCCCAAATAATCGACTGCAAGTCATCAACCAAAGCCAACACCACAATCAACAAAACAAATGAAGCACACTAATCAAGAGCACCAAATGAATTGCAGTGCACCACTTAACCCACCGAGCACTTGACCTAAACGCTTTAACCCTTTTAAGACAAACCCCTTTGACTTCATTCACAAGTAGGCAGATGTCCCACAAATAATAAAGTGTTGACCCCCCCAATGACCACATTACTCTGGATGAACCTACCTGCTTCCAGGTCTGTAGCTGTAGACTCCTTGTAGGTCCAGTGTGCTGAAACAAGTCCTATCTCAGCAGCATCCTTCTGTACTCCAATGTACTGTAAGATCCATTAAGCAGTCTGTTTAACCCCCTCTGATAACTGTTAGCAGTTGATATATCACAGAACTGTTTGTTGCAGACCCCTCACCTGTCCAAGATGCTTCTTACACAGGTGTAGTTACAAGCAGCATCCAGACATAGGTCTCACTGCAGCAATGATCATCTTATTGGATGTCTCATGAGCTCTGTTCAGCCTTTCAGTTTCTGCTCCTTTACTCCAGAGGAAATCGTCAAAGAACAGCAGCTCCCACCTGCAGCAGTGTAATCCCAGCTCTGTGACTTGGGTAGGATGGCTGGAATAAGTCTCTGGAGCCAGGTGTGGAGTCCTAGCACAACCACTCAAGATAACTGTCTGCCTTGAGCATTAAAGTGCAGTCATCACATACATTGCATGCTTCTATTCTTCCTACCTTTCACTGCAAGAATTTCCTAAAGTCTGAACTAGATGAAGAATAGTGGGAGGAACAGCAGGTCTAGGAGTTGGCTTACTACTGCAAACCTAGTGAACAAATAGAGAGGGAAGGCTAAAATAATAGCCCCTACAGAAATGCCATCTGACTTCATCACTGGGCAACCTAATAGAGATTCATCAAGCACCAACAAATTAACACTGTGAAATCTTCCAGCACAGAAATTATGGGTAAATCCTAACTATTGGCATAATACTGTGATGTGTGGTGGATTCTGCTTCTTTAAATAAAGGGCAAATAACTTAATATTGTATTGTAAATTCTATATTTAGCTATTTATGTTGTCTCAATTTCAACATAGTTTAATTTTAATTTGCAATTTATTATATTAGCATGGAAAACACTTGGTGGAAAAGAATACAAGATATGTACTGTGTCTCCCTCCAGTGGTCAAAGATGAACATTTCACTTCCGTTCTTAACTTTCTGTATCATGTAGAACTAATTGAGGAAAGTACATTATCTATTAATTAATCTGCAAATAATACTGTTATATATACCACCTACACTCTGAAATGTGGAACAAGCAGACATTTAGGAAAGCAATAATAATCTCAATATAGTGGGAATATATTCCACAACTCGGTGCAATTCAGAAGGTACATGTAACAAACAAAATTATCAAAAATAAGCAACGTAAACAAGAATCCTGAAAGCCTAGCTCGCAAGAGCGTACATTCTATGAGAAATTGAAAGGTAAAAAGTGCTTTTTATTAACAGTGGCTTTCAAAAACATTAACATCCCCACCCCCAACCATTGACACATTTTGAGTTTTGCTACCTTACAACCTGGAATTTCAGTTTTTTTTGAGGGTTTGCATCAGTTCATGTGAAGAACATTCTTACAACTGGGAACATTTGGTTTTCTTTTTATTGTGAAGCAAATGACAAATAGTACAAAATAACTGAAAACTTCAGTGTGCATAACTATTCTCCCCCCTAAAGTCAGTACTTTGTAGCGCCTCCTTTTGTGGCAGTTACAGCTGCAGGTCGCTTTGGATAAGTCTTTATGAGCTTTCCACATCTGGCCACTGGGATTTTTTTTCACATTCCTCAACGCAAAACTGATCCAGCTCCTTCACTTTAAATGGTTTCCTCTGGTCAAAAGCAATCTTCAGGTCTGACCACAGATTCTCTATTGGATTAAGGTCTGGGCTTTGACTCGGCCACTCCAGAACATTTACATGTGTACCTTTAAACCACTCAAGTGTTGCTTTAGCAGTATGCTTTGGGTCCTTGTCTTGTTGGAAGATGAACCTCTGTCCCAGTCTCAAATCACTGACAGACTGAACCAGGTTTTGCTCAAGAATATCCTTTTATTTAGCAACATCCATCTTCCCCTTGACTCGGACCATTTTACCTGTCCTGCTGTCGAAAAACATCCCCACAGCATGATGCTGCCACCACCATGCTTCTTTGTGGGAATGGTGTTCTTGGGGTGATGAGCTGTTTTGGTTTGGCACCAGATACAGCGTTTACCTTAGTAGTCAAAAAGTTACATTTTGATCTTATTTTGGCAGGTTTGTTGTGGTACCCTGTTCTTTCCATTTGATAATAATGGATTTGATGGTGCTGTGGGGGATCATCAGAGATTGGGATATTATTTTATAACTCAACCCTAACTTGTAGTTCTCAACAGGTTTAGGTTTGAGCCGCAAGCTATATTACCACGGATGGGAGAACTTTCTCTCTACTACATCTGTACATGATGGTTTTCATCCTTATAAGCACTTTTAACAGATAGAGCTTTACATACCAGTACATTGCTAAGTATTGAACAGATTTATAAATATATATTTATAATATGAATGTAAATATGTATTGTGAAGACCCGGATCTTCCGTGGGCGTGACGCTACTCAGAGAACACAGGGTGAGGGTAAAACAGCGTGGCAATAATTTATTGAACGACAAAGCGGACAATAAACACATAGAACCGTCCCAGCAAATACCCAGGATGGTTCAACATTACACAGTCTCACCCTTCCTTCTCCACCCGCCTGGGATAGAACAGCTGCGACTTTGGAGACTTCCAGGGCCAACTACCTCAACCAGTGGCCCCCCGCTTCTTTTTTAGGAACCTAGCATCTCTCTTTTGGGATTGTATCCCTTCCAATCAGGTAAAGATTCACACACTTTATCACAATCCAAAATTTGGCTACTTTCATACTCTACATCAGGATCAGTGGCAGAATCAGGAATTGAATTGATAGTAGAGGAGAATTTATTCAAAACCAATGTGTGGAATAAAGAAAAATGAAAAGCATTGGAATCTTCAAAGCAGAGGCAGTTTCAAACAGAGAATGATCAGACTAATTTGGCCACTTATTGGAATGGACAAATGAACTTAGGAGCTAGTTTATTTGTGGGCACCTAGGAGAAAAGTGTGAGAAAGACAGAGAAAGGTGAAAAATCGTGATGGCAACTAATGAATTTTTACAATTATTTTGTCATCAGTTGTGATCATTTAAGGCTTGAAAATACTGAGAGTGATGCAACTAAGAGCGTCTTACCCTATCTTAACTGGCAGAAGTTAATTTAAAACTTTAACCCCTTCAGGACCCAGCCTATTTTGACCCTAAAGACCTTGGCATTTTTGTCAATTCTGACCAGTGTCCCTTTACGAAGTAAAAACTCTGGAACACTTCAACGGATCCTAGCGATTCTGAGATTGTTTTTTCGTGACATATTGGGCTTCATGTTAGTATTAAATTTAGGTCGATAATATTTGCGTTTATTTGTGAAAAAATCAAAAATATGGGAAAAATTTTGAAAATTTTGCAATTTTCAAATTTTGAATTTTTATTCTGCTAAACTAGAGAGTGATGTGACACAAAATAGTTAATAAATAACATTTCCCACATGTCTACTTTACATCAGCACAATTTTTGAAAAAAAAAAATTTTTGGTAGGAAGTTAGAAGGGTTCAAAGTTCATCAGCAAATTTTCTTTTTTCCAGCAAAATTTGCAAAGCCATTTTTTTTAGTGACCACATCACATTTGAAGTCCCTTTGAGGGGTGTACATGACAGAAAACACCCAAAAGTGACACCATTCCAAAAACTGCACCCCTCAAGCTACTCAAAACTACATTCAAGAAGATTATTAACCCTTCAGGTGCATCACAGGAACTAAAGCCACATGGAAGAAAAAAATGAACATTTTTATTTTTCTAACAAAAATTTTCTTTTAGCCTAAATTTTTTAATTTTCACATGGGTAACAGGATAAAATGCATCCTAAAATTTGTTGGTCAATTTCTCCTTAGTACACTGATACCTCATATGTGGTCATAAACCACTGTTTGGGCACACGGCAGGGCTCAGAAGGGAAGGAGCGCCATTTTACTTTTTGAATGGAAAATTAGCTCCAAAAGTCAAATTGCGCTCCTTCTCTTCTGAGCCCTGTCATGTGCCCAAACAGTGGTTTACGACCACATATGAGGTATCAGTGTACTCAGGAGAAATTGACCAATACATTTTAGGATGCATTTTATCCTGTTACCCATGTGAAAATTAAAAAATTTAGGCTAAAAGAAAATTTTTGTGAAAAAAAAAGTACTTTTTTGTTTTCACAGATCATTTTGTGAAGCACCTGGGGGTTCCAAGTGCTCACTATGCATCTAGATAGGTGCCTTGGGGGGTCTAGTTTCCAAAGTGGGGTCACTTGTGGGGGAGCTCCACTGTTTAGGCACATTAGGGGCTCTCCAAACGCAACATGGTGTCCGCTAACAATTTGAGCCGATTTTCCATTCAATTTGCTAGCGGACACCATGTCGCGTTTGGAGAGCCGCTGTGTGGCCAAACATTGGAGCTCCCCCACAAGTGACCCCATTTTGGAAACTAGACCCCCCAAGGCACCTATCTAGATGCACAGTGAGCACTTGGAACCCCCAGGTCATTCACAAATTAATCCGTAAAAATAAAAAAGTGTTTTTTTTTCCACTTTTTCATTTTTATGAATCAATTTGTGAAGCACCTGGGGGTTCCAAGTGCTCACTATGCATCTAGATAGGTGCCTTGGGGGGTCTAGTTTCCAAAATGGGGTCACTTGTGGGGGAGCTCCAATGTTTGGGCACACAGCGGCTCTCCAAAAGCAACATGGTGTCCGCTAACAAATTGTCGGCTCAAATTGTTAGAAGACACCATGTTGCGTTTGGAGAGCCGCTGTGTGGCCAAACATTGGAGCTCCCCCACAAGTGACCCCATTTTGGAAACTAGACCCCCCAAGGCACCTATCTAGATGCACAGTGAGCACTTGGAACCCCCAGGTCATTCACAAATTAATCCGTAAAAATAAAAAAGTGTTTTTTTTTCCACTTTTTCATTTTTATGAATCAATTTGTGAAGCACCTGGGGGTTCCAAGTGCTCACTATGCATCTAGATAGGTGCCTTGGGGGGTCTAGTTTCCAAAATGGGGTCACTTGTGGGGGAGCTCCAATGTTTGGGCACACAGCGGCTCTCCAAAAGCAACATGGTGTCCGCTAACAAATTGTCGGCTCAAATTGTTAGAAGACACCATGTTGCGTTTGGAGAGCCGCTGTGTGGCCAAACATTGGAGCTCCCCCACAAGTGACCCCATTTTGGAAACTAGACCCCCCAAGGCACCTATCTAGATGCACAGTGAGCACTTGGAACCCCCAGGTCATTCACAAATTAATCCGTAAAAATAAAAAAGTGTTTTTTTTTCCACTTTTTCATTTTTATGAATCAATTTGTGAAGCACCTGGGGGTTCCAAGTGCTCACTATGCATCTAGATAGGTGCCTTGGGGGGTCTAGTTTCCAAAATGGGGTCACTTGTGGGGGAGCTCCAATGTTTGGGCACACAGCGGCTCTCCAAAAGCAACATGGTGTCCGCTAACAAATTGTCGGCTCAAATTGTTAGAAGACACCATGTTGCGTTTGGAGAGCCGCTGTGTGGCCAAACATTGGAGCTCCCCCACAAGTGACCCCATTTTGGAAACTAGACCCACCAAGGCACCTATCTAGATGCACAGTGAGCACTTGGAACCCCCAGGTCATTCACAAATTAATCCGTAAAAATAAAAAAGTGTTTTTTTTTCCACTTTTTCATTTTTATGAATCAATTTGTGAAGCACCTGGGGGTTCCAAGTGCTCACTATGCATCTAGATAGGTGCCTTGGGGGGTCTAGTTTCCAAAATGGGGTCACTTGTGGGGGAGCTCCAATGTTTGGGCACACAGCGGCTCTCCAAAAGCAACATGGTGTCCGCTAACAAATTGTCGGCTCAAATTGTTAGAAGACACCATGTTGCGTTTGGAGAGCCGCTGTGTGGCCAAACATTGGAGCTCCCCCACAAGTGACCCCATTTTGGAAACTAGACCCCCCAAGGCACCTATCTAGATGCATAGTGAGCACTTGGAACCCCCAGGTCCTTCACAAATTAATCCGTAAAAATAAAAAAGTGTTTTTTTTTCCACTTTTTCATTTTTATGAATCAATTTGTGAAGCACCTGGGGGTTCCAAGTGCTCACTATGCATCTAGATAGGTGCCTTGGGGGGTCTAGTTTCCAAAATGGGGTCACTTGTTGGGGAGCTCCAATGTTTGGGCACACAGCGGCTCTCCAAAAGCAACATGGTGTCCGCTAACAAATTGTCGGCTCAAATTGTTAGAAGACACCATGTTGCGTTTGGAGAGCCGCTGTGTGGCCAAACATTGGAGCTCCCCCACAAGTGACCCCATTTTGGAAACTAGACCCCCCAAGGCACTTATCTAGATGCATAGTGAGCACTTGGAACCCGCAGGTCCTTCACAAATTAATCCGTAAAAATAAAAAAGTGTTTTTTTTTCCACTTTTTCATTTTTATGAATCAATTTGTGAAGCACCTGGGGGTTTCAAGTGCTCACTATGCATCTAGATAGGTGCCTTGGGGGGTCTAGTTTCCAAAATGGGGTCACTTGTTGGGGAGCTCCAATGTTTGGGCACACAGGGACTCTCCAAACGCAACATGGTTCCAATTTGTTAGTGGACACCATTGTGTAGTGTATGTCAGGTTGGTGTGCGGTGTGGTATATTGTAGTGTATACACCACACACACACACACACACTACAACACACACACCAACCTGACATAGCCTACTAAGCTGAGTACGCCCTAGACTGGGATGAGTGGGACGGGCGGGACATTTTGTGTGCTGTGTGCGTGTGTAAAAAAAAAAAAAAATCGAAACTTTATTATAGTGTGAGTGTACGTGTGTGTGTGTGTGTGCTTGGTGTAACCTTCTGCAGTCACGTGTGGGGGCTGTCAGGCGTAGGGGGCTGTCAGGCGTAGGGGGCTGTCAGGCGTAGGGGGCTGTCAGGCGTAGGGGGGCTGTCAGGCGTAGGGGGGCTGTCAGGCGTAGGGGGGCTGTCAGGTGTACGGGGGCTGTCAGGCGTACGGGGCTGTCAGGCGTAGGGGGGGGGCTGAAGAGATGGAGGAGCCAGCAGCTGCAGCAAGGGGGGTGATCACTGGGGCAGGAGCCGGCAGTAGCAAGGGGGGTGATCACTGGGGCAGGAGCCGGCAGCAGCAAGGGGGGTGATCACTGGGGCAGGAGCCGGCAGCAGCAAGGGGGGTGATCACTGGGGCAGGAGCCGGCAGCAGCAAGGGGGGTGATCACTGGGTTTGCGGGGGGGGGGGATGATCACTGGGATGGGGGGGTGCACACTGGGGATGGGGAGTGAACACTGGAGACAGGGGGGGTGAACACTGGGGTCAGGGGGGTTGAACACTGGGGACAGGGGGGTGAACACTGGGGACAGGGGGGGTGAACACTGGGGACAGGGGGGGTGAACACTGGGGACAGGGGGGGTGAACACTGGGGGAGGGGTGATTATTGGGAGGTGGGGGGTGATATCACTGGGACTGGGGGATGGTGGGTTTGATCACAGGAGCAGGGCATTTACACTGAGCCTGCTGCTGCTGTGATCACAGTCCACCGGCTGTCAGAAGGAGAGCAGCAGCCGGTGGATGAAGACGTGGGAGAGGGAGCAGAGGGAGCGGAGGTCGGGGTGCAGGTATGAAAGTGGAGGGGGGGTCGGGGGTGGAGGGGGGGCAGGGTGGAGTGGAGGGGGGGTCGGGGGGGAGCGGGGGCAATACTACCTGATGCAGATCAGCGGCGGCAGCAGGCGATCAGCGGCGGCAGCAGGCGATCCATGGGGGGGCAGCTGCAGAGGGTCCACGGGGGGGCAGCAGCAGAGGGTCCACAGGAGGCAGCAGCAGAGGGTCCACAACGGCCGGCACCCGATCCATGGACGGGCAGTTGCGGCCATCATTAAAAACTCCCTCCACATCTGATTGGGGCTAGTATCCATGTGACGCTAGCCCCCCAATCAGATCTGGGGGGAGGGGGGGACAGAGGTGACACTCCCCCCAGCCAATGGCTGATGCTGTAAGCATCAGGCCATGCCCAGATTTAAATATTACACCAATTTTCATTGGTGAAATATTTAATTCATACCGATTGGCAGTTTCATTAAAAGTGAAAATGAAACAGCCAATCGGAGGGGTCCCAGGCACGGGGGGGTTAATCCACCCCCTGGGGGGTCGACTTCAGGATGTCCAGTTGCAGTAGCAACTGTGACACCTGAGCGACCCCGCTCGCAGGCGCTGCAGGGGGTCTTTCCCTCCATGTCACAGACGCTGTGACATGGGTCGGGAACGAACTGTTTTCCATGTCACAAACGGTGTGACACGGGTCGGGAAGGGGTTAATAAAGACAGCTACTATAGCGTGCAAAGGGTTAAAGAGAAGGAGATCAAGTGTGCCAGGTGCTTATGTCATAAAAATTAATTAACTGTATAAGGAACAAGGTAACATCCCCTAGACGGAAAGTACATTACGGTCATAAAATTCTAAACTACAATTTAACACATTATTGTAAAAAATCAAAAGAGTTTACAGCTTTTATTTGACAAACAGAACCAGAATAAATATTAAACACAATCATAATACACAATTCCAGACTTATTAATAGTTTCATGTAAAGAAAAACTAAACACAGAAACATATTTGCAGTGCCTCTTTTAATTTCCTTTTTTACTGTTAAATATTTTGTATCATACTAAAATTTAAACTCAGAAATATATATAAAAAAACAAGCCTGCCACTCCTTCCTTATTGTTTTGTGTGCGGAAATACTGTATAGCTGGATATAGCAGAAGCTTCGCTGCTGGGCACTGTGTACCTCCCTCATTGGCCACAAGGGGCAGTGCTTCTGTTAGTCCTCAGAGAGCTAAACCAGAGCAAATAAAAAAAAAATACAATGAAAAAATTCGGAAAATCTTTAAAAATGTCCAATGAAAGATTTTGCCTGCTATATACTGCTACATGTTTTGGCATAAAACCAGTGCCTTCCTCATGCTCTAGGAAGATACAACAGGGATTTAAACACACGATAAAACGGAAAGCGAATGACATAATAAATGACAAGATAGAGGAGGAGAAAAAAAAACACTCATTGATTGATGGTTAGATTTGAACCCAGGATTCAATAGTTGGTGGGATTTGAACTCAGGATTCAAGGGCAACTGTGTGAACCACTGTGACCGTGAGCCAGATTTTGAAGTCACACTTATGTTAATATATATTAAAAATATAAAGTATAAAAAGTCTTGATTGCAGGCAGTAAAATGTCCAAATAAAGTAGGGTAAAGAGGTAAAAAATATAGGTAGAGCTAATCTAGAAACCATAATTGTGTAATACATAATAATATAAATGAAAATAATAACAACAATGTAATAGCATGATCAGAATAAAACTATATTATAAACAAATATATAGCTATATGTGGACTAACAATAACCCATTGTGCAAAATAAATAATGTGCGGGCCACGAAATATATGTGAAATAAAAGAGTGACTAATAAGATGGGAAAAAAATGTAAAAGGTAATATATGATACAAAAATATGAGTGTCGGAGGGAGGATCCGAAAAAGGTATTAAATAAACACAGGGTTTCACCTCTTAATGACCTATGACGTACATTTACGTGATAGAACTTTAAGGAATGTGTGAAGCAGGCAGATACCAGCTGTGTTATATAGCCGACATCTGCCTATAACTACAGAGACTGGACAATACTTAGATCGCGTAAGTTTAAGCAACAAAATGCCGCTATCAATCTCCTAAAAGACGTCAGTGCCAGCGCGTGTGTGCACCAGCTTCCATTGGCTCCCTATTACACAATGGATTACCATAGCAGCTAGGGACTGCCGAAGCCAGAAAATCTGAGATTTCATTAGTTGGCAATTGAAAAGGGAGCTGCCAGCAGCAAATCTTGATGATTTGCATTCCTAGGTTCATTCAGCATGGCAAAGCACTCCGCAGACAACCATTAATAACCTCATTGCAGCATGCCAAGGTATGTGAGTGTATTTAGGTGTATGGGGCTTATACTCGATACAGAACACATTGTTTTGATAATTCTTTTTCCATATTTTTATCATCTGCATATCATTAATATGTCAATCACTCCAGTGATTTTCATAACTCTATGACTGTTACATATTGTTGATTTGTTTTATCCGGTAAACGCAGTTATTGGTCTCAATATGATGATCAAAAAAAACAAAGATTTTTTTTGCAAAATAAAATTAATTTTTCTGTTTAAACCATAAAACAAGGTATAAATTGGGTATCAAATCGACATCGACCTGCATAATAAAGTTAACATGAATTTGATTAAAAAAAAATGTAATTAATAAATTATTTCCAGATTTATTATCTTTTTGTCCAAACGATCAAAAAAAATGTAAGTAATCAAAAAGTCATATGTACTGTAAGGCGGCGGTGTTCACACCGTGCAGTAACTGAGGCAGTGACCCAAGCAAGTCCAACATAAGCAGCTTTTATTCAGCAAAACTTACAGGTAAACAGAAAGTCCTCCGGTTCGCAGCCGGGTTAACACAAGTCCACAACAATGGCTGCCGGGGGCAACGGCCACGCCGGGCCACTCAGAGCCTGATGGGTGCAGAGCCTTCCCAGGCGGGGGTTCAGCTACTCACAGATCCGCCGAGCTTTCCTGCTATGCTCCTAGCAGGTCCTAACACTGAACAACACTAACCCTTAATGCAGGGTTTTTAAAGGACCTGTGGGAAGAGCCACTGGAAAACCCAGGTTGGAGGGAGGAGGCCGTCCCACTGCCTTCCTGTAGCCTCCTCCAAGAAATGAATGCCCTGCCGGGTTTTACTAATCTGCCTTAGCCAGGTAGTCTGACCAGGTCATTGCTCACCTTCATTCCTGCATTGCAGCCGCAGGTGTGTCTGTGACTGCAATGCACTCCAATGGATTTAATAGGTCTCTGTACACATTCTGTGGATATATAAAGTCCCTTGTATACGATCCCAGTCACTGCCTCACAGTACCCAATAATCATATAGTAAAAACTACAGCTTGTCCAGCGAAAAGGAGCCCTCATACCAACTCTAACGAAGGAAAGTTATAAAACGCATGGATCTCAGAATATGGTGACACAAAAAGAATTGATTTTTCAGCACAAAAAACATGAAACTACTAGTGATGATCGAGCACTAAAATGCGCGGGTACTCGTTGTTTGAGTTGAGCATATTGGAATGCTCGAGTGCTCGGTCCAAGTAACGAGCCCAGTGTCAGTCTATGTGAAACTTGAGCATTTGTCCCCCCGGCGGTCTGCAGAGGGCCTAAAAATTGCCCAAATCAATAGGAACAGTGCTCAAATGACATGGGAATGGCATGGAGAAGACCCCTGGAAGCATTTCTGACTCCCAGGTCAATGCTGTCAACAATGTTGTCAGAGGTATTACGCCACTTTTACGGACTCACTGTCACGCCAGGTGTTAGTGCAACACAAGAGGGAAAAGGGAGAGGGAGCCCAGATACTAGGGAAAGGGGGAAGTGGAGACCTCCTAGTCTGGTCTAGCATCACCCTGTCTCAACTAACATCCCTATATTGCCTCTTCAGCAATCACCACACGCGTGCCTTGCCCTACTTTCCCTGGCGTAAGGCTATGGCTAGGGATGGAAGGAGATGAGCCCTAGTCAACCTCCACTAAACACTAAAGACAACAAGGGAAGATAAAACAGTGGAAAATTGCTTAGCTTTTAGAAGACTCCAAATATGCACACGGCCTCAAGCTCCAGAGAGGAAGAAGTACTGCTCCTGCTAAGCCACACAAGTAGAAATGAGTATAGCCGGCGACTCCCTCTCAGACACACCAGGTATATATATACCCAGGCCAGAGAGCTAATTAGCAACAGCCTCTTATCTAAGAAGCTGTCTGCACTGCCAAGCGTAGAGATCTCCTGCAACCAACTGCAGGGCGACTGTCTGTCACCTCTGACACACCCGTGACACTCACAATAAAACATACAAAAACTAAACCAAAATGGATTTTCCTGGGAAATATGTTAAGGAACATCCTTTCCAGGGTAATGACTTGTATATAAGGCAAAATAAATATACAAAAGCAAAAATGCTCCTCCACACCTTGGGCTATGTTCACATGAAGCATTTTTGATGCGTTTTTGCACTTTTGCATTGCTTTCAACCAAGAAAAATGCATTCACCTGGAAATGTAATTTTAACATTTTACAACCTTGTCTGGCCATGTGGTGTGTGACACATCATCAGACACATACTGTTTCATTTATGATGGAGGGACTCTGAAAGTCACAAAGCATATTTTTATAGGGCCATCAGGTGGCCTGTACTATTCTAAAAGGGCCAGCAGTCGGCCCTCGCTATTGTTAGAGAGCCATCAGCCGGCTATGCTTGATTGTTCCCATTATTAACGAGTGGGTCTCCATTACTGTTATTGCGTATGCAGTGACTGCAAGGGCTGCCAAAAATTTGGACACAACCCAATACCCCCTTAAAGAGACATAGAGAAGGGTCTCGGTAAAAAAAGTTCCCATTATAAAGGAGCGGGTCTCCTATAGCGGTAATGCCCATGCTGTGACTGCAAGGGTTGCCAAAATTTGGGAGAAACCCACTAACAATTTCACATAGAGCTGGGACACAGTAACGAGTACAACATGTTCCTATTAGAAAGGAGAGGGTCTGCTATTCAGTTATAGGGTATGCAGTGAGTCCAATGGCTGCCAAAATTTAGGAAAAATCAAAGTAACAATTTAAAGACACATAGAGCTGGGCCACAGTAACGGCATGTTCCCATTATAAAGGAGAGGGTCTGCTATTCATTTATAGGGTAAGCAGTGAGTGCAACGGATGCCAAAATATAGGAAAAACCCTACTAACAATTTAAAGACACATAGAGCTTGGCCACAGTAACGACATGTTCCCATTAAAAAGGAGAGGGTCTGCTATAGTTATAGTGTATGCAGTGAGTGCAACGGTTGCCAAAATTTAGGAAAAACCCCACTAACAATTTAAAGACACAGAGCTGGGCCACAGTAACGACATGTTCCCATTAGAAAGGAGAGGGTCTGCTATTCAGTTATAGGGTATGCAGTGACTCCAACGGCTGCCAAAATTTAGGAAAAACCCCACTAACAATTTAAAGACACATAGAGGTGGGCCTCAGTAACGACATATTCCCATTAGAAAGGAGAGTGTCTCTCATACTGTTTGCCTATGCAGTGAAGCAACAGCTTCCAAAAATTTGGAGGAACTCCAATGCCCCTTGTAAAAGTCGGAGGGCCTCCTGAAAACAATATTCCCATTATTAGGAAGTGGGTCTCCCATACTGTTTGCCTATGCAGTGAAGCAACGGCTGCCAAAAACTTGGAGGAACTCCAAGGTCCCTTGCAAGAGACGTAAATATGTTGATATGGTACATATGGTGGTGTTATGGTGGTGGAAGGTGAGGATGCGGAGGAGAAAGACAAGAGCAAATAGACAAAATCAGGAAGTGTATACCCATCTCTGGGTGTGAAGACAGAGATGCATGGGAATAGAGTTGTATCTCCCCAAAAAAAAGACACTGTATTTGAGTTTATGTTACGCTGCTATCATTTGGTGATGTTGAGAAGTCTGGCCCAGTCCAGCCCTTGTTCATTTTTAGAAGAGTTAGCCTGTCAGCATTTTCAGTTGACAGGTCGGATTTGCCTATCGGTTATAATTCCACCAGCGGCACTAAAAACCCGCTCTGACAAAACGCTAGAGGCAGGGCAGGTCAGGACCTCCAAGGCGTAGAGACCCAGTTCATGCTACATGTCCAGTTTACATACCCAATAATTATAAGGCACAGAGGAATCATGGAGGACGTTGGTACAGACGGCAAGGTAGTTGATGCTGGTAGTCAACAACTGCCCTCTTCTGCCCACAAATCCTTCCCAACATCTGCAATGTAGATTTCCAATGTGTGGGGACATCGCAGATCAGTCGGTGAGCTGGAAGCTGCAAATGCTGCTGAACCATGGCAAGGGCAGCGGAAGCTGTAGCTGACTTTCTAAGATGGGCACACAGGCGGTGTACTTTGACAAGCAGATCTGGCAGATATGGGTAGGTTTTGAGAAACTACTGAACCACGAGGTTAAGCACATGGGCCAGGCATGGTACGTGTGTGAGCTGGCCTCGCCTCAGAGCAGCCACCAGGTTCCGGCCATTGTTACACGTGACCATGCCTGGCTGTAGGGAAAGCGGTGTCAGCCACAGATCTGCCTGCTCTTTCAGAGCAGTCCACAACTCTTCAGCGTTGTGCGGTTTGTCACCTAAGCATATTAGCTTCAGCACAGCCTGTTGCCGCTTCGCCGAGGCAGTGCTTCCAGCTTGCGACTGATGTGGTCATTTCAGAGATGGGGGCTGAAGAGGAGAAGGAGGTGAAGGAGCTGTAGAATGTGGGGGCAACCCTGATTGACCCAGGGCTTGCAATCCTCGGCGTCGGGGGGACGTGTTCTGTCCCAAGGTCCGACTGGGTCCCGGCTTCAGCTATATTAACCCAGTGTGCAGTCAGCGAGATGTACCGTCCCTGCCCACAAGCACTTGTCCACGTGTCCGTGGTTAGGTGGACTTCCCAGTAACTGCGTTGTTGAGGGCACGTCTAATGTTGTGGGACATGTGCTTGTGTAATGCGGGGATGGCACACCGGGAGAAATAGTGACGGCTGGGGACCGAGTACCGAGGGACGGCTGCCGCCATCAAGTTGCGGAAAGCTTCCGTCTCCACAAGCCTAAAAGGCAACATTTCGAGTGCAAGCATTCGCAAAATATGTGAGTTTAGTAGTGTGGCCTGTAGGGCGTTGGCTGCGTATTAGCGCTTGCATTCCAAGGACTGGTGTATGGACAACTGAACGATGCACTGGGACAAGGACGTGCTTGCAGATTGTGCTAGCTGAGAGTGTTCAACGACAGGTGCAGGGCGGGAGGCATCTTGGCATGCACCATGGACAGGGGATTGGCGCGCATGCACAACTTAAGAACAAGCAGTGGTGTCACCCGCAGACACTGTTCCTGGACCCTGGGGTTCGGCCCACTTAGTCGGGTGCTTTGCTGCCATGTGCCTGATCATGCTGGTGGTGGTTAGGCTGCTAGTTTTGCTACACCTGCTGATGCTGGCCTGGCAGCAGAGTCTTTAAAAAATAACCAGTATTGGATGAGGCCAATAAGAAGGCGATCTCCAGATATGGCCATATCTTGCAGCAGTGAAACATATTATATTGGGCATAATATTATATTCTTGTGATTTCTCTCATTTTTTATTGGTGATAACTTGATGTAACCCATTTTGATAATAGAATTAGTGGTAGGAGTGACTATGAACATGATTAGGTGGAAATTTAATGGTTTGTGATGCTATAATTATGGCATGACCTTATACAAAATGATCTGATTATCGGTACTGTTTTTTGAGGATTAGTGTCAATGAATTAAAAATATTAATTAAATTGATGGAGCATTATAAAATTAATAAAAATTCTAAAAAGTTTTTTTTTTAAAAATCTTTATAAAAAAAATCTTTAATAAAATAACTTTTAAAAAATGTTTCTATAAAATTGCAGTAATTGTAATAATTATGGATTGTTTATTTATATATTCTAGATAGGTGAATTAACAATGGGATATTTAATATTTGGAGGAATTTTTGGTGTTATATGCAAGAATGTTTAGGTTTTTGTATTTAATATTTTGTTGTACTGGTATGGAGATACTATATTAATTTATGATGTCATTTTTTGATGTCTATTTTTGTTTTTTGTTTTATTGTTTATTTATGATGTTTATTTATTATTTCATGTATAATGTTATATTTTGTGTAATGTTCCATTGTGGTTTTCTATAATATTTTTCTTTGTATGATGTCATTTCCTCTAAATTTTTCTATATATGTGTGGAATTTGTCTTGTTATCCACAATTGACAAAAGCCTGCAAGGGGCTGAAATGTTTTGTTGTAGTTTTCCTACATGTGGAATAAATGAATTGATCGTATACACGTGAGTGCCGGGATCCTTCTACTTTGCTTTAAAAAATAACCAGACTCGGGAAGACCTAACAGTTGTACTGGCAACTTCCGTCGTGTTGGCGTTACGAGGAGCGCTTTCCCGCCTTGTGTCTGCGGCCACCACACTGCTTCTTCCTACCTGTTGTGGTGCTATGCCTCCCTCCCCCTGTGTGCTGCTGTCCTCGCTCTGTATGTCCCCCTGCCAGGTTGGGTCAGTTACTATATCATCCACCACCTCGTCTTCCATTTCCGCACCCTGGTCCTCCTCCTGACTTTCTGGCAATTGTGTCTCATCATCATCATCCACCTCTTGCGATAGTAATTGCACTTTACCACCGTTGCCTTCGTGTGACCGTGGCTGCTAAAATATTTGAGCATCACTACATGCAATCTCCTCTTGCCCTGCTTCAAGTGGAGCGGGCGAGAGGGCCGAATCTATAAATGGAAAAATGAACAGCTCTTTGGAGTGTCCCAGTGTGGGATCAGTTGTCTCCGGGCACTTGGCATGGTGGGAGGAAGGAGGATCAGGGTGAGAAATATGCGGTCCAGACTCACGGCTACTGAGTCTTGACCGTGTGGAAGACAGGGTGGTGGTGGTGGTGGCAAAGTGGCTGGAAGCATTATATGCTATCCAACCAGCAACCTTTTGACACTGCTCTGGGTTCAATAGTGGTGTTCTGCGGTCCCCTAGTAATTGGGACAGGAAGCTCGAGCGACAAGATGTGGGTGTTTGTTGTGGCACAATTTCCGCTTGCCCAAGGCCACGTCCTCAGCCTCTGCATGCACCATCACCATCATGTCCACTTCCCCGTTCCTTGCCACGCACCTTGCCCATTATTAATGGGGGACAATATTTTCCACGTTCACAAGAAATGGCTGGTTTTGGAACGCAGTTATATGTGATACGTCTGACAGAGAACCACGATTTTAAATAGCAGGCCTGTAATTTACTAATATTATTCTTCACAGAGACCTAGTGTGAATAGCTTGACCAACACACTGCAACAGAATGGAAATGGAAGAAATTTCTGATTTTGGAATAGTCTTATAGGTGATGTGTCTGACAGAGAACCACGGTTTTAAATAGCAGGCCTGTAATTTACTAATACTATTCTTCACAGATACCTAGTGTGAATAGCTTGACCGACACACTGCAACAGAATGGAAAAGGAGGCCAATATTTTCCACGTTCAGTTCAAATTTCTGGATTTTTATCACTGAAATATGGAACAGATCTGGCTTTATACTGCAGTAAGAACAAGCAAATGGAGCAGAAAAATGGTGTACTCTGGATTGCTTTTTAAGCAAATAACCAGGATTAAGATTAAAAAAAAAATTGCCCTGGCCCCTGATATCTGGGGCCATTTCTACAAATATCTGTAATTATTACAGGACAGGACTTTCAATGGAACCTCTTGTGCTGTATCATACGCTGCAGTCTGCCACATACACTGCCTGCCTGCCTAGCACTGATTATATGCAGCTGGATTAGTCCTCAGAAGGACTGTTCGTTCAGAGGAGATATATATATATATATATATATATATATATATATATATATATATATATATATGTTGTGGAATACCTGTACTAACTATAAACAAACAAATCTCTCCCTGACACAGCAGCACCTCTCCCTACTCTGCCTGATTCCGGGGTAGACTTTTACAAGCATAGTGGCGCCAGGTCTTATATAGACCTGATGATGCTGTGCGACCAGCCTATCACTGTAATGCCCGCAATCAACATGACTACGGCATTACAGTGCGTGGCAGGCAATCCCTGCATGTTCATTGGCTCTCTAAAGAGCGCCAAACATGCAGGGTGGGGACCCAAGTTCCTGCCCGAGCAACCCCGGAAATACTCGCCGAGCTCTGAGCTTGTCGAGCACAGTGATGCTCGGGCGAGTACCGAGCAGTGGCGAGCACAGTCGCTCATCACTAAAAACTACATATAATTGTTAATGACACAATTTAATTGACCCACAAAATAAAGGAAACACTTTATTTGTGCAGTACAGTAAATAGTGTAAAATTGAAAACATTAAAAAGCACTGGCAGAATTTCTATTTTGCTTACAGATGTGGAAAAAAATATTGCTTCCCTTTTGTTAAAGTAAGAAAAACCTACGATGGTCATTGAAATAATTTGAAACTGACAAAAGTAATGTTCAGGGTAAATTCACTGAATATCAACTAATGAAAAAAGACATTGTTTTTGAATTGTGGTTCAAAATAAAAATAAAAACAAAACTAATGAAAATGGCTTGGACAAAAATGATGGTTCCCTTAACTTATTATTTTGTTTCACAATCTTTTCAGGCAATCTCTGCAAACGATTTCTGTAACACTCAAACTTCTCCGTCTGTCCACAAATATTTTGAACCACTCCTTCTGAGCAAACTGCTCCAGCTGACTCAGATTTCACCTCCTTCCACACTTGTTCAATGGGATTTAGATCAGGGCTCATAGAATCATAGAATCATAGAATGGTAGAGTTGGAAGGGACCTCCTGGGTCATCTGGTCCAACCCCCTGCTCAAAGCAGGATTCACTAGATCATCTCAGACAGATGTCTGTCCAGCCTCTGTTTGAAGACGTCCATTGAAGGGGAACTCACCACCTCTCGTGGCAGCCTGTTCCACTCATTAATCACCCTAACTGTCAAAAAGTTTTTTCTAATATCTAATCTGTGTCTCCTCCCATTTAGTTTCATCCCATTGCTTCTAGTCTTTCCTTGTGCAAATGAGAATAAAGATGATCCTTCTACAATGTGACAGCCCTTGACATATTTGTAGACAGCTATTAAGTCTCCTCTCAGTCTTCTTTTTTGCAAGCTAAACATTCCCAAATCCTGCAACCGTTCCTCATAGGACATGGTTTGCAGACCAGTCACCATTCTGGTCGCTCTTCTCTGAACTTGCTCCAGTTTGTCTATGTCTTTTTTAAAATGTGGTGCCCAAAACTGTACACAGTATTCCAGATGAGGTCTGACCAAAGAGGAGTAAAGACCGATAATGACTTCACGTGATCTAGACTGTATGCTTCTGTTAATACATCCCAGAATTGTATTTGCCTTTTTTGCTGCTGCATCACACTGTTGACTCATGTTCAGTCTATGATCTATTAGTATACCTAAGTCTTTTTCACATGTACTGTTGCTTAGCTCTATTCCTCCCATTCTGTATATGCTTTTTTCATTTTTATTGCCCAGATGTAGTACTTTGCATTTTTCCCTGTTAAAAACCATTCTGTTGGTTGCTGCCCACTGCTCCAGTTTATTTAGGTCTTTTTGAATCCTCTCTCTCTCTTCTCTAGTATTAGCTATCCCTCCTAGCTTTGTGTCATCAGCAAATTTAATCAGTTTACCCTCAATTCCTTCATCTAAATCATTGATAAAGATGTTGAACAATACAGGTCCCAGGACGGAGCCCTGTGGTACCCCACTTGAGACATTCATCCAGCTGGATGTGAAGCCATTTACAACCACCCTTTGAGTCCGATCACTAAGCCAGTTATGAATCCACCTAACAGTTGCCTGGTCCATTGCATACTTGGTCATTTTTTCAATAAGGATGGTGTGAGATACTTTGTCAAATGCTTTGCTGAAGTCAAGATATACTATATCTACAGCATTTCCCTGATCCACCCAGTCAGTGATTCTGTCCTAGAAGGAAATTAAGTTAGTCTGACATGACTTGTTAGTTACAAACCCATGCTGACTCTGGTTGATCACTTCATTCTTATCCATGTACTTACATACATGTTGTTTAATAATTTGTTCAAAGATCTTTCCTGGTATAGAAGTCAGACTCACCGGCCTATAGTTCCCTGGGTCCACCTTCTTCCCCTTTTTGAAGATAGGAACAACATTTGCTCTTCTCCAGTCTTCTGGGACTTCTCCTGTTCTCCAAGAATTTTCAAAGATTATGGAGAGTGGTTCTAAAATTTCTTCTACGATCTCCTTCAGTACTCTGGGGTGTAATTCATCTGGACCTGGAGACTTGAACTCATTTATGTTAGCTAAATATTCCCTCACAATCTTTCTGTTTACAGATAACTTGGATTCCTCTATTCCTTTAAAAGGACAGTGAAGATCAGTTGATGTTACATTTTCTTTCTGAGAGAAAACAGATGCAAAATAGGAATTAAAAAGTTCGGCCTTCTCAACATCCTCTCTTACCATTTCTCCATTTTCATCCTGTAAAAATCCTATAGCATCTTTGACTTTTCTTTTACTTTTGACATACCCCCAAAATCCTTTTTTATTGCTTTTGACATCTCTTGCAAGCCTTAATTCATTGTCAGCTTTAGCTAACCTGATACGTGCCCTACAGGATCTGCAGACTGCATTATAATCTTCTTTAGATATGCCTCCCTCTTTCCATTTAATAAACATTTCTTTCTTTCTTTTAAGCATGTGTTTAAGTTCTGTGTTCATCCATCCTGGTTTCCTTAAATGCTTCCCATTCTTCCTACTTTTCGGGATTGTTAACGATTGTGCTTTGAGAATCTCATTTTTAAAAATTTCCCATCCTTCCTGGACATTTTTGTCCTTAAGGACATCCAGCCATTGGATCCCTCCTATTCTCTTTCTGAGTCTCTTAAAATCTGCCTTTCTAAAATCTAACCTTGAAGTCTGAGTCTTCACATGTCTTCCTCCTCTAGTTATCCAAAATTCTATAATAGCATGATCGCTGCCTCCTAGGGTCCCAGCCACCTTTACCTCCTCAACCATTTCCTCCCTGTTTATAAGGATTAGATCCAAAGTAGCAGATCCCCTTGTTTTCTCCCCTACCTTTTGGAAGATAAAGTTGTCAGCAAGAGAGGATAAGAATTTGCTTGACCTGTTAGTTTTACTTGAGATTCCCAACAAATGTCTGGATAGTTGAAATCTCCCATGACCACTACGTCATATTTTTTGGAGAACTTGGTCATTTGATACATAAAGAGTTCATCCATATCTTCAGCTTGCCCAGGTGGCCTGTAGTAAATGCCTACAATGGTGTCCTTTCCGTTGTTCTCTCCTTGTATTCTTACCCAAACAGTTTCCACAGAACTCCCATTCTCTGAAGCTTCAATCTCTGTGCAGATATACGCTTTTCTAACATACAATGCAACACCTCCTCCTCGTTTATCAAGTCTGTTTCTTGCAAATAAGTTGTATCCTTTTAGCCTTTTATTCCAATCATGTGTATCGTCCCACCAAGTTTCAGTGATTCCAATGACATCATATTCCTTTTCCTGCATTAGTAGTTTCAATTCTCCTTGTTTGTTGCCCATGCTTTGTGCATTTGTATAAAAACATTTTAGTTTGTGATTGGTTTCTCTTCCTCCCATATTTTTATTATTTAAATTGTTTTGTCTTTGTTCTTCCTTTCCACTTCCAGTAGCAGAGATCTCAATAGTATTTGTCAGCTGTATGGCTTTTTCTGGCCTTTTGCTTCCCTTCCCACATTGTTCTAGTTTAAAGCTCTTCTGATGAGTGTAGCAAGGCGACTTCCAAATACATGTTTTCCAGTCTTCGTAAGGTGCACCCCATCTCTAGCAAGTAGTCCATCGTATAGGTAATTCATTCCGTGATCCAGAAATCCAAATCCTTGTTGACGGCACCATCGACGTAGCCAGTTGTTCACCTGTAGAATCTTATTCCACCTCATTGTTCCATGGCCATCCACTGGGAGGATGGATGAGAAGACCACCTGCGCTCCCAATTCTTTCACTTTCTTGCCTAAGTCTTCAAAGTCACTGCAGATGGTTTCCAGGTCCTTTCTTGCGGTGTCATTTGTCCCCACATGTATTAGCAGGAATGGGTAGTGATCTGTAGGTCTGAAGAGTCTTGATATCCTGTCAGACACATCTTTAATTTTTGCTCCTGGAAGACAGCACATTTCTCTTGAGGTTATGTCTGGTCTGCAGATAGCGGCCTCTGTTCCTCTTAACAGGGAATCCCCCATGACCACCACTCTCCGTTTTTTCTTCACAACATTCTTCTTTCTCCATCCAGGAGGATTCTGAGGGCTTACAAGGTTATTCATTGCTGGCAAAGTCTTATTTTGCTGTATTTCTTCATGGTTCTCCTGCGTGAGAGCCTGGTACTGGTTCCTGAGCAGTATGGGTGCTGACTGCCTCTCGATCCTCCTGCTTCTGTGGGTCACATGCTTCCATTCCTCTGTTTCGTCAGGTGCAGTTCGAATTTCTTCTCTTTCTGAATCATGAAGAGATAATTCTGCTCTGTCTAAGAACTCTTCACCTTCCTTAATGATTTTCAAGGTAGTTAACCTCTCTTCTAGATTTCGCAACTTTTCCTCCAACAGGGACACAAGCTTGCATTTCTGGCATGTGAAGTTTGGCTTTTCCACTGGCAAGTCTGTGAACATGTAGCAGGATATGCAGCTCACCAAATGGCTCCTGGACTCTTCCATGTTCTTATTGTTAATGTTCTGAAAACAGTGAAAAAAGCTTAAAAAAAAAGCTTCAAAATGCGCGCGCCGGTAGGCGCGCGGTTTACCGATGTCCTCTTTTCAGCTCCAACAGCCAAAATCCAGTGTTCTTTGAGCTCGCGGAGACTCTTCACTTACCCCAAAATGCAGTGGGAATATGCAAATTATCTCCTCAGGACTCCTCTCCTGGTTTACCGATGTCCTCTTTTCAGCTCCAACAGCCAAAATCCAGTGTTCTTTGAGCTCGCGGAGACTCTTCACTTACCCCAAAATGCAGTGGGAATATGCAAATTATCTCCTCAGGACTCCTCTCCTGGTTTACCGATGTCCTCTTTTCAGCTCCAACAGCCAAAATCCAGTGTTCTTTGAGCTCGCGGAGACTCTTCACTTACCCCAAAATGCAGTGGGAATATGCAAATTATCTCCTCAGGACTCCTCTCCTGGTTTACCGATGTCCTCTTTTCAGCTCCAACAGCCAAAATCCAGTGTTCTTTGAGCTCGCGGAGACTCTTCACTTACCCCAAAATGCAGTGGGAATATGCAAATTATCTCCTCAGGACTCCTCTCCTGGTTTACCGATGTCCTCTTTTCAGCTCCAACAGCCAAAATCCAGTGTTCTTTGAGCTCGCGGAGACTCTTCACTTACCCCAAAATGCAGTGGGAATATGCAAATTATCTCCTCAGGACTCCTCTCCTGGTTTACCGATGTCCTCTTTTCAGCTCCAACGGCCAAAATCCAGTGTTCTTTGAGCTCGCGGAGACTCTTCACTTACCCCAAAATGCAGTGGGAATATGCAAATTATCTCCTCAGGACTCCTCTCCTGGTTTACCGATGTCCTCTTTTCAGCTCCAACGGCCAAAATCCAGTGTTCTTTGAGCTCGCGGAGACTCTTCACTTACCCCAAAATGCAGTGGGAATATGCAAATTATCTCCTCAGGACTCCTCTCCTGGTTTACCGATGTCCTCTTTTCAGCTCCAACAGCCAAAATCCAGTGTTCTTTGAGCTCGCGGAGACTCTTCACTTACCCCAAAATGCAGTGGGAATATGCAAATTATCTCCTCAGGACTCCTCTCCTGGTTTACCGATGTCCTCTTTTCAGCTCCAACAGCCAAAATCCAGTGTTCTTTGAGCTCGCGGAGACTCTTCACTTACCCCAAAATGCAGTGGGAATATGCAAATTATCTCCTCAGGACTCCTCTCCTGGTTTACCGATGTCCTCTTTTCAGCTCCAACAGCCAAAATCCAGTGTTCTTTGAGCTCGCGGAGACTCTTCACTTACCCCAAAATGCAGTGGGAATATGCAAATTATCTCCTCAGGACTCCTCTCCTGGTTTACCGATGTCCTCTTTTCAGCTCCAACAGCCAAAATCCAGTGTTCTTTGAGCTCGCGGAGACTCTTCACTTACCCCAAAATGCAGTGGGAATATGCAAATTATCTCCTCAGGACTCCTCTCCTGGTTTACCGATGTCCTCTTTTCAGCTCCAACAGCCAAAATCCAGTGTTCTTTGAGCTCACGGAGACTCTTCACTTACCCCAAAATGCAGTGGGAATATGCAAATTATCTCCTCAGGACTCCTCTCCTGGTTTACCGATGTCCTCTTTTCAGCTCCAACAGCCAAAATCCAGTGTTCTTTGAGCTCGCGGAGACTCTTCACTTACCCCAAAATGCAGTGGGAATATGCAAATTATCTCCTCAGGACTCCTCTCCTGGTTTACCGATGTCCTCTTTTCAGCTCCAACAGCCAAAATCCAGTGTTCTTTGAGCTCGCGGAGACTCTTCACTTACCCCAAAATGCAGTGGGAATATGCAAATTATCTCCTCAGGACTCCTCTCCTGGTTTACCGATGTCCTCTTTTCAGCTCCAACAGCCAAAATCCAGTGTTCTTTGAGCTCGCGGAGACTCTTCACTTACCCCAAAATGCAGTGGGAATATGCAAATTATCTCCTCAGGACTCCTCTCCTGGTTTACCGATGTCCTCTTTTCAGCTCCAACAGCCAAAATCCAGTGTTCTTTGAGCTCGCGGAGACTCTTCACTTACCCCAAAATGCAGTGGGAATATGCAAATTATCTCCTCAGGACTCCTCTCCTGGTTTACCGATGTCCTCTTTTCAGCTCCAACAGCCAAAATCCAGTGTTCTTTGAGCTCCCGGAGACTCTTCACTTACCCCAAAATGCAGTGGGAATATGCAAATTATCTCCTCAGGACTCCTCTCCTGGTTTACCGATGTCCTCTTTTCAGCTCCAACAGCCAAAATCCAGTGTTCTTTGAGCTCGCGGAGACTCTTCACTTACCCCAAAATGCAGTGGGAATATGCAAATGATCTCCTCAGGACTCCTCTCCTGGTTTACCGATGTCCTCTTTTCAGCTCCAACAGCCAAAATCCAGTGTTCTTTGAGCTCGCGGAGACTCTTCACTTACCCCAAAATGCAGTGGGAATATGCAAATTATCTCCTCAGGACTCCTCTCCTGGTTTACCGATGTCCTCTTTTCAGCTCCAACAGCCAAAATCCAGTGTTCTTTGAGCTCGCGGAGACTCTTCACTTACCCCAAAATGCAGTGGGAATATGCAAATTATCTCCTCAGGACTCCTCTCCTGGTTTACCGATGTCCTCTTTTCAGCTCCAACAGCCAAAATCCAGTGTTCTTTGAGCTCGCGGAGACTCTTCACTTACCCCAAAATGCAGTGGAAATATGCAAATTATCTCCTCAGGACTCCTCCACTTCAAAGTAGTCCAATGCTTTGCCCTTAGCCATTCTTGGATGTTTTTAGCTGTGTGTTTTGAGCCATTCGCCCTCTGGAGGATCCATGAACTGTGGCTGAAACCAAGCTTTCTGAAAATGGACAGCCCATTTCACACTTGAGATTTCATTGTACCCTGCACAGATTCAAGATACCCTGTGTCAGATGCAGTAGAGCAGCCCCATAACATAACTGAGCCTCTTCCATGTTTCACAATAGGTACAATGTTCTTTTCTTAGTATGTTTCAGTTTTGCTTGAACATAGAGCTGATGTGACATGTGAACAAGTTCCAGTTTTGTCTCATCTGTCCAAAGGACATTCCCAGAGACTTTGTGCCTTGTCAATATACATTTTAGAACATTCCAATCTCGTTTTTTCATGATTTTCTTTCAACAGTTATTTCCTTCTCGATCGTTTTCCATGAAGTCCACTTTGGCCCAGATAGCGACAGATGGTGTAATCTGACATTGATGTACCTTGACCTTGGAGTTCACCTCTAATCTCTTTTGAAGTTGTTCTTGGCTGTTTGGTTACCATAGTATTTATTTTATTATCCGTCTCTTCAATTTGTCATCAATTTTCCTCTTCCAGGGAGGTTGGCTACAGTCTCATAGACCTTAAACTTCTGAATAATATTTGAAATTGTAGAAACAGGAACATCAAGCAATTTGGAGATGGTTGTATAGTCTTTACCTTTAACATTTTTGCCTATAATTTTCTTTCTAAGCTCCTAAGACAACTCTCAGATTTCTTTGGTCCATGTTCATGCAGGGATGCAGACATACTCACCGCCACGGCCGCACAGTGAGCTCCCTGTCTCCTGCTTCCTGGCTGTGAAAATGCCCCCAGCCAAAAGCTGGGAGGCATCTTTTTGAAAAGGCACCCTCCCCAGTAGGGAGGTGCCTGGGCAACCCCTGTAGTTTCCCTACATCATGTGTGTGCAAGTGTATGTTGCCAGGTTCCTCGTTCTATCTAGTTAAGTTAATTCATTTTCCCGATCCTGTTCCTATATTCCCATATAGTGTGTACATTGTGAACTCTGCAGCCACATGAGCGGACCCTCAACCTAAAGCTGCATTGGCGGTACCTGAACCCTGGAGCTGCACCTGTCTGAACAGGCTCCGAATCGAGCCTTGTCTGTGACTCCAAATCCAGTCCGTGCCAGCATACCTGCCTTTTTAAGTTAGCAGCTGCAGTACCGGGGACTGCTTAGGAGTAGTAACTGGTGGCTACCTGCAGCTCAAACCTGACTCCACCATTAGGAGCTCCAGTGAAAACCAGATAGCCACTTAGTTACATCCCTCCTAGGCAAGTCTGGCCCCGTGGCACAGTGGGTCCACGAACGCACGTGGGCCACCTGCAAGCGTGACACATGTTATGCTAATTACAGCATAACCATAGTTTAACAAGTCCCTTTGGTCAAATTATTTTCAACCTTTTCTAGTGGTACCATGATTTTTGTCCAGGCCACCATTTTCATTAGTTTGTTTTTGTTTTTTTTATTCTGTTGAACCACAATTCAAAAACAATTTCTGATTTTCATTAGTTTATATTCAGCAAATGTAAATATAAAATTACTTTTGCCAGTTTCAAGTTATTTCAATAACAATTGTGGGTTTTTCTTTAACAGAAGGATACCAATAATTTTGTCCATGTCAGCATATACAGTCATGGCCAAAAGTTTTGAGAATGACACCAAAATTATATTTTCACATGATCTGCTGGCCTCTGGTTTTTATTAGTGTTTGTCTGATGTTTATATCACATACAGAAATATAATTGCAATTATATTATGAGTACCAATAGGTTATATTGACAGTTAGAATGAGTTAATGCAGCAAGTCAATATTTGCAGTGTTGCCCCTTCTTCTTCAAGACCTCTGTAATTCTCCCTGGCATGCTCTCAATCAACTTTTGGACCAAATCCTGACTGATAGCAGTCCATTCTTGCATAATCAATGCTTGCATTTTGCCAGAATTTGTTGGTTTTTGTTTGTCCACCCGTCTCTTGATGATTGACCACAAGTCCTCAATGGGATTAAGATCTGGGGAGTTTCCAGGCCATGGACCCCAAATCTCTATGTTTTGTTCCATGAGCCATTTTGTTATCACCTTTGCTTTATGGCAAGGTGCTCCATCATGCTGGAAAAGGCATTGTTGGGCGCCAAACTGCTCTTGGACGGTTGGGAGAAGTTGCTCTTGGAGGACATTCTGGTACCATTCTTTATTCATGGCTGTGTTTTTAGGCAAGACTGTGAGTGAGCCGATTCCCTTGGCTGAGAAGCAACCCCACACATGAATGGTTTCAGGATGCTTTACAGTTGGCATGAGACAAGACTGGTGGTAGCGCTCACCTCTTCTTCTCCGAATAAGCTGTTTTCCAGATGTCCCAAACAATCGAAAAGGGGATTCATCAGAGAAAATGACTTTGCCCCAGTCCTCAGCAGTCCACTCCCTGTACCTTTTGCAGAATATCAGTCGGTCCCTGATGTTTTTTCTGGAGAGAAGTGGCTTCTTTGCTACCCTCCTTGAAACCAGCCCTTGCTCAAAGAGTCTCCGCCTCACAGTGCGTGCAGAAGCACTCACACCTGCCTGCTGCCATTCCTGAGCAAGCTCGGCACTGCTGGTAGTCCGATCCCGCAGCTGAAACAGTTTTAAGATACGGTCCTGGCTCTTGATAGTCTTTCTTGGGCGCCCTGGAGCCTTTTTGACAACAATGGAAGCTCTCTCCTTGAAGTTCTTGATGATGCGACAGATTGTTGACTGAGGTGCAATCTTTGTAGCTGCGATACTCTTCCCTGTTAGGCCATTTTTGTGCAGTGCAATGATGGCTGCACGTGTTTCTTTAGAGATAACCATGGTTAACTGAAGAGAAACAATGATACCAAGAACCAGCCTCCTTTTAAAGTGTCCAGTGATGTCATTCTTACTTAATCATGACTGATTGATCGCCAGCCCTGTCCTCATCAACACCCACACCTGTGTTAATGGATCAATCACTAAAACGATTTTAGCTGCTCCTTTTAAGGCAGGACTGCAATAATGTTGAAATGTGTTTTGGGGGTTAAAGTTCATTTTCTGGGCAAATATTGACTTTGCAAGTACAGTAATTGCTGTTAAGCTGATCACTCTTTGACATTCAGGAGTATATGCAAATTTCCATTACAAAAAATGAAGCAGTAAACTTTGGAAAAATTACTATTTGTCTCATTCTCAATACTTTTGGCCATGACTGTACAGCGAGTGAAATAAGTATTGAACATGTCACCAATTTTCTAAGTAAATATATTTTTAAAAGTGCTATTGACATGAAATTCTCACCAGATGTCGATACCAACCTATCCAGTCCACACACGCAAAGAAATCAAATCATAGATGTCCATAAATTAAGTTATGTGAAATAAAGAGAAATGACACAGGTAAAAAAGTATTGAACACATGAAGAATGAGAGGTGCAAAAACCCATGGAAAGTCATGACACCAACTGAAATGTATCAGTAATTAGAAAGCAATCCTGCCACTTAGTGAAAAATAATATCAGCTAGTTCAACTGATGGCCTATAAAAAGGGGTTCATTGCCAAGGTGCCACACAAGAAACATTTCATGATGGGTAAAACCAGTGAGCTGTCTCAAGACCTTTGCAACCATATCGTTGCAAAACATACTGATGGCATTGGTTACAGAAGAATTACAAAACTACATGTTCAAGTGCATTTAATATTTGCTCAACAACATTTCCACAAGACTGTGAAATACCGGGAGAATATAGTCTAGTCAAATGAGACCAAAATTGAACTTTTTGGATAACATAACACACATACTGTTTGGAGGCCAAAAGGCACTGCACATCACCCCAAAAACACCATGCCAACAGTAAAGTTTGGAGCTGAGAACATCATGGTGTAGGGCTGTTTTTCAGCATATGGCACTGGCAAACGTCATGTGATTGAAGGAAGGATGAATAAGTAAATGTACAGAGACATTCGAGGTAAAAATCTGCTGCCATCTACCAGGATAATGAGGAGGAAATGTCACGGGTTTGTCAGATGTAACAGACAGCCGCTCTGCATCTGGCTGCAGAAGGTCACTGCATTTGGCATTGCAGACGCCTTCTTAATCCTTCTGACTTTTGGACCCAGAGGCAACCTCCCTCCTCTCTGATTGACACACTCTGGCCTGGGTGTTTATAAACTCGCAGTCTTCTTCAGGGAGTTGCCGGTGATATTCTCATTTTTCCCTTGTGAAGGCTTGGAGCTATAGCAGTCGGCTAGCTTCTTCTCTGGTGCCCTTGGAGGACATTTGGTGTTATCTCTCTGGTGTCTGCTCAAGCTAAGTTTCTCCCCCTTTGTTTGTCTCCCTTGTTGTCTTTAGTTTATAGTGGGGACTGACCAGTGCTCACCTCCTCCCTATCTAGGGCCTAGATCTAGGGATATACAGGGCTTAGGTTTCCTGCTCGGTGATTGGTGTGGAACCAATATAGGGATGGTAGTGTAGGCAGGGTGTTATTAGATTTGCCTAGGGGTCTCCACTCCCCCTTTCCATAGAGTCTGGGCTTCCTTCCCCTCATCCCTTCGTGTTGCACTTAGTCTTTACCATACTGTGCATGACAGGAAATTAGGGTGGACATTTTAGCAAAGTAATGATCCCAAACAAACAGCCAATGAAACTCTCAACTGTTTTCAGAGAAAGAATATAAATCTGCCTGACTGGCCCAAACAATCATCTGACCTGAATCCAATAGAAAATGTATGGAAGAAGCTAATGCTCAGAGTTCATAATAGGAGACAACTGAATATTCAGGATTTGAAGAGAGTTTGTGTGGAAGAATGGGCCAAATTCACAACTGAGCAATATATGCGACTAGTTTCTCCATAGAGGAGGAGTGAAGAACAGCACCTCGCAGCCCCATCTGATGTCACTAATACGTCGAGGGGTCACACGGTACGGTCTCCCCATTTTCACCAATGTGACGTACTGCACCCCCTGGGGATACATAAGGTCAGCTTGGCACAGCTTTACACAGACACCCCCTGTCCATATGGGCACAGGGAGGCATAGGGAGTGAGCGAGGGTGGCCCACGTACCCGCTGGCATGGCACAACACTCACTCACAACTCTGACAAGATTTCGCTAGCAATAGTGAACCAGAGTCTTGCCAGCCCAGTAGGACTGCCACCAATTCCTCGTTAGATATAAGTCCAGTCCGTTGACGGAAATATATTGGGCCAGAAACCAGCCCCAGTAGCATGTGATGTTACACCTAGAACACAGACGCGTGGTTTTTTGGTTTGAGATAAAAGAGAAACTTAAAGTTAAATTTGATATTTAATCGCCTTAAGGGCACACTAGACAAAACACTATATACACAATGGATCTACATATACAATGGTCAGATATGCAAATACAGGTGGTAATACAAAAAGTATAAGCAAATGAAGCATAAGTCAGTTACCGGCTTGATGTTAGGCCTTACAGCCGGACCACATGGGAGCTGTGGGGTGCCAGCTGTTTCCGGTTTCTTCCAACACAATGCAAGTTGTGACCCCCACTTAGAAGTGAACAAAAGGCCACACGGCCTCATACAAGCACTTAACCCCTTGAGGGGTCTAGTTTCCAAAATGGGGTCACATATGGGTGCTTTTCACTGTTTAGTCACAGCATGGGCCAAAAGCAACATGGCATCCACTCTTGATTCCAGCTAATTATGGGTTAAAAAAGTAGTTAAAAAAAACAGTAGTTTTCCCCCCACATATGGGGTATCAGCGTACTCAGGAAAATTTGCACAATAAATTTTGGGTTCCATTTTCTCCTGTTACCTGCATTAACTTTTTTTCTTTAATTCATTTTTTTTAAATACTGCGCCGGAGCTTATTGTACATGTATTTTATAAATAAATAATTGAAAAAAATGGAGTGAGGTCCCCCTTAATTATCCTAACCAGCTGAGGTAAAGCCAACAGCTGGGGGCTGGAGTTATTATTCTGGGAATGGGCCAATATTCATGAAGCTTCTCAGGCTATTAACCTCAGCTCACAGCTCTCTGCATAGCCTTTACTGGTTAGTGAAGGAGGAACCCCCTAATAAAATGAAGTGGTCCCCACTTATATTACTGACTAGCAAAAGCTAAACAGACAGCTGCAGGCTGATATTAATAGGCTGTGAAGGGGCCATGGATATTGGCTCCCTCCCAGACTAAAAACACCAGGCCTCAGCCGCCCCAGAAATGGTACATCCATTAGATGCACCAAATCTGGCGCTTAGCCTCAGCTCTTTCCATGGAGCGGTGTTAAGTGGGGTAATAGTTTTGAGGTTGATGTCAGCTGATTAGTAATGGAGAGGCAACTATAAGACACCCCCATTACTAACCCCGTTGTGAAAATTAAATGAAGACACACACATGAAAAAGTCCTTTAAATGAACAAAACACACAAAAATCCTTTATTTCAAATAAACACTCCCCACCATCTTTTACCCATTTATTACTGTAAAATTAAAAATAATAAAACACCATATTCCTTACCTGTCCGACAATAATCCATATGTCCCACAACGTGGTCCAACTCTGCTATATCTGGATTTCATGGCTGAGCGGTGGCATGATGCAACTGCTCAGCCGTGAATCCAGCAAACACTGACATGAGCTTGAGAACTCAGCGATGATGTCAAAAGGTGATCAGTGTTCATGAACTTTAGTGAACTCTGTTTACCTCACTGACGTCAGCGCTCGCTGCGTGAGGTGACCAGAGTTCATTGGCTATGACTTCCGAGCACCTTTTGACGTCGCTGCTCGGCACTGAAGCTGAGTTCTCAGGCTCAGCTCAGTATCTCCTGGATTCACAGCTGAGTGGTCGCATCATGCCACCGCTCAGCCATGAAATTCTCCACATGTAGCAGAGTTGGACCACTTTGTGAGACATATGGATTATCATCGGACGGGTAAGGAATATGGTGTTTTATTATTTTTAATTTTACAGTAATAAATGATTATACGTGAAAGAGGGTGGGGAGTGTTTCTTTCAAATAAAGGAGTCTATGTTTTTATTTCAATTAAAGGACTTTTACTCTGTGTGTGTTTTATTACATTTGACTATGGGGGCTTCATGTCAGCTGACATTACAAAGCTGACATCAACCCCACAAATATTACCCCACTTACCACTGCACCAGGGCAAGTGGGAAGAGCTGTGCAAAGCACCAGAATTGGCGCATCTAATAGATGCACCTTTTCTGGGCAGGGGATGGCCCAGGCTGCTATTTTTAGACTGGGGAGGGCCAATATCCATGGCCCCTTCCCAGTCTGAGAATACCAGCCCCCTGATGTAAAAAATGGCGTGGGGCCCTTCTATTTTTGGTAACCAGCCAATATAAAGCTGACAGCTGCAGCGTTTCTTGCACTGGTTAGCACAAATAGAGCGGACCGCACGTCATTTTTTTTTTTTTTTTACACTGTATGCCCCGGCCAATCACAGCTATGCCAATACTTGACATAGCTGTGATTGAGCTGAAAGTGCCTACACCGGCAAAGCTTTTTGATTGGCTGTGCTGAAGCCTTCAACAAACTTTGTTCGGGCTTCCGAACCCGAACAGTAGCATGGACTTCTTGGAGAAGTCCGTGTCGGGGTCCGTGCATGGACACTAGGTGTTTGCTGTGTACCCAAAACTTTACCGTTCGGGTTTGCCCATTCCTACTTTTAACCCTTCTAACTTCCTAACAAAAAAAAATTATGTTTCAAAAATGATGCAAATGTAAAGTAACCATATGGTAAATGTTACTAATTAACTATTTTGTGTGATATAACTCTTGTTTAAGGGCATAACAATTAATAGTTTGAAAATTGTGAAATATTCAAAAGTTTTGCCAAATTTCCGATATTTTCATAAATACAGTGGCATGTAAAAGTTTGGGCACCCTTGGTCAAAATTACTGTTATTGTGAACAGTAAGCAAGTTGAAGATGAAATGAACTCTAAAAGTGCTAAAATTAAAGATGACACATTTACTTTGTATTTTAGGCAAAAAAAAATAAAAATAAAAATATTTATATATATATAAAGTCATTTTTTACATTTTAAAAATGACAAAAAGTAAAATGGGCCAATGCAAAAGTTTGGTTCCCTGCATGGTTAGTATTTAGTAGCACCTTCTTTTGCAAGTATCACAGCTTGTAAACGCTTTTTGTAGCCAGCCAAGAGTCTTTCAATTCTGTTTGAGGGATTTTCATCCATTCGTTGTTGGAAAATTCTTCCAGTTCTGTGATATTCCTGGGTCGTCTTGCATGCACTGCTATTTTGAGGTCTAGCCACAGATTTTCAATGATATTCAGATCAGGGGACTGTGAGGGCCATTGCAAAACTTTAGGCTTGCGCCTTTTGAGGTGGCCTATTGTGGATTTTGACATGTGTTTAGGATGATCATTATCCATTTGTAGAAGCCATTCTCTTTTCAGCTGCAGCTTTTTTTTACAGATGGTGTTGTTAGCATCAAGAATTTGTTGAAATTTTATTGAATCTATTCCTCCCTCGATCCATGAAATGTTCCCTGTGCCATTGGCTGCAACACAACCCCTCAAAGCATGATTTAGCCACCCCCATGCTTAATGGTTTGCGAGATGTTCTTTTCCTGACATTCTGTGTCCTTTCTTCTCCACACACACTTTTGATCATTGTGGCCAAAGAGTTCTGTTTTAACCCCATCGGTCCACAGGACTTGTATTCAAAATGCATCAGGCTTGGTTAGATGCTCTTTTGCATACATTGCTGAATTTTATGGTGAGGATGCAGGAGAGTTTTTTTCTGATGACTTTTCAATGAAGGCCATATTTGTGCAGGTGTCTCTGAACAGTAGAACAATGTGACACAACTCCAGAGTCTGCTAAATCTTTCTGAAGGTCTTTTGCAGTCAAGCAAGCGTTCTGATTTGCCTCTCTAGCAATCCTATGAGCAGCTCTCACTGAAATTTTGCTTGGTCTTCCATACCTTATCTTGACCTCCACTGTTTCTGTTAACTGCCATTTCTTAATTACATTTCGAACTGAGTAAAGAGAAACTTTAAAACACTTTGCTATCTTCTTATAGCCTTCGCCTCCTTTGTGAGCCTCCACCATTTTCATTTTCAGAGTGCTAGGCAGCTACTTGGCTGCAGTTTTTGGCACAAGGATAGAGGAGGCTGTGTTTTTATATAGCTGGGAAATTTGCATCACCTGGCCTTTCCTAATGATGATAGTCAACAAGCCATAACCCTAACTGGCTAATTAAGGTCTGAAACCTTAGTCAAGGTTATCTGAGCATACAAACCTGTAAAGGTGCCCAAACTTTTGCATCGGCCCATTCTCCTTTTAGTAATTTTTAAAATGTAAAAAATAACTATGTGTATATATATATACACACACTGCTCAAAAAAATAAAGGGAACACTTAAACAACAGAATATACAGTAACTCCAAGTAAATCAAACTTCTGTGAAATCAAACTGTCCACTTAGGAAGCAACACTGATTGACAATCAATATCACACGCTGTTGTGCAAATGGAATAGACAATAGATGGAAATTATTGGCAATTATCAAGACACCCTCAATAAAGGAGTGGTTCTGCAGGTAGGGACCACAGACCACATCTCAGTACCAATGCTTTCTGACTGATGTTTTGGTCACTTTTGAATGTTGGTTGTGCTTTCACACTCATGGTAGCATGAGACAGACTCTACAATCCACAGAAGTTGCTCAGGTAGTGCAGCTCATGCAGGATGGCAAATCAATGCGAGCTGTGGTAAGAAGGTTTGCTGTGTCTGTTAGCGTAGTGGCCAGAGGCTGGAGGCGCTACCAGGAGACAGGCCAGTACACCAGGAGATGTGGAGGGGGCCGTAGGACGGCAACAACCCAGCAGCAGGACCGCTACCTCCACCTTTGTGCAAGGAGGAACAGGAGGAGCACTGCCAGAGCCCTGTAAAATGACCTCCAGCAGGCCACAAATGTGCATGTGTCTGCACAAACGGTTAGAAACCGACTCCATGAGGGTGGTATGAGGGTCCGACGTCCACAGATGGGGGTTGTGCTCACAGCCCAACACCGTGCAGGACGCTTGGCATTTACCACAGAACACCAGGATTGGCAAAGTCGCCACTGGCGTCCTGTGCTCTTCACAGATGAAAGCAGGTTCACACTGAGCACATGTGACAGACGTGACAGAGTCTGTAGACACCGTGGAGAGCGATCTGCTGCCTGCAACATCCTTCAGCATGACCGGTTTGGCAGTGGGTCAGTAATGGTGTGGGGTGGCATTTCTTTGGAGGGTCGCACAGGCCTCCATGTGCTCGCCAGAGTTAGCCTGAATGCCATTAGGTACCGAGATGAGATCCTCAGACCCCTTGTGAGACCATATGCTGGTGCGGTTGGCCCTGGGTTCCTCCTAATGCAGGACAATGCCAGACCTCATGTGGCTGGAGTGTGTCAGCAGTTCCTGCAAGATGAAGGCATTGAAGCTATGAACTGGCCCGCCTGTTCCCCAGACCTGGATCCGATTGAGCACATCTGGGACATCATGTCTCACTCCATCCACCAACGTCACGTTGCACCACAAACTGTCCAGGAGTTGGCGGATGCTTTAGTCCAGGTCTGGGAGGAAATCCCAGAGGAGACCATCCGCAACCTCATCAGGAGCATGCCCAGGCATTGTAGGGAGGTCATACGGGCACGTGGAGGCCACACACAATACTGAGCCTCATTTGGACTTGTTTTAAGGACATTACATCAAAGTTGGATCAGCCTGTTGTGTGCTTTTCCACTTTAATTTTGGGGGTGACTCCAAATCCAGGCCTCCATTGGTTAATAAATTTGATTTCCATTGATGATTTTTGTGTGATTTTGTTGTCAGCACATTCAACTTTGTACAGAACAAAGTATTCAATGAGAATATTTTATTCATTCAGATCTAGGATGTGTTATTTGAGTGTTCCCTTTATTTTTTTGAGCAGTGTCTATATACACACATATACAGTACAGACCAAAAGTTTGGACACACCATCTCATTTAAAGATTTTTCTGTATTTTCTTGACTATGACAATTGTACATTCACACTGAAGGCATCAAAACTATGAATTAACACATGTGGAATTATATACTTAACAAAAAAGTGTGAAACAACTGAAAATATGTCTTATATTCTAGGTTCTTCAAAGTAGCCACCTTTTGCTTTGATGACTGCTTTGCACACTCTTGGCATTCTCTTGATGAGCTTCAAGAGATAGTCACCGGAAATGGTCTTCCAACAATCTTGAAGGAGTTCCCAGAGATGCTTAGCACTTGTTGGCCCTTTTGCCTTTACTCTGCGGTCCAGCTCACCCCAAACCATCTCGATTGAGTTCAGGTCTGATGACTGTGGAGGCCAGGTCATCTGGCGTAGCACCCCATCACTCTCCTTCTTGGTCAAATAGCCCTTACACAGCCTGGAGGTGTGTTTGGGGTCATTGTCCTGTTGAAAAATAAATGATGGTCCAACTAAACGCAAACCAGATGGAATAGCATGCCGCTGCAAGATGATATGGTAGCCATGCTGGTTCAGTACGCATTCAATTTTGAATAAATCCCCAACAGTGTCACCAGCAAAGCACCCCCACACCATCACACCTCCTCCTCCATGCTTCACGGTGGGAACCAGGCATGTAGAGTCCATCCGTTCACTTTTTCTGCATCGCACAAAGACACGGTGGTTGGAACCAAAGATCTCAAATTTGGACTCATCAGACCAAAGCACAGATTTCCACTGGTCTAATGTCCATTCCTTGTGTTCTTTAGCCCAAACAAGTCTCTTCTGCTTGTTGCCTGTCCTTAGCAGTGGTTTCCTAGCAGCTATTTTACCATGAAGGCCTGCTGCACAAAGTCTCCTCTTAACAGTTGTTGAAGAGATGTGTCTGCTGCTAGAACTCTGTGTGGCATTGACCTGGTCTATAATCTGAGCTGCTGCTAACCTGCGATTTCTGAGGCTGGTGACTCGGATAAACTTATCCTCAGAAGCAGAGGTGACTCTTGGTCTTCCTTTCCTGGGGCGGTCCTCATGTGAGCCAGTTTCTTTGTAGAGCTTGATGGTTTTTGCAACTGCACTTGGGGACACTATCAAAGTTTTCCCAATTTTTCGCACTGACTAACCTTCATTTCTTAAAATAATGATGGCCACTCGTTTTTCTTTACTTAGCTGCTTTTTTCTTGCCATAATGCAAATTCTAACAGTCTATTCAGTAGGACTATCAGCTGTGTATCCACCTGACTTCTGCACAACACAACTGATGGACCCAACCCCATTCATAAGGCAAGAAATCCCACTTATTAAACCTGACAGGGCACACCTGTGAAGTGAAAACCATTTCCGGTGACTACCTCTTGAAGCTCATCAAGAGAATGCCAAGAGTGTGCAAAGCAGTCATCAAAGCAAAAGGTGGCTACTTTGAAGAACCTAGAATATAAGATATATTTTCAGTTGTTAGACACTTTTTTGTTAAGTATATAATTCCACATGTGTTAATTCATAGTTTTGATGCCTTCAGTGTGAATGTACAATTTTCATAGTCATGAAAATACAGAAAAATCTTTAAATGAGAAGGCGTGTCCAAACTTTTGGTCTGTACTGTATATATATATATATATATATATATATATATATATATATATATATATATATATATATATAATATAATCGGCTAAGCATGTCTCTGTCTGAAGCCTTTAGACATGCGCAGTCTGGCTCCAGACAGAAGACCGCATCCAGCCGTTACAAGTAAGAGGAGTGTATGGCGCCGGAGATCGCGGTATGTGTAGACACTGAACGCATACCGCGATCTCCGGCGCCATACTTACATACTTACTTGACCGGGAGGAGTGTTGCCGTGGCGCCTCTCTCTTTGCCGGAGACCGGGGCAGGAGTGAGGCGTCGGATCGGCGCATGTGCATAGCGCTATCCGGTGCCATTTTACTGAAGACACATTTGAGGTGTGTCTTCAGCAAAATGGCGCCAGACAGCGCGGTGCTCCGGCACTGCACTCCTCCCCCGGCCTCCGGCAGAACAGGACACAGAAGCGCTGAAGCACAGAGAAGAAAGGTGAGTATAACTGTTTCTTTTTTTGAATGTGTGTACAGCGTGAAAGGGATGAGGGGGCCACACATACCAGGATTATGGGGTGAGGAGACCATGCATACCAGGATTGAGGGGTGAGGGGGCCACACATACCAGGATTGTGGGGTGAGGGGACCATGCATACCAGGGTTAGGGGGTGAGGGGACCACACATACCAGGATTGTGGGGTGAGGGGACCATGCATACCAGGATTGGGGGGTGATGGGACCATGCATAACAAGATTGTGGGGTGAGGGGATCATGCATACCAGGACTGGGGGGTGAGGGGACCATGCATACCAGGATTGGGGGATGAGGGGTACCACACATACCATTATTGGGGGATGAGCGGACCATGCATACCAGGATTGGGGGGTGAGGGGTGCCATGCATACCAGAATAGGGATGAGGGGTACCATGCATACCAGAATAGGGATGAGGGGTACCATGCATACCAGGATTGGGGGTGAGGGGTGCCATGCATACCAGGATTGGGGATGAGTGGTGCCATGCATACCAGGATAGGGATGAGTGCCATGCATACCAGAATAAGGATGAGGGGTACCATACATACCAGGATAGGAATGCGGGGTACCATGCATACCAGAATGAGGGATGGGGTGCCATGCATACCAGGATGAGGGATTGGGTGCCATGCATTCCAGGCTGAGAGGTACCATACATACTAGAATAGGGATGAGGGGTACCATACATATCAGGATAGGGATGAGGGGTACCATGCATACCAGGATAGGGATGAGGGGTATCTATAATATAATCGGCTAAGTGTGTCTCTGTCTGAAGCCTTGCAGTGTGTCTTCAGCAAAATGACGCCAGACAGTGCGGTGCTCCGGCGCCGTACTCCTCCCCCGGCCTCCGGCAGAACAGGACACAGAAGCGCTGGAGCACAGAGAAGAAAGGTGAGCATAACTGTTTATTTTTTTGTATGTGTGTACAGTGTGAAAGGGATGAGGGGGCCACACATACCAGGATTGTGGGGTGAGGGGACCATGCATACCAGGATTGAGGTGTGAGAGGGCCACACATACCAGGATTGTGGGATGAGGGGACCATGCATACCAGGATTGGGGGGTGAGGGGACCATGCATACCAGGATTGAGGGGTGAGGGGATCATGCATACCAGGATTGAGAGGTGAGGGGATCATGCATACCAGGATTGGGGGGTGAGGGGACCATGCATACCAGGATTGGGGGGTGAGGGGACCATGCATACCAGGATTGGGGGATGAGGGGTACCACACATACCATTATTGGGGGATGTGGGGAGCATGCATACCAGGATTGAGGGGTGAGGGGACCATGCATACCAGGATTGGGGGGTGAGGGGACCATGCATACCAGGATTGGGGGGTGAGGGGATCATGCATACCAGGATTGGGGGGTGAGGGGACCATGCATACCAGGATTGGGGGGTGAGGGGACCATGCATACCAGGATTGGGGGATGAGGGGTACCACACATACCATTATTGGGGGATGTGGGGTCCATGCATACCAAGATTGGGGGGTGAGGGGTGCCATGCATATCAGAATAGGGATGAGGGGTAGCATGCATACCAGAATAGGGATGAGGGGTACCATGCATACCAGGATTGGGGGTGAGGGGTACCATGCATACCAGGATTGGGGGTGAGGGGCCCATGCATACCAGGATAGGGATGCGGAGTGCCATGCATACCAGAATAGGGATGAGGGGTACCATACATACCAGGATAGGAATGTGGGGTACCATGCATACCAGGATGAGGGATGGGGTGCCATGCATACCAGGATGAGGGATTGGGTACCATGCATTCCAGGCTGAGGGGTACCATACATACTAGAATAGGGATGAGGGGCCCATGCATACCAGGATAGGGATAAGGAGTGCCATGCATACCAGGATAGGGGTGAGGGAGCCATGCATACCAGGATTGAGGATGACAGAGCCATGCATACCAGGATTGGGGATGAGGGGTACCATGCATACAAGGATTGGGGATGAGGAAGCCATGCATACCAGGATTGGGGGTGAGGGGTGCCATGCATACCAGGATTAGAGATGAGGGCCCATGCATACCAGGATGGGGGTGAAGGGTGCCATACATACCAGGATTAGGGTTGAGGGAGCCATGCATACCAGGATTGGGGATGAGGGAGCCATGCATACCAAGATTGGGGATGAGGGAGCCATGCATACCAGGATTGAGGATGAGGGGTGCCATGCATATCAGGATTGGGGATGAGGGGTGCCATGTATACCAGGATTGGGGATGAGGGAGCCATGCATACCAAGATTGGGGATGAGGGAGCCATGCATACCAGGATTGAGGATGAGGGGTGCCATGCATATCAGGATTGGGGATGAGGGATGCCATGTATACCAGGATTGGGGATGAGGGAACCATGCATACCAGAATTGGGGATGAGGGAGCCATGCATGCCAGTATTGGTGATGAGGGGTGCCATGCATACAGGGATTGGGGATGAGGGGTGCCATGCATACCAGGATTGGGGATGAGGGGTGCCATGCATACGAGGATTGGGGATGAGGGGTGCCATGCATACGAGGATTGGGGATGAGGGGTGCCATGCATACCAGGATTGGGGATGAGGGGTGCCATGCATACCAGGATAGGGATGAGGAGTGCCATGCATACCAGGATGTGGGTGAGGGGCCCATGCATACCAGGATGAGGGATACCATGCATACCAGGATTGGGGATGAGGGGTGCCATGCATACCGGGATTGGGGATGAGGGGTGCCATGCATACCGGGATGAGGGATGAGGGGTGCCATGCATACCGGGATTGGGGATGAGGGGTGCCATGCATACTGGGATTGGGGATGAGGGGTGCCATGCATACCAGGATAGGGATGAGTGGTGCCATGCATACCAGGATGGGGGTGAGTAGTGCCATGCATACCAGGATGGGGGTGAGGGAGCCATGCATACCAGGATGAGGGATACCATGCAAACAAGGATAGGGATGAGTGGTGCCATGCATACCAGGATGGGGGTGAGTAGTGCCATGCATACCAGGATGGGGGTGAGGGAGCCATGCATACCAGGATGAGGGATACCATGCATACCAGGATCGGGATGAGGAGTGCCACGCATACCAGGATTGGGGGTGAGGGGTGCCATGCATACCAGGATTGGGGATGAGGGGTGCCATGCCTTCCAGGATTGGGGTTGAGGGGTGCCATGCATACTAGGATTGGGGGTGAGGGGTGCCATACATATTAGGATTGTGGGTGAGGGGTGCCATGCATACCAGGATGTGGGTGAGGGGCCCATGCATACCAGGATGAGGGATACCATGCATACCAGGATTGGGGATGAGGGGTGCCATGCATACCGGGATTGGGGATGAGGGGTGCCATGCATACCGGGATGAGGGATGAGGGGTGCCATGCATACCGGGATTGGGGATGAGGGGTGCCATGCATACTGGGATTGGGGATGAGGGGTGCCATGCATACCAGGATAGGGATGAGTGGTGCCATGCATACCAGGATGGGGGTGAGTAGTGCCATGCATACCAGGATGGGGGTGAGGGGCCCATGCATACCAGGATGAGGGATACCATGCATACCAGGATCGGGATGAGGAGTGCCACGCATACCAGGATTGGGGGTGAGGGGTGCCATGCATACCAGGATTGGGGATGAGGGGTGCCATGCCTTCCAGGATTGGGGTTGAGGGGTGCCATGCATACTAGGATTGGGGGTGAGGGGTGCCATACATATTAGGATTGTGGGTGAGGGGTGCCATGCATACCAGGATTGTGGGTGAGGGGTGCCATGCATACTAGGACTGGGGGTGAGGGGTGCCATGCATACCAGGATGGGGATGAGGGGTGCCATGCATACCAGGATAGGATGGTGGGGACAGGAGGGGGGAAGCACAAATACCAGGATGGGGGCAGCACATACCAGCATGAGAGACCATATACCAATAAAAATGCTAGAACGGGTTCAATAGCTAGTATATATATATTATTTTTTGCCTAAAATACAAACAAAATGTGTCATCTTTAACTTTAGCCCTTTCAGAGATCATTTCATCTTCAACTTGCTTAACTGTTGACAATAACAGTAATTTTGACCAAAGTTTGCCCAAACTTTTACATGCCACTGTAAACGCAAGTCGTTATCGAACAAATTTTACCACTACCATGTAGTATAATATGCCATGAAAAACAATCTCAGAATCAGTGCGATCCGTTGAAGCATTCCAGAGTTGTTACCACATAAAGTGACGCTGGTCAGAATTGGAAAATTTGGCCTGGTCATGAAGGTGAAAACAGGCTTGGGAGTGAAGGAGTTAGATGTGCATGTATGATGAAACCTAAAAGTGTCAGGAACGGAGGAAAATGGCCTGTCCTGAATTGTTTAAATGTCACACTTATCCGTTGTCATTGTTCTGCCATTAATTTTTGGTTTACATTCTCAGAATTCCAAAAATCACCTTCAAGTCTTCATTTCTAGCTTTAGTTGTACTTTTAGGAAGTCAACTTTCATGTGAGCCTTTAACTGTCTCTAGTTGCACAATCTATAGCAGCCATACATTTGCTATAATTAGTTGTAGACATTGTCTTTAATGTAAACAATAATATGTATTCAAAAATGGTAAAAGGTGGCAGTAGGCACTACAAAGTTTTCACAAGAACAATGTATTATAGTGAAGAGAAAGAACATTACTGTAGGACTGGGGCTCTTAACAGTTATTGCAGCAAAAAAAGCAAATTTCTTCTTAACAAGAAACTGTAATTCCATATCAACTACTATGAAAGAAATCACTTTCAGAAGGAGAAACCTTGGAACAATGGTCAACTTCTGAGAAGTGGTGAGCCAGTAAAAAGTACTTTAAAGGCACGGCGCTATCCCATCGAACATGACACAAAACATCACAGATGAACATCAGCTGTTATTGTTTATGGCTGCACAATAAGAAAGAGACAAGACAAAAATGAAATTCTTAAGAGAGTATTCACAAGGCAAACAACTTCCAGCAGCATTTTTTGCTTTGAAAAAAAAAATCAATACTTTGAATATGTTTCTAAGCATCCTGCTTTTCTATTTTATAAATCCACAAATATTCACAATTTCATCCAGTGGTAACACTTGTTTTATAGGGAATCTGTCACCACAATCTAGCCACATATTCTGAGAGCAACATAATCTAAAGACAGAGAACCTGTTTCCAATGGCGTGTCACTTACTGGGCCGCCTGCTGTAATTTTGCTAAAAACACTCATTTATCAGAATTAGATTATCCATAGGAGTAGTAAACAATCTGCTATGTGGTCCTCCATATTTATGAGCTCTGTATAACTCCGACCCCACCACTGATTGGCAACTTTCTGCCTATGCATAGTGTGCACAGAAATGTGCCAATCAGTGATGTGTGCGGCGTTATACAGAACTCACTATTTACACAATTGGTAGATCTGCAGCAGATAAAACTGTGATTTTATCAAAACTGTAGTACTGAACCCAGGAGTGACACATTGCTGAAATCATGGTCTCTGCCCATTCATCATGTTGATTTAAATGAGGGAGCATAAACCTGGTGATAGATTGCCTCTAACTGATCCTCCTCATGGTCTTTTTCTTTGTAAAAGCAGAAATAAACTGTAACGAGTAAAATTATATAACTAGTACAGTTAATAAAACTAGTACATTAATAAAAGACCTGTGAAATATTAATTTTACTGCAAAACTATTAGAGACCATGACAAGCCATCGGTCCATACGGTGAAACAAATGGAAACAAAATGAAAACATTTGATTGTACCAGTTTTAACCCAATAGTGATAACATTGCAGTACCTGAAACAAGCACTTCATACATAGAAACCTACCAATTTATCTTAACTAAGGCAGTTTGGCAAGGAAAGTTCATCAACCTCTTTAAGAATGACTTAGCTGAAATTATGTAACTAGAATTAATACTGCCAATTCAGTGCAATCGATTATTAGGCTATTAACTTTTGGCATTGGGGCACATTGTGCCCCAAAACACATGCATTCAACACTATGGCCCCAATTCATCAAAAAGTTATGCCTGAATTCTGGTTTGAAACTGTTACATTTCACAAAAATTTTGTGCCACAGTTTTGCTACTTTTGTTTTTTTCCCTTTTGAAAAGTTGGTGGAGTTTTACAGGAAGGGAGCGTGACTGGGAGCGGCCATCAAAGCAATAAGAATTTACTCCACAAAAGTGGCATAAGTTATGCCAGAAAAGGACTCAGGTCCATGACCATGAGTATATTTATTGTGGTGGTGCATGGCAGCTAACAGATACATCAAATTCTTTAAGAGGAGGATGCCTCATTAAGACTGGCATCAAAAAGGCCAGTCTTGGTGAATTGAGGTCCATGTTTTAAATTACTGTCAATATGTAAATCGTTCCTCTATATGAAGCTCATCTTATTCGAGATGAAACATTGACTTAAACCTCCTTTTTTCACCCGTCTCTTGAAGATAGATTTTAGAGATAAGGGTTGGTTTTTCAACAATCACTCATAAATTACAGCCCTGTTATCATTTAAATGAACTGTGGGTAAAACATATGAACCATCCTTTGACCAATGTAGCAGCCTGTTCACTTGGCAATCAAGATGTCGTATGTACCCAAAATGGTATCAATATAAACACCAAATCACTATGCAAAAAACATGGCCTCACACATCTTCATCAACAGAAAAGTAAAGAAGCTACAAGACGCAGAAAATAACAGTATAAATCTTTTTTTTTTTTTTTGCAAAGTTCAGAGCCACTTTGTACGTTAATGGCCGTGCCTCATCTTTCAAATCTGACATGCGTCGCTTTATGTGGTAACAATACTGGAATGTTTCAACATATCTGAGTGATTCTGAGATTGTTTTCTCGTGACACACTATAGTTCATGTTAGTGGCAAATTTTGGTTGATATGATTTGTGTTTATTTATGAAGATATCGAAAATTTGTCAAAAAAATAAAAAAAAAAATTGCGGTTTTTTTCCACCTTTAAATCAGTTATACCACATAAAATAGTAAATAAGTAATATTTCCCATATGTCTACTTTACATCAGAATAATTTGTGAAAAACAATTTGTTTTGCTGTTTGTTGGGAAGTCAGAAGGGTTAAAAGTTTATCAGCAATTTTCCATTTTTCAAACAAAATTTACAAAAACTGTTTTTTAGGGACCACAGCACATTTGAAGTGGTGTCGGGGTGTCTCTGTAAAAGAAAATACCCAAAAGTGACATTTTAAAAACTGCACCCCTCAAAATGTCAAAACCACATTCAAGAAGTTTATTAACCCTTTAACCCACACAGGAATTAAAGCAATGTGGAAGGAAAAAATTTAAATTTGGGTTAAATGTTGCTTAAACCCAAATTTTTCATATTCACAATGGTAACAGGAGAAAGTGAAGTGTAAAATTTGTTGTGCAATTTCTCCCGAGTACACCAATACCCCATATGTGGTTCAAAACTACTGATTGAGTGCATAGCAGGGTTCAGAAATGAAGGAGCACTATTTGACTTTTGGAGCATAAAATTGGCTGGAATAAATAGCGGACTTTCTGTCGCGTTTGCAGAGCCTCTGAAAACCCCCACAAGTGACCCCATTTTGGAAACTACACCCCTCAAGGAATTTATCTAGGAGTGGGGTGAGCATCTTGAACAGTGTTGAGCCACCCCTGTAGTGTTCGAGTTCGGTTCGGTTCGTCGAACACCCGTATGTTCGCCGAACTGTTCGTCGAACTGTTCGTCGAACTGTTCGTCGAACACCGTTAAAACCAATGGCAGGCAAACAAAAACACATAGAAACACATATAAAGCACATAGAAAACACTTCAAAAGGTGTCCAAAAGCTGACAAACTGCTCAGAAGACACAACTAACACATGGAAAAGTGACAAGTACATATAGTCATGCGAAAAGAAAAGAGGTGGAGGAGTAAAAGGAGGGGGAGACACAGATATAGGCATGTCATGCCCTTCTAAAACCAAAAAAGTGCGAAGCCGACACGGCCAGTCCGTTCCTGCCCGTGCCACCTCCGTGTCGCCGGGGTTTGTGCCAGAGCCGCGGTGGACCCTGACGGCCAGCCCCCCTTTCCCAATACTGGTGCCTGTCCGCTGGTGGGTCGAGTCCCCCCGTGGTGGGGGGGAATAACATCTGCAGAAGAAAGACCATCTTCCAGCCAAACTAAGATGTCTACTTCTTTTCGTGGCCAATGTGATACGATCCCTTTCTTACGGACACGCCCATCGCTACAAATTCCAGATGAGGCACAAAAAGAGCAGGTGCTTCAACGGATATCAAGTGCTCCTTCAAGTGGGCTCTCCTCCACCTCAACTTCAACATCACAAATACTCCAGTCCTCAGAGGTGTCACCCCAATCGCACTTGCTTCCTCACAGCTCCCAAGTCTCCAACTGCCCGTCTGAGTATGGGGTAACACAGATGGTTGAGTCTGCACAGCTGTTTACTCATACTATAGCCTGGGAAACGGAGGTCTGCTCCAGAGCTTCTGTTAATCCAGACGAGGAAATGATCTGCACTGATGCCCAGAATCTTTATAAGTCGGATCCAGGACCAGATGAAGAAGGTTCTGAGCATAATGTAGACCCTCGTTCCCAAACTGTAACTCCTGTTGGTGGAGACAATGATGAAGACGATGATGAGACTCAAATACCTGATTGGAGCGACAACTTGACTTTTCGGTCAGGGCAGGAAGAGGTTGGCTCTGAGGACGACGGGTGTGAGAACACACAGGGTGATGATGACGAGGTTGGAGATCCCACTTACTGTCAACCCACAGTCAGCCAGTCGATGAGGTCAGCAGAGGAGGTGGAGGAGGATGTGACTAGCCCAGGGGATGGGGATGACTCGGTGCCCGGGCCTTTGCCTGGCCTTGGGGATGTCGCGGTGGTCGGCTCCCTGGCCCGTACCCTGGGGTCACTCTTTAAAAGGTTGGATAATTGTTAATTTTATAAGAGTTCGTGACGCCACTTGTGGTATCTGGTGAGAAGCACCAGCGCTGCAGCAGTCCACTGAGGCCGGTGATAAGGCAGCTCGATGGTATAGCTCCCCACAGGTGGAGCTAGGTCTCAGGGCAGCGTATGCAGGGGGAATGCAGGACAGGCGAGACCCAGCTGGGTCAGAGCAAGAACGGGAATGGACACGGTAGTCACTTCAGTACCTTTTACTTGTGGAAATTCAGGCACATCCCGGAGCACTGTAGGGTGAAGGGTGCATATCAGGATCCTCCCCAATGAGCGGGTGTAGGGCCTCCTGTTTCTTGCCTCTGCGTAGTAAGCTTCTGACCTGCCTGGAGCTAGGCCTAACTTTGTCTCTGTCCTGCGCTGGCTGACCTTGTGGTAGGGCCTTCTCTTGGAGTTCACGCTCCCAGTATGCGGGGCCTAAGCATCTCCTGGCTCTGTTACGTATCAGCACCTTAGCGATCCTGGGACTTGTAGTTCTCCAGGGATTCCGGTTATGCCTTACTGGGTCATAGAGATCCCGGTAAGCTCGGATCCGGTGTCCGGTAAATGCTTCGGGGTGAGCTGGTTAAGCTCCTTTGCCCCTTATGTACTAACTCGCCACTCGCCTTCGGCCTACTCGGGCCCTCACTAGGCTATACACACTAACGGCAGCTTGCCGCGCTTCACCGATCTTATGGCGCCGGCACACCTTAAGCTCTATCTGAGCTCCCTGAATCTAGCTAGCAGGAGCCTCGTGCTCCACTGCTGAATTATTAACTGAGTTCTCTAGACTAGACTGAGCTCCACTGCAGACTGACCTCTCTTAGGCTTCTCTACTGCAGGAACTCTTCAGAGGAACTGAACTGCCTAGCTCCACCTTCCCTATTTATATCCCTAAAGGGCTCCCTCTGCTGGTCTGAGGTGGAAGGTGAAGATGTGTGAATGTTTATGGGGGCCTCTTGTGGAGGATTCCATCAATGCACTCTTCTAGGATCTGTGATACCAAGCGCAGCGGGGCGTCACAGATGCTATTGACGATGAGGTTAGGTTGCGCCTTCCTGGACAGAGACGGAGTACTGGAAGCACGTCAACAACTGCATCCTCAATCACAACTCTGCCTCTGACCACAAGTCGTAGTGGCTCTTCAGGTCGCATGGGCTCTAAACCTTGCATAGCCTGGGCATTTTTTCAGATCGATAAGGATGACCCAACTCGTGTTATCTGTAATATTTTTCACCAAAAGCTAAGTAGAGGCCAAAAAATCCATAGTTTGAGTACTTCATGCATGTACCGCCACATGGATATGAAGCATAAGTTGCAGTGGGAAGCTCACTGTGCTACAATGTGGCCTAGCAAGCCAGGCCATCTTGTGCATCCGCAGCCTCTTCATCCTCTGTGACTGGGGGGACAGCAGTCACACATGTTTTTGGACGCAGACCTGCCACCTCTTTACCCGCAACAGCCAGTGTGATTGGCAGGTCGTCAGTTCATTGAGAAGTGGAAACACCTGCTGGTGTTGAGCGCTGTCCGACATCGAGAGCACCACCTTTGGATCAAGGCAACCTAACATGTCCGCCTGCATCTTCCTCACAGACTGGCAGTTTGCCGGGGACACCCTACTCAACCCCGTCTAAGCACAACAGCCAGCCCTCAGTCCCTCAGATGTGGAAAAGTAAAAAACCATTTCCTCCTAGCCATGACAAAGCTAAGAGGTTGAATTTCACCATCTGCAAGCTGTTGGCTACAGAAATGCTGCCTTTCCGCCTGGAGGACACAGAGGATTTTCGAGACCTTATGTTCGTCCAAGTGCCCCAGTACCAGATGCCCAGTCGGCACTACTTCTCAAAGAAAGGTGTGCCTGCGCTCCACCAGCATGTCGCACACAACATCACCGCTTCTTTGAGAAACTCTGTGTGTGACAGGGTGCATTTCACCACAGACACTTGGACGAGTAGGCATGGACAGGGGCGTTACATGTCGCTGACTGGGCACTGGGTAACTATGGTGACAGCAGGACAAGGGGCTGCTGTCCAAGTCTTGCCGTCCCCACGAGTTGTGCGTCAATCCTCTTTATCTCGAAGTTCCTCCACTGCTTCTGCCTCCTCAACCTCCTCTCGGTCCTCCACCTGCACCCAAAGCCTGTCTGGTAATGCCACCTGCTTTCTAACTGCGCAGAAGGAATCCTGCACACCTCCTTACTATGCTGGCAGCAGGGCTCAACGGCATCAGTGTTTACTTTGAAATGTCTGGGAAATGTGAGTCACACAGCTGAGGAGTTGTGGTCAGCTCTGGAGACCCAGTTTCATGAATGGTTGTCTCCACTGGACCTGCAACCAGGGAAGGCCGTGTGCGACAATGCTGCAAACCAGGGTGCGGCCCTTCGCCGGGGCAATGTCACACACGTACCTTGTATGGCTCACGTGTTGAACCTGGTATTCCAGCAATTTTTAGGCCACTATCCCGGACTAGATGGCCTTCTGCAGAGGGTACGGTCGCTGTGTGCTTACTTCCGCCGTTCGCATCCCGCAGCTCAACGACTTACATCTCTACAGAAGTCGTTGGGTCTGCCAGTTCACCGGCTGAAATGCGATGTGCCGACACGGTGGAATTCAACTCTGCACATGTTGCAGCGACTGTGACAGCACCGACAAGCCCTGGTGCAATACGTTCTGACGTATAGCCTGGGCCAACGAGATCCAGAGGTGGGGTAAATCACGCTGCAGGAGTGGTCTCAGATCAGGGACCTATGAAGTTGACGCGCCCCCTGGGCCATGGGGTACCCGGAGCCTGGCCGGTAGACGCTGGGAGTTGTAGTCACTGTGGCGGTGACCCGGTCCGTGACCCAGGGCGGTCAATCCAAGGGTAATTTGTATATATGGGTTTTATAATGTCCAACTACGCCACCTGTGGAGTGCGGCCAAAGGGGCCGCCGCTGCGGAACAGTCCTCTGAAGCTGGTGGTTTTGCAGCAATGGTATTATTACTCCCCACAGGAAGAGTGTAGCTTCAGGGCAGTGTGGGTGGATGATGGTGGTTGTAGTGCAGGGAGTCAGTAATGAACACAGAGTCCGTGTGATGCAGTCCCAAGATCTTTACACACAGTTGTTGCAGTCCAGATTACAGGTACCAGAGCAATCTCCCCCGTCATGCTGTGCGTACTCAGTGAGGGGCTCAGTCCACCCCCAGATAGCTCCGGAGTACTTAGCAGGACCCCCTTCTGTGTGTCCTTTCTCTGACCTTCTCCCTGCACCTCACACCCAGTGACACTTCTATCCGGTATCCTCGGGCCTTGGCGGGCGACGTGTGTTCCGTCCCCTGGGTCCTATGTGGCTACCTTCTTAGTGAGACTGGTGTGGACTTTGGCCTGCAGTACATGAAATGCTGCAGCCTCCGGTTTCTAGTTGAGCCTTGCTGTTTCTCCGCTAGTTGAGGGATCGGTTCCCCTTATCTGGCCTGACTCCTCTACCTCCTGGTAGCAGCGGGAGTACGGGTGGCCTTCTGCACGGCCCGTAGCCCAAGGGTCCCTTCGGTTCCTGGAGCCTTCCGGCTCCCACTCCTCTCTTCTCTCCTTCAGTCCTGGGCCTTCCAGGCTAGGCCCGCCTCCGGAGCAGAGCTCATGCAGAGCCTCTGCTCCTGTCACTTCTCCTCCTCTGACTGGCTTGCTCTTTCTAAGATGGCTTCCTATTTATACTCTCCCTGTCATGTGCTCCCCTAAGCTGCTCCCCTAAGCACCCACAACATAGGACCCTCCCGCCAGCTAGGGACCTGGGACTGTGCTCTCCCTTAGGAGCAATCTCGCCCTACCCCCACTGCGGGTATGTGTTTGATGCAGGTGTTAGGGTCCCAAGCCATACGCCTTCCTTACCTGAGGGTGAGATACCACACCTCTGGGTGAGATGCAGTAACTCTGTGGCGACTGAACCCTCAGGGGCACCACACACCCTTCTGCACAGTTTTGAAATGGCGACGAAGATGTTTAGTGCTGACGACGATGCCATTATCAGCATGACTATTCCAGTGATTTACATGCTGGAGCACACGTTAAACAGAATTCAGAGTCAGGTGGTGGGACAAGAGGAGGTGGAGGAAGTAGAGGAGGAGTCGTATGCGGAAGGGATAACATCTCCAAGGTCCAGACGGTCGGCAGCACCAAGGCGGCAGGCATGGGAGGGTGGGGGAGAGGGATTAACCAGGGCGCATGGTAGTAGCCAAACTGTTGAGGAAGGTGCAGGAGCCGAGGAAGAAGTGGAGGATGAACTGGCGATGGGCATGGAAGACTCATCAGATGAGGGAGACCTTGATCACTTTTCTGTTGTGCGAGGTTGGGGGGAGAGGGCAGAGGAAGGAAGCATGATTCTTACCTCGCTACCAACACAACAAGGACTTGGTCCTCCTGGATGCGCAAGACACATGAGTGCCTTCTTGCTGCACTACCTGCAACATGACCCTTGGATTGTCAGAATTAGAAGGAATCCTGACTACTGGGTTGCCACACTCTTAGATCCCCGGTACAAAAGTAAATTTGCCGAAATAATTCCTGCCATAAAAAGGGATTTACGCATGCATGAGTATCTGCAGACGCTGTTGCAGAATCTTACATGTGCTTTTCCACAATACACCAGTGGTGCACATAGTGAATCTCACAGTTCTAACTTGCCAACCGTGGGGCTGTCGATTCTTCATCAATCAAACCGTAACAGTAACACAGTATCTGCTGGTAACAGCAATTTTGTGGAATCGTTTCACCACTTTTTTAGACCATCCTTTGCAAGGCCACAGGAGACAAGAAGTCTGACACATAGTCAAAGCCTAGAGAGGATAGTACAGGAGTATCTCCAAGTGAACATCGAAGCCATGACTGTGTCACTGGACCCTTGCTCATTTTGGGATTCCAATCTGGAAAAATGGCCGGAGCTCGCCACTCACGCCTTGGAGATCTTGTCATGCCCTGCAGCCAGCGTTCTCTCTGAACGTGTGTTCAGCGCTGCTGGTGGTGTGCTGACAGATAAGCGCACGCGGCTGTCCACTGAGAATGTAGACAGACTCACGTTCATAAAGATGACCAAATCATGGATTCGCAAGGACTTTTCTACCCCTGTGTCATCCTGGGGAGACTAAAAGCTTGAGGATTTGGTAAAATCACCTCACCAACCGTTTTACGCAACTGTGGGGCAATTGATGCCACTTAACCCTAGAACGCATGACCATAAAAATCTACACTTTTACATACCTGGGGCCTTTGAGGCCCGTGTGCAAATAACATGGAATAACTCAAACTCAAATGACAAACAACTATATACATGAAGAATACCTAGAGTTTCAAAATTCTAACTAAAGTAATCTTGCAGAAAATAGAAAACAATTAACAGGATGGGCCTGCGAGGCCCCAGGTATGCGTTCTAGGGTTAAGTGGTGTCTGTGCGACAATTTTTGGAAAAAATGGAGACTCTTTTTGGAGTCCCCTTGCTGTGTCTTACGTGACGTTGGCATCGTCAATTCGAAGTGGGTTGGGTCGCTCCCCCCCCTTTTAACTGTAAGAAACTACATACACTATGGCTTGGGGTAACACAGATGGTTGAGTCTGAAGAGCTGTTTACTCAGAGGTCTGCTCCAAAGCTTCAGTGTCTGCTAGCCAGCGTAGAATTTTTAACTGCATCTAGCCTAGGCAATACTTTGGGCGTAGTAGCCCAGCTGCGAAGCAAGCTGCACCGCCTGTGTATCTAATAAGAATTTTTAAATGCATCTAGCCTAAGCAGACTGTGGGGACCCCCAACCAAACCCAGACGCTCAGCCCCCCTACCGCCCCCCTTTCCTTGACAATACAATAATGTAACTCTTACAACTGGATGGGTGAGGATCGGTCACAGCTTTATTAACTCTTTATACTCATTCCATTAGAAAGGCATTTTATTTCTAAAATAATTCAGCTTGTTGCAGCATGCCCTGGGTCTCCACTCCGGCAAGTTGGCCAACAAGTGTAACTCTCCAACATGTCCTTTCTATTTCCAGGCCACGGAGGATCCTGCGTACTCGTATGCAGGACTCTGACCCCCACCCATCACTCTTAACGCTTGTTCCACTCCGTCCTGGAGTCCTGACAGGAATATGTCCAGTCCAATATCCATTAAGTGAACACCGTCGGGCCGTATGAGGCCTGCTTTATCTCCTTCCAGTTGTCGGTGTCGTATCACTACACCGCCTCTGTCTCTTCTAAATTTTGCCATCCGAATATTTATTACCCGCCTTGTCCGTTCGATGGCCGTGATGTCTCGCGCACCTTCCCATACTGCTATCGGCACAATCTCTGACCATACTATAGCTAGTTTTGTGAAAAATTCTCTGAAGCGCTCAGTGTCTAGTTTCATTATTGCCATTAGTTATGCGCTCTTGTGATGACCTAAGTTGTTTCCCCTGGCCTGTATAACTAAGATGACCAGACCTCTTGCCTCTCTCCCTACCTTGATTACCTCCATTAGTACCTGTGGCCATAGCAGGCCTCTAATACCTCTCTAGTTGAAATATGTGTTATGAAACTCTAATTTCCTCCCGCCTGGGCGGACTTTCGCCCTTTTTTCTGCCCAATATATATACGAGTGGCCTATCACCCACACTATTGGCTTAGCGTCACCTGTAAACGAAACAAACCACGTTAGGATAACAAGTCCGGTCTTATGTATCTCGCCAAACACGTGGATCGCCATCTCCCTATCCTCTGAACTTCCGTTTCTGACAGTCCTGCTCTTGCTGCTTCCGTGGCCGCGCCTATGCGGAATGAGTGTGTCCCGTAATCTTTGGGGTGGTTCCTTGCCGATGTTATGCATTTATTAAATATAGCTTGGAACTGGTATCTTGATAATGGCGTTCCATCAATGTGTGATAGGAAGAAATTACTTTGTGATCTGATGGTTAGATATGTTTTTACTATTGTTACCCGACTCAGTGTACCGTTTGTGGGTTGTAGAAGTACCCAAGTGCCCCTGCCCGCTGGAACCATTTTCGATTGGCGTATGCGTAGACGTATTGCATTATTGGCTATGACTACGTCCTGGTGTAATAAGCCTCCACTGGTGGTAATTTCGGATTGAGGGACTAATTCGCTTATGCATAGTGCCCCGAAGAAGGCGATCACAAATGCAGCAGACAGTAGTGTTGCTTCAAATTGTGAGTGTCATGTTAATGGTGTTAGGGATATGATGTGAGAAATCAGTTTTAGTGACACGGGATGGGACTTCTACACTCCTGACTTGGCTGACCCCTTTTCCACCCTTTTATGGATTGTCTGATGATGAATCTTTGTCACATCTCCCCAATTCAGTAGTTGGAAGTGAAATGCTACTCCGGTCAGACACCGCTGCGCTGACGCCCCTGATATGCCCCTCATCATTAGCTGGTGGAGAAATTCTATGGTGACTTGTGATCTGGCTTGTTCACATTGGTCAACCCGTCTGCCTGCTACTAGTCGTGTCCACTCTTCCCACGCCTTACTGTATGCTTGCCACGTCAACGGGGCAACGAACGCTCTGATTAATGGCATCAACTATTCTCCACTAGATCCCATAGGGATGGGTGGGCGTTGGGGAAGAGCTCTGTGAAAATCTGCCAATTGAATTGTTATAAAGCGTTAGCAGCAGCTTTAGACCCCTCAGCATAGTGGCTAGCGCGGACCATACATTGTGTTTTAGGCACAGGAATGCTAGCCGGCGTAGTAGGCCTAGCACTGGGAGAGACGATGATGCCATCTTATTAATGCAATGCGCTAGGCTGGTGTTTTTTGTTATGAAGAGTATATTTTTGTTAGCCAGGCGTGCACCCCATATTTCTATTGCTATCACTATTGGGAAGAAAAATTATTTTCAGGGCTAGATGCAGCTAAAAATTATTATTAATTTCAAAGCTGTTGGAGCTTGGTATAGATGGCCTAATACAATGAGTACCACACACTGCTACAAGCCCAAATATTTTTTCAGAGCTAGATGCAGATAAAAATTATTTTTAATTTGCAACCTGGTGGAGGTTAGTATAGATGGACTAATAGACCAAGTTCCACACACTGCTAGAAGCCTAAATATTTTTTCAGAGCTAGATGCAGAAAAAAATTATATTGAATTTGCAACCTGATGGAGGTCAGTATAGATGGACTAATAGACCAAGTCCCACACACTGCTAGAAGCCTAAATATTTTTTCAGAGCTAGATGCAGATAAAAATTATTTTTAATTTGCAACCTGATGGAGGTCAGTATAGATGGACTAATAGAACAAGTCCCACACACTGCTAGAAGCTGAAATATTTTTTCAGAGCTTGATGCAGAAAAAAATTATATTGAATTTGCAACCTGATGGAGGTCAGTATAGATGGACTAATAGAACAAGTCCCACACACTGCTAGAAGCCTAAATATTTTTTCAGAGCTAGATGCAGATAAAAATTATTTTTAATTTGCAACCTGATGAAGGTCAGTATAGATGGACTAATAGAATGATGCTATGCCCAAAAGGTTTTACTTCACTAGTTGCAGTAAAAAAAATTGTATTCTATACACAGGTGGTGTAGCTTGCAACACAGATAGGCTACTCCACTGACTAACACACTCTGCAATAGGCCAAAAAGGATTTGCTTTGCTAGATTTAGCCAAATGCTGTGAAAAAAACTTGCACAGCACTGGCACAGACCTGCCTGGCAAAAAGTGATAGGAACTGATGTAACCTAGCCCTGAAAAGGACTGCAATTACAATTAGTCTTTACTCCCAACCTATCTATTTAAGAGCACAGACCTGCTTGATAAAAGTCGTATGAAATGATGTAACCTAGTCCTTAAAAGGACTGCAATCACAACTCTTCCCTACTCCCAAGCTATCTGTAGATTTGTGCGAAAATTGGCTTGAAATTAACAAAGTATAGCGCACACAGCAACAGCGGTGCCGTCTAACACGCAGCTGCAGCAGTGAGAAAATGGTGGCGACGTGGAAAATGGCTGGGTCTTATAGGGCAAGGACATGTGACATACACAGCCAATGACACATGCCCTTGCTTGTGTGAAAAAAAGAAGTTCGCTCCGTGTGTGCGCTGCTGATAGGCTGACAGACTGCACCTCCCCACTGTAAATGCGGGAAAGAGAAAAAAAAATGGAGATCTTCATTATTCCTGCAGAGATCCATCCCCTGCCCCTCCCCCCGCCCCGCTGTACACGCAAACTGCGTATTAACATTAATTTTCAGCATTACTGAGAAAAAATCCAGTTATGATCTTGGTGCACGAACAGTTATCGAACATAACCTCGAACAGCCGAATTTTTTTCAAATCGTTCGTGTTCGCCGAACGGCTCGAACACCGCCCAAAACAGCTCGAATTTGAGATTGGGGAACAGCTCGAGTCGAACACCGCTCATCTCTAATCTTGAACCCATTGGTGCTTCAAAGAATCTTATAATATTGGGCTGGGGAAATTATATATTACGTTTTTTTAATAAAAATGTTGCTGAAGGTCAACATTTTTAATATTAAAATGGTAACAGGAGAAAATGGACTGCATAATTTGTTGTGCTTTTTGTTTTAAGTACAGGGATACCCCATATGTGATCAGAAACTCTTGTTTGGGAACAAAGCAAGGCTCAAGGGGGGAGGAGTGTCATTTGACTTTCAGAGCACAATTTTTCCTAGAATAGATTACGAACACCATGTTACATTGACAGAGCCCATGAGATGCCAAAACAGCAGAAATCCCCAAAAGTGACCCCATTTTGGAAACTACAACTCTTAAATAATTCCTCTAGGTGTTTAAGGAGCATTTTAAGCCCACAGGTATTTCACAGAATTATATAACATTGGGCTGTGAAAATTAAAAATTACATTTTTGCCCAGAAATGTTGTTTTAGCCTTAAGTTTTTAATTTTCAAAAGGGCTAATAGGAGAAAATGGACCAAAAAAATTGTTACGCAATTTCTCCAATACCCCATATTTGGTTGGAAACTACTTTTCAGGCACAGTGCACAGCTCAGAAGGGAAGGAGCGTCATATTGGATGGAGATTTGCCTAGAATTGTTTAAGGGTGCCATGTCACATTGGCAGAGACTCTGAGATGTCAAGACAGCAAGACCGGGGGTAAGTGACCCAATTTTCCAAACTAAACCTCTTAATGAAATTAGCTAGTGGTGCAGTGAGCACACTAACACCACATGTGTTTCACTAAGCTTTACACCATTAGACGGTAAATCAAAAATAATTATATTTTTACCACTAAAATATTGTTTTAGCCCTAGATTTTACATTTTCACAAAGGCTAAGAGGTAAAAATTACCGCATAATTTGTTACACAATTTCTTGTGAATGTGGCAATACCCCACATGCGGCTGTACAATACTGCTTGGCCACACACAATACTCAGGAGGCAAGGAGCACTCTTTGATTTTTGGAGCACAGATTTTCCTAGAATAGTTTGATAAGCATCCCATACATTAAGTTGATTTTTCTCACTGCAATAATGCCAAACATGTGGATGCTAACTGCGGTTTATGCACACTGCGAGGCTCAGTAAGAGGGGCCATTTGGATTTGGGAACACAGATTTAGCTTGATTTCTTTTGGTGGCAGCCATGTCACTTTTCCAGCGCCTTTGTGCTACCAGTAACATGAACACCCCCTATATTTCTGCTAACAGATGATTGACCTGAGTGGGGACTTATTTTTATGGGTTGAGTAGAAGCTTTTATTGGTGTCATTTTGGGGTACAGAACATTTAGCATCAGTTCACATTAATCCTGTGCTGTACGCTCACCACTTACATCGCGGTTTCCATCTAAATCTACAAAACACATGATTCACATGAAACTCCCAAGAGATCCATTCAATAATGAGGCAGCATAGATACGCTAGACTCTGTGTGGCTTCTTTTCGCTGGTATCGAGATTTTAAGAGGTGCACAAAACTGTGGTTGACTGCACTTTCATGTACGTCTTAAAAGACAGGCACCGTAGGATCATAGGCCAGACAGAGTCCCAAGTGACTTCATCTGCCTCATTATCAGGAATCTTCCGTCAAGGGTTCCGTCTGAATCACGTATTTCAGAGATTTACACAGAAACTCCAATGTAGGCGCTTAGTGTAGAGTGTAGGAGAAATGTGCGCCAAGCCTTACTGCAATTTTTGGGAGGCAGAATAAACAAATCAACAGCGTGTCAGGAATTGGTTTTATTTATTTTTTATGCTGTTCCAAGAGCAGTTTAGGTGATTACACGACTTTGGGTCAGTGCGATTACAGCGATATCAGATTTATATAGTTTTTTTAAGTTTGGGTACTATCAAAACTAAAAAGCACATATTTTAACAAAAAAAGTTTTTGCATGGTCATATTTTGAAAGCTATAATTTTTCTATATTTCTGCCGACAGAGTCATGTGAGGGCTTTTTTTTACGGGATGAGTTGGAATTTTTATTGTTGCCATTTTCGGGCACATAATATTTTTTGATCGCTTTCTATTCTGATTTAAGGGACACAGAATGAACAAAAGACATCGATTCAGAAATGTCTGGGTTTTTTTTGGAGGGAAGATGGGGGAATTTATGCCCACTCACCAGGGGTGGATTAAGAGTAGCAAGGGCCCCGGGAAGTTTAGAAGGCGCGGGCCCCCCCCACACACCAGATTTATCACGTGACATGTCACATGATCCCCTGTGATAGATCATGTGATAGTTCACGGGAAATTAATTTGCCACAATATTAATTGTGCTGCTCCATCTGAGAGCAGGGGCAGATATATAGGGGCAGATACCCTGATTCCAGCGATGTGTCACTTTTTCAGCTGCTTGTTGTCATTTTGAGAAAATCACCGTTTCATCTGCTGCAGATCTAGCAGCTCTCTGAATGCTGCGCTCTGTATAGCCCCGCCCACACCACTGATTGGCAGCTTTCTGCCCATGCTCAGTGTACACAGAAATCTACTGATCAGTGATGGGGGTGGGGTCCTACAGAACTTACTAGTCAATTACCTTCTGACAAATCAATGATTTTATCAAAACAACACTAAGCAGCCCAGTAAGTGACACATTACTGGAATCAGTGCCTCTAACCCTACATTATGCTGCTCTCAGATTAGGTGGCAAAAACCTGATGACAGATTCCCTTTAAAGGAGCTGTAAAGACAAAAAAGTTTGTATTAAAAAAAATACAAGCCATTTGTGAAATTAACTTTTTTTCATTGTTAATTCACATTAGACTGTATCTTCAACACTTTTGTCAGCAGGTCTTATTACAGACTCTGAATAGGGCAGCTCTCTCCCTCTCCCTCAGCAGAAAGTCACAGCATGGTTAAAAAAGGGATCTTTTATGATTTTCTCAAAATTAATAAAAAAGGACATGCAAGTCCTCCAAACTATTTTCTGTTTCTGTATAGGGGAGGTCCTAAATCTTTCTTGTTCTTTAGTTGATCACATGTCAAAAAGGCAAAGCATTTACTATGAACTCGCCTAAAAAAATATACACTTGGAGAGTAATATTATCATCTGCATGTAAATATTCCTTGACTCTAAGGGCTCGCTCACACTGTCGTATAACACGGCCGAATGCTATGTGATGTTTTACCGGATAGGACTCGGCCCTATGTTATACTATGGGACAGTGCAGATCTGCGATTATTGGCATGAGAAAATAATCTCATTCGATATTCGGACCATGTGCACCCATACAAGTCTACGGGTGCATGTAAAACATTGGACTCCACTCGGATGTCATCCAAGTGCAGTCCGATGAACACTCACAGAGACTATGGAGAAGATGGAGAAATTAAGTTCTCCATCTTCTCCATATCTGTGCTGCGAGAGAATCGGATCACACTCAGTTGAAGCTCTGACAGAGTTTGAGCCGAGTGTCATTAGCATAATTGGCCCTATTCTCTTGCATGAGAGAATATATGGCTTAGTGAGTGGACCCTAAAACTGAAAAGTAGTGACGGACAGGCACCTCACAAGCGGGATCCATGTAGCTCTCAGATGTCATGTAGGTAGGGCTTCATTCCATGGGGTAGGGCTTAATTTCAAGGTATATAAAAAAAATGGACTTCAAATAAAAATTAAATGAACACAAAAAGCACTAATTGAATTATTTTTTTCGGATTTATGTTTGCAGCCCCTTTAAAAAACCCTTTGAGGACCAAGGCACATATATGTCCCATAGTTTTAAACTGGAAAAAAATTATATTGAATAAAATTTAAGGTCCTCCAAGGTTTAAGTAGGTCATAAATTCATATGAATACTTGCTCATACAATTGCACATGCCAAAAGATGAAGAAGAACAGAATCAAAAATATGACATTAAGTGGAGCACTTACAGGTATTCAAGGTGAAAGAGACCAGCAAAGGCATCGTCTCGAATGACAGTAAATGAGTTAGAATTCAGCAAGCTGAAAATGAAGACAGCAGGTTAGAAGCGAACCAGACTTTATGGTGCTCAGAATTAGTCAAGCAGAATTTATTGACTGCTGTTGCAAAGCACTGAGACTCCCGCTGTGTATAGATGGCGCCGTGCGGCCTCCCGCTGTGTATAGATGGCGCCGTGCGGCCTCCCGCTGAGTATAGATGGCGCCGTATAGATGGCTATATGCGGCCTACTGCTGAGTATACGTGTATAGATGGCTACGTGCGGCCTCCTGCTGAGAATAGATGCCGCATGGTGCTCCCCCCAGAGACAGCAGGAGGCTGCACAGCGCCATCTATACTCAGCGGGAGACCGCACGTAGCCATCTATACACAGCAGGAGGCCACACGGCGAAATCTATACTCAGCGGGAGACCACACGTAGCCTTCTATACACAGCAGGAGGCCACACGGCGACATCTATACTCAGCGGGGGGCCGCACGCAGCCATCTATACACAGCGGGGGGCGCATGTAGCCATCTATACACAGCGGGGGGCCGCACGGCGCCGTCTATACACAGCGGGGGGCCGCACGTAGCCATCTATACACAGCGGGGGGCCGCACGTAGCCATCTATACACAGCGGGAGGCCGCACGGCGCCAACTATACTAAGCAGGAGGCCGCATGCAGTCATACACACACACAAACATATACAGACACGCATAAACACATTTGAAACACAAAAATACATACAAACAGACATCACACAATGACATCTGCCCACACACACACACAGACATCACACACACACACACACACATCTGTGTGTGTGTATGTATAGTGTGTGTGTGTATGTATAGTATGTGTGTGTATGTATAGTGTGTGTGTGTGTGTATGTAGTGTGTATGTATAGTGTGTGTGTGTGTATGTATAGTGTGTATAATGTGTGTGTATGTATAGTGTGTATAATGTGTGTATGTATAGTGTGTGTATGTATAGTGTGTGTGTGTATTTTTTTTTTTTAAGTTAAAAACAAGTAAAATGCATGTGGCATCAATATCAAGACTCCAGAAATAAGGGCCTATTCACACTGAATTTTGCAATGGATTCATCTCCTCTTTCCAGGCTTCTATCTAAATCCCTGAAAAATGGCATTCAGATGGGCCTTGACATAGCCATTGATTTGAACAAAGGCAAACCGAGGCTAAAGTCTGAATCTTTAGGCTCCATTTGCTCTGCTTTCAGATGTCTCATTTCAGACAGCACAATCCTGAATTTCAGGGATTCAGTTGTAAGCCTTGTGTAAAGACCTGAATGCAGCGCTGAATGTAGTGTGAATAGGTCCTTACATCCTACACCACCTCAGGGGATTGTTGTTATGGAGTATTGCCCCTGGGTGGCCGCAGTTATGACCACCACCAGGGCTCGCGGTCACCCACCCTAGCTTTGGTATTCTGGGGAGCTGGTATAATGAATATCTGAGAAGAGCCCTAGAGAAGCAAGAACATTGGACAACCAAGAGGTGGTGGCCTCAAGTCAGGTGTAGTGTTCAACAGGGCAAGACTTTCTAACCTGCCCACACACACACACACACATACACACATATACACACACCTGCCCACACAGACACACACACACACACACACACCTGCCCACAAACACACACACCTGCCCCCCACACAAACACACACCTGCCCACACATATACACACACACACACACACACCTGCCCACAAACACACACACACACACCTGCCCACAAACACACACACACCTGCCCACACACACACATATACACACACACACACATATACACATACACACACCTGCCCACACATACACACATATACACACACACACATATACACACACACACACACATATACACACACACACATACATATACACACACACCTGCCCACAAACACACCTGCCCACACACACACACACTCACCATCCCCCGACTCCCTTCCTCCTGCCTGCTCTGACTTCTCCGGTGCAGCACTGCAGGCCGGGCGCGCACTGCGTGACGTCACAGCTAGGAGACACAGCCGCGCACAGGGCTGTGTCTCCTAGCAGTGACGCGGCCGGGCCAGCACAGGGAAGTTAACTGCTGCAGTGCTGGCCCGGCCGATGAAGAAGTAGCGGCGGCCGCTGCTGGGGGAGCGGTCCGGGCCCCCCCCTCCCGCCACTGCTACCGCTATGTGCCACGGCGGCCCGCACATATAATGAGGGCAATCCGGCATTAGACACCCCGCCTGGAGCTGCGGGCCCCCTGCCGGCTCGGGGCCCTGGGCGGTCGCCCGGATTGCCCTCATTATAATCCGACTATGCCACTCACCATGTGGTAAACCTGATAAGTCATTTTATTCTTCTGGTCAGTACAATTACAGTGATACCACATTTATATATATTTTTTTATGTTTTGCCGCTTCTACGTAAACAAAAACAGTTAAAAAAATAAATCATTGTTTTTGCTTTGCTATATTCTGAGAGTTATATAAACCAGAGAGACCATAGGTATTTTCAAAACCCCAAGATAACATAATTAAAACACCATATGTTGACTAAAAGAGATAAATGCTTTATTTATGTATTTTTTAAGAAATAACACATAGGTATAAATGACATGTGTGAAAAGACATAACATGGGCATGTGAGGCAGCAGGGGGTAGATAGAGACACAGGTGGTATCAAATTCACATTGGACCTATAATAGGTCACATAGTCCAACCCATACAATCCATTAGTCACAGACAATGTGTGCAGAAAAAGTTAAATAACATAGATCAAGTGACCTATAACAAGTCACAGTATAAACAACCATCAGAGGTTTTTTCAGCAACACATAAAAAGTACAAGCATCACATGGAAAGGGTTAAGTAAGACATACTTAGTTAAAGTAAACAGGTGACCAGCAGTGCCAGGGGAGGCCCTGACAAGTGTTTCCGTACTTCCTCAGGGGGCGCCCATGCCCACCACGCCCCCTGAGGAAGTACGGAAACACGTGTGGGGGCCTCCCCTGGCACTGCTGGTCACCTGTTTACTTTCACTAAGTATGTCTTACTTAATCCTTTCCATGTGATGCTTGTACTTTTTATGTGTTGCTGAAAAAACCTCTGATGGTTGTTTATACTGTGACTTGTTATAGGTCACTTGATCTATGTTATTTAACTTTTTCTGCACACATATTCTGTGACTAATGGATTGTATGGATTGGACTATGTGACCTAATATAGGTCCAATGTGAATTTGATACCAGCTGTGTCTCTATCTACCCCCTGCTGCCTCACATGCCCATGTTATGTCTTTTCACACTTTATTTATACCTATGTGTTATTTCTTAAAAAATACATAAATAAAGCATTTATCTCTTTTAGTCAACATATGGTGTTTTAATTATGTTATCTTGGGGTTTTGAAAATACCTATGGTCTCTCTGGCTTATATAATGTTTAGTGGTATGCCCCCTATTACATCCAAGGTCCTATCTGTCATTGTTATTTTGTTGTACTATATTCTGAGAGTAATAGCTTTTTGATTTTTCCACTGATGGAGCCGTATAGCAGCTTATTTATTGCGGGACAAAATGATGTTTTCAGCCATACCATTTTTATTTACATACATCCTTTTGATTGCGTTTTATTCCACTTTATTTTTGTCGGTAGGATGAGAAAACAAAGTTTTTTTGTCAAGTTTTTTATTTACTTTTTTTTACAGTATTCACTGAAGGGTTAAATAGTGTGACAGTTTTATAGATTGGGTCGTTCTGGGAGCATCAATACCAAATTTGTGTATTTGTTTTGTTTTGTTTATTTTTGTTTTTAAATAAATAATAATAATAATAATAATAGTTTTTATTTTTATAATAATAATAGTTTTTATTTTTATAGCGCCAACATATTCCGCAGCACCTTACAAATTTTAGGGGGGACATACACAGACAATACTGAATAAGCATATCTCATATCTAAAGGAGTGAGGGCCCTGCTCGCAAGCTTACAGTCTATGAGGAAATGGGGGAGACACAAAAGGTAAAAAGTACATATATTGTATAACGCAGCCTTGATATACTAAATAGGATAAATAATAATACATGGACTGGTCGCCAGCCAGTATGTGTACAGTCCTGACAGAGGCTATTAAGTGCATGGTTGGTATGAACCTGAAGTTGAAGAAGATTTTAATATGGGGGAAAACTGGGATGGATAGAGTGTGTTTAGGCGATACACCAGTCTAAAGAAATGTGTTTTTAGGGTTCGCTTGAAACTGTGGGTATTGGGAATTAATCGAACTGTCCGGGGTAGTGCATTCCAAAGAATTGGAGCAGCACGCGAGAAATCTTGGAGACAGGAGTGGGAAGTTCGGATTATGGAGGATTTTAGTTTTAAGTCATTTGCAGAACGGAGGGCACGTGTAGGGTGGTAGACTGAGACAAGAGAGGAGATGTAGGGGGGTACTGAAGCATGGAGCGCTTTGTGAGTAAGCGTGATAAGTTTAAATTGAACTCTATATTGGATGGGCAACCAATGCAATACTGGCACAGGGAAGAGGCATCGGTGTAGCGGTTGGCAAGGAATATGATCCTGGCTGCTGCGTTAAGGACGGATTGGAGAGGGGAGAGTTTAGTAAGAGGGAGACCGATTAGTAGAGCGTTGCAATAGTCAAGACGAGAATGAATAAGAGCTACAGTAAGAGTTTTTGCCGAGTCAAAGGTGAGAAAAGTCCTGATTCTTGAGATGTTTTTGAGGTGTAGATGACATGAACGAGCGAGTGATTTGATGTGAGGAGTGAAAGAAAGATCTGAATCAAAAATGACCCCAAGACAGCGGGCTTGTTGCTGGGGAGTAATGGTTGAGCCACAAACGGAAATGGCAATATCGCGCACAGGTAGGTTAGTGGAGGGAGGAAAGATGAGTAGTTCAGTTTTTGACAGATTCAGTTTTAGGTAGAGGGAGGACATAATGTAGACACAGCAGAAAGACAATCACTGGTCTTTTGTAGTAATGCAGGGGTGATGTCCGGAGCAGAGGTGTATAATTGGGTGTCATCAGCATAGAGATGGTACTGAAAACTGAATCTACTGATTGTTTGTCCAATAGGAGCGGTGTATAAGGAGAAAAGAAGGGGGCCTAGAACTGATCCTTGAGGAACCCCGACAGTAAGGGGAAGTAGGGAGGAGGAGGAGCCGGCAAAAGACACAGAGAAGGAGCGGTCAGAGAGATAGGAGGAGAACCAGGAGAGAACAGTGTCCTTGAGGCCAATAGTGCGGAGCATAGTGAGGAGGAGCTGGTGATCCACAGTGTCGAATGTTGCAGAGAGATCCAGGAGAATTAGCAGGGAGTAGTGACCATTAGATTTAGCTGCTAGTAAATCATTAGAGACTTTAGTGAGGGCAGTTTCAGTAGAATGTAAAGAGCGGAAACCAGATTGTAAAGGGTCAAGAAGAGAGTTGTCTGAGAGATAGCGGATGAGACGGGAGTGGACCAGGCGTTCCAGGAGTTTAGAGATAAAGGGAAGATTGGAAACAGGTCTGTAGTTGGCCGTGCAGTTCTGGTCAAGGGATGGTTTTTTAAGTAATGGTTGTACGCTGGCGTGTTTAAAAGAAGAGGGAAAGATATGAGATGAGAGGGAAAGGTTGAAAATTTTAGTTAGGTGAGTGGTGACAGCTGGAGCAAGGGACTGAAGGAGATGTCAGGGGATAGGGTCACTGGTGCAGGTGGTAGGGCGAGAAGATGCAAGGAGCCTGATCACTTCATCTTCCGTGACTGGTTCGAAGTCAGAAAGTGAGCAAGATACAATGTGGCAGGGGAGAGCATGCATAACATTTGGGGATTGGGAGAAAATTTCCTGTCGGATATGGTCAATTTTTTCTTTGAAATAATTGGCCAGATCGTCAGCGCTGAGGTCGGTGGTCGGGGCCTGTGTTGTTTGATTGAGGAGAGAATGAAACGTGTCAAAGAGTCATTTAGGATTATTGGAAAGTGAGATGATGAGGTTGTTAAAGTAGGTTTGTTTGGAGAGGTGAAGGGCAGAGTTACATGTTTTCAGCATAAATTTATAATGGAGGAAATCTTCGGGCAGATTTGATTTTCTCCACAGCCGTTCAGCGCACCTGTAGTACCTCTGGAGAAGACGTGTTTGAGGCGTGTGCTAGGGTTGTCGCCGTCTATGCTGAATTTTTCTTTGTGTAGGAGGTGCTGCTTCATCCAGGGCGCATAGCATTATTTTGTTATAATGCTTCAATGCAGAGTTGAGACATGAGAGGGAGGAGATTGTGGCCAATGATGATTGCAACCTTTTTATAAATTTCTGTGTGTTAATGGTGCGTAAATTTCTATAAGTGTGGATGGTGGGAGTGTCTTGAGTAGAGTCACAGTTCTTGACAGAGAATGAAAGCAGATTATGGTCAGAGAGTGGAAGGGGAGAGTTAGTAAAGTCATGTACTGAGCAAAGCCAGGAGAAGATCAGGTCCAATGTGTTCCCGTCTTCATGTGTAGGAGAATTAGCAAGCTGTGAAAGGCTGATGGAGGAGGTTAGTGATAAAAGATGCATGGCAGATGGGGAAAGAGAATCGCCAATTGGGATGTTAAAATCTCCCATGATTATCGTGGGGATGTCGCAGGATAGAAAATTTGGAAGCCAGGGAGCAAAGTGATCCAGGAATTGACAGGGGGGACCTGGAGGGCGATAGACAACCGCCACTCGCAGGGAGAAGGGCCGGTAGAGTCTGACTGTGTGGGCCTCAAAAGACAGGAAGATAAGGGAGGGTACAGGGGGGATAACCTGAAAAGTACATTTTGTTGAAAGAAGCAGACCAACACCCCCCCCCTGATCTGTTGTCAGGTCGCGGGGTATGAGAGAAATGTAGGCCACCATAGGAGAGAGCTGCAGCGGCAGTGGTGTCCGACTGCTGGATCCAGGTTTCAGTGAGAGCCAGAAGGTTGAGGGAATTAGAGAGGAAAAAGTCATGGATGTAAGAGAGTTTATTACAAGCTGAGCGCGCATTCCAAAGGGCACAGTTGAATGAGACAGAAGATATGCAGGGAATATTAATGAGATTAGCAGGGTTTCTGAAAGTAACAGGGAAAGAGTTAGTGCTATTATTACTGGAGGGTCCTTGGTTGGGAGAGATATCACCTGCGACTAATAGAAGGAAGATACAGAGAGTGAGCAGATGGTTGAGTGATTTGTGAGAGCGTTTCCTGTGTTGTATGGTGGGAATGAATGGATCTGCATGGTATAACATTGTGAAGAGAGCATGACAACTGTACATAGGAGAAGAGAGGAGAGAGGGGTTAATATGGATGAAGTGTGCCGAATTTGTGGGAGAACGGTGAATGTGGATGATTGTAGCAGCCAGAATATAAATGGCACAGATACAAATGGTGAATACTGTTTGCAAGACAGATGACCTGGAAGCAAGTTTGTTTAATTGTCTTGCATGTCTTACCTGTCTCCTGCCCTGTCCAACTGCAATTTTCTAACTGCCGCGGCACTTTGATAAATTATGGCACTTCCATAAAGTATGCATAAATGCCCCCGCATAAATGCTGCCCCTTGACTATGTCTCAATATATAGGGACGTATCTGCTTAGATCTACACAGATTTAACTCGTTAGGAATCAATCAACTAGCTTAAGACAACAGGAGACCATAAAACTGTAGAAAAAAAAACAGACTGGCAACTCTACATGGATCATAAAATGTTAAAGTAAGTGTGATGACCTTAAAGTATCATGGATTAAACAACATAGAGGAGTGAGAAATATATATCAGTGATAGGCTGCAGAGCATTGCATGGAGGTACAAGGCAGTTTTCAGGATAGATCACACATAGGAGTGAGAAATATATACCAGTGATAGGCTGCAGAGAATTGCATGGATGTACAAGGCAGTTTTCAGGATAGATCACACATAGGAGTAAGAAATATATACCTGTAATATGGGTATTTATTGGAGTACTATTTTTTGTTCTTTATTTCGTGCGTTTTTTGTTTTATTTTTTTTTTTAAATAATTTTTTTAAAACTTTTTTACTTCATCCCTCTATGGGACTTTAACTTTTGTCTGATCACTGGTCTCAAACATTGCAATACAGATGTACTGCATGAGACCAGTGAGCATAAACTAGCAAAATACCTGATAGGCTATGTGCCCACGATGCAGAAATGCTCAGGATTTTTCCTGAGCATTTCTGCATCTCCCTGGCAGAAAAAACGCATGCGGATTTTACATGCGTTTTTTCTGCCAGGGACAAGCGTTTGTCAAGCATTTTTAGCATGCAATTTTCCATGCTTTAGTCAAGAACTTTCCAAGCCATTTTAGCATCACTTGGAAAAGTGCTTGAAAGTTGGTCACACAATATAAATTCAAGTAACCGGCATGGATTTATATTGTGTGACCAACATAATTTAAAAAAAAAAAAAAGAATTCGAACATAAAAAATAACCTTATACTCACGTTATGATGGCCCCCACTCGGCTACCGGTGTCGCTGCTGGCTCCGTGGCGGGTACCGGTAATGTAAAAGGACCTTTCATGACGCCAGCGGTCATGTGACAGGTCACGTGACCGCTGACGTCATGGAAGTTCCTTTTACATTATAGGTACCCGCCGCGGAGCCAGCAGCGATGCCGGGAGCAGAGCGGGCGCCATCAGAAGGTGAGTATAAGGTTATTTTTTATTTTAATTCTTTTTTTACTTACAGGTACTATGGTACCCGGGTCTGGAGGAGAGTCTCCTCTTCTCCAGACCCGGGTACCATCCGCGCATTAATCACATAAGATCCGCATGACTACATGTAGTCATGCGGATCTTATGCGATCCAATGCAAGTAAATGGTGGCGATTTCGCAGCGAAATCGCACTAGAATTGGTCTCGCTGCGGGTTTTACGGCAATGCAAATTCGCAGCGGAAATTTCCGCATGATGTGCACAGTGAAAATACGCCGCAAAAACGCATTTAAATCGCTTTGCGTGCACATCGCCTTAGACCCTGCCTAAAGCTGGGTCTAACAGGCCACCATACTTTGCACCCCAGGAGGTCATGGTTTGCCTCTGGGTGCCATGACAACCATTAGCTCACAGTGATTTAGTCACAGGGGTGCTGATAGGGGTGAGAGAGGGAGCTGCTGGCACGGAACTATCACTGTGTGTTTATATACAGTGGCAGTTTAAATCCATGACGGGTATAGCACGTCATGATGCGGGAACTGATACCTGCTCATGATGTGCTGTACCAGTCATTGGTCATTAAGGGGTTAAAAACCATATTGTTTATTCTACAGGGTGAGCCATTTATATAGATACACCTAAATTAAATGGGAATGTTTGGTGATATCAACTTCCTGTTTGTGGCACATTAGTATATGGGAGAGGGAAAATTTTTCCAGATGGGTGGTGACCATGGCGGCCATTTTGAAGTCGACCATTTTGGATCCAACTTTATTTTTTTCAATGGGAAGAGGGTCATGTGACACATCAAACTTATTGAGAATTTCATAAGAAAAACAATGGTGTGCTTGGTTTTAACGTAACTTCATTCTTTCATGAGTTTTTTACAAGTTTATGACCACTTATAAAATGTGTTCAAAGTGCTGCCCATTGTGTTGGATTGTCAATGCAACCCTCTTCTCCCACTCTTGACACACTGATAGCAACACCGCAGAAGAAATGCTAACACAGGCTTCCAGTATCCGTTGTTTCAGATGCAGCACATCTCGTTTCTTAATGGTATGGTGTGGTATATGGGGTAAAAAGATAGTGGGGCCATTCTTCATCAATGGAAACCTCAATGCCACTGGATATCTGAAATTGCTACATGATGATGTGTATATACTTATTAGTAGAGCACTTTTATCTAGATAGAGCAGTAGGTAGGATGCCTCACTGTCTTAACATTTACTTTCTATGGGGCTGCCAGAAAACGATGAGCACAATGCTCAGCAGCCCCATAGGGGACAAATAGAGTAGTGTTCAATCATGCACACTGCAGCTTCAAACCGACTGGAATAAAAGGGCCCCATTCTGGCAATCGGTGGGGATCCCAGTGTTCAGACTCCCAAAAATCAACAAGTTATCATTTATCCTGTGGATAGTTGATACAATGTTTTCACTGGCCAACTAAGCCTCAAACAACAACTTAAAAAAAGTTGGAAAACTGACACCAGTTCAGTATCAGTGCCAAGCATATCAGTTTCTGTTAAATTCCTGTAATGTCAGAGAACTTGTCCAGACCAGCTGTGAAACGAGTATGAAATTTCAATTCTTTTTTTCTCATTGGAACTTCAATGACAATTTACTGTGTTCCATTCTTTTTTTGCTTGCTCTTTTTCTAACTTTGCATCTATTTGCAGACTGAAAATAAATTAAATTGGACCTGTTGTGCTAGGACACATAGGGTCCTCCAAGGGGGTCCATCCCTCAGTTATACAGAACTAGTACATATGTGCTGCTTATTGTTGTAGAGAATATTAGAGATATATAAGCAAAACTTCAAAAATAAGTTGTAGTGTTAAAGGGGTTTGACACATTTCTATATGGGAAGATAAAATTTACTGATACCTGCTGGCTGACGTGCACGATTGGCATGTATCAAGCACATGTCCAATTCACATGTATTAAAAACTACTGGATTGCGTGCATGATTGGTAGGCCTATTTATCAGACTAGGTCAAGTGTACCATATCTGCCAATCATGCACATGACCTTGCAACTATCACTGGATGTGATCGCCGGCCCACACATCGTCTAAATCAGAAGTGAATGGAATGGGGTATATGGGGTATATACACATGGAATATGTGTATATACCCTTGTACGATCACCGCTAACTCCACGATAACCCCAGACTACTTGCTGCCGCCACCAGTCATTTTTACAGACTGACTGGACGTCTGATAGTATCGTATGGCTTCGAGACGCAGTTACAGAACAAAAGGAACAGAACTATTAAATTCTATATTTAATCCAAATGGAGGCAGTGTTTATGAAAAATATACAAAAGATTTTACAAAGGGGAAAAAACAATACAGCATATACAGTGTAGGGTTTGGTACTCACTCAGCTGCTTGAGGTAGGCACAGGATACGGTTTGTTTAAAAATGTCCACGGGAGGTTTATTGTGACTTCATAAACCACACGGCCTTGTCCGGTTCAGAGTAACAAAACAGCAAAACAGTCCATACAGTACTGCGTGTTCGCCCACTCACAATCAGTGTCCTTCAGTACAAACACGCTGAAGGTCTCCACACCTCCGGCCACAGACACTTAATGAGACACTTGGTCTCCATTTTATACACACGTCCTGGGGTGGGGATATGCGAGCAGCCAATCCCACCCAACTCTTATGACAGCTCGTAAAAACCGGCCCTGATACGCTCAATTAACCCTCTTAGCACTATGTGTGCTGGAGCATGCTTCCCGGTTTTATATCACTGAAGCTACCAACCTCAGAGATACATATCTCCCCTCAAGGACATCTCCGGTGGCCATCTTACATACTCCCCCTCTGCCAAAGCCGGGGGGCTTGGCACCTTTCGCTAGCAAACAATGGACCCTCGACAGTGCGTCAGCATTGCCATGCAGTTTCCCCGGCCTATGCTTTACATGGAAGCTAAAATCCTGAAGGGCTAGGAACCACCGGGTCACTCGGGCATTGTTCCCCTTCTTCTCACTCATCCATTTTAGTGGGGCGTGGTCTGACACCAGCCTGAACTTCCTGCCTAAGATGTAGTACCTTAGAGTGTTCAACGCCCACTTGATTGCCTAACATTCCTTCTCCACTATGGAGTAATTCTTCTCACAAGAGGTCAGCTTCCGGCTTGAATACATTATGGAGTGCTCACTATGTCACTTACAGAGACGAGTCCACTTAGCCAAAGGTGAGCACTTGGCTTGGGGATGTTCAGAGAACAGGCTTCATGCATACACGATATGTATCTCTCTACACGAACACAGATCATAATTTGCCTTTATCTTTTATCAGCCCCTGAGTTTTATCCACACATCCTCCCTGTGATGACCTCACGTGGGCAGGGTTGCGGGCTGTTCTCAGCCCTCCAGGATGTTATGAAATCCCAACTTATGCGATAACCCCTCATCGGATGATCGCAGAAGTTCGAGATTGATGCCATATTTTTTATCTGGATTTTATCTTTACTTAGAGACCAAACATGGCATAGCTGTTGCCAGTTATCTGGTTACTGTTGATTTGCGGCTCATTGGCAGCGGTTACCATTATGAAAAATTATGCGTTGTCTTCCCCTGTTAGCCCTGGTGCTGGAAATGTATATCTCATTAATATTGGATTTATACAAATTCCAATATTCTATATTTTCTTTTGGAGACATACTGTCTGCTGAAGCTGTTCTGGTGAAAGGAATGTATATGCAGGATGATAATAGCTATTTCTAAAGAGTGTGAGGTATCTGTTTTAATCCCCTCCAAAACTTAAAAGGCCTTTTCCTGTCTAACCTATTTGTTCAATCTGTACTCTTTGTCTATGCACAATATACATCCTCGTTCAGTCACCTGGCCCATATGTTAAACTGTGTAATTCACATCTAAGAGACTAGACTGTCTGCTCTTGCATGTTAATTAAGCTAGTTCACTACTCAATTTCCTACTTGTATTAGTCTATTGTATAATCCTACATCTAAGAATGTCAGCTTAGATTGCAAATGACAGAGGGGAGGAGGGAAGTAGAGAGGGACTGAGACTGCAGAGATTTTCATATTCTCTATGACAATCTTGTTATGTGTAGACAGTTCCGGTCTATTTATCTGCTGCACTTTGGGCCTTAAACAATTTTTTACCTATATATGGTGTAATAGGGCCTATTAAGACTAGTCCACGTTGTGCGGGGGCGTCATTTGTGCTATTGTAGGGTACCAAAACTCTGCGGTAAGGCAGGGTTGATACCAGATTATTAACAGGGTTTTTACTCTCTCATAAAATAACCCCTTTACAGACCTTTTTTCATCCCTTTTCTGATTGATATTGACAAGTAGTATCTACTTTCTAGCAGTTTTCTTACCAATTGGGGATAGCAATTACTGTATTTTTTGGATTATAAGATGCACTTTTTTCCCCAAAAACGGGAAATGGGGGTGCATTTTATAATCCGAAGGCAGCTTACCGGGGGAGGGGAGGTTGCTGTGGTGGAGCAGGGTCACAAGAGGCAGGATCACTGCTTCAGGAGTCCGGCGGCGGTACGAGTGAGGCAATGCTGCGGGCCCTAGGCTCTCATAAGATATTGGCACCAGTGAGCAGAGTCCCTTTCCCATTGATTTCCCTGCAGTGGGCTTTGGGAAAATGGCCGCCAGAGGCAGAAAGATTGCGTTCTCAGGAGTTAAGATGGAAAATGGGACTCCGCTCACCAGTGCCGACATCTTATTAGAGCCCAGGGCCCGCATCCTCGCAATGCCTGGACGCCCCCTCCTCCCAGCCCGGGGCCCGCAGCATTGCTCCACTCCTGCAGTCGCTGGCCTCCTGAAGCACCGACCCTGCCTCCTGTCACCCCGCTCCACCACCGCCGCCCCCCCTGGTAAGCTACCATTAAAACTGTTTAAGATGCACCATTTTTTTTACTATTTTCCACCCTAAAATTTCGGGTGCGTCTTATGGTCCAGTGCCTCTTATAGTCCGCAAAATACAGTAAATATTATTCATATTAGTATTATCTTTCAATTTTTTTATATATTTTTTTTTAAATGAATAAACAAAAAAAGTAATGATTAAATGGTTTATTTCCTGTGAACTAAATCTGTATACAAGAGGTTAGCGGAATGTATTTCTCTATTTACCCACTTACGTATTTTGACTATAAGATGCACAACAAATTTTGGGGAGGAAAATAGGAAAAAAAATGTTTTTAATGAAATGGTGGTGCATCTTATAGTCCGATTTTACAGTAGCTTACCGGTGAGGGTGGCTGAGGTGGAGTGCTGCAGGAAGCTAGTGGCGGCAGGAGAGGGGCGATGGGAGGAGGTGGTGTTCGGCGGTGCGAGGGCTTTCACAAATTGTTGGCAGAGTCCCCACACTTCTCATTGTTTTCACTGCGGTGGTCTTCGAGAACATGACCGTCGGAGAAGGCCCATGCGCAGATTTGGGGGAAAAAATAGTGTGTCTTATAATCCGAAAAATATATTTCCTTTTCTTTCAGATCATGTCTGTCTCTGTGATTTCTCGTCATAAGAGCCTAAACAGCCCTGATTCCTTGTGGTTATATCTGTGGCTGTTTCACCATTCCCAGTCAAAAGACGAACATCAGCACATTTGTACAGAAAGTCTATTTTGCATAATTTAAAGTAAGACTTGGTGAGCGAGATAAAGCGAGATAAGTTTTGGGCCCCTCACAAGGTGTGCAAGCATTGTGTTGAGAATTTACGGATGTGGATGAAGGGAACACCTGATAAGATGCCCTATGCTATACCTATGGTCTTGTGAGAGCCAAGAGATCATTCCAGTGATTGTTACTTTTGTAAGTGAAAACTTCAGGATATAACAAGAAAAATAAGTATAAAATAGAGAATCCTAGTCTACCATCTTCTATACGTCTAGTGCCTCATTCAGCTGAAATCCCAGCCAGTTATCCTTGAACTACCCTCTTTTCAAGAACAGTATTATGGTGAAAAACAAACCGACAGCAATAATGAAGATTATGAAACTGAAGATGCCTCAGTTGATAAGGGATTTGACCAGCATGAGTTCAACAGTTTGGCACGAGATTTGGAACTATGAAAAAAGGCTTCAGAACTCCCATCATCAAGACTGCATGAGAAAAACTTGTAGAATTAACACAGCAATAAAATGGCAACAGTATGTACCTGCCCAGGTCACAAAACTAATGCACTCAGGATGCAGCAAACCCATATAATAAAGATGGAGGCAACACAAGTGCAAAATACTGATGGGAAAACCACTCACAACCTACCAGTGCATGGAGGGGGTGATTGCTTAGTACAAAAACTGCACACACAAAAGACTTGTATAGGGCGCTGGTCACACGTGTAGTGCACAGTATCTGGCTTCAAGCCTATTAGTGACGCCCATACTATTAGATTAGGTGGGCTGCCCAGTACTATATAAGTGCACCCCATGAGGACAGACACCCTAGTTCACAAGGCCAACAGTGATGCACCCGGCTGCACCCTGAATATAAAAATGTGCAAAAATATCTACAGGTGCTTCTCACAAAATTAGAATATCATCAAAAAGTTAATTTATTTCAGTTCTTCAATCCAAATAGTGAAACTCATATATTATATAGACTCATTACTAACAGAGTGATCTATTTCAAGTGTTTATTTCTGTTAATGTTGATGATTATGGCTTACAACCAATGGAAACACAAAAGTCTCTGTCTCAGTAAATTAGAATAATTAACAAAAAACACCTGCAAAGGCTTCTGGTGCGTTTAAAAAGGTCCCTTAGTCTGTTTCAGAAGGCTTCACAATCATGGGGAAGACTGCTGACTTGACAGATGCCCAAAAGGCAGTGATTGACACACACCACAAGGAGGGTAAGCCACAAAAGGTCATTGCTAAAGAATCTGGCTGTTCACAGAGTGCTGTATCCAAGCATATTAATGTAAAGTTGAGTGGAAGGAAAAAGTGTGGTAGAAAAAGGTGCAGAAGCAACCGGGATAACCGCAGCTTGAAAGGATTGTTAAGAAAAGGCCATTCAAAAATTTTGGGGAGATTCACAAGGAATAGACTGCTGCTGCTTCAAGAGCCACCACACACAGACATATCCAGGATATGGGCTACAAGTGTCGCATTCCTTGTGTCAAGCCACTCATGACCAATAGACAATGCCAGAAGCGTCTTACCTTGGCCAAGGAGAAAAAGACCTGGACTGTTGCTCTGTGGTCCAAGGTGTTGTTTTCAGATGAAAGTAAATTTTACATTTCATTTGGAAATCAAAGTCCCAGAGTCTGTAGGAAGAGTGGAGAGGCCACAATCCAAGCTGCTTGAGGTCTAATGTGAAGTTTCCACAATCAGTGATGGTTTGGGGAGCCATGTCATCTGCTGGTGTAGGTCCAGGAAATTTTAGGTCACTTCATGCTTCCCTCTGCCGACAATCTTTTTGGAGATGGAAATTTCATTCTCCAGCAGGACTTGGCAACTGTCCACACTGCCAAAAGTACCAATACCTGGTTTAAAAACAACAGTATCACTGTGCTTGATTGGCCAGCAAATTCACCTGACCTGTCAAGAGGAAGATGAGAGACACCAGACCCAACAATGCAGACGAGCTGAAGGCTACTATCAAAGCAACCTTGGCTTCCATAGCACCTCAGCAGTGCCACAGGCTGATCGCCTCCATGCCATGCCGCATTGATGCAGTAATTGATGCAAAAGGAGCCCCGACCAAGTATTGAGTGCATTTACTGAACATACATTTCAGTAGGCCAAATTTTCAGATTTTAAAAACATTTTTCAAGCTGGTGTTATAAAGTATTCTAATTTACTGAGATAATGACTTTTGTGTCTTCATTGGCAGTAAGCCATAATCATCAACATTAACAGAAATAAACACTCCAGGGGAGGAGTCCTGAGGAGATAATTTGCATATTCCCACTGCATTTTGGGGTAAGTGAAGAGTCTCCGCGAGCTCAAAGAACACTGGATTTTGGCTGTTGGAGCTGAAAAGAGGACATCGGTAAACCGCGCGCCTACCGACGCGCGCATTTTGCAGCTTTTTTTTTTAAGCTTTTTTCACTGTTTTCAGAACATTAACAATAAGAACATGGAAGAGTCCAGGAGCCATTTGGTGAGCTGCATATCCTGCTACATGTTCACAGACTTGCCAGTGGAAAAGCCAAACTTCACATGCCAGAAATGCAAGCTTGTGTCCCTGTTGGAGGAAAAGTTGCGAAATCTAGAAGAGAGGTTAACTACCTTGAAAATCATTAAGGAAGGTGAAGAGTTCTTAGACAGAGCAGAATTATCTCTTCATGATTCAGAAAGAGAAGAAATTCGAACTGCACCTGACGAAACAGATGAATGGAAGCATGTGACCCACAGAAGCAGGAGGATCGAGAGGCAGTCAGCACCCATACTGCTCAGGAACCAGTACCAGGCTCTCACGCAGGAGAACCATGAAGAAATACAGCAAAATAAGACTTTGCCAGCAATGAATAACCTTGTAAGCCCTCAGAATCCTCCTGGATGGAGAAAGAAGAATGTTGTGAAGAAAAAACGGAGAGTGGTGGTTATGGGGGATTCCCTGTTAAGAGGAACAGAGGCCACTATCTGCAGACCAGACATAACCTCAAGAGAAATGTGCTGTCTTCCAGGAGCAAAAATTAAAGATGTGTCTGACAGGATATCAAGACTCTTCAGACCTACAGATCACTACCCATTCCTGCTAATACATGTGGGGACAAATGACACCGCAAGAAAGGACCTGGAAACCATCTGCAGTGACTTTGAAGACTTAGGCAAGAAAGTGAAAGAATTGGGAGCGCAGGTGGTCTTCTCATCCATCCTCCCAGTGGATGGCCATGGAACAATGAGGTGGAATAAGATTCTACAGGTGAACAACTGGCTACGTCGATGGTGCCGTCAACAAGGATTTGGATTTCTGGATCACGGAATGAATTACCTATACGATGGACTACTTGCTAGAGATGGGGTGCACCTTACGAAGACTGGAAAACATGTATTTGGAAGTCGCCTTGCTACACTCATCAGAAGAGCTTTAAACTAGAACAATGTGGGAAGGGAAGCAAAAGGCCAGAAAAAGCCATACAGCTGACAAATACTATTGAGATCTCTGCTACTGGAAGTGGAAAAGAAGAACAAAGACAAAACAATTTAAATAATAAAAATATGGGAGGAAGAGAAACCAATCACAAACTAAAATGTTTTTATACAAATGCACAAAGCATGGGCAACAAACAAGGAGAATTGGAACTACTAATGCAGGAAAAGGAATATGATGTCATTGGAATCACTGAAACTTGGTGGGACGATACACATGATTGGAATAAAAGGCTAAAAGGATACAACTTATTTGCAAGAAACAGACTTGATAAACGAGGAGGAGGTGTTGCATTGTATGTTAGAAAAGCGTATATCTGCACAGAGATTGAAGCTTCAGAGACTGGGAGTTCTGTGGAAACTGTTTGGGTAAGAATACAAGGAGAGAACAACGGAAAGGACACCATTGTAGGCATTTACTACAGGCCACCTGGGCAAGCTGAAGATATGGATGAACTCTTTATGTATCAAATGACCAAGTTCTCCAAAAAATATGACGTAGTGGTCATGGGAGATTTCAACTATCCAGACATTTGTTGGGAATCTCTCTCAAGTAAAACTAACAGGTCAAGCAAATTCTTATCCTCTCTTGCTGACAACTTTATCTTCCAAAAGGTAGGGGAGAAAACAAGGGGATCTGCTACTTTGGATCTAATCCTTATAAACAGGGAGGAAATGGTTGAGGAGGTAAAGGTGGCTGGGACCCTAGGAGGCAGCGATCATGCTATTATAGAATTTTGGATAACTAGAGGAGGAAGACATGTGAAGACTCAAACTTCAAGGTTAGATTTTAGAAAGGCAGATTTTAAGAGACTCAGAAAGAGAATAGGAGGGATCCAATGGCTGGATGTCCTTAAGGACAAAAATGTCCAGGAAGGATGGGAAATTTTTAAAAATGAGATTCTCAAAGCACAATCGTTAACAATCCCGAAAAGTAGGAAGAATGGGAAGCATTTAAGGAAACCAGGATGGATGAACACAGAACTTAAACACATGCTAAAAAGAAAGAAAGAAATGTTTATTAAATGGAAAGAGGGAGGAATATCTAAAGAAGATTATAATGCAGTCTGCAGATCCTGTAGGGCACGTATCAGGTTAGCTAAAGCTGACAATGAATTAAGGCTTGCAAGAGATGTCAAAAGCAATAAAAAAGGATTTTGGGGGTATGTCAAAAGTAAAAGAAAAGTCAAAGATGCTATAGGATTTTTACAGGATGAAAATGGAGAAATGGTAAGAGAGGATGTTGAGAAGGCCGAACTTTTTAATTCCTATTTTGCATCTGTTTTCTCTCAGAAAGAAAATGTAACATCAACTGATCTTCACTGTCCTTTTAAAGGAATAGAGGAATCCAAGTTATCTGTAAACCGAAAGATTGTGAGGGAATATTTAGCTAACATAAATGAGTTCAAGTCTCCAGGTCCAGATGAATTACACCCCAGAGTACTGAAGGAGATCGTAGAAGAAATTTTAGAACCACTCTCCATAATCTTTGAAAATTCTTGGAGAACAGGAGAAGTCCCAGAAGACTGGAGAAGAGCAAATGTTGTTCCTATCTTCAAAAAGGGGAAGAAGGTGGACCCAGGGAACTATAGGCCGGTGAGTCTGACTTCTATACCAGGAAAGATCTTTGAACAAATTATTAAACAACATGTATGTAAGTACATGGATAAGAATGAAGTGATTAACCAGAGTCAGCATGGGTTTGTAACTAACAAGTCATGTCAGACTAACTTAATTTCCTTCTATGACAGAATCACTGACTGGGTGGATCAGGGAAATGCTGTAGATATAGTATATCTTGACTTCAGCAAAGCATTTGACAAAGTATCTCACACCATCCTTATTGAAAAAATGACCAAGTATGCAATGGACCAGGCAACTGTTAGGTGGATTCATAACTGGCTTAGTGATCGGACTAAGTGTAAAGTGGTTGTAAATGGCTTCACATCCAGCTGGATGAATGTCTCAAGTGGGGTACCACAGGGCTCCGTCCTGGGACCTGTATTGTTCAACATCTTTATCAATGATTTAGATGAAGGAATTGAGGGTAAGCTGATTAAATTTGCTGATGACACAAAGCTAGGAGGGATAGCTAATACTAGAGAAGAGAGAGAGAGGATTCAAAAAGACCTAAATAAACTGGAGCAGTGGGCAGCAACCAACAGAATGGTTTTTAACAGGGAAAAATGCAAAGTACTACATCTGGGCAATAAAAATGAAAAAAGCATATACAGAATGGGAGGAATAGAGCTAAGCAACAGTACATGTGAAAAAGACTTAGGTATACTAATAGATCATAGACTGAACATGAGTCAACAGTGTGATGCAGCAGCAAAAAAGGCAAATACAATTCTGGGATGTATTAACAGAAGCATACAGTCTAGATCACGTGAAGTCATTATCGGTCTTTACTCCTCTTTGGTCAGACCTCATCTGGAATACTGTGTACAGTTTTGGGCACCACATTTTAAAAAAGACATAGACAAACTGGAGCAAGTTCAGAGAAGAGCGACCAGAATGGTGACTGGTCTGCAAACCATGTCCTATGAGGAACGGTTGCAGGATTTGGGAATGTTTAGCTTGCAAAAAAGAAGACTGAGAGGAGACTTAATAGCTGTCTACAAATATGTCAAGGGCTGTCACATTGTAGAAGGATCATCTTTATTCTCATTTGCACAAGGAAAGACTAGAAGCAATGGGATGAAACTAAATGGGAGGAGACACAGATTAGATATTAGAAAAAACTTTTTGACAGTTAGGGTGATTAATGAGTGGAACAGGCTGCCACGAGAGGTGGTGAGTTCCCCTTCAATGGACGTCTTCAAACAGAGGCTGGACAGACATCTGTCTGAGATGATCTAGTGAATCCTGCTTTGAGCAGGGGGTTGGACCAGATGACCCAGGAGGTCCCTTCCAACTCTACCATTCTATGATTCTATGATTCTACTCTGTAATGACTCTAAATAATATAGGAGTTTCACTTTTTGGATGGAAGAACTGAAATAAATTAATTTTTTGATGATATTCTTATTTTGTGAGAAGCTCCTGCATATAGTAAACATGAGGTATTAGTCGATTATACTGTTGCCCTTTTTTTGCTGTGTTAATTCTTGAATTTGGGGGAAAATTTTAATTCCTCTTTATGTGGCCTTGCTTTTAATACGAGAAAAACTTGCTTGAAAAGGAGTAAAGGCATCCTACTTTTGATTTTTGATCCAGAGAAAGTGCATTTCTGAAACACTTTGTAAGTAACAGTGGCTTTGTGTATAGCCATAACATATATGGTTTAATTGAGGAATTGGAAATTTCAATCTATAACTTAAATGAATGGCAACTGTTCATCGATAGCTCAAAGCGGACCCTAAAGTGTGTCCTCTTCCATAATGGCAATTTATTTTTGATGCAGTCCCAATTGGCTATTCAGTTTTTCTTTGTGAAGAATACGGAGACATAAAGAGTTATTGACTTGTTGCAATATCACAAACACAATTGGATCATCTGTGTTGACCTTAAAATAATATGCTTGCTTCTTGGCCAGCAACGCGAATAAACCAAGTGTTCATTCTGTGCATGTGGGACAGCAGAGCTCTTGAGAAGCATTGGGTGAAGAGGAATTGGCCTCCAAGATCTAACCTCAAACCTGGTGATCCAAACATTCTACAGGGTGGGCCATTTATAGGGATACACCTAAATTAAATGGGAATGGTTGGTGATATCAACTTCCTGTTTGTGGCACATTAGTATATGGGAGGGGGAAAACTTTTCCAGATGGGTGGTGACCATGGTGGCCATTTTGAAGCCGGATGCCATCTTTAGTGCATCCAACTATGTCAACAAGTGATTACAGCACCTTCACTGTTCAAATAAAACCCCTTTAATGGCACCACTTTGACCAGTGACCGTGGGCTCATCTATCTTTATCCCAGCCTTATTTGTCCTGTATTCTGCCTGAGATTTTTCTGCATTTTTTACTTCCTAATAGCCAAGAAAGTCATTGCCAAAATATTTGTGCCTGAGAGGTATAATCTAGCTAAATGCTATTTGATGGCTGTGACCAGTGGGTACATTTCTTGGTACCTAGATTACTAGGCTGATCGGTTTGTTTTTTGGCCTTAGGGTGACACTGAGGTCAGCCTTGCTGCGCTTTGACAGCGTGATGGCTGCCGGCGCTGTGTTCTCTCTTAGGAGTATGGAATACTCCCACTATTCTCCGGCGGATGCACACAAAGTTTCCCGGATGGTGGAACACAAGAAAAGGAAGTTGCATCACAAAGTGCGTTCCACCATGCCGGAAGGGCGTTCACAAGCTGCCGATGCGGTCCACAGACCAAATCCGCGTCACCCGCCGTGGGCAGAGCCAAGATGGCGCGGCTCTATTTAAAATAACACACATGATGATCCTATTAGGCGGCAAGCGTTCGATCTCATGATGCGGTCTGTTTGTGGCAGACACCAAATAGTTCTCCCTTGACGAGTCGATACCCGACGAAACGCGTTGGGAGTACGATTGGAAGACAATTACCCCCCCCCCATCAGCCATTCCTATATATGGACAGAGGATTTGCCAGGAGTGATCCCTGAATGACTGTGGCAAAAAAGGGGTGAGATTGATCCTTGCATTATCTTACTAATCAATACTTGTCCGCACCAAGGTAGTGTAGTACAGTGACGCACCCCCTGGGCCAGTCGTTGTCACAGTGGCGGTGACCCGGTCCGTGACCAAGGGCGGTCAGTAAAAAGGGGATGTTATAGTTTTTATGTACAAAGTTTGTGACGCCACCTGTGGTATGTGGCTAAAGGGAGCCGCTGCTGCGGAGCAGGTCCTCTGGAGCTGATGTTAGTGCAGCAAAGCTGGTGTGGCTCTCCACAGGTAGAGCTTAGCTCCAGGGCAGTGTAGATGTTATAGGTGATGCTGGGCGTTGTAGTGCAGGGTTTGATGGCGTAGCAATAATCAGTCCACAACTTAATGGCGGTTTCCTCTTATCTTTACTGGCGGTGATTAGGCAAACCGGGACTGGGGTACTGGCTAGAAGTGGAAGTCCGGGCAGCCTGGAAGCAAGTAAGGAATCCATCTCACCAGGTGAAGTTGGAGGCCTTCCCTTTCCACTAATCTCTTTGGCCCTGTTGCTTGTAGCTGTGCGGTGGCCCTCGTTCCTGAGTGCAACGTCTTTGTGCTCACCCTTATGGCAGGCAGCTCGCGCCTTGCTGATGCGTCGCTCCCACGTGGCGGTGCTGGGCCCTCTATGCTGCTGAGCCTCCGGGCGTTTGCTGGGGCCAGGAGACCTGCAGTCTCCTGCCCTGCGGTTTCTACTGCTCTGCCTTCAGTGCCCTACTGCCTCGGACTCCCGTGTCCGGTTCCTCTGTGTTGGTTCCTTCCGGGGTGAACTGCCGCGCAGCTCCACTCCCCAGCTCCTCTCTCGTTGACGTCCTCACTTCAACTCCTCACACTAAGTCTAACTAACCCCGCCTCCAGATCCCAGTTGCCAAGGGGAGGGGCTCCCCTTGCTGGTCTGGAGACAGGACAGTGTTGCATGCTAGCAAAACCTGATTAGGGCACCCCTGCTTGCTTCCAGGCATGGCATCACCCCCTTGCGAGGAAGGCAATGCCACTGTGGCAACCGGACTCCTGGGGTGCCACAACAGCATGATATCTGGTGCCATATTATAAGACGGTATGTTATTTGCTATAAATGTGCATCATGGTATGACAGTAACCTGCCTGTAAAACAAATCATTCAGGCAACTGTTTTCCATTACTGGATATGATTATACGTAGTTTGCATTCAATATATATCCAGGCTGCTGCTGCGTATGGTATTACATGTCTAAATGTATTCAGCCACACTTTTGTGGTGGGACGTCTGGAGGTTTTGTACTATTCTGATCTGTGAGAGACAAATAGTAGACGCAAGTTCTCTTACATATGTGTGTCCTTTCCCTTTAATGTGCAATACTATTGGTAACAACTTTTAGGGAAGAACCACAAGGCATATACCATACAAAAAGAGAAGGTGTTTCTGGTAGCCATTTGATTTGGAAAGAAGTGGTTAATATACAGGCACCTCTTTATATCCCCTGTTGGACACAGGGGCTATTTGACATCACATGTGTGGGCACCATTTTTTGCACTTTTTTATACTTAAAAGCTTTTAAAGGTATTTATTAAAGGTTATATTTTATTACTCTACATACAGTCAGTACCAAAAGCTACTTTTCCCCATTTTGGATCCAGCTTTATTTTTTTCAATAAGAAGAGGGTCATGTGACACATCAAACTTATTGAGAATTTCATAAGAAAAACAATGGTGTGCTTGGTTTTAACGTAACTTTATTCTTTCATGAGGTTTTTACAAGTTTATGACCACTTATAAAATGTGTTCAAAGTGCTGCCCATTGTGTTGGATTGTCAATGCAACCCTCTTCTCCCACTCTGGACACACTGATAGCAACGCCGCAGAAGAAATGCTAGCACAGGCTTCCAGTATCCGTTGTTTCAGATGCTGCACATCTCGTATCTTCACAGCATAGACAATTGCCTTCAGATGACCCCAAAGATAAAAGTCTAAGGGGGTCAGATCGGGTGACCTTGGTGGCCATTCAACTGGCCCACGACGACCAATCCACTTTCCAGGAAACTGTTCATGTAGGAATGCTCGGACCTGACACCCATAATGTGGTGGTGCACCATCTTGTTGGAAAAACTCAGGGAACGTGCCATCTTCAGTGCATAAAGAGGGCAACACATTATCATGTAGCAATTTCAGATATCCAGTGGCATTGAGGATTCCATTGATGAAGAAGAATGGCCCCACTATCTTTGTACCCCATATACCACACCATACCATCAAGATACAAGATGTTAACAACAAAGTTCCACTAATGGAATCCTATGTGGCAATTCTGGTCATAAACTCAATATTGACATGACACACACTCTTTTTCCACAGGGACTTAATTTATAAGAGTAAATTATTCAACCATAAAAATAAATTTTATTATGTCAAAAAATTAAAAACAATGAAATACAGTGCTTCACAAAAAAGAGCGGGCACCAAATAAATGTATATGCACAGACAGTTGATAAGAATATATTTCATCAAAAAAACTTTATGATATGAAAGATGTAAAGAGGACATGCCCTAATAGGTTGTTCAATAAAAAAAAGTTTTGTTGCCAAAAATAGCCTATAGAATAAGAACACACCTAATTTGTGGCTAAATCACACTGTTGGCACTATATTCTCTCATTTCATTTTATTTTACTTATTCATTCATTCATTTATTAGTTTATAAAGGTATTATTCTATGTTTTATTTTATAATTTTATTTAATATTTTGCACAATGATTATGTGTCAGTCAATTATGTAAAGTAATTGATGTAGTACGCAAAGAATCTTTCTCTGCATATCGACTTACTATGTTTATTATGTTCATGATTTATGTAAACTTGGGAAATATCAAATGCTGCTTGAATTGTGTGATACTGGTACCCATATCATGAACAGTAACATTTGGCAACATTAACTTAATTGCCCTCCTTTTCCTTCCGATATTGTTCCTTTTGATAGCGTTCATATATGCCATTAGCAGGATGCCCGGACTGGTGCGCATGCGTGGAATTGACCGCTTCCAGGATTCTTCCCAACTCTGCCACTGTGGCCTCGAGCGTACATGCGTTGCTTAGCAACCTGTCGCTTGCGGTTCACCGGCCGCGAACGGAAGTTCCATGGCTACAGGAAGTTGTCATCCTGCGCATGTGCCACTTGAGGTTGGGTCCTGACCGGAAGTAGCGGAGCATATCACATATGCGGCATACCAACTATAGCTCCCTGTAGAAGGCTAGACTAAACGCGCGTTGGGGCGACGGGCGGGTGGTTGCACAGAGCACTTTATTAAGGTATTAACCCTTTTTGATATTTACTCTCTTATTCATTCTTATCTAATTTATTCACATAGTTATTGGAAAACCGCGTGTAGAATTGTTTTTGGCAGTTATTCATTACTGTTTAAACATGTCAGTCCATACTTACCTATTCCTGTATTACACAGGTGGTATTCAATGTTTCAATACAGTTTTCCCCATATGCATATAACATGTGATTTAGCCACAAATTAGGTGTGTTCTTATTCTATAGGCTATTTTTGGCAACAAAACTGTTTTTTTATCGAATAACCTATTAGGGCATGTCCTCTTTACATCTTTCATACCATAAAGGTTTTTTGATGAAATATGTTCTTATCAACTGTCTGTGCATATAAATTTATTTGCTGCCCGCTCTTTTTTGTGAAGCACTGTATTTCATTGTTTTTTAATTTTTTGACATAAAATTTATTTTTATGGTTGAATAATATACTCATATAAATTTCTTTTTTTTGGGATTAAGTCCCTGTGGAAAAAGAGTGTGTGTCAAGATACGAGATGTGCAGCATCTGAAACAACGGATACTGGAAGCCTGTGCTAGCATTTCGTCTGCCGTGTTGCTATCAGTGTGTCAAGAGTGGGAGAAGAGGGTTGCATTGACAATCCAACACAATGGGAAGCACATTTTATAAGAGGTCATAAACTTGTAAATAACTCATGAAAGGATAAAGTTACGTTAAAACCAAGCACACCATTGTTTGCCTTATGAAATTCTCAATAGGTTTGATGTGTCACATGATCCTCTTCCCATTGAAAAAAATAAAGTTGGATCCAAAATGGCCGATTTCAAAATGGCCACCATGGCCACCACCCATCTGGAAAAGTTTTCCCCCTCCCATATACTAATGTGCCACAAACAGGAAGTTGATATCACCAACCATTCCCATTTAATTTAGGTGTATTCATATATATGGCCCACCCTGTACATGAGCCACTTGTTGACAGAAAGAACATTATATTCCCACCTCCGCTCATGAAATTGGGTCTCGTAGCAATTCATTACGGCTTTGTCAACTGAAGAAGACTATTTCAGGTACCCCATTTGGCATTTCCTAGTCTGTCATTTGAAAAAATGTGTATTTGATGGTCCACAGATTCAGCAGCTCATCAAAGATGAACATTTCATCAGGACAATGTCAGAACTTCAAAGGAATGCTTGGTCATCATTCAAAGACATTGTCAAGGACTTTCTTGGAAATACATGAGCAAACAATTACATCAAAATTGTTGTCCAGTAACTGTTGGAGAGCTACAAAATACTTGGCTGCAACATTCTGCAAAGCCTCTTACTAAAGTCCCTGAAAACCTTGGTGCAGTCAGTGATAAACAAGGTGAAGGATTCCACTAGCATTGAAGGTTATGGAGGGTCGTTATCACGGTAGATGGATTGTACATATGATGGCTGACTATTGATGGAGAATCAGGCGAGATTATCCAGAGATTGAACACTCCAGGAAAAGCTATAAGTTTACATTTCTACCTTAACCCCTTCATGACGTTGCGATATTCCGTTTTTGTTTTTTGCTCACCTTGTTCCCAGAGCCATAACTTTTTTATTTTTCCGTCAATATGGCCATGTGAGGGCTTGTTTTTTGCGGGCTGAATTGTACTTTTGAACGACATTACTGATTTTACCATACCGTGTACTGGAAAACAGGAAAAAATATTCCAAGTGCGGTGAAACTGCAAAAAAAAAAGTGCAATTTCACAATTGTTATTTGGGTTTTTTTTTTACAATGTTCACTAAATGCTAAAACTGACCTGCCATTATTATTCTCCAGGCCATTACGAGTTTGCAAATACCAAACATGCATAGGTTCTTTTTTAAGTGGTGAAAAAATGTCGCCATTTTCCGAGACCCGTAGTGTCTCTCTTTTTCAGGATCTGGGGCTGGGTGAGGGCTTATTTTTTGCGTGTTGAGCTGACGTTTTTATTGATACCATGGGGTAGGTACAATGTTTTGATCGTCCGATATTGCATTTTATTGCAATGTTGCCGCGACCAAAAAAACTTAATTCTGGAGTTTTGATTAGATCAGCTGTCATGTGCAGGGAAAGATGCGTGCTCAGCACCGGAGCCCGCATCAAATGCAGGGACACACCATATGAACCTATCTATACGTTATCGGTCGGGGTTAATTGCTGCCTAGTTTTACTAATTGCACACAATTTGACTTACAGTAACAATATATCCTTTGCATGAACACATAGCTAACATTACATGTAGGTTATTTTGTGTATTATTTCCCATGTATGTACATTTTGTACAGTTTTGGAGACAAGGGAGGGTATCCTGTAGATTAAAAAGTTGTAGTAGTAGAAAAAAACTGGGGTCACTTTGCGATTCAGACGCCAAACGTTAATCAAAAACAAGTGTCAGCTGTAACTCACCCAACATTGATGGTGTCAGTCAGAACTACGACTCATCCTAAAAACAAGTCCTTATCACTACGTGGATGGAAAAGAAAGGTATGGCTCTGGGAAAGGGAGGAAACCCCAGGACACTACACAGGTCGCTAAGGGGTTAACGACAGCCTATTAATCCATGTAGAAATCTTGGTATTATTTGTTGCCCACATTACTCTGCTTTACGGCTCATTCCTGGGCGCTGCCGCTCACACAGCAGTGCCCATGCCCCTCACTGCCAGCTGCCATCCCAGGTGCTGCCGGGCACTGCTCGGGGCTCTGCGCTCTGACACCGGCCTATATCTGAGAGCTGCAGCCGTCAGCTTCCTCCGCGTCCTGGTTACAGTCGCGTCTCCAGTGATTGGCTGCAGCGTTTCCCAGGCGCACACAGCCGCTCTCACTGCTTCCCCTACTTCCCAGCAGTGACGTCACTCCCAGGATGCAGCGCGCAGCTGTCAGTGCAGGAAGATGGCGGAGGGCGGAGTGGTTGATCTGGAGACTCAGAGATCCGAAGTGTCGGCGCTGCTGAAGACCCCGCTTCGAAGAGGGGACACATGGTAAGTGGTGCTAAAGGGCGTGGGGGCCCGGGAAGGGCTAGAATGAGGGGAGACGCGCTGCCGGGGGCGTGGATGTACAAGACTGGTCGTGAGTGATAGAGAAAACATCTGTATCATGCCGGGAAGTGAGCGCTGCAGCCGGCACCGGGGTCACCTGCTCATTGTCACTCATCTGCGGCCCGAGGCAGCCGGTGCCTGTCCTCCGTCACTGCGCTACACTCTGCCGAGGGGCCTGCGGGACTCGCTACAGCCTGGCTGCCACTGGTGCTACACCTGTCACATGCCGCAGCTGCCCGGCTCCTACACTGCTGTCACCATAGACTACAACTGTCACCCACACCTACACTGCTGTCACCATAGACTACAACTGTCACCATAGACTACAGCTGTCACCCACACCTACACTGCTGTCACCATAGACTACAGCTGTCACCATAGACTACAGCTGTCACCATAGACTACAGCTGTCACCATAGACTACAGCTGTCACCCACACCTACACTGCTGTCACCATAGACTACAACTGTCACCATAGACTACAACTGTCACCCACACCTACACTGCTGTCACCATAGACTACAACTGTCACCATAGACTACAGCTGTCACCCACACCTACACTGCTGTCACCATAGACTACAGCTGTCACCCACACCTACACTGCTGTCACCATAGACTACAGTTGTCACCCACACCTACACTGCTGTCACCATAGACTACTGCTGTCACCCAGGTACTACAGCTCACCCACACCGCTGTCACCATAGATTACACCTGTTAACCCAGTACTACAGCTCACCAACACTACAGTCAACCCCGGTACTACAGCTCACCAACACTGCTGTCACCATAGACTACAGCTCACCCACTCCTACACTGCTGTCACCCGACTACTACAGTTCACCAAGACTTCTGTCACCATAGATTACAGCTGTTACCACCGGTACCACAGTTCACCAACTCTGCTGTCACTACAGCCTGGCTGCCACTGTGTGCTACACCCGTCACATGCCACAGCTACCCAACTTCTACACTGCTGTCACCATAGATTACAGTGCACCCATGCTGCTGTCACCATAGACTACACTTGTCACCCCCAGTACTACAGCTCACCAACACTGCTGTCACCATAGACTACAGCTCATCCACTCCTACACCGCTGTCACCATAGACTACAGCTCATCCACTCCTACACCGCTGTCACCATAGACTACACCTGTCAACCTGATACTACAGCTCACCAACAGTGCTGTCGCTATTGCCTGGTTGCCACTTTGTGCTATAGCTGTCATATGCCGCAGCTGCCCAGGTCCTACACTGCTGTCACCATAAACTACACCTGTCACCTCGGTACTACAGCTCACCAACACTGCTGTCACCGTAGAGTACAGCTCACCCACTCTTACATTGCTGTCACCTTAGACTACAACTGTCGCAACAGTAGTACAGCTAACCAACACTGCTATCACCAAAGACAACACTGCTGTCACCAGACTATAACTTACCCATATCTACGCTGTTGTCATCGTAGACTGCGCTGGTCATCCCAATGCTTCATCTTACCCACAACTACACTGCTGTCACCCTAGCACACACCTGCCACCCTGGTAGTACAGCTCACCCACACCTATACTGCCACCATAGACTACTGCTAACGCACACTTACTCTGCTGTCACCATTGAATACACTTGCCATCCTGGACAATCCCTTTAAGACCTGTGTGCACGGCATTATAAGGGATCTGTGTGGCAGTGATCTGTACTACAATGCTAATAGAAATGCATGGGCTTATGCTGTACAGAAATATTAGGGCAGATTTACTAATCCAGGCTTTTTTTCTTTTAAGACATTCTTAGACTGCACCTAGCGGTTTATACTGGATATTAAATACTGCTTTAAATGGTAATTAATGTGACATTATCTTCCCAAATTGACGTGCACCTACTGCAGTGCCACTAAGTGCCATGTGTATATCGATTTCTCAGAAATTCTAGGAGCATAAAACCGTACCCCCAAATCCTGTATCAGGGACAGTACAGCGCTTTTTCCCAGCTGACTGATCGTAGATCATCATTTTTATAGATTCTTGTATTCAAAGTCCAGCTTGGCCGTGGCAGTAGCTCCTTCTTGTGCCTCCTTTCATTTCTATCCGCTGCAATCAAACCCTTCTGATAACAAGAGATCAGTATTTAAAGGGAACCTGACAGCTGCTTCATGGTGCCCAAACTATGGACTATTGTAGACTAGCTGCAGCTGTCTGCCTTTTACTGAAACACTGCAGGATTGTAGCTAAAAGAAGCTGGGAACGATGAGACGAGCTTGACTAGTCCAAGAGACAGGTCCCCTCTCATAGTCCCCAGCTGGCATCTATAAGTATATTATATCAGAAACCCTGCAGCAATAATGAAGATAGTCTGTGATTCATGCTGCCAGTGGTTGCATACATCAGCTGTCAGGCTCCCTTTATTAGGGAATCTGACACCAGGTAATTGCCACTCCATCTGACAACAATATGTTGTAGGGGCTGAGACCCTGATTCTAGCGATGTATCACTTACTGGGCTGCTGGCTGCAGTTTTGAAAAAAAATCTGTTTTATCTGCAGCAGATCTACCCATTCTCTTGATCCTGAGCTCTTTGTCCCTGCCCACATCACTGATTCACAGCTTTCTATGTGCACTATGCATAGGCAGAAAGCTGCCAATAATTGGTGGAAGAGAGGTTATGCAGAGTTCATGAATATGGAGGCCTATTTGACTATGCAGAGGGTTTACTAGTCCTCTAGTGATAATCTCCTACTTATATAACAGTGATTTTATCAAAACTCCAACCAGCAGCCCAATATGTGACACATTGCTGCAATCAGGGGCTCAGCCCCTACATTGTGCTGCTCTCAGATTAAGTAGCAAAAACCTTCTGACAGATTCCCTTTAATATTGATATGCAGGTGTGTGATGTGCTGGGTCTAGATGTTGTGCCTTGAATATTTACAAGAATCATGGTGAGTCTGAGGCAGCGAAGCCGCCCACACCATCATCGCTGGATATTAGCTTCTTTTTGTATACAGCTGAACTGGTTTAAAAAAGAAAAAAGTAACATTTTTGTCTTTGGGTCTATTCAGAGAGTCCTCTATCTTCATGTACCGCATGCCGTGGGAAAACTTTCAGCACATACATTATGCTCGGCCACAGACGTCGCGTTGATGGCGCTGCAGCCAGTAACTGAGCTCAGCGGCTCTAGACGGCTTGTACTGTCACTTGGGCTGAGCTAACTGATCATCTGCAGCGCTGTCAGCACGATGCCAGCGCTGCAGACAATACGACACTGGAAGCAATGGCCGAAACTCAGCTCTGGACTTTAGCTGATGAGTAAAGTAGTTCTTCGCGGAGACAGGTTTTCTGAAACTGGATAATGGCTTTTTAAGGTTTCAAATAATCTGTATGTTGTGGTCCTTGGACACCATAATAATATAGTAAGTAGAGTGCTGATGTCAGCAGCTTTTCTGTATTCTGCTTTACTAGTCCTGCTCTTGGCCAGGGCTGCACATTGCCATGTAGCTGCTGTCACTTACAGGAGAGATAAGCTTTTATCAGTGCACAATAGTAGTTGCCATATATAACCAACATCTCGATTTAGAAGCCTGTTTGTATCCTCTGGTGACAAAGCTGCAATGTAGAATAGAAGAATTTAATGACCAGTTTACATGTGGTTATTGCTGTCTTTGATTCTTTGGGTGGGGGAGGGGGAATCTTTCAGAAAGATCTACCCCAAGCCATTTACATGGGTATGTAAGTCATAGAAAGTTGAATAAACTGCTACCTTGATATCTGCGATCCAATGTCTTATTCTCGATTAATCTGTTTTTCTTATATGTAAATGAGCTGTTCAGATCTATGGGCCGGACACTGATCTGCATGGGAATCTGCCTCCAGAGCTTATTATAAATGAAAGGTGGAGTTACCAGAGTGAGACATGTAATGACTGACAGTCTTCTCTCCTTATTTACATGTCTCCAACTGATATCTCTCCATTTAATTTAAGATGAGCTCGGGAGGCAGATTCTAGGGAAGATCAGTGTCTGGCCCATAGCCTGAAATAGCTCATTTACATATAAGAAAAATATGGTGTTTTTCTGCAATAATACCTTTATAGGTGTGATCTGATGTATCATCTTATTCAGCTTCCTATGACCTGTGCCCATATAGACAGCTTAGGAGGAGGGTTGATCCTACTGACTGATTCCCTTTTTAAGATTGAAGTTCAAGAACAGAACAGATAACCTGTTATTTATTACAGAGCTAGGGCTGGATTTTCAGTGCCAAATGGATTAACAACTTGGGTTGTTTTATGGCAAATTTTAGCTTTTGTAACGTATTATTTATAGAGGACTTGTCATGTGCTCAAAAACATGGTATTAAACACCTTATAAAAATCCTCCAGCTTCCCTGATTCCTCCACTTTTCTCCGTTTTGCGCTGCGTCATTTCATTGCAGATATCTTCACATTTGTTGCTTTTGGAGCGCTGTATGTGAAATCTCTGCTTGTCGTGCAACTGCGCATTTCTTCAGCGTTTTCTCTGGGAGCGTGCTCTTTCATCCCTCCTTGTCAATCACAACTCGGCAGCTGATCTTGCAGTCTCAAACGTTGGCCAGCTGTGATTGTCAGACTCTGGGAAGGAGACGGGAAAGTGCATGCCCCCAGAGAAGACTGAAGAAAGTTGGACTGTAAAGCAGGGATTTCACATACTGTGCTAAAATAATCAACAAGTTTGAATAGCTTTGCAATAGAGCGACAGCGCAAAACAGAAAAGACCTTCAGAATCCAGGCTGCTCAGGGAATTTTACAAGGTATTTAATTCACTTTTTTGAGCAAGTGGCAGGTACTCTTTAAAGGTACAAGAAGTCATGAAGCACACTTCAAGAAATATTTTTTGTGAAATACAGTAAATGTTTTCACATGCCAATTCCATAGTGTTTTGTTTTTTTTTTGCATTGTTTCTTCATTTTTTTTTTTTTTACCTTTTTTTCTGGGTGGTGGGGAAAAAACCCCAAATCAGCAGAATGGAGCACTTTTCTCCCTGTTAGATTTGAGCAGCTGGCGCATGCTTGACTACACAGCTGCACTCTTTCCAGCAGCTCCACAGAGAAAGAATGGATCAGCGGTCGCTTATGCCCGCAGCCTCTCCAAGTGCCCGGTTTCACATGATAGTCAAATGATGGTAACATTCTTTCAATGCGGAAAGGCTTTTTTTAAAGAAATATTCTAAACCTACACGTGTGTCACTGACAGTGTGGAATTTCCCAGAGATTAGTATACTTGGGTTCTATTAAGGAAGTTACTGAAATTGTGACTTCATGATTAGAAAATCTGATTTTCATCATGTAAACTTTGTAGTAGGCAGGTTTTACCTCGCATACAGAATGCCGTACCGATTCCACAGTCATCCATGACACTGTCAGCTATGTTCGCATGTTTTTTATGCAAATTTATGTAAATTAAAGCTGCTTTTACAGTACCTGTAACAGCGATGATATTTCAGAAATCTCATGCACACACTTTTTTTTTTTTTCTTGACTGATTTGGAAAACTGCTGCGTTGTTGCAAACTGCAGTATGTCACTTCTTGCAGCGTTTTTTCACCTATGTAAAGCAATGAGTAATGCCGACAAAAACACAGGTATCAGGTTTTATTGCGTTTTTAGTGGGTGAATAAAAGCATGTACAGCAGTATATGAAACCCATTTATTGTTGTGATTTTTATTTTCCCAAGTTTAAACCATAATGTCTTGGTATTGTTACTTGAGATGGCAGTTAGGATTAGTACAGTTTAATTAAACTAGTGATGTATGTAAAGTAAACATTGGCTGACCAAGGTGTGAAATTGAACAATGCCTGTGGCCCACAGAGGTGTGAAATTGAACAATGCCTGAGCAACTCAATGACAGACCATAGTGTGAATTAAACAGTGTCCTATAAACTCAATGCTCTGTCAGTGTCTTAGGTAAGCTATTCCCAACCAATTCACTTCCCCCTGCTGTTACATTTATAATTGTGTTTTTTTTTTCATGAAGCTATGTCTTGCATTGGTGACCTGTGTTCATGCTTTTGTGGTAGAAGCAAAGCTGAACTTTGGGATCCTAAAAAATGCAGCAAAACATGCTTTTTGTAAGCAGCTTCTTTACTGCCAATAGAGCAGGTTCTGCCTGCAGAAAAAAATGCAGCAAAAACACAACGTGTGAACATAGTCTAAGGGTTAAATTGCCAGGATTGGAGTTGCCTCCGATCCCAGCTGTTAAATTAGAGCTCCGCTGTATAATGCAGCCAACACCCAGAAGTGATGGTTCGGGTCCAGCGTCTGTGCTGACATCCAATGTAACATTAGCACATGTTCAGTGGTATAAAAAATTTCTACTTATGGAAATTAGATATTTTGCTGGTTATACTATTCATTAGGTAGCAATCATGGTTCTTTTATTAATAATCTTTATTTATATAGCGCCAACATATTCCGCAGTGCTTAACAATTCAGAGGTTCACATACAACAGTCATAAATAACCTAGCTAAAGATAGAAGTACAATAATTACAGCAAAAAATAATGACGAACCTGCTCGGAAGAGCTTACATTCTACAATGAGGTGGGGGAGACAAAGTACAATGGCTTATTTACAAGGATGGTCCAGCCATGTTGAGGGGATGAGGGATAGATAAAGGCTGCATGAGCTCATCACCATCCAGTATCTTTAGTGCTTTTTGGTTCGGTGGAGACTTGTGTTTGGAGAAATAAGGGATGGGCTATAAGAATATAAAATACGTGTGTTTTTAGGGAGCGCTTAAAACTGTAAGTTGTGGTTCATCCTAATTTCTTGGGGTAGAGCGTTCCAAAGAATAGGTGCAGCTCGGGAGAAGTCTTGAAGCCGGGAGTGGGAGGTACGGATTAGTGCGGATGTTAGTCGAAAGTCGCTTGCGGAGTGTAGATAATGGGTAGGCCGATAAACAGAAATGAGGGAAGAGATGTAGGGGGGTGCCACATTGTGGAGAGCTTTCTGGGTGAAAACAAGCAATTTAAATTGGATCCTATAATTCATGGGCAGCCAGTGCAATGACTTGCACAGAGCGGTGGAGTCTGAGTAACGGTTAGCCAGATAGATGACCCTGGCTGCAGCATTAAGGATGGACTGGAGAGGGGAGAGTCGAGTGAGGGGGAGGCCAATTAATAGAGAGTTACAGTAATCAAGGCGGGAGTGAATCAGGCTAACAGTGAGGGTTTTTGTTTCCAAGGTGAGAAAGGGGCGGATTCTAAAGATGTTCTTCAGGTGCAAGCGACAAGAGCAGGCAAGAGATTGGTGTCAAACACAACGCGCCTGCTGGCTCTGTATTATTGTGGTGCCACACACGGAGAGAGATGTCAGATTTAGGGAGGTGAGAAGATGGCGGGAGCAGAAGTTCAGTTTTGGAAAGGTTGAGTTTCAGATAGAGAGCGGACATGATGTTAGAAACTGCGGCCAGACAGTCACTGTTGTTCTGTAGTACAGTGGGGGTAAGGTCAGGGGATGAGGTGTATAGTTGTGTTTCATCAGCATAAAGATGGTACTGAAAACTAAATTTGCTGATGGTCTGTCCTATTGGGGCTGTGTAGAGAGAGAAGAGGGCCAAGGACTGAACTGAGGAACCCCTATAGTGAGAGGAAGGGAGGGGGGAGTGGAGCCTTCGAACGATACACTGAAAGAGCGGTCAGATAGGTAGGATGAGAACCAGCAGAGAGCAGTGTCCTTTATGCCGATTGAGTGGAGCATAGAGAGTAGGAGGTGGTGGTCAATGGTGTCAAAAGCTGCAGGGAGGTCAAGAAGAATGCGCAGAGAGTGGTCACCATTACGTTTTGCTGTCAGAAGGTCATTGGTTACTTTGAGTGCAGTTTCTGTAGAATGTAGGGGATGGAAGCTGGACTGTGATGGGTCTAGAAGAGAGTGAGTGGAGAGGTAACTGGTAAATCAGGAGTAGACCAGGCGCTCCGAGAGTTTAGAGATGAAGGGAAGATTGGAGACTGGTCTGTAGTTGTTTGTGCAGGAAGGGTCAAGAGAGGGCTTTTTTAATAATGAAGTAATGATGGAGGGGAAGATACCAGAAGAGAGGAAGAGGTTGAAGATTTTAGTTAGGTGAGTACTGACGAATGAAGAAAGAGACTGGAGTAGGTGTGAGTGAATGGGGTCAGTGGTGCATGTAGTGCGATGAGAGGAGCCTGGAGACTTTGTCTTCTGTGACTGGGGCAAATGTGGAGAGTGATCCACTTGGTGGCTGGGAGCTGATTTCCTGACGGATGGTGTCTATTTTCTCTGTGAAGTAGGAGGCCAAGTCCTCAGCACAAATGTCCGTGATGGGGGACTGTGGAGGGAGTGAAAGGTATCAAAGAGTTTTTTGGGGTTGTTGGATAGTGAGGAGATCAGGGTGGTGAAATAACTCTGCCCTTCACCTCGCCAAACAGACCTACATGTTTTTACCATAAATTTATAGTGGGTAAAGTTTTCTAGTGTGCGAGTTTTCCTCCATAGGCGTTCGGCGCTTCTAGAGCAACGCCGGAGAAATCGGGTTTGCAGTGTGAGCCAGGGCTGTTTTCCTCTGTGTTCTGAGGGTGAGGGGCGCTACTTGGTCCAGCGTGCTTCTGAGAGTGTCATTGTAGTGATTTTCAGTCAGATCAGGACAGGAAAAAGAAGCGATTGAGGAAAGTGATGAGTGAAGGGAGTCTGTAAGTGTATGAGGGTTAATGGCTTGTAGATTTCTGAATGTGTGATAGGTAGGAGTGTGCTGGGGCGGGCGAGGATTTGTGAGTGTGAGGGAGAGAATGTTATGATCAGAGAGGGGAAGAGGGGAGTTGTCTAGGTGGGGGATTGAACTAAGCCGGACAAAGACCAGACCAAGGGTGTTTCCTTCTTTGTGTGTTTCAGAGGTTCAAAGCTGTGAGAGGCCAAGAGAAGTAGTTAGATAGAAGCTGGGATGCGGATGAGGAGGTGGGGCTGTTTATGGGGATGTTGAAGTCTCCATGGATAAGGGTTGGTAAATCTGAGGACATGAAGTGCGGCAGCCAGGCGGAAAAATGGTCAAGGAACTGGGTGGGTGAGCCTGGGGGACGGTATACGACCGCTACTCTGAGGGAGAGGGGATGGAAGGACCTGATGGTGTGGACCTCAAAAGAAGGGAAGGAGGGTGATGGAACTGGGGGGATGACCTGGAAGGTGCATTGTGGGGACAGGAGTATGCCGACCCCACCACCAAGTCTGTTTGCAGGTCTCGGGGAATGGGAAAAATGCAGGCCGCCATGAGAAATAGCGGCAGGGGAGACAGTGTCAGAATCCTGGATCCAGGTTTCAGTGAGGGCCAGCAGATTGAGAGAGTTGGTCAGAAAGTAATTGTGCAGGAAAGGAAGCTTGTTGCATACAGACTGTGGATTCCACAGTGCGCAATTGAAGGAGGGAGATGAAGGAGTACAGCTGATGTTAATAAGGTTAGCAGGGTTTCGATGTGAGGTAAGGGAGAGGTGGAGGGTGGTCCGAGGTTAGGAGAGATATCCCCTGAAATGAGTAGTAGCGGTAAAAAGAGAAAGAGCAGATAGTTTTTGGATTTGTGACATGATTTCTTGTGCAATACCTTTTGGATAAGATAGAGTGAGATTTTTCAGGAAGTTCAAAAGAGCATGGGAGCTGTACATGGGAGAGGGAAGGAGTGAGGGGCAGATATGGATGAGTGGTGATGGGGGGGGGGGGTGAATGTGGATGAATAAAGCACACGGGAATATGGATGCAGGAATAAAGTACATAGTTAGAAGAGAGTATAAAGTGTGGGTTACCTGACTCCTGCCCTGAATGACTGCCATTGAAATGACTGTCAGACACTTGTTGAACAAGACACTTTGCTGAAGAGGACACGTGCATGTACCCCACACTGTGTGCACCCCTTATGATGCATCTAGATTTATAGGAAGGACTATAGCATCAGGTGAGAGGGATTGTGGGAGCTGCTTGTGACTAAATTGGCAGCTGCTTAGCTCACCAGGGAGTGGATAGCTGATCAAAGAAACAGGCCTAATACTATGCCTGACACAGTATAACACCTTGCACCATCAGATAAAGTCTACAATGATGGAAGGACAGACACATATCAGTAAATATTGAATACAATGCATCAAATAACAGAGCACAAATACAGCAAGCATAGAAATTGTTTTTTATTGCTGTAAGATGATGTGGATCAGTGAGATCTCAAGTCAAGGCGTATCATGCTGTTCTTGGGGGGGAAACTAATTGTGAAATGTTTTGTGCTGTGAAAGCCATTAGGGTTCATAGAAATTTGTTGAGAACCGTTACTCGAAGCCAGCTACGTAGCTTGTAAATCATGGCAACCACTCTTACCAGAATGTGTTTACCTCCCTCCTTATGTTCTTTTTCTTTAGACACCTATGCAGTGTTCATTTTCCCTACTGCTTTAATGCAGGAGAAATGAAGTATCACATAATGCCCATTGTCATCAAGAGGCTGCGTGTAATGACTAAACGTGTTCAGCGCTTCCAGAGCGAGAGCTTTTCTTGGCCGCGTTCTCTGCTCTGAGTGATGAACATCCTGAATAGGGAACTCCCTTCGATTAAATCAGAGATGTCAAACACACAGAGAGCCAAAATGAAAAACTTGGACAAAGTTGCAGGCCAGCTAGTATACAGAATAATGGGCCCCACGTACTCCTTCGTACAGAATAATGGGCCCCACATAGGGTTGGTGGTTCTGGTGTCATGGGCCAAATAAAACCACCCTACGGGCCAGAGTTTGACAAGTATGTATTACATTGAAATGGTCTAACAAGGCCAGGTTCACACTGCCGCATTTCATCGCCCATTTACGGACCGCCATGCCCGAACTGACCACGGGTCTTCTCACTCAAACCATAGACTGGTCAGTGCGATCATTGTGGTCCCTAAACAGACCATGAAATGTGCTAGGGTGAACTCTGCCTGTCTTTTGGATACTGCGGACTTTCAGAAGTATTTCCGCACCAATTAGCTGATCTGAGTAAGGCTATGTGCCCACGATGCAGAAATGCTCAGGATTTTTTCTGAGCATTTGTGCATCTCCCTGGCAGAAAAAAACGCATGCGGACTGTACTTGCGGATTGTACATGCGTTTTTCCTGCCAGGGACATGTGGATGTGAAGCGTTCTTCACATGCATTTCCGCATGCGGGTTGACAAGCGCTTTCCAAGCGATTTTTAGCATCACTTGGAAAGTGGTTGTCAACTTGGTCACACTATATAAATCCATGCAAACGGCATGGATTTATATAGTGTGACCGAAAAAATGGTAAAAAATAAATATATACTTTACCTTCTGATGGCCCCCCGGAGTCTTGCTTCGCGCTCCGTCCTGGCTGCCGGCAGCGGTACACTGAAGGACCTGCCGACATCAGCGTCGCGTGACCCGTCACATGACTATGACGTCAGCGCAGGTCCTTCAGTCCATCGCTAGCTGCCGGCATGAAAGGACGAGTGCAGCGGGGGCCGCCAGAAGGTAAGTATATATTTATTTTATTCTTTTTTTTTTTATAGGTACTATGGTACCCGGGTCGGGAGGAGAGTCTCTTCTCCTCTAGACCTGGGTACCATCCGCACATTGAACGCATGTATTCCGCATGTGCTTATCTAGTGAAGCGGAATGCACGAATTCTAATGCAAGTCAATGGTGGCGAAAACGCAGCACTTCCGCAAAATAATTGGTAGTGCTGCGTTTTTGTCCGCAATGATAACCCGCAGTGGAAATTTCTGCAGCATGTGCACAGCACATGCGGATTGTCATTGGGGGACATGGCAGGCCTTCTACCATCCGTTTCTGCAGCGTTTTTGCCGCTGCGGAAACGCTTAAAAAACGCATCGTGGACACACAGCCTAACTCTTTCTTTCGGGGTTCGTGCATACAACTGATTATATCTGATCAGTACGATCTGTGGTTTTCAGCACTTGCATCCATGATATTCTATGTGGTTGTGCACATGTCCCTTTTTTTCCGTAACCAAGTTGTCCTAGAAAAAAAAAATTAGAGATGTCCTGTTTTGATATGGGTATTGGATCAATATCTGAAATGCAAGTCTATGGGTCTGTGAAAAAACATCGGACCGCTCTCTGATGACATCCAAGTACAGTCTGATTTTCATCGACTGACAGAATGAAGAAGGTGGAGGAACTTTTTGCTTTATGCCACTGGTCAGAATTATCGGACCAAGAGAAAACCTTTGTGTGCACCTACTCTTACTGTATTTTTCAGCTGCAGTTCTTTAGTTTTATTTAAATCTTGACCACCCAAAAACATGTTTATTTTGGAAACTTCCTGTTCCCTATCCAATTAGGAGGGCATTCAGAGCCCTTCTTTAATGTTTGTCAAGTGACAGACAGATTGTCAAGCTGGACAGACATCTGTCTGAGATGGTTTAGTGAATCCTTCTTTGAGCAGGGGGTTGGACCAGGTGACCCTGGAGGTCCCATCCAACTCTACCATTCTATGATTTATGACTGTGGATCATATGCTTTTTTTTTTCTTTGTTTCTCTTCAGTGGAAAAGTACTAAAAACGCATTTACGTTTTTATCTACACCTCATTTAAATCTACGAGGAAAATCCAGAAAATAACACATAATTACCACAATTTTAAATTGACATGCTGTAGATTTCAAAGTCACACTGCAGGTCAATTTCGGCAGCGTAAAAATTGGCATGAGATTGATAGAATTCTCATTCACTTTACTGTAACACACTGCCTTCTCTATGCAAATGCTGTGTATGTATATAATAGACACAATGGAAACTTAGATTCACTTTAAGACATCAAATTTAGCTGTCAAAAGGTTTATACATCCCATTTTGAAGGAAGCATTAACCCCTGCCTGATGCAGTAAATTTTTTTTTTTTTTTTTGCTATTTCCCCAATCCCGAAGTTTGCTAGAGAGCATTTGGATGATCCAGAAGAGTATTGGGAGAATGTCATATGGTCAGATGAAACCTAAGTAGAACTGTTTGGTAGAAGCACAACTCGTCTTGTTTGGAGGAGAAAGAATGCTGAGTTGCATCCAAAGAGCACCATACCTACTGTGAAGCATGGGGGTGGCAACATCATGTTTTGGGACTGTTTCTCTGCCAAGGGACCAGGACGACTGATTCGTGTACATGAAAGAATGAATGGGGCCCTGTATCGTGAGATTTTGAGTGCAAACCTCCTTCCATCGGCAAGGGCATTGAAGATGAAACATGGCTGGGTCTTTCAGCATGACAATGACCCCATGCACACTGCCAGGGCAACGAAGGAGTGGCTTCGTAAGAAGCATTTCAAGGTCCTGGAGTGGCCTAGCCAGTCTCCAGATCTAAACCCTATAGAAAACCTTTGGAGGGAGTTGAAAGTCCGTGTTGCCCAGAAACGGCCCCAAAACATCACTGCTCTAGAGGAGATCTGCATGGAGGAATGGGCCAACATACCAGCAACAGTGTGTGCCAACCTTGTGAAGACTTACAGAAAATGTTTGACCTCTGTCATTGCCAACAAAGGATACATAACAAAGTATTGAGATGAATTTTTTGTAATTGACCAAATACTTATTTTCCACTAAAATTTGAAAAAATTTCTTTCCAAACAAGACAATGTGATTTTCAGGATTTGTTTTCTCATTTTGTCTCTCATAGTTTAGGTTTATCTATGATGTGAATTACAGGCCTCTCTCATCTTTTTAAGTGGGAGAACTTGCACAATTGGTGGCTGACTAAGTACTGTTTTTCCCCACTGTATGACATACTGGGCTCTTTGCTGTAGTTCTGATAAAATCACTTTTTTTTTTTTTTTCGGTTACATATCTAGCAGTTCTCTGAATGCTGAGCTCTGTATAACCCCGCCCACACCACTGATTGAGAGTTCTTCTGACCCGACACCAGAGGGTATGTATGTGTCATACATACTCCCCGCCATTGGGCGCTGCCTCGCTTCCATACACTTGTATGGAGCAAGGCCGCGCCTTCTTGTCAGCCATGCCCACTGGACGGCCTCGTCACTTGACTGGCTCTATATAAGTGTATGGAGCCAGGCCACGCCCACTAGACGGGTCCACTGGCTGGGAGTGTGTATGACTCAGACATATTCTCCGGTTCCGGCTCAGTAACTAGTGAATCCTCGCAGTGCACAGTGAGTACACTGGGGGGATTCATAAGTCTGCAGTCACACAGAGTGATCGCAGACTTAACGATTTGAATCGGACAACCCCTTCAATCTGAGAACCACTTTACTGTTTGTAGAGTGAATATCTTCTGTGAAAGCGGTTAGTTGCAGCCTGTTCTTTGGTCAGTGTTCACTTTGTTTAAATTAACATGGATACAGATGTTGAAAACAAAAGGCCCCTGAAACATTCCCTGTCCAGTGTCGTACTGTGATTCCAAGGTTTCACAAGTAAAAATGATTCTGGGTCCCCACCAGGGCTGTGGAGTCTGTAAGCCAAACCTCCGACTCCTCAATTTCCCTGCTTCATGACTCCACAGCACGGCCTCACTACTGAGCGTGTACATAAAGTGCAGCACAGATTCATCTCAACTAAAAGCCCAGACCCTTAGCTCAGGAACAGAACAGACATTTCATAACTTATGAAAACATTTACAGCACATCCTGCATTGTACTACTGTACCCAATTTATTATATATTTTAGGAGTCGGCCCATATTATGCTGACTCCAACTCCATGACTCCGACTCCACAGTCCTGGTGCCCATTATACATGCTGTCGATGTAGATTCATTGTCGCTAGTTTATAGGACATACACCACCATTGTCAGTAGTCACATCCTAAGCAGCACTCTTGCACGGCTATGATACCGTTTCTCCTTTTCGCTTTAACACAGTCCTTATGTCTGAAGAATGTCAGTATTTTTGCAGTAAAATGTCACTTGTACATTTTGTATTGATTAATAATTAGTCATTAGCATCGCAAGCTGTAGTGCATAGTCCTTCTTTGCTAAAAGAGAGAGGATACTCCTTTTTATTTCTTTATAAGTATAAGCCTGATGCCTGACTCTTACCTAGGATTAGGGGCTCCTTTTGAACTCTATGCCCTAGGGAAGAGGGGGGGAAAAGGGGCAGGGAACATGTGCACACAACATCAGGCCACAGTTAGCAGTAAGCATTAAAGAGTAATTAAACTTTTCTTTCTGATTTTCCCTGTTCAGCAGCCACCTGTATTGCCTACAGATTGGAGGGGCTCTTTCATCCTGACACCCCCACCAATTGCGCAATAGACCCCTGAGAAGTACACAGTTCAGCATATGGGAATGCACAACTCCTGTCTGAGCGTTCATAGGTACCGTAGGCAGGGCTGCCACCAGAAATTTAGGGGTCCCATACTGGCAACATTTTTGGGCCCCCTTGAGACTCCGCCTCCATCCCTCAAACCTTCTACAGTCCCACCGCCCCCTCTCCTCCACTTCTGCACCACGTCCTCCCCAATCACACATTACCAGTTCCCAGTGAACACCAGATCATACACATAGCCAGCAGCTTTTGTTTTGGCCAAAAGATTTTTAAAGCCGCCACCACGATAAAGTAGACTCTTCTGGCCGGGCCCTACTCTACTCTAAGCTATTAAAATTTTCTTAAAATATCCAATACTCTTTTTAGGTATATTTTTCTTTAAGGGAATGTGTCATGTACATTTTTTAAAATGACCAATAATACCACATGCAAGGATCAAAAACCACCACACCATGACCAGACCACATATTACCACCACATAGTGACCAAGTAATGCCACATAGAAGAGACAAAAAATGCCACACCATGACCAAACCACATATTACCACCACATTGTCACCGAATCCTACAATACTTTTTTTTTTTAATAAAAAAAACAAAACACACAATACTAATATTACCATAAGTGCCTTTATATACGGGAGCTCTGTACATGGTATACAGTGTATAATGTAAGTGTAGAGGTAATACAGTGATTACCAGTGACATTATACACAGGAGTTCTGTATATAGTGTACAGGTAATGCAGTGATCACCAGAGACATTATACACAAGAGCCCTGAACATAGTGTATAGTGTCAGTGTACATGTAATACACTAACTCACCGATGCAGCTCATTTCCCGCACTCCCCCCATGTGCAGCTCATTCTCAACTCCCACCCCCCCACTACCTCATGTGCAGCTCATTCTCCCCCATGTGCAGCTCATCCTCTCACTCTAATTTAATTAATTCTATTTAAAAATACAAAGTTCTCATACTTATCCCTCATACAATCCCTGCAGCATCCTGGTGCTCTATATACACTGCCGCCAGGTTCTCCTGACTTCTTCTCAGGTGACTGCACGTACGCGCTGTCAGATGACCAGAAGTCAGGAGAAGTATGAAGGAGTTGCTGCAGCTGCACAGCTCCGGTAAGGAACCCAGCGCCGAGATGTGCGCCGCCTAAGGCGGTGCACGCCCCGGCGCTTGGCACTTTGTTACAGCGGGGGGCCCTGACTGGGCCTGGGCCCCATACAGCAGTAAGGGCAGTAATGCCCTGATGGCAACCCTGACCGGAGTACAGATTCAATAGAAAACACAGGCTACGAAGCCATGCACTTCTCAGAGGGTCTATTGCCTGATCGTTGGGGTCTAAGGCAGTTCAAGTGCCTGCCACATATGAAAAATTCAGGAGCAAACTTAAGTTACTCTTTTTAAAGGGAATCTGTCAGTAGGATCAATCCTCCATAGCAATCTGTAGGGGCATGTAGGTTATAAAAGGTTGAAAAAAATTATTCCTTGATATCTGCGAACCAATGTCTTATTCCAGAGAAATCTACATATTTAATGTGTAAATGAGCTGTTAAGATCTATGGGCCAGACACAGATCTCCCTGAGAATCTGCCTCCAGAGCTTATTTTAAATGAAAGGAGGCATTAGCAATGTGAGACTTGTAATGACTGACGGTCTGCTCTCTACATTTCTCACACTGGTAGCTTCCCTTTTTATTTAAAAGAAGCTGTGGAGGCAGATTCTCAGGGAGATCTGTGTCCAGCCCATAGATCTTAACAGCTCATTTGCATGTAAGACCACATAAACAGTTTAGAAGGGTTGATTCTACTGACAGATTCCCTTTTGTGCAAATGCAAGACCACGTAAGAAGATGTTAGGGAAGGTGTTAAGGCAAAGCCCAGGGATGGCTGATACTCTGTGGTCTTCTGCTGTTCTTTTGTCGTCTCAGCCTATGCTTTTATATAATAGAAAAATTGAGTAGTTGTTTAAAAGGGTTCTCGACATCCAATTCAGTACAGAAATACTGAACTGCTCCTGGCCCGTTCATATTAGCTTCAGTAATAGGGGAGAATCCCTTTTAATAAATAATGAAATGCTACCTTTTTCTTTCTATAGAATATGAAGGTGCAGGCTAGTCCTTCAGAGTGGCCCACTGGGTGATTGACCTGTTATCCTCTGTGCCAGTCCATTCAAAGTAAAGCCTATACTGAGCTGTTTTATTCTGCTTGCCTTATAATTAGGGTTGAGCGAGTATGTTCTGTCCGAGTATGCTCGGGCCGAGCTCCCAGTATTTATAGCGTACTCAGTGATATGGTTGAATCGCTCCCGTGTGCATGATTTGCGACTGTGTGACAGCTTTATTACATGTGAGGAATGTGTAAGAAATTAGACATTCCTCACATGTAATAAAGCTGTCAAACAGTTGCAAATCATGCACACGGGAGCGATTCAACCATATCACCGAGCAGCTGTAAGTACTCGGAGCTCGGCCCGAGCATACTCGGCGAAAGGGTTAATAGAACATACTCGCTCAACACTACTTATAATACTTCTTGACATTTTCCAGACTGCTGGAGCTGGTTAGATGTGTACCTATAGTTTATTCTTAATGGATTGAAAATAATGCTCCGATTAATTTCACATTATATTTTTATATGTGCAGGACTGCGATTTTGTGATCCAGACCACTGAATCCTAGTTTCTTTAAGTCATTTGATAACTTGCTTAACTAACCTCTTCAGTATGTTCTATTCATTTTCATAATTCACTGTGCTGTCGTGGTAATATTTGTATTATAGTTTCTGCATCTTTTGCAGAGACTTAGAAGGGGGCTGGCTTAGCTTATGAACTGAGCCGGACAGCCAGCTCACTGACATCAGACCAAAGGGCATTGTTCAGGATTAAAGTACATTAGTAAGTTTTATTGCTTTTACATCTTGACATTTCTAGAGAACTTTTTATCTTGTCAAGTGGTTCCTTTTTAATGTCCTGTTCCACTCTAGCCCATCTGATTTTATTTGCTCCAACATTTATTTTTGCAATCTTTTATTATTTTAGGTACTTGATTGATAGTCGCTGGTTCAAGCAGTGGAAGAAATATGTGGGGTTTGACAGCTGGGACAAGTACCAGATGGGAGATCAGAATGTGTATCCAGGTCCTATTGATAATTCTGGACTCCTTAAAGGTCATTCCCTATTTGTGAATATGTGAGACAATACCTATCCGTATACATATTATGTGCATGTTTGTGTGCATATATATTATAATATTACACCATGTTTTTGCTATAATGATACTAGCTCATTGGCGTCTTTCCAAAGTATACTGCAAAAAAGGAAGGCCTTTACAGTAGCATTGTCATTGACTTCCACTGACATATACGTTTGAATACTGTTTTTTTTTCCTGTGTATTTAACAGAATAGAAATGCACAGCAGGATTCACTTTTCCAGAAGTTTTACTGTTTTTTGTTTCACAATGGAAGCTAATGGCAATAGCATGCAACTGTATCGGTGTCTGCGTTCTTTTGCAAAATACTTTTTAATGAAAATATACTGAAACTGTCTCCCACCAACAGTGTCTTGTATTACATATAATATATACACTCTCTACACGCATCCATCCATCAATCTGTTACTGGTTTGGTTTCTCATGGTTAAATACTGACAGTCTCTTTCACAGATACTGATACGCAGTCTCTCAAGGAGCATCTTATTGATGAACTTGATTACATTCTGTTGCCTACCGAAGGCTGGAACAAGCTGGTCAGCTGGTACACCGTTATGGAGAATCAGGAACCCATAGCTCGCAAGGTGCAGTATTTCCTTTATGTTTTATATTCCATCACATGGCATCAGATTGTAAATCCAAGCAAAGCTAGTATGTTGTGAAAGGCCAGCGTGGGTCTGCCACTTCTACCGGTAGTACACCCTTAATCATATACAGTCTTTGTTGCCAAGTACTAATCTAATTTTCCAATTACTTCCAACACTTCTAGCAGCTCGGCCTTAACAATTTTTCCTACTCTGTTACATTTACTTATGTCTGTAGCCTTCATTGTGAAACCCGGTTACTTCTCAGGTGCTGTTGTCCTCCTTGTTCCAGTCCAAATCTTTCACACTGCACGTCACCCCTGCTTTTGCTGAGTAAGATGATTGCCTGGGTTACATGGAGATTTAGTAGTGCCACCAAAGGTGTAGATTGAGTGGCACATAACGAACATTTCAGGGCAACTTCTACCAACTGTGACAGCTACTTTCTCAAGTAAGATCCTGGCTACCAATTCAGTTGTGCTCCAAGACAAAAGTATGGGCAGCTCACTCCGCTTTTAGAGTAGCACGCGTGTGTCATTCTAGAGTGTCATGCACACTGGCGGGTAACCTCCATTTAAAAAAATAGAATCGTTCTTGGGAGTTGGAAAATTGAAGAAAAACAAACATTTTGAAACAATAACATTTGAAAATGTGTCCGTTAAAAAGGAAAGTCAAAAGATGAATGGTAAAGAGGAGTCTTTATAGCCAACGTGAATTTCCCTTTCTCTACCCTTAGCCCAGGGATTATCAAGCTTTAGGTCCGACATATATGTATGTATGTATGTATGTAAGTGAGATTTACGTACTCTCCTACACATGAGGATGGGAATATCCTGGTCTTCTCCTGGCTCTGCCCAATGTATGACTTTACTAACTCCCCTCTCCTGCTCTCTGACCACAACTTTTCCTGTCAAGAACTGTCTCCCTTCTCAGGACACCCCCACTTACCGCTCATACAGAAATCTACATGCCACCAGTGCACAGCAGCTAATGAACAATCTGCAGTCATCTTTAGCTCCGATCACCTCCCTCTCCTGTCCAGACCCAGCATTGTCACATTATAATAATACATTGCCGAGTGTAACTTTGAAACTTTCCACTCCCTCCTGAGCCCTAAAGTTTAGGCCCCGTCACCAACCTCAGCTTTGACTTATTTCATAGAAATAATCAACCATATCCATCCGGATATTTTTGCTCAATCCACTCAGTCTGGATCCCTTTCCCTCCCGCACCTTAAGCCCACTTTCCACCTTTGAACCTGTTGCGCAACAAGTTATTACCAGGCTCTTGCTTCTTCTCGCCTTACAACATGCACCAGTGACCCTATTCCCTCACATCTCCTTCAGTCCCTCTTCCCGGCTGTAACTGCCCAACTAACTAAAATATTTAGCCTCTCTCTTTTTCCTGGTATCTTTAACTCTTCATTCAAACATGCCGGCATAACCCCTTTACTGGGAAAAAAAAAAAAAAAAACATCCCTAAACCAGAACTGCACTACTAACTACAGACTTGTACCTAATCTTCCCTACATCTCTAAACGGGAATGCTTAGTCCACTCTCCTTTAATCCTCTATCTCTCAGGTAACTCCCTTCTTGACCCTCTACAATCCCGTTTCCGCTCTTTACACTCTGCTGAAACTGCCCTCACTAAAGTCTCTAACCATCTATTAGCAGCTAAATCTAATGATCACTGCTCCCTGCTGTTTCTCCTGGATCTCTCTGCCGCTTTTGACACTGTGGATCACCAGCTCCTCCTCACTATGCTTCGCTCTATCAGCCTCAAGGACACCGTTCTCCCCTGGTTCTCTTCCTGCCTCTCTGATTGTTCCTTTACTGTATTTTTTGCTGGGTTTTTTTCCCCTCCTCTTCCCCTTACTGTTGGGGTTCCTCAAGGTTCAGTCCTAGGCTCCTCCTTTTCCTCTATATACACCTACCCTATTGGACAATCAGCAGATTTAGTGTCCAGTTTAATTTCTATGCTGATGTTACCCTATTATGCACCTCTTCTCCTGACCACCACCAACTTAATACAAAATACCAGGTATCATCTGTCCTCTGTATCTAACATCATGTCCTCCCTCTATTTGAAACTGAATTTCTCCAAAACTGAACTTCTCGTGTTTCATCCCTCTACTAACCTACCTATACCCAATATTGCAATTGCCTTGGGTGGTTCAACCATAACTCCCAAGCAGCACGCTTGCTGTCTTAACCCTTTCGCAACCTTGGGATTTTTTGTTTTTGCATTTTCGTTTTTTGCTCCCCTTGTTCCCAGAGCCATAGCGTTTTTATTTTTTGGACAATATGGCCATGTGAGGGCTTATTTTTTGCGGGACGAGTTGTACTTTTTCAACAACGCCATTACTAGTTTTACCATATCTTGTACGGGAAAAAAATTCCAAGTGCGGTGAGATTTCAAAAAAAGTGCAATACCACAGTTGTTTTTTATTTATTTTTTTTTTTTTACCACGTTCACTGAATGCTAAAACTGACCTGCTATTATTATTCTCCAGGTCATTACGAGTTCGTAGACACCAAACATGTATAGGTTCTTTTTTATTTAAGTGGTGAAAAAAAATTCCAAAATTTGGTAAAAATAAATGGCGCCTTTTTCTAAGACGCGTAGCGTCTCCATTTTTCGGGATCTGGGGCTGGGTGAGGGCTTATTTTTTGCGCGCCGGGCTGACGTTTTTATTGATACCATTTTGGGGTAGATCCGATGTTTTGATCGCCCGTTATTGCATTTTATTGCAATTTTGCAGCGACCAAAAAACGTAATTCTGGTGTTTAGAATTTTTTTCTCGTTACGCCGTTTACCGATCGGATTAATTCTTTTTTTATATCGGGCGATTCTGAACGCGGCAATACCAAATATGTCTATGTAGGGTTTTTTTTTTTATTTTATTTTCAATGGGGCGAAAGGGAGGTGATTTAAACTTTTATATTTTTTACATTTTTTTTTTTCACTTTTTGCATGCTTCTATAGTCTCCATAGGAGACTAGAAGCAGCAACTGTGCGATCGCCTCTGCTACATACTGGGGATCAGCACATCCCCTGTATGCAGCAGAAATGTTCCTGTGCTATGAGCGCCGACCACTAGGTGGCACTCATAGCGACCAGCTCATGACAACCGCAGGCATCTGCTGCAGACCCTGGATTGTCATGCCCGCCCATTGGAGACCCGCGATCACGTGACGGAGGTCGCCGATGGGCGGGGCTTAGGACGCGCTACCCGGAAGCGCGCGTTAAATGCTGCTGTCAGAGATTGACAGGGGCATTTAACATGTTAACAGCCGCGGGTGGATCGCGATTCCACCCGCGGCTGTTGCGGGCACATGTCAGCTGTAAGAATCAGCTGACATGTGCTCGGTTCAGTGCGGGCTCACCGCCAGAGCCCTCACGGAATCGGGGGAGGTAGCCTGTGACGTACTAAGACGTCAGGTTGTAAAGGGGTTAAGGTTATATCTTACACAGAACTTTCCTTTATTCCCTATATCCAATCGCTCACTCGCTCAGGTTACCTGCATCTTAAAAACATCTCCAGAATCCAACCTTTTTTCACCTTTTTAAATTGCATAAATTGTTCCTGTCGCTCTTATTCATTCTCGTCTGGACTACCGCAACTCTCTACTGATGGGTCTCCCTCTAACGAAACTTTCTCCTCTCCAATCCCTCTTGAATGCGGCAGCCAGGATCATATTTCTGTCCTGCCGTTGCACAGATGCCTCTACCTTGTACCAGTCATTACACTGGTTGCCCATTCGCTACAGAATACAATAAATACTTATCTTTCTCTCCCACAAAGCTCTCTACAGTTCTGCATCACCCTATATCTCCTCCCTCATCTCTGCCTATCACCTTACCTGTGCTCTCAGTTCAGTACTGATCTTAGACAAACATACTCCATAATTCTCTTGTGCTGCACCAGTTTTCTGGAATGTACTGTCCGGACAATATGACTAATACCTAGCCCCCACATTTTTAAGTGTACTTTGAAAATGCATCCCTTTAGATCAGCCTATCACCTCACTTCACTAATCTAACTCTTCTCTGTTCCATCTTTCTAAATTTTCCTCAGAAGCTGGTCCCTCCTATTCATCTGTCTCTCCATCCTCCATACACTCGGTAACTGTACTTGGACAGATACTGGCTGATGACTGGATCATGCAGCTTATTTGAAATGCCCTTTTTATTATAATGAAAGCTGAACCATACATGACAAGCACTTCCTACCTATCGTGTCCCCCTGTTTCCTTATAGATTGTAAGCTTGTGAGCAGGACCCTCACTGCTACTGTTGAACTACAGTACAGACCAAAAGTTTGGACACACCTTCTCATTTAAAGATTTTTCTTTTTTTTTTCTTGACTATGAAAATTGTACATTCACACTGAAGGCATCAAAACTATGACTTGACACATGTGGAATTATATACTTAACAAAAAAGTGTGAAACAACTGAAAATATGTCTTATATTCTAGGTTCTTCAAAGTAGCCACCTTTTGCTTTGATGACTGCTTTGCACACTCTTGGCATTCTCTTGATGAGCTTCAAGAGGTAGTCACCAAAAATGGTCTTCCAACAATCTTGAAGGAGTTCCCAGAGATGCTTAGCACTTGTTGGCCCTTTTGCCTTCACTCTGCGGTCCAGCTCACCCCAAACCATCTCGATTGGGTTCAGGTCTGGTGACTGTGGAGGCCAGGTCATCTGGCATAGCACCCCATCACTCTCCTTCTTGGTCAAATAGCCCTTACATAGCCTGGAGGTGTTGTTGGGGTCATTGTCCAGTTGAAAAATAAATGATGGCCCAACTAAACGCAAACCAGATGGAATAGCATGCCGCTGCAAGATGCTGTGGTAGCCATGCTGGTTCAGTATGCCTTCAATTTTGAATAAATCCCCAACAGTGTCACTAGCAAAGCACCCCCACACCATCACACCTCCTCCTCCATGCTTCACGGTGGGAACCAGGCATGTAGAGTCCATCCGTTCACCTTTTCTGCGTCGCACAAAGACACGGTGGTTGGAACCAAAGATCTCAAATTTGGACTCATCAGACCAAAGCACAGATTTCCACTGGTCTAATGTCCATTCCTTGTGTTCTTTAGCCCAAACAAGTCTCTTCTGCTTGTTGCCTGTCCTTAGCAGTGGTTTCCTAGCAGCTATTTTACCATGAAGGCCTGCTGCAGAAAGTCTCCTCTTAACAGTTGTTGTAGAGATGTGTCTGCTGCTAGAACTCTGTGTGGTATTGACCTGGTCTCTAATCTGAGCTGCTGTTAACCTGCGATTTCTGAGGCTGGTGATTCGGATAAACTTATCCTCAGAAGCAGATGTGACTCTTGGTCTTCCTTTCCTGGGGCGGTCCTCATGTGAGCCAGTTTCTTTGTAGCGCTTGATGGTTTTTGCAACTGCACTTGGACACTTTCAAAGTTTGCCCGATTTTTCAGACTGACTGACCTTCATTTCTTAAAGTAATGATGGCCACTCGTTTTTCTTTACTTAGCTGCTTTTTTATTGCCATAATACAAATTCTAACAGTCTATTCAGTAGGACTATCAGCTGTGTATCCACCAGACTTCTGCACAACACAACTGATGGTCCCAACCCCATTTATAAGGCAAGAAATCCCACTTATTAAACCTGACAGGGCACACCTGTGAAGTGAAAACCATTTCCGGTGACTACCTCTTGAAGCTCATCAAGAGAATGCCAAGAGTGTGCAAAGCAGTGATCAGAGCAAAAGGTGGCTACTTTGAAGAACCTAGAATATTATAAGACATATTTTCAGTTGTTTCACTCTTTCTTGTTAAGTATATAATTCCACATGTGTTAATTCATAGTTTTGATGCCTTCAGTGTGAATGTACAATTTTCATAGTCATAAAAATACAGAAAAATCTTTAAATGAGAAGGTGTGTCCAAACTTTTGGTCTGTACTGTATGTGATACCTTTATTATCTGTCCCTTCTCAATTGTAAAGTGCTGCGGAATTTGTTGGCGCTATATAAAACCTATTATTATTTTACTAGCAATTCTTTCAGATTTTACATGGCCTCACATCATTGCAAATTTGCCAGTGATTTAGGGTGAAGGCACAAGGATACTCGGCTGATCTAAAACTATAACTATATTTTGCAAAAAATACAAATGAATGGCAGATTTTTTAGACGGAAAATCCACTGCCTTAGTTTAAGTCCTGGAATAGCCTGTAAGAAGCCAAGTGCTGAGCTCAGATTTCTACGGCTGTCCCGTGGGTAAGGACTGGCGTGGGGTTTGAGCAGGCCCACCTCTGCTTCTTTCAAGAGAGACCGAGCAGAGCATTGTTCCTACATTCCAGACCCCTGTTCACTGGATGGTTGGGGGGACCCAGCGGTCGGTCCACCAGTGATCGCTCCATTATCCTCAATCCTGTGGTCATCACAGGTCTGTAGTTTGATTTATTATGAAAATCTATGTTCTGAATAGTGTGAAACTGTCCTGACGTGCCGGGACTTGTAGCTTGACAAGAGAGAGCCCCGGGTTGAAGACTCACGAAACAGCTAGAATGGATCTGTCATCAGGAGACGGGTCTGTACAGGTAATGGAGCCGAATATGGCTGAGTGTACTGTATTCATCAGGCAGCGTTCCCTTGTCTTTCCCAGCACCCACTCGCTGAGCAGTGATTGATGGCTGCCATACGTATGCTATGAGGATGCACAGCTGCCATCAAAGCATGAGAAGTGTTCCCCTCTTTAAATCCAGTGGATTTTTAAAAGTAGCAAAATGCACAGTATTTCTGGGCAATTTGGGCTAGTAGTAGAAACTGTTTGCTAGTGAACAGTAACAGATCATGATGACAGCTCTCCTTTAAACAATATATAGTCCATAAATTATGCACGTGGATACTCTAAAGTCATATTGAATAATGAACTGATGAGCATTGATGGCTTACAAGTGATCCACATGGCGGCTAGGCTTGATCGGTGATGAAGCTTAGTAACAGCCTTAGAGATAAAGTCTATAGGCAGTATAAAACTAACTTGTAAGGGTGGAGAATCTTCAAGATGACAACCAAAAACAAAGTTGAAAACAACCTTCATCTCTACTAAACATCCGTTCTTCAGATGAATCAACAGATGTCTTTTCTTAGAATTCTACATTGTGTTATTCCAAAGTTTTTCCTCCTATAAATGTATGTTTAATACAGGATGCAAAAATAAATAAAATAAAACCCTATTTTTTTATGCATGTTTAGTTGTTTATTATGTTTCCATTGCGTTTTTAGTTGTGCTTTTTAACCCCTTAACGACCTTGGACGTATGAGTACTTCCAAGGTTGTATCCCTGCACCCCATGCGGGCTCAGTAGCAGAGCCCGCGTGTTTTTGGGCACAGGACAGCTGATCTGTACAGCTGACATGTGCCCCTAACAGCCGCGGGTAAAAACGCAATCAACGTGCAGCTGTTAACATGTTAAATGCCGCTGTCAATCTCGGACCGCGGCATTTAACATGGAAGCGCGTCACTAATCCGGCCCCTCAGCACCCATGTCACTTGACCACGGGTCGTCGATGGGTTGACATGACAATCCGGGGTTTGCAGGAGACCCCTGTGGTTGTCATTGCCAGGAAGCTATGAGCGCTCTTAGACGGTGAGCATTTCTGCAGTTGGATGATCACAGCTTCTTGTCTCCTATGAAGACTATTGAAGCAAGTGAAAAGTAAAAAAAAAAAAAAAAAAAAAAAAAAAATGTTTTTAAAAATATATAAGTTTAAATTGGGGCCCCATTCAAAATAAAACAAACAAAAAAACAAAACAAGTATACGGTACATATATTTGGTGTCACCCTCATTCAGAATCGCCTGATTTATCAATATATAAAAATAATTAATCAGATCAGTAAATGGCGTAACGAGAGAAAAAGTCAGAACCCCAGAATTACGTCTTTTGGTTGCTTCAACTTTGCAATAACAAAACATCGTATCTACCCCAAAATTGTATCAATAACTTCAGCTCGGTGCGCAAAAAAGCCCTGACCCGGCCCCAGATCCCGAAAAATGGAGACGCTACGGATCTCTTAAAAAGACTACTTTTTTTTTTCGCAAACTTATGATTTTTTTCTTTCACCACTTTTAAAAAAAAAAAAAAAGCCTATACACGTTTGGTATCTATGGAATCATAATGGAAGGTCAGTTTTAGCATTTAATGAACATGATTTAAAAAAAAAAATTGTGGAATTGCACTTTTCTTTGTTAATTCACTGCACTTGGATTTTTTTTCCTGTTTTCCAGTACACTATGTGGTAAAATCAATGGTGTCGTTCAAAAGTACAACTTGTCCTGCAACAAACAAGCCCTCACATGGCCATATTAACCAAAAAATAAAAAAGTTCTGTCTCTGGGAAGAAGGGGAGTAGAAAACTAAATCGCAAAAATGGAAAAACCCAAGGAGGTGAAGGGGTTAATTTTTAATTTGAATGGTGAAAAGAAAAAAGCTTAAAGAACTGGCATTCTGCAGCTTTGACAATATGATATTGATTTAAAATTGCAAGGAATAAAAAACGCAGCATGTGGATGACATTTTGGAAATTCTGTTCTTTATGCTTGGACTGTAAAACGCGGCATTTTTTTTGTGTCCTGAAAAAAAAAACACTGCAAAAACTTGACGTGTGAACAAGCCCTAATGGTTCCCAAAGACAAAATGCAGCAGTATTTCAGAGTTAGGCATTCATGACTGTCATAATGCAGCCAATGTCCGAGTCATGCTGCACCACAAACCAGATACTGGTTATTACTTCTTATTATAAATGGTGAACATGGTCCAAGTCTCAAAATCTTAATGCATTTCTTTTCTATGTCTGCAAGATTAATGTGTGTGTTTACTGCCAGAATAATACATTAACACAAAGCCACACATCTGCTGCATTATTGTGATGTTTTTATATCCTGAACACATAATACATTTTATATCAAAAGGTAAATCAGTTATGTGCGAGGTGGAGTCCATTGCCAATGAAGCAGTTGTAATGGAGCTGCTCTTGGTGATCTAGTCCTCATCTCCGCTCTAATGTTTACATTTTAATATGGTATAGTACTAAAATATTCATGATATGTGAAAGTGCAACAGAGATCGGTCTTGGGCACACATGGATCTTCTATTAAATATTTTAAATGATAAAGAAAATGCTGAGATAAAGAGTTTGTCCACAAAAATAAAGATGTATGTGTATATATACATATTACATAGATATAGATATATATAAATTAAGATCACTCATTGTATACATTTATGTAAATGTATTGGCATTTTGCAGTGAGAAATAAGTATTTCATTCCTCTGGCAAACGCTTAATACTTGGTGGCAAAACCTTTGTTAGCAAGCACAGCAGTCAGATGTTTTTTGTAGTTGATGATGAGGGTTGCGCACATGTCAGGAGGAATTTTGGTCCACTCCTCTTTGCAGATCATCTCTACATCATTCAGATTTTGAGACTGTCGCTTGGCAACTTGGAGCTTCAACTCCCTCCATAAGTTTTCTATGGGATTAAGGTCTGGAGACTGGCTAGGCCACTCCATGACCTTAATGTGCTTCTTTATGAGCCACTCCTTTGTTGCCTTGGCTGTATGTTTTAGGTCATTGTCTTGCTGGAAGACCCAGCCACGACCCATTTTTAATGTCCTGGTGGAGGGAAGGAGGTTGTCACTCAAGATTTTACGGTACATGGCTCCATCCGTTCTCCCACTGATGCGATGAAGTAGTCCTGTATGCTTAGCAGAGAAACACCCCCAAAACATAATGTTTCCACCTTCATGCTTGACAGTGGGGACGGTGTTCTTTGGGTCATAGGCAGCATTTCTCTTCCTCCAAATACGGCAAGTTGAGTTAATGCCAAAGAGGTCAATTTTTGTCTCATCTGACGACAGCATCTTCTCCCAATAACTCACAGAATCATCCAGGTGTTCATTGGCAAACTTTAGACGGGCCTGCACATGTGCCTTCTTGAGCAGGGGGACCTTGCGGGCACTGCAGGATTTTAAACCTTTAAGGCTTAATGTGTTACCAAAGGTTTTCAAGGATACCCCACGAGGTGAGACTTTGCATGGTGCTCCAGATCGATGTCGATTGACAATCATTTTGTATTTCTTCCATTTTCTTACTATTGCACCAACAGTTGTCTCCTTCTCACCCAGTGTCTTACTTATGGTTTTGTAGCCCTTTCCAGCTTTGTGTAGGTCTATGATCTTGTCCCTGGTATCCTTAGAAAGCTCTTTGGTCTTACCCATGTTGTAGAGGTTAGAGTCTGACTGATTAATTGAGTCTGTGGACAGGAGTCTTTTATATAGGTGACTATGTAAGTCAGCTGTCTTTAATGCAGGTAACGAGTTGATTCGGAGCGTCTAACTGGTCTGTAGGAGCCAGAGCTCATAATGGTTTGTAGAGGATCAAATACTTATTTCTCACTGCAAAATGCAAATAAATTTATCTAATTTTATACAATGAGAGAATATCCCAAAAAAATCAAGAAAATCAATCTCTCAATGTTAAAATTAACCAACCCTTACAATTATAGACTGTTCATGTCTTTTTCAGTGGGCAAACTTACAAAAACAGCAAGGGATCAAATATTTCCTTCACTGTATAATTTTTTATTTTTTTTTTAAATCATTCATTTTTTATTCATTGCATTGCTCCGTGTTTCAGTAGCTAAGCCACCATCTTCTCCGTCATTGCAGATGCATAGACAAAATGGCTGACTCCGCTATTGAAATGAACAATCGGCCGGCCCCCTTCATACATATCATTGGATATGCGCCAATATAGGAACACTCTAGTCTAGAAATGGAGCTCCAGGAAACACAGAAGAAAGGGGAGGCATTGATAGTTTTGCATAAGAAATCAGATTTTATTTATTTTTTAGTTTTTTTGTAGGCCTACCCTTTTAAAATCTCTGATCTCTGCTGAAAAAACACTGTTGATGATCACTTTTACAAATTGGACCAACCATTGCTTTGTTGTTCCTCCCTAATAGTAATTAGTTATGGCCTGCTGGTTGACACTTGGTGAAAGTCCACAGACCAACTTATTGCTGAATGTAGTCTTTTTGCTGATGTTCCTGTACTGTGTTACAGCAGATTTTCTCAGGCTTTCTTTCTACCAGGGAATTGCCACCAAGATTGTGCTGATATCGAGGCCTCGGTGGTGGATGAGGTCCAGGCCAAAATTAATAATATTGCCTAATTAATTTTTAATTTCTTCTCCTGAGCGAAATGTAACATTATAATAAGGACAAAAGAAGCCAATGGGGTGACTAAATCCGCTATTTTCACAGCCGTCCTAAAGCGGAGTAGATATCACCTGTCACTTGATCATTTACAAGCCTCAAAAATAACTTTATTAATAAAAATAACATCATAGGTGGGGTTAATATAGCGTGTCATGATTTATTATGTTTTCTATCCAATCATGAATGTGCTCATTCATTAAATATACATAATGACACCCCCGGATACTGTATATATGGAGTCATGAAAACGTATATCATCCTTTTGACTGAACAGTGGTGCAATCTGGCTACAGCCAGTTTAAAAGGGGTTTTCCGACCTTAGGGGTACAAGTCTGCAGTCGCTCTGAGTCTGAAGACTTGTCATGCACAGCACGCAGTGCTGTAATGATAATCTATGAGCAGGAGCAGGAAGATATGTTACCACAAGTATGCAATTTCCATACTTCAGCCACATTCCAACTAGACTTGTCCAGCCTCACTCAATTCACTTGTATTGAACGAGGCCGCACACCTCTAGTTATCATGTGACCTCATGTATGCAAATCACATGCTTGCAAGCGCGTGCGTGCTCGCTTCCTCCTGGCACAGGAGAATCCTCACAGTGCGCACTCACAATGTGACCTCAGACTTGTACCCTAAGGCCGGACAACCCTTTTAAGCCACTTGGTTTAACCTTCTTAACCTGAATCTATGAGATTTTACACTACAGTTTCCCACATACCTTATACACATATTTTTTTATTTATTTTTTTTATAAGTACCCCAATTAGCCAATTTTTAATATAAAGATGTAGTGAAAAAAACTTGATTTGTAAATGTTATAAAACATTAATTTCCTGTCGAGTTCCTCTTGTATCTGCTACATACTATACTGACCTTTACTGTGGGTTTCCATTTCCAGGTTGTTGAACAGGGTATGTTTGTAAAGCACTGTAAAGTCGAAGTTTACCTAACTGAATTAAAGCTGTGTGAGAATGGGAATATGAACAACGTGGTAACAAGAAGATTTAGTAAAGCTGACACTATAGGTATGCCTTTTTTTTTTCTTATTTGCTTGACGGCAATTTAATTGAACGAGTTACTATATTTTTCGTACGATTAGATGCACCCCAGGTTTAGACAGCAGAAAATGGAGAAAAAAACATTTACTAATTTAAAACTTCTCTGGGGGTGTAAAGACGTAGAAGGGTCAATATCACTAATTTAATACACTAGGGAGATGATAGATCTGTTTGTGTTTCTATCAGTCTCACATAGCGTTACAGAACAGGACTGTGGAGTCGGTATAAAATGGACCAACTCCGATTCCTAAAATATATAATAAATTGGGTACAGTAGTTCAATGCAGTTTGTGGGGAATATTTGTTCATAAGAATTTGGGAAAGTTATGAAATGTCCTATAAATGTCTGTCCTATTCCTGATCTAAGGGTCTAGACTTTTAGCGGAGATGAATCTGTGCTGCAGTAAATTTATCACTTAAACATGAGCCCTGTATGAGGGAGTCGGAGTTGGAGTCGGAGTCATGGAAATTGAGGAGTCTGAGGTTTGGCTTACCGACTCCACAGCCCTGTTACAGAATGCACATTATGTACACTCTATGCAACACACGTATGTACACAACACTACTGCATATACACACGCACAGCTCTGCTACATCTATGCTCTTAAACACACACCTCTGCTGCACTGCTACATTATGAAATTCCTTCCAGGCATGTGGTTGATCACTGAATGGTCCTTCAGTTACTCAGGGCTGCAGTATCTGTGCAGCTTTAATGATGCACAGGATCTGGTAGTTTCTTTTCCTGCCATGCACCATTCGGACTGATCATTGTCTGACTGGAGGAAAGAGAGCTGTGCCACTGCATAGATCTCCGTGATCGGGAAGGACATGACATTGTGTTAGCGTTCTCCTCAATCATTGGAAGCTGCCGCCTGACTATAAGGCTATGTGCCCACGATGCAGAAATGCTCCGGATTTTTCCTGAGCATTTTTTTTCAGCCAGGGACAAGAGTTTGTCACGCGTTTTGCACATGCAATTTCGCATGTTGGTTGTCAAGCAGTTTCCAAGCTATTTTAGCGTCACTTGGAAAAGTGCTTGACAACTTGGTCACACTATATAAATCCATGCAACCGGCGTGGATTTTATATTGTGTGACCAAGTAAGTTAAAAAAAAGAATAAAAATGTTAAAAAATAAAAAAAACATTATACTCACCTTCCGATGGCCCCCGGTCTCCTTCTCCGGTCTCCCCGATAGCTCGCGATGGTCTAAAAGGACCTTCCATGACGTCATTTAGTCATGTGACAGGTCACGCGACTGCCGACATGACTAAATGACGTCATGGAAGGTCCTTTTAGACCATCGCTAGCTGCCAGGGAGCCAGGATGCATCGCTAAGGAGACCGGGGGTCATCAGAAGGTAAGTACACTGCTAAAAAAAAAATAAAGGGAACACTTAAACAACAGAATATAACTCCAAGTGAATCAAACTTCTGTGAAATCAAGCTGTCCACTTAGGAAGCAACACTGATTGACAATCAATTTCACATGCTGTTGTGCAAATGGAATAGACAATAGATGGAAATTATTGGCAATTATCAAGCACACTCAATAAAGGAATGTTTCTGCAGGTGGGGACCACAGACCACATCTCAGTACCAATGCGTTCTGGTTGATATTTTGGTCACTTTTGAATGTTGGTTGTGCTTTCACACTCGTGGTAGCATGAGACGGACTCTACAACCCACAGAAGTTGCTCAGGTAGTGCAGCTCATCCAGTATGGCACATCAATGCGAGCTGTGGCAAGAAGGTTTGCTGTGTCTGTCAGTGTAGTGTCCAGAGGCTGGAGGCGCTACCAGGAGACAGGCCAGTATATCAGGAGACGTGGAGAGGGCAACAACCCAGCAGCAGGACTGCTACCTCTGCCTTTGTGCAAGGAGGAACAGGAGGAGCACTGCCAGAGCCCTGCAAAATGACCTCCAGCAGGCCACAAATGTGCATGTGTCTGCACAAACGGTAAGAAACAGATTCCATGAGGGTGGTATGAGGGCCCGACATCCACAGATGGGAGTTGTGCTCACAGCCCAACACCGTGCAGGACGCTTGGCATTTGCCACAGAACACCAGGATTGACAAAGTCCCCAATGGCGCCCTGTGCTCTTCACAGACGTGCTCAGTGTGAACCTGCTTTCATGTGACAGAGTCTGGAGACGCCGTGGAGAGCGATCTGCTGCCTGCAACATCCTTCAGCATGACCGGTTTGGCAGTGGGTCAGTAATGGTGTGGGGTGGCATTTCTTTGGAGGGCCGCACAGCCCTCCATGTGCTCGCCAGAGGTAGCCTGACTGCCATTAGGTACCGAGATGAGATCCTCGGACACCTTGTGAGACCATATTCTGGTGCGGTTGGCCCCGGGTTCCTCCTAATGCAGGACAGTGCCAGACCTCATGTGGCTGGAGTGTGTCAGCAGTTCCTGCAAGATGAAGGCATTGAAGCTATGGACTGGCCCGCCAGTTCCCCAGACCTGAATCCGATTGAGCACATTTGGGACATCATGTCTCGTCCCATCCACCAACGTCACGTTGCACCACAGACTGTCCAGGAGTTGGCGGATGCTTTAGTCCAGGTCTGGGAGGAGATCCCACCATCCGCAACCTCATCAGGAGCATGTCCAGGCGTTGTATGGAGGTCATACAGGCACGTGGAGGCCACACACAATATTGAGCCTCATTTTGACTTGTTTTAAGGACATTACATCAAAGTTGGATCAGCCTGTAGTGTGTTTTTCCACTTTAATTTTGGGGGTGACTCCAAATCCAGGCCTCCATTGGTTAATAAATTTGATTTCCATTGATGATTTTTGTGTGATTTTGTTGTCAGCACATTCAACTTTGTACAGAACAAAGTATTCAATGAGAATATTTCATTCATTCAGATCTAGGATGTGTTATTTGAGTGTTCCCTTTATTTTTTTGAGCAGTGTATAATGTATATTTTTTTATTTTATTCTTTTTTTTTTTTACAGGTACTATGGTACCCGGTCTGGAGGAGAGTCTCCTATTCTCCAGACCCGGGTACCATCCGCACATTGAATCGCCTAATATCCGCATGTGCACATGTAGTCATGCGGATATTAAGCGATTCAATGGCGGCAAAAACGCCGCGCTTAAGCAAAATAATTGGTAGTGCTGCGTTTTTTTCCGCAATGATAATCCGCAGCGGAAATTCCCGCAGCATGTGCACAGCACAAGCAGATTATCATTGGGGAACATGGCAGACCTTCTACCAAGCGTTTTTTAAGCGTTGCCACTGCGGAAACACTTAAACGCATCGTGGGCACACAGCCTAAGACATGCATTTATTTTTTAGCAAGATTTTTTTCTTCCTAAAAAGTGCTTCTCATAATCCAAACATATCCGTGGCTCTTCTTTTGATTACCTGGCCTGGTGAGAAATCCTTGTTGCACATGTGACGCAAGAACGGCTAACCAAATGTAAGGCCACTGATGCCGTCAGGAAGGACGTGAACATTGCCAATGGGTCAGGTCCTACGAATCGTCTTTCACAAACTCTACTAATTACAATTTTATGTTTCTGTGGATGTTGTTAGGAGGGCTTTAAAGACAACTCGTTATTTTCTTTAGTACCATTTTGTACTGCCAGGTGACAACCCATCCAATCCACACAGGCGAAGAAATTGAACCATAGATGTCCATAAATTAAGTTATGTGTAATAATGAGAAAGTATTGAACGCGCTTACTGAAATGTATTTAATGCTTCGTACAAAAGCCTTTGTTGGTGATCACAGCTTCAAGACGCCTTCTTTATGGAGAAACTAGTCACATGCATTGCTCAGGTGTGGTTTTTGGACCATTCTTCCACATAAACACTCTTCAAATCCTGAAGGTTCTGTGGGCTCCTTCTATGAACTCTGAGCTTTAGTTCCGTCCATAAATTTTCTACTGGATTTAAGCCAGGTGATTGACTGGGTCATTCTAGCAGCTCTATTTTCGTTCTCCAAAACCAATTGTGAGTTTCCTTGGATGTGTGTTTGGATCATTGTCTTGCTGAAATGTCCACCCTTGTTTCGTCTTCATCATCCTGATAGATGGCAGCAGATTTTTAGCAACAATAGTACATTTGTCCATTCATCGTTTTTTCAACTATATGAAGTTTGCCAGTGCCGCATGTTAAAAAACAGCCCTACATCATGTTTCTACCTCCAAATTTCACTGTTGGTGTGGTGCCTTTGGCCTCCAAACATGGTGTGTATTATGGAATCCAAATAGTTCAATTTTGGTCTCATCTGAGCAGAATGTATTGTCACAGTATTTCACAGGCTTGTCTAAATGTTGTTGAGCAAACTTTAAAAGTGCTTGAACATGCTTTTTGTTCAGCAGTGGTGTCTTGAATGGTGAGCGTGCATACAGGTTGAGTGCATTACTTAGTTTTCTTTGAAGCAATTGTACCTTCCGATTCCAGGTCTTTCTCTAGCTCTCCACAGGTGATCCTTGGTTCTTGGGCAACTCTTCTGATAATTCTTTTCACTGCTCTGTCTGAAATCTTGTGGGAAGCACCTGGTCATGGCCTTTTAATGGTGATATGTTCCTTTCACTTCCAGATTTTGCCCAACAGTGCTCACTGGATCGATCCTTCAGTAGTTTAGAAATTCTTATGTAGCCAATGCCATCAGTATGTTTTGCAACAATAAGGTTGTGAAGGTCTTTAGACCTCTCACTGGTTTTACCCTCCATGATATCTTTCTTGTGTGGCACCTTGGTAATGAGACCCCTTTTTATAGGCCATCAGTTGAACCAGCTGATATTATTTTTCACTAAGTGGTAGGATTACTTTCTAATTACTGATGGATTTCATCTCGACTTTCCATGGCTTTTTGCACCTATCTTTCTTTGTGTATTCAATACTTTTTCACTGTTATTTCTCATTATTTTGTAAAACTTAATTTATGGACATCTATGTGCAGTGTTTTTTACTTATTTTTTTAAGTAATACAACATTTGTTTGTTTGTTTTTTTTTGTTACACTCTGGAAGTTTTATCCTGTGATTTATCTATAGGTTATTAACTAAAGATCAAATAATTTTACTTGTTTTCATATTTGCTGTCGACATAGGTTTTTCTCAATTTTCTATTATTTGGGGTAAAGGAGAAATACATTCTTAGACATATTAGGTCTAAACATGCTAAGCTAGCATAGATATTTGTAAATGCTCATTCATACAGCTATATGTATCATTGATCAGCATGAACCTATTAATATCATTGTGAATGGCGTCTTACAGCTAATCCTTATCGAAATGATTTTATTACTACATTCAGATATGATTGAAAAGGAGATGAGAAAAATCTTCACTATTCCAGATGAAAAAGAGACCAGACTGTGGAACAAATATATGAGCAATACGTTTGAACCTCTAAATAAACCCGAGAGCACCATACAGGATGCTGGCTTGTACCAAGGACAGGTAGAGTACTGACCTGCCATGTATTCTGATATCTACGGTAGTTTTCTGGTAATTAAAGGCATTCTGAATTCTATCATCTTATGAGATCTATATGTCACAGTAAACGTCAGTCGTTTGAATGAATAAAGATTCACACTTTTAGGCTGTGTGCACACATTGAGTATTTGCAGCAGATTTTTCCGTTGCCAAAACCAGTGTTGACAGGATAAACGCTGTGTAAAATACGTGCATTTTTGCGTCCCTCTTTCGATGTGTTATTTTTCCTTGTTTATTTGGGTGAAAAACGTTGAAAGGATGGACATGCTGCAGGTTTGAGAAATTGCATCAAATTTGCAAGGAAAAAAAAAATAAGCAGCATGAGATTTTAGAAATCTTATTCACTTTGCTGGCACTGTAAAATGCTGCAGTTTTTTGCATCAAAAAAGCACAATGTGTGAACAAGCCCTTATATTAGTGGGTAGTTATGATTTCTGAAGGGGTTTGCCTTAAAATACTCTGATAATCCTCCAACAATAAAATGGCAAAATAACCTTGACTAACCTTAAAGGAGTTTTCTGTTACCCTGTTTTCACATTGCAAAATAAAAAGTAGGGACTGATCTAGAGTGGATAGTTTTTCAATTCAAAGGGTTGTTTAAAAATTAAACCTTTTTTAAAGGGATATTCCTATCTTCATAGAGGGGTATTTTCAGATAGCACTTGTAAAAACAAGCAGTTTTGCAATTTACTGTTTATCATTTTCAGCCATTCTAATGATATCAATACTTTTGATTACAGCTCGTTGCCAAGGAAACCGTCCACCACTGCTGTCTAGTCCCTAAAAAGACTGCCATTTGTTTGAGTGGCCATCATGTAATCCTGCTGTTGAGTGCAGCAGCCACTTTAGGGAACATGCTTTTAAGATTTATTTCTGTTTTATTTTTTTGCACAGATGCTGGTAATTGAACAGAGAAACCAAGATGGTCAGTGGCCAAGAGGTTCAATGCCGAAGTAAGTTGCTTTTTTTTTTCTGTTTTATAATTTCATTAAATAGGTTTAACTGGGTATATGTAGAATAAAAATAACTTTTTTAAATGAAAAGCAACAGGGGATTCACATTGGAGACTGACTGTTAAATGAACGGAGCTGTTTTATAGTCTTAGCTATTTAAAGTGATTGTATCCTCCGAAAATAAAGTAGTCCGAAACTTACATTTTTTTGTTTAAATGTTAATTTTTTTTAATTCTCATATGTTATGTATATAAAAAAAAATCCTAAAATCTTGCAATCCCTGTCTATTGCTCTGTAGGGCTCACTTGGCTGTTGTAAAACATATCCCAAAATACTTTTAACAGAAGCTGAGTAGAGGTGACCCATGTGCAGAAAATAATAGATCTATAATCAAAAGAAAAGGGAATATATTCTACTGCCTGGTTTTGATTATTATGAAGAAAAATGTAGATAGTGCATTTCCTTTAAAGGGGGGCTAACCCGGCTGCAGTTTGTTTAAAACATAAACCTCGCCTTCCCTGAGTCCACCTGCGTGTCTTAACGCCGTGGCACGGATGTCCCGTTGACAGCGCACCAGCCAATCAGTGAGCTCCGTGGCTCTGAAGGGGGCATTCAGTCTACACCGGCAGAGCCGCTGAACTCACTGATTGGCTGCTGTCAACGTGACATCAGTGCCGCAGCCCATACCAGATACCGGGAGCAGCAGCGGAGACTTACTAGTGGACCTGGGGAAGGTGAATACAGTGCTGTTTGGCGCCGGCTGCATTTTGTTAAAACATAACCATCTGAAAGGGGACAATCTCTTTAAGAAATTCAGATTTGATTGATTATTTTATTTTTTTTACCACACTTGCTTTGAATATTATTTACAGGTCAGGTCACCTTCCCAAATTGTTCAACCTGATCTACTGGTATACATAAATTCACCTGACAATTTAATATAGGAGACATTAATATATTATGGACTTTAACAGGAGGGATATTACTTTTGAAAGAAATCCGTAAATTATTTTGTCATTAGTTAATAATGGGTCAAATGAAAAAAGGTTTCCCCTTAGCTCCATCATTCAATGAAAAAAAGTGCCAGATCTCAGAAAATGGTGACACAAATTATTCAGAATTTAAAAGCGGTAAAGCTAAAACTTCCAACATATTAAAGACAAAGTTCAGAATATAATTTAAATTGTCATCTACCTCTTAACAGCAGCTAGTGGAGCTGATCTCTGCTGTTAACTCTTTAAATGCTGCTGACAGCGACATTTATATCATGCAGCCCGAGGGTGCGCCATTCAGTTTGCCCTTTGGCACCCTCCGATGCTGTTGCAGGACATTGATGAGTTGCTGTGGAGGCCAGGGGTTTGCTGAAGTGTACCATGCCTGCTATGAAATTGCTCCTATGAGGATCAGCTTGTTGGGTTAATAGGAGACTGTTATTTTCCCAATATACTGGAACGCTGGGATAGATGTGATCGGATAATTGCAGGTTCAAGTCACTTAAGAGTACTAACAAAGTAAAAAAAGTTTTAAAAACTTTAAAAAAAAATTTCAACATTAAACAGATTTGGTATATCTATTTCCATAGAAGTCCGGTAACCAGAACAAAATAGTGTTTGGTCACTTGGGTAGCGAGCTGTAAATAAACATCCTTTCCTTCTTCAGAGCTGAGTATTCATGCGCCGTGAACTTTTCCACGTTACACCCACAAACTTAAATGTGTATCATATATAATATTTACACACATGCGTATCATACTCCCCTACTCTATAGTATGTTCTTTGTTAGGACTTTCCTAGTTTAGCGTCTTATTATCCCATCACAGTCTTTATCTAGAATCCCAAACAAATATTTGTGTGTCTGTCTGTGTGTCACGATTTTTACTTCCTGACTGTCATAATCCACCATTGCTCCTCACTGTCTCCATGTTTTGAAGGTCTGCAGGTACCTCACAATGTTCAGCATTACCAAAGATATCTGCTCCATCTCTGTCAAATAATTATAGCACCTTCAGCAACAGAAAGTAAGCTGTGTGTCCTGGAGTGTGTGTTTAGCCCATTGTCCTCCATTGAGTGGGTTTGCTCTTTTCCTTTCCAATAAATCACGACTTGTCCCAAGCTCCCGTTACTGCAAGTCTACTTTTTCAACTAGGTGTCTAGGTTTTTTGTTGCACAATCTAAGTCTTTGCTATCTCTAATGCATTGCATGATTATTGTTATGAATTTATCTGCATGTGTGTCCTTAATTTTTACATATAACACAGGTAATAAATGGATCAAAGTTTTCCTATAAAAAGTGACCTTATCTTATTGAAATTAATCTCCCAATATTTCTTTTAAAGTGAAGCTCTACCTTTTGTTAAAGAGGTGGTCTTATATAGTCAACGGTGAGGTTAAATCGTCCGCCCATGTCCTCCATCGTTCCAAAGCAGCTCCACTGGTTAAAATCAAAAGACAAATGTGCCAATTGGGTCATAGCACTGTTTAAAGGGGTTCTCCAGCTAAATTAACAAGACAACAATTTACTAAGAGTTTCATCTAAATTTCCCCTTTGTCTTGAAGTCAATGAATCTCCTCTTCTGCATTCGTTATGGCAAAGAGCTTTCCCACCCCTCTTTCTGTCTGACGTTTTTTAAGTGGGCTGGCCCAGTGTAGTTGGGGCCCCCTTTATACACGTCACTGAGATAGAGGGGCAGTAACTTTTAGCCCTTATTGAAGCAAATGTGGAAATCAAGCTGCTGGGACCCAGTAAAGGTGCTGACTGCTGGACATCGGTGGAGGTTTGGTAATAAAAGTATATTAGTAAGTTGTACTTTCTAGCTGGACAACCCCTGTCTGTTGAGTTACTTTGTTGAAGGGGTTTTCCAGGCTGAAATTAAAACTCTGTAGTCACACTGTTTGACTGCTGAACTGTGACAGTGCGGGTGGGCATTCACATGGCCGTATGTATATCATTTGTTACATGCCGACTAGACTTATTCACTAGCACACTGAAAAGTGCAGAAGTCTAGTCGGTGTGTGACTGCATGTATGCAAATGGCATACATACAGTCCTGTGAATGTGACTGCCCATCCGCATGGGGAATTGAATTACTGTCAAGATTCAACAGTTTTTAGTCAACTAGAGTGACTGCAGACTTTTCATTTCGGCCCGGAAAACCCCTTTAAGAATTTTGATGCAATTTTTTTTATCCAAATCCAGTATCAAATGGTATCCCAAAGGACACTATTAAAGGAAAGACTGAGACTCCTTTTTGTGAATCCATACTTGTCTTTGGATTTTAAACCTACATTTATAAAGCTGAGTGCATGACCCCACCCTTTAATATAATAATAAAATATATTTTCCACTGCACAGAAGCCCTAATTAGACTAAAAATAAAGACCTATTCAGATACTTCAAGAGCAGCTGAATTCTGGTGCACATCTGTCAGGTAAAAACTATTTTACTATTGCACAGGCAGATGTAAGCAGGAAGGTTACTTATTGGAAATGTAGGGAAGATAAAACGGCCAAATTTGTTGAAATCTTTTAACTTGGCCAATGTATTTGGAATAAAACATAACTTTTTATGGTCCCTCTAACTTTTGTAAATGTTACTTATTTAAGATGCAAAGGAAACCAATCTCCACATATACTAAGTTGCATGCTTTTGAGACACTTCCCTTTAAAAATAGTTTAGTTCTCCAATGAGTGAAAAGATGTAAATTCCTGTCTAATTTTCCTTTGAAAATTTGAAAATACCAAGAATCTGCATGTGTACTGTTGATGATTTTTTTTTTTTCCTAAAGTATTGAAAATTTCGTGATTTGTACCAGCATGTCTATTGGTTTTGTTGCCTGTGCTCCTTATTTTAAAGCATGTTACAACTTGCATTTTGATGTCATTCAGAGCAGACTTTGTAACCCTGCAGATTATTCCTTCAGTAATCTACTTTTCTGTATAGCTGTATACACCGATCTCTACATCATGTGTATTTTATACATACTTGTCCATCTTTTCAGTGTCCAAAGGTTCCTCTTTAACCTCTTAACAACCGCCGTAACGCATTTTCATGGTGGCCGTTAAGGGTACTTATTCCTCAGCTACGCATTTTCACGGTGCTGAGGAATAAGGCTGTAGCGCCCCCCAGAGCCGGAAAAGTCTCGGGGTCTCAGCTACCGAGGGTAGCTGAGACCCTGGAGAATATGATCAGGGCTGGTTTTTACGGTCCCCTGTCATGTGATCTCCATTATTCACCGAATAACGGCGATCACAAAAAAAAAAGTGTGCCCGCAGTTTACAATCATTTCTCTCTCTCTGACATAATATAAAGTGGGGGAAATAAATATTTGATCCCTTGCTGTTTTTGTAAGTTTGCGCACTGACAAAGACATGAACAGTCTATAATTTTAAAGTTAGGTTAATTTTAACATTGAGAGATAGAATATCCAAAAAAAATCAAGAAAATCACTCATTGTATAAATTTAGATAAATTTATTTCATTTTGCAGTGAGAAATAAGTATTTGATCCCTCTGGCAAACAACACTTAATACTTAGTGGCAAAACCCTTGTTGGCAAGCACAGCAGCCAGATGTGTTTTGTAGTTGATGATGAGGGTTGCGCACATGTCAGGAGGAATTTTGGTCCACTCCTCTTTGCAGATCATCTCTAAATCATTAAGATTTTGTGGCTATCGCTTGACAACTTGGAGCTTCAACTTCCTCCATAAGTTTTCTATGGGATTAAGGTCTGGAGACTGGCTAGGCCACTCCATGACCTTACTGTGCTTCTTTTTGAGCCACTCCTTTTGTTGCCTTGGCTGTATGTTTTGGGTCATTGTCTTGCTGGAAGACCCAGCAACGACCCATCTTTAATGCTGTTACTGAGGAAAGGAGGTTGTTGGCCAAAATCTCGCGATACGTGACCCCATCCATCTTCCCTTCAGTACGGTTCAGTCGTCATGTCCCATTTGCAGAAAACCACCCCCAAAGTATAATGTTTCCCCCACCATGCTTCACGGTCGGGGCGATGTTCTTAGAGTTGTACTCATCCTTCTTCTTCCTCCAAACATGGCGAATTGAGTTAATGCCAAAGAGCTCAATTTTTGTCTCATCTGACCACAGCACCTTTTCCCAATAACTCACAGAATCATCCAGGTGTTCATTGGCAAACTTTAGACGAGCCTACACATGTGCCTTTTTGAGCAGGGGGACCTTGCGGGCACTGCAGGATTTTAAGCCTTTAAGGCGTAATGTGTTACCAATGATTTTCTTGGTGATTGTGGTCCCAGCTGCCTGGAGATCATTAACAAGTTCCCCCCTGTGTAATTTTAGGCTGATCTCTAACCTTCCTCATGATCAAGGATACCCCTCGAGGTGAGATTTTGTATGATGCCCCAGATCGATGTCGATTGATAGTCATTTTGTATTTCTTCCATTTTCTTACTATTGCACCAACAGTTGTCTCCTTCTCACCCAGGGTCTTACTTATGGTTTTGTAGCCCATTCCAGCTTTGTGCAGGTCTATGATCTTGTCCCTGACATCCTTAGAAAGCGCTTTGGTCTTGTTGTAGAGGTTAGAGTCTGACTGATTAATTGAGTCTGTGGACAGGAGCCTTTTATATAGGTAACTATGTAAGTCAGCTGTCTTTAATGCAGGTAACGAGTTGATTAGGAGCGTCTAACTAGTCTGTAGGAGCCAGAATTCATTTTGGTTTGTAGAGGATCAAATACTTACTTCTCACTGCAAAATGCAAATAAATTTATCTAATTTATACAATGTGATTTTTCTTGTTTTTTTTTTGGGGGGGGGGATATTCTATCTCTCAATGTTAAAATTAACATACCCTTAAAATTATAGACTGTTCATGTCTTTGTCAGTGGGCAAACTTACAAAAACAGCAAGGGATCAAATATTTATTTCCCCCACTGTACATGTCAGAGGAGAGAGAAATTAAGCCCCCTAGCCCTCCGGTACCTCCGCCGTCCTCTGATCACCCCCCCGGATCTTCCCCCGGCTCTCCGGCATCTTGCCGCAGAAAAAAAATGGTGGGCGCCAGTGGTTCATTTTGATCACTGTGATAAACCGTATCACAGTGATCAAAATAAAAAAATAAATAAATCAAACTCCCTTTTGTCCCCCCCCCCCCCCTTAGGTAAATAAAAATTATAAAATAAAAAAAAATACATGTTTGGTTAGGGTTAGCCCAGGGTTTCGGTTAGGGTTTTGTTACAGTTGTGTTGGGGTTGGGATTTTTTCAAAAGTAAAGAAAAAATGATGGCAACTAGTGTTGAGTGCAAGTGCTCGCTACTTGAGTTTGCATCGGGTGCTCGGGTATGCACCGAGTATCGCGGGTGCTCAAATGTCATGCTCGAGTCTTCGCCCTGCATGTTTCGCGGTTGTTATACAGCAAAAAAAAAAAACACGCTGGGATTGCCTGCCATACACGAGCGATCCCCGTATGTGGGTTTTTTGGGTTTTTTTCGGGTGTCTAACAGCTGTGAAACATACGGAGCGGGGACTCGAGCACCCGTGATACTTGGTGCATAGCTGAGTATCTGATGCAAACTCAAGTAGCGAGCACTTGCGCTCAAGACTAATGACAACTTATTCAATATGATTACCTAATGTTATCAAATTCTGTGTCGTACCTCTGGGTTCAAAATGTTCACTATACCCATTGATAAAATCCTTGAAGGGTGTAGTTACCAAAATGGGGTCACTTGTGTGGGGTTTCCACTGTTTAGGCACATCAGGGGCTCTCCAAACGCGACATGTCATCCACTAATTATTCAAGCAAATTTTACATTTAAAAAGTATAATGGTGCTCCTTCCCTTGCGAGCCCTGTCGTGCGCCCAAACAGTGGTTTTCCCCCACATACGGGGTATCTGCTTACTCAGGAGAAATTGCACAATAAAATGCATGGTGCAGTTTCTCCTGTTACCCTTATGAAAATGCAAAACTGGAGGCTGAAAAAAAACATTTTTGTGGGAAAAATTTGAAAATTCTATTTTTATGGCTCAATGTTATAAACTTCTGTGAAGTACCTGGCGGTTCAAGGTGCTCACCACACATCTAGATAAGTTCCCTGAGGGGTTTAGTTTCCAAAATGGTGTCACTTGTGGGGGATTTCCACTGTTTAGGCACATCAGGGGCTCTCCAAACGCGACATAGTGTCCGCTAATTATTCAAGCAAATTTTGCATTAAAAAAGTGAAATGGTGCTCCTTCTCTTCCGAGCCCTGCCGTGCGCCCAAACAGTGGTCTACCCCCACATATGGGGTGTCGGCGTGCTCAGGAGAAATTACACAACAAATTTTTTGGCCCATTTTCTCAGTTACCCTTGAGAAAATTAAAAATTTGGGGCCTGAAGTAAAATTTGTGTGGGAAAAAAAGTTAAATGTTCATTTTTTTCCTTCCACGTTGCTTCAGTTCCTGTGAAGCATGTGAAGGGTTAATAGACTTCTTGAATGTGGTTTTGAGCACCTTGAGGGGTGCAGTTTTTAGAATGGTGTCACTTTTGGGTATATTCTGTCATGTAGACCCCTCAGTCACTTCAAATGTGATGTGGTCCCTAAAAAAATGGTTTTGTAAATTTTGTTGGAAAAATGAGAAATCGCTGGTCAACTTTTAACCCTTATAACTTCCTAACCAAAAAAAATTGGGTTCCAAAATTGTGTTAATGTAAAGTAGACATGTGGGAAATGTTATTTATTAACTATTTTGTGTGACATATCTCTCTGATTTAAGGGCATGAAAATTCAAAGTTTGAAAATTGCAAAATTTTCAAAATTGTCAAATTTCTTTTTTTTTTTTTTTCACAAATAAACGCAAGTGATATCGAAGAGATTTTACCACAATCATGAAGTACAATATGTCACGAAAAACATTCTCAGAATCAGGGGGATCCGTTGAAGCGTTCCAGAGTAATTACCTCATAAAGTGACAGTGGTCAGAATTGTAAAATTTGACTTGGTCATTAAGTACATAATTGGCTCCGGGTTAAAATACCTTTGTGCTAATAGTTTGTTGCTTGTGGCCATGGCATCATAAATGAGTTATTAGAAGTCTCATTATTGAACCTGAGACTGTGCCAGAAGCGGGGTGTAATGGGTAATTTATATTTTAATGGACATGAAAAAAATGTCATTTTACTTCCTTGGTAAAGACGATGGATTTGCATTTTTCTTCCAGACAAGCTGAGAATGCGCACGTTCAGCATTTTTTTTTTTTCTCTGAGCATCTCCCTGTAGACTGAAATCTTCCTAGTTCTACATTAAGCATCTTGGTATTTTTATGTTCAGTGTTTCCTCAATTCTTAAGTTTATCAAATGATTTTGTATTACATGTACTGTTAATGCATACAAAAGAAGAATTTCAGGGAACAGAAGCTGATCTGCTGTTGTCTCCAGCAGCTGGCCGGTGGGTCTCGGACCCCCACCAATCTAATATTGATTGTCCTAAGTTTAGGTCTTTAATATTATATGCCTGGACAACTCCTTTAAGTTCATGATAATTCATGCTTAGGAACAATCGTTTTTCTAAGTAAAATAAATATGCCAGAATTACATAGAAAATAGCTGCATAAATGTATAGGGACCGAGGAAAGGAAACTCAAATTAGTGCTAAAGGGAATCATGGGGTGGCATAACACAGAGATTTGTAAAGCATCACTCCAGTGGTTTTTGTTTTTTTTAGTACTGGAGTGGTTCTACTACATTAAGTATCCTCCTTACCAGCCGCCATCTTCGCCTCTTACCGACGCCACTCCAGTCCCACTCCGCCATCTTGAGACCGCAAGTTCTGACTGACCGTAAGTCAGAGGTAACTGTCACAAGATCTCAGTGTAAGTCTATGAGAGCTTCGTTCTGCTTCCTATAGGCTTACATTGAGTGGTGATTTCCGGATCACCCAACAAATACTGGAGCCATCCGGCAGGTCACAAACTGCTGGCGACAGACATGAGCTGCACCGATAACAGATGAAGATGGCGGCTGGTAAGTATAACACTAGGGGCAGGGAACTTGGTTTAGTAACACCACTCTAGCGCTGCAATAAAAAAAAGACATCCTGGAGTGGTGCTTCAACATGCCTAGTGATATTTGTCAAACATATTATGCCCTGTGCGCCACTTTAAAAGATTTGGAGGAAATTGCCTCCTTTTTTTCTGTTATAACAATCTTCCTCATTGTCTTTTAAATGTATTTCCTTAGAAAAATCAGTGGTGTCTTTAAACGAACCCAAAAAAAACTTGTACTGTCTGCTACGGTGTCTTGGAGGAAATTTTCAATAAACACCTACATTCCAAAGGCCGTTTTATATAAGCAACTTAAAGAGTAACTAAGCTTTGGATCTTTTTTCCAAATAAGCTGTCATCCCTAGTCCTATAGCCTTATCTGGCACGGTATGAAACACCTTTGAAAAGCCCAGTTAGACCACATCCACAGCATTACCCTAGTCCAGTCTAGAACTTGCCTCCTCATGGAAGCTGATCAGATTACCGTAGTTTGACCGGATCGATCAATCATAAACCCATGTTGATGCTGGGTCATAAGGTTATTCTTATTGAGATACTATAAAGTAGCTTCTTAGGACAATCTCAAAGGTTTCGTCCATAGTGTAAGAAAAACTTACCGGTCTATAGTTTACAGGGTTTGACCCCTTTTTTGAACATTGTCACATTTGCTATGCGCCAGTCCTGTGGTACAGACCCTGCTGCTATGTAATCCTTGAGTATTAGGAATAATGGTCTGTCTATCACTGTACTGAAAGGGGTTTTCCCACGAACAAAAGTTCATTTTAATCAATAGATCTTGGAATAATAACTTCCACAATTGAATGTGTTTAAATAAAATGTTCCTGTGCTGATATAATCTTATTAATGTTCCCCTGTGTAATAGCTATATCTTACCATGCAGGAACATGGTCTGATCATACCACAGCTCCTGGGCAGGGGAGGAGGCAAGAGAGTATACAGGCAGGACAGCAGGGGATTAGATTATCTCAGCACAGGGACATTTTATTTAAACACATCCAGTTGTGGAAATTATTATTATTCCAAGATCTATTGATTGAAATGAACTTTTGTTCTTGGGAAACCCCTTTAATTACCGGGGACGTATTAGTACGCATATTTGCGTACCGCCCGTTCAGTGAGTGCTCCGGCGGTGAGCCCGCACTGAACCGAGCACATGTCAGCTGATTCTTACAGCTGACATGTGCCCGCAACAGCCGCGGGTGGAATCGCGATCCACCCGCGGCTGTTAACATGTTAAATGTCGCTGTCAATCTCCGACAGCGGCATTTAACGCGCGCTTCCGGGTAGCGCGTCATAAGCCCCGCCCACCGGCGACCCCGTCACGTGATCGCGGGTCGCCGATGGGTGGGCATGACAACCCAGGGTCTGCAGCAGACGCCTGTGGTTGTCATGATCTTGTCGCTATGAGCGCCACCTAGTGGTCGGCGCTCATAGCACAGGACCATTTCTGCTGCATGCAGGGGACCTGCTCGTCCCCTGTATGTAGCAGAGGCGATCGGACAGTTGCTGCTTCTAGTCTCCTATGGAGACTATAGAAGCATGCAAAAAGTAAAAAAAAAAAAAAAGTTTTTAAAAATATTAAAAAAAAATATAAAAGTTTAAATCGCCCCCCTTTTGCCCCATTCAAAATAAAATAATAAAAAATAAACCCCACATACACATATTTGGTATCGCCGCGTTCAGAATCGCCCGATCTATCAATATAAAAAAAGAATTAATCCGATCGGTAAACGGCGTAACGAGAAAAAAAATTCTAAACGCCAGAATTACGTTTTTTGGTCGCCGCAAAATTGCAATAACGGGCGATCAAAACATCGGATCTACCCCAAATGTTATCAATAAAAATGTCAGCCCGGTGTGCAAAAAATAAGCCATCAACCAGCCCCAGATCACGAAAAATGGAGACGCTACGGGTCTTAGAAAATGGCACTATTTTTTTATTTATTTTTTTTTACCAAATTTTGGAATTTTTTTTCACCACTTAAATATAAAAGAACCTATACATGTTTGGTGTCTATGAACTCGTAATTACCTGTAAAATAAGAAGGGCAGGTCAGTTTTAGCATTCAGTGAACGTGGTAAAAAAAAATAAATAAAAAACAACTGTGGTATTGCACTTTTTTTGTAATTTTACCGCACTTGGAATTTTTTTCCCGTTTTCCCGTACAGGATATGGTAAAACTAGTAATGGCGTTGAAAAGTACAACTCGTCCCGCAAAAAATAAGCCCTCACATGGCCATATTGACCAAAAAATAAAAACGCTATGGCTCTGGGAACAAGGGGAGCAAAAACGAAAATGCAAAAACGGAAAATGCTCCGGGGCTTAAGGGGTTAATCCCTGCAGTACTTGGGGGTGTATGCCATCCAGGCCCAGTTGTGTCTGCTTTAGTGTTTTTGAGGCAGTTCGGTACTTCCTGGTGGGTTAAAGAGAGTTTGTCAGATCAACCCCCCTTTCCTCCCGAAACCACATACATTAATGACCATGTAGGTCTTTAGGAGTGTAACCCTTTGACATATTCTATATCTTCTCTCTATTGCTGTATTCCGGGAAATCATGTTCAAATGAGACATTCATTTTTGCCTTCCACTTGACCTTACACAGACAGTGGATTATCTATGAAACTAATGCGGCTGGTGATAGGCGGGGAAACAACCTTTGGGAGGCAGAGGCTCGGGAAGTGCTCTGTCACACCCAGAGCACTTCATGCCTCACTTGCTTGTGAATTAAAGTGCTGATTTCCCGGGAATGCAGCAATAGATAAGAAATCTAATGGTGTCCATGGATTTACATTTCAAGCATGCCCATCTATGCCATTTGGGGGCTTGATCTTACTGACCGATTCCCTTTAAGCAGGTGACATGTAATGGTTAATTTATAGTATCCTGTATAATGTCATTTGTTATGTTATTTTACTGTGTAAAAAAAAAAACTATAGAGAAGGCCGCGTTTAATTGTACTTTCCCTCATTCTCTTCCATTTCCCCAGACTAATTTTGAGGGGGCCAACACTATCATTTTTGAGTCTCTTACTATTTATATAGTTGAAGAATATTTTTGGATTATTCTTCCTTTTTTTGCAATGAGTCTTTCTATCTCACTCTTTTCTGCTTTTATTTTATGCAGTGTATTTTTCTGTCTCTGAATATTTAATGCTTCATCATAATGTAAAACGTATTTTAGAATTTTCTGTCCTTGACGTTCTGATTAAGGGAAGTTGTGCACTCTGGAAAGTTTCCCCGCTGGGGCATAGCTGTATAGATTACCTAACTGGAACACATTTCCGCATCCTTCATTGGTCTTTTCGGTTTTGGGCTTGTAAACCTTAGATCCCACTGTCCTATAAATACCGTAGTGTTTTTCTTATTGCATTGGCTTTGCGATGCATCAGCAGTCCTGGGAATTTCGCTGTATCGTCTGTAATTAAATAGCCAATATTAAATAGTAAAACTGTGCAAATAAGAACACCAAACACAGGGCATTGCTTTGGATGTGCAATCCTCAGATGCTGCAGGATATATTTTAATATTAAATGTTTAAAATTGGAATATACCTATAGAAAAAAGAGTGAGCTGTGAACCTACACACACACAATTTCTGGGTATAAAAAATGTTTTAGGAGAATTAATTAGGATTCCGATCGACCTAATTCCATTTGCATTTAGCACTGCATTTTTTTTTCTTCTTTTTCCAGTGTGAAAAATTCTAACTATTGCCTGCCTTCATATGCTGCCTACAAGAACTATGAATACTCTGAGCCGGGAAGACACAATGAGCAGCCAGGACTTTGTGGCCTAAGTAACCTGGGGAACACTTGTTTTATGAATTCTGCAATTCAGGTAAAATATGGTTCATTTCATCCTAATGTTGGATAATATTACTTGTGCCTAGCTGGGAAAAGCATTTTCAGATGAATTTCAGATATTCAGGCACATCCACTATCTATGAATTGGGCTAATGAAATGTTATGAGCTGCAAAGAAGTGGAAGTGGTGATGAGAAAGATCCCAGGGTATCGGTAAAAGGTTTAAATTGCCCTTGTGGTTGATGTGTGGGTACAAGAATTTGCTCGGTACAGTTTGACACCGTATCAGTAATTTGCATATTTAATTTCCCATAACAGCATGCATGACTTATAAGTCTCCGCACTCTGACATGCCAGGCTTGGCTTATCACTCTCTATAAGGAGAAACTTTACCCATTAGACCCCAGTCCAGAGCCTCTCACCTAGCCAAATCAGTTCTCATGCTGTGCACAGATGAGGGGCAACACCCCGAAACACCGTGCCTGCAAATTGAGATTCTGGTTTGACTTTTATCCTAAGTCATATCGTAAGGCTTGTTAAAGAGTCAATAATGACTTGTAGGATTGCTGCTTCCAATAGATGGCACTAGAGATCAAGTCATCTTCCTCTTTGAAAAGACAATCTGCATGTTTAATTTCCAAGAGGCGCATGCATGGCGTATAATTCTCCTCACTCTGACATGCCAGGCTTGGCTTGTCACTCTCCGCAAGGAGAAATGTTACCCCTTAGAACCACCTTCACTAGAAGCTGAAAGTCTGGGTTAGAGTACTCAGTCCAATGGCGATGACCTGATTGGCATGTCAGATTCAATTTAAACAGGGAGTTGTGTTCAGGAGCCATCCTCTTGTAATAATAAATGTATCCCTGAGCTCTTTGAATTTACAGCATCGTGTCCCTTTTTTCCCAGTGTTTGAGCAATACCCCACCACTAACAGAGTACTTCCTTAATGATAAGTATCAAGAAGAGTTGAATTTGGACAACCCTTTAGGAATGAGAGGAGAAATCGCCAAGTCTTATGCAGAGCTCATCAAGCAAATGTGGTCAGGGAAATACAGCTACGTAACTCCCAGAGCATTCAAGGTTTGTTTCTATTAAATACCATATATAAATGGCTATTGCGATACAGATGCAGTATTAGAGGCAGACTTGCGCACTTATGCTCTTTACATACTGTGGCTGCTAATACACTTTCACGTTGATTCATCATTCGCGTTTTTTATGGGGTGTTTTTTTTTCTTTTTTTATTTATTTTTGCCCTTGCAGAGTTTACGCCAAATTCATAAATGCATCAAATTGGCGCACAATGGTACCACGCTCCCAAAATATAAAACAAACTAGGTATATTTAATGTAGTCTCAACATTGAGGACAGATAGTCTGTCTCACTCATACCTTCATCGCCTATGTGACCACGATGCAGAAATGAAGCAGAAATTTCATGAGCATTTCTGTATGTCCTTGGCAGAAAAAAACGCATGCCGATTTTACATGCGTTTTTTGTGCCCTGGATAAGCATTTTTTTAAGTGTTTTTGCATGCATTTCTGCATGCGTTTTTTGCAAGCGATTTTCCAAGCGATTTTGAGCATCACTTGGAAAGTGCTTGACAAGTTGGTCACACAATATAAATCCATGCAACCGGCATGGATTTATATTGTGTGACCAACTTATGCTGCTTTAAATGCAGCATCAATAGTAAAAAAAAAAAAAAAAAAAAAAAAAAACTGTGTTCAGCAAGGACCTGCCCTGACGTAATTTAGTCAGCTGACGTCATCAGTCGCGTGAACATCATATGACTAAATGACGTCACTGCAGGTCCTTTCAGAACACCGTGGGACTCGGAGGACAGAGCACGCTACCAGAGGTGGAGACCGGGGGCCGCCGGAGAGGTAAGTATAATGTGGGTTTTTTTTTTTTTTTACGTTTTATTCTTTTTTTTCACTAATGGTACCCGAGTCTGAAGGAGAGTCTCCTCTTCTCCAGACCCGGATACCATATGCGGTTCAGTGCAAGTCAGTTGCGGTGATTTCGCCGCGATTATGCACAAGAAATGGTTGTGCTGCGGATTTTTCCGCAATGATAATCATTGGGAAACGTGGCAGACAACTTAACATGCGCTTTTGCGGCTGAAATGGCGCCGCTTAAACGCATTAAATCCGCATCGTAGGCACACAGCCTGATAGCCAGTGCTATTTAGCCAGAGTAAATATTCAGAAAAGAGAATAAAGAATAAGGAGTGGTATCAGATAGCTGTAGTAATGCACAGTGGCTTCAGACCGACTTTGCCTATCAAGAAAATGCACTCCACTTGTGTTTCATATCAAGCTTTGTCAGGGGTGTACGTTGCAGCTACAGCATACCATATTAAAGGGAATCTGTCATCCGGTTTTTGCCACCTAACTTGAGAGCAGCATGATGAAAAGGCTGTGACCCTGATTCCATCAATGTGTCACTTACTGTGCTACTTAGAGTAGTTTTCATTATATTCTGCTGAATAAACTAAGATTTTATCACTAGAGCACTAGTAAACCTGTTACCATGTAGTCAATCATATTCATGAACTCTATATAACCTATCACATATTGGTAGTTTTCTGCCCATGTACATTGTATACAGAGAGCTGCCGATCAGTGCTGTGGCTGGGGTTATAGAAGGCAAAGCATTCCAATAACTGCCGTAGTTGAGTGATTTTATTTAAAAAAAAAAAACACAGCATGCAGCCCAGTAAGTGATACATTGCTGGAATCTGGGTCTCTGCCCCTACATCAAGCAGCTCTTAGCAGCTCCTAGATGGGAGAGCAAGAACCCGATGACAGTTTCTTTAACAACTTAGTGTGTGGTCAGTTAGCTTGGCAATTGTTATATCTATAATAATTCCTTTCTAATGTATCTTGTAAGAGAAAAAAAAACTTCTTCCCCACTTATCAGACACTTATACCGCTCTCTCCTGACCTTGGCATCCACTCTGAAAAATACAGCTCAAATCCATCTTCAGACAAGACCGAATTCCAGCTCCCTAGAAAGTTATATGACACAGCCCAGGAGGAGCAGGGAGAGGAAACAGGCAGTGGGAGTCAAGGAAAGATCATGTTGAGCTTTCTTACAAGTCTTTTACCTGACCCATGATTAACATCCAGACAGTTTAGTACTGCTGTATAATTTTCTCCATGCTGTTGCAGCTTGTTTTCTAAACCTGAATGAAGAGCAGGAGTCCTTCTCTGTGTGCTGTGCTGTGTATGGAACAGGTCATTGCAGATAGTCTTCTCTATCCAGCTCACAGTGGACTGCAAATTAGAGTGTGTGCACGCAGAGTGGAAAACCAATTAAAATGCAGGAAACAAGACATATAATAGTCAGAAGTAGTGTTTATTCCTCATGTACACTCAGGATAACTATTTCTGAAAAGTACAGTTACCTTTTAACATTAAAGCTTGATCATTATCTGCTCTACAGATTTTCTGCCAGTTTAGACACCATACAAACTGCTTCCACTAGTCTGTTAATGGGCTGTAAGTGTAGTCACATGTATTCTCCTCTCTTACCGGTAGCAGAAATAATTCTTTTCCATCTTGCAGACTCAGGTAGGCCGATTTGCACCTCAATTCTCTGGTTATCAGCAGCAAGATTGCCAAGAACTACTCGCTTTCTTATTAGATGGCTTACACGAAGACTTAAATCGAATTCGAAAGAAGCCTTATATCCAACTCAAGGATGCAGATGGGAGGCCAGACAAGGTATTTGTCTCATGGATTCCATCACTAAGTGCTGTAACATGGATTGACAGCCTACTCTGCAGTGCATCAGTGCAGAGCCGGCTGTCAGTCATAGCTCCGAGGCGTGCTGACACTATGCTGAGCGGTGGTCATGCCTGCATGACTGAAAGCGGTCAGGCTCCTGGGAGGAATAAAGCACGTTTTCTCTCGGGAGCTTCACTTTCAGTAATTCTTCTAGGTACCTTTTTAACGCTATTAACCTGTAGGTTATCTCTATATCTGTACGTAAATAGCGGATGGCAATAGGGGAGTTCTTTAATACACTTGCGTTACATTACACACATTTTGTAGGGCTTGGGGGGTGGGGGAAATGGCCGAGACTACAACTCTTTTTGCTGTAAAGGGGTTGCCTGACAGTAATGTAATTAAAAAATAAATAATTATTTTTTTAAGGCATGGATTGATTAAAATTAATGAACGGAGACATAGTCGCCTTCTAGCGCTCCTGTGGATCTAGCGCGAACCATAAAAGAGGTTTCCATCATGCTCTTCACCACTGTTGGAAAGTCACAGCACTGCTGAATCCAATTACAGCGGCTGCGGTGCTGGGATTTTCTATAGCAGCCCAAGCTGCATCTGCGGGGGCCCTGGAAAGGGTATGTTTACTATTTTTAATCGGTCCGTGCCTAAAAATAAAAAAATAAAAATTTGCTGTCAGACAATCTCTTTAATTTGACAAGCCCCCCTGATGAAGCTTGGGTGAAACATGCTTGTTGGGGCACACAGGACTACAGGTTACACTAGCTCTTTGCAATGTCAGTACTGGCTTGCATTTTTTGCTCTGCCACTATGGTTAAACAGTCTGATATTGAAGAGCATGTGTCATTTTGAGTCTAGAGCTTAGTAGTAAAGAAAAAAAAAACATTCCTAGTACACGTAACCACTAACAGCAAAATGTCCATTAAAGCCTGTGACCTGTGCGTACATATTTGCCTGGAAAGCATATGATTTTTACTCTTACACTAGATACTCTTGTATTACAGGTAGTTGCTGAAGAGGCCTGGGAGAACCATATAAAAAGAAATGACTCCATTATCGTTGATATATTTCATGGTTTATTTAAGTCCACCTTAGTTTGTCCTGAATGTGCTAAAATTTCTGTGACGTTTGATCCTTTTTGTTACTTAACACTTCCGCTACCGATGAAAAAAGAGCGCACGCTGGAAGTATACCTAGTTAGAATGGACCCTCTTGCCAAACCTATGCAGGTAAGATACTAGACACTTTCAGTAATTGTAATGAGAGTCCTAGCCGCACAGTATCACAGTGATGCATCAATAGATTTTTTTATGGTCATTTTGCAGAACTGTTCTCACTTAAAGGGGTATTTCCATCTCCAAGATCCTATCCCAAAATGCAGTAGGTGTAATAATAGAAATATTAGCAAATACCTCCAACTAGAAATGTAGTATAGTTTTTCTGATTCCTCATGTGCAGGGCATTGCAGGACCTTAGGTATCCATGGTTACGACCACTGATACAGTGGCAGTTAGCTAGTTGCTAGTGGTCATAACTGGATACCTAAGGTCCTGCAATGTCTGCACATGAGGAAAGAGACAAAGCGAAACAGAAAAACTATACTACATTTCTAATTGGAGATATTTGGTTTTATTATTATTATTATTTTTTATTATTATTACACCTACTGTATATTAGGATAGATAAGATCTTGGAGATGGGAATACCCCTTTAAGCATATGAGAGTATTTTTTTTCTCTGCGTGAAATTTTTTTTTTTTAAATATCTGAAATATAATGGTCTTTATTGAATATATGGTCGGGTATCAGGAGAGTTTTCTGGTGTTCTATGGCAGGATACGGATCTTGTGTAGATAAATTGGCAAACCATGGCACCCAGTGTGCAAATAAGGAGAAAATTCAGTATTGAGTTTGTCTATAATGGATACTAAAAGCTGAATTTTCAATAAACCTGTGCCGTGGTTTGCTAATTTATGAACTAAAATGGTGCCCATGCAAATTAAGGATATCTGTCACTACGTTTTTGTCTCTACATTATGCTACTCCCAAATTAGGTGGCAGAGACCCTGATTCTAGAACTGTGTCACTTAGTAAGCTGCTTGCTGTAGTTTTGCTAAAATCAGCAGGAGATTATCACTAGTGGACTAGTAAACGTGCTGTCATGTAGTTCACCATGTTTTCATATGCTCAATTTAGCCCCCACCACTTATTGTCAGTATTCTGCCTATGCACAGTGTCCATAGAAAGCTGGCAATCTGTGGTGTGGGCGGTGTTATACAGAGCTCAGCTAGATGGTTACCTGCTAGATCTGCAGCAGGTAACCAAGGATTTTATCAAAACTGCAGCAAGCAGTCCAGTAAGTGACACATCACTGGAATCAGGTTCTCTGTCTACATCATGCTGCTCTCAGATGAGATGGCAAAAACTTAGTGACAGATTCTCTTTAAATTATGTATATTACCAACAAAGGGAACAGCCATAAGTAGTGTTGAGCGATACCTTCCGATATCAGGAAATATCGTATCGGATTGGATCGGGCCGATACCCAAAAAGTATCGGATATCGCCGATTCCGATACCGGAAACCAATGCAAGTCAATGGGACACAAATATCGGAATGAAAATAAACCCTTTCTTTCCTTGTAGGTTAATTCTACATGAAGGAAAACAACTAAGAATAATGTAGAATGACATGAAAAGCCGGCAATTCATCAGCGGCATACACCGGTACCCGACAATTTACAACAGAAAGAATAGAGCTTCACACATAGATTAGATAGATAGAAACATGTCAGTCACATATATATGAAGTACAGTGACAGTGTTGCTTACTGTACTTGTCATTTAGTGTAAAGGATTTATTTAAAAAAATAATTAATAGTGTTTTCATGCACCGTCTCTTTAAGAAAGCCGGCCGGCAATTCAGCATCTGTACCCGACAATTTAGAATAGAAAGAATAGAGAATCACACATAGATTAGATAGATAGAAACATGTCAGTCACATATATATGAAGTACAGTGACAGTGTTGCTTACTGTACTTGTCATTTAGTGTAAAGGATTTATTAAAAAAAATATTAGTGTTTTCGTGCACCGTCTCTTTAAAAAAGCCGGCCGGCAATTCAGCAGCGGTACCCGACAATTTATAACAGACAGAATAGAGCTTCACACATAGATTAGATAGATAGAAACATGTCAGTCACATATATATGAAGTACAGTGACAGTGTTGCTTACTGTACTTGTCATTTAGTGTAAAGGATTTATTTAAAAAAATAATAGTGTTTTCATGCACCGTCTCTTTAAGAAAGCCGGCCGGCAATTCAGCATCTGTACCCGACAATTTAGAATAGAAAGAATAGAGAATCACACATAGATTAGATAGATAGAAACATGTCAGTCACATATATATGAAGTACAGTGACAGTGTTGCTTACTGTACTTGTCATTTAGTGTAAAGGATTTATTAAAAAAAATATTAGTGTTTTCGTGCACCGTCTCTTTAAAAAAGCCGGCCGGCAATTCAGCAGCGGTACCCGACAATTTATAACAGACAGAATAGAGCTTCACACATAGATTAGATAGATAGAAACATGTCAGTCACATATATATGAAGTACAGTGACAGTGTTGATTACTGTACTTGTCATTTAGTGTTAAAATAAAGGATTTATTTAAAAAAAAATTGGCGTGGGGTTCCCCTTAATTTTAGGCTCTAGCGGAGGTTAAGCAGACAGCTGGGGCAAATGTTTGAAGCCTGGGAAGGGGGTAATACCCACGGAGCTTCCCAGGCTACTAATATCAGCCCCCAGCTGAATACCTAGCCTTTACTAGCTATTAAAATGGGGGAACCCCCCCAAAAAAAATAACGTGGGGTCCCCCCTAATTTAATAGCTAGCACAGGCTAGGCAGACAGCTGGGGGCTGATATTAATAGCCCAGGAAGGGTGCCATGAATATTGGCCCCCTCCCAGGCTAGAAACACCAGCCGTCAGCCGCCCCAGAAATGGCGCATCCATAGGATGCGCCAATTCTGGCACTTAGCCTCGCTCTTCCACGCTGCCCTGGTGCGGTGGCAGGGGGTAATAGGGTTGGGGTTGATGTCAGCTTATAATGCCAGCTGACATCAAGCCCAGGTTAGTAATGGAGAGGCGTCTATAAGACACCCCCATTACTAACCCCATAGTCAAAGTTAAAAGAAAACACAAACACCCAGAATAAAGTCCTTTAATTGAAATAAAGACACAATTCTTTATTGTTCTAAATTAAACCATACTTACCATCACGCCCATTCCAGCTGAAGCCAACGATCTCCTGCAATAAAAGTAAAATAATAAAGCAACCTCATCCTTACCTTTCCATGGTTCCCACGACAGCTTCAGCTCTGCTACATCGAGATGACAGGCTGGACCGCAGCAGAACGCTGCCATCCAGCCTGTCATCCCGCAGACACTGAGAAGCGCAGGCATGCTTGCGCTCCTCAGTGTCTCTCTGTGACGTCATCCAGATGAGCCGAGTTCATGTCCAATGAACTCAGCTCACCTCATGCACGTCACTGACAGCGTGGGAAAATTCTCCTGCACTCAGCGCTTCAGCGTGAGAATTCTCCCACGCTGTCAGTGACATACATGAGGTGAGGTCATGTCCAATGAACTCAGCTCACCTCATGCACGTCACTGACAGCGTGGGAAAATTCTCACGCTGAAGTGCTGAGTGCAGGAGAATTTTCCCACGCTGTCAGTGACGTACATGAGGTGAGCTGAGTTCATTGGACATGACCTCGGCTCATCTGGATGCCGTCACAGCCAGACACTGAGGAGTGGAAGTATGCCTGCGCTTCTCAGTGTCTGCGGGATGATAGGCTGGATGGCAGCGTTCTGCTGCGGTCCAGCCTGTCATCTCGATGTAGCAGAGCTGAAGCTGTCGTGGGAGCCATGGAAAGGTAAGGATGATGTTGCTTTATTATTTTACTTTTATTGCAGGAGATCGTTGGCTTCAGCTGGAATGGGCGTGATGGTAAGTATGGTTTAATTTAGAACAATAAAGAATTGTGTGTTTATTTCAATTAAAGGACTTTTTTCTGGGTGTTGTGTTTTTTTAAATACTTTACTAGAAATTCATGGTGGTCATGTCTAATATTGGCGTGACCCCATGAATTTCGGGCTTAGGGCCAGCTGATAATGCCAAGCTGGCCTTAACCCCTTTATTACCCAGTGAGCCACCGCACCAGGGCCCTGGATGAGTTGGGTACAGCGCCAGAAGATGGCGCTTCTATGAACGCGCCATTTTCTGGGGCGGCTGCGGACTGCAATTTGCAGCGGGGGTGGCCCAGAAAGCTTGGGTCTCCCTGCGCTGCGGATTCCAGCCCCCAGCTGCCTAGTTGTATCTGGCTGGGCAAAAAAATAGGACGAAGCCCCACGCATTTTTTTTTTTAATTATTTCATGAAATTCATGGAATAATTAAGAAAAAAAGGGCTTCCCTATATTGTTGTGTCCAACCAGGTACAAATAGGCAGCTGGTGGTTGGGGGCAGCCCGTTCCTGCCTGCTGTACCTGGCTGGACACAAATATAGTGCGAAGCCCCACGTCAATTTTTTTTAAATCATTTCAGGAAATTCATGACGTGGGGTCCCCCCTATTTTAATAGCTAGCAAAGGCTAGGCAGACAGCTGGGGGCTGATATTAATAGCCCAGGAAGGGAGCCATGACACCAGTCGTCAGCCGCCCCAGAAATGGCGCATCCATTATTTGAAATAAAACACACAATTTTATTTAATTCTTAGTTTACTAAAAATAATAGTTACCTGTCCACGTTCCTGCGCTGATCTCCCATGCACAGCTGTCACATCTGGAAATGGTGACAGCTGTCATGGCTGCTGTAAGCTCACGCTGCCGGGAACACGTCCGCTCCCGGCAGCGGGAGCCACTGACTGAGGTCACCGGAGTGCATTCAGTCAGCGCAGCTCCGGAGACCCCCTTTACGGCACTGCTGTACCGTGGGAATTTCTCACGATACAGCAGGGCCGTAAAGGAGCTAACCGGAGCAGCGCTGCCTGAACTCCGGTGAACCCTTACGGCCCCGTCATTCTAGCGGCGGCAGCGGTTCAGAGCGGTCACATTCTATGTGGCTGCTCTGAACTGGAGATCTTCGTGGGACACTCGTGGACTGCTACGGAGGGGTAAGGATAAGGTTGTGGTTTATTATTTTATATTTTATTACAGGAGATCGATGGCTTCGGGGAATTAGGTGTCTTGGTGAGTATAGGTGTAGTTTTTTATTTTTTACTTTATTTTAGGTGGCGATCGGCGGGGACAGGTAATGTATGAACTAATTTCTTTTAAGTAACCACTGGCCACCAATGACATGTATTTAAAATTTATTGGGGACACAGTAGGGCAATTTAAATAGCAGGATCAGTCTGATGGGAACTACTGCTCCCATCGAGCTGATCCTGCTGGCAGGAGTGGACGGGGGACAGACATAGGCCGATGGGAGTAGTAGTGTCACATCGGCCTATGTCTGCCTGCACGCACACACCCGCACACACACCGCACACATCGCACAGACACCGCGCACACCCGCACAAACATCGCGCACACACCCCGCACACACACTAATCATGACGGGTCTGGGAGGTGAGGCTGACCTGTGCGGCCGTGGGAAAGTTCATGTGAGTTCATGCAGTCAAGCATGAACTCACATGAACCCTCTGAGGGCACCGCGGCTAATTCAAATGAACAGCTGATCGGCATCACCTGATACCTCAGCTGTTCATTTGAAATAACCGGCGGGAAAGCGCAGCACAGAACGGGAAAGCCGGCGGTGAAGTCTTTTCACTGCCGGCTTCCCCGCCCGGGTCCTTCACTCCCCGCTCCTTGGAGCTGCGCTCCCCGCCCGGTCCTAACTTACGATCGGGATGGGAGGTGGCGAGGGGAGCGGAGGATCGGGGTGGGAGGCTGCGGGGAAGCAGTATGGGGCTGTGTGATTGTTTAAAAGCCGGCGGCTTTATACCGCCCGCCGGCTTTTAAACAATCAGGAGAATTCTCCCCCGCTGGGATGGCATTCTGATGACAGGCTGGATCGCGCTGCCATCCAACTTGTCATCCTTCACAGACACTGCAGAGCGCAGGCATTATGGGAACTTCCGATTCCGGTATCCGATATTGTAAAAGTATCGGAATTCCGATACCCGATATTACAGTATCGGAATGCTCAACACTAGCCATAAGGTTTTTTTTAATATCATGTATTTTGGGACTCTTTTTCCCATTATTCTTTACATTAGAGGAGTTCTTAAGGAAAGATTTGCTTTTAAAACAATCTGTACTGTTATACAAATTGAACTAGTGATATGGTTATATAGGCAATAAAACAACAATAAAGATGACACCTGCTCTGTAGTAATCCAATATGCCAGAGCTGAGAAATTGAGCTTTAAAGTCGCATGTAAATTAACCTGTAAGAGCACTGGGCGCCGGTTGATCTACTCTAACCCACCCCAAATGTACTTTCAGGCTAATTTGCATTTGGCTTCAACGTTTGATTTCTCAGTGCTAACACATCAGATTAATACAAAATAGGTATAATTTTTATCGGTGTTCGATTACCAAGCACTAGATATTTAATAAACTCGTACTGACTTTTAAGGTTGTCATCTAAATGTAGAATCTGATAAAGAAACCGTTCTCAATACAACATCTCCTCACTGTTATATGTGGGCAAGTCAGATACTATGGATGTAAAAATAAGAAAAAATGTGTCCAGCAAATATAGAAAATAGTCGTAAAGACAATATTTCTGTAAGACATGCAAAACTGTGTTGTATTGAGATGTTTTGCTAACAAATGTCTTTCTATATCTTTTTTTTGTGTCCTGCTCCTCCCCTCTGGTTAGGTATTAAACAGTGTATGAGTTTTGCTTGAAGTGTTCATTTAAAGGGGATTTCCCACAAACAAAGTACATTTTAATTAATAGATTTTGGAATATAACTAACTTCCACAATTAGATGTGTTAAATGTTCCTGTGCTGAGATAATCTTATACATGTGCCCCTGCTGTGTACTGTGTAATGTCTGTGTCTGACCGTACAGGAACATGGTCTGATCATACCACAGCTCCTGGGAAGAAGCAAAAGAGTATACAGACAGGACATCTTGATAGCACAGATGATTCTCTCTGTGAGGTAAAACAAGTTTTTAAACAGGCAGGGAAATGTTTTTCCTTACAGAATCAAGCATCTATGATCTAGTGCTGTCCTGTCTGTATACTCTTCTTTTTTTTTTTTTTTTTTTTTTTTCTTTTTTTCTTTCCCCCCCCCCTTTTCCCTCCTGCCCAGGAGATGTGGTATGATCAGACCATGTTCCTGCACGGTACACGGCACAGCCATTACATAGTACACAGCAGAGGCACATCTATAGGATTATCTCAGCACAGGAACATTTTATTTAATATATCCAATTATGGAACTTATTATTCAAAGATCTATTGATTAAAATATACTTTGTTTGTGGTAAAACCCCATTTAGGCTAAGTGCCCACGAAGCAGAAATGCTTCGGATTTTTTCTGCATCTCCCTGGCAGGAAAAACGCATGTGAATTTTACATGCATTTTTCCTGCCAGGTAGAAGCGTTTTTGCATGCGGGTTATCAAGCGCTTTCCAAGCGATTTTAGCATCACTTGGAAAGTGCTTGACAACTTGGTCACACTATATAAATCCATGCAAACGGCATGGATTTATATATTGTGACCAAGTTAATAGTTAAAAAAAAAGAATAAAAATGGTAAAAAAGAAAAAAATAAACATTATACTCACCTTCTGATGGCCCTCGGTCTTTTCTCCGGCGCGTGACCTGTCACATTACTAAATGACGTCATGGAAGGTCCTTTTACATCATCGCGAGCCACCAGGAATCCAGGACGCACCAGAGAGAAGACCGGGGGTCATCAGAAGGTAAGTATAATGTTTATTTTTTATTTTAAATTCTTTTTTTGTTACAGGTACTATGGTACCCGGGTCTGGATGAGAGTCTCCTGTTCTCCAGACCCGGGTACCTTCCGTACATTGAATCGCTTAATATACACATGTGCACATGTAGTCATACGCATATTATGCGATTCAATGCAGGTCAATGGCGGCAATTACGCCACGTTTCCGCAAAAATAATGGACATGCTGTGTATTTTTCTGCAATGATAATCCGCAGCAGAAATTTCTGCAGCATGTGCACAGCACATGCGGATTATCATTGGGGACCATGGGGCACGTATTACCAAGCGTTTTCGCTGCGGAAATTCCGCTGCAAAAAACCCTGAAAAACGCATAGTGGGCACGCAGCCTTAAGGGGTTAATTACAAATAATATATTCCAAATTAATAAATATTTTAGTTGAGTTTTTATTCTTTTGTATCTGTTTTGTTTTGTTTTCTTTTAGTACAAAGTAGTTGTTCCAAAGATTGGAAATATTATGGACCTTTGCACAGCCCTTTCTTCTCTATCTGATATTCCTCCAGAGAAGGTACAGTATACATTGTGAAGGATTATTGTGTGCTTTATTCTTAGTTATGAACTAACTGAACATTTTTATTTTGTGGGATTTTTTTTTTTCAGATGGTGGTCACAGATATTTACAATCATCGATTTCACAGGATATTTGCTATGGATGAAAACTTGAGTAGCATTATGGAGCGGGATGACATCTATGTGTAGGTTTAAGAGTATAATCTGAAAAGTTAAAGGTGTACCCAGAGCGAAGTGTAAAATGTAACAGAAGTGCAAGAAACGAAATACAAAATAATAGGATTTCCATAATTATATACATAAGATACACCATCATTATTTAAAAACTGCTTTTTCATCTTTGTTTATGAAAGCACAGCGCATTAAAAATGGCTGTCCTAGCTTTGTTATTTATTTATTTATATAGTACCATTGATTCCATGGTGCTGTACATGAGAAGGGGTTACATACAAAATACAGATATCACTTACAGTAACAAATAAACAATGATAGACTGGTACAGAGGGAGGATGACCCTGCCCTCGCGGGCTTATATTCTAAAGGCTGGTGGGGAAGGAGACAGTAGGTGGGGGTTTGCAGCAGCTCCGGTGTTGGTGAGTCGCAGGTCCGGTGTCTGTAAGGTGACAGCTCCAGTGGTGTTGAGGAGGCAGCGGGGTCATGGCAGGCTGTAAACTTTCTTGAACAGATGGGTTTTCATGTTCCGTCTGAAGGATCCGAGTGTGGTGGATAGTCAGATGTGTTGGGGCACAGAATTCCAGAGGATGGAGGATATTCGGGCGAAGTCTTGGAGGCGATTGGGTTAGCAACGAATAAGTGTGGAGAAGAGAATGAGGTCTTGGGAGGTCCGGAGATAATGTAAGGGAATATATCGGGAAATTAGTTCCGAGATGTACGGAGGAGAAAGGTTATTGGTGGCTTTGTAGGTCTGTGTTAGTAGTTTGAATTGGATACCCTGGGGAAATGGGAGCCAGTGAAGAGATTTGCAGAGAGGAGAAGCGGAGGAGTAACAAGGAGAGAAATGAATTAGTCGAGCAGTAGAGTTAAGAATGGATTGGAGAGGTGCGAGAGTGTTTGCAGGTAGGCCACAGAGGACTATGTTGCAGTAGTCCAGGCGGGAGATGATGAGGGCATGCACAAGCATTTTAGTAGATTGAGGAAAGGACGGATTCTGGAAATATATTTGAGCTGGAGGCAACAAGAGGTGGGAAGAGCTTGGATGTGCAGTTTGAAGGACAGGGCTGAGTCAAGGGTTACTCCAGATGTCCAGTACAGGGGAAAGCGTGATGTCATTTATTGTGATAGATCAGGTAGGTAAGATATGTGAGATGGAGGAAAGATGATGAGTTCAAGTTTGTCCACACTGAGCTTGAGGAAGCCATGGGAATATGAGTTGTCACAGGCCAAGGGTATAGATGGAGAAGAGTAGGGGTCCTAGGACAGAGCCTTGAGGGACTCCAACAGAGAGAAGGCTGGATGAGGAGGTAGTGTGGGAGTGGGAGATGCTAAATGTGGGGTTGGAAAGGTATTAGGAGATCCAAGATGGGGCAAGGTCTTTGACGCCAAAGGAAGAGAGGATCTGTAGTAGGAAGCAGTGGTCAACGGTATCAAAGGCAGAGGACAGGTCTAGAAGGAGAAGTATAGAGAATTGTCTATTAGCTTTAAGTAGGTCATTGGTAATTTTGGTCAGGGCAGTTTCAGTGGAATGATGGTGACGAAAACCAGATTGTAGGTTGTCGAAGAGCAATTTAGATGAGAGATGGGAAGAAAGTTTAGCGTGAACATGTTGCTCAAGGAGTTTGGAAGCAAATGGGAGCAACGATATGGGGCGATAGCTTGACACATAGCAGTCGGGTCGAGGGATGGCTTTTTGAGGATAGGCGTGATTGTGGCATGTTTGAAAGCAGAAGGGAAGGTACCAGAGGTTAGTGATGGGTTGAAGAGGTGGGTTCGGGCCGGGATAAGTGTGGTACTGAGGTTGGGGAGGATGTGGGATGGGATGGGGTCGAGTGCACAAGTGGTGAGGTGTGATTTGGAGAGGAAGCGAGTAAGCTCTCATTCAGTGATGTTTGAGAGGGAGGTTATAGGGGAAGGGCATTAGTCTGGGTTGTGGTTGAACCATAAAGACTTTCCTTGTTTGACCGATCTTCTTTTTGAAGTGTGTGGAAAAGTCCTCAGCAGAGATGAGGGGTGTCGGTGGGGGCAGTGGAGGGCGGAGGAGGGAGTTAAAAGTATTGAATAACTGTTTAGGATTGTAGGATAAGGAAGATACAAGAGTTGTGAAGTAGGCTTGTTTAGCGGAGGTGAGGGCTGATTTAAAAGTGAGTGTTGCTTGTTTGAATGCAGTGAAGTCATCATGCAAGTGTGTTTTCTTCCAATGCTGCTCCGATACCCTGGACATTTGCCGAAGCTTTTTAGTGAGGTTATTGTGCCAGGGTTGTCAATTGATTTGTCGCACTCTGCCATGCACGAGAGGGGCGACTGCATCAATAGGTGATGCGAGAGTGGCATTGTAGAAGGCAGTGAAGATATGGATGTCAGTGGTAGAATAGAGTCAGAGAGTGCGTGAGTGTCTAGATGTGAGGTTTCTGCGGGGGGGGGGTGTTAGTTTTTTGGACATGGGTGACAGGAGAGAACAACAGGGATGAGAAAGTGAGTAGGTGGTGGTCAGATAGGGGGAGAGAGGAGGTTGTGAAGTTAGATAGGGAGAAGAGATGGGTGAAGATGAGGGCTAATGTATGTCCGTCTGTGTGGGTGGCTGACGAGGACCACTGAGTAAGTCCAAAAGAAGTAAGTGACAGGAGTTTGGAGGCTGGTGACTGGTGGGTGTCAATAGGAATGTTGAAGTTGCCCATGATGATGGTGGGAATGTCAGCAGAGAGAAAGTGAAGAAGCCAGGTGGAGAATTGGTCAATAAATGTAGTGACCAGGCCCAGAGGTCGGTATATGACGGCCACTTGGAGGTTGCAGGGAGAGTAGATGAGAACCGAGTGGACTTCAAAAGAAGGGAGAATAAGTGAGGGTAGAGGTGGGATTGGGTTAAAGGTGCAGTTGTTAGAAAGTTGAAGACCACCATATCTGTTGCCAGGGCGAAGAGTGTGGGTGAAGTGGAGGCCGCTGTAACACAGCTCAGCAAGGGAGGCTGTGTCAGAGGGTATCAGCCATGTTTCGGTGAGGTCCAGAAAGGAGAAATTGCGGGAGGTAAAGAGGTCATAAATCACATGCTTATTGCAGACAGAGTGGGAGTTCCAGAGTGCTTCAGAGAGAGGGAGCAGGGGGGTGGGCGTCACGGGGATGGGTTTTAGGTAGCAGAGGTTGCGGTAGTTAATTTTTGGTTTGGAGCGATAGGATGAGGAATAAGTGGGAAGTGGCAGCTGTGGGGGTCCAGGATTGGGGATATGTCTCCAACAGTCAGGAGAAGTACAGTTGCAAATCCCTGAATGACACCAAGCCATGGCAAACCATGCTGACGCCAGGGTGACTTTATTCAGCTGATTAGCGGGGGGTAAATAATGCTGCTTATTGGTGGGGGAGGAGAGGGGGACAATGCTAATGCCATGGTCTCTTCATTCAGCTGATTAGCAGGGAGTGGAAAACAATGCTGACCCACTGTCCTTCCATTCATCTGGTTGGCCAGGAGGGGGTTGAGGGGTAAAAAAATGCTGACGCCACAGTCCCTTCATTCAGCTTATGGTCTGGGGAGAAGACGCCACATGTCATAGAAATATTAAGAATTTCTCCCAAACACTTCATTCCCCTTCCTCTATACTATTTGTCAGAGTAGAAAAGCTGGCAATCTACGGAGCTGTCTGTGCAAATTAGCACACACAGGAGAAGTCGCTAATCGTCAAATGCTGTTACAAAGGGAGCTACTAACCCAATTAACATACGAGTGTATTTTCTAGTGATGCTGCCCTTTTACAAATATGCACCTAGGTGAGAAGGATTTAGTCCTAGCTTCAAAAGAATTCTCTCTCACCCCATCCTTGGCTGGGTATTTTATGTCGAAGAGGAGACCTGCCCACACATCCCCTGTGATGACATCACCTGGGCTGGGTTCCAGCCTTCATATTTTGATTAAAATATCTAACTTCCACGATAACTTATCTCTGGTTGATCGCAGAAGCTTGCAAGTGACGCCATATTCTTTATTATGAATTTACCTTTCCTTAGAGACTGCACCTGGCATAGCTGCGGTCCGTTATCTGATACTAATGCGCCACAGCTCTCCGGAGGGGTTCACCGCTACGGAAAACTATGCATATTGTTCCTTAGCTGACCCTGCCGCTAAAACTGTGTCCCATTATTATCAGAAGTATAGAACTTCCGATATTCCATATTTTATGTCTGTGCCAGCGAGGCTGTAGATTTCTGTTGAGCAAAAGGGGGATGCCCTGGGGGTGAGAGAATTCTATTGAAGCCAGGACTACATCCTTCTCACCTAGGTGCATATTTGTCACAGGCCATTGTCACTAGAAAATACACTCTTTGTACTATCATTTGCCGATTAGCCACTTCTCCTGTGTGTGCTAATTTGCATAGACAGCTCCGTAGATTGCCAGCTTTTCTACTCTGACAAATAGTATAGAGGAGGGGGAATGAGGGGTTTGGGAGAAATTCTTAATATTTCCAAGACACCACAGTCCCTTCATTCAGCTTTTGGTCAGGGGGAGAAGAGGGGGAAAATGTTGATGCCACAGTTACTTCATTCAGCTTATTGTTGCAGGGAGTGGAAAACAATTCTGATACCACAGTCCTACCATTCAGCTGATTGGCTGGAAAAGGGGTAAACAATGCTGATTCAACAGTCTCTTCATTCAGCTGATTAGCCTGGGGTAAAGGTGCAGGGGTAAAGAATGGTGACGCTATGGTGGCTTTATTTAGTTGATTGGTGGGGGGGAAATAATGCTGATCCCACAGTCTCTTCATTCGGCTTACTGGTGAGGTAGGAGAGGATGACAATGCTGATGCCATGTTCTTCTCATTCACTTGATTGACAGGCATGCAGGCAGTTGGGCTTTCACAGATCAAATATTCATGAGTATCCTAAAGATAAAGCATTAGGTATGAATTCACAGAAAACACTTTACCGCTTGTTTAAACAAACTATTACTGCTGGTTCAGACTTGTACTTTAGAAGAATGATGAAGTGGGTACTTAATTAGTTTCAGTCAGTCAGCTCGACATTAATATACCAGCGTGAAAGTGTGGGATTCTCTATGGGTTTAAACTGGTTTGATGGAGGAGCGAATGTCAAAGAGATAAGATCCAAAAGTCAAAATAAAAGTTGCCACTAATTCATTTCATGTTTGCACGCTGTGACTAGGAGCCTGAAACGCATGATCGACTGGAATGTTTTTATATTCACAGCTAAATATGGTCTTCCTTCTGCAGCTTCTCACCTCTATTGTATTTTTTTTATAGTTTTAAGTAACTGCACCTGAAATCCAGTGTTGGTTCATAGATCCACTCTATTTTATTAAAAATAAATTAATTTATATTTATAGACCATGAGGAAAATTGTGCACCAGTTCAATACTGCCTCAGAAATGCATGCACTAAACGAGAATAATATTTTAATGTGTTTCTGGCTCCTTGAACTACCGTATTTTTCGGACTATAAGACGCACCGGACCATAAGACACACCTAGGTTTTAGAGGAGGAAAAAATAAATTAAGCAAAGAATGTGGTCATGATTCACTATTATGGGGGAGGGGATCTGCTGCTGACACCGGTATTGGGGTAATGTCCCCCAATTCTGTTAATATCCTCCATCCTGGTATGTATGGCCCCTCCTTCCTGGTATACGTGGCCCTCATCCTCCATCCTGTTATGCACGGCACCCCTTGACTCCCCCATCCTGGCACGCATGGCACCCCTTAATTCCCCCATCCTGGCACACATGGCACCCCTTGAGCCCCCATCCTGGCACGCATGGCACCCCTTGAGCCCCCACCATGCTGTCCACGAAAAAAATGAACAATCATACTCACCTCCTCTCTCCTCCAGCGCTGTCGCGCTGTCCTGCTGCCGACACTCTCACTGTGTGAGCTGTGCATGGCGTCCCTGCCATGCGCCCTCACAGTGAAGTGCTGTGCCGGAATAGTTACTGCTCCCCGCGCCTGGACTCTGTGCGCGGGGAGCAGTGACCATTCAGTCTCCAATAGTGCGCACACTGTACAGCAGCGCTGCTCCTGCTGCCACTCTGCAGTCAGTCTGCCTCTTATTAAAGACTGTGGATATTCACTACAACCCATGGGAGTGGGTTGTAGGGAATATTCATGAGCTTTAATAGCAGGCACACTGACCACAGAGCGCAGCAGGAGCAGCGCTGCTGTACAGTGTGTGCACTATTAAGGAAAATGAATATTCATTGCTCTCCACGCCCGCCATAGTATATAGGTATATAGTATTCTGACTATAAGACGCACCCCTCACTTTCCTCCAAAATTTTGGAGGAAAAAAGTGTGTCTTATAGTCCGAAAAATACGGTATATTCCATTCACTGCCCCCTATGAAAGAATAGTGCAATTCTTTGTAGGTTTTAATGTACTATACAGTATGTGACACACTAATTGGAGTACTATAATCACAAATGATTAAAATATAACGTTTTATTAATTAACAATGAAACTTCATTCACACCAAATATGAAAAAAGGTCTCCAATAGAAGATTCGAAATTACCAAGGTTTACATAGACATGTGTTATTACGTGGAAGACAAGTCCTATAGTATGTATCAGACCATACATCAATAGTGACAGGTGATCTATTAAATGGTGACTTACAGTATCCCAATAGGTAAATTACATTCACTCATCTTCACCAATATGATGTATGGCACGTGTTGTGGTAATTAGCCACTAGCCACACGTGTGTATAACTTATCCAAAGACTGTTAACCCACAACAAGAGTAGATAGTATGAGATGCTTACCCATAGTAAAGTGTCAGTGACGATCCAAGGAAGGTCCCCAATGCGCGTTTTGCATGGACTTTTTCACGTGACCCCCTCAAAGGGTAAATCTGAAATCGGGAGCTGCCTAAAGTTCAGTATATACTAACTGCTTGTGAATGGTGCACAGAAAGCTAGGAGCTAATGCTAAGTGTAGTCCATATGTCCAATGCTTATGTTCTTGTGTACCAGCACATATCTGAAGAAACTGAACTGTTTCAGTATAGGTTTATTTTAGAAAGATTCTGTTCATGTTTCTATCAGTATTTAGTGTCAAAAATAAAAGTTCCCTTTTTATTTTCTATTGCTCTGGACCTTCTTTGGCCTTTTTTTTCATTTCTCTTTGAAAAGCCGACATTGGATGTGAGGAGTACTCCCAGTACTATTCCCTCTTTCCCTGCATTTTAATATTTTTTTACTCTCTGTACTCCTGTTAGATTCTACCCATTTTACACTCACACTATTGTGAAAGAAATAATAATAAAAGAAACTAAAAATCCTGTATAAATGATAAAATTATGTAGTTGTGCTGTATGTACAGTGAAGGAAATAATTATTTGATCCCTTGCTGTTTTTATAAGTTTGCCCACTGACAAAGATATGAACAGTCTATAATTTTAAGGGTAGGTTAATTTTAACATTGATCAGTATCAAAAAGGAATAGTCGGCACTCCGTACAATTAGGGTGGTGCACGTGGAAAACAATGTCTGAAGGAAAAGAAAATCCCGGCACTCACGTGTTGATAATCAGTTGATTTATTCCACAACTCACACAAGACGTTTCAGCCTGTCCAAGGCTTTTTTCAATTGTGATTAAATACATTCAGTCAAAACATTTATACATAAATCCACGGAAATGACATAATTCTCATTAACATAAAAAAGAGTAGACCAACAAAACAAAAAATATATAACAAAACTATTACAATAACATACAAAAAATAAGCACTAATACATTAAATTTCCACAAACAAAAAACAAGTGAATTCATATATTTAAGCAATCCCCAACCAAATATCAGAATATATAAATCACAGATTGTAGAATTTATTACATGAATGTATCACATTTCAATACCTATATTTCCCCATATTCTCTCGGCTAAATATATGTACCATTTCATAGTTTTTCTAGAAAAAATTCCTTAATATTTTTTGATTTTTTAATATTTCCCATGGAATCCAATATATAAATGCCAAATAAATTCATATATCCAAATAGTCTCCAATCAAAATATAGGAGTATAAATGTTGAGACATGGATTCCATCTCATAAATGAATCATAAATGTTCTAATCCAAATTTCTCAATGTTCTTTTTATTAAACATATCTAACAATATATAATTTTTTAGAAATAATTCTTCCATGTCTCAAGATTTCTTCAAAAAATTTATTAGAACAATACTACTTATTACATTAATATAAACAGCTGATTCCCCATGAACAGTCTGCATCCAGTGACTCAATCTATCCTTAATTTTCTTCTCCCTTATAATCATATTAGTAAATACCCTATAAAGGGATCAATATACTACCACATTCCCATAGATCCTAATTCACATCATAGAAAGAATTCATCATATTATTCCTATGTCACTTTTCATCTCATTATAAAATTGTAACTACATATAAAGCTACTGCTAAAGGAATAATAATAGACGTACGGGAATAGAGAACATCTGTCTTGTAAGTAATTCTCACCTCCCCTAGATCGTGGTCTGAGATAAGGGAGACTTTTTCAATTTATCCTTTGTTATCCTCTATCCCCTGAACAAGACTTTATTTATTTCGTTAAAGGTGACAGTATAATTGATTGTCTCTCCATCATTTTTAAAGATACTGTAAATACATAGGAAAAACCGTTCATCTTACATCATGTCATATCTCAGTTCTCAATCTCATTTAACCCAACAAAATATGGCAGTATAATATGCATCCCATTTGTTCCTATGTAGATACTTCAGGAATTCATCGCATCTGGGATGTCTAAAAAGAAAAATAGGATGCATATATTACTCATTTCCCTGGTCACACAATACCACTAACATCATATTCTCGATTCAGACCATTTGGATATAAAGTTCCCAAAGTATATATCCAAAAGGCTTCTCTACGTAAAAGAATTTTTTTGATACTACCTCCTCTTCTAGGTGTATCTATTTGTTCTAAAACCTGATATTTCAATTGAGCTATTGAATGCCCTTTTTCCTTAAAATGTAATGGAAGGGGAAGCGAAGTATCACCACACCTGATAGTAGATTTATGTTTATTGACCCGTGTTCCCACTGACTGCATGGTTTCTCCAATATATGAAAAACCGCACGGACATTTTATCTGGTAGACCACATTTGTAGATTTACACGTATAGAAACCTTTAATACTAAATCTTTTACCTGTCCTAGGATGACTAAAATATTCCCCCTTAATTACATTACTGCATTGAGCACAATTTAAACAGGGATACGTTCCTTTATTCTTTGTTGAGAGAAAAGTCTGTCTAGGAATTATTGCATCACTCCCAACATCAGCCCGTATTAGTTTATCCTTCACATTGGGCAATCTTTTGTTACAAATAAGGGGGGGTATATTAAATTCCATTACATTCGGATATGCCTGTCCTAGGATATACCAATATTTATTTATAATTTGATCTACTTTTAAATTGACCGGATGATATTCCCTCACAAAACATATACGTGATTCATCCCTTTTGCATGTTTTCTTGTCAATAACTACCTCTCTTAATGCCCCATCTAAAATACGTTGGGGATAATCTCTCAATCTAAAGTTTTCACACATTTCCTTAATTCTTGTTGAACAGGTAGAGGGGTTGGTGACAATCCTAGTCACTCTCTGAAACTGTGATTTGGGGATAGCCTTTTTAACAGAATGTGGATGTGCACTCCTAAAATGTAAGATACTATTCCTGTCCGTATCTTTTTTATATAAATCTGTCTCAAAGTCCCCTTTCTCATTCCTAATCACCATAGTATCCAAAAAATTTATCCTCTCAGTGCTGTGTGAAATGGTAAATTTTAATTCATTCCACACATTATTCAAATCATCATAGAATGTCATTAGGGTTTCTTGTGGCCCCTCCCATACGCAAAAGATGTCATCTATGAACCTAAACCAGGCTCTTCCATGTATTTTAAATAGAGGATGTACATAGACATAATGTTCCTCAAAAAATGACATATATGCATTTGCGTATGGGGGGGCCACATTCGCGCCCATTGCCGATCCCCTCTTCTGTTTATAGTATACATCTTGGAACAAAAAATAGTTCTCATACAGAACCACCTCTAGTAACTCCGTAACCATATCTCTTTGAATCCCTGGAAATTCATTTATCTCCAGAAGCCACCTCACTGCGTTTAATCCTTTTTCATGTTCTATTGATGTATATAAACTTATCACATCTATTGTAGTGATGATGGCATCTGAAGATATGTTATGAATGGTTCGAATTTTTTCCAGAAAATCCCCTGTATCTAATAAAAAAGATTTGCTTTTCTTCACTAGAGGGGTCAAAATGTGTTCCAATATTATAGATAGAGGGGATAATACTGACTCTGTGGACGCCACAATTGGTCTACCCGGAGGATCAATTAAAGTTTTATGCACTTTCGGTAATATATAAAATACTGGGGTAATAGGATCATCTTTAATCAAAAAATCGGCCAACTTTGAATCAATTTTACCCCTTAATTTATATCTATCTACCATCATCTCAATTTTCCTTTGTATATCCTTCAATGGGTTCCCTTTTAATGGTTGATAAGTTGTAGAATCTGATAATTGTCTCATTATCTCCCCAATGTATCTCTCTCTATCCATAATCACAATTGATCCCCCTTTGTCAGCGGGCTTTATCTCTATCGTTTTATCATCCTGTAAAAGTTTAAGGGCTTCCTTTTCTTTCATGGTCCAATTACTACCATGAAAAAAACCTCCTAGTTGTGTCCGATGTAATAAAGATTCAACCTCTCTTGCAACAAAGCTAATATATGTTTCTGTCGGGTGATAAATCTTAGGTGGCGTAAAACTGCTCTTCGTTCTCAAACCTAAATCTGCTAACTTCAAACACTCCTCCTTATCTACAACAGATCTAATTGGTGCTGTTGGTGGTATAGTAGAAAAATGTGTTTTTAACCTTATATTTCTGAAGAAACGATTTAAATCCAAATCTAATTGAAAACCATTCAGTTTAGACATAACACCAAAAGACAGACCTTTCTGTAGCAATTCTATTTGTGACGATTGTAAAGTCTTAGAGGAAATATTGATAACTAGCATGTCCTTAATACCTGCGACCTTGTGGTCATCGCTGGAGTAATTCCTCCTGTGGTGACGACCGGCTCTCCTCGGTTTCTTCTGAAATGTCGTCCTCTTCCTCTCCTGAAAAAAGGGCGTTGTGGGTTCCAAGAGCCTGAAGTATCACTCCCAGAATCTGAAGAGTATTGACTGCTGCGGAAAAAAGTTCTAGAGTATTTTTCATGACCAAAAGCCGGGTCCCGCCACTTGTAGACCTTATTCATAAGGTAGTCCTTAATCAGATTTTCTTAAGATACCCACAAGTGAATTTAAAAGACGAGATTTGGAAAAAGAGATGAAAAGGCTGGTTTCTTATGAACTTCATGCAGCAACACTAACTGAATATTATAAGGAGAAACGCATACCACGAGGGTTGAGAGTACACTTACGCCCAACTCTTTTCTCGGATGATTTGGCTTTCTGCGATGGATTTGAACAGATTATAAATAAATGTTCACTGGACTTAATTCTCCTGACGATCGATAGATTACAAAAAGCTATTACTGATTTGGGGACTGAAATAAATAATATCGAGACTCAATTGAGTACTTGCTTGAAACTGGATGAATTGACTGCTCTGAAAGACTCTCTGAATATCTCCATGGATAATTTTCGTAAAGATCTACAGGAAAGAAAACGACGAAAGTTTGCTAGAGACACAGAGGACTACCTTATGAATAAGGTCTACAAGTGGCGGGACCCAGCTTTTGGTCATGAAAAATACTCTAGAACTTTTTTCCGCAGCAGTCAATACTCTTCGGATTCTGGGAGTGATACTTCAGGCTCTTGGAACCCACAACGCCCTTTTTTCAGGAGAGGAAGAGGACGACATTTCAGAAGAAACCGAGGAGAGCCGGTCGTCACCACAGGAGGAATTACTCCAGCGATGACCACAAGGTCGCAGGTATTAAGGACATGCTAGTTATCAATATTTCCTCTAAGACTTTACAATCGTCACAAATAGAATTGCTACAGAAAGGTCTGTCTTTTGGTGTTATGTCTAAACTGAATGGTTTTCAATTAGATTTGGATTTAAATCGTTTCTTCAGAAATATAAGGTTAAAAACACATTTTTCTACTATACCACCAACAGCACCAATTAGATCTGTTGTAGATAAGGAGGAGTGTTTGAAGTTAGCAGATTTAGGTTTGAGAACGAAGAGCAGTTTTACGCCACCTAAGATTTATCACCCGACAGAAACATATATTAGCTTTGTTGCAAGAGAGGTTGAATCTTTATTACATCGGACACAACTAGGAGGTTTTTTTCATGGTAGTAATTGGACCATGAAAGAAAAGGAAGCCCTTAAACTTTTACAGGATGATAAAACGATAGAGATAAAGCCCGCTGACAAAGGGGGATCAATTGTGATTATGGATAGAGAGAGATACATTGGGGAGATAATGAGACAATTATCAGATTCTACAACTTATCAACCATTAAAAGGGAACCCATTGAAGGATATACAAAGGAAAATTGAGATGATGGTAGATAGATATAAATTAAGGGGTAAAATTGATTCAAAGTTGGCCGATTTTTTGATTAAAGATGATCCTATTACCCCAGTATTTTATATATTACCGAAAGTGCATAAAACTTTAATTGATCCTCCGGGTAGACCAATTGTGGCGTCCACAGAGTCAGTATTATCCCCTCTATCTATAATATTGGAACACATTTTGACCCCTCTAGTGAAGAAAAGCAAATCTTTTTTATTAGATACAGGGGATTTTCTGGAAAAAATTCGAACCATTCATAACATATCTTCAGATGCCATCATCACTACAATAGATGTGATAAGTTTATATACATCAATAGAACATGAAAAAGGATTAAACGCAGTGAGGTGGCTTCTGGAGATAAATGAATTTCCAGGGATTCAAAGAGATATGGTTACGGAGTTACTAGAGGTGGTTCTGTATGAGAACTATTTTTTGTTCCAAGATGTATACTATAAACAGAAGAGGGGATCGGCAATGGGCGCGAATGTGGCCCCCCCATACGCAAATGCATATATGTCATTTTTTGAGGAACATTATGTCTATGTACATCCTCTATTTAAAATACATGGAAGAGCCTGGTTTAGGTTCATAGATGACATCTTTTGCGTATGGGAGGGGCCACAAGAAACCCTAATGACATTCTATGATGATTTGAATAATGTGTGGAATGAATTAAAATTTACCATTTCACACAGCACTGAGAGGATAAATTTTTTGGATACTATGGTGATTAGGAATGAGAAAGGGGACTTTGAGACAGATTTATATAAAAAAGATACGGACAGGAATAGTATCTTACATTTTAGGAGTGCACATCCACATTCTGTTAAAAAGGCTATCCCCAAATCACAGTTTCAGAGAGTGACTAGGATTGTCACCAACCCCTCTACCTGTTCAACAAGAATTAAGGAAATGTGTGAAAACTTTAGATTGAGAGATTATCCCCAACGTATTTTAGATGGGGCATTAAGAGAGGTAGTTATTGACAAGAAAACATGCAAAAGGGATGAATCACGTATATGTTTTGTGAGGGAATATCATCCGGTCAATTTAAAAGTAGATCAAATTATAAAGAAATATTGGTATATCCTAGGACAGGCATATCCGAATGTAATGGAATTTAATATACCCCCCCTTATTTGTAACAAAAGATTGCCCAATGTGAAGGATAAACTAATACGGGCTGATGTTGGAAGTGATGCAATAATTCCTAGACAGACTTTTCGCTCAACAAAGAATAAAGGAACGTATCCCTGTTTAAATTGTGCTCAATGCAGTAATGTAATTAAGGGGGAATATTTTAGTCATCCTAGGACAGGTAAAAGATTTAGTATTAAAGGTTTCTATACGTGTAAATCTACAAATGTGGTCTACCAGATAAAATGTCCGTGCGGTTTTTCATATATTGGAGAAACCATGCAGTCAGTGGGAACACGGGTCAATAAACATAAATCTACTATCAGGTGTGGTGATACTTCGCTTCCCCTTCCATTACATTTTAAGGAAAAAGGGCATTCAATAGCTCAATTGAAATATCAGGTTTTAGAACAAATAGATACACCTAGAAGAGGAGGTAGTATCAAAAAAATTCTTTTACGTAGAGAAGCCTTTTGGATATATACTTTGGGAACTTTATATCCAAATGGTCTGAATCGAGAATATGATGTTAGTGGTATTGTGTGACCAGGGAAATGAGTAATATATGCATCCTATTTTTCTTTTTAGACATCCCAGATGCGATGAATTCCTGAAGTATCTACATAGGAACAAATGGGATGCATATTATACTGCCATATTTTGTTGGGTTAAATGAGATTGAGAACTGAGATATGACATGATGTAAGATGAACGGTTTTTCCTATGTATTTACGGTATCTTTAAAAATGATGGAGAGACAATCAATTATACTGTCACCTTTAACGAAATAAATAAAGTCTTGTTCAGGGGATAGAGGATAACAAAGGATAAATTGAAAAAGTCTCCCTTATCTCAGACCACGATCTAGGGGAGGTGAGAATTACTTACAAGACAGATGTTCTCTATTCCCGTACGTCTATTATTATTCCTTTAGCAGTAGCTTTATATGTAGTTACAATTTTATAATGAGATGAAAAGTGACATAGGAATAATATGATGAATTCTTTCTATGATGTGAATTAGGATCTATGGGAATGTGGTAGTATATTGATCCCTTTATAGGGTATTTACTAATATGATTATAAGGGAGAAGAAAATTAAGGATAGATTGAGTCACTGGATGCAGACTGTTCATGGGGAATCAGCTGTTTATATTAATGTAATAAGTAGTATTGTTCTAATAAATTTTTTGAAGAAATCTTGAGACATGGAAGAATTATTTCTAAAAAATTATATATTGTTAGATATGTTTAATAAAAAGAACATTGAGAAATTTGGATTAGAACATTTATGATTTATTTATGAGATGGAATCCATGTCTCAACATTTATACTCCTATATTTTGATTGGAGACTATTTGGATATATGAATTTATTTGGCATTTATATATTGGATTCCATGGGAAATATTAAAAAATCAAAAAATATTAAGGAATTTTTTCTAGAAAAACTATGAAATGGTACATATATTTAGCCGAGAGAATATGGGGAAATATAGGTATTGAAATGTGATACATTCATGTAATAAATTCTACAATCTGTGATTTATATATTCTGATATTTGGTTGGGGATTGCTTAAATATATGAATTCACTTGTTTTTTGTTTGTGGAAATTTAATGTATTAGTGCTTATTTTTTGTATGTTATTGTAATAGTTTTGTTATATATTTTTTGTTTTGTTGGTCTACTCTTTTTTATGTTAATGAGAATTATGTCATTTCCGTGGATTTATGTATAAATGTTTTGACTGAATGTATTTAATTTTAACATTGAGGCTATGTGCCCACGATGCAGAAATGCTGCATATTTTTTACGCTTCTCCCTGGCAGGAAAAACGCATGTGTTTTTTACATGCGTTTTTCCCGCCAGGTAGTAGCGTTTGTCAAGCGTCTTTGCATGCAGGTTATCAAGCGCTTTTCCAAGCGATTTTAGCATCACTTGAAAAAGTGCTTGACAACTTGTTCACACTATATAAATCCATGCAACCGGCATGGATTTATAGTAGTGTGACCAAGTTAGTTAAAAAAAAAAAAAGAATAAAATGGTAAAAAATTAAAAAATAAAGTTTATACTCGCCTTCCGGTGTCCTCCCGGTGTTCTTTCCGCCGCATCCGGTGTGTTGGGCGGCTCGCAGTGGTGTGAAGGACCTGCAGTGACGTCATTGAGCCATGTGATGGGTCACATGACTCAGTGACGTCATGGCAGGTCCTTTACAACAGCGCGAGCATTGCAAGAGAGTGGACGCGGCAGAGATAACACCAGGAGGACATCGGTAGGTGAGTATAAACTTTATTTTTTATTTTAAATTCTTTTTTTTTTTACAGTTTCTATGGTACCCAGGTCTGGATGAGAGTCTTCTCTCCTCCAGACTTGGGTACCATCCGCACATTGAAACGCATATAATCCATGTGTACAAATGTACTGACATGGATTATATGCGTCTCAATGCAAGTCAATGGCGGCGATTACTCTGAGTGTCCGCAAAATTAATGGACATGCTGCGGATTTTTGAGCGCAGCATAAACGCTGCGGAAAAATCCGCAGCATGGGCATTGACAGTGTGGCTTGTCATTGAGGACCATGGGGGGCGGATTACCAAGCGTTTTTGAAGCGTTTACGCTGCGGAAATTCCGCAGCATATACGCTTGTAAAACGTTACGTGGGCACATACCCTGAGAGAGAGAATATCCAAAACAATAATCAAGAAAATCACATTGTATAAATTAGATAAATTTATTTGCATTTTGCAGTGAAAAATAAGTATTTGATTCCTCTGGCAAACAACACTTAATACTTGATGGCAAAACACTTCTTGGCAAGCACAGCACTGAGACGTTTTTTTGTAGTTGATGATGAGGGTTGCGCACATGTCAGAAGGAATTTTGGTCCACTCCTCTTTACGGATCACCTCTAAATCATTCAGATTTTAAGGATGTCGCTTAGCAGCTCAGAGCTTCAACTCATTCTATAATTTTTCTATTGGGTTAAGGTCTGGAGACTGGCTAGGCCACTCCATGACCTTACTGTGCTTCTTTTTGAGCCACTCCCTTTTTTTTTTGAATATTCTATCTGTCAATGTTAAAATCAACATACCCTTAAAATTATAGACTGTTCATGTCTTTGTCAGTGGGCAAACTTACAAAAACAGCAAGGGATCAAATAATTATTTCCTTCACTGTAACTTTTTACTTTTATTTTTGTAGATTTGAAACATCTATCAACAGGACAGAAGATACAGAGCAGGTGATAATTCCTATCTATCTCCGAGAGAAGTTCCGTCATGCCAGTTACAGCCATCACCATGGATCAACGTTGTTTGGCCAACCTTTTCTTCTAACCATGCCTAGAAACATCACTGAAGATAAGCTGTATAACTTGCTTTTAGCGAGGATGTGGTGTGTATTCCAAGAAACCTTATGTTTTTTTCAGCAGATTTATATCGTGCTGTATCTTGTTTCCGAATATCCATCTCTTGTGCTGTGCTATGAATGGAGTATGTAGATATGGCAATCTATTACTTCTCGTGTGTGACTTTTCTTTCTCCTTTTATTTTCTACTGTGTGTAGCCGATATGTAAAAATCACAAACGACAGTGAGGAAAATGATGGCCCTTTACACTGTAATAAAGAACATACTATAAATGGCAATGGCCCAAATGGTATCCACGAAGAGGGTTCCCCAAGTAAGTAATGTCAATGGAAGGGAAAAACTCACATGACAACTGTCACTAAGAAACCTTACAAGGAAGCAGACAAACATCACTGGAAATGTACAGGATCCATTTGTCATTTCCATCACTTACTAATTACTACATTTCTGGAATCATTGTAAAATGAATTCTAGCCTGCATACCTGTGGTGTTTCTCACGTAACATGATTAGGTTTACAGAAGCAGGGGTGGGATTCAAATTTGAAAGTATTTGGCCCCCTTGAACTTTTCTACCTTTTGCCATATTTCTGGCTTCCAACATAAAGATATAAAATTCTAATTTTTTTGGGAAGAATCCACAACAAGTGGGACACAATCGTGAAGTAGAACGAAATTTATTGGATATTTTAAACTTTTTTAACAAATTAAAAACTGAAAAGTGGGGCGTGCAATATTATTCGGCCCCCTTGAGTTAATACTTTGTAGCGCCACCTTTTGCTGCAATTACAGCTGCAAGTCGCTTTGGGTATGTCTCTATCAGTTTTGCACATCGAGAGGCTGAAATTCTTGCCTATTCTTCCTTGCAAAACAGCTCAAGCTCATTGAGGTTGGATGGAGGGCGTTTGTGAACAGCAGTTTTCATCTCTTTCCACAGATTCTCGATTGGATTCAGGTCTGGACTTTGACTTGGCCATTCTAACACCTGGATATGTTTATTTTTGAACCATTCCATTGTAGATTTTTCTTTATGTTTGGGATCATTGTCTTGTTGGAAGATAAATCTCCTTCCCAGTCACAGGTCTTTTGCAGACTCCAGCAGGTTTTCTTCCAGAATGGTCCTGTATTTGGCTCCGTCCATCTTCCCATCAATTTTAACCATCTTCCCTGTCCCTGCTGAAGAAAAGCAGGCCCAAACCATGATGCTGCCACCACCATGTTTGACAGTGGGGATGGTGTTTTGAGGGTGATGAGCTGTGTTGCTTTTACACCAAACATATAATTTTGCATTGTGGCCAACAAGTTTGATTTTGGTTTCATCTGACCAGAGCACCTTATTCCACATGTTTGGTGTGTCTCCCAAGTGGCTTGTGGCAAACTTCAAAACGAGACTTTTTATGGATATCTTTGAGAAATGGCTTTCTTCTTGCCACTCTTCCATAAAGGCCAGATTTGTGCAGTGTGCGACTGATTGTTGTCCTATAGACAGACTCTCCCACCTCAGCTGTAGATCTCTGCAGTTCATCCAGAGTGATCATGGGCCTTTTGGCTGTATCTCTGATCAGTCTTCTTGTTCGAGATGAAAGTTTAGAGGGACGGCCGGGTCTTGGTAGATTTGCAGTGGTCTGATACTCCTTCCATTTCAATATGATTGCTTGCACAGTGCTCCTTGAGATGTTTAAAACTTGGGAAAATCTTTTTGTATCCAAATCCGGCTTTAAACTTCGCCACAACAGTATCTCGGACCTGCCTCGTGTGTTCCTTGGTCTTCATGATGCTCTCTGCATTTGAAACAGAACCCTGAGACTATCACAGAGCAGGTTCATTTATACGGAGACTTGGTTACACACAGGTGGATTCTATTTATCATTACCAGTCATTTAGGACAACATTGGATCATTCAGAGATCCTCACTGAACTTCTGGAGTGAGTTTGCTGCACTGAAAGTAAGGGGGCTGAATAATATTGCACGCCTCACTTTTCAGTTTTTAATTTGTTAAAGTTTAAAATATCCAATAAATTTCATTCACTTCATGATTGTGTCCCACTTGTTGATTCTTCCCCAAAAGAATAGAATTTTATATCTTTATGTTTGAAGCCAGAAATGTGGCAAAAGGTCGAAAAGTTCAAGGGGGGCAAATACTTTCACAATGCACTGTATATATACTTCTACATCCAACATATATACATTCATACATCCAACATGTACACGCTCGTACATATATATACACATATACAGTATAAGTTACACAAACCATTTATACACAACATTATACATCAAAATGACATCACTACACATACACACACCATCTGTTACACACCTACATCATACGAGGGAGTACCCCAAAAAAAAATGAGAATTACTTATTTTAAAAAAATTGTATTCAAGATAACATTTTGAAAACCTTAATCCCCTTCAAAACACTCCATTAGATGATATGCGATTGTCCCACTTTTCGAAACATTTTTTCATATTCTTCTGAATTAAGGCTGTTAAGTTCCTCCAGCTATTTTTTAACCTATTCTACATCCTGAAAATGCTTTCCTTTTAGGTCTTTCTTCATTCTTGGGAATAAGAAGTTGACGCAGGGGGCTAGGTTAGGCGAGTAAGATAAACAAGCATGTGGATGCTCCTGTGCCCACTGAGGGGGCCCGAAAATCCTGCTTGGAGCAGGTTTAAAAGCTGACCGTATATTTGCTTGAGAATCCATAAGATGGTAGTATGTAAGGTGATATGGATGTGGTCAGTCCGCTAAGTAGATGCTCAGTTGTCATATAACGTGTGCTATGTAGCGGAACCCCAAAAGGGAGTATGTTGGATTGCTCGGTGAGAAGAGAGCGTAATACTAGAGCAAATAGTTATGAGGCACTCAATCAAGTTAATGAGCCATTTATCTTTTGTAGCTTAATTTTTTTCAGGATTTTTGGTTTGTTTTTTTTTAATCTACATCTGTCTTTATTTTCGATAAATATTATAGCTAAATACAATGTATAATACTATAGTCATTGCCGATCCTTCTGGATGGTTTGTACACTGCAGCAGCTTTTCCATTCCTGAATCCATCCATGTTTTGTTGTGTACTCAGTACATCGTGGCATGTTATCAGTATTGTGATCAAGCTGTGCCTGTTTTCCAAGGTGAAATGGAAACTGATGAACCCGATGACGAGTCTAGCCAGGATCAGGAGCTTCCTTCAGAGAATGAGAACAGTCAGTCAGAAGACTCTGTGGGGGGAGATAATGACTCGGAAAATGGATTGTGCGAAGAAACCAGCAAAGGACAATCGGCCACGGGGCAGAAAAAGCGCCTGTTTACATTCCAGTTTACTAACTTGGGCAACGCTGACATCAGTTACATCAAAGATGACACTCGATACATCAGGTTTGATGACCGACAACTCAGGCTAGATGGTAAGTTCAGTTTATGTTTCAGTATTGGGCAGAGGTCGCAGTATCTCCTGCATAGGAGTCATAGACATTTGTGTAGGCCAGGGGTGAGGAACCTTCTTTCTGCCAAGGGTCATCTTGGATATTTAAGCCATCCTTCGGGGGCCGTACAAATTGTGCGCTAACTATGCCCACAAAGTGCGTCCTGACGCTGGCACTGGTGTCGGGACGTAATCTTTCATTGCACGCTCCTAAGCATTCAGTATTGAACGCTGTGTGCACATGCTCACAGAGCAAGAAGAAATTAATGGGCCAGTGACCATCAAAACACAGCTGCCGACCCATGCACTGCTGTCCCTGGGAATCTGCCCTGGGGCCAGAGAGAAGGTCATTGAGGGCAGTAAATGGCCCTCGGGCCTGAGGTTCCCCAGCCCTGGTGTAGGCTGTTTTACTCTTAAGTAAAGCGGCCAGTATTCAAAACAGGTAATTGGTTTCTATAAAAGCTTTTCATCGTACATAATAATTGCAGACACAGCACCTATTTATAATATTTATAATAAAGGAATAGCTTTCCTCTGCTGCCTAACGCAGCATGTTGTGATACCCCAACTCTTCACCCCTATATTCTGTCCAGTGGACTTCATGGACTAATATATCACAAGTGGTGGGAGATGCCTGAATCTTCCCAAACTATAAGACCAGCTCCTTCGCCTGCTGCTGACAACATTGCTCACATATACAGCGTAGAGTATCGTCTAACCCATATAGCTATATCTGGGGGGGATTTACCTGCTCCTGCAGGTTGAGATTGGGCATACTTTGACTTGGCTTGTGGGCCATTTTGACCCTCATTTTCCTTATAACTATTATTCCTGTTGACTATGAAAGAGGCTGATTTGTCATTCAGTACCAACCCTGGATAAATATGTCACTTTCATTATGGCGGTGGGGGCCTTCAACTGTTTACTGCACTCAGAAAAATTATAGCTGAGGTTCCAGGGCCTGCAACTTTCACTTATGGAGGATTTAATGGACTGTCACTGTTACTATAGATAGTGGAGGACTGAGGGGTTCCCACCACTGTTATTATTCATGGTGAGCACCTGTATGAGAGCATTCATGTTTGTAGTGAATGCATCCATGCCTGAGGTGAATGGCTATGTGTGTGGTGAATGTGGCTACGTGTGTGTGTTGAATGTGGCTATGTGTGTGCGTCCATGTGTGTGGTGAATGTGGCTATGTGTGTGCGTCCATGTGTGTGGTGAATGTGGCTACGTGTGTGTGTTGAATGTGGCTATGTGTGTGCGTCCATGTGTGTGGTGAATGTGGCTGTGTGTGCGTCCATGTGTGTGGTGAATGTGGCTACGTGTGTGCGTCCATGTGTGTGCTGAATGCGGCTATGTGTGTGCGTCCATGTGTGTGCTGAATGTGGCTATGTGTGTGCGTCCATGTGTGTGCTGAATGTGGCTGTGTGTGTGCGTCCATGTGTGTGCTGAATGCGGCTATGTGTGTGCGTCCATGTGTGTGCTGAATGTGGCTGTGTTTGCGTCCATGTGTGTGCTGAATGTGGCTGTGTGTGCGTCCATGTGTGTGCTGAATGTGGCTGTGTGTGTGCGTCCATGTGTGTGGTGAATGTGGATATGTGTGTGCGTCCATGTGTGTGCTGAATGTGGCTATGTGTGTGGTGAATGTGGATATGTGTGTGCGTCCATGTGTGTGCTGAATGCGGCTATGTGTGTGCGTCCATGTGTGTGCTGAATGTGGCTGTGTGTGTGCGCGTCCATGTGTGTGCTGAATGTGGCTGTGTGTGTGCGTCCATGTGTGTGCTGAATGTGGCTGTGTGTGTGCGCGTCCATGTGTGTGCTGAATGCGGCTATGTGTGTGCGTCCATGTGTGTGCTGAATGTGGCTGTGTGTGTGCGCGTCCATGTGTGTGCTGAATGTGGCTGTGTGTGTGCGTCCATGTGTGTGGTGAATGTGGATATGTGTGTGCGTCCATGTGTGTGCTGAATGTGGATATGTGTGTGCGTCCATGTGTGTGGTGAATGTGCGTTGTAAAAACTCCCGTGTGCATCACTGTACAGTATGTAGTGACTACTTTATATGGGGCATCTATGGCTAATGCTGTGAAAGGGATATTGGTGCTAAAATATTAGAGAGCTTATAAGGTTAAAAACTGATCTATGTGCAGTGGGTTTAATTTCTGCACATCTTTAAGGGATTTTTCTATCTGTGGCTTTTGATCTGAGTAGCCATATCTACATATCTTGTTGCTATACCATCACATTTTGTAATGGGAAAATCCACCAGGGCAACATATTATAACTGGATATGGAATAATGTAAAGCTGTCTAACAGAAAGAATACAGCAGACCGCCCTGTATGAGGACGTCCCATTTGCTTCCATCCCATTAAGTTCTGGTTTACGGTTGTGTTTGTGAGGACGCCCTGCCTGTTTCTGTCCCAAATACTGCTGGTTTACCATTATATTTTTGAGGACACCCCATCTCCTTCCGTTCCAATCAGCGCCGGTTTATCGTTGTATTGGTGAGCATACCCTGCCTGCTTCCGACTCGATCAGCCCTGTTTTCATGAGAATGCCCCATCTGCTTCCCTCCTATTCCTCTCTGGCTTATAGTCGTATCTATGAGGGAGTCACAACTGTTTCTGTCCCAATCAGCACGGTTTGACTGTAGCATTTGAAAGGACGCTGTCACGGGTGTGTCAGAGGTGACTGTCGCCCTGCAATTGATTGCAAGAGATCTCTACGTTTGGCATTGCAGGCATCTTCTTAGAGGCTGACTGTCTCTAGGACCCAGCGGCTACCTCCCTCTGGCTAATTAGCTACCTGGTCTGGGTGTATAAATACCTGGTGTGTCTGAGAGGGAGGTGCCGGCGATATTAATTAGTACTTGTGAAAGCTTAGCAAGAGCAGTACTTCGTCCTCTCTGGAGCTTGAGGCCGTGTGCGCATTTGTTTGGAGTCGTCTAAAGCTAAGCAATCCCCCCTGTTTGTCTACCCTTGTTGTCTATAGAGTTTAGTGGGGATCGACTAGTGCTCATCTCCTCCCTCCCTAGCCTTAGCCATACACCAGGGAAAGTCACGGCGAAGCAGGCATGTGGCGATTGGTGAAGAGCCAATATAGGGACGGTAGTTGAGACAGGGTGACTCTAGACCAAACTAAGGTCTCCACTCCCCCCTTTCCCTAGAGTCTGGGCTCCCTTTCCCTCTTCCCTCTGTGTTGCACGAAGTCTTTCCCACACCTTGCGTGACATACGCCCGATCTACTTCCATCCCAATCGATGACGATTTACCATTGTATTGTTATCCTAATTAGCGCTTGTTTAACATTGGATTTGTGCGGCTGCCCCATCTACTTTGGTTCCAAACCGGTTTATGAGGATGCGCCATGTGCTCCCAATCTCAATCATCACTGCTTGACCAATGTATTTGAGGATGCCCCATCTGCTCCTGTCCCAATCGGTGCTGGTTTACCGTTGTATTTGTGAGAATGCTCTGCCTGCTTCCGTCCATATTCTTTCGAAGTATGACATCTAGTCCTTGTATGTAATATAATAATATTATAAGCCTTGCCTCAATTCTCTATTTACGCATGGAAGCCTTGTTCAAAGATGTTATGTTTCCATGCCTTAATACTCAGATCTTAACATTATGTATTCCTTACTATTACAAATGTAAAATATTGCAAATTGTGTACTCCTCCTTGCCCAAAAATACTCCTCAAAAATGTAGAGAGGAGTCTTTTTGCTGTAAGATACTTAGTGAGAGCTCTTTTATACATTGCAGGCAAATATTTGTTTGTAAAACCTGCAGTAAATGTAGAAATATCTGTATAATGGACTCACAATCTATTATGTTACCTTAGAAAGCTCTTACCTTGCACTGGACTGGGATCCCAAAATGAAGAAAAAGTACTTTGATGAAAATGCAGCAGAGGTAAGTATTCCTCTACAGTACAGTATATTACTCCATTATGTTTGGAAGGGTCTGTTAGCTAATGAAAGCGATGCCCAAAAAAATCCCATGGCAATTTCTCAAATACAAATGTAGAAATGGAATGGCAGCTCTGTAGGTTATATGGTATTAATGAGTTTTAAAAGATTTTCAGATTCCATTTGTGTATCCTATGTGGTTAAAGGGATTGTCCACCTCTGGGGACATTTTTTTTTTTTTTCTTGAATGCATGTATTTGGGGCTATTTAATTTTTTTGTATCATTTTGACTTTTACAGGCTCTTTGTTTTCTTGCATATTCAATTTTAAGATTTTCTGTGGCCATAAATCAGCAGAGAGAAGCTCCGGAAGAGACAGATAAAACAAAAAGTTACAAACTCTGCCAGAACGTCATAGCGGGCTGACGGATTCTTAGATATCTGATTAAACAGTGCAACACAGGCCATAGAAAAGAAATGGTGCAACATTTGTAATGAAGCCGAATTTGGGAAATTATTTTAACTCTATTTACATGCATGTAAGGAAAAAAAATTGTCCCCAAAAGTGGACTGCCCCTTTAAAAGATTCAATATTCATTTTTACCCGGCTTGACTTTTGTAACTAGGGTCACGTCACAATTTTTGCATCTCTGGGACAATCGCCTTATAATGATATAATAAATCTTTTGTGCTACAATTAATGATTAGTCAGAAATAATCATAAGGAGTTCTGCCTATCTATGCTTTTACCTGATTGGTCTGATGAAGAGCAACAAAGAGATTGGGCAACAAGGTCATTGACGCTTCAACCTTTCCTCATTTACTTCTAAAACAACATTAAATGCATTAAAGGGGCTGTCCACCTTTTTATAGCATTTTTATTTACCTTAACTGCATGTATTTAGGACTAAAAACCTAATTTACGATTGGGTTTCATTAAACATTTTGGACTATTTTGATTTTTTTAGGCACCTTGTTTTTTGGCACATTAAACGATAATGTAGTCTGTGATCATAAATCAGCAGAGTGGAACTCAGAAAAAGACAGGTAAATGAGTTACAAACCATCAAAATTGGCAGACCAATGGATTCTCAGTTAACCCACTCTGCAGCCACTGATTGACAGTACAACACAAAGGCTATAGAAGGCAAACTGTGCCAAAAGTTTTATGAAACCCCAATATTTTTTTTAAGCCCAAAATAAAAGCATTCAAGTAAAGAAAAAATTGGCCAAAAAATGTGGCCATCATCTTTAATAGATTTGTATTTCATTGAGTTATATCCATGTTATAAAGAATGAGGAAAGACCAGGGGGAAAAAGAGTGGGGGATAGCCCCCATAGTGAAGTATGTTCCAGCAACTTTGGGATGTCGGATATGCTGCTGGTTTTAGGCAGCTGAGATTCTCCAGTAAATCCAAACTAAAAAAGAGGATTAAGTTGCGGATTCCAAAGCAGAAATCACAGCTATCATACTCCACATTGGTAAGTTGAGAGTTCTGGATATCAGATCCATAGTGCTGCTGAGTATACAGAAAATGGTCTCCTCAATTCAGGTTATGTAATATTCAGCAGATTGTCCAGATGACATATCCTATCCATGTGGATGGACTTTTAAGGGCGTTGTCCAGCATTAATGACCTATACATGGGATCGGTCATCAGATTGGTGGGAGTCTGTCAGCCGGCTCCCCCACGATCAGCTCTTCTCAGTTCAGATTGAGTAGATACAGTGAACAATATCAGAACAGCGCCATTCACCAAGAACTGCCCATCAGCTCCTATACAAGTGACTAGATCTCAGCTGTGCCTTTCAGACACTCTTACCTATATAGATTTGGCCAGCCTCAGATCAGTTGGACTGCAGGGTGGTGGACCCTCACCATTCCCATATTGATGACCTATCATGGATGTCATAATGCACGACAACTCCTTTAAGGTGGTAGAATAAGTGTATGATATGCTAACCTTGTATGGTTGTATATTAGTCTTTTGTATGAGTCAAAATGGCATCTGCTGCTACCACTTATCCCTTCCACCATACTCCAGTAGTACTCTAGTAAGAGTGTAATATAATTACACTTCATATAGTGCTGAAATATATTTTCTATAATGTTATACCATAAATAAATTAAGACTGTTTTCCTCGAAAGAATGTTTCTCTGTGTCCATTTTTTTTTTTTTTTTTAAAGAATTTTTAACCTGGACCTGGGTTTGTCATTTAAAGGGAATCTGTCACCAGATTTTACCACCTAATCTGAGAGCAGCATAACATAGTGGCAGAGACTCTGATTCCAACGATGTGTCCCTTACAGGGCTGTTTACTGCAAATTTGTTAAAATCACTGTTTTATCAGCAGGAGATTATCACTCAAAGACTAGTAAGCCTGCTGTCATATAGTCCTCCATATTCATGAGCTCTGTATAACCCCGTCCCCACCACTGATTGGCAGCTTTCTGTGTACACTGTATGTCGGCAGAATGCTGGCAATCAGTGGTGTGGGCGGGGTTATACAGAGTTCAGCATTCAGAGAACTGCTAGATCTGCAGCAGCTAGAACTGGGATTTTATCAAAATGAGAGCAGGCGGCCCAGTAAATGACACCTCTCTGGAATCAGGGTCTCTTTTCCTACATTATGCTGCTCTCAGATGGGGTAGCAAAAATCTGGTTATAGACTCCCTTTAAGGCCGGGTTTAGACGGCTTAAGGCCCTCTTCACTTGTCTGTGTTTCCTGTACATGTGGCATCTGTTTCCACATGTACACACACACACCCATTATAATCTATGGGGCTGTGCACATGTCTGTGTTTTCATGTGTGTCCGTGTGACCCTCACATAGACATGTCCATTTTTTTCCAGCAGCACAGATGACAATACATACCGCACCCAGATGACATCCGTGTGACAAGTACCGGAATTGAATGCAGAATAGAAATTACAGATCATTAGGTGTTAAAGATGTGCAAAGATATAGATGATGTCCATGAGATGTATAATTAGTGCCTTACTGTACATGTATTAACTTAATAAATAAATAAACCCAGGGCTTGATGTCAGTTGTGTTTTTGGACAATTCACAGCTGACATCAACCCCAAGCCCCATTACCCTGATTGCTAACACAGCAGGGCAATCGTGAAGAGCATCTTCTGTGATGCTCCACTTCTGGGGCGGCTACGGGTTGTATTTTTAGGCTGGGAAAGGCCCAATAATCTTCCCACCCTGATAAATTCAGCTCACAGTTGGCTGCTTTACCTTTGCTGGTTACCAAAAATGTGGGAACTCCACTTCGTTTTTTTTTCATTCAATTATTCATTCAATCATTCATTCATTAGGTTAATACAAGTACTGTAAGCCCCACACACACACCCAAGGCATTAATCGTATATCTCACGGATATCTACCACATTTATCTCTATCTTTGCACATCTTTAACACCTAAACATCTGCTATTCTGCATTCTATTACGGTACGTGGCACACGGTTGTCACACCTGGATGGCCAACAGAAAACCACACTGATAGTAAAAACGGACCGTCTCGTGTGTACGATTTTTTTTTTAAGTGGACATGTGAAGGGGGCCTAACTATAATTTGGGCCAGTCATGCCTGCCAGTTGTGGATGTGACTGGCCCTGTGTGCAGCTCCTGTGCTTATCCGTGCATGCTATTGATATGCTCTAGTCTGTTCTGTAAAATGGACCAGACTACTGAATGTTGTGATTAATTTCACTCGGACCTTTGGTGCATGTAAAACGTTGCTGGTGCCCACAGGAACGCCAGTTATTATTGGATTAGGGTGTTGTCCGTTGAGCACACATCCAGTGTTCTGACTGAAAAAACCTGTCTGAACCCGGCCTTCTGCTGAGAGCTTAGGACTTACAGCAAGGCCTGTTATAGTCAGCCATATTCTAGTAGTATAATAAGATACATCACTACAATATATTTTTTCCTTTGCAACCTGCTCATTAGGAGATCGTTACAGAACACTTTTTTTTTATTATAATTACTGTACAAAATAATAAACCTAAAAACTTTGGTGAACTTTTATGATGTGGGATATCTTTTGCTCTATATTTTCAGGACTTTGAAAAGCACGAAAGTGTGGATTTCACTCCCCAGAAAAAGTCCTTCATGAAATTAAAAGATTGCATTGAACTTTTTACCACAAAGGAAAAACTGGGTGCTGAGGATCCATGGTAGGTTTAACAGGGTTAAATAGGATCAGTTGTGGCATGGAAGAATATGTTGTATAAGGTAGTATAGTCTTCGTCATTTAGCAATTTTTATCATTGCCCATGGCTGTGAGTAGGCATTAACGATTTTTCCATTAATGCAGATCAGCCATCAGCCCACGGTGCAGGTCAGTTTTTTCACTGTGGATTTCCTCTGCAGAGTGTGAATGAGATCTCTGAACATTTCAGTCACAATATGGCTACTGTAACTGTTAAGAAAATTCACTGCTTATGCACAATGTGGGGATCCCAAATGTCTTCTTTTTGGCCTTATTCAGACTGCTTTAATCATCATCAAATATTGTACTATGTAAAAAAGACCTTTCATATTCTAAAATAACACTCCAATGTGATTTTTCTACACTCTGGTACTAGCCTCAATCATATATAATTCTTAGAGTCTAGCATTAATTTATTTTGTTATTCCTTTCTATCTGCAAATTCAGGGTATCCTTCTCTTCGGCTAGGTTATGTGATAACATGGTGACCCCCTTGGAATTATGTGCCTTTATGTTCTTCGAAGGCGGTCACCATCGCAATCACCAGAAATTCCTGTATGACGAAACTGCTTGGATTCTGCCACACAAGTTCTCCAAGTGAGGGGTAGAAATTCTTAAAGGGGTTGTCCAGGTTTGGCACCAAAATCTGCAGTCACTTCATGTGAATCCTCACGTCGCGCACAGCATGCGTTGTTAGTATTCTCATGCCAGTAGTGGGAGACCAAGTCACTGCAAGTATGCTATATCCATACTCCCGAACACAGTCTGACTAGACGTACACTGCCTTACTCAATGCAAGTGAATAGTAGAAAACCATGCACGTTTAGTCTGAATGTGGCTGGGAGTATGCATATCGCTGCTTAGAATCGTGACAGTGCGCTCTGTGAGGATCTGCAAATTTGCAGTCATATAGAGTGTCAGCAGACTTTCATGCCAAACCTGGACAACCCCTTTAATTCCTGATGATTAGACAGCTCCTGTCGCACAGTTATAATGAAGATGATGACCGTTCAGTTCAGCCTCCCTGAGTGTATACTTATATTGCCTAAATACAGCATGTATAAAAGTACAGTGTGACAATTAGATGGCAATGCAGTTATGGGGTAAAGAATCCTTGAACTGCTTCTGTGCACAAAGTCTACTTCTTTTATAACTATTCAGATCTATGTTCTTTGGAAAATTGAATGCTGTATTTTTTCCCTTTTTTTTTGTTTTAAAGATTTTCTTTCACTGTTTCCTGTAGTAATCCGCTTTTGAGTACTTTTTCCCCTGCATAGAAGCAATATGTCTTTGAAGTTTCTAATTAATATAATGATGATGTATCCCACTGTGGAGGAAAGTCACAAAGCTTTGTGGTTCTGTCCAACATCCTGTCTCTAAAAGCTTTGCTGAAATAACAAAAGGACGTCGGGAGAGAATTGTCCACCTCGTTATTGTCAGACACATCACTGGAACATGTGACAGAGTTGTGTCTGCAATATTTTCCCCACTGTTTAATGGACTTTGCACTGAGATTTTAATATACTGAGAGAATAGTTAGACTGAGCAGAATGCATGCAAGAAAATACAAGGAGGAAACAAAATTGTGTAAGATGTTCGCAGTCAGATAACATTTATTGTATATCCATAACATATGCCATAAGTGCCTGATAGGGATCCTCATTTATTGTAGGAACGATGTACTAACATTTTTTAGAATGGACTATTACTACATCACTGGAGCCATGTCCAGATCTTTCAATCATGGTTTAAACACACCTCAAAAAATAGGTATGAAATAAATGGTTCTGTGCTGGTACACCATGGGTGTGTCGTGCTTTGTATCAGTGGTTATCAACCCATGATTTTTGTCTATGGACTCTCTTGATATATGCATTAAGATTGAGTGACCGAAACACCCAATAAAGTTTAAAAACTCTTTACGGAATTTTTTATTTTAAAGTCAATAAACAGTGAAAAAAGCACTGAACATGTTCTTACAATAAATGACCTCAATGTAAACGTTCTTACAATTCTGAGGATCCCAGCATCAGACTCCCACTGATCAAACATGTATACCATGACCCCGTGGAGTCATAGTGGCAGGTATACCAATGATAACTGCCACTTAGTGCAAACTTCAACTGGACAGTCTTCAAATCTGCCAGATTTACCAAAGTGGTTCATGCTGTTTTATAAATCTGCTGGATTCTTTTATTGTCTAATCTAAGTTTACACCACCTATTGGTTACCTAATTTTGTGTCAAAAATTTGCATCCCAATTTTGGTGCATTTTTTGGGGCACAGTGTTGCACGCAAGTCCATGTCCCATTTCCTGATAAATCACACCTTCTTTCAGTGAGGCCATATCCCTTGACATACAAGGCACAAATGGTGTCTAAAGCTCATAATAAATATGGTGCAAGTCGTGAAAAAAACAGTTTTTGCCATGAATTTTGCTCTCAAAATTTCCCCCATTGTGTATAATTATACTATGTGTGGTTAGTGAAGGTTACTAACTGAAGGTTAGTGGTGGCATTGTGAGACTGTGAGTGGGTTACAGCACTCATTGTACTGTGACTGTCATCATTGCCTGTGCTGCTCTTGGCCAGATAAATGAATATCCACATTACTTGTACCATGAACGTTAGTGTAATTCGGCATTATTTACAGTCCTGCTCATTTTTATTGGTATCCATGAAGTTTAAGTACATAATGTGGAATATCTCCTGAAAAAAGTGAATCAAGTGAAACCAGTTTTTTTTGTATAGAGCACTTGTGTTAAATAAAAAAGAGCAAATGATGAACAATAATTTAAAGCCAAAAACAATGGGAGGGAAAATAGAAAAACCTAAAGCTTGCTGTGCACTGGTATTGGCTCCCTTTGCATTAATTTAGTATGGAAACACATTTTGACTCGCCTGTGGTAAATCACAAAAGAGATTCTTCTCTGATTAATTGTCGGAGCCCATGTGACATGAATTAGCCAATGAATGATGACTTCAGAGTTTTAAAAAGCCACATGGTTGGCCCTGTTCCTTTGTCACAATGGTGAAGCCAAAGGAGATGTCTGAAGACATCAGAACTGCTATTACTAGCAAACACAAGACTTCCAAAAGTTATGAGGCCATCTCCAAAGACCTTGGTATCCCAGTTTCAACAGTGCGCAATGTTGTTAAGAAGTTTGCCAATCATGGAACCATCAAGAAGCTCCCTGGACGTGCGGGAAAGAGGAAAATTGCCAAGAGATGTCTTCGAAGGTTGGTGCGAATGTTGGAAAAAAACACCACGTCAAACATCCAAAGGCCAACCTAGAACAGTCTGGGGTCTTGGTTTCAACAAGTACCATACGCCGCACACTAAACCAAGGAGAGCTTTATGGGCGAATGCCATGGAAGAAATCCTTGTTGAAGAAAAGACATAAAAAGGAACAACTAATCTTTGCCAAAGAGTACCTTGACAAACCACAATCCTTATGGAATAATAGTCTGTGGACAGATGAAACAAAATTAGATCTTTTTGACAATACAAAGCAACAGTTTCTTTACAGACGGCGCAATGAAGCTTATAAGGAAAAGAACACCTTACCAACAGTTAAGCATGGTGGAGGATCTATAATGCTGTGGGATTGCTTTGCTGCTTCTCATACTGGAGGCCTTGACCATATCACAGGAATCATGAAATCAGTGAATTATCAAGAGATTTTAGAGCGAAATGTCCTACCCAGTGTAAGAAAACTTGGTTTGAGTCGAAGATCATGGGTCCTCCAGCAAGACAGTAACCCAAAGTGCACATCCAAAAGTACACAGAAATGGTTGAAAAAGGAAAAAATGGACTGTTTTACAAAGGCCAGCAGTGAATCCTGACCTCAATCCCATTGAAAATCTTTGGGGTGATATGAAATCTGCCATTGGGAAAAATAACCCTGCAAACATTCAGGAGCTTGAACAAACTGCAAAGGAAGAGTGGGAGAAAATTCCAGCTGAGAAGTGCAAGAAGCTTATAGATGGCTACAAGAAACGTTTGGAGGTTGTCATCAATGCCAAAGGGTGTGCAACCAAGTATTAATTATGGGTGCCTTTATTGCTGCACATGCTGTTTATTCTGTTTCTTCTTTGAAATTGCATGGAAGTTGAAAAACAATGTTTTATTATTGTATTACTTTGGATCACTAATTAAAAAATCCTGAGGATATAATTTTGGTACAATGCCATTTATTTCTGAAGTACAGTCTATGAAAATAATGAAGGGGTGCCAATATTGGTGACCTGCATTGTAGATACTGAGTGGCAGCATTGAAGGGAACCTGTGGTCTGATTCATTCCGCCGAACCACAGGTAGCATGAATCAGAGTCTGTCTGCATTATTGGAGCTCTTTATACTTTACTTTGAAAAACTGTCCTGAAACTGTAGGTCTCAACCGACTAGTCCGAGAAAGCTGCGCCGAACTTTACCCTGCCCCGGTCTCTTAGATGGGAGAGACCGATCCCTCAAAGCCAAACTCTGATTCATTTGGGCAGCATGATTCAGATGACTGGTTCCTTTTTCATTTGGAACAATTGTGTAGTGAATTAGTTGAGCACTATATGGGGAACTAAGTAGGCATTGTTTGGCCGTACTGATTGTGTAAAAACGAAACTTTCACACTGACATTAATCTTCTCTTGTGTTTTTTCTTTTTTGTTTTCTTTTTTAATTTCATTATTTGAGATTGCTTTATGCATGGATACTCAAAGCTGCCAACATTAGAAGTATATTATTCTGCAAGTTCAGTACGTTGGCGTAGGATTGAGATCGTCCATATTTTGGGGGAGGAGGGGGGGATCTTAGGCTGGAAAACACTCCTATAGAAAAGCTGACCCCAACCTGCAGATCTCTAGTTGCTGCAGAACTACAACTCTAACCATTCTCTACAGGCGGCAGCCTGAGGGCCACTAATCTAGTGGTCTGGATGCATTTGGCCAGCATTATTAAAGGAACATTTTGCCCGTCTCCTCTCATTATTAGGCCATGTTCACATGTTCAGTATTTGATCAGTATTTTACATCAGTATTTGTAAGCCAAAACCAGGAGTGGAGCAATCAGAAGAAAAGTATAATATAAACACATCACCACTTCTGTATTGTTCCACTTCTGGTTTTGGCTTACAAATACTGGTGTAAAATACTGACCAAATACTGATCGTGTGAATGTGGCCTTAGATCAGCCTTTGCTATGTGATAGAACAGATTTGTGAATTCTAGGGCTTGTTGGTTCTTTGTAAAGAATGTGCCCGTGTAATGCTAGAAGAGGTCATGAAGACCTTCTTGTGCAGGAATGTGGATTCCTGTGCATCATAGTCATTGATAAATGTAACAGTCATTCCTTTTCCTCAATCCTAGACTGACTATTATGTGCCTTTTTTCCTTTTTTTATTATTTATTTAGCCTTTCACTATATATTTGTGTAAATTGTGTTTTACCCAAGTGAATTGTATCATAGACTACACTGCTGTAATTTGGCATGGAAATGGCTTTAGGACTGCACAAAAAAAGTTCATAGTATTGAGGATGTAGTAACCTGTGTCTGGTCATTTTATTATTCTAATGCTAATGCCCTACATGATTTAGTCACTGTCCCAATTGTGATGAATTAGTTAGACCTAGTCCTGCTTCATCCATTATTTGGATGTGAGAGCTCCCATACCGCTGCTTACAGCATTGCTAAGCCTGATGGTCAGCCAGTGTTTCTAACCTTTGTGTAGATTATTCTAGCATATTGTGGAAGAACTTGAATGTAATCTATTTTTACAGGTATTGTCCAAATTGTAAGGAACATCAGCAAGCAACCAAAAAATTAGATCTCTGGTCCTTGCCGCCGGTTCTTGTGGTGCACTTGAAACGCTTTTCATATAGTAGATACATGAGGGATAAACTGGACACATTAGTTGATTTTCCTGTAAGGTAAGATCCATTGAAATGTTTTGTGAACGATTAATAGATTCTTATTACCGTATCTGTACCCTTGGCCAGACGCATTAGATAGCTGGATGTTGGTCTTTCCCGATTTCCCCATATACAGGAACGCTTGATTCTGTCTAGTCTCCTGTGTTCTCGATAAAAGAGATGCTGACAGACTTGTGTGGCATCAGCTTTTCTTAAACTGAACAAAAGGATCAGCCATTATGTATCAGGAGGCCCCCATCCATATTAGATCCTCAGCTGATCCTGCAGAAATTGCCAACTTAGATCTAATGTGAGCAGGCGCCAGCCTTATGTCACTTACCTACTAGCCATTACACCACCTCTATGAGATGTTTATTTCTAGGTCCTTTTTACAGTTAGAAATAGATTTTGCGTCCTATAGCTTGTGTGCTATGTAAGACCTTTATTACGTGGGTTTATTATACTTGTATAGCGCTATCGTATTCCGCAGCGCTTTACAGATAATGTCACCACTGTCCCCATTGGGGCTCACAATCTACATTCCCTAACAGTATGTCTTGAGTGTGTCGGAGGAAACCGGAGAACCCGGAGGAAACCCACACAAACATGGGGAGAACATACAAACTCCTTGCAGATGTTGTCCTAGGTGGGATTCAAACCCAGGACCCCACAGCGGCAGTGCTAACCAGTGAGCCACCGTGCTGCCCTCATATTTTAATGTTTCTTTTTTTTTTCACCTCAACAGTGATTTGGACATGTCGAAATTCCTCATCAATCCAAACGCTGGCCCCTGTTGCTACAACTTAATTGCTGTATCAAACCACTATGGAGGAATGGGAGGCGGCCATTGTAAGTCACAGCCCTTTTTATTGCCACCATTGATTAGTGATACAGTACATTGCAGGGCATACAGGAGCTTGGCAGGCGGTGAGAAGCGTCTTGTACTACATCACTTGCTGACTGATCCTGTACATATGGCCGTACACACAGTGCCTTTGGCTCCATGCTGTGAAGCCTGAGGCACTCTGTATGTTGGCATGTGCTGCACCTTATGGCGTTATACAGTGCCCAATCATTTTATTTTTCTGCATTTATAAACCTCATAAATGCATGAATCTTCAATCACACGGCTACCATTAGCGCAGCCAGCAGCCATGCTGCACGGTGTGTTACTAGTGGGTATGTGCCATTTTATTTCTACAACTGAAAAACCTATTTCTCATAGAGCTAATTGGGATGTATACACTATATAACAAATATGTTTTCACACGTTGTAAAAGGTATTCAGTATTACATAAGTTGGATTCTGCAAGACTTTCTCTCCCGCTTAGCTGTTGGGTATCACTGATCCCAAAAATCACAAGAGGACACGGAAGTAGTATTTTATTTGATTTTCATGGGTTCGGTTTTAATGACACCACCTTTTACAGTATGGCTAGGTTCAGATATGGCAGAATTGTCACAAATCCTCAGCAGTTTGCTAAACAGTACTAATAGATGGGGTTTTGCAGTGAATCCACAGACTAATTTACTTAAAGGGGTTGTTCCCTTTGAGAAAATGTTCAGCCCCATCTGCAGCTTTCTAAAATATCCACGCTATGCTCCCATTCCTTAGGTCTACCGGCAAGTGTCCACCGTTGCTCTTGGTGTCTCGCATTGCATGTGGCGCAGACTTCACATCAACTAATTGGTGAGCTCAGCGGCTCTGCCAATGTAGATGGATCCTCCCTTTCAGAGCTGCTGAGCTCACTGATTGGCTGTCAACATGACATCTGCGCCACAGTTAATGCCAGATACTGGAAGCAGTGGCCGAGATTCGGCGCTGGACCCAGGAAAGGTGAGTACAGCACAGTTTATTTTATTTGTTTTTAATAAACTGCAGGGGGAGCTGAACATTTTCTTAAAGCGGACAGCCCCTTTAATTCTGCCATGTCTTGAACTCTATGAATAACCTGAAAATATTCTCTCTTAGACATAAAGAATAATCTTTAGAATGGGTGAGTTTGATGTATTTTCGTTTTGTTTTGTTTTTTTTCACCTAGACACAGCTTTTGCAAAAAATAAAGATGATGGAAAATGGTATTATTTTGATGACAGCAGCGTTTCTACTGCATCTGAAGACCAGATAGTGGTGAGTATTTTGTGTGTACGAACGGATTTCTGCAGGCTTGGAAGCATTTACCTAACGTGTCCAATGGTCACACATGCTCAGTAGCTCAGCCCCACCTTCCAGGTCAATTTGTACATAGCTGGTTAAGTGATGCCTGCTTTTCTGCAGGTTTTGTGCAGGTTACTGAACCCCCTTGCAATTTTTTATTTTTTCCTCCCCTTCTACCATGAGCCATAACTTTATTTTTCCAGACATATAGCCGTATGAGGGTTTTTATTTTGCGAGACAAATTGTACTTTTGAAGGACACCATTCATTCTGCCACATAGTGTACTGGAAAACTGGAAACAAATTCCAGGAGCAGTGAAATTGCAAAAAAGTAAAAAGTGCAATTCCACAATGGTGTTTTTTTTGTTGATTTTTTTTACCATGTTCAATATATGGTAAAACTGACCGGGCAATATGATTTGTAGATCAGTACAAATACACAGATACCAAGCATGTATAGGTTTTTTATTTTTGTTTTGTTTAAGTAGCTTTTGTCCCCATTTTCTGAGACCCATAACGTTCTCATTTTTATGATCTGGGGCTGGGTGTGGGCTTATTTTTTGGTCCCTCAGCTGACTTTTTTACTGATACCATTTTGAGGTTGGTACGATGTTTTGATACTGCTTTTTATTGTCATGTTGCGACGACCAAAAAAAGGTAATTCTGTCATTTTGATGTTTTTTCTCGTTGGGCCATTTACTGATCTGATTAATTTTTTATATTTTGGTATATCGGACATTTCTGAACACTGCAATACAAAATGTGCATTTCTTTTCTAATTGTTTTATTTTTAATGTGGGCAAAAAGGGGAGCGATTTGAACTTTTTTTGTTTCTTTAATTTTTTTTTTTTAAACTTTTTTTTTTATTACTATTTTTAATAGGAGCTTAGGAGAATCTGCGATCGTCCGATTGCCTGTGCTATACATAGCAGCACTTCTATGCATAGCAAAAATCTCGATTTCATATGAACACTGGCCACGGATGGTCTGATCCACCCGCGGCTGTTAGAGGCTCTTGATGGCTGATTAAATCGGCCATCAAGTGCGGGGAAAGATCCAAGGCAGAGACACGGCCGATCACATACATGCATGTCATCTGTCGTGAAGGGGTTAAATCTGACAGCAGAGTTTGCTACATCTGAGAGCGGCATAATGTAGAGAAAGCGACTTTGAATTCAACGATGTATCTCAGTTTACTGGGTGCAGTAGTTCTGACACAATCAGTCTATAGACAGTGAGCTGCTTATCTCAGGAGGGGGCGGAGTTTGATGAGAGCCTGCTGGTCACTACAATGATCATCACAAGGTGATAAAACCTTTACTGTAAGTAAACAGCAGACAGCCTGACATGTGACACATAGTTGAATTCTGTGTTTTAACCCCAATCTCATGCTGTCCTCAGATTACATTAAAAAAAAAAACCTGCTGACGGATTCCCTTAGATAAAAAGCGGCATTGTAGAACCAGCTTTTTCTCACCAGTGCTACCAAGACCAGAAATGCTAATGTTTTGTATAATGTAACTGAGAGAGAGAAAATTTAAACACAGGAAAATTCCTTTAAGACTACGGCATATTCTAAATCTTGTTCGTTTTTTTTTTTTTTGTTTTTTTTAGTCCAAAGCAGCATATGTTCTTTTTTATCAACGGCAAGATACTATTAGCGGGACTGGCTTCTTTCCTCTGGACAGAGAAGTCACGCCAGGTACTTCAGCCACCACGGGAGCCGCACTGGAGAGCGACGAGGAGACGAATGAGAATGAAAATGACATAGAGAATGAAAACTGTATGCATACCAACTAACTTAAAGGGGCCTGTGATCACATCCATGGCAATGGCAATCACCTTTATTAAAAAGCCACTATATATATATATTTTTTTTTAAACCAAAATATAAAACGATGAATCACAGCTGGCAGAATGTAAACTTTTTGTGTGGTTTTGCTGATTTTTTTTCAACCCTTTATTGCAGTGTTCCATGACAGAACAGTGCAGTGACTGAACAATCTCTGCTCCACGTAGATTTATTTCTGCAAATTAAGGAGCGACAAAAAATGTCATGTTTGCTGCTCTTACTAGTTTATGCTGTGATATGACATCTCTTAAATCCTCAAAGGCTCGCGACGCTGGATGCTAGGAGTGCGGCTTTGATCTGCTGAGCCTTTGAGGGTAGGAAGAGCGATGGATACTGTGTTATCACTTACTCTAGTGTTTATTTCTAGATATGTGTTTTTTTTTTTTTTTTTTTAGTTTCATTTCCATGGCAGAACTAGAGCCACTTTTTTCCTTTTTTTTTTTGGGTTATGCTTGATATATAGGTCAGTTATTTCCACTATATATTTACTTAATGTCTTTGAATCACTCTGGAATCGGTGTATACCACCATCTGAATAATGAAATGGGGGGGGGGATAGCAAAGGTGTTTTAGCCTTTTAAGATCTAGTTTGGGTTTTATTTAAAGCTGTGTATTGGATTTGGATTTCACAATGCTGTGTCATGGAATAGTTTGGATTGAATGTAAGTTTCCCCTGTCACTTGTTGAATTCCTGTTATATTTGCTTAAAACTGTTACATTTTCTGAACTTCTGTTTTTAACTTTTGTGTTGTAACTTCTACCCATCCAATATATTTAATTTAGGGGAATATGGAGCTCTCGTGTGACACTGCAAATGTAAAAAAAAAAAAAAGACCATTTACAATGGCTGACAATTACTGTGGAAGAATCTTTAATGGGATGATGTTCTTTTTAGTTCCTATGAGTTTTACTATGTATGACTTTATCCAAGGTAGGTCTGTGGAATTTCGTGTGCTCACAATGGCCTTACAACTCATCTCAAAGGGTAAATTGTTCTAAAAAAAAAAAAAAAAAAAAAAAGAAAGAAAACTGACATTTGCATGTTCAACTATCCGAAGCTGTACTGTGTATATTGCAAACAAGCCTTGGATTTAATGTTGGCTAACTGCATTCAAGGGTCCAGGATGCCAAAAGAAACAAACCAACCAACCTAGAAAACATTGAACATTTTGTAAGACAAGTTGTTTATTTGCTGCTTTACCTGTGATCTTGTTTGAAGAATGTATCGTTGTTTTGTACACTGCCTACGAGAAGACTCTGTAAATGGTGGGACGTGCTTTACATATCTACTACCTGACAAATTTCTTTACTGTCCCGGCGGAGGAAAACTAATTTAAAGAGTTAAAAGAAAAAGTTTAACTTTCTTCACTTGAACCAATGTAATAAAACTACAATAGGTTTTAAATTGTGTATTGTAAATACAAGTTCACTCTGTGAGTGCACATTTTGGTAAATTTATTTTATTTATACCTTAGCATTAAGAATACAGATAAATGTATAAGACCAGGAGACTTGAGGGTTTGGCTTTGCTTCCTAGCTCGATATTAAAGCTGATGTGATTATATCCTGGTATTTTAAAGCTGCTTTTGGTTTTTTCATTTTATAATGTCAAATGTTAACCTTCTGCATGACGAAGGTTACAGGTTTGTCTGCACTTTACGTTCACTTGGGTTTACATTTAAAATGTGCATGATTAATTTATTTATAGAAATTTAAATAAAGTTGTTGAAGGCCTTATGTCGTCTGGTTTCTTTTTTTTTATCTTTAACATTTTCCTAGAATGTAAAATTCCATCCGCAAAATATTATTCTCACAAGTACATGGAAAAAAATGAAAGGAAAGCATACCTTTTATTTTATATTGTAATAATTTTATTTATAACATATTTTGCAGCACTTTACAAGTCCAAGGGTTCATTTACAATCTATATCAGACAAAACAGAGCAACATACAGTTCAACAATTCAAAGATGAATGAGGGCACTCCTCGCAAGATTTTACAGTCTATTATGAAATAGGGGTCCTATAAATAGTAAAAAGGGGTTTTATTGTATGTTCTGGCCATCTATATAATAAATAAGGGTATTTTTTTAAAGCTGCGTTAGCCAATCACCAGCCAGTATCTGTCTATGTCCATATACAAGCTAGTATGGAGTGAGTGGAAACAGATGATAGGACCAGATTCTGAGGAAAATGTAGCAATGGAAAACTGAAAAGTTAAATTAGCGAGTTGATGTCATAGGACTGCCTTCAGAGAGATGTTTTTAGGACACGCTTAAAGCTGAGAATTGTACTAAATGGGGTAACGCATTCCAGATAACTGTTGCACCTTGAGGAAAGTCTGGAAACAAAAGCGGAAGGTTTCTGATTATAGTGGATGTTAGTCTTAGGTCAATATCATAATAAAGAGCATGAGTAGGTGGTAGAGATGAGGGAGGAAATGTAGAGTACTGTTTGTGAAGCCCTGCAAAATGGAGTTTGGACTTATGCGGCGACAGGATCATAGACTGTAATGATGCAGACAGAGCGAACGTGCTCCATCTTCAGGACTGCAAGCCTACAAGAGGCTGACACTCTGACGCAGTCTACTACCTCTGAGTGTCCAGCTCTTGTAGGCTTACACTCCCGAAAATGATGCACGGCAGAGCGCACATTCACTCTGTCTGCATCATTACAATCTGGCCCTGTCGGCGCATATGTCCAATCCCCGTTTCGTGGGGGGGTTCGGATGTATGCTCTGACGGGACCCACAAATGCAATGTGAAGGCACCCTTAGGAAGAGAGGATAGAAAGAAGTGTCAGAAAATTATACACTTAAAGGGGTATTCCCATCTCCAAGACCATATCCCAATATGTAGTAGGTGTAATAATATCAGCAAATACCTCCAAGTAGAAAAGTAGTATAGTTCTCCTGATTTAGCTATGTCTCTTTCCTCAAGTGCAGGGCATTGCAGGCCCTTAGGTATCCATGGTTCTGACCACTGATCTAGTGATTGTTGCGATTGGTCATAACCATAGATACCTAAGGTCCTGCAGTGCCTGCACATGACGAAAAAGACATAACAAATCAGAAAAACTACTAAATTTCTATTCGGAGGTATTATTACCATTATACCTACTACATATTGGGATAGGATCTTGGAGATAGGAGTACCCCTTTAACGAGCAGTCAGAGAGGTAAGAAGAGTACCAAGCCAGAGCAGTATCCTTGAAACCGATAGAGCGGAGCGTAGTGAGGATGAGTTGGTGATCCACAGTGTCAAATGCTGCAGAGAGATCGAGAATAGAGTAGTCACCATTAGATTTAGCCAATAGTCATTAGAAACTTTAGTAATGGACATTTCTGTTGAGTTTAAAAAGCTGAAACTGTATTGTAAAGGGTCAAGAAGAGTTATCTGAAAGATAACTGATTTAGATGAGCGTAACCCAAGCGATCCAGGAGTTTAGCGATAAAGGGAAGATTAAAGACTGATCTGTAATTAGCAGAACAGGACGGGTCAAGAGATTTTTTTTTTTTTTTTTCTTTTTTTTTTTTAAGTAAAGGAGTTATGTACCAAAAGGGGGCAAACACCCCCCCCCCCACACACACACACACACACACACACACACACACACACACACACACACACACACACACACACACACACAAAAACACACACACACACACACACACACACACACACAGGGCAAACTATTAAAATATAGTCCACCAAATAATAACATTCAATCAATAAACTATAGTCCCCCCAAATAATAGTTTGCCCTGTTTTGCATTAGTTCTACGCCCACATTTATGTATATATATATATAAAAGTTAAGTTTAGGTCCTTTTAGTGGGGGTAAGTACTGTAGACTCCCTCCCACGACTGTATATACCCCACTGTTTTTTTTTCTAATGGGGTTATGTCCACGTGTTTGAAACTGAAAGGAGACATACAAGAAGGAAAAGAGAAACTAAATATTTTAGTTTGGGTAGTGATGGCTGGGAGATGGACTGAAGGATGTTTTAGGGGAAAGGGTCACTAGTGCAGGGAATAGAGCAAGAAGATGCTAGGAGCCTGGTAACTTATTCTGTGTCTAGTTCAAATGTAGAAAGTGAACTGGATGAAATATGGGAGGGAAGGGGATTCATGATACTAAGGGTTTGAGGGGGTAATTTCCTAGTGGATATTGTCATTTTTTAAAATAAGTGGCCAATTCTGAGATTGGTGATAGGGACCTGCACTTTACCATTAAGGAGCGATTGAGATTTCAAAGAGTTGTTTAGGATAATTTGATAGTGAGGTGATGAGGGTGGAGAAGTATGCTTCCTTGGCAAAATGATGAGGAGAGTTTTATGTTTTAAATATAGTGGATGAAGTCTTCTGCCAAATGTGATTTTTCTCCTCACACATTCATCACACTTGAAGTAATCGTGTTACCTGTCTGGAGAGTAAGGAGGAAAGTTGATCTTCAGCAATAATGGAGAAGCTGGTTTTGGAGGAGGAGGATTGAGGAGATATCAGAAGGGGCTGTGGGGACTTTAGGTAAAAGCTTTGTCTGATGGCATCACTCTTCTGTTTGAAGAATGAGGCAAAGTCCTCGGCTGAGAGGAGAGGGAGGAGGCGCTGGGGGACGGAGGAGAGAAATGAAATTGTTGAATAGCTGTTTAGGGTTGTGAGGGAGCATATGACAGGTGAGAAGTAGGTTGTTTTGCTGCAGTGAGTCTGGACTTGAAAGTAGTGAGGGACTGTTTGAATGCGATGAAGTGCTCGTTGGAGTGGGACTTTTATCGGTCGACCATGACAGCACCACGAGAGCGGGGATCTGCCCACCAAGGGCAGGAAACCTTCAGGCTTAAAAGGGGCGGCCCTCTCCCTCGCCTCAGTTTGGTTTCCAGTCCGTGATGGAGGGAACCTATAGCAGACTCATGGAAGATCTTCTTATGAAGCTGGATATGGCGACGGCTGTCGAACAACGCCCCTATCTGGGATCGGCAGCTCCAGAGTCAGCTATGCCGGTGCACCCCTATCTGGGGAATGCACAGCATCCTTGCACCGGATAGCAGTGGGGTGGCAGCCCTAACATCACCTGCTACAGCCAGGTCTGCACCCCCTGAGGGGGGGGGGGGGGGCTGCCCCTGGACTGGTCCGGACTGCAGTGGGATTGCGCTCCTATCTGGGGTGGCAAGTCCACTAACGCCCTGAAGATAATGGCGGGTTGCGTGGGATGCCATTCCCATCGACACCCGGCGGAGCATGGCTCTCTGGATATTCTGGGGGACTACGTCCCTGTCTGGGGTGGCAGCCCCGTCGGTTCAGCGGTGACTGCAACCTGGGAAAAAGGGCCGATCATCCCCCTGGAGCGTCGGCGGCTGGAGCATCTCGGCGTCCTCGGGGCTCGCGCAGGCACGCGCTTCCGGCCTCCTGTGAGTCGCGGCTTGATGACATCAAAGCGCCTCGGGGCGGTCACGTGACCGGGACCCGGAAGTCCGTTCACGTGCATCTCAATCGCAAGTATAAGTGCGATACTAACCGCGGCGGCGTCCCTTGTCTTAAAAAAATATATATATAATTAAATACAAACAGGTAATTGGGATTAATGTAAGGGTGGAACAGGTGCAGCTATTTAACTGGCCCAAGCACCGCTGTTCGGGGCTTCCCAGCTTCACTTCTCCCTATCATGGAGACTGATAGTGAGCAGCAGCAGCAAGTTCAGCAGTCGCCATCTTCACCATCTCAGCGGCTGTTTGGGGAGCTTCAAAAGGTGCATCACCCTCGAGCTACTGGTAATGTCTGGTCCTCAGGAAAGCGAGGTTCGGCGTCTAAGTCCTGTCATCACGGCTCCAGCAGGATGGACGAATCTGCAGCCTCCAGGAATTATCCCCCAGCTGAGAAAGGTCCTTCCTCCAAACAGGTACCAGCCATTTGAGCCGCCTGGGTAAGTGATCTTTGAGAAAGTTCACTTCGTAATGGAGTATCCCTTCTACCCTTCTATCTTTTAATAGGGGAAGAAGTGTGCCTCCAAGACCAAGCATTTTCAATGTGCATTGTGTAATACCGTCCTTCCAGACTCGTATCCCAAAATATTGTGTCAATCCTATATCAATCAGACGCTAGCAGATGAGACCCCTAGTTTGGCTCGGGATTGAAAACCTTAGTCAAGTGTGAAATTAGTAAAATCCTCTCTAAAGAGGCCAAGAGAAAGGTGGATACAGACTGTGAGATCTCCCCAGCCCCTGATGACTCCTTGTCATTGGCTTATGAGTTGAACTCGGACAACTCAGCCTCTTCATCATCCACTTCCTCAGACAGTGGTGCGGGTCAGCGTTGTTTCCCACTTAATGAGATTGATGGTTTGGTTAAAGCGGTTCGCTCAACCATGGATATTACAGATGCCAGACCAGAGAAATCAGTCCAGAACGTAATGTTCAGGGGGCTGGGGCAAAGGAAAAGAAGAAGTTTTCCTTTTAATGATAAACTCAAGGATTTGATACGTAGAGAATGGAAAATACCAGAGAGAAAGGGTGTTCTCCCTCCGTTCTTTAAGAGAAAATACCCCTTTGAAGACTCAGCTTCTTCCTCCTGGGAGAAAGCCCCAAAAATAGATGTGGCCATAGCTAAGGTATCTAGACGATCGACTCTCGCCTTTGACGATATGGGGGCTCTTAAGGACCCTTTGGACAGGAAAGCTGACACCTTTCTCAAAGGGACTTGGGAAATGACTGCTGGAGCTTTAAAGCCGGCGGTTGCCGCTACTTGTACAGTCAGGTCCCTAATGATATGGCTGGACCAGCTTGAATCCCATCTGAAGAATAACACTCAGGAAAGAGATTTTATCAGATATGTCACTCTTACAGGGGGCAGCAGCCTTCCTGGCGAATGCCTCTGCGGATTCAGTCAGATTGGTGGCAAGGTCAGCCGCCATGTCCAACACAGCCCGTAGAGCCCTGTGGCTTAAATGTTGGCCAGGTGATAAAAAGGCAAGAACGAGACTCTGCACTATACCGTGTGAAGGGGAGCATCTTTTTAGGCCTGTTCTGGACGAGATTCTGGATAAAGCTAGTGACATAAAGAAAGGGTTCTCTAGCTTGCCTGTTCCTGCTTATAAACATCCTTTCCATAGAAGAAGATTTCTACGAAAAAGACCGCAGAAGGGTCAGGAGAAATGGGAAGACCGCAGGCCGAAAGGTAGAGGGCTCCTATTCGATTCTTCTTCTAATCAAGGGCCCCGAGTAAATGACTCGCAGCCCAGGTAGGGGGGAGGCTGTTGAGCTTCTTACCTGTCTGGACAAAAATTTCTGACAGTAACTGGATCCTTGATCTGGTAGGTACGGGTCTGAGGTTCGAGTTTTGGCAGATTCCTCGTGGGAGATTCATCTTGACCCCAGTCCGTTCCTCAGTATGAGAGTAGACTGCCCTACAAGTGGAAGTCCTGGACTTGGTTCGTAAAGCGGTCCTAGTGGAAGTCCCAGCATGACGGTTCATTTAGGTGTATCATTAACTTGAAAGCCCTTAACAAGTTTTTGATAGTCCCCACCTTTAAGATGGAATCCGTAAAATCAACAATAAAGTTGATTTTTTCAGGCTGTTACATGGTAGTATTAGATTTAAAAGACGCTTATTACCATTTACCTATACATAAGGATTTCCAGAAATACCTTAGGGTAGGTTTCATCATAGATGGAGAAATTAAACATTTCCAGTTTAGAGCCCTGCCATTCGGTCTGGCCATAGCCCCCCGGGTATTTACTAAGGTTATAGCAGAGGTCATGGCTCATGTTGGGGAACATGATATTTTAATTATCCCTTACCTGGATGATTTCTTGATAGTTGGAGACTCGGCCTCCCAATGTGATAAACACCTAAAATTACTAACCTCCATCTTAGAAAGTCTGGGCTGGATCCTGAATCTAGAGAAATCTAGGGTAGTGCCTTCAAAAATACAGCAGTTTTTGGGTATTATGCTGTATTCAGACCTTCAAGTATGTTACCTCCCGGAAGCCAAAAAACAAAAGGTTAAAATTCTGGTAGTAAAAGCGTTATCAAACCCGGTCATGTCCCTTAGAGCTGCAATGTCCTTGTTGGGTACTCTGTCATCTTGCCTTCCCGGGGTTCTGTGGGCACAATACCACTCCACAGTTCTACAGTCGGACGTTCTACATAATGAAGTTTTGTTAAATGAGCACTTAGAAGGACGAATATTCTTGTCACCCCGATCAGTTGAGTCCTTACAGTGGTGGGTGAATGTGGTGAACCTATCTCGAGGGGTTCCCTGGGTGTTTAGAGTCACTAAGATAATTACCACCGATGCAAGCTCCCGTGGGGGGCCCATCTGGGGGATATGGTAGCCCAGGGGTCTTGGTCAGATACTGAAAAGGGTCTTTCCACCAACACTAAAGAACTGCTAGCAGTGGACAAAGTGATTAATCATTTCTTGCCTTTCCTTCATGATAAAAACGTTAAGATCCTTTTAGATAGGATTGCGGTAGCTTACGTGAACCATCAAGGGGGTACAACTTCAAGATCACTGATGAGAGTGACGGATCATCTTTTTCAGATTTCGGAATGCCATCTCCTTTCCTTAACGGCCCTCCACATCAAAGGAAAAGACATAAAACATAAAAGCAGACTACTTAAGCCGCTATTCTCTGAGGCAGGGCGAATGTGAACTAAAACAAGACATTTTTTCCCAAATAGTCCAAAGATGGGGGCTTCCGGTGGTAGAGATCTTTGCCACGAGACTAAATCAAAAGATAGAGCTCTTTTGTTACCTAAATCCCATAGAAAACCCCCTGGCAGTGGACGCCCTCCAAGTAACTTGGGATTTCAGCCTGGCCTATGCCTTTCCCCCATTGAATCTTCTTCCCATGGTCCTAAGAAAGATCAGAGAGGACAAGGCGAGGGTTCTTCTGGTCGCACACTTTCGGCCCAGGAGGCCCTGGTTCTCATGCCTGAGGAACATGTCCATCTCCGATCCTTGGGTCTTGCCCGAGATTCCGGATCTCCTCGTCCTGGGTCCAATAGTCCATCCTCAAGCTCCTGGCCTCCACTTGACGGTGTGGAACTTGAGAGGTCTCTGTTAGAACGCAAAGGATTCTTTCGGGAACTAGTGATAATTAATGCGTAGTAGAAAACCTATCACTACTAGAATTTACGCTACAACTCGGAAGAAATTTTAAGCTTTTTCTGGTTCTTTAGTTGGTGAGGGGGAGCCAATTGGTAAAATTTTAGAGTTTTTACAGAAGGGCCTCGAGTTGGGGTTGGCAACAAGTACCCTAAAAGTCCAAGTCTCTGCATTGGGTGCCCTATATAACTGTGACTTGGCGGGCAATTATTCGGTTTCTCGCTTTATCAAAGTCGTGTTTAGATCCAGGCCTGTTATCAAAACCAATTTCGTACCCTGGGATCTAAATTTAGTTCTAAAAGCACTAACTAGTTCACCCTTTGAACCAATAGATTCAGCAACCCTTAAGTCCATCTCCCTTAAAACAGCGCTTCTAATAGCTCTAACATCAGCTAGGAGGATCAGCAACATCCAGGCTCTGTCTTCAGCTTCACCTTTCACTCAGATCCTGGACCATAGAATAATTCTTAGAACTGACCCAGCATATCTCCCTAAAGTAGCTTCCCATTTCCATAGGCTCCAAGAAATAATCCTACCCTCGTTCTGTCCTAATCCAAGTTACCAAAAAGAGGCAGAATTCCATACTTTAGATGTAAGAAGATGTGTGATTAGTTACCTTTCAGTCACCCAGGCTTTCGGGAAGGGTAAACAAAGAACTATCTCCTACCAAGGGGTTAGAAAGGGGCTTAAGGTTGCTAAGTCCACCATACTAGGTGGATCAGAGAGGCTATTACTCTAGCTTATGCTTCCAGTAGTGAGGAAGCGCCACAGGGGTTGAAGGTTCACTCTACCCAGGCAGTGGCGACCTCGTGGGCGGAGAAGACTGGTGTCTCGATGGAAGACATATGTAAGGTTGCTACCTGGTCTTCTCCATCTACCTTCTATAGGCACTATAGACTGGATTTGGGTGTTTCATCAGACCTCACATTTGGGAGAAGGGTGCTCTAGGCTGTGGTCCCTCCCTAGACTTCTTCATCTCTGCAATTCTCTTGTGGTGCTGTCATGGTCGACCGATAAAGTCATAAGTTACTTACCGGTAATGGGATTTTTCGGAGACCATGACAGCACCCTTATATTCCCTTCCTTCATATTATGGGAGCACTCCTTATTTATTAATTAAAGATTTCACACTTAGTTGGTGTTGTATAAAAAATATTATTTTTATGGCTGTTTGCTATGTCTACTAACCTGGTGGTACTCTCAATGCTCTGTAATCCAAACTGAGGCGAGGGAGAGGGCTGCCCCTTTTAAGCCTGTAGGCTTCCTGTCCTTGGTGGGCGGATCCCCTCTCTCGTGGTGCTGTTATGGTCTCCGAAAAATCCTGTTACTGGTAAGTAACTTATGACTTTTCCATCTCCACTCAGCAACCCTAGAGGCCCGTCTCAGTTCTTTAGACAGGTTGGTGTGCCAGGGTTCCTTATTGATTGTGCGAGCTTTGAGGGGGGTTACTGAATTGAGAGCTGCAGCTATTGTGGTGTTCAATAAAGCTGCAGCAAAATCTGCACCATGTAAGGAACTTATGTCTTTAAGAGGGAGAAGAGATTGAGAGTGAGTGTAGGTCAAGGTGTTTGAGATTTCTGGGAGGGTATGCAAGTTTGTGGAGTGGGGATTGTGCACCTAGAGAGGAGAGGGAAGAGAATGTAAGTAGGTTGTGGTCAGACAGAGGGAAAGGAGAATTAGAGAGTTTAGATAGGGAACAGAGGCGTTGGAAGATGAGGTCCAGTATGTGGCCATCTTTGCGAGTGGCTGCGAAAGACCATTGAGCAAGGCCGAAGGAGGGTGTGAGGAATAGGAGCTTAGAGACAGGTGAGTGGGAAGTTTCAATGGGGATGTTGAAGTCACCCATGATGATAGTGGGAATGCCAGCTGAAAGGAAGTGAAGTAGCCAAGTGGTGAAATGGTCGAAGAAAGCGGTGTTTGGCCCTGGGGGCGGTAAATGACAGCCAGTTCGAGGGGCAGTAGATGCGCGCATAGTGCACCTCAAAAGAGGGGAAAGTAATGGAGGGCGGCAGTGGAATTGGAGAAAAGGAGGCGTTATCTGACAGGAGGATACCAACTCCTCCGCCATGCTTGCCGCAGGAGCGGGGTGTGTGGGAAAGGTGGAATCCACCATAAGAAAGCGCAGCTGGAGAAGCTGTGTCAGAGGTGGTGAGCCAGGTTTCTGTGATGCCGAGGAAGGAAAGTTTGTTAGTAATGAAAAGATCATGGATGTAGGAAAGTTTGTTTCAGACAGAGCTAGCATTCCATAGAGCTCCTGTTAGAGAAACCGGGGAAGTGGGGACTGGGCAGATGGATATAAGGTTAGAAAGGTTACGGAAATTTGTGGTAGGTCATGGATGAGAGGTAGAAGTGACTGTGGGGATGTGGTGAGGAGGACTACGATTTGGAGAGGTATCGCCAGCAGCGAGGAGGAGAAGAGAAAGTTAGTAGGCGGAAGCAGGAGTGAGCATGAGGTAGCGGTCTGTGTTTGGAGACAGGTTTGAATATTGAGGAACAATTCTGAGGAGGAGGTTAGATGGATAGGGAGGATGGAGGGAGAGATGAACAGTTCATTACAAGGTTTAGGGATTAATGGGGTTAGTAAAAAGTGAAGGACTACAGGGGAGAGAGTGAAGACATAGTACACATTCACATTAAGCAATGTTTTTATATCTTTTAAGTGCGTAAAGAGGGTATAAGGTGTGGTTACCTGAATCCTGACCTGAATAACATCTGAATGAAATAACTGCAACACACTTAGCGCCGATGACACACTTTGCGCAAGAAGACACGTGCACCCCTTATGCAGCTTCATATCTGCAGGCTTCATCCAACCTTGATTAACCTTAATAAATTTTCATCCAAAAGATATATCTGATCTCTCCTTTGGGCTTCTTCTATTCCCCCTTCCCCCTCATCTCACCCCTCAGCATTTCCCCTCATCTCACCCCTCAGCATTCCCCCTTATTGTTTCCTTCATGATTCCACTCAATCATTTGTATTGTTATGTTTTGATATATATTTGCTATGTATGTTCTTTAAACCGTTTAAGAAAAATGTATAGTTTAAAAAAAAAAAATCACTATATTGGCTCGGGAATATGACAATAAATCATTGTCTGTGAACACAGTTCGCCATACAATCCACAAATGCAAGTTAAAGTTCTATCAAGCATCTCACAAAATTAAAATATCATCAAAAAGTTAATTTATTTCAGTACTTCAATACAAAAAGTGAAACTCGTATATTATATAGAGTCATTACAAACAGAGTGATGTATTTCAAGTGTTTATTTCTGTTAATGTTGGTGATTATGGCTTACAGCCAATGAAAACTAAAAAGTCATTATCTCAGTAAATTTGAATAATTAACAAAAAACACCTGCAAAGGCTTCCTAAGTGTTTAAAAAGGTCCCTTAGTCTGTTTCAGTAGGCTCCACAATCATGGGGAAGACTGCTGACTTGACAGATGTTCAGAAGGCAGTCATTGACACACTAAGTAAATGCAAAGTCAAGGTCCCAGAGTCTGGAGGAAGAGTGGAGGGGCACACAATTCAAGCTGCTTGAGGTCTAGTGTGAAGTTTCCACAATCAGTGATGGTTTGGGGAGCCATGTCATCTTGTGTAGGTCCACTGTGTTTTATCAAGACCAAAGTCAGCGCAGCCGTCTACCAGGAAATTTTAGAGCACTTCATGCTTCCCTCTGCCGACAAGGTTTTTGGAGATGGAAATTTCATTCTCCAGCAGGACTTGGCACCTTTTCACACTGCCAAAAGTACCAATACCTGGTTTAAAACCAACAGTATCACTGTGTTTGATTGGCCAGCAAACTCGTCTGACCTTAACCCCATACAGAATCTATGGGGTATTGTCAAGAGGAAGATGAGAGACAGCAGACCCAACAATGCAGACGAGCTGAAGGCTGCTATCAAAGCAACCTGGGCTTCCATAGCACCTCAGCAGGGCCACAGGCTCATCGCCTCCATGCCACGCCGCATTGATGCAGTAATCGATGCAAAAGGAGCCCCGACCAAGTATTGAGTGCATTTACTGAACATACATTTCAGTAGTACAACATTTTGGATTTGAAAAATATTTTTCAAGCTGTTGTTATAAAGTATTCTAATTTACTGAGATAATGACTTTTGTGTTTTCATTGGCTGTAAGCCATAATCATTAACAGAAATAAACACTTGAAATAGATCACTATGTTTGTAATGACTCTATATAATATATGAATTTCACTTTTTGTATTGAAGAACTGAAAAAAATGAACTTTTTCATGATATTCTAATTTTGTGAGATGCACCTATATCAACACAATCTAGAAATACTGACATATTCTCTGGGTCAAAGCTTATTTAAAATGGACTTGGGCAAAATGGAAAACTGTTCTGTGGTCAGATCAGGTTCTATAGTCAGATCAGTCAAAATTTGCATTTTTTTATGTAAACTGTGATCTTTCGAAAATGAGGGACCATCCAGTTGGTTATCGTCACACAGTTCTAAGCCTGCATCTTTGATGGTCTGTGGCATGAGCAGTTTACATGTTTTATAAGGCACTTAATGCTGAGCATTACACAGAGGTTTTAGAATAATATATGCTCCAATACAGTCAACATATATTTCAGGGAAGGCCTTTCATATTGCAGCAAGACAATGCAACACCACCTACTGCATCCATCACAACAGCATGGCTTCACTGAAGAAGATTTCGGGAGATGGACTGGCTGCCTGCAGTCTAGAAGTTTCACCATTAGAAAACATTTTGAAACAAAACATCCAGCAAAGACCCAGGATTGTTGAGGAGCTAGAATTGTACATCAGACAAGAATTGGGCAACATTCCTCTCCCAAAACTCCAACAATTAGTCTCTTTACTTCCCAGTAGCTTACAGACTGTTATGAATAGAAGACGAGATGCTACACAATGCTATACCTGACCCTGTCACAACTTTTCTGACATGTGTTGCTTTCATCAATAACTAAATGAGTTAATTTTTTCAAATGAAATGGAAAAAAATCAAACTTTCAACTTCTGATATGTGTTCTGTTGTAGATAAAATATGACTATGATAAATTTCCAAATTATTACATTCTTGTTTTCTTTACATTTTACTTTCTTGGAATTGGCGTTGTATTTAGGAAGTTTCTTAACACTGATGATTGGTGATTTGGGTGAAATTTCTAATACTCTATGTGCAGAATTATTAGGCAAATGAGCATTTTGATCACATGATACTTTTTATACATGTTGTCCTACTCCAAGCTGCATAGGCTTGAGAGCCAACTACCAATTAAGTAAATCTGGTGATGTGCATCTCTGTAATGAGGAGGGGTGTTGACTAATGACATCAACACCCTATATAAGGTGTGCTTAATTATTAGGCAACTTCCTTTCCTTTGGTAAAATGGGTCAGAAGAGAGATTTGACGGGCTCTGAAAAGTCCAAAATTGTGAGATGTCTTGCAGAGGGATGCAGCAGTCTTGAAATTTCCAAACTTTTGAAGCGTGATCACCGAACAATCAAGCGTTTCATGGGAAATAGCCAACAGGGTCGCAAGAAGCGTGTTGGCTAAAAAAGGTGCAAAATAACTGCCCATGAATTGAAGAAAATCAAGTGTGAAGCTGCCAAGATGCCATTCGCCACCAGTTTTGCCATATTTCAGAGCTGCAACGTTACTAGAGTATCAAAAAGCACAAGGTGTGCGTTACTCAGGGATATGGCCAAGGTAAGGAAGGCTGAAAAATGACCACCTTTGAACAAGAAACATAAGATAAAACGTCAAGAATGGGCCAAGAAATATCTTAAGACTGATTTTTCAAAGGTTTTATGGACTGATGAAATGAGAATGACTCTTGATGGGCCAGATGGATGGGCCAGAGGCTGGATCTGTAAAGGGCAGAGAGCTCCACTCCGACTCAGTCGCCAGCAAGGTGGAGGTGGGGTACTGGTATGGGCTGGTATCATCAAAGATTAACTTGGGGGACCTTTTCGGGTTGAGGATGGAGTGAAGCTCAACTCCCAGACCTACTGCCAGTTTCTGGAAGACAACTTCTTCAAGCAGTCGTACAGGAAGAAGTCGGTATCGTTCAAGAAAAACATGATTTTCATGCAGGACAATGCTCCATCACATGCATCCAACTACTCCACAGCGTGGCTGGCCAGTAAAGGTCTAAAAGAAGAAAAAATAATGACATGGCCCCCTTGTTCACCTGATTTGATCCCCATAGAGAACCTGTGGTCCATCGTAAAATGTGAGATCTACAGGGAGGGAAAACAGTACACCTCTCGGAACAGTGCCTGGGAGGCTGTAGTGGCTGCTGCACGCAATGTTGATCGAAAACAGATCAAGCAACTGACAGAATCTATGGATGGAAGGCTGTTGAGTGTCATCATAAAGAAAGGTGGATATATTGATCACTAATTTTTTGGATTTTTGTTTTTGCATGTCAGAAATGTTTATTTCTAATTTTTGTGCACTGATATTGGTTTACCTGGTGAAAATAAACAAGTGAGATGGGATTATATTTGGTTTTTATTAAGTTGCCTAATAATTCTGCACAGTAATAGTGACCTGCACAAACAGATATCCTCCTAAGATAACCAAATCTAAAAAAAAAACACTCCAACTTCCAAAAATATTAAGCTTGGATATTTATGAGTCTTTTGGGTTGATTGAGAACATAGTTGTTGATCAATAATAAAAATAATCCTCTAAAATACAACTTGCCTAATAATTCTGCACACAGTGTACATAGGACATTCAAAGGCCCCTGAGAACTGCTTTGGTTGTGTGTGTGTATACATAAGTATGTATAATATATACACTGCTCAAAAAAATAAAGGGAACACTTAAACAACAGAATATAACTCCAAGTAAATCAAACTTCTGTGAAATCAAACTGTCCACTTAGGAAGCAACACTGATTGACAATCAATTTCACATGCTGTTGTGCAAATGGAATAGACAATAGATGGAAATTATTGGCAATTATCAAGACACCCTCAATAAAGGAGTGGTTCTGCAGGTGGGGACCCCAGACCACATCTCAGTACCAATGCTTTCTGGCTGATGTTTTGGTCACTTTTGAATGTTGGTTGTGCTTTCACACTCGTGGTAGCATGAGACGGACTCTACAACCCATAGAAGTTGCTCAGGTAGTGCAGTTCATCCAGGATGGCACATCAATGTGAGCTGTGGCAAGAAGGTTTGCTGTGTCTGTCAGCGTAGTGTCCAGAAGCTGGAGGCACTACCAGGAGACATAGAGGGGGCCGTAGGAGGGCAACAACCCAGCAGCAGGACTTCTACCTCCGCCTTTGTGCAAGGAGGAACGGGAAGAGCATTGCCAGAGCCCTGCAAAATGACCTCCAGTAGGCAACAAATGTGCATGTGTCTGCACAAACGGTTAGAAACCGATTCCATGAGGGTAGTATGAGGGCCCGACGTCCACAGATGGCGGTTGTGCTCACAGCCCAACACCGTGCAGGACACTTGGCATTTGCAACAGAACACCAAGATTGGCAAAGTCGCCACTGGCTCCCTGTGCTCTTCACAGATGAAAGCAGGTTCACACTGAGCACATGTGACAGACCTCACAGTCTGGAGATACCGTGGAGAGCGATCTGCTGCCTGCAACTGACGCGCCCCCAGAGCCATGGGGTACTCGGCAGCCGGACCTCTGGATGCCGGTGGGAGATATCACGGTGGCTGGCCCGGTCCGTGGCCCAGGGCGGTCAACAAAAGGGCGAAATATTTATAGGGGTTTTGTAAAGTTCGTGACGCCACCTGTGGAATGTGGCGAAAGGGAGCCGTCGCTGCGGAGCAGTCCTCTGGAGCTGATGTTACTGCAGCGGGGATGGTGTGGCTCTCCACAGGAAGAGCTAGTTCCAGGGCAGTGGAGAGTTGTTGGTTGCGCTGAGCGTTGTAGTGCAGGGGGAAAGACGGCGCAGCTAAAATAATGGACGGAGGCAGTGCGGTGCAGTCATCCGAGTCTTTACTCACAGTTGTTAAGTTCCTCAGGTTGCACTGTCCAGCTTACAGCCTCCCATGTCGCGCTGCGTTCACTAGAACGGGGGTTCAGCTCTTTCCCAGGTAGTTTAGGAGCACCTGACGGAGCCCCGCTTTCTTGTGTTCCTCTTTAGACCGTCTTCACGCTGGGTCTTCTCCCTCCTGCCCTGCGCTTCCTCACTCTCAATCCCGCTCGGGTGCTCTGAAGTCCCTCCTGTCTCACTGGAGTTCCCGGACCTGCTTGACCCCCATGGGGATTAGAATGAGGCTATGGCAACTGAACTATATAAGCCAGAAGCCTCCGTTTTTTTCAGCCGAGACTTGGAGTAACACGACTGGTCCAGGGGCTGGTCCCGTTCTTGCGGCCTACGATCCCTCTGTCTTCTGACAGATGCAGGGCGTACAGGTGCCATCCTGCACTTGCCGTACCCCCTGGGATCCCTTTTACTAGAACGGAGCCGACTCCTCTGCTCCCCTACTGGGCCTCTATGACTGGGCCCTACTTGTGGAGCAGAGCTCCTAAGGAGACTCTGCTCCCAGACTGTTCTCCACTGACTGACCTCCTCCACTCTCCTGCCACCCCAAGATGGCTTCCCATTATATACCTACTGTCAAAGTGCTCCCCTAAGCTACTTCCTCCACCCACACCCACTACTGGTCCCCCCTACCTTTGGGTTCCCCCCACTCCAGCCAGGGACAGGGCTCAGCAGCTGCGCACATGCATCTTGCCCTTCCAGCCAGTCTGGAGCAGTGTAGTGTTGAATATAGGTGTTGGGGTTCCGGGCAGCACTCCCTCCTTACCTGAGAGAAGGAGACACCACACCTCTGGGTGAGGTGCAGTATCTCTGTGGCGACTGAACCCTCAGGGGCACCATATTCCCCCCTGGTAAAACACAGCACGTCCGCGGGCTGGAACAGAGTAAAACACGGTATATTAGACATGCAAAATAAGAAGATAATAAAACATTTCTTCCCTTTATGGGAGGCACTTCACTTTAACGTTACAGGTTACATTTACCAAACATTATAAACACTTTTTAATAACATTCTGTAACAGGGTGTCCTTTTACTGGTAAAAGAGTGCAAAGGTAGCAGCATGAGGGACCTGTCCACAAATCCTCAACATAGGCCCTGGGCGTGGCTGCAGGGCATAGGTGATCCTGGTGCTGGACCACGTCTTCCGCCACGCCAAACTGGTTTTTCTTCTGAGGTCATTTGGTTACACTTATAAAACCAATAGGGAGCACTTTAAGAAGTGCAGAACTATATACACAATAAGTTTTTGGCTGTTCACAGTCCCCAGCCAGGAGTCTGTATACCCTGACGGGTAATTATGCACACATAAAACAAAATACTGATGGTACCCTTACAGGTGACTATTTACAGTTTTTAGTCCCACCTACTGGACTAGTAGTGGGGTCCCCGCCTGGGGTACTTCTGGTTCTTGCTGGACCCAGCCGGGTCATCAGCTATGTCCTGCGGGGGTGGTGTCCTCAATCACACGGTACACTTGGAGGGCGTACCACCCGCGTTCCCCGTGGTGCCGAGTGTAGGTGACATGGTCACCGGGGTACAGATTCCGGTCGGGATGGCCCTGTTCCAGCTCGGGCTCCACATCCCGCCGGTTCACAAAAATGTCTCTTGCAAAGTCGGGATCTCGTATGAAACCCCACCCAGCCTTCAGGTAAAACTTCACCACGAGTCCTTCTTCATGGGGGCTGGGGTGGGCAGACTCCGCCTGACGGGCTTGAGCCTTGGCGGCCTTGTTCCGGGCCTCCAGTCGCTCACAACGTGCCCGCCGAGCGCGCCGCTCCTTCTCCAGCTGCTGGAGCTCCGGCCTGCAGAATTCCTTCCTCTGCAGGGCCTCAGCTTGGGACTCCTGTGGGAACCCCATCAGGTCCCCCCACCGGTTGTCCCAACTAAACTCTTCTCCGCTGGGGCAGGCAACCGGGAGCGCTGGTGTCGGGAGTAGTGGGCGCAGCTGTTGGTCCTTGAACTTGTTCCGGGCCTCCAGTCGCTCATAACGTGCCCGCCGAGCGCGCCGCTCCTTCTCCAGCTGCTGGAGCTCCGGCCTGCAGAATTCCTTCCTCTGCAGGGCCTCAGCTTGGGACTCCTGTGGGAACCCCATCAGGTCCCCCCACCGGTTGTCCCAACTAAACTCTTCTCCGCTGGGGCAGGCAACCGGGAGCGCTGGTGTCGGGAGTAGTGGGCGCGGCTGTTGGTCCTTGAACCGGGCGGACCAACCAAAGGCCGGCGCGCCATACACCCACTCGGGTGCCGGAGGTGGAGGCTCCGGAAGGGAACCAAGCAGGAGGTTCCTAGCTTCAGCGCCGGGGAGTGGAGTTTCCGGAAGGGCACCAAGTAGAAGGTCCTCAGGATCAGCGCCCGGGGGTGGAGGTTCCGGGCTGAGCAGCTGCTCCAGGGAGGGCATGGCGGGGTACGGGGAGTGCTGGTGTAGGAGGCCCAGGAGCAGGTCGGCGCTTGCAGCGCCCGGGACAGGGGATTTCTTCCTACCTGCTCCTGTGCTGCACATGGCCTCCTGGTATTCAGCGGGCTCCGCCGGGGCTGGGGTGCCGCTGCTGGCATCCTGTGCTGCTCTCCACCGTGCTGCCAATTTCTCTAGCAGCTCGCTCCTCCACTTGGTGACCGCTGCTTGCTGGGCCCGTTCTGCTTGCTGGCTCAGCTCCAGAATCTCACTTTGGAGGAATTCCGCATCCTCCAGGGACAATTTACTGGCTTCCCCCTCCAGGGTGAGAGGGGTCGCTTGCTGCTGCAGGCCAGAGGCGGAGGCTGGATTCTTGCTTCCGTCCATGCTGGCTGCCGGGTGCGGTCTGTCTAGACTGGTTAAGACCACACCCTGTCTCCATTCCTTCTCTCTTCCTCCCCGCCCCTTTCGGGGACGGTCCCATGGCTGCTTGCTGTCGGTCACTCCTTGTGACGTCCTCCCTGCCTTAACGGACACATCTACGCGGACAGTCACTGTTGCAAGGGGCAGGGTATGCTTTTGGCACCATTCTGGGACCCAGCCCACGATGGGAGGTTCCATATTGTTGTCTTTGATCATGCACATAATGGCGCCCGTTCTTCTGGGGCGGGCGCCACATTCAATGTAGAAAAACAGTTCCTTAGGCACACAATACCCGCTGATAACGGGGTTGGTCACGTATCCTGTTCGTGTCGCCAGAAGGTGACGCGCCCCCAGAGCCGTGGGGTACTCTGTAGCCGGTGGGGGATATCACGGTGGCTGGCCCGGTCCATGGTCCAGGGCGGTCAACAAAAGGGGTAAATATTTATAGGGGATTTGTAAAGTTCGTGACGCCACCTGTGGAATGCGGCCAAAGGGAGCCGCCGCTGCAGAGCAGTCCTCTGGAGCTGATGTTACTGCAGCAGAGATGGTGTGGCTCTTCACAGGAAGAACTAGCTCCAGGGCAGTGGAAGAGTTGTTGGTTGCGCTGGGCGTTGTAGTGCAGGGGGAAAGACGGCGCAGCTAAAATAATGGACGGAGGCAGTGCGGTGCAGTCAGCCGAGTCTTTACTCACAGTTGTTAAGTTCCTCAGGTTGCACTGTCCAGCTTACAGCCTCCCACGTCGCGCTGCGTTCACCAGAACGGTGGTTCAGCTCTTTCCCAGGTAGTTTAGGAGGACCTGACGGAACCCCGCTTTCTTGTGTTCCTCTCTAGACCGTCTTCACGCTGGGTCTTCTCCCTCCTGCCCTGTGCTTCCCCACTCTCAATCCCGCTCGGGTGCTCTGAAGTCCCTCCTTTCTTACTGGAGTTCCCGGACCAGCTTGACCCTCACGGGGATTAGAATGAGGCTTTGGCAACTGAATTATATAAGGTTTTTCCAGCCGAGACTTGGAGTAACACGACTGGTCCAGGGGCCGGTCCCCTTCTTGCGGCCTACGATCCCTCTGTCTTCTGACAGATTTGGGGCGTACGGTTGCTGTCCTGCACTCGCCGTACCCCCTGGGATCCCTTTTACTAGAACAGAGCCGACTCCTCTGCTCCCCTCCTGGGCCTCTATGACTGGGCCCAGACTGTTCTCCACTGACTGACCTCCTCCACTCTCCTGCCACCCTAAGATGGCTTCCCATTATATACCTACTTTCAAAGTGCTCCCCTAAGCTACTTCCTCCACCCACACCCACTACTGGTTCCCCCTACCTTTGGGTTCCCCCCACTCCAGCCAGGGACAGGGCTCAGCAGCTGCGCACATGCATCTTGCCCTTCCAGCCAGCCTGGAGCAGTGTAGTGTTGAATGTAGGTGTTGGGGTTCCGGGCAGCACTCCCTCGTTACCTGAGAGAAGGAGACACCACACCTCTGGGTGAGGTGCAGTACCTCTGTGGCGACTGAACCCTCAGGGGCGCCACACAACATTCTTCAGCATGACCGTTTTGGCAGTGGGTCAGTAATGGTGTGGGGTGGCATTTCTTTGGAGGGCCGCACAGCCCTCCATGTGCTCGTCAGAGGTAGTCTGACTGCCATTAGGTACCGAGATGAGATCCCTTGTGAGACCATATGCTGGTGCGATTGGCCCTGGGTTACTCCTAATGCAGGACAATGCCAGACCTCATGTGGCTGGAGTGTGTCAGCAGTTCCTGCAAGATGAAGGCATTGAAGCTATGGACTGGCCCGCCCGTTCTGGGAGGAGATCCCACAGGAGAATATCCACAACCTCATCAGGAGCATGCCCAGGCATTGTAGGGAGGTCATACAGGCACGTGGAGGCCACACACAATACTGAGCCTCAATTTCACTTGTTTTAAGGACATTACATCAAAGTTGGATCAGCCTGTAGTGTGTTTTTCCACTTTAATTTTTGGGGTGACTCCAAATCCAGGCCTCCATAGGTTAATAAATTTGATTTCCATTGATGATTTTTGTGTGATTTTGTTGTCAGCACATTCAACTTTGTACAGAACAAAGTATTCAATGAGAATATTTCATTCATTCAGATCTAGGATGTGTTATTTGAGTGTTCCCTTTATTTTTTTGAGCAGTGTATATAGAAAGAGTATATAAACAAAAAACTGACCAGCACCTCCGAACAAAATAAAGCAAGTGTGAACAGGTACAAGCTGCTACTACTGCATAATATACAAACAAAAGAATGTGGCAGTACTCTGTAAGTGCTAAGATGTATGCAAATATTAAATATATAAAATTGGGGCTGCATTACTGCTATATAGAATATACTTTAAAAAAATAAGGTACTTAGTGCATAAATTAGCCAATTAATGAGAGCCCACCAGCCGCGACAAGCCGTATCTTTCTTTGATGGGACCCTAGTCCTAATATTTATTAAACATGCTTATCCGGCGGAAAACCTTAAAGGGCAGGTATAATCCAGGAGATGCTGGTCAGTTTTTTGCAGTATGGTATTGGAGGTTCTGAATGCCTACTTTTTCTGACTGAGCACTCCTCCCATCAGCCTGAGCCTGTTTTTAATTAGTCCTGGTTCCTACCTGCCATTTACATTTGTATGCTTCTAACCCGAGAGAAGCGTGCTTGATATTAGGTTAGGGTCCCATCAAATAAAGGTAAACTTTGTCATGGCTAGTGGGCTCTCATGATAATTTGTGCAGTGGCCACAACAGGGAAAATGTCTATCTGACTGTGGTCTCCCAAGATTGGAAGCCAGATCCATAACAATCAGCTAATCATCTTGGCAACATTTCTGAAATTCATTCTCTCCATATAAGTATCAAACATGGACCAAGAACAAGGGGCTGCAAAATCCACATACTTGGCGCCATCACTTTTTCTATGATAATTGACTTGATTGGTGAGGCAGTACTTTGAATGTATACTACTAACCCTTTAGACTTTTCCATATAGCTGTGCCATCTGAAATCAGGTTGGCTGCTGAGGGCAACATTTTTTTTGGTCTTTTATTGATTCTATTCTATTTTGTTTGGTAGATTGGTATGTGTTTCATACATCTGAACAGAGTTGTACATTCCTTTCTGAAAAAAGTTGCTGAAAACTGTGCAATAAATCTGCAATGTGTAATTATACCGTTAATGCTCTGCAGTGAGTGCAGTTTATAAGGATTTCGCATTGTTACGCACTTTACTTGTAGCTGTCGTTTTCAGGTTCTCCAGGATGTGGCAGTATTTAATAGGTTCATAGCTAGGTTATGTTGTCTGGGATCTTTTAAATGTTTAATATGCTTTGGGAATTTTTTATGTAAACTGTCTATACTTATCTATAAGGATTAGGAATACAGTATTTTGCAGACTGATGATAGTTCATATGAGCATATTTAACCAAAGAAACATAACAAGGAACCTAACACATATAGGGAACATTTTTTACTCTGCTAAGTTCACCTGATCAGTATAGCAGAAAAAGTCCTGGTATTTTTGTCCTTTTCATCTTTTCTTATTGAAGTTTAAATACCGGAAAAGTCATAAAACAAGATATTGAAGAAAAAAATAGTAATTTTAGTTCGTCCAAGATCTATCATTACTGTACAATTGATGTCCAGTACAATTTACAGACTGCTAGATAATACGTTGATATCGTGCAAAAAATCCTTGATTTTTCAACCTGTTGTATAATGTTTCAGCCCATAATAGTAGTATAGCCATTTTTGAAACAAAAAGACTCTGCTACGGTCAAGGGCTATGTAGCTATTATATTTGTTACAAGTAAAGGATCTTTTACATGATATTAGATGATCATGCGGCCACCTACTAATTTGCAATTCGGCAGGGGCAGAGGACCAAATGAGAGAACAACGTTACTCAAACCTGAAGCCGGCAGCGGCTTGTTCCATTGCTACAATTTCCTTTTAATTTACAGACTTGAAGGGAAGGGCCACCTTACTCTTATATTTTAGCTTCATGAAAACAATAAAAAATGCCATTTGTAATTCAATCACAGAGAAACCATACAACCAGAATTATCTTTTCTCCCCCTCTCTTACCTCAAAGTATATGAGTGACGGATGCCACTGTATGGATCTGTCACATGTATCCATTAATTTCATGACTCTACTGTTAAAAGTATGTAATTAAATCCAATGGGTGATGGATGTGTCAAACTGATGCATACCAGTGGCATTCATCGCCCATAGACTATAGTGGCACCAGTTTACCCGTCACATCATTATAAGCTCATGCTGTATCTGTTACGTGGATACTGTTATGCATTTAACGTATTCAACGATAGAATAAAAAAAAAAACCTTGACATGAACATGACCTAACTTTATTTTGTTGAGATAAGATGTAAGAGTTGGATATGTGGCAAATTGGCGTTGCGATGGGATAATACATGGTATTTTTTGGGGAGAGGTGAGGGAGGGGAAGGTGTTGATTTTTTTGAGACATCTCGGTATGTGTAAATGCATATAGAAAAAAAAATATTGGTTGCAAAGTGGAACATCACTTTAACGAGAATCTGTCAGCACGTTTTTGCTACTCTATCTGAGCATAATGTAGGGACATAGCACTTGATTCCAGCAATGTATCACTTACTGGGCAGCTTGTTATAGTTTTGATAAAATCACTGTTAGATCTGCTGTAGATCTAGCAGTTCTCTGAATACTGCGCACTGTATAACCCTGTCCACACCACTGATTGATAGCGCTCTGTGTAAACTGTGCATAGGCAGAAAGCAGGGATTGGGGTGGGGTTATACATGAGGAATACATGGCAGCAAGTTTACTAGTCCTCTACTGATAATCTCCTGCTGATTTTATCAATTCCACAGCAAGCAGCCCAATAAGTGACACATTGCTGCACTCTGGGTCTCTGCCCCTACATTATGCTGCTCTCTAATTCGGTGGCAAAAACCTTTTGACAGATTCCCTTTAAAATTAGCCAACATTCTCAATTAATATTGGTCAACCCGATGGTAGTGGAAACTGCCATCAATTTAATATGCTTGAAGACCACAAGGCTTCATTTTTATAAAATTCATTCTATCCTATTAGCTGGCAGATAAGCCAATGCCAGAAGTGGCAGGGACCTGTAGAAATAATCTCCTCTACAAGTGATCTTATGAGTATGAACAATTTAAGGGATGCCTGAACCAAATGATTGGTGTACCTGTAAGTAAAATTACTGTCCAAGGACTACATCAAGGTGAAATTGCAATTTCACAATGTATGAAAAGAAATCCTGAGTAAAGAGACCTCTAGGCCTCTTGTTAAAGCAGTTGGCCAATGGTCTCCACATATTTCATCTTCACACCAGCGCACTAACATGTGGCGTCTCTCGCTTTGATTTGTTGTCAGCACCCAGACAAAAACAAATCCCAGTCTGTTCTGATCATAAATCCTCCAAAATATAATTTATTATACCAACTCATCAGTCCTAAGGCCAAAAATATCAAACAGCTAAAGTGACATCTGCAAATACAAGGCTTCACCCAAAAAGTTTGTAGAAAAGTACCCAATTTTATATAATTTAGAAATGATTGAAATATGAATCCACAATACTGTTTTCTACAACCTATGGAAATATTCACAACTGGTCATTATTTATAATTATTAGAACTACGAAAGAGAGCCAGAGATAAAGTAAGAAATCCATATATTAATTGTATAACTATATTTTTTATAGTGTTTACTTTCCTATAAGTGACCAAAATCTGAAGCTTGAGCCATTGCAGCGGCATGTGGGCTATGTATTACAGCAAGCCCCTGCTGCTGATGGCATTGGCACAGTTCTTGCGCCCTTGTCATCTTTTGGCCCTACTGTTAGCTCCTATTACTGTTAGAATACCAAATGTATTCCTCAGCAGATGAATGAAGAAAACAAACAAAAAAATTAGACCAAGCTTAAATGCTTTTAAATGATACATACTATTTTACACATACTGCAGGTTGGTTGGGGTCAAGGTCTTGAACCTCACCATTTGGTCAAAATAAACATTCTGAAATAAGCAGCTGGTCAGGCAGAAGCAGTGAGCTTTTGCATAAATGGACTCATAGAGCAGTGTATGGGCGTAATAGAAAGTGCTTGAGCTTTTACTCTGCTCTATGTATTGGCTTATAGGCCCATGTTTTCATGCCAGTCCTGTTGAATTGTGTGGAGTAAGACTTAGAGTAAACTTAGGCCACCAGCTTTAATGCCTCTTCTACAATATTCTAGTAAGCTGTATGTCACTTCCCACTAATACCTTTTATTATACCCCCATACGTTCTGGTTCGTTGGTCGTCGCAGGTCTTGCTCCGGCTCTTCCTCTCTCGTTGCAATTGTTGCCCTCTTGCCCTGCTTCATGTGGATGACAGGTCCTACCTCATCCACACAGTGTCCTCCATTGCGCAGGCACACTTCTCTCTGCCCTGCCGAGGTCAGAGCAAAGTACTGTAATGCGCATGAGCAGGGAGAGTATGAAGAGCGCGATGTCCCACAAGTAAAGCCAGTGCATGCGCATGTATTACAGTTTTTTGTTTTGCTCTGCCCTGCATGTCAGAGAAGAGCCCACAGTGTGGACTGTAGTATAGAGAGACTGACGAGTTAGTACGACTAGCTCAGGCATTCTGCACCTGTGCCTCTCTTTCTTAGGACAGAGACACATTGCCATATTTCTCGCGCGATGATCGCATGGTAAACCTTGTACTGGCTGTCTGCTCTCCTGACCTGACCTTGAAAGCTGCATAGACATCCATCATGTTGTCATGTTCAGGTCAGGAGAGGTACCGGCCAGTCCATTCAGTGCAATGCGATCATCGCACGAGTTATACGGCAGTCTGTCTCTGCCCTTAGCCTCCATTTCTGAGGTTGCTTTCACATATCCACCATTACAATCTGAGTACAGACCATGATCTCCAGACCTGCTGCGGGACTCCTGGCCAAACTCAGGGTGAAAAGAATGTCTATTATGCCATATACCAACCCATTACTAGTTCTAATTATTACACCCTGGTCCCAATATTACCTCATCATCTTCTATGTAAAGAAAAAAACAGCAAGACCCTTGAAAGTATATATCTTTGTCTGCATGGTCTGGAGATGGGGAGTCCTGTGCAGATTCACACCACCAATTATAATGGGCTCACATGGAGTAATCTAACCTGGGCCTCTCCACAAGGGACCCAGGGCAGTAATCAGGACTTACTCTTTTTCCATACACCTATATATATGGAAACGACATGATCTAGAATTTTCTGCGTACAGATAGTATTACGTATCAGTAATTCTGAGGCAAATAAACATATTTTCCATTTTTTTATATATTTGAGACATATTTTACTATTTTTCAATGTACCGTATATGCTTGATATACCGTAGTAATATTCTCATTGCTATCTTATTCTGATATTTTTTTGACCCATTGATGTCATCCTTCTTTTTCACCTATTCATATTATGATCATTTTTATTTTGTATAGAAAATAAGTTCTGAATATCAGAAATTAGAAAGATCAAAAAACTTTTTTTTCCTATTAAAGAGCTCATCTGAGAAGGACTAATGATGGTGATCACCACCATAGTGATCGGCTGATCGGCAGCTAACCCTAACCCCTGGCCCATGACAGTCAATTGTTATCATTAGGGCAACTTTAATCTGGACAAACGTTTGTCCTCCAGCTGTTTAAAAAACGATAACTCCCACCATGCCTTGACATCTATTATCTATTTGGGCTGTCTAGTGTTTTTGTTTTTTTGTTACTTAACCTGAAGTTGTAACCTTTAAGTCATGAATCTGAATTGACCCATGGACAGCAATGGGTTACACTAGTGTTCCCAGAATAGATGTGTGGAAGCCAGCGATAACCTGAAGGAGCTGACAGTCGATGGACAAGTTTTATCTTCTGCCAGATGGCACATTATTTTAAAAAGCGAGTGGGATAAAATCTATTTTGGTGCGTCCCTTTTCTATTTAAAGTAAGCTTAAGTCAATCATTTCTCAAACACAACGAAGTTAAACCTGCATCTGCCTCTTGGATGAGTGTTGGAAAGATTACTTTATGTTTATGGTGCATGGTGAGACAAAGTGCTAGACAAGTGTGGAAACATCATAAGACATTACATGACAGTACAACAGAAACAATATGAAATTCTGTGAATTTAGGGTTTTTTATTTTATTAAATCAAAAATGCTAAAAGGATATACAACCTGACCGAACAAAGAATCGGCAAGCAGCTACTTTTTCTTCCATGTGTAAGAAAATAACTCGTTGACGTTGCAGCGGCCTACTAATCAGAAGAGGGTCCGAGGATGTTAGGAGGAGGTTCGCCAGGCTGTGATCTCGAAGCCAAAGACTAGTAAAAGTACAGAAAACCTTTTCTTTCTCCTTTTTTTTAAACTTTAATCTTCAGTTTCTGGACAGATTTACACAAGCATCACTTTTGGTTTTGGAGGCATTTGTGTAGTTTTAGCCTGACACGGGAACTACGTTTCCCATCAGGTAGGGACACAGAACCCGTTAGAAGCCCTATACACTTCTCTGCTGAGTATGTGGACCTGACATTATTGCTGGCGTCCTGAATCATCAACTGCTGGCACCTACAGATGGGATGTCGGCACTTACAATGAAATTACAAATGTCCCGAGCACCAGAGTCTTATTCATACATCAGTGATTTTTTTTTCATGGCCGCAAAAATTGACCATTTTTCATCAGTGCGCTGGGTCGATTTTTCATCCAGTTTTAGTTTGTGTTTAAATTTTTGCCATATGCAAAAAAAAACAAAAAACAATGTAGATTTCACCATAAATGCTCCTGTAAAAAGGAACAGCAAATGGATACCTTCACTGCTTCACTGACTCTTTTGCTTGAATGGATAAGTCTTGTACCCAAAGTGAACCAGAGTAGGACACGTCTCTTTTTTATGTGAGAAGGAGCTGTCCGAGTAATGTACAATTCCTGTACAAGAGATTGACAGTAAGGCCACATTCATACATTCAGTATTTGGTCAGTTTTTTACCTCAGTATTAGTAATCCAAAACCAGGAGAGGGTGAACAATACAGAAGTGGTGACGTGTTTCTCTTATACTTTTCCTCTGATTGCTCCACTCCTGGTTTTGGCTTACAAATACTGATGTAAAATACTGAGCAAATACTGAACATGTGAACATGGCCTAAAAGTTGCCATTTTGTTGCGAAAAAAGGTAAATCACTTGGTAATACACTTTCACCTAGTTTGTATGCTTAAAAACACTACTGACACATGGGTGGCACTCAAATAATTTGATAAATGTTGATGTAATAGATGCATTGCTTGTTTTGCAACAGAGAAGAACAAAACTCTCATTGTGGCACATGGCTTGGACCACAAGATTCAGCAATTGATTAACTCCAATACACATCATGCACCATTACTGCATATATTGCAATACTCGTGTGATAAGAGGTGTAGGTTGCACCATTCGCAAAATTAAAAAAAAAGATCGCAGAAAATCTATCTAATATTTGTAAAAAATTCATCAACTCCAGAGCTGTCAAACACCTTGTTGAGAGGCATGATGGAAATGTCATTTCATTTACTTTCATGGAATTGAAAATTAAAAGAGTTTATATATCACCTGAAGCTGATATTTCACAGCTACATTTTTTAAGGGAAGAACATTGAATATTATGCCCTCAGGGGCGTACATGGGGGCCCAAGAAGTAAAGGGGCCATTTCCAGCTCCAAAGGAAGAGGAATTGTGCATTATGATGAGCTATTGGCCTGCAAAGGGCCCATATTCTGTTCTTGCACAGGTGCCCTCTTCTGTCTGTGTCTGCTCCTAAATGCTACAACTGCAATTTATTACATATGCACACATGATTGGTATATTCTCCTGATAACCCAGTATAGACTATGAATAAGGCTACAGTGCCACTTTCAGTATTTGGTCAGTATTCGGTCAGTATTTTTTCTCAGGAGTGGGTGATAAATTCAGAATTGGTGACTTGTTTCTATTATACCTTTTCTCTGATTGTTCCTCACCTGGTTTTGGCTCCCACTCCTGAGAAAAAATACAGACAGAATACTGATGGTGGGGTTGTGGCTTTAGGGTGAAACAGTCGCCCAAAGCGTGTAAGTCATGGATATCATATGAACCAATTTTTGTTTGGAAATTTTTTAAGGATTTTTCCATTCTAGTAAAGAAGATTTTGTGATTTTAGATTATATGGATGTGCAGTTATTCCATCTATTGTGAAGCTGACTGCCTGCAACACATCTGGCACCCATCCTTTTTCAGACCATGGGATAGTACACTATAGATGTGGTAAGCCCGCTCTGCATGTGTTCCGCTAACTAGTTCCTCACTGATGATTGACGGCTCTGGTTTGGTGCGAGCACTGTCGGCAGAGAAGGTTCAGGCCAGCTATCACTCACTAGTGAGAGAGGTGGAGGCGTGCAAAACTACAGGGTGGGATGGAGCCTCCTGCCACACCAAAGGAATGTCCAGCACCCTAATTGGTATGTTTGATTAAACTTCAGTTTCTGCATAATGGAGACTGTGATTCGAACATTAAAGGTGCGATTTTTGTTAGGGCTACTTAATTTATTCTGCCCGTTTGTGCTGACTTAAATAATGTGGAATAGGGGTGAGAAAAAAAATAGGTGAAGAATGCCTTTCATTTCATATGTGGTAGTGCTGCAGGGTCAGTGCCTTGTTTTCCCAATAGTTGGATGATAGCAAGTCACAGACTAGTTGCACAGATGTTTTTGGACTTCTCTGAGATTGACTGTCACAGTGATTTTCAATTTTTGAAGCCCACCCTACTTTATACAGTCTTCTGATAAAGAAAAAAAATAATTTCCTAATTCCAACTGGCATCAAATAGAGTCGAAAAAACAGGATAATGCAGGATTTTTCTTAAGAACAGAAAGTTAGGTAAAGTAATGGTTTTATAATGTTAAGCAACCTTACATATAGTTTATAATATATGTGAATATAAATTGTAAATAGTGTTGATTGGCAGTGTGATTGTTAAAGAGTTATTCCCCAAATTGTAAGATGTCTGCTGAGAACCCCAACGATCCTGAGAATGGAGCTTTAGATCCCAGGAATCGGGCTATGCAGAGCAATGTCTTTAATGATTTGGAGGTGCACGAGCTCTACCTCTACTCCGTTCATTTTCTATGGGACTGCCAGAAATAGATGAGTACTGTACTATTCTTCCTCCAGAAGCAACATAGACCATGAATGGATCGGAAGTTAAGTATATGCACTTCCGCATCCAAGATGGTGCTCTGCAATGCCCAGTTCCTGGGGATAACTTATAACATGGGTAATAACTCTTTAATAATACAAATAAGAGGTATACCAATGGGCAGTACCCAAGTTGTGTAAGGGGCTGCATGCAATACCGCTACCAATATAACACTGGTTGACTCAGAATCACTCCATGTCTTCACCTTAGACCTACACAAGGGAATTTGGATTCTATGGCAGTAGAACTCCCAGTTCACAACCCCCGAGATGTAATTTGAAAGGTGGTGGCAAAGAGAAACATGGTCAGGCAATCGGGACGGTACCTATGAAACAATCATCAAACAAACTAATAATCCAGGAATCACAGCCATAGATCAATAACAGGTTCAGAGCAGGAAGAGAACAGCAGACAAAAGCAGAATCTAAGAATAAAGTAACTGTGTGTTACTCTGTAATGTGTTATCTTGTGTGTACAAGTACCCTCTGAATTGTAAAGTGCTGCGGAATAAGTTGGCGCTATAAAAATAAAAATGATTATTATTATTAAATCCAGGCTCAAACAACTCAAAAAAATTACCTACATGTATTGTTCTCTGTAAGGCTGTCTTCACACAGCCCTGGATTGCTGCGTTTTTTTTTCTTCTGCCAAATACTGCTTTAAAAGCATTGCCACGGGAATAGAAAAAAAAAAGAACGTCATTATAAATAAATTCCTAAATACTTTTAATTATCAAATTATATTTGTTTTCTATAGGAAGATAATGGCTGTAGTAGATCCAAATGGCCACCTTCTTGTTACACAGACATAAACCTGTCCTGGAATGTTAATAGCATAGGTGCCTGTGAGCATGTACAGTAGGAAGCTCTGCTGATGTGACCTGAAAATAACTTATACCATGTCCACCAGGCTTTCTCCAGGTCACAGCAGCCACACAGTATTCTGAAAGACATAGTGGACAGCAGTGTGAGCAGCTTCTTCTGACCACAGTACCCCTGATTACTCTAGTGTTAGATCAGAAACACAGGGTAGACAGCAGTATGAGCAGCTTCTTTATACCTCAGCACGCCTGGTATCTCCAGTATTAGATCAGAAAGACAGGGTGGACTGCAGTCTGAGCAGCTTCTTCTTACCACAGTACCTCTGGTTACTCTAGTGTTAGATCAGAAACACAGGGTAAACATCAGTATGAGCAGATACTTTATACCTCAGCACGCCTGGTATCTCCAGTATTAGATCAGAAAGACAGGGTGGACTGCAGTCTGAGCAGCCTATTCTTACCTAGCACCACTGGTATCTCTTGTAATGGATCAGTAAATTTACATCACCTCTTTTTTTTTACCTACTTTAGACCATTGGTTTTTTTTGCACCAACAATTAACTACAATGTGGTGCATCTTAAAGGGAACCTGTCACCAGGTTTGACTGATATGAGATACGGCCACCACCTTTCACCCCTCATATACAGCATTCTAAAATGCTGTATTTAAGATCCCAATCTGATCTGTAAGACAAGCAAATAGCTTTTATTATACTCACCTGGGGGGTGGTTCAGTCCAAGGGGTGTCGCTGGTCCTGGTCCGGCGTCTCCCTTCTTCTTGTAATGCCGTCCTCCTTCTTGCTTTGTGTGGATGACGCTTCCCTACGTCATCCACACAGGCTCCACGGCATCACGCTACTATGCAGGCATACTTCTCTGCCTTGAGTAGGGCAGAGTAAACTACTGCAGTGAGCATGATCTGTGGTTCTGTGACCTTTCTCAGTGACTGCACACTTCAGTACTTTGCTCTGACCTAGTCAGGGCAGAGAAGTATAACACATATGTTAGTCCTGTATATAAATAAAATCCCCTCTTTACACTAAACATAAAACCTATTGAGTACAAATAAGAGATATGGGATGCAAATATATCAAAAAATTATTTGACAAATACAACATTTAACAAGTATTAATGTACATGTGCATCTCACTAAATTAGAATATCATCAAAAAGTTAATTTATTTCAGTTCTTCAATACAAAAAGTGAAACTCATATATTATATAGAGTCATTACAATCAGAGTGATCTATTTCAAGTGTTTATTTCTGTTAATGTTGATGATTATGGCTTACAGCCAATGAAAACACAAAAGTCATTATCTCAGTAAATTAGAATACTTTATAATAACAGCTAGAAAAATGTTTTTAAAATAAGAAATGTCGGCCTACTGAAATGTATGTTCAGTAAATGCACTCAATTCTTGGTCTGGGCTCCTTTTGCATCAATTACTGCATCAACGCGGCGTGGCATGGAGGCGATCAGCCTGTGGCACCGCTGTGGTGTTATGGAAGCCCAGGTTGCTTTGATAGCAGCCTTCAGCTCGTCTGCATTGTTGGGTCTGGTGTCTCTCATCTTCCTCTTGACAATACCCCATAGATTTTCTATGGGGTTAAGGTCAGGCGAGTTTGCTGGCCAATCAAGCACAGTGATACTGTTGTTTTTAAACCAGGTATTGGTACTTTTGGCAGTGTGGACAGGTGCCAAGTCCTGCTGGAGAATGAAATTTCCATCTCCAAAAAGCTTGTCAGCAGAGGGAAGCATGAAGTGCTCTAAAATTTCCTGGTAGACGGCTGCGCTGACTTTGGTCTTGATAAAACAGAGTGGACCTACCCCAGCAGATGACATGGCTCCCCAAACCATCTCTGATTGTGGAAACTTCACATTAGACCTCAAGCAGCTTGGATTGTGTGCCTCTCCACTCTTCTTCCAGACTCTGGGATCTTGATTTCCAAATGAAAATTGGAACTCTGGGACCTTGTAGAGTGTGTCAATGACTGCCTTCTGGACATCTGTCAAGTCAGCAGTCTTCCCCATGATTGTGGAGCCTACTGAAACAGACTAAAGGACCTTTTTAAAAGCTTAGGAAGCCTTTGCAGGTGTTTTTTGTTAATTATTTTAAATTACTGAGATAATGACTTTTGTGTTTTCATTGGCTGTAAGCCATATTCATCAACATTAACAGAAATAAACACTTGAAATCGATCACTCTGTTTGTAATGACTCTATATAATATAGGAGTTTCACTTTTTGTATTGAAGAACTGAAATAAATTAACTTTTTGATGATATTCTAATTTAGTGAGATGCACCTGTATATATATATCATATGCATCGTAGGCAGAGACCAGAAACAATGAGAATCAAACTCAATGTCCCAATAAATATAACCATCCACTATCTAAGTATTAGTTATACAGCATAACAGTTATCATATATATGAATAAAAGGTAACAACAATAGCACAATAATAAGTCAAACAGAGTAGGGTTATGACCATATCACTCACCCAAACCCGTATCAAAGTAACCCATCACAATAGCTGTAAATAACATGGTCCTAACCTGCATATATCGTACTAACAGGCCAACCTGACAAAGTCGCACTGTGCAGCGGTGAAACGCGTGACGAGACGTTAGCAAACTCTCTCTGTCCCCCGTAACTGGTCCAGCAATATGAGTACAGGTACATAACCCTTTCATTGTATTATTATAGCATAGTATCTGCACTATGCATATCATAAGGTTGGCCTATTAGTACGATATCTGCAGGTTAGGACCATGTTATTTACAGCTATTGTGATGAGTTACTTTGACACGGGTTTGGGTGAGTGATATGGTCACAGCCATGCTCTGCTAACTTATTATTGTCCTAGTGTTGTTACCCTTTTTCATATATATGATAACTGTTATGCTGTATAACTAATACTTACTGTATATAGTGGACATAGTTACATAGTTACATAGTTACATAGTTTATAAGGCTGAAAAAAGACAAGCGTCCATCCAGTTCAGCCTATTTCTTGTGCACTGCAGCTATTCCGCAGCGTTGATCCAGGGGAACGCAAAAAAAAACAAAACAAAACAAAAAAAAACATGCGGTATAGGCCAATTGACATCATTGAGGAAAAAATTCACTTCCCGACACCAATCTGGATTAATTAACTATCACTAAGCATAAGATGTAATTTTATTGTTCTCAAGAAAGGCGTCCAGGCCTCTCTTGAACTCATTAAGTGAGTTGGACATCACCACTTCCTCTCCCAGAGAGTTCCAGAGTCTCACGGCTCTGACCGTAAAGAATCCCCTTCTATGCTGGTGCAGGAACCTCCTTTCCTCCAGACGCATAGTGTGCCCCCTCGTCTTTGTCACCATCCTTGGTATAAACAGGTCATGGGAGAGATCTCTGTACTGCCCCCTGATGTATTTATACATGTTTATGAGGTCTCCCCTAAGCCTTCTCTTTTCCAACGTAAATAGGCCTAATTTTGACAACCTCTCTGGGTATTCTAGTCCCTCCATTCCCTTTATTACCTTAGTCGCCCTCCTTTGTACCCTCTCTAGCTCCAATATGTCTTTCCTGAGCACCGGAGCCCAGAACTGTGCACAATATTCTAAGTGCGGCCTTACCAGCGCTTTATACAGAGGAAGAACAATGTTCTCATCATATGCCCCTATTCCTCTTCTGATGCATGCCATGACTCTATTTGCCTTCGCAGCTGCTGCCTGACACTGGGCACTCCAATTTAATTTGCTATTAACCAAGACGCCCAGGTCCTTCTCCATGTCAGATTTCCCCAACGTTTTCCCATTTAATATGTATGGGTGACTGCTGTTTTTCTTTCCCATGTGCATGACCTTACATTTATCGGCATTGAACCCCATTTGCCATTTTTTGGCCCAACTCCCCAATTTATCTAAATCCTCCTGTAGCTGTGCCCTATCCTCATCTGTGTTAACTACTTTACAAAGTTTAGTATCATCTGCAAATATTGCTATTTTACTATGCAACCCTTCCACTAGATCATTAATAAATATATTAAATAATATAGGGCCCAAGACAGACCCTTGAGGCACCCCGCTAGTAACCCTGACACACCCTGAGCTTACTCCATTGATAACCACCCTCTGCTTTCTATCACTCAGCCAGCTATTTACCCACTTGCACACATTATCCCCCAGACCAAGCATTCTCATTTTATATACCAACCTTTTGTGTGGCACGGTATCAAACGCTTTGGAGAAGTCAAGGTATACAACATCCACTGACTCTCCCCGGTCCAGCTGTGAGCTCACCTCCTCGTAGAAGGCAATCAGGTTTGTTTGGCAGGAGCGATCTCTCATGAATCCATGTTGATATGGAGTTAGACAGTTATTATCATTAAGATATTCTACAATAGCATCTCTAAGAAATCCTTCAAACAATTTACCCACAACAGACGTTAAGCAGACTGGTCTATAGTTCCCAGGGTCACTTTTAGACCCCTTTTTGAATATTGGTACCACATTTGCTTGGCGCCAGTCTAGTGGGGCAGTCCCTGTCCATAAAGAGTGCTTGAATATAAGATACAGCGGTCTGTCTATCACATTACTTAATTCTTTTAGTACCCGGGGGTGTATGCCATCTGGGCCTGGTGACTTGTCTATTTTGATATTATTTAGGCGTTTCTGAACTTCCTCCTGGGTTAGGTGGGTGATATTTAGCGGAGGGTTTACTTTATCACTTTGCATTTCCTCCGATAAATTGTTTTCTTTTGTGAAAACAGTGGAGAAGAAGCTATTGAGTAGGTTTGCTTTACCCTCATCGCCCTCTATGATTTTACCCAGGTTATTTTTCAATGGGCCAACTCCATCAGTTTTAATCCTTTTACTGTTTATATAGTTAAAGAACAGTTTGGGATTCGTTTTACTTTCTTTGGCAATTAGTCTCTCTGTCTCCTCTTTTGCTATTCTTATTTGTTTCTTACAGATTTTGTTTTTTTCCCTATAAGATATTAGCGCTTCCTCGCTGCCTTCTTGTTTAAGTTTACCGAAAGCCCTTTTTTTGTTTTTCATTGCCCTCTTGACTTCCTTATTTAGCCACATTGGCTTCCTCCTATTCCTAGCCCTTTTATTCCCATAAGGTATGTACCTTCTACAGTGACTATGTAGGACTGTTTTGAAAATTTCCCATTTTCTATCCGTGCTCCTATTACTGAAGATACTATCCCAGTCTATAAGGTGAAGGGCATCTCTTAGCTGATCAAACTTTGCCCTCCTGTAGTTCAGTGTTTTTGTGACTCCCTTGCTGGGCACCCTACAGAAGCACATGTGGAATTGTATAATGTTGTGGTCACTATTTCCCAGGTGCCCCCCGACCTGCACCTCAGTTATTCTGTCTGGCCTGTTAGTTAATATTAAGTCTAAAAGGGCCGTCCCTCTAGTTGGTTCCTGCACAAGTTGTGACAAATAATTGTCTTTGATAATTGACAGAAACCTGTTTCCTTTCTGAGATCTACAGCTTTCGGTTTCCCAGTCTATATCGGGGTAGTTGAAGTCCCCCATAATAATCACCTCGTTATTTTTTGCTATTTCGTCTATTTGTCTCATTAATAGACTTTCCGTGGCTTCTGCTATATTTGGTGGTTTATAACAGACTCCTATGATAATTTTATTATTGTTTTTTTGCCCCATGTATCTCCACCCATAAGGACTCGACCTCCTCATTTCCCTCCCATACATCCTCCCGTATTGTAGGCTTTAGACACGTCTTTACATATAGACAGACTTCACCCCCTTTCCGATTTCTTCGATCCCTTCTAAACAGACTGTAACCCTGTAAGTTAACTGCCCAGTCATAGCTTTCATCCAACCATGTCTCGGTTATTCCCACTATGTCATAGTTACCTGTAGATATTTCTGCTTCCAGTTCATCCATCTTGTTTGTCAGGCTCCTGGCATTTGCTAGCACGCAGTTTACATGATTTTGTTTTGTTCCAATCTTCTCCCTGTGGATTGTATTAGAAATTTTCTTACCTCCCTTCCAAGTATCTTGTCTTGGACCTTCTTTGTCGCACTTCATATCTTTCATTAGTATGTCCTCTGGTTGCATGTTCGTGTTCGGCGTTTTTCTTCCCATCCCCTCTTCTTCTAGTTTAATGCCCTCCTGATGAGTGTTGCGAGTCTCCTGGCGAATGTGTTTTTCCCGGGTTTGTTGAGGTGTAGTCCGTCTCTGGCAAGGAGTCCATCATAGAGGTAATTCACACCGTGGTCCAGGAATCCAAATCCTTGTTGTCTGCACCATCGTAACAGCCAGTTGTTCACATCAAGGATCCTGTTCCATCTCCTGACGCCATGCCCGTCTACTGGAAGGATAGAAGAAAAAACTACCTGCGCATCCAGTTCTTTTACTTTCTTCCCCAATGCTTCAAAGTCCTTGCAGATTGTCGGTAGGTCCTTCTTTGCCGTGTCATTGGTGCCAACATGTATCAGAAGAAATGGGTGGACATCCTTGGGACTGATTAGCTTTGGTATCCTATTGGTAACATCCTTGATCTTCGCCCCTGGGAGGCAGCATACTTCTCTTGCGGTTATGTCCGGTCTGCAGATAGCTGCTTCTGTTCCTCTCAGTAGTGAGTCTCCCACCACCACCACTCTTCTTCCCTTCTTGGCTGTCCTTTTTCTTGTCGCTTCTGGGTGTTTCTGGGTACTCTTTTCTTTTTTGCTTGCTGGTAGTTCCTCATCCTTAGGTGTGCCATCTTCGTCCTCCACAAGTCCTTGGAATCTGTTTCTCAGTTGTGTGGTTGGTGGTGTCTCCATGGTCTTCTTGCTTCTTTTGGTCACTTGCCTCCACTTGTCTGCCTCTGGAGGTTCTCTGACGCTTCCTTCACTTTCCGTGACCAGTAGTGACGCTTCTGTTCTGTCCAGGAAGTCTTCATTTTCCTTGATGAGTTTTAATGTTGCAATTCTTTCTTCCAGTGCCCGCACCTTTTCTTCTAAAAGAGCCAGTAGTCTACACTTCTGGCAGGTGAAGTTGGTTTCAGCTTCTGGTCGATCTGTGAACATGTAGCACATGTTGCAGCTCACCATGTAGGTTGTCACATCTGCCATGCTGCTCCTTGTCCCTGCTGACTTGATGTCTGTCTTCTTTCTTGTGATACCCTAGGATAAACAAATGAAACAAATTCGGTTTGGCGATGCTTTCCAAGACGGTTATACTTATTGGGACTGTTATATTTATTGGGACGGTTATATTTATTGGGACTGTAGGGGTTTTACTCACTTGGGGGCGATGGGAGGCAAACAGGAGGCAAGTTCCTTTAAATCTCCATCTTGGTTTATTACCTCATAAACCCATCAAAAGTAAAAGGGAATACAAACAGCCTTTAGTTCAAGCAAAACAAAGTAAAATGTCCTTTAAGCAAGTCTCTGCTTATGCCAGTCCTACGGGCACACAGGCTGCGCAGCTTTCAGCTCACTGGTCCGGCGAAACAAAACACAGGAGGCCTTCTCCCTCCAAACACACAGACCATGTGCCAAACAACGGCATCCATTTTAAAGGCTGCTAACCGCACCCAAAGGTGAGGTATGTGGATAGCTGGCCCCGTCCAACTCGCAAAGTAACCCATAACCCAGTCCCAGGTCAACCAAATAATCCTCTTATTGCTTACATGCACTAGAGAAATATTCAGGGTTATATCACAGAGCACAGTCATCTCTGTGATACATACCTCCCATCGACTATGCGACCATTAGCCACCTTACATACCTCCCCCTCTGCCTAAAGCCGTGGGGCTTGGCACTTTCTATTACCAGACAGGAGATTCTCGAAAGGGCATAGGCATTACCATGTAGCTTCATTGCTCTATGCTCTACATGGAAGTTTAAATATTGTAGGGCTAAGAACCAGCGGGTGACCCTAGCATTTTTACCTTTATTTCCCTCATCCATCTGAGTGGGGCATGGTCAGATACTAATCTAAACTTACGTCCTAACAGATAGTACCGTAATGTGTCCATCGCCCACTTTATGGCCAAGCACTCCTTCTCTATGACAAAATAATTTTTTTTGCACGAGTACAACTTCCTACTCAGGTAGAGAACAGGGTGCTCCTCCCCGTTTATCTCCTAGGAAAGGACTGCCCTTAACCCAACATCTGGGGCATCTGTTTGGAGTATGAATTCTTTCTTAAATTCGGGAGAAACCAGAACCAGTTACTTACACAGAGCCCCTTTAATTTCTTGAAAGGCTGTCTTTGCCTCTTCAGACCATTTGGCCATTGCTGATTTCATCCCCTTAAGGAGGTCAGTCAGGAGTGCGCCCATAATGGCGAAGTTTGGGATTAACCTCCTGTAGTATCCCACAATTCCTTAAAAAGCTCTAACTTGCTTTTTCGAAAGTGGTCTTGGCCAGGTTTGGATTGCCTCCACTTTGCTGATTTGGGGTTTGATCTCATCTCTACCCACTACATATCCCAGATATTTGGCTTCTTCTTTCCCCATGGCACATTTTTTGGGGTTTATTGAAAACCCCGCTGTGATGATACAGAGTAAAATCTTAATTATGCTAGACATACTTTCTGATGGCAAGAGCAGCATACCTTTATTTTTATGTTGACTCTTTAATCTGTGTTCTTCTTTAGTTGATTAACACAGACTATTATTTGTATAAACCTGAATGTTGTCTGCTCTTTGATTTTCAAACAATGATGTGTATTTACAAGAGCCCCTGTGATACCAACTACACTGCTCAAAAAAATAAGGGGAACACTTAAACAACAGAATATAACTCCAAGTAAATCAAACTTCTGTGAAATCAAACTGTCCACTTATGAATCAACACTGATTGACAATCAGAGTCCTGCAAAATGACCTCCAGCAGGGCACAAATATGAATGTGTCTGCACAAACGGTTAGAAACCGACTCCATGAGGGTGGTATGAGGGTTCGACGTCCACAGATGGGGGTTGTGCTCACAGCCCAACAACGTGCAGGATGCTTTGCATTTGCCACAGAACACCAGGATTGGCAAAGTCGCCACTGGCGCCCTGTGCTCTTCACAGATGAAAGCAGGTTCACACTGAGCACATGTGACAGAGTCTGGAGACACCGTGGAGAGCAATCTGCTGCCTGCAACATCCTTCAGCATGACCGGTTTGGCAGTGGGTCAGTAATGGTGTGGGGTGGCATTTCTTTGGAGGGCTGCACAGCTCTTCATGTGCTCACCAGAGGTAGCCTGACTGCCATTAGGTACCGAGATGAGATCCTCAGACCCTTTGGGAGACCATATGCTGGTGCAGTTGGCCCTGGGTTCCTCCTAATACAGGACAATGCCAGACCTCATGCGGCTGGAGTGTGTCAGCAGTTCCTGCAAGATGATGGCATTGAAGCTATGGACTGGCCCGCCCGTTCCCCAGACCTGAATCCGATTGAGCACATCTGGGACATCATGTCTCGCTCCATCCACCAACGTCACGTTGCACCACAGACTGGCCAGGAGCTGGCGGATGCTTTAGTCCAGGTCTGGGGGGAGATCCCACAGGAGACCATCCGCAACCTCATCAGGAGCATGTCCAGGCATTGTAGGGAGGTCACACAGGCACGTGGAGGCCACACACAATGCTGAGCCTCATTTTCACTTGTTTTAAGGACATTACATCAAAGTTGGATCAGCCTGTAGTGTGTTTTTCCACTTTAATTTTGGGGGAGACTCCAAATCCAGGCCTCCATTGGTTAATAAATTTGATTTCCATTGATGATTTTTTTGTGATTTTGTTGTCAGTGCATTCAACTTTGTACAGAACAAAGTATTCAATGAGAATATTTCATTCATTCAGATCTAGGATGTGTTATTTGAGTGTTCCCTTTATTTTTTTGAGCAGTGTATGTAAATTTATTAAGCTTTGTGTGGACTCTGTGGCTTGTTGACTCACCAGGCAGGAGGACAAACTATGTAAATAGATTAGCTAGAATAATGAATGTTTGCTAGGTATGTTTAATACCATTGTAGGGTGTTAGCTGCGGATACTCAAGCCCTGTGGAATAATATCATCCCTAATTCTTAACCTGTGGATGTGTATTTATGAAGGGACATGTGTTTCTGAGACAGAATGAGACTTGGGACAGAGAATCAAGGAACATCAGAAAGAGTTTAGAAGAAGAATGAGAAACATCCATCAGGAAAGTAGATGGATTGCATGGCATCCAAAGAGACTCAGGTTTATATTCTACATGATTCTAGCCTAAGGGTATCGGCCCTGACTGGAAAGATACGGATCTGCTCCATTTAACCATCAGAGAGACATGGATACATTTTGTGGAATCAAGGAGAGGACGAAAAAGTCACCTGGCCCCATGGATATGTTGTTTAGGGGTTGCTAGGAGGGACCCACCGATCGCCTAGAACCCATGGAGACATTTGGAGTTGCCAGGAGGGAGCTACCGGTCGCCTGGCCCCATGGAAACTCTCAGAGAGACCAGGGTGGGACCCTTGGGTCTCCTGGTCTTTTACCTCGATGGACTGCTAGCTTACTAAGCTTGCCGCTATCTCCTCTCTGTGGGGGCCCACCAGAAACGAGGGGCCACTGGTTGAGGTAGTCGGCCCTGGATGTCTCCAAAGTCGCAGCTGTTCTATACCAGGCGGGCGGAGAAGGAAGTGTGAGACCGTGTAATATTGTACCCTCTTGGGTATTTGCTTGTACTGTTCTGTGTGTTCATTGTCCGCTTTGTGGGTCAATAAAGTATTGCCACGCTGTTTTACCGTCACCCTGTATTGTCTGAGTAGCGTTATGCCCACTGAAGACCCTGGGTCTTCACACCCGCCTTGCTTAGGGTCTCAAACACTGCCTAGACCTCTTCCAAATGACTTTCCCAGTCTGAGCTGAAGATTACAATATCATCCAGGTATGCTGTGGCATATTCCTTATGGGGTGCAAGGATTCAGTCCATGGCCATCTGGAAGGTGGCTGGGGCCCCCTGCAGTCCAAACAGCATCCGCACATATTGGAAGCACCCGTCCGGTGTAGAAAATGCAGTCTTCTCCTTGACTTCCAGTGACATGGGGATCTGCCAATATCCCTTTGTTAAATCCAGGGTGGTTATGTACCTTGCTGGTCGAAGTATCTCGATCAGCTCATCGACACACGGCATTGGATATGCGTCAAATTTGGAGACCTCACTCAACTTCCGATAGTCATTGCAGAATCTCCATTCGCCATCGGGTTTCGGGACCAGGACAATCGGGTTCGACCAACCGCTCTTGGATTCCTGAATGACCCCGAGTTTCAACATATGCTCCACTTCCTTGGAGATCAATTATCAACGGGCCTCCGGAATTTGATAGGGCTTCAAGTTTATGCCGCACACATGTGGCTCCGTCAGAACTTCGTGTTCTATGACCTTTGTGCAGCTTGGCAATTCCGAGAACAGTTCCCTGTTCTTCTGTAGCAACTCCCGACACTGCTGTTTTTGGGCCTTCGACAGCATCTCTGCTATGGTGACACCTCCAACCTCGCCTTCTGGCTTGCCAGCAAGCACGGAATTTCAGCCGGCTCTCTGTCTTGCCATGGCTTGATGAGGTTGCTGTAGTAGATCTCATATGGTTTCCGTCTTCCTGGTTGATGAATCTTACAGTTCACATCGCCAAGCTTCTCCACCACCTCGTACTGCCCTTGCCATTTGGCTAAGAATTTACTCTCCACAGTAGGAATTAGCATGAGGAACCAATAGAACCTCTGAAATATCCGTTCCTGCTTTTTTTCCACTCCCAAATGGCCACCCAAGACATGTGAATGGACCATGTCCAACTCCCTCCGTCTATAGGGGCCCGGCATTATTAACTGTTCCACAAGCTCCTCCCTCACTTTTGTGACCCGATACAACAACTCCCCACTCAGGATAAAATAGGGAAATCTTGTGTCAGCCCCCGACTCCTGTGCAATCCCATTTATAACTGTGACATTGTTAAAGGCTTCCCTCAGAGTTAGGTCCCTATATTGGGCGGTCTCAAAATTCTCGCTGGTCACCCCTAACTCTGGAATGTCAGGCTCAGGGGACACTACCTCCTCATCCCCTATAAGGACACAAAAGGCAAACTCGTCTGACTCTGGGTGTGGTAATACCTCTTCAGGGTTAACTGGTTTCTTCTCCGAGCCAGCAAACCTTGAACCCTTCCCCCACAGATCCCAAAATAAACAAAAGTCCCGGCCTATGATAATGGGGTGCAACAAGTCCTGAACGATGCCAGCCTCGTGGGACTGAGTACCGTGGACCGTTTCAATGTCCACTCTGGCCATGGGGTAGTCCTTAGCATCACCATGAATGCACCGTAAGCCGACTTTTTTTCCTGGGATCAGATGGAGAGGAAGTGTGGCCCTCACAAGGGTCACCAGATTCCCGGAGTCTAGCAGTCCCGTTACTTGCCAACCGTTCACCTTTAAGGGACATTGTTGTGGCCCCTCGCTGGGTGGACAGTTCACACTGCAGGCCAGATACGCGTAATACGAACATCAGCGTCCTATGCTGCAGTCCATCTGCTCAAGGGTCAGGGAACAACGGGCGGCTATATGGCCTGGGCCGTGGCACCTCCAGCAAATGACATCACCCGTAAGGACCTTGGGCATTACCTCACCCGCCCCTTTGGATTTTGGACACGCCTCCCCCTTTTGGGCCTCCGCCCCCTGTTGGGACCCCCAGTATGGAGTGGGCTGCCTTCCCAAAGAACTCTCAACACCCTGGTATCTCTCGACCAGTCCGATCAGTTCATCGGCATTCCGGGGATCACCCTGGGCAACCCAAGTCTGTATTGGCCTTGGCAGGGAATGTATGAACCGGTCCATAACCACTCGCTCTACCATCTGCGCCGGTTTAGAGGACTCAGGCTGCAACCATTTTTGGACTAGGTGCAATAAGTCAAACTTTTGCAAGCGAGGGGGTTTCTCACAGTAATACGCCCAGCGATGGACCCGCTGCGCCCTGACAGTCATTGTCACCTCCAGGTGCGCCAAAATTTCTGTTTTTAGCTTCCCATATTCCTTGGCGTCTTGCAAGGCCAAGTCATAGTAAGCCTTCTGGGGCTCCCCCGTCAAGTATGGCACCAGCACCTCTGCACATTGCTCTGGCGGTAATTTCTCCCACTCTGCCACCCACTCAAAAACAGTCAGAAAAGCCTCAACGTCATCACCCGGGGTCATCTTTTGCAAAGCTCTTCTTTCCGTCTTCCTGACATGTGAGTCATCACCTGGACTTGGGGAATGGGCGGTTTCTCTGCTGCGGACCTCCCCTGCTAGGAGTTCCATCTGGCGTTGCTGCTGTTGGATCTGCTGTATCAGGAGTTTATTTGTCTCCTGCTGTACCTAATACTGCTGCTGCATGTGCTGCTGACTCTGCTGGGCGTGCTGTGCCTGTAACAGATGTTTGAGCAGGTACTCCATTTTATCCGGTGTCACTTGCTGGCTTATGGCAGACTTCACCCAGGACATGCAGTCCCTCTTGTAGCAGTCACACGTGTCTGCTGGGAACTCTGCCCGCATGTCTAACACCAATTGTAGGGGTTTTACTAACTTGCATGTGATGGGAGGCAAACAAGAGGCATGTTCCTTTAAATGTCTGTGTCGGTTTACCCGGCAAAAGTAAAAAGGAATACAAACAGCCTTTAGTTCAGCAAAACAAAGTAAAATGTCCTGTAAGCAAGTCCTGTGGGCACACACAAGCTTAAGCTTGAGCTTAAGCTCAGTCCAGCGAAACAACACACAGGAAGCCTTCTCCCTCCAAACACACAGACCATGTGCAAAACAATGGCATCCATTCTAAAGGCTGCTAACCACACCCAGAGGTGAGGTATGTGGGTAGCTGGACCCGCCCAACTCTCCAACTACCCATAACCCGGTCCCAGGTGCACCAAATGAACCTCTTAGTGCTTACGTGCACTAGAGAAACACTCCGACTTACATCACAGAGGACAGCCATCTCTGTGATACATGCCTCCCATTGACTATGCGACCATTAGCCACCTTACAGGACACTGAGTTTGATTCTCGTTGTTTCTGGTTTCTGCCTATGATGTATATGATATATAGATACATTAATACTTGTTAAATGTTGTATTTGTCAAATAGTTTTTTGCTATATTTGCATCCCGTATCTCTTATTTGTACTCGATAGGTTTTAGGGCAGAGAAGTATGCCTGTGCAGGAGCGGGATGCCATGGAACCAGTGTGGATGATGTAGGATGTGTCATCCACATGAAGCAAGAAGGAGGACTGCATTGCAAGAAGAAGGGAAGCGCCGGACAAAGACAAGAGACACTCCTTGGACCGGACCGCCCCCCACTAGCTCTTTTGCTAGTCTTGCAGATTGAGTAGATACAACATTATAGAATGTTGTATATCAGAGCTGAAAGGTGTCGGCCATATCTTGGTCAAACCTGGTGACAGGTTCACTTTAGGCCATTGTGAAGCAAGGCACAAAGAGTGCCTAAAATACTTAAAAAATGTGATACCTGACACATGCGTCAATCTTCGGGCTCAATTGAATGAGAGACTGCTGCATTTTGATAAGTAAACCTGCCCCAATATGAATATTGATCTATTTGACTGAACCACATCAATATAATCAGTCTACTAAATGGACAATTTTCTAGCAAAACATGTGCACTGTCAAAAACTCCTGCAGTCACTCTTTAAGCAGTCTGTAATATTTTTGGACCAATTAAACTTAAATTTTTTTAAGAATTTTGTCCAGCATGGAAAGTTAGGTAACTTTTCAAATCACTTTATTTGGAGATTTCTCTTTATTCCTGTAAAAAAAACTCTTTAGTGTGGCTTTCAAATCCCTGCTTTTTCCCAACCTATGTCCCTGGTTTCAGCTGCATTGATATCAGAATGTACTCATTTGGAGTACAGATGATGTCATTGAAAGAGTCAGAACTTGTCTCCTCCTCTGAGTGTTGTGATTATCAGAACAATCTCCTGCAGCAGCTTTTCCCCAGAGTTATTGAGACACAGGGGCTGAGCGGACCCATCACTGCCATCATCTGTACTCCAAATGAGTAGGTTCTAATATCAATGCAGCTAAAGGCACACAATTAGACTGGGGGAAAATCAGGGGTTTGGAAGCCACCTCCCTGCATTTTTTCCATAGGAATGAAGACAAATTCCCTAATAGTGATTTTCAAATTTTCATAACTTTCAGTGCAGACAAAATTTATTAAAAAAAAATTGAGTTACTCTTTAAAATGATGATATCAATTTCCTGCAGCTTCTTTGCCTCTGCTTCAAAGGTCACACCGGTATCTGCAGTCTGGCCTCTAGTAATGGCAGTTTGATACGTGAAACATCACTGGCCACTGACCTCAGTGCTATTTGTTATTTTATGCCACATTGATGCCACTTTGTGTATATTGGATACATTCTTAGCCTGTGGGTACCTCTGGTTGACACATTTCTTGCTGAATACATCTCTATATTATCACATGCAGCATTCATTGTAATGTAACAATAATACAGTAAATATTTTACATTCTAAAAAGAAATGTAACAAACAAATATTATTTATTCAGCAAAATACGCTCAGACTTTTTGTATCAATTGTATCTATGCTGAGATATTAATAAGTACACAGCGGCAAAAATCGCCTTATTTCTCTCCTGGCCTTAACTAGGTCCTCCAGGAACTTCTGGCAGTCAGCCTCGGTAGGAGCTGCCTGCCATCCCACTAAAACTTCACTGACTAAACTTGTACAGTAGCCAGTAAAATGTTCCCAAGCTTTAGTTCAAATTGTAGGTCATAAGATTGTGCGAGTAGATTCAGGATTTACATTATTACCGTACATTTCTGCAAATGTAAAATAATTATATCTACAATAGCTGCAAGGCAATATTTTTTTCTAGTCTTCAACTTACTAATATTTTATGATATGAATGGCTTTGATGTGTTCATACACAGAGAACGTTCTTCATGTGACCGTTTAATACTTTTATAACCCCACAGCGCACCTTCTACACTCTGACTCTTAGCCTTTTTCACATGGCACCATCCCACTCCTCGATCTATATGTTTTTGATTTTTGCTTGTGTGGACATTTACCATTTACGGTACCTTTTTGTGAAGGGTGGTCTTAGGAGTTTGCCAGCTGTGCGTATATCACAATATGTTTCTTAACTGAAGGGGGCACTATCATATTCTATGGGGGTCTATGGTCTATTCATCAAAGTTTTTATGTCTGAATTCTGCTGTAAAAAGCTTTCAAAGTCGAAAAATTTTGGCACAATGTGAGGCTGCAGTAAAATTTTACAACTTTTGGCAGTTTCATGCTAAAGTGAGTGGAGCTGGGTGGGACGGGGTTGTAGAAAACCCCGCTAGTCAAATTCTTGATGAGCAGCAGGGTTCCTTATGCTGCAAATCTTACTCCAGTTCCAGACTGGAGTAAGATTTGAGGTGAGAAGCATGCCACTTGCATGTGCTTCTTAATGAATCTGACTCCAACATCATGCTCCTCATGAAGGCTGGTGTGTAAAACGCTGGTATTGATGAATTGGCTTATGGGTCAGTAAATCGCTCTATGTACGTGCTCAGGCAAGAGCTTAGCGCTTCTGCTTTTTGAGCTGCATGATCGTAAACAGTATTTCCAGGGCTGTGGAGTTGGTAAGCCAAACCTCCGCCTCCGACTCCTCAATTTTCATGACACCGACTCCATGACTCCGACTCCCTCATACATGGCTCATATTTAAGTGATAAATTTACTGTAGCACAGATTCATCTCAGCTAAAAGTCTAGACCCTAAGATCAGGAATAGGACAGACATTTATAGGACATTTCATAACTTTCCCAAATGCTTATAAAAGAAATATTCCCCACAAACTGCATTGAACTACCGTACCCAATTTATTATATATTTAATAAGAGTTGGAGTCCATCCATTTTATACGAAGTCCGACTCCGACTCCACCAAAATGGACACCGACTCCACGACTCCGACTCCACAGCCCTTGTATTTTGAGTGAACAGTGATAGTCTCAGGGACTGCAGGACAATTAAAAGGATATACTCAAGTTTGTAACTTATCCTCTGTTCATTAGATAGGGGATAATTTCCTGACAGTTGGAGGTCCGACCACTGGGACCCGAACAGTGGGTTCTGAAGAATACCATGTGAATGGATCAGTGGGCAATCACTACACATTGCATTTCCATTCAATCATGTGGGAGTGCTGAAGACAAGTCTTATGAGGCTGTGTGATGACTATGCGTTTTTGCTACGGAATTACCGCAGTGTAAACGCTTGCAAAACGCTTGGTAATCCGTGCCCCATGATCCCCAATGAAAATCTGCATGTTCTGTGCCCATGCTGCGAAAAATCCACAGCATGTCCATTATTTGTGCGTTTTTGCATGCGGATTTGAGGTCCCAATGCATTTGAAAAACGCAAGTCAAATCAGCATGTAAAAATTCTGCAAAAACGTGTGTAAAATCCGCAAGCGTTTTTGACTGCCAAGAACATGCAGAAACGCTGCAGAAATTTTCTGCTTCAATTCTGCATCGTGGGCACATACCCTTAAGAATGAATGGAGAAGCAGTGCACAAAATGACCACCGCTCCATCTACATAAGGCTCTTCAGAGGATTTATTAGAATCAGTGTGAGTCTCAGTGGTCGAACCCCCAGTGATTGGGGAATTATCTGCCATCCTATGGATAAAAAATAACTTTTAAACTTGAGAATACTCTTCTAAAGGCCTACAAGATATAAAAAGGCCCCCAAGTTTACATACACTTTAATAAAGCATCTGGCCCAAACACCAATATGATTTCCGTTGCTTACCAACAAAGTACAGGATTATAGGATGCATATAGATGTGGATGTTTGTGTGTACAGTATATGTTTGTAAACAGAATGTGCATGTGTGTACAGTATATGTGTGCATGTGTGTACAGTATAAGTGTGCATTTGTAAATGTATACAGTACACTGAATGTGTGTATATGTACATCAAATGTCTGTGAATGTAATTATTAGTGTTGAGCGAGCACTAAAATGCTCGGGTGCTCGAAGCTCGGGCCGAGCTCGCCGTGATACTCGGGTGCTCGACCCGAGCAACGAGCCCAATGTTAGTCTATGGGAGACTCGAGCATTTTTGCGGTGGCACCCCCGGCAGTCTTTTAAAAGCCTAACAAGTGCCCAAAACGATAGTGACAGTGCTCAAATGACATGGGGACAGCATGGGGATCGCCCCAGGAAGCATTTCTGACCCCCAGGTCACTGCTGTCAACAACGTGGTCAGAGGTATTAAGCCACTTTTACAGGCTCACAATAAAACGAAAGTGAAACTTTTTTCCTGTGAAATATGTTAAGGAACATCCTTTCCAGGGAAAAGACTTGTGTATAAGTTAAAATAAATGACCAAAAACAAAAATACTCCTCCACACCTTCGGTTATGTTCACAAGTAGCATTTTTTATGCGTTTTTGCACTTTTGTATTGCTTTCAACTATGACAAATGCATTCACCGGGAAATGTCATTTTAACATTTTACAACCTTATCTGGCCATGTGCTGTGTGACACATGCATAAAGTGCTGAAAAGACATGGGAACATCATGGGGAAGACCCCTGGAAGCATCTCTGACTCCCAGGTCACTGTCTAAAAGTGTGCCCATCATAAGTGATCCTTGCCGCATCAGAAGATGCAGACTTGCAACTATCCCCATGCAAGTTCTAGTCCCAGGGCAGTGTTCAATTGTACCTCCCCCATTCCTTGCAATACAAGCGCAAGTATGCAGCCTGCCACCCACCCACCCCCAGGCTGCAATACCATACTGCTTGCTTGCTTGAACTTGAAATTGGGCCTTTTAGGCATGTGGAGGCGGAATCTGGCCACCACGTCATGGCTGTGTTGGCGGCCTGGAATCCATACTCAGTCCCCAGCTGCCCGGCGGCCGGGTGTCCATACTCAGTCCCCAGCCGCCCCGCGGCCGAGTGTCCACACGGTCCCCAGCCGCCTGGGGGCAGTCGAGTGTCCATAAACGGTCCCCAGCCGCCCCCATTTCTCCTTGGAACATCCCCCCACACACTTTTCTTAGCCCGGCCTGCTTTAGGCAGCATTGGACGAGCCCACCAGAGAACCAGACTCCTCCGGTGGGCCCTGACTTCTCCATCGGTGGAGTTGAGAGTGCCAAGGTGAGGAGCATGAAGATGATGACAGAAGTTAGCATCTGCTATGTTTTCTTTTAATGCAAGTGTAAGTGTGCAGCCTGCCACCCACCCACCCCCAGACTGCAATTCATACTGCTAGCTTGCACTTGAAATGGGGCCTTTTAGTTTAGAGGAGGCCGAAGCTGGCCACTACCTCATGGCTGCTTCGGCAGCGAGGTATCCATACTCAGTCCCCAGCCGCCCCTATTTGTCCTGGTGTCCCTTATACATAAGATTAAGCGCGTATACCAAAACATTACCTGTGCCCTCCCCAGTGCATTTAGTGGGAAGGAGAGCCTATTCCGCTGTAGTGTGTGCATGCCAAACCCCTGTTCATGGTACATGCGAAGATGCCTCCCACCTTGCACCTGTCGTTGCAGACTTGCAACTATCCCCATTCAAGTCCTTGTCCCAGGGCAGTGTTCAATTGTACCTCTCCCATTCATTGCAATGCAAGCGCAAGTATGCAGCCTGCCACCCACCCACCCCCAGGCTGCAATACCATACTGCTTGCTTGCTTGCACTTTAAATTGGGCCTTTTAGGCATGTGGAGGCAGAATCTGGCCACCACGCCATGGCTGTGTCGGCGGCCTGGTATCCATACTCAGTCCCCAGCCTCCTGGTGGCCGGGTGTCCCCGCTTGCTCCCCAGCCTCCAGGGGGTGGCCGGGTGTCCATACTCGGTCCCCAGCCACCCCTATTTGTACCTTTCCCACACTTTTCTTAGCCTGGCCTGCTTTAGGGCAGCATTGGCCGAGCCCACCGGACTATCAGACTCCTCCGGTGGGCCCTGGCTTCTCCATCAGGGGAGTTGAGAGTGCCAAGGTGAGGAGCATGATGAGGATGATAGAAGTTAGCATCTGCTTTGTTTTGTTGTAATGCAAGCGCATGTATGTAGTAGCGGCTAGGCCTGAGGAGGTCAGCGTTTTGGCGCATATCCTACCTCCTCCGAGGATTGCTGGATGTTTTCCTGCTACTATCCAAGTTCTATGACTCCCGTTAAAACAAAGCTTCAGGTGATAAATGGTGGATGAGGTAGTGGCAAAGGAGAAAGAGCAGGAGGAACAGGGACCATTCACATCAATATCAGGCCAGTCAACCAGATATGTCTTGTAGGATATGTTTCTGTAACAAAAGGAGCGGTTCGGCTACACAGTTATAGGGCATACAGTGAGTGCAATGCCTACTAAAAATTTCGAGGCACTCCAATGCCCTTTGGAAATGACATTGAGGTCAGAGGGCGTTAACTAAACCTTTTTTTCCATTTATAGCAACTGGGTCTCCTGTGCACTGTTGGCCTAAGCAGTGAATGGAATGCTTTCCAAAAATTATGAGGTACTGCAATGCCCCTTACAAAAGCCATGTGTGGCACCCCAGGGGTCTGGTCACCACAGTAATAGAGATTACGTCGGAGAGCAAGTGGGAGGTTTCCTGGTCAGGATCCCTTAAACATGCAACATCCTCCTGCCCCAGTCCTGGGAGGGGAGAATTCTGCCCTTATAAACTGGATCTGGGGTGGGGTTGAGTGAGTCAGAGAACAGAGAACAGTCAGAGTCAGAGTGAGAGCAAGGGAAAGTAACAACAAGGAGCTCTGTAGGAGCTAGGAGCTAAAGACGAGGGGCTGGAAGCTGAGCAGAGCTCGTCCTGGCAGAAGACAATAGGAACCGGACACAGGAGTCCGAAGCTGTGAGGACTTATATATCCAGCAGCAGAAACCAGCCAGCAGGGGATTTCAGGTCCTCTGGCCATAGAAGCCCGGTGGCTCAGTCACAAGCAAGGGACCAGCACCGCCGTCGTGGAGCAGAGGCTAACAGAAGGCCCCAAGTCACCAGCCATACGGGTGAGCACTACACGGTACACTCAGGGACGTGGGCTACTTCTACCCGCTTACAGCAAGGTAGCCAGGAAGAGTGCAGACAGACGGGGAGGCCTACAGCTCCACCTGGCCAGGGGAACTCCTGCTTGCTCACAGACTGACCAGGCCTCTTATGCTAGCCAGTACTCCCGGGAGGGTCTACCTTATAATCATCAGTAAAGACCCTGAACTGCACTGCAAAGACTCTGAGTAATTCCTGCTGCGCTCGTGCACCATCACCCCCATCATCCACACTCACTGCCCTGAGGCTATACTCCTCCCGAGGGGAGTTATCCCGTTTTATGCTGCACACACAACACCAGCCTCAGCGGTCTGCCTCGCAGCGGTGGTACTCCCTGACCGCAATCCACGGGTGGCGCAGTCGGACAATTAACCTCAAAACCTAAGAAAGATTGCCACTGGTTTGACCAGCCTGAGCCACGGGACCGGGTCACCGCCACGGAGACTACAGACCCCAGAGACCCGGCACCGGGTATCCCACACACGTGTACACACGGCCCAGGGGGCACGTCACATGCAGTACAGCATATTACAAACATAAGTCCCATTATTGGGGAGTGGGTGTCCCATAGTATTTGTTTATGCCTTGCAAGCAAAAGCTGCCAAAAATTAGGACGGAGCAACTTGCAATGCCCCTTACAAGAGCCATGCAGTACAGCATATTACAAACAGAAGTCCCATTATTGGGGAGTGGGTCTCCCATAGTATTTGCTTATGCTTTCCCAGCAAAAGCTGCCAAAAATTAGGACGGAGCAACTTGCAATGCCCCTTACAAGAGCCATGCAGTACAGCATATTACAAACATAAGTCCCATTATTGGGGAGTGGGTCTCCCATAGTATTTGCTTATGCTTTCCCAGCAAAAGCTGCCAAAAATTAGGACGGAGCAACTTGCAATGCCCCTTACAAGAGCCATGCAGTACAGCATATTACAAACATAAGTCCCATTATTGGGGAGTGGGTCTCCCATAGTATTTGCTTATGCTTTCCCAGCAAAAGCTGCCAAAAATTAGGACGGAGCAACTTGCAATGCCCCTTACAAGAGCCATGCAGTACAGCATATTACAAACATAAGTCCCATTATTGGGGAGTGGGTCTCCCATAGTATTTGCTTATGCTTTCCCAGCAAAAGCTGCCAAAAATTAGGACGGAGCAACTTGCAATGCCTCTTACAAGAGCCATGCAGTACAGCATATTACAAACATAAGTCCCATTATTGGGGAGTGGGTGTCCCATGGTATTTGCTTATGCTTTCCCAGCAAAAGCTGCCAAAAATTAGGACGGAGGAACTTGCAATGCTGGCACCCTGGTGGTATAGTGGTGGTGGAGGCTGAGGATAAGGAGAAGAAGATTAAACAGCCGAAACGAGGAAGCGTATACCCATGTGTGGGTGTGAAGCGGTGCATGTGAATACACCTCCCGAAATAACACAGTGGATTTGACTTTATGTTACTCTGCTGTCATTTGGTGGTGATGAGAAGTCTGGCCCAATCCAGCCCTTGTTCATTTTGATAAGGGTCAGCTTGTCAGCATTGTCAGTTGACAGGTGAGTGCGCTTATAAGTTATAATTCCCCCAGCGGCACTAAAAACACGCTCTGATAACACGCTAGCGGCAGGGCAGGCCAGGACCTCCAAGGCGTACAGAGCGAGTTCATTCCAAGTGTCCAGCTTGGATACCCAATAATTAAAAGGCACAGAGGAATCACGGAGGACGCTGGTACGATCGACAAGGTACTCCCTCACCATCTTTTGAAACTTTCCACTCCTTGTGAGAGTACCCCGCGCCTCAGGGCCTGTAAGCTGGGCGGGTGTCAGAAAACTGTCCCAGAACGTTGACAGTGTTCCCCTACCTCTGCTGGATTGGAGTTGCATCTCTCTCGCCTGTACGCCTTGGTTGGGCAACGAACTGTGACCTCTGCCGCTAGCGTGTTCAGATGGGAATTTTTTTAAGAGTTCTGCAGCAAGGGCCTTCTGGTATTGCCCCATTTTTGTAGACCTCTCCACCTCAGGAATAAGAGAGTGAAAGTTCTCCTTGTAGCGGGGGTCTACAAGTGTCACCAACCAGTAATGACTGTCACCCAACATTTTGACAACGCGAGGGTCACGGTTAAGGCAGCGTAACATAAAGTCAGCCATGCGTGCCAGACTGGTAATGGGCAAGATTTCCGTGTCCTCACCAAGATGACGACTGACCATGCTCTCCTTCTCCTCCTCCTCTTCCTCCTCCCCCTGTTCTCAGGCCACCCACGCTGAACCGACGGTATGACACTTGTACAGGTACTACCGTCTACAACGCATGATAGCAGCTCCTGTTCTTCCTCCTCCTCCTCCTCCTCTCCCTCATTGTCCCCCAATGCACGTTGGGATGAGATGAGGCTGGGCTGTGTGTAATCGCCCGCTATGGCTTCTTGATCCATCTCATCATACTCTGGCTGCAATGCCTCCTCTTTAATTCTCTGCAGAGAGCGTTGCAAAAGACAGACAAGTGGGATGCTGACACTAATGATGGCGTCATCGCCACTCACCATCTTGGCGGCCTCCTCAAAGTTTGTCAGGATGGTACATATGTCAGACATCCAGGTCCACTCCTGAGGTCTTATGTGTGGAGTCTGACCTGAATATCGACGGCCTTGTTGCAGCTGGTACTCCACAACTGCTCTCCTCTGCTCACAAATCCTTTGCAACATGTGGAGGGTAGAGTTCCAACGTGTGGGGACATCACACACCAGTCGGTGTGCCGGAAGCTGCAAACGCTGCTGCAGCACAGCAAGGGCGGCGGAAGCTGTAGCCGACTTGTGAAAATGAGCTGACAGGCGGCGTACTTTCACGAGCAGATCTGGCAACTCGGGGTACGATTTAAGAAACCGCTGAACCACGAGGTTAAGCACATGAGCCAGGCATGGTACGTGTGTGATCTCACCTCGCCTCAGAGCCGCCACCAGGTTACGGCCATTGTCACACACGACCATGCCGGGATGTAGGTTCAGCGGTCTCAGCCACAGATCTGCCTGCTCTTTCACAGCTGTCCACAACTCACAAGCAGTGTGAGGTTTATCACCTAAGCTTATGAGTTTCAGCACAGCCTGTTGCCGCTTGGCGGAGGCAGTACTGCAATGCTTCCAGCTTGTAACTGATGTGGTGATATCTGAGATGGAGGCTGAACATGAGGAGGAGGAGGATGCGCAGGAGCTGTACACTGTGGGAGCAACTCTGACTGACATAGGGCCCGCAATCCTCGGTGTGGGGAGGATGTGTTCCGTCCCAAGGTCCGACTGGGTCCCAGCTTCCACTATGTTTACCCAGTGTGCCGTCAGAGAGATGTACCGTCCCTGGCCACAAGCACTTGTCCACGTGTCCGTTGTCAGGTGGACTCTCCCAGTAACTGCGTTGTTGAGGGCATGGCAGATGCTTTGGGACACGTGCTTGTGTAGTGCGGGGATGGCACACCGGGCAAAATAGTGTCGGCTGGGGACCGAGTACCGAGGGACGGCCACCGCCATAAGATTGCGGAAGGATTCCGTCTCCACCAGCCTAAAAGGCAGCATTTCCAATGTAAGCAGTCGTGAAATGTGCGAATTTAGGACTGTGGCCTGTGGGGCATTAGCTGCGAATTTCCGCTTTCGTTCAAAGGTCTGGGATATGGACAATTGAACGCTGTGGTGGGACGTGGACGTGGACGTTGATGCTGTTTCTTGAGAAACTGCCATAACAAGTGAAGACTGAGAGGAGGGGGCATCTTTACATGCAGTATGGACAGGGGATTGCCTTGCACACACAACAGGGGGTTCTATTGCACGCACAACAGTGGAAGAAGCAGTGGTGACACCCGCTGACACTGGTCGTGGACCCTGGGTTTCGCCCCACAAAGTCGGGTGCTTTGCTGCCATGTGCCTGATCATGCTGGTGGTGGTCAGGCTGGTAGTTTTGTCACCCCTGCTGATGCTGGCATGACAGGTGGAACATATGGCCTTTTTGGGGTTATCAGCAGAGTCTTTAAAAAAATTCCAGACTCTGGAAGACCTACCGCTTGTACTGGCAACGTCCCTCGTGTTGGTGTTACGGGGAACGGTTGCCTACCTTCTGTCTGCGGCCACCACACTGCTTCTTCCTGCCTGTTGGGGTACTCTGCCTCCCTCCCCCTGTGTGCTGCCGGCCTCACTCTGCATGTCCTCCTTCCACGTTGGGTCAGTTACTAGATCATCCACCTCCTCCTCCTCTTCCACTTGCGCACCACGATCCTCCTCCTCACTTCCTGGCAATTGTGTCTCGTCATCGTCCACCTCTTGTGACAGATTGCAAACGTCGACTTCCTGTGGACGTGGCTGTTCAAATATTTGGGCATCGCAACATGGGATCTCCTCTTCCACCACTTCAAGCGTATCAGGCGAGGGGCCCAAATATGGAAATGGACCAGGGAACAGCTCTTCAGAGTGTCCAAGTGTGGGATCACTTGCTGTCTGACGACACTCGGCATGGTGGGAGGAAGGAGCATCAGGGTGAGGAGGAGTATGCGGTCGAGACTCACGGCTACTAAGAGTTGACCGTGTGGAAGACAGACCGGAGGTGGTGGTGCCCAGGTAACTGGAAGTATTGTCTGCTATCCAATTAATAACCTGTTCACCCTGATCAGTTCTCAATACTGGTGTTGTTCTGTGCTTCCCTAGTAATTCGGTCAAGAAGTGGGAGCGAGAAGATGTGGCTGTTGGTTGTGACACATTTTCACCTTGGCCACGGCCCCGTCCTCTGCACGAACCATCACCAGAACGTCCACTTCCACGTCCCTTGCCACGCGCCTTGCCCATTGTAAATGAAGTAAAATAGCTTACACTTGCACTATCAATGGAAAAAGGGTAATAAAGAGTAGATTAGAACCGTGGAAGAGGAAAACCACAGTTATTGTTTACTGGGGTATACCACACTTTTTTAAATAGAGATATTTGCGGCTGAACAGTGAGCGACACACTCAAACTGCTTTTTTTTTAGATACCAAAGGTCCAAAACTGGATAGTACAGCGATTTGACCCGTGAAACTGCGAAACCACACTGGGATGTCGGGCCTACACAAGACTATTTTCAACAGATATATTTTTGTGTGACAACAGTCAGGAGACACTACTGTTTTTCTTTACGGAAAAAACTACCAAAACCTGAATAATAGAGATTTTTTACCGTGGAACAGCAAAACCACAGTTATAATTTACTGGTGTATACCAGGCTTTTTAAAATATATATATATTTGCGGCTGAACAGTGAGCGACACACTCAAACTGTTTTTTTTAGATACAAATGGCCCAAAAGTGGATAATACAGAGGTTTGTACCGTGGAACTGCAAAACCACACTTGTATTTCTCGGGCCTACACCAGACTATTTTCAACAGATATATTTGTGTCTGAAAAATCAGGGAGACACTATTTTTTTTTTTTTTACAGCAAAAAATGCAAAAAGCAGGATAATAGAGATTTTTTTACCGTGGAACAGCAAAAGCACACTTCTGTCTCTCTGGCCTACACCAGACTATTTTCAACAGATATATTTGTGTCTGAAAAATCAGGGAGAAACTATTATTATTTTTATACAGCAAAAAATGCCAAAAACAGGATAATAGAGATGTTTTACCGTGGAACATCAAAACCACAGTAATAATTTACTGGTGTATACCAGGCTTTTTAAAATATATATATATTTGCGGCTGAACAGTGAGCGACACACTCAAACTGTTTTTTTTAGATACAAATGGCCCAAAAGTGGATAATACAGAGGTTTGTACCGTGGAACTGCAAAACCACACTTGTATTTCTCGGGCCTACACCAGACTATTTTCAACAGATATATTTGTGTCTGAAAAATCAGGGAGACACTATTTTTTTTTTTTTTACAGCAAAAAATGCAAAAAGCAGGATAATAGAGATTTTTTTACCGTGGAACAGCAAAAGCACACTTCTGTCTCTCTGGCCTACACCAGACTATTTTCAACAGATATATTTGTGTCTGAAAAATCAGGGAGACACTATTATTATTTTTATACAGCAAAAAATGCCAAAAACAGGATAATAGAGATGTTTTACCGTGGAACATCAAAACCACAGTAATAATTTACTGGTGTATACCAGGCTTTTTAAAATATATATATATTTGCGGCTGAACAGTGAGCGACACACTCAAACTGTTTTTTTAGATACAAATGGCCCAAAAGTGGATAATACAGAGGTTTGTACCATGGAACTGCAAAACGACACTTGTATTTCTCGGGCCTACACCAGACTATTTTCAACAGATATATTTGTGTCTGAAAAATCAGGGAGACACTATTTTTTTTTTTTTTTTTACAACAAAAAATGCAAAAAGCAGGATAATAGAGATTTTTTACCGTGGAACAGCAAAAGCACACTTCTGTCTCTCTGGCCTACACCAGACTATTTTCAACAGATATCTTTGTGTCTGAAAAATCAGGGAGACACTTATTATTTTTATACAGCAAAAAATGCCAAAAACAGGATAATAGAGATGTTTTACCGTGGAACATCAAAACCACAGTAATAATTTACTGGTGTATACCAGGCTTTTTAAAATATATATATATTTGCGGCTGAACAGTGAGCGACACACTCAAACTGTTTTTTTTAGATAAAAATGGCCCAAAAGTGGATAATACAGAGGTTTGTACTGTGGAACTGCAAAACCACACTTGTATTTCTCTGGCCTACACCAGACTATTTTCAACAGATATATTTGTGTCTGAAAAATCAGGGAGACACTATTTTTTTTTTTTACAGCAAAAAATGCAAAAAGCAGGATAATAGAGATTTTTTTACCGTGGAACAGCAAAAGCACACTTCTGTCTCTCTGGCCTACACCAGACTATTTTCAACAGATATATTTGTGTCTGAAAAATCAGGGAGACACTATTATTATTTTTATACAGCAAAAAATGCCAAAAATAGGATAATAGAGATGTTTTACCGTGGAACATCAAAACCACAGTAATAATTTACTGGTGTATACCAGGCTTTTTAAAATATATATATATTTGCGGCTGAACAGTGAGCGACACACTCAAACTGTTTTTTTTAGATACAAATGGCCCAAAAGTGGATAATACAGAGGTTTGTACCGTGGAACTGCAAAACCACACTTGTATTTCTCGGGCCTACACCAGACTATTTTCAACAGATATATTTGTGTCTGAAATATCAGGGAGACACTATTTTTTTTTTTTACAGCAAAAAATGCAAAAAGCAGGATAATAGAGATCTTTTACCGTGGAACAGCAAAAGCACACTTCTGTCTCTCTGGCCTACGCCAGACTATTTTCAACAGATATATTTGTGCCTGAAAAATCAGGGAGACACTATTATTATTTTTATACAGCAAAAAATGCCAAAAACAGGATAATAGAGATGTTTTACCGTGGAACATCAAAACCACAGTAATAATTTACTGGTGTATACCAGGCTTTTTAAAATATATATATATTTGCGTCTGAACAGTGAGCGACACACTCAAACTGTTTTTTTTAGATACAAATGGCCCATAGAACTGCAAAACCACACTTCTATTTCTCTGGCCTACACCAGACTATTTTCAACAAATATATTTGTGTCTGAAAAATCAGAGGCACACTTTTTTTTTGGGGGGGGGCACCAAAAGGTTAATAAGATGGGTATTTGTACATTGTGAAGGAGGAAAAAAAAAATAGGATTTAGATAAAAAAAAAGGATTTTTCCTGGCCCCCGGGACCTGGAGCTAAGTCCAGCAATTTCAGCAACAGGAGCAGCACACAGTACTGTAATGCAGCGTTTGCTGGTATAACCACTGCGTCTCCTATACAGCCTGCCTGGCTGCCTGCCTGATATACCTGGGATGGATATTAGTCCTGAGAAGGACTGTTTGTTTGATCTGGCAGCCTTTACAGACCCTACACTAACTATTTTGCAGGATATATCTCTCCCTAAATCAGCAGCGCTGTCCCTACACTGTCTGATCCGGAGCGACTGTGTCCAAGATGGCGGCACCCGGTTTTAAATACTCGAGGTGACGCTGTGCGGCCAGCCAATCACTGTAATGCCCACAACCAACATGGCTGCGGCATTACAGTGACTGGCTGGCAATCCCTGCATGTTCATTGGCTCTGTAAAGAGCGCCAAACATGCAGGGCGGAGACCCGAGCTCCCGCCCGAGTAACCCGGAAATGCTCGGTGCTCGCCGAACATACCGAGTAGCGTGATGCTCGGGCGAGTACCGAGCAGTGTCGAGCATGCTCACTCAACACTAGTAATTATATATTATTTTCATATGCACTCTGGTGACTTTCTTCCCTCTCATTAACATAGAATAATGCAACACAATATTTCAATTACCTGCAAATAAGGGACGGAGATATCAATGGTGCAACCTGTGCAGCCGCACAAAAGCCCAGGAGGTAAGGGGCCCGTATCTGCCTCCAAAGCAGGAGGAGTTGTGCATTATGATAAGCTATTGGACTGTAAAAGGCCCATATATTGTTCTTGATCAGTAGCCCTCTTCTTTCTGTGTCCGCTCCTGCTGCAAAAACTATAGATAACTGACTTTAATGGTATTTTTGAGAAATCATCAAAAGCATTGAGTCGTAGAAATGACTGTGGTATAGCGTCACAGTAGTTTCCTCTGATGCTTGGGGCCAAGGGTTATAATCTGTCAAAGGGACCCAGTGTGTGTTTTTGTCAGCCATAATCACATGGACTTTTAGTATTCCTATGATCTCCCACAGTTTAATAACATACTGACAGATGAGTTGGCTTGCATTGTGTGAATCTGTATGCTTTGCTAGGGTGAAGGCACATAAGAAGGAGTGAATTGAGTACAGAGTCCCATATTGTGTTGTGTAGATGGCATAGCACAATAATAGCTACCGTTAATTTGCATACATCATATTTTTTACCATGCACGCAGAATGTCATGCTTGTAAAACGTATCCTTCCCGCGTCTGATATTTTTCCAGAGCCAGCAGAAGGAAGACAATTTGACTATGATATCATTATTTCCAGGAACAGGTCCAAGACACCAGATTGTCTTTTGTTTTTTCCAAGTGACTTAGACATTTTTAGTTATGCACTAGAAGCATGAAGAGAAAGGCAGTGAAGTGGTTCCATTGTCCATTGCTTTATTTGGAGTGGTCAGTGATGCATTTTTCCATACTACCACAGCAATCTACATTGTATTTATTTGCCTATTAGCTCATCGTATGGGGTCAAACAGTAACATTTGCATTTTGTGTTTGGAAACATAGTGGCAGCTCTGATTTTCCAACGTAATCTTCTAAAAATGTATTAGAGCCTCTATATCACTAAAAGAACCCTCAAATAACACCTCCCTTGGAGCGAATATGTTATTTTTTCACAAATGATTGGTGGCAGAACACTACCACTGTAGACGCCATTGCAGTTCCTTTTAGCCTACAAAAAAACAGTATCAGCAACTTAGAGGATGTCATGCTCCAAGATGGCACCAGGTCAACATTTAGGCAAGGGAAATTTATTATACCAATCATTGATTCTGTCTCCCTTATGCCGAGTTCAGACAGGCATATTTCACAGTAGGTATATGAACCCCAATGCTCGGACTCATAGCGGGTCAGACTATGAGGCTGAAAGTTTGGGTTGGGAGATCGTGGTCAGTCCGGGCATTGCGGTCAGTACAAGAAACCGTGAACGATGCCAATTTGAACATGGCCTTAGTCCCAAAGATGTATATGGATAGTAGTCATTATGTACATTATCGTTCCTTTCACACAGGGGATGCACATTTAGCATCTATCATATCTATCATAAGTATAGGTGATAAATGTTTTTAGTGAGATAAAGATAAAGATAAAGATCAATTTCGCTACCTGAACATGTTGCCATTTATAGAAGTCACATCCTGTATTCTTTATTTATTGTGTTTAATGCCCCATTAACAAAGTGGAATAAATATGGCGATCATCTTGCTAACAGGGCCCTTTCAATGCAGAATAAGTCAATATTTGTTTGCAAAACAGAACCATATTTTAAGTCCTGCCCAGGTTTGTGCAAAAGAAAATCCAACTAGATCAATTCTGGTTCAAGGAGAAGTTCCTCAAAATTTAGGACTAATATACCAAGTTGCCAATATGCTTAAATGATAATTCTACCCGAAAAAGGTGCAATTGTATATCAAATAGATATCACAAATCAGTTGACCAAATTTCTGTAGGTATAAAGCTTGGATGTGCTTACTGCCTAGGTGTTGCTCATTCGTTTTAAATACTACGTTATTTGTAGCTTTCGATAAATCAATCATGAATTTTCATTGTAATGCACAGGGTTTTTTAGTTACATCTCAACTTGTTTTTGCCAAAGAGAACCCTTATCTTGAAGTCATAGGTTTGGTGATTACTTATTAATCAATTGGGGTCCTACATCTGGAACCACTACAGATCAGCTAAACTTCTATCCCCGTTAGGCTATGTGCCCACGATGCAGAAATGCTGCATATTTTTTCCGCATCTCCCTGGCAGGAAAAACGCATGCGGATTTTACATGTGTTTTTCCCACCAGGTAGAAGTGTTTGTGAAGCGTTCTTCACATGCATTTCTGCATGCGGGTTATCAAGCGCTTTCCAAGGGATTTTAGCATCACTTGGAAAAGTGCTTGACAACTTGGTCACAATATATAAATCCATGCAACCGGCATAGTGTGACCAAGTAATAGTTAAAAAAAAAGAATAAGAATGGTAAAAAATAAAGATTATATTTACCTTCTGATGGCCCCCGGTGTTTTCTCTGCTGCGTCCGGTCTGTTGTATCGGTTGCAGTGGTGTGAAAGGACCTGCCATGACGTCATGAAAGGTCCTTTCACACCACCGCGAGCCGCCCAACACACCGGACACAGCGGAGAAAAGACCGGGGGCCATCAGAAGGTAAATATAATCTTTATTTTTTATTTTAAATTATTTTTTTAACAGGTACCATGGTACCCGGGACTGTAGGAGAGTCTCCTCTTCTCCAGACCCGGGTACCATCCGCACATTGAATCGCTTAATATCCGCATGTGCACATGTAGTGATGCGGATATTAAGCGAATCAATGCAAGTCAATGGCGGCAATTACGCAGCGTGTCCGCAAAATTAATGCACATGCTGCAGATTTTTCCGCAATGATAATCCGCAGCGGAAATTTCCGCAGCATGTGCACAGCACATGCGGATTATCATTGGGGACCAGGGGGCACGTATTACCAAGCGTTTTTTAAGCGTTAAAATTGCGGAAATTACCGGCAAAAACGCAGTGGGCACGCAGCCTTAGAATGGAGCAGTACATGCCTGACCGCCGCTCCTTTTACTCCTCTTTGGGGCTGTCAATCGCTCTGCTCAGCTTTTTCTGGCAGCTCCAAAGAGAATGAATGGAGCATCAGTTGGGCATCCAACGTGCTGCTCAATTTTATAAAGTGCCCCGTTGGGGATAAAATTCGTATTTGGCTCACAGGGCATTGCATATTATTTGTTTTTTAATATAGAATGTAAGCGGATTGGTCACTGACTTTAACAGTACAAACTGCATAGAATTAGTCACTATATTTTAGACCAGATGAGACTGGTGTACTTACTTATCAGAATGGTTGTAAAATCCTTTTTGAAAGGCTAAACTCAATCTCTGCCCACCTGATCTGATTGACAGCTCCTCAGTGCCCCTCCTCCCTGAATTCTCACACTGCTCAGTACAAGCTGCCGCTGTCAGTTAGGTTGGGTGGGCAGAGGCAGAAAACACTTGGACTCATGAGGTCTCTCTGTAGCTGGACTCATAAACTGCTGATTTAGTACTCAGGACTATACAGCCCATCTGACATGGATTTTTTACAAGTACATCACCCTTATCAGGGCTAACGATTTAGTAATGTATGCAGTTTATATTGTGAAATCTGGTGGTGACATATCTGTTTTAGTGAGATGGATATATTGAACTTTCTGTTCTTCGCTGCTTTAATCTGCTCACATGTCAGTTCTTCTACTATATCTGTTTCTGTACATGTTTGGTAAAAAAATATAGATTGTTAATTCCCAGACAACAACTTTACGATAATGCCTAAAAATCTGATGTTTTTCTTTTTTCTCCCATAGGTTGCTACACAAAGACAGCCATAACCTGGAAATGTTCATGAGGTAAGAGAAGCAACTGATCTACAGTTTTTTTCATGTCAGTATAAAGACTGGCCAGTTGGACAGTGGGTGCTCTCTCCTTTAACTTCAACTTTTTTTTTTTTGCTAGAGCCATTTTCAAGGGCCGTAATAAAACTGAAAAAAATGATTTTGTGTCAATTGTATTTAAAAAAAAATGTTTTTCCATATTGCTATTTATGTTTAAAAAATAATCTTGCAGTTTTCACATCGGCCACTAAACATAAAACCAGTCTCATCCTTCCTCTTGTGTAACACTTCACAGCAGTCTCATTATCATCACAGACAGGGTTACAATGACAAATAGCACCTTGATGCAAGATAAATAACTCAGAACCCACCATTTAAATAGGTGTTGTTACAGCTCACCTCCTCCCCCTCCATTCACAATGACATTTGCCTAGGTCAGAGCATGCTAGAAAACTCTCCTATAACAAGTCAATAGGGTCAGTCAGTCTATTGCTGCTTATGTCTATGTGGCTACTGAAAAGAAAGGAAGTATTACTTTACTGTAATATTAGGCCTTGTGGCCAGTGTGAAAATGACACCAATTTGGCAACCAGAGGGGTCGAGACTAAGCAGGCATGTGACGCTCTCTAACATACATTTTAGATTTTCCAAAAACGTTCTCTAGCCCCAAGCTGTGTAGACTGTGTAAGTGAGGTCCAGTGCTCCACTTCCACTGGGGTCGAGTTCTGCACCCAAGCGAATGCCGCTCTAATAGGGTGATGTTAAAACGGCCCTTACATTGCGTGTCCACCTAAAGGTACATACAATGCGATAATGGCAACAATTCAGCCAATAAGGGACCTTCTTCGAGCCATAACCACCATTGTCCACATGTTTGAACAGACGCAGGTCAATCAAAGGGATAATTTGCTTGAGGTTTTCTCAAAGCTTTTCTGTAGAAAAAGATACTGTAGAAATGTTCCTTTTTTCACTGATTTTGCGCTGTAAAAACATATTTCACGTGTATAGTTTGTAGGTTGTTCTCTGTGTCATACCTTGAATTTGAGCTTCAAACTATTTAAGTTCTGGGCTGGCGGGGTTGGGGTCACACTGTACTCATAGCCCAGGGTCCGTGGTCCTTAGCTGTTGGTTATGCTCTGTGTTGTTTTTTCTCTGCCACCATCTGTCACTCCCTCCTCTTACCCATCTGTTGTTATCTCTCATTACCCCACAGTTATTCCCTATCGCCCCATGTCACCACATTATTTCCTATGAAACCCGTGTCACCTCTGGTTATTTCCTATGACCCTATCTTACCCTTTGATTTTTTTTCTCTTAAACTAACTCTGGTAGGAGCAGAAAACAAGAGGGTTGGTCATGTTGCGCTGAGAGCAGCACAAGGAAGCAGCAATGGGGATTAGGATCAGTAGGGATCGGCAGGATCATTCATTAACAAGACTGCTGCGGTAAACTATTCTGTTTCCCGTGTATGCGGCCACGCTGCACAAATCACGCACAGCATTGCGGCATGCTACATTAATGGCCTAATTGGTCAGCAGTCGTTTTGACAATTGGAACAACTTTAAACAGTTAAAGAATCATCATTACAGGTAAAAGACATATCTTAGAACAAAGAATTTTTGTAGCGGACTAAAGAACACAATCCACACCAGGGCTTTGGTATAAAATATATATTTCTTATTTACAATATTTACACTATTTACACTATATACAAAATATACAAAAATATAAATAAAGTAAAAGCATATAAAAATAAATATAACATTCACTAAATCTAAAAATAACAATGGATGGTGGAAATTATGTATAGATTGTACTGGCAGGTGGAAATTATGCATAGTTGGTACTGGCAGGTGGACGCTAGACATAGATGGTACTGGCAGGTGGAAATTAAGCATATATGGAACTGGCAAGAGGACGTTAGGCATAGATGGAACTGGTAGGTGGAAATTCGCCGTAGATGGTACTGGAAGGTGGACGTTAGACATAGATGGTACTGGCTGGTGGAAATTAGCCGTAGATGGCACTGGCAGGTGAAAATTAGCTGTAGATGGTATTGGCAGGTGGACGTTAGACATAGATGGTGCTGGCAGGTGGAAATTAGCCATAGATGGTACTGGCAGGTGGAAGTTAGGCGTAGATGGTACTGACAGGTGGACGTTAGACATAGATGGTACTGGCAGGTGGAAATTAGCGGTAGATGGTACTGGCAAGAGGACGTTAGACATAGATGGTACTGGCAGGTGGAAATTAAGCATAAATGGAACTGGCAGGTGGACGTTAGGCATAGATGGAACTGGCGGGTGGAAATTATGCACAGATGGTACTGGCAAGTGGAAATTCGCCGTAGATGGTACTGGCAGGTGGACGTTAGACATAGATGGAATTGGCAGGTGGAAATTAGCCGTAGATGGTACTGGTAGGTGAAAATTAGCTGTAGATGGTACTGGCAGGTGGACGTTAGACATAGATGGTACTGGCAGGTGGAAATTAGCTGTAGATGGCATTGGCAGGTGGAAATTATCCGTAGATGGTACTTGCAGATGGAAATTAGGCGGTGTTGGAACTGGCGGGGGAAATTAGCCGTCGATGGTACTTGCAAGTGGAAGTGAGACATAGATGGTACTGGCAGGTGAAATTATGCATAGATGGTACTGGCAGGTGGAAATTATGCATAGATGGTACTAGCAGCTGGAAATTAGCCATAGATGGTACTTGCAGGTAGAAGTTAGACATAGATGGTACTGGCAGGTGGAAATTATGCATAGATGGTACTGGCAGGTGGGCTTTAGGCATAGATGGTACTGGCAGGTGAAAATTAGCAGTAGATGGTACTGGCAGGTGGACATTATACATAGATGGTACTGGTAGGTGGACATTATGCATAGATGGTACTGGTAGGTGGACATTATGCATAGATGGTACTGGTAGGTGGACATTATGCATAGATGGTACTGGTAGGTGGACATTATTCATAGATGCTACTGGCAAGTGAAAATTATGCATGTATGGTACTGGCAGGTGGACGTTAAGCATAGATAGAACTGGCAGGTGGATGTATAAAAATATAGATCTTTTAATTATAATATATATATAAAATATGAAAAAATATAAATTGATTAAAAAATATAAAAATAATTCTAACTATAAAAATAAATGCTCAAACATTAACTAAATCTAAAAATAACAATGGATGTCTAAGAATAAATAACTAGCTCTAGAAATAAAATAGATAATAGAAATATACTAAATTATGGTGGTGGCTGGTGGTTGTTCTTGGTATTGGCGCCTTATCTTTTTTAGTCGGAGTTGTTAATGGCAAGTGATCATAGCTGATGGTGGCGATGTTATGGGGCAGACACCACCTAGAACAAGAAAACATAAAAAGAAAAACAAGGTTTAGTGAAATCTTCATTCACTGCAGACATATAATCATGGTTCTTTGTACCCTTCCTTACCACTGGGATGTGTCGGCCTTTGTTATAATATGTAGCATGTCATTATCTTATGTGTTTCCCAATCACTTGGTCTTCTATAAAAGACCCATTCTGTTCATATAGATGTTCTTACTTTGAATATTTCTATGCGACTACTTTCCGCAATTATTTATCAGTCTTAAAGGGCTGGTATAGAGTGGTCGTCCCTTCCCTTCCCCCATGCAGACTTCGGCACTCTGTTACCTCATCACTATTAGCTCTTCTTTGCTCTTTTCTTGGGGGGCGGCTTGCTGGTCTTATCAGCTCTTCTCTTTGCATCATTCTTTTTTTTTTGGATTTTCTGCCCTGAAAAAGTAAAAAAATCTTGAAGCTCTACAAGTGTAACGGACAAGAAATAAGATGTTGGAATTAGGTTATAGTGTGAGGCTGGTGCCATCACTGATTGTAACTCACTGGTCAGTTGCTCTGAGCTCCTCGCATTTTCTTGATAGCGCATGGCCTCAATCTCATCTCTATTTAGATTAGAGAATGAATGCATTAGGGTTAGGCGTGCATTTGGCTCAGACCTAATCAATATTCAGACATGGGTCTGACGTCAGTGAATGGACGTGACCTTATTTTTGTATGCCGGGTGTGTTGGTGGAGCTATTCGTTATACATAGTGCCATGGGCATACCCAGGATCAAAACTAGGGGGGAGGGGGGGGCAAAAAAAAAAAAATCAAATACTCACCTCATGTCTCACCTGCTGCCGCTGCTCCGGACTCCTCAGCTTCGCCGGCCTCATCCCGCTCTGCGCTGTGACTGCTCAGGAGAGAGCGCGGTGTAAAGACATCACCGCGCCCTCTGACCTGAGAAGTCACAGAGCAGCAGCCGCGGAGGATGCAGGACCTGCTGCGGAGGCACGGGGAGAGGTAAGTATTGTGCCAGGTGCCGGGGCCTTGAGCAAGCGGGGGGGAGCGGGCGCTGACGGTGAGGGCCCCCCCCGCCTGCTCAGGGCCCTGACATTTGCCCAGGTGCGCCGGGTGCTGACGCCGGCCCTGTTGTGCGGCATGTGTCCCTGCTTCTAGGGGGGGGGCAGCTGCCCCCCCCCCTGCCCCACGGTGGGTACGCCCATGCATAGTGCATGCAGGACATCTTTGGTGTCCTGCACTCTTGAATGTTGAATGGCAACTTAAAACAACTGGTAGTGGTCAAATGAGCTAATAGCAATATGCTTGTAATAAAGAGGGCTTGATTTGTGCGTTATATGCTAGACTCTGAATGCGAATTATAGCCATTTACAATGAGGTACATTAACAATATAGATGATGGCTGTACCTTCACTGTGTGCTATCGCTGTGAATGATCAGACTGATTATACCATAAATTCTATAAGAGCTGGGGCGTATGTGCAATGACTCTCACTGTGAGGGATAATTATTGAACGCTCGGAGTGGTGGGGCAAAGGGAATTACATCGTACATGAGATGATGGTCTTAGCATGCATTTAGATACTCCATGAAAATAGACCGACTGAGATATAATATGGATCGTTATATGATCAGTCCAAAGTTGTCCAATATACTGTGGTGGCAGGATCACAAGGACAATAAATTGTCAGCATAAGGGGCATTCGTTAAATGTGATCTTGCCTTTGGCGCTGGTATAGTACACTGGAGTAAGGAAGTTTGGCATACAAATGATATATTCTAGCACGACAGTGACTGCCTTGTGGATCTATTTGAGTGTATGGTAGTTATCAGTGGACACCGACATACTCAGCTTAGGTGCTTTAATACTAGATCCTGCACACACATTTGCTTTAGGATTTTTTTGCTTTTTTTTTGATAGTCTCTAATAGTATAAGAGTTACATGATAGTCCTAAGTATTATAATTGGTCTTTGTAAATAGATGTCTCCAGATGAGTTGTCTACTAGTGGGATGACGAAACGCGTAGGGACTAGATGCCTATTAGGGAGAGTTGTTGCTTATGACCTACGTAGGGTATTTGTATGCATTTTGTTTATGTACATATATCTCCTGAGTGACATATTGTGGAATCAGGACTTGTAGTACTATAGTGCACTAATTGTAGTTATTTATTGGGGTTTTTAATATTATGGTGATTAAAAGTTAAGTTTTATCCTTTTCTAAGTGAGTCTGTGTAATGGACAAGAAATAAGATGTTAAGAATAAGTTATTGAGTGAGGTCGGTGCCATGACTCACTGGTTAGGTATTGTTTTCTTCTCAAATTGTCTTGATAATTCCACAAGCCCAAGCGATGCGTCAATCTCATCTCTAGAGTAGACAATGAATGCATTAAGAACTGTGAGATTTTGCACTTAAGGGCCCCGTCACACTTAGCGACGCTGCAACGATCCCGACAACGATACGACCTGTCAGGGATCGTTGCTGCGTCGCTATGTGGTCGCTGGTGAGCTGTCAAACAGGCCGGCTCACCAACGATCAGGGGAGCAACGACATCGTGGAAAGAATCTTTCCACGATGTCCTGCTCCTGGTTATCAGCCTGCTGAAGCAGGAGCAGACTGGTAACCATGATAAACATTGGGTTACTAGGGGCCCCTCAAATGCAAAAAAAATTATCTAATTTATACAATGTGATTTTCTTGATTTTTTTTGGACATTGTACCTCTCAATGTTAAAATTAACCTACCCCTAAGATTATAGATTGTTCATGTCTTTGTCAGTGGGCAAACTTACACATACAGCAAGGAATGAAATAATTATTTCCTTCACAGTATATATTTTCATCTTTTAAATTTTAAAAATTCCAAAAAGGAAAATGGACAGATGCAAAAGTTTGAGAACTCTGCATGGTTAGTACCTAGTAGTATCACAGCTTGTAAATGCTTTTTGTAGCCAGCCAAGAGTCTTTCAATTTTTATTTGATGGATTTTTATCTATTCTTTCTTGGAAAATTCTCCCAGTTCTCTGAGATTCCTGGGTCGTCTTGCATGCACTGTTATTTTGAGGTCTACCCTCAGATTTTTAATGATGATCAGATCAGGGGACTGTGAGGGCATTGTAAAACCTTCAGCTTGCACCTTTTGAGGTAGTCTATTGTGGATTCTGATGTGTGTTTAGAACCATTATCCATTTGTGGAAGTCATCCTCTTTTCAACTTCAGCTTTTTAACAGATAGTGTTATACATGCATCAAGAATTTGTTTAAATTTCATTCAATCCATCAGGCTTGTTTAGATGTTCTTTTGCATACTTCTGACACTGAATTTTATGGTGAGGATGCTTTTTCTTTTGATGACTCTTCCATGAAGGTCATATTTTTGCAGGGGTCTCTGAGCAGTAAAACAATGTACCACAACTCCAGAGTCTGCTAAATCTTTCTGAAGGTCTTTTGCAGTCAAGTGGGGGTTCTGATTTGCCCCATTGAAGCGTAGACTGTACGCAAAATGGCCGTCATCCACACAGTGACCCGCTTCCCCTACATCCATGTTTCAAAACTTGCTTGAATAAAGGAGAGTTTTTACCAGACACGGAGTGCCACCTTTTCATCTCTGCACCTGTATCTGCTTAGAAGAACCCATGGCTGGTGTTTTTTGACACAAGATTAGAGGAGGCTGGGTTTTTATAAAGCTGGGAAATTTCCTAACAATGATAGTTAACAAGCCATAACCCTAACCGGTTAATTAAGGTCTGAAACCTTGGTCAAAGTTATCTGAGCCACCAAATCTCTATAGGTGCCCAAACTTTTGCCCATTTCCCTTATTGTAATTTTAAAAATGAAAACAAAATTACAATATATATTTTTATGCCTAAAATACAAAGGAAATATGTAATCTTTAACTTTAGGCCTTTTAGAGATCATTTCATATTTTCATATTCAACTTGTTTAATTGTTCACAATAACAGTAGTTTTGACCAGGGGTGCCCAAACTTTTACATACCACTGTAGTGTACTGGAAAATGGGAAAAAAGTTCCAAGTGAGGTGAAATTGCAAAAAACTTGCAATTCCACAATTGTTTTTTTGTTTTTTTTATTTACCATGTTCACTACATGGTAAAACTGACCTGGTAATATGATTCACCAGGTCAGTACGAGTACACAGTTACCAAACATGTATAGATTATCCTTTATTTAAGAGGTGAAAAAAATGCAGAAATTTGTATGAATAAATTTTTTTGCGTTTGTCGCCATTTTCCGAGACCTGTAGTCTTTTAATTTTTCGAGATCTGGGGCCGGATGAGGGCCTATTTTTTGTTCTTTGAGCTGACATTTTTATTGATACTATTTTGGGATTGATACGATGTTTTGATCACCTCTTATTGCATTTTATTGCAATGTTGCGGCAAACAAAAAAACGCAATTGTGTCGTTTCAATTTTTTCTCATGACGCTGTTTACCTATCTGATTAATTTACTTTATATTTTGATAGATCGGACATTTCTGAAAGCAGCAATACCAAAAATGTGTATTTTTTTTATTGTTGCATTTTCAATTGGGCAAAAGAGGGGTGAATTGAACTTTTGTGTTTTTTTATTTTTTTCATATTTTTAAAACTTTTTTTTCACTTTTTACTTTATTTAAAGGGAATCTGTCAGCATATTTTAGTACCTCTTCTGAATGCAGCCTAATGTAGGCAAAGAGAAGCTGAATCCAACTATTTATCACTTAGATTACTGGATGCAGCCGCTCTGACACAATCAGAGTTTTTAGATTTAGCATAAAGCAGAGCTGAGAAAGCTAGCCCCAGCTACACTAGACTCTATATATACAATGTCTATAGACAGTGAGCTGCCTATCATAGGAGGGGGCGTTGCTGGACCAGGGCTCAGTGACCAGCAATGATAAGCTACTGGTGCTAAAACAATCATTTTAAGCAAACAAAAGCATGATAAGAGAGGCATCGCTGAAATCTGCATTGTAACCCCTACCTCATGCTATCTTCAAATTACATAGCAAAAACCTGCTGACGGATTCCCATTAATAGTCCTCTTAGGAGACTTGATGCTGCGATTGTCTGACTGCCTGTGCTTTACATAGCAGTGCTTTAGGACAGCTATGTTCACAGGACATTCACAATGACAGGCACGGGGGTCTTCAGTCATGACAACCCATCGACGCCCCGCGATCATGTGACAGCGGTGCCGATGGGCAGGATTTGTGACGCGCTTACGGCTGGATTATGTTAAGTTCTTCAGTCAGAGTTTCACACCCGTGGCTGTTAAAGGACCGTCATGTGCGGGGAACGATGTAGGCTCAGCGGCGGAGCCTGCATCAAAGTCAGGGACACGACATATGATGTGAATATGAAGGGATTAATATATTTATTTTCAATGGGAGAAAAGGGGGATGATTTGAAGTTTTAGGGGTTTTTTTTACTATTTTTAAAACATTTTTTTTACTTTTCACTGTTATTGTTAGCCCCCTAAGGAGACTTGAAGATGCAATCGTCCAATTGTTTGTGCTATATACATTGCAGCATATAGCAAAAATCATGATCACCCTCGAATCCCGGCCACAGGCACAGTTTCAAAGGAGCTCCTTAATGACAGGCACAGGGGTCTTCAACTGACCTTCCCCTGTCATGAGTCATGACAACCCATTGATGACCTGGGATCACATCACGGGTGCGCCGGTGGGCCGGAGAGAATGACACGCATGAATGCCAACGCATGTTCAATGCCAATGTTGGCGACTGAGGTTTCCCTGGAAATCCCCCAAAAAAACACAATTCTGACAAATCCTCTGACAGAACCACTCACTATAATGAGGCAGATGAAAACACTTTGGGTTCTGTCTGGTCTCTGTTCTGGCAGTGTCCCCTCATTTTAAGCATCTTTTTAGAGCACAAGTGTGGTCGACCACACATGTGTGCACGCCTAAAAGATGGATACCATCGGAACAGACACCAAAGTGACTCCATCTTCCTCTTTTTAGTGAGTGGTTCCGTCAGGGGTTTCATCTGAATCACATTTTTCTAGAATTTAAAAGGAAACCCCAACATAAGTGCTCAGAGTAGTTGTTATGTTATGTGCCCCAAAATGTTACCAATAAAAATTCTAACTTATCCCACACAAAACCAGCCCCCAATCAGGTTTGTTATCAGGTGTCATGTTCACTTTAACCCCTTCCCGACATTCGCCATACATGTACGGTGCACATCGGGAGCGAGTTTATGGAGTTGACTCACAGACTGAGGCCACACTATACCGGGCAGATAACTCACTCTATGTGAGTTATCTGCCAGGTATAGTAAGGGCTCAGTAAAATTGTAGAGGTTGCCCAGTCTATTGCTAAAGTGTTGACAGTGAGAGTGGGCGGTCATGTGACCACAAGTATGTGATTTCCATACTTCCAGGTCATATTCCAACTAGACATGCACTGCGCACGTCTAGTATCGCTCAATACACGTCTAGTGTATTGAGTGTCTAGTGTAAAATGCGCAAGTCTAGTCTGAACTGCACTTGCAGTTCTCCGGACCTCCATCCTTGTTCTCTACCCGCCTCCTGCGTCTGACTGACAGGTTACTCTTATTTCAATGACGTGCTTTCCTACTGAAGTCTCTCCCCATCGCTGTCAGTGCCTGGGGCAGTGCTGCTGCGGTAAGGTCTTCATGATGTTGCAAGACCCAGTGTATCAATCTGCACATCCAATGGTGGAGGGGCTGTATGTTTTAATACTAATAGCCCTCATACACATGAAACTAAAGTCAGCCGAATCTGCAGATATTGGCGGGATTGTCCAGTAGTTTAATATGTATAGGGGTTGATCCGTTCATTGTGTGGTGAAAATGACCTGGTAACATGATTCTTAAGGTCAGTATGATTATGGAGATATCAAAAATAAGTTTTTTTTTATATACAGTGCAGACCAAAAGTTTGGACAGATCTTCTCATTTAAAGATTTTTCTGTATTTTCATGACTATGAAAATTGTACATTCACACTGAAGGCATCAAAACTATGAATTAACACATGTGGAATTATATACTTAACAAAAAAGTGTGAAACAACTGAAAATATGTCTTATATTCTAGGTTCTTCAAAGTAGCCACCTTTTGCTCTGATGACTGCTTTGCACACTCTTGGCATTCTCTTGATGAGCTTCAAGAGGTAGTCACCGGAAATGGTCTTCCAACAATCTTGAAGGAGTTAAAAGAGATGCTTAGCATTTGTTGGCCTTTTTGTCTTCACTCTGCTGTCCAGCTCACCCCAAACCATCTCGATTGGGTTCAGGTCTGGTGACTGTGGAGGCCAGGTCATCTGGCGTAGCACCCCATCACTCTCCCTCTTGGTCAAATAGCCCTTACACAGCCTGGAGGTGTGCTTGGGGTCATTGTCCTGTTGAAAAATAAATGATGGTCCAACTAAACGCAAAACGGATGGAATAGCATGCCGCTGCAAGATGCTGTGGTAGCCATACTGGTTCAATATGCCTTCAATTTTGAATAAATCACCAACAGTGTCACCAGCAAAGCACCCACACACCATCACACCTCCTCCTCCATGCTTCACGGTGGGAACCAGGCATGTAGAGTCCATCCGTTCACCTTTTCTGCGACGCACAAAGACACGGTGGTTGGAACCAAAGATCTCAAATTTGGACTCAACAGACCAAAGCACAGATTTCCACTGGTCTAATGTCCATTCCTTGTGTTCTTTAGCCCAAACAAGTCTCTTCTGCTTGTTGCCTGTCCTTAGCAGTGGTTTCCTAGCAGCTATTTTACCATGAAGGCCTGCTGCAAAAAGTCTCATCTTAACAGTTGTTGTAGAGATGTGTCTGCTGCTAGAACTCTGTGTGCCATTGACCTGGTCTCTAATCTGAGCTGCTGTTAACCTGCGATTTCTGAGGCTGGTGACTCAGATAAACTTATCCTCAGAAGCAGAGGTGACTCTTGGTCTTCCTTTCCTGGGGCGGTCCTCATGTGAGCCAGTTTCTTTGTAGCGCTTGATGGTTTTTGCAACTCACTTGGGGACACTTTCAAAGTTTGCCCAATTTTTCGGACTGACTGACTTTCATTTCTTAAAGTAATGATGGCCACTCGTTTTTCTTTACTTAGCTGCTTTTTTCTTGCCATACAAATTCTAACAGTCTATTCAGTAGGACTATCAGCTGTGTATCCACCAGACTTCGGCACAACACAACTGATGGTCTCAAGCCCATTTATCAGGCAAGAAATCCCACTTATTAAACCTGACAGGGCACACCTGTGAAGTGAAAAACATTTCCGGTGACTACCTCTTGAAGCTCATCAAGAGAATGCCAAGAGTGTGCAAAGCAGTCATCAAAGCAATAGGTGGCTACTTTGAAGAACCTAGAATTTAAGACATATTTTCAGTTGTTTCACACTTTTTTGTTAAGTATATAATTCCACATGTGTTAATTCATAGTTTTGATGCCTTCCGTGTGAATGTACAATTTTCAAAGTCATAAAAATACAGAAAAATCTTTAAATGAATAGGTGTGTCCAAACTTTTGGTCTGTACTGTATTTATTTTACTGGTTAAAATAACAACAGAACATTATAACAAAATAAACTTTGTTTCTGTCGCCATTTTCTTCAATTTGTAAAAGTTTCCTTACAGATTGTGAATTGGAGCCACCCAGAGAAGGTTTGGGCAAGTCCGATATCCAACGACTAATCCTTTCATTCTCTGGGCGATAAGCCGCTGCCAGAAGAGTCTGAAGGGGACAGAAGAGTCTGGCAGCGGCTGTCTCATAGAGAACATAGTAATGCTTGGCCAAACAATCTTATCTGTCAGCTGTCCAATGTTTATGGGGGGATTAAAGGGGTTTTACCAAGGTTGAAAAATATCCACTATCAAAGGATAGGGAATACCTTGCCGATTGTTGGGTGCCTGACCACTGGGACTCCACCGATCCTGAGAATGAGGCTCTGAAGAGACTCATGTGAATGGAGCTGAGGTTGAACATGAGCACCTGCTCTCCATCCATTTCCAATGGGAGTGCTGGAGATAACCGAGTACTGTGCTTTCCTCTTTTTAGCACTTCCATTAAGCACTTCTTTTTAGCTCGACCTCTGCTCCCTTCAGTCAGGGCCCTACAAAACCCTGTTCTCGGGATTGATGGGGTTCCCCGTGGTTGGCACCCCATCTATCGGAAAGTTTCCCCTATTCTGTGGATAGGTAAACTTGGTACACCACTTAATGCATTCTGAGTTACAATAAACACCATCACTCCAGCTTCACAGCAAAGGCCCCAATACACATTACATGTTAGTCAGCCAAACAATGCTTCCACCAAGCAGCTATCTCAGCCGTCTCTCCCATAAACACAAGCTCCTGCTCAGCTGAGCACTCCTATGTTTTCTATGATAAAGCTGCTGACTGACATGTTGGATGTCGGCTAATCTCCGGGAGAGCAATAAGTCAATAACTTCACAAAGAAGGAGGGCTTCCTGAAGCAGTTTCAACTAGAAAGCTTGACATTTTTGCCTGCCACAAAAAACCTCTGTGTGAACAAAGCCTTATATGGAACGTCTCTGCAAACAGTATCACGCTTGAATTTGGGTTGGCACCAAGCTGCTATTCATGAAGCGGCCTATATTGTGCATGGAGTCACCCATAGATGTGCGTTGTACTTAGTAGTTAAAGGGGCTTGTCCAGTACTTAGATAATGATAGCGTATCCTTATCCTTTGGATAAGTTATCCATATCAGATGGTTTGGGGTCTGATACCTGTCATCCCTATGTTAAGCTGTACGCAGGTCTCTCTGCAGCCAGAAGCAAAGCAGATCACAGCTCCATAAACTGTGTAGGGGATCCACTGATGTAGAAACATCCCCGCTAAGTAAGCAAACAATGAGATGGGGGCACCGAAGAGCATTTTTGCACAGGGCACCATTCAGTCTAAGGCCTGCCCTGCATACTGGCTTCGGGAATGTCTGCTCCATAATTCAGAGCGATCTTCTAAACTATGCCACATTATTATTCACATGAATGTAAATGTTTGAATGCACAGCAGCACTATGACTTTCTGTGATCAGGAAAGGTTGGCAGAGAATCATATTATCCCAAAGGCATTCCATGTTCATATCATAAAACTGAGTTTTCTTTGTTACACAGTCATGTGGCCAGTGACATCCCCTCTCTACATTGTATTGTCATGTGCTCTCAATAGAAGACAAATAAAATAAGGGCAGTTTATAAACCCAATGTTATCTCTAGACTAACATCTAAAATCACCATTAAGGTTAAACCCCATATTTCATGAATTATGAATATACAGCCAACAACTGTATAATCTGGCATCTTTACACCATTACTCCTTTGCTGGTTTTCAGTTTATTTTAAAAATTGAATTTAGAAAATATTTCCTTAGTTATGTGTGTGTATATATATATATATATATATATATATATATATACACTGCTCAAAAAAATAAAGGGAACACTCAAATAACACATCCTAGATCTGAATGAATGAAATATTATCGTTGAATACTTTGCTCTGTACAAAGCTGAATGTGATGACAACAAAATCACACAAAAATCATCAATGGAAATCAAATTTGTTAATAGTGATGAGCGAGAACTAAAATGCTCGGGTACTCATTGCTCGGGTCGAGCAAATTGGAATACTCGGGTGCTCGACCCGAGCAACAAGTCCAATGCAAGTCTATGAGAAACTCGAGCATTTTTCAGGCGGCTCCCCCCGGCGGTCTGCAGAGGGCCTAAAAATTGCCCAAATCGATGGGAACAGTGCTCAAATGACATGAGAACAGCATGGGGAAGACCCCTGGAAGCATCTCTGACTCCCAGATCACTGCTGTCAGCAACGTGGTCAGAGTATTACACCACTTTTACGGACTCACAATAAAACATACAAAAACGAAACCAAAATGGATTTTCCTGGGAAATATGTTAAGGAACATCCTTTCCAGGGTAATGACTTGTATATAAGGCAAAATAAATAACCAAAAACAAAAATACTCCTCCACAACTTGGGCTATGTTCACATGTAGCGTTTTTGATGCGTTTTTGCACTTTTGAATTGCTTTCAACCAAGACAAATGCATTCACCAGGAAATGTCATTTTAACATTTTACAACCTTATCTGGCCATGTGGTGTGTGGCACATCATCAGACACATGCATACAGTGCTGAAAAGACATAGGAACAGCATGGGGAAGACCTCTGGAAGCATCTCTGACTCCCAGGTCACTGCCTAAAAGTGTGTCCATCATAAGTGATCCTTGGCGTATGCGAAGATGCCTCCCGCCATGTACCTGTCGTTGCAGACTTGCAACAATCACCGTCCACGTCCTTGTCCCACTGCTGCGTTCAGTTGTCCCTACCCCATTCCTTGGAATGCAAGCACAAGTATGCAGGCAGCTACCCACCCACCCACAGGCTGCAATACTATACTGCCAAATTTTTGACAGCTGCTTGCACTTGAAATGTGGCCTTTTAGGCTCGTGGAGGCGGAAGCTTTTCACACACATCTTTCATTTAATTTCTTGAATACAGAGTTGGACAATGGCCTGATCTGTAATGCGTTTTGAGAAATAACATGCATAAGCATGGCCGATCCACATTAAAAAAGCAGCCATAGAGTGCCCGGGAACCTTCCCCCACACTTTTCTTAGCCAGGGCTGCTTTCCGGCAGGGTTGGACGGGCTCACCAGAGAACCAGAGACTCCTCTGGTGGGCCCTGGCTTCTCATTCAGGAGAGTTCATAGTGCCGAGGTGAGGCCATGATAATGATAAAGGCCACCATCTGCTTAGTTTTCTGTTACTTGGAATGCAAGCACAAGTATGCAGCCAGCCACCCACCCACAGGCCGCAACACTAAACTGCCAGATTTCTGCGCAGCTCTTTGCACTTGAAATATGGCCTTTTAAGCTCGTGGAGGCGGAAGCTTTACACAACCTCATGCCGGCGGCAGCCAGGTGTCCATACTCGGTCCCCAGCCGCCACTATATTTCCCGGTATCGCCTCCGCCTTCCACAAGCACGGGTCCCACAACATTACCTGTGCCCTCCCTAGTGCACTTACTGGGAAGGACTGCCTAACCACAAACACGTGGACAGGTGAATGTGGCCAGGAACGGTATGGAGCCAGTCCACAACTTTTTTGGCTGAGAGTTGTATTTAGCTCGGTGAAAGGACTGGCATAGAGGGAAACCGTATGTACCCTGCGTGTCATTTCTCCAAGGAAGTCCTCTAAAGCTGATTGCACTTGATATGTGGCCTGAACATTACTGCTGGTACTTTTCTGTGGGAATTTGCTTGCCTCCTACTAGCCAGTAATATTTCCAGCAAACTATGGTACGAAGCCATGGTATTAGCACTGCCCCCAGTACCCGTAGCGAAGCCATCCCCAATTTCCTTCTCAGGAATTTTATTTGGTAGACTGAGTGGCTGCCCAAATACATTTTCTCACAAAGGAGCTGAAGATAGAGTGGCAGTAGGTGCAAGTTTCTCCAGCCTGTTAGATATTAGAGGGTGAACGGCAGCACATTGGATCAGTGGTTAGCACTGAAGCCTTGCAGCGCTGGGATCCTGGGTTCAAATCCCAGCAAGGACAACATCTGCAAGGACTTTGTATGTTCTCCCCGTGTTTGCGTGTGTTTCCTCCTCAGTAAAAAAGCAGCCATAGAGTGTCCGGGAACCTTCCCACACACTTTTCTTAGCCAGGACTGCTTCTCAGCAGGGTTGGACGGTCCCACCAGAGAATCCTCTGATGTGCCTTGGCTCTATCTCAGGAGAGTTCATGATAGCGCTAACTTTGCAGCTGCTATGGGGCTCTTGAGCGGGTGAGAAAGGTTAGCCCTCAGAATCAAATCCTCTGGTGGGCACAATGTTTTTCAATCTGAAACAGCTTCTCAGTGGGAGTTATATTTCACCACAGCCATATTCTTTAGCTCGGTGAAAGGGCTGGCATAGAGGGATACCGTATCTACCCTGGCTGTCATTTCTCCGTCACCAGGTTCCGCCCATTGTCACACACGACCATGCCTGACTGTATGTTCAGCGGTGAGAGCCACAGATCAGGCTGCTGTGTTACAGCTTTCAACAACTCTGCAGCGCTGGGCGGTTTGTCAATTAAGCATTAAGCATGTTATCTTCAGCACAGCCTCTTGCCGCTTGGCCAGGGCAGTGCTGCAGTGCTGTCAGCTTGTGACTGATGTGATCATTTCGGAGATGGAGGAGGAGGTGCATGAGCTGAACAATGTGATTACATTGAGGTTAAATTGGTGACGCTGTTTTTTATACTAAAGAAAGATCCTATTGTTTTGTTTTTTTTACGTTATTTTTTAAGACAAATGCATTCACCGGGAAATGTCATTTTACCATTTTACAACCTTATCTGGCAATGTGGTGTGTGACACATCATCAGACACATCCTTTTTTATTTATGATGGAGGGACTCTGAAAGTCATAAAGCCTATTTTTACAGGGACATCAGACGGCCCTTACTATTCTTAAAAGGCCAGCAGTCGGCCGTAGCTATTGTTAGAGAGCCATCAGCCGGCTATGCTTTGTTGTTCCCATTATTAACAAGTGGGTCTCCTATACTGTTCTTGCGTATCCAGTGACTGCAAGGGCTGCCAAAAATTTGGAGGCAACCCAATACCCCTTTGAAGAGACATAGAGGAGGGTCTCAGTAAAAAAAATGTTCCCATTATAAAGAAGCGGGTCTCCTATAGTGGTAATGCCCATGCTGTGACTGCAAGGGCTGCCAAAATTTTGGAAAAACCCCACTAAGAATTTAAAGACACATAGAGCAGGGCCACAGTAACAAGGTATGACATGTTCCCATTAGAAAGGAGAGGGTCTGCTATACAGTTATAGGGTATGTGTTATGATCTGCTACAAGCACTAAGGAAAGACAGGAGATCTGTCCCTACAATAGAACTAAGCTAGATCCCTACGATGTAACGGGGAACCTGATCCTGCGATCAGACCCGCTAAAGTCCTCAGCTAGTCTGAACGAAGACCTATAGATGTGAGGGAGGGATCCTTACAAGAACTAGGGACTGGGAGAAAGATGGACACCTCCTAGCAGAAATTGTAGCAGTAAAAAGACAAACAAACAACATTGAACATAGAGGTCAAAAGACCTAGCTAAACTGACTGAGAAAGGTAACAAAGCACCTGGCTAGCTTAAGAGTAGAAATTACAATGAAGTCCAGCAAGGCCAGAAGGGCGGAGCAGGATTAAATAGGCAAAAACAGTCATGTGACCAGCATAATAGAAAAAACCTAACAGGAGAGTTCTAACAGCACCCCCTCTTCTATGAGGATCCTCCGAATCCCCTAGGCCCAGGCTTATCAGGAAACCTCTTGTGAAACGCTCTGACAAGTCTGGAAGCAGAAACATCATTTGCCCTCACCCATGAGTTATCCTCGGGACCGAAACCCTTCCAAGCGACGAGATACTGCAAACTCCCTCTATACCGTCTAGAATTAAGGATGCGGGAAATTTCATATTCCCCGTCCTCCATCACCGGAGGAACAGTGGCAGTGGCGTCTCTATCTGATACATAAGCTTTTTTCAATAGAGAAACATGAAACACCGGATTAATCTTCCAGGAGGTAGGAACGTCCAACCTAACAGCAGATTGGTTAACTACCTGAAGCACCTTAAAGGGCCCTACAAACTTGGGACCCAATTTTTTAGAAGGAATCCTCAACCGCAGATTCTTAGAGGACAACCAAACCATGTCACCAACCGTAAACAAAACCTCTTGACGTTTCCTGTCAAAGTACCTCTTAGATTTTTTGTTAGCCTCCTGAAGATTACCACGCACATCCGTCCAAACTCTTTCCAAATCACCGGAAAAACTCTCCTCCTCAGGCACAGCCGATACCAATTTGGAGAATGACCCAAAAGACTGATGTTTCCCAGAACAACAAAAAAAAGGCGAACACCCAGCAGAAGAGGATGTATGGTTGTTAAGAGCAAATTCAGCAAGCGGCAGAAACTCAGACCACCCCTCTTGATTGTCTGCCACAAAACAACACAAGAACTGCTCAACATCCTGGTTCTTCCTTTCTTTCTGGCCATTAGAATCAGGATGATATCCAGATGAAAATGACAAATGAACTCCCAACCTGTCACAAAAGGCACGCCAAAAACGAGCCACAAACTGAGGTCTCCTATCAGAAACAATGTCAGTAGGAACACCATGGAGTCTGACAATCTCCTTGACAAAGGCCTTAGCGAGTGTCTTAGCGCAGGGCAGTTTGATGAAGGGAACCAAGTGACACATCTTGCTAAAACGGTCCACGACCACCCAGATGACCGTGAAACCCTCAGAGGGGGGAAGGTCAGTAATAAAGTCCATAGCCAGATGTGTCCAAGGTGCACTAGGAACCTCCAGAGGGCAAAGCAACCCCGCAGCAGGAGTATGTGAAGACTAAGATCTAGCACACACAGTACATTGATGCACCCACTTAATGACCTCCTTCTGCCATCCAGGCCACCAAAAACTGCGACCCACAAGTCTCTTGGTCTCAGAAATTCCAGGATGACCTGCCAACTGAGACTCATGACACTCAACAAATAAATCTCTCCTAAAGGTCCTAGGCACAAACAACCTCCCATGGGGAGTGTTAGATGGGGCATTCTCCTGTGCTTTAAGAATCTCATCTTCCAAAACTGAGTCCAATGCAGCAATCACAACACCTTCTTGTAAAATGCTCTCCTCCTCCTCAGCACCGACCATGGGAGAAAAGCTGAGAGACAAAGCATCAGCTTTAACATTCTTGGTACCCGGGATGTAAGTAACGGAAAAATTAAACCGCGAAAATAAAAGTGCCCACCTAGCCTGACGGGCATTCAAGCGCTTGGCAGCTTCAAGATAGATCTGATTTTTATGATCAGTGAAAACCTGAATGGGAAAATCAGCACCTTCCAAGAGATGACGCCAGTGTTCAAATGCGAGTTTAATAGCCAGCAATTCCCGATTACCAATATCGTAATTAAGTTCAGTCTCAGAAATTTTTTTTTAAAAAAAAAGGCACAGGGATGTACTCCATCCTTGTTTTCCTGAGACAACACCGCACCGACCCCCACAGAAGAAGCATCAACCTCAACCAAAAACGGCTTAGTCACATCAGGCTGCATAAGGATGGGGGCAGAGCTGAACCTCTCCTTTAGAAACACAAAAGCTTCAATGGCCTCAGTAGTCCACTGAACCGTATTAGAACCTTTCCTGGTGAGATCGGTCAGTGGTTTAACAATAATAGAAATTTTTTTTATGAATTTTCTGTAATAATTGGCGAAACCCAAAAACCTCTGTATCGATTTCAAACCAATAGGCCTAGGCCATTCCTGCACAGCTTGAACTTTCACCGGGTCCATCTCAAAGCCCTCGCTGGAGATAATGTAGCCCAAAAAACGAATTCTCTGTACAGCGAACTCACATTTCTCCAGCTTAGCAAAAAGCGAATTGTCAATCAATAACTGCAATACCTCACGTAAGCTCCGCCAATGAGACTCCAGGTCAGGCGAATAAATCAAAATGTCATCCAAATACACAACCACATTTTTGCCGATCAAAGGTCGAAGGATGTCATTAATAAGATTCTGAAAAAATGCTGGTGCATTGGTAAGACCAAAAGGCATAACCAAATTCTCAAAATGACCCACAGGAGTGTTAAAAGCAGTCTTCCATTCATCACCCTCCTTCATGCGCAACAAATTGTATGCCCCCCGGAGATCAATTTTAGAGAACCACTTGGTCCCCACTAACTGGTTAAACAAATCAGGAATCAATGGCAGTGGGTAGGGATTGCGTACAACAAAAAAATCCAACAGCCACAGGTGACTTAGAGGGTCTGATATGACCGGCGGCCAAGCTCGTCTGTATGTATTCCTCCAAAGCCTTTCTCTCAGGAATAGTCAGATTAAACAAACAACTTTTAGGAAGAGTCGCTCCAGGGACAAATTCAATGGTACAATCGTAGTCTCTATCGGGAGGCAAAATTTGCGACTCCTCCTCAGAAAAAACTTTCCAAAAATCCTGAATAGGTACAGGTAATTCCCCTTTATCCACAGCAGCAATGCGCCCGTTACAACACTTGTCATAACACTTAGGGCTCCAGGACTTAATTTCATTGGTAGACCAATCCAGTACAGGATTGTGCAATTTTAACCAGGGCAACCCCAAAACTACTGGAGAAGGCAAATTATTTAATACCACCAAATCCAAATTTTCTTGGTGAATACCATTAATAGTGAGGGGAAATTCATAAACCTTGTGAGTAACACATTTCAAGGGAGAGCCATCGACAGAAACCACGGCAATAGGGGATGACAAAGGTTTGGGTTTTAAATTAAGTTTTTCCAAGAATCCCCCATCAATCACATTCAGAGTTGAACCACAATCCACAAATGCCCAAAATTCAATTAATTCTTCCTGAGCTGCGGTAGTATCAGAAAGAAATACACCCTTAGTGTTTAAACAGGCTATACGGGCGTAACTGACCGTTTTTTTTTCTTTGTTCATACGAAGCACACAGTTCTTAATGAAATGGTCAGATTTGCCGCAATAAAAGCACAAACCTTCAGAAAACCTGCGGTCTTTTTCCTGAGAGCGGGGTGACATCGCCCCAATCTCCATCGGCTCTCCAGTGTCAGTACAGACCCTCTCAAGACTTGGAGCTGACATGGCAGAGGATTTACTCTCATTAACCCTTGCACGCAGTCTCCTGTCCACCCGTATAGCTAATTGCATTGCCTCCTGCAAGTTTCCAGGTGTAGGATAAGCAATCAGCAGATCCTTATCCCTTTCACCTAGCCCAGCAAGAAACAAACTTTTCAGAGCTGAATCGTTCCACCCCACCTGAGCAGACCACCGACGGAAGTGAGTACAATAATTTTCCACATTACCTGATCCCTGCCTCAAATGTCTCAATTCCGTCTCAGCTGATGAGACACGATCAGGATCATCATACAACTCCAAAGCAGAAAAAAAACTATCCACTGATCTAAAGCACGGATCACTAGGTTGGAGAGAAAAGGCCCATCCCTGAGGTTCTTTGCGTAAAAGTGACATTATGAACCCTATGTGCTGTGATTCATCACCAGAGGATCTGGGTCTCAAACAAAAATACAATAAACAAGCATTTTTAAAGGAAAAAAAATCTTGTTGTTCACCAAAAAATAAATCAGGCAATCGTACCTTTGACTCCACAAAATGCGCTCCAGAACAGTTACTCACGTGTTGTTGGAGCTCGGCCACCTCAAGAGAGAGTCCCTGCAGGCGTTGAGCCAAATCCTGAACCGACACCATGATGGAAACTGGAGGTCTTTCCTTAGAGAAATTTTTTGGGCTGGACTTACTGTTATGATCTGCTACAAGCACTAAGGAAAGACAGGAGATCTGTCCCTACAATAGAACTAAGCTAGATCTCTACGATGTAACGGGGAACCTGATCCTGCGATCAGACCCGCTAAAGTCCTCAGCTAGTCTGAACGAAGACCTATAGATGTGAGGGAGGGATCCCTACAAGAACTAGGGACTGGGAGAAAGATGGACACCTCCTAGCAGAAGTTGTAGCAGTAAAAAGACAAACAAACAACATAGAACATAGTGGTCAAAAGACCTAGCTAAACTGACTGAGAAAGGTAACAAAGCACCTGGCTAGCTTAAGAGTAGAAATTACAATGAAGTCCAGCAAGGCCAGAAGGGCGGAGCAGGATTAAATAGGCAAAAACGGTCATGTGACCAGCATAATAGAAAAAACCTAACAGGAGAGTTCTAACAGTATGCAGTGAGTCCAACGGCTGACCAATTTTAGGAAAAACCCCACTAAGAATTTAAAGACACATGGAGCAGGGCCACAGTAACAAGGTACGACATGCAATGCATCCTCTTTGATTGTGAGCAGAGAGCGTTTCAGAAGACAGAGAAGCGGGATGGTGACGCTAATTATGGCGTCATCGCCGCTCACCATCTTGGTGGAGTCCTCAAAGTTTTGGAGGATGGTACATATGTCTGACATCCATGTCCACTCCTGAGGTCTTATGTGTGAAGTCTGAACTGAATACCGACGGCCTTGTTGATGCTGGTACTCAACAACTGCCCTCTTCTGCTCACAAATCCTTCCCAACATCTGCAGTGTAGAGTTCCAACGCGTGGGGACATCACACACCAGTCTGTGAGCCGGAAGCTGCAAACGCTGCTGAAACACTGCAAGGGCGACGGAAGCTGTAGCTGACTTTCTAAAATGGGCACACAGGCGGCGTACTTTAACAAGCAGATCCGGCAGCTCCGGGTAGGATTTGAGAAACCGCTGAACCACGAGGTTAAGCACATGGGACAGGCATGGTACGTATGTGAGCTCTCCTCACCTCAGAGCCACCACCAGGTTCCGGCCATTGTCACACACGACCATGCCTGGCTGTAGGTTCAGCGGTGTGAGCCACAGATCTGCCTACTCTTTCAGAGCTGTCCACAACTCTTCAGCAATGTGCGGTTTTTCAGGTAAGCATATTAGCTTCAGCACAGCCTGTTGCCGCTTGGCCGAGACAGTGCTGCAGTGCTTCCAGCTTGTGACTGATGTGGTCATTTCGGAGATGGAGGCTGAAGAGGAGGAGGAGGCTGAGGAGGATGAGGTGCAGGAGCTGTAGACTGTGGGGGCAACCCTGATTGACCTAGGGCCCGCAATCCTTGGCGTCGGGAGGACGTGTTCCGTCCCAAGGTCCGACTGGGTCCTCGGTTCCACTATGTTAACCCGGTGTGCCGTCAGCGAGATGTACCGTCCCTGCCCACAAGCACTTGACCACGTGTCCGTGGTTAGGTGGACTTTACCCGTAACTGCGTTGTAGAGATCACGGCTAATGTTTTGGGACACGTGGTTGTGTAATGCGGGGACGGCACAACGGGAGAAATAGTGGCGGCTGGGGACCGAGTACCGAGGGACAGCCACCGCCATCAGGTTGCGGAATGCTTCCGTCTCCACGAGCCTAGAAGGCAAAATTTCTAGCGCAAGCAGTCGTGAAATGTGAGAATTTAGTAGTGTGGCCTATGGGGCGTTGGCTGCATATTTGCGCTTGCGTTCCAAGGACTGGGGTATGGACACCAGAACGCTGCACTGGGACAAGGACATGGACGTGCTTCCTGATGCTGCTACTTGAGAGTGTGCAACGACAGGTGCAGGGCAAGAGGCGTCTTCGCATGCACCATGGACAGGGGATTGGCTTGCATGCTCAACAGCGGAAGAAGCAATGGTGCCACCCGCAGACACTGTATCTGGACACTGGGCTTCGGCCCACAAAGTCGGGTGCTTTGCTGCCATGTGCCTGATCATGCTGGTGGTGGTCAGGCTGGTCGTTTTGCCACCCCTGCTGATGCTGGCCTGGCAGGTGGTGCAAATCGCCTTTTTGGGGTTATCGGCAGAGTCTTTAAAAAACAACCAGACTCGGGAAGACCTAACAGTTGTACTGGCAACTTCCTTCGTGTTGGTGTTACAGGGAATGGTTGCCTGACTTCTGTCTGCGGCACCACACTGCTTCTTCCTGCCTGTTGGGGTGCTCTGCCTCCCTCCCCCTGTGTGCTGCGGTCCTCGCTCTGCATGTCCTCCTGCCAGATTGGGTCAGTTACTATATCATCCACCACCTCGTCTTCCACTTCCGCACCCTGGTCCTCCTCCTGACTTTCTGGCAATTGTGTCTCATCATCGTCCACCTCTTGTGACACTTTCCCACCGTTGCCTTTGTGTGACCGTGGCTGCTCAAATATTTGGGCATCGCTACACGCGATCTCCTCTTGCCCCGCTTCAAGTGGACCGGGCGTGAGGCCCAAATCTATTAATGGAAAAGTGAACAGCTCTTCAGAGTGTCCAAGTGTGGGATCAGTTGTCTCTGGGTACTCGGCATGGTGGGAGGAAGGAGGATCAGGGTGAGGAATATGCGGTCCAGACTCACGGCTACTGAGACTTGACTATGTGGAAGACAGGGTGGTGGTGGTGGTGGCTAAGTGACTGGAAGCATTATCCGCTATCCAACCAACAATCTTTTGACACTGCTCTGGGTTCAATAGTGGTGTGCTGCGGTCCCCTAGAAATTAGGACAGGAAGGTCAGGCGAGAAGATGTGGGTGTTTGTTGTTGCACAATTTCGGCTTGCCCACGGCCTTGTCCTCGGCCTCTGCATGCACCATTACCATCACGCCCAGTTCCCCGTCCCTTGCCACGTGCCTTGCCCATTTTAAATGGAGGACAGTATCTTCCACACTCATTACAAATGACTGTGTTTGGAGCGAACTTATATGTGATCCGTGTAATAGAGAAAACAGAGTTTTAAATACCTGGCCTGTAGATAAGTAGTTTGAACAGCAAACTGCGGTGAATTGCTTCAATGACACACTAAAGGAAATTTTTAATGGAGGCCAGAAATGGCAGTACTTTCTGACAATGTATATGTGATCCGTGTGACGGAGAAAACAGAGTTTTAAATACCTGGCCTGTAGGTAACTAGTTTGAACAGCAAACTGGTGTGAATTGCTTCAATGACACACTAAAGGAAATTTTTAATGGAAGCCAGAAATGGCAGTATTTTCTGACAACGTATATGTGATCCGTTTGACGGAGAAAACACAGTTTTAAATACCTGGCCTGTAGGTAAGTAGTTTGAGCAGTAAACTGCAGTGAATTGCTTCAATGACACACTAAAGGAAATTTTTAATGGAGGCAAGAAATGGCAGTATTTTCTGACAACGTATATGTGATCCGTTGACGGAGAAAACACAGTTTTAAATAGCTGCATTTCTAGCGCTCTAATATGGAAAGGACCTGGCTGTATTCTGCAGTGCCAACAAGCAAATGGCACAGAAAAAATGGTGTTCTCTGGATTGCTTTTTAAGCAAATAATAAGGATTAAGATCCAAAGAAAAGTATTCCTGGCCCCTGAGACCTGGGCCTTTGTATAGAAATATCTAATAGCAGCAGAAGGCAGAATTAGAATGGAGCCTCTTGTGCTATATGCACTGCAGTCTGCTATATACACTGCCTGCCTATACACCCTGCCTGCCTGATATCTCTGCAGATAGATTAGTCCTCAGAAGGACTGTTTGTTAAGATGGATATGTGTAATGTACGGTTTTTCTCCCTACACTACCTAATACACAAGCAAATGTGTCCCTGACGCAGCATCACCTCTCCCAAAACAAGCAAATGGCACAGAAAAAATGGTGTTCTCTGGATTGCTTTTTAAGCAAATAATGAGGATTAAGATCCAAAGAAAAGTATTCCTGGCCCCTGAGACCTGGACCTTTGTATAGAAATATCTAATAGCAGCAGAAGGCAGAATTGGAATGGAGCCTCTTGTGCTATATGCACTGCAGTCTGCTATATACTCTGCCTGCCTATACACCCTGCCTGCCTGATATCTCTGCAGATAGATTAGTCCTCAGAAGGACTGTTTGTTAAGATGTATATCTGTAATGTACGGTTTTTCTCCCTACACTACCTAATACACAAGCAAATCTCTCCCTGACACAGCAGCAACTCTCCCTACACTGTCTGATCCGGAGTGACTGTGACGAGCATGGTGGCGCCAGGTCTGATATAGACCTGATGACGCTGTGTGGCCAGCCAATCACTGTAATGCCCACAACCAACATGGCTACGGCATTACAGTGCATGGAAGGCAATCTCTGCATGTTCATTGGCTCTCTAAAGAGCGCCAAACATGCAGGGAGGGGACCCGAGTTCCCGCCCGAGCAACCTGGAAATACCCGGTGAGCGCCGAGCATCTCGAGCAGTGAGATGCTCGGGTGAGCACCGAGCAGTAGCGAGCATGCTCGCTCATCACTATTTATTAACCAATGGAGGCCTGGATTTGGACCCACCCCCAAAATTAAAGTGGAAAAACACACTACAGGCTGATTCAACTTTGATGTAATGTCCTTAAAAAAAGTCAAAATGAGGCTCAGTATTGTGTGTGGCTTACACGTGCCTGTATGCCTGGGCATGCTCCTGATGAGGTTGCAGATGGTCTCCTGTGGGATCTCCTCCAGGATGGCACATCAATGCGAGCTGTGGCAAGAAGGTTTGCTGTGTCTGTCAGCGTAGTGTCCAGAGGCTGGTCGCGCTACCAGGAGACAGGCCAGTACACCAGGAGATGTGGAGGGGGCCGTAGGAGGGCAGCAACCCAGCAGCAGGACCGCTACCTTCGCCTTTGTGCAAGGAGGAACAGGAGGAGCACTGCCAGAGCCCTGCAAAATGACCTCCAGCAGGCCACAAATGTGCATGTGTCTGCACAAACGGTTAGAAACCAACTCCATGAGGGTGGTATGAGGGCCCGACATCCACAGATGGGGGTTGTGCTCACAGCCCAACACCGTGCAGGACGCTTGGCATTTGCCACAGAACACCAGGATTGGTGCCCTGTGCTCTTCACAGATGAAAGCAGGTTCACTCTGAGCAAATGTGACAGACGTGACAGAGTCTGGAGATGCCGTGGAGAGTGATCTGCTGCCTGCAACATCCTTCAGCATGACCGGTTTGGCAGTGGGTCAGTAATGGTGTGGGGTGGCATTTCTTTGGAGGGCCGCACAGCTCTCCCTGTGCTCGCCAGAGGTAGCCTGACTGCCATTAGGTAACGAGATGAGATCCTCAGACCCCTTGTGAGACCATATGCTGGTGCGGTTGGCACTGGGTTCCTCCTAATGCAGGACAATGCCAGACCTCATGTGGCTGAAGTATGTCAGCAGTTCCTGCAAGATGAAGGCAATAAAGCTATGGACTGGCCCGCCCATTCCCCAGACCTGAATCCGATTGAGCACATCTGGGACATCATGTCTTGCTCCATCCACCAACGTCACGTTGCACCACATACTGTCCAGGAGTTGGCAGATGCTTTAGTCCAGGTCTGGGACGAGATCCCACAGGAGACCATCCGCAACCTCATCAGGAGAATGACCAGGTGTTGTAGGGAGGTCATACAGGCACGTGGAGGCCACACACAATACTGAGCCTCATTTTGACTTGTTTTAAGGACATTACATCAAAGTTGGATCAACCTGTAGTGTGTTTTTCCACTTTAATTTTGGGGGTGACTCCAAATCCAGGCCTCCATTGGTTAATAAATTTGATTTCCATTGATGATTTTTGTGTGATTTTGTTGTCAGCACATTTAACTTTGTACAGAACAAAGTATTCAATGAGAATATTTCATTCATTCAGATCTAGGATGTGTTATTTGAGTGTTCCCTTTATTTTTTTGAGCAGTATATATATATATATATATATATATATATATATATATATTCGCATGCGCGGACGAGAGAACTATAGTAACTTGTGAAGATATTCAAGGTAATCCCCTGTCAATCACTGTGCACTACGTAACGGTGATTACAGAGATCTTCATGTACAATGTAATTCGACACAGCAACTTGCAAAGGAGGGGGCCGACAAGCATGAGTGACAATCCCCTTAGCTGCTGCAAGCAGCTGCACAGGATTTGTCCCTTCCCATCCCCCACACCAGGCGCTTCTATTGTTCAAGAAACTATAATTCAGCATCGAATTATGGGAAGACGATACATCCGAGTGATACACAAATAGTTTTTCAGAAATCTAAAAGAATGGAGAATCTCACCATTCCTTTGTTCACCGCCCAGCAAGCAAGAATAGAGAGATATGTGGCACAGTCTTTCAGAAACCCCCAGGGCCACTGTGTTTGGTCTCCACATGTGGCAGGGGCCTGACTGGGTCCGTTGACACCAGAACCGGTTTCCTAAGAGCATCCAGTAAGGAGGTATAGCCCATTTTAGTTTTGGGAGTCGCTTAACTAAGAAAGGCCAGGGGAGGAGATTTGGGCATAGCCACGAGGCAGGATTGGGAGTCAGTCAGAGGGGTTAAGTACTCCAGGAACCCTGACATCATAGTCTTTTTCCTGGAGACGTCGCGACATCAAGACGTGTGGGAAAAGTCCATCCACCAACCAAGGGCCCACAGCCTTCCATGTGGCTACCCTCCCCCACAAGCCAGGCCATTCCATCTACACTGGTAATTGACTCTTAAGTTCTGCTTATACTTGTTGTACCATACTTTAGTATTTGTAACTCTGACCACTGTGTATTTATAACCCTTATCTATATAGTGTATTGTTTAGTGTGCCCTTACGGAGATTAAATAGATAATTTAACCTTGGGCTGGTCTTTTATTTCTTTTATCTCGATCCACGAACCTTACGTCTGTTGTTCTGTCCAACAAACACGCTACCGAGCTGGTTTCTAGCCCGATATAAGTCCATTATATCAAATAGAAACTGATGGCAGCTCTACCAGGAGGACAAGGCTCTGTTTCACTGGATTAGTGAAGGAGCCTCTCAGCCTGTCAGGGGCGTGAGCGAGTGTGGTGCTATGTCAGTAGCGGGGTGGACCACCTTTTTTTCACTCCCTGGTGCCTATCTGTACCCGTGTGGACAGGGGGTGACTGTGTAGAACTGTACTAATCTGACCTTACGCATCCTTGAGGGGGGTGCGGATCGTCATGTTGGTGCAAAGGGTAGATCCGTATCACGTGCTCCGTCTGGCATAGTGTGACGTCAGGCGGGTAACGGTGTGTGTGGATCCATCACAAGGAGTAGAAACAGCAAGATTCTGCAGGGTCTCCCTGCTGCCGTTTCTTCACATTGGTGGCAGCGGTGGGATTCTGCGGGGTCTCCCTGCTGCCATGTCATCACATAACTATATTACCCTATGATCCACATGCTTTGGACATGCGCATTGTGACTTCTGGGACGACGAAAGCGGCGTGGATATTTCTGTATTACTGTGAATGGTGAGGTGAGTCATAACAATAGTTAATTATAAAACATGAGATGGCTGTGACCAATTAAGATGTATTGTACCTGTATTCACTGTATTTAATATTGGATGTATATATTTTGATGCATTTGTCATATCTAAGCACATGCATTTTGCACTATGCACTTTATGCATGTATGTATTTAAAATTTAAGAACTTATATATTAACTAGATGGTGGCCCGATTCTAACGCATCGGGTATTCTAGAATATGTATGTAGTTTATTCTGTCATCCTCATTGGCGTATTTTCGCTTATGACCCATTGGAAGACAGGAAGCGTAAATCATGATAGCGTACAGTAAAGAAGTATCTGTTCAGCGCGCTGTGACTTACAGAACGTGTTCAGCAAACGTGACTGAACTACGCGGCACTATGACTGACAGAACTTGTTCAGCAAACGTGACTGAACTACGTGGCACTGTGACTGACAGAACTTGTTCAGTAAACGTGACTGAACTACGTGGCACTGTGACTGACAGAACTTGTCCAGCAAACGTGACTGAACTACGTGGCACTGTGACTGACAGAACGTGTTCAGTAAACGTGAGTGAACTACGCGGCACTATGACTGATAGAACTTGTTCAGTAAACGTGACTGAACTACGTGGCACTGTGACTGACAGAACATGTTCAGTAAGCGTGAGTGAACTACGCGGCACTGTGACTGACAGAACTTGTTCAGCAAACGTGACTGAACTACGTGGCACTGTGACTGACAACTTGTTCAGTAAACGTGAGTGAACTATGTCGCACTGTGACTGACAGAACTTGTTCAGTAAACGTGACTAAACTACGTGGCACTGTGACTGACAGAACTTGTTCAGTAAACGTGAGTGAACTACGTGGCAGTGTGACTGACAGAACTTGTTCAGTAAATGTGAGTGAACTACGTGGCACTGTGACTGACAGTACTTGTTCAGTAAACGTGAGTGAACTATGTGGCACTGTGACTGACAGAACTTGTCCAGTAAATGTGACTGAACTATGTGGCACTGTGACTGACAGAACTTGTTCAGTAAACGTGAGTGAACTACATCACATTGTGACTGACAGAACTTGTTCAGTAAACGTGAGTGAACTACGTCGCGCTGTGACTGGTGGTTAAATTCCGCACACCTCACTCACCGTGCAACGCAGAATAGGAGACCCCTGGCTGCAGCCGCAAATAGTCGTGACGTAAGAGGAAGCAAGAGCCGGCTGCAGCCGGGGGTCACGTGCTGCCTGTGCGCGGTCAGTGTTAGTGCCGCGCACAGGCAGTATTGGCAACATGACGTATTTACGAAATTCATTAGGGGCCCCAGGGGGATACATTGGGGGGTTAATTTAAAGTAGCCGCACCAATATCGCTGATTGGTCGCGCCCGGGCGCGACCAATCAGCTAAGCGTGGTTCAAATCCTGCGCCAATTCGCGGCCAGACTGCGCCTGTCGCTGATTGGTCGCGCCAGCCGCCCGCGACCAATCAGTGACACAAGATTTCCATTACAAAAAAAACAGACAGAATTAGACGATTATATATATAGATTGTCATATAACTGAAACACCTATTTATATACTGATTGTACAATACTGCACAGCTTGAAAAAGTTCCACACTTGAAATGAAACGTAGCCTTGTTATAATGGGTCAATAAACCACTGAATATTGGACTTTGGAGTGCTGCCTTCAGCTTTTTGGCCATAAACATTGTAACGGGTCTGGGAGGTGGAACCTCTGAGCAACTATACAAAGGGGCAGTCCTTGTAAGGAAGCTCCCAGGGAAGGTGGGCAGGTAGTTACGGCAAGTGACAGGGACAGTCTCTGGGTAGAAGGGCAGGAAGTCACGGCAAGTGACGGGGACAGTCTCTTGACAGGCGGATGGTCACGGCAAGTGACAGCAGGGTAAGAGTCTCTAGATAGGCTAGCAGGCAGATAGCAGGTGAGCGCTCCCAGGTGAGCGGGCAAGAGTCTCTGGACAGGCAGGTGGTCACGGCAAGTGACGGCAGAGCCTCCAGGTAGGCTAGCAGGCAGGTAGCAGGTGAGCGCTCCCAGGTGAGCGGGCAAGAGTCTCTGGACAGGCAGGTGGTCACGGCAAGTGACGGCAGAGCCTCCAGGTAGGCTAGCAGGCAGGTAGCAGGTGAGCGCTCCCAGGTGAGCGGGCAAGAGTCTCTGGACAGGCAGGTGGTCACAGCAAGTGACGGCTAAGCCTCCAGGTAGGCTAGCAGGTAGGTAGCAGGTAAGCGCTCCCAGGTGAGCGAGTAAGAGTCTCTGGACAGGCAGGTGGTCACAGCAAGTGACGGCTAAGCCTCCAGGTAGGCTAGCAGGTAGGTAGCAGGTAAGCGCTCCCAGGTGAGCAAGTAAGAGTCTCTGGACAGGCAGGTGGTCACAGCAAGTGACGGCTAAGCCTCCAGGTAGGCTAGCAGGCAGGTAGCAGGTGAGCGCTCCCAGGTGAGCGAGTAAGAGTCTCTGGACAGGCAGGCAGGTATCAGGCAGGTATCTGGCAGGTACTTCCTGGTCCGCAGGCGGACTGATCCATAGACAGACTGGCAGGTGCTGGTAGGCAGACTGTCGGACCACAGGATAGCAAGCAGGTAAGCAGATATCAAGCAGGTATCAGGCATTTATCAAGCAGGAATCTGGCAGGTGACTGGCAGGTAACTGGTAACGGGACCTGAGGGCTGAAGCAGAGTTGAAAGGCTTTGCAACAACATTGCTCGGGCACCTCCATTTTGGAGGAGGTGCCTTATATATGGTGAGGTCCTCCGGCCATTGGCCGGGGACTCCTTAGGACGACGCGCGCGGCCCCTTTAAGAGAGGGGGAGTGCGCGCGCCCTAAGCGCAGAGGCCGGGAAGCAGCGCGCGCTGCCAGCAGAGCGGGAGGAAGACGCCGGGCACGGAGCGGAGAGGTGAGGGGAACGGCGTCCCTGCCTAGCAGGAGGCAGGGACGCCGACGCTACAGTACCCCTCCCTTTAGGCCCCCCCTTTTTTAAGCCAGACAGAAATTTATCAAGGATGAGCGGGGCATGGATGTTTTCCCGGGGCTCCCAAGTTCTCTCCTCAGGACCAAACCCCTTCCAATCCACTAGAAAAAAGGTCCTTCCTCTTACCCTTTTGGTGGCCAGAATGTTCTCTACCTCAAACTCGTTTTCAGCGGAAACCAGAGCAGGAGGCGTACCTGTAGACTTGGAAAAAGAATTAAGTATCACGGGTTTGAGTAGAGATACATGGAAGGAGTTAGGAATCCGCAAATTGGACGGGAGTTTCAATTTATAGGCCACCGAGTTGATTTGTTTGATAACTTCCAGTGGGCCGATGAACCGAGGCCCTAACTTGTAGGAAGGAATCTTGAGCCGGACATATTTGGACGAGAGCCAGACCTTATCTCCAGGACGGAATTGTGGTGGATCCAGACGTCTCTTGTCAGCCTGTTTTTTCATCCGCTCGGATGACTGAAGAAGTGCAGATCTGGTACTTTCCCAAATGGAGGAAAATTCGTTAACGAGAGATTCCGCAGCCGGATTGTCCACCGAGGCGGAGACGGGAAACGGGATCCGAGGATGCTGACCGAAGACTACAAAAAACGGGGATTTGGAGGAAGATTCGCTCTCGTGATTATTGTAAGAAAATTCGGCCCACGGTAAAAGAGCCACCCAGTCGGAATGGTGAGCATTAACAAAGTGCCGGAGTTAACTGGTTAAAATTTGGTTGATCCGTTCTACTTGGCCATTGGACTGTGGGTGATAAGCAGAAGAAAAGTCCAAGGTGACCCCCAGCAGTTTACACATGGCTAGCCAAAAACGAGAGGTGAACTGAACCCCTCGGTCGGATACGATGTGGAGAGGAAGACCATGAAGACAGAAGACATGATGGATAAAGTCTTTAGCTAACTCTGATGCAGACGGGAGACCTGGCAGGGGAATAAAGTGAGCCATTTTGGAAAAGCGGTCAGCGACCACCCATATGACCGTACAACCGGCAGAGACAGGGAGGTCCGTTATAAAGTCCATAGCTATATGTTGCCACGGGGCAGCAGGTACAGGAAGAGGAAGGAGACGGCCGGCTGGCAGATGTCTCGGAACCTTGTTGCGGGCGCAGGACACACAGGCTGAAACAAAGTCTATTAAGTCCTTGTGCAGGGTAGGCCACCAGTAATGCCGGGTAATAAGCTGGAGGGTCTTTTTCTGACCAGCTTGGACGAGTGTCCCCAGTGTAGAACCTTCTCACGATCAGGAACAGTTACGAACGTCTTACCAGGTGGAAGACGATTTAGATTCACGGGGGCCACCTGCATTACTTTGGCGGGGTCGATGATGTGTTTAGGCTCCTCCTCAAGATCAGAGACCAAAAAGGATCGGGATAAGGCATCAGCTTTGATGTTTTTGTCAGCCAGACGAAAATGAAGAATGAAATTAAAGCGGGCGAAGAACAAGGACCACCGGGCTTGGCGCGGGTTAAGTCTCTGGGCACTCTGGAGGTAAGCCAAGTTCTTGTGGTCCGTGTAAATTATTACCGGGTGAAGAGCCCCCTCGAGCAGGTAACGCCACTCCTCCAGTGCCAGCTTAATGGCCAACAATTCTCGGTCTCCTATAGAATAATTGCACTCAGAAGAGGAGAAGAGTTTGGAGAAGAAGCCGCAAGTTACGATTCTTCCGGAAGACGACTTTTGGGTAAGTACTGCTCCGGCTCTGGAGGAGGAAGCGTCAACTTCTAGAAAGAATTGTTTGTTGCCATCCGGACCATGCAGCACAGGGGCGGAGGAAAAAGCTCTTTTTAAGGAAAGGAAGGCCTCCTCTGCTTCGGGCGGCCATTCTCTGAGATTAGCGCCGAGATAGGGGCAGTCCGGGAAGAGAAGTGCGGAATGAAGAGGCGGTAGTAGTTGGCGAAGCCCAGGAACCGCTGAATAGCCTTCAACCCCTCTGGTCGGGGCCACTTCTCGATGGCAGACAGTTTCTCAGGGTCCATTTGTAGGCCGGTCTGAGAGATTATGTAGCCCAGAAACGGAAGCGAAGTCTGCTCAAGGAGGCACTTCTCATATTTAGCGTAGAGGTGGTTCTGCCTGAGCCTGAGCAGGACCTGACAAACGTCCCTCCGGTGAGTGAGAAGATCCGGAGAGAAGACCAAGATGTCGTCCAGGTACACCACCACGCAGGAGTAGAGAAGGTCACGGAAGATGTCATTGACTAACTCTTGAAAGACGGCGGGAGCATTACAGAGACCGAAGGGCATTACAAGATATTCATAGTGACCATCCCGGGTGTTGAATGCCGTCTTCCATTCATCCCCCTGACGGATACGGACCAGATTATACGCGCCACGGAGGTCCAGCTTGGTGAAGATTCTAGCCCCCCTCAGACGGTCAAATAATTCAGGAATGAGCGGAAGGGGGTATTTATTCTTCACTGTGATCTGGTTAAGGCCTCTATAGTCTATACAGGGACGGAGTGAGCCGTCCTTCTTTTTGACGAAGAAGAAGCCTGCTCCCGCCGGGGAGGTAGATTTCCGGATAAATCCCCGGGCCAGATTCTCCTCAATATATTCAGACATGGACCGGGTCTCAGCAGCGGACAAAGGGTAAATAGGCCCACGGGGAGGAGTAGCGCCGGGCATCAGTTCAATTGGGCAGTCGTATGGTCTATGAGGGGGTAATATCTCTGCTTCTCTTTTATTAAAGACGTCCGCAAAAGACCAATAGGGAGCCGGTAGGCCGGGTAGATTGGCTGGGGTAGGAGAAGGACGAGCAGGATGAACGGGAACTAAACAAGTCTTATGGCAGTCCTGTCCCCAACGAAGAACTTCTCCGGTCTGCCAATCAAGCACGGGTGCGTGTCTCTGGAGCCAAGGTAGGCCTAGCAAGAGGGCGTGAGAGAGTCCAGGCAGAACATGGAAGCAGATGCTCTCAGAGTGCAGCATTCCCACCTGCAGAGTTATGGATTCGGTGATGAATTGGATGGGATGTGGTAAGAGGACCCCATCCACGGCGGCGACAGATAAGGGTGCAGCCAGAGGTTTGGTGGGAATGCGGTATTTCTCTACCAGGGACTGAGAAATGAGATTTCCGGCAGCTCCAGAGTCAAGTTGAGCCAGTGCAAAATAACGGTTCTCCCCGCAGATGATAAAGACCGACAGCATTAGAGATGGAGAGGATTTATTTCTGTTTAGGGTGACCTCTCTGAGCGATCCTAGACACAGGCGTTTCCCGACCTCTCCGGGCAGGAACGGATCCGATGCTCCTTACTGCCACAGTAGAAAAAAAACCAGGCAATGTGAACTGAGGTCTAAGATGGTAGACATGCAAGAAATAGGAGCATGTTCACACTAGCAAAAAAGAAACAAAACCTACAAAAGACAAAAATATATCTCATACCCTACCATCATTATATATAAATGTAAAGCAAAGTTGCATAATAAATATAGGGTACTTAGTGAACTATTTTTGATCAAAAAAAGTATACAAGCCGTCCCACCAGCGGCAAGGTGACCCTAAATTGGGACGGTACCTATACTGCCTATATTAAAAACCTTACTGTATATCAAAGTTGAAATAATGCATATAAAAGGGTAGACAAATAGGACCGGGTCCCAACTCCAGACCACCCAGGCCCGTGGTAAGCTACATATATACCAGTCAGCTCAACAAAGGGGATGCCACACCCTTAAATTGCACAGAATGCAAACAAGACAAAAAACCAGGCAATGTGAACTGAGGTCTAAGATGGTAGACATGCAAGAAATAGGAGCATGTTCACACTAGCAAAAAAGAAACAAAACCTACAAAAGACAAAAGACAAAAATATATCTCATACCCTACCATCATTATATATAAATGTAAAGCAAAGTTGCATAATAAATATAGGGTACTTAGTGAACTATTTTTGATCAAAAAAAGTATACAAGCCGTCCCACCAGCGGCAAGGTGACCCTAAATTGGGACGGTACCTATACTGCCTATATTAAAAACCTTACTGTATATCAAAGTTGAAATAATGCATATAAAAGGGTAGACAAATAGGACCGGGTCCCAACTCCAGACCACCCAGGCCCATGGTAAGCTACATATATACCAGTCAGCTCAACAAAGGGGATGCCACACCCTTAAATTGCACAGAATGCAAACAAGACAAAAAACCAGGCAATGTGAACTGAGGTCTAAGATGGTAGTAGACATGCAAGAAATAGGAGCATGTTCACACTAGCAAAAAAGAAACAAAACCTACAAAAGACAAAAGACAAAAATATATCTCATACCCTACCATCATTATATATAAATGTAAAGCAAAGTTGCATAATAAATATAGGGTACTTAGTGAACTATTTTTGATCAAAAAAAGTATACAAGCCGTCCCACCAGCGGCAAGGTGACCCTAAATTGGGACGGTACCTATACTGCCTATATTAAAAACCTTACTGTATATCAAAGTTGAAATAATGCATATAAAAGGGTAGACAAATAGGACCGGGTCCCAACTCCAGACCACCCAGGCCCGTGGTAAGCTACATATATACCAGTCAGCTCAACAAAGGGGATGCCACACCCTTAAATTGCACAGAATGCAAACAAGACAAAAAACCAGGCAATGTGAACTGAGGTCTAAGATGGTAGACATGCAAGAAATAGGAGCATGTTCACACTAGCAAAAAAGAAACAAAACCTACAAAAGACAAAAATATATCTCATACCCTACCATCATTATATATAAATGTAAAGCAAAGTTGCATAATAAATATAGGGTACTTAGTGAACTATTTTTGATCAAAAAAAGTATACAAGCCGTCCCACCAGCGGCAAGGTGACCCTAAATTGGGACGGTACCTATACTGCCTATATTAAAAACCTTACTGTATATCAAAGTTGAAATAATGCATATAAAAGGGTAGACAAATAGGACCGGGTCCCAACTCCAGACCACCCAGGCTCGTGGTAAGCTACATATATACCAGTCAGCTCAACAAAGGGGATGCCACACCCTTAAATTGCACAGAATGCAAACAAGACAAAAAACCAGGCAATGTGAACTGAGGTCTAAGATGGTAGACATGCAAGAAATAGGAGCATGTTCACACTAGCAAAAAAGAAACAAAACCTACAAAAGACGAAAGACAAAAATATATCTCATACCCTACCATCATTATATATAAATGTAAAGCAAAGTTGCATAATAAATATAGGGTACTTAGTGAACTATTTTTGATCAAAAAAAGTATACAAGCCGTCCCACCAGCGGCAAGGTGACCCTAAATTGGGACGGTACCTATACTGCCTATATTAAAAACCTTACTGTATATCAAAGTTGAAATAATGCATATAAAAGGGTAGACAAATAGGACCGGGTCCCAACTCCAGACCACCCAGGCCCGTGGTAAGCTACATATATACCAGTCAGCTCAACAAAGGGGATGCCACACCCTTAAATTGCACAAAATGCAAACAAGACAAAAAACCAGGCAATGTGAACTGAGGTCTAAGATGGTAGACATGCAAGAAATAGGAGCATGTTCACACTAGCAAAAAAGAAACAAAACCTACAAAAGACAAAAGACAAAAATATATCTCATACCCTACCATCATTATATATAAATGTAAAGCAAAGTTGCATAATAAATATAGGGTACTTAGTGAACTATTTTTGATCAAAAAAAGTATACAAGCCGTCCCACCAGCGGCAAGGTGACCCTAAATTGGGACGGTACCTATACTGCCTATATTAAAAACCTTACTGTATATCAAAGTTGAAATAATGCATATAAAAGGGTAGACAAATAGGACCGGGTCCCAACTCCAGACCACCCAGGCCCGTGGTAAGCTACATATATACCAGTCAGCTCAACAAAGGGGATGCCACACCCTTAAATTGCACAGAATGCAAACAAGACAAAAAACCAGGCAATGTGAACTGAGGTCTAAGATGGTAGACATGCAAGAAATAGGAGCATGTTCACACTAGCAAAAAAGAAACAAAACCTACAAAAGACAAAAGACAAAAATATATCTCATACCCTACCATCATTATATATAAATGTAAAGCAAAGTTGCATAATAAATATAGGGTACTTAGTGAACTATTTTTGATCAAAAAAAGTATACAAGCCGTCCCACCAGCGGCAAGGTGACCCTAAATTGGGACGGTACCTATACTGCCTATATTAAAAACCTTACTGTATATCAAAGTTGAAATAATGCATATAAAAGGGTAGACAAATAGGACCGGGTCCCAACTCCAGACCACCCAGGCCCGTGGTAAGCTACATATATACCAGTCAGCTCAACAAAGGGGATGCCACACCCTTAAATTGCACAGAATGCAAACAAGACAAAAAACCAGGCAATGTGAACTGAGGTCTAAGATGGTAGACATGCAAGAAATAGGAGCATGTTCACACTAGCAAAAAAGAAACAAAACCTACAAAAGACAAAAGACAAAAATATATCTCATACCCTACCATCATTATATATAAATGTAAAGCAAAGTTGCATAATAAATATAGGGTACTTAGTGAACTATTTTTGATCAAAAAAAGTATACAAGCCGTCCCACCAGCGGCAAGGTGACCCTAAATTGGGACGGTACCTATACTGCCTATATTAAAAACCTTACTGTATATCAAAGTTGAAATAATGCATATAAAAGGGTAGACAAATAGGACCGGGTCCCAACTCCAGACCACCCAGGCCCGTGGTAAGCTACATATATACCAGTCAGCTCAACAAAGGGGATGCCACACCCTTAAATTGCACAGAATGCAAACAAGACAAAAAACCAGGCAATGTGAACTGAGGTCTAAGATGGTAGACATGCAAGAAATAGGAGCATGTTCACACTAGCAAAAAAGAAACAAAACCTACAAAAGACAAAAATATATCTCATACCCTACCATCATTATATATAAATGTAAAGCAAAGTTGCATAATAAATATAGGGTACTTAGTGAACTATTTTTGATCAAAAAAAGTATACAAGCCGTCCCACCAGCGGCAAGGTGACCCTAAATTGGGACGGTACCTATACTGCCTATATTAAAAACCTTACTGTATATCAAAGTTGAAATAATGCATATAAAAGGGTAGACAAATAGGACCGGGTCCCAACTCCAGACCACCCAGGCCCGTGGTAAGCTACATATATACCAGTCAGCTCAACAAAGGGGATGCCACACCCTTAAATTGCACAGAATGCAAACAAGACAAAAAACCAGGCAATGTGAACTGAGGTCTAAGATGGTAGACATGCAAGAAATAGGAGCATGTTCACACTAGCAAAAAAAGAAACAAAACCTACAAAAGACAAAAGACAAAAATATATCTCATACCCTACCATCATTATATATAAATGTAAAGCAAAGTTGCATAATAAATATAGGGTACTTAGTGAACTATTTTTGATCAAAAAAAGTATACAAGCCGTCCCACCAGCGGCAAGGTGACCCTAAATTGGGACGGTACCTATACTGCCTATATTAAAAACCTTACTGTATATCAAAGTTGAAATAATGCATATAAAAGGGTAGACAAATAGGACCGGGTCCCAACTCCAGACCACCCAGGCCCGTGGTAAGCTACATATATACCAGTCAGCTCAACAAAGGGGATGCCACACCCTTAAATTGCACAGAATGCAAACAAGACAAAAAACCAGGCAATGTGAACTGAGGTCTAAGATGGTAGACATGCAAGAAATAGGAGCATGTTCACACTAGCAAAAAAGAAACAAAACCTACAAAAGACAAAAATATATCTCATACCCTACCATCATTATATATAAATGTAAAGCAAAGTTGCATAATAAATATAGGGTACTTAGTGAACTATTTTTGATCAAAAAAAGTATACAAGCCGTCCCACCAGCGGCAAGGTGACCCTAAATTGGGACGGTACCTATACTGCCTATATTAAAAACCTTACTGTATATCAAAGTTGAAATAATGCATATAAAAGGGTAGACAAATAGGACCGGGTCCCAACTCCAGACCACCCAGGCCCGTGGTAAGCTACATATATACCAGTCAGCTCAACAAAGGGGATGCCACACCCTTAAATTGCACAGAATGCAAACAAGACAAAAAACCAGGCAATGTGAACTGAGGTCTAAGATGGTAGACATGCAAGAAATAGGAGCATGTTCACACTAGCAAAAAAGAAACAAAACCTACAAAAGACAAAAGACAAAAATATATCTCATATCCTACCATCATTATATATAAATGTAAAGCAAAGTTGCATAATAAATATAGGGTACTTAGTGAACTATTTTTGATCAAAAAAAGTATACAAGCCGTCCCACCAGCGGCAAGGTGACCCTAAATTTTCTTTTGTCTTTTGTAGGTTTTGTTTCTTTTTTGCTAGTGTGAACATGCTCCTATTTCTTGCATGGCTACCATCTTAGACCTCAGTTCACATTGCCTGGTTTTTTGTCTTGTTTGCATTCTGTGCAATTTAAGGGTGTGGCATCCCCTTTGTTGAGCTGACTGGTATATATGTAGCTTACCACGGGCCTGGGTGGTCTGGAGTTGGGACCCAGTCCTATTTGTCTACCCTTTTATATGCATTATTTCAACTTTGATATACAGTAAGGTTTTTAATATAGGCAGTATAGGTACCGTCCCAATTTAGGGTCACCTTGCCGCTGGTGGGACGGCTTGTATACTTTTTTTGATCAAAAATAGTTCACTAAGTACCCTATATTTATTATGCAACTTTGCTTTACATTTATATATAATGATGGTAGGGTATGAGATATATTTTTGTCTTTTGTCTTTTGTAGGTTTTGTTTCTTTTTTGCTAGTGTGAACATGCTCCTATTTCTTGCATGTCTACCATCTTAGACCTCAGTTCACATTGCCTGGTTTTTTGTCTTGTTTGCATTCTGTGCAATTTAAGGGTGTGGCATCCCCTTTGTTGAGCTGACTGGTATATATGTAGCTTACCACGGGCCTGGGTGGTCTGGAGTTGGGACCCGGTCCTATTTGTCTACCCTTTTATATGCATTATTTCAACTTTGATATACAGTAAGGTTTTTAATATAGGCAGTATAGGTACCGTCCCAATTTAGGGTCACCTTGCCGCTGGTGGGACGGCTTGTATACTTTTTTTGATCAAAAATAGTTCACTAAGTACCCTATATTTATTATGCAACTTTGCTTTACATTTATATATAATGATGGTAGGGTATGAGATATATTTTTGTCTTTTGTCTTTTGTAGGTTTTGCCACAGTAGAAGCAGCTCCCCTCGGCACGGCGTAATTCTTGACGGGTCTTGACCATCTTGGTCTGGTCGACCTGCATAGGCTCGGGTGAGTGCGCCGGAGGAGTAACGGAGGAAGTGACGGATCTCTGGAAGGTAGGGGCAAGGCGTGGAAACCTTCTCTCATGGGTGACCTCTTTGGTGCGCTCCTGGAACCGGATGTCAATCCGGGTGGCAAGTGTAATTAAGTCGTCGAGAGTGGTAGGAATGTCCCGACCGGCGAGTTCATCTTTAATACGGCCGGACAGACCCTCCCAGAAGACGGACACCAGGGCGTCGTTATCCCAGGCAAGCTCCGAAGCAAGGGTACGGAACCGTATGGCATATTGGCCCACGGTGAGACTTCCTTGGCGGAGGCGTAGCAGAGATGAGGCGGATGAGGTCCTCCGTCCTGGTTCGTCGAAGACCTTCCGGAAAGCCGAGAGAAAGGCTGGCAGATTGGACACCAGGGGGTCTCCTCTCTCCCATAGAGGATTTAGCCAAGCCAGCGCCTCCCCCGTGAGATGGGACATGATGAAGGCTACTTTGGCTCGGTCGGTGGAAAACTGGTGTGCCAACAGTTCGAAGTGCAGAGTGCACAGGTTAATGAAGCCCCGTGCCTGACCGGGATCTCCGCCAAAACGAGGCGGGGCGGTGAGGCGGGGACCTGGAAGAGATGCCATGGAATTGATGGGCAGCAGCGCTGCCGGGGTAGGAGTCGTGCGACTGGAAGCTGGTCGCAAAGATGTAGTCAGTGTGTCCAGGCGGGAGTTAACACTATGCAGGTGGCTCAGGATGGACTCCTGTTGGGACCTCTGACGGGACAGTTCATGACACAGGTCCGAGAGCGAGGGAGCTTGGGTGCCACCGGGTTCCATGGCCCGAGCAAACTGTAACGGGTCTGGGAGGAGGAACCTCTGAGCAACTATACAAAGGGGCAGTCCTTGTAAGGAAGCGTGTGGCTCCCAGGGAAGGCGGGCAGGTAGTCACGGCAAGTGACAGGGACAGTCTCTGGGTAGAAGGGCAGGAAGTCACGGCAAGTGACGGGGACAGTCTCTTGACAGGCGGATGGTCACGGCAAGTGACAGCAGGGTAAGAGTCTCTAGATAGGCTAGCAGGCAGGTAGCAGGTGAGCGCTCCCAGGTGAGCGGGCAAGAGTCTCTGGACAGGCAGGTGGTCACGGCAAGTGACGGCAGAGCCTCCAGGTAGGCTAGCAGGCAGGTAGCAGGTGAGCGCTCCCAGGTGAGCGGGCAAGAGTCTCTGGACAGTCAGGTGGTCACGGCAAGTGACGGCAGAGCCTCCAGGTAGGCTAGCAGGCAGGTAGCAGGTGAGCGCTCCCAGGTTAGCGGGCAAGAGTCTCTGGACAGGCAGGTGGTCACAGCAAGTGACGGCTAAGCCTCCAGGTAGGCTAGCAGGTAGGTAGCAGGTAAGCGCTCCCAGGTGAGCGAGTAAGAGTCTCTGGACAGGCAGGTGGTCACAGCAAGTGACGGCTAAGCCTCCAGGTAGGCTAGCAGGTAGGTAGCAGGTAAGCGCTCCCAGGTGAGCGAGTAAGAGTCTCTGGACAGGCAGGTGGTCACAGCAAGTGACGGCTAAGCCTCCAGGTAGGCTAGCAGGCAGGTAGCAGGTGAGCGCTCCCAGGTGAGCGAGTAAGAGTCTCTAGACAGGCAGGCAGGTATCAGGCAGGTATCTGGCAGGTACTTCCTGGTCCGCAGGCGGACTGATCCATAGACAGACTGACAGGTGCTGGTAGGCAGACTGTCGGACCACAGGATAGCAAGCAGGTAAGCAGATATCAGGCAGGTATCAGGCAGGTATCAAGCAGGAATCTGGCAGGTGACTGGCAGGTAACTGGTAACGGGACCTGAGGGCTGAAGCAGAGTTGAAAGGCTTTGCAACAACATTGCTCGGGCACCTCCATTTTGGAGGAGGTGCCTTATATATGGTGAGGTCCTCCGGCCATTGGCCGGGGACTCCTTAGGATGACGCGCGCGGCCCCTTTAAGAGAAGGGGAGCGCGCGCGCGCCCTAAGCACAGAGGCCGGGAAGCAGCGCGCGCTGCCAGCAGAGCGGGAGGAAGACGCCGGGCACGGAGCGGAGAGGTGAGGGGAACGGCGTCCCTGCCTAGCAGGAGGCAGGGACGCCGATGCTACAAATATATATATATACAGTCAAAGAAAACAAAGGAAAAAATGACAAATTGGACATAATTTCACACAAAACCCCCAAAATGGGCTGGACAAAATTGTTGGCACTCTCTTTCCTTCCACATTGCTTTAATTTTGGTGAAGCCCCTAATGGGTTAATAAACTTCTTAAATATGACTTTGAGGGTGTAGTTTCTAAAATGGTGTCACTTTTGGGTATTTTCTGTCACATAAGTCCCTCAAAGTCACTTCGAATAGCATGTGGTCCCTAAAAAATTGGTTTTGTAAATTGTGTTTGAAAAATGAGAAATTGCTAATAAACTTTAAACCCTTCTAACTTCTTAACAATTTTTTTTTTTAATTTTCAACAAAAATGATGCTGCTGTAAAGTAGGTATGTGGTAAATGTTATTCATTAACTATTTTGTGTGAAATAATTATCTGGTTTAAGGGCATAAAAATTAAAAGTTTAAAAATTTAAAAATTTTCAAATTTTTTTATCAATTTTTCTAACAAAATTTACCACTAATATGAACTACATCATGTCATGAAAAAAAAAACAAATCACAGAATCACTGGGATACATTGAAGTGTTCCAGAGTTAACCTCATAAAGTGACACTGGTCAGAATTGAAAAAATTGACCTGATCAGAAAGGTGAATACAGACTGGGAAATTGAAGGAGGTTAATGTGGAATTTATAACTAGTGATGAGCGAGCACTAAAATGCTCGAGTGCTTTGTACTCGAATCGAGCAGGTCGGACACTCGGATGGGCTCGACTCGAGTAACTAGTATGATGGAAGTCAATAGGAAACTCTAGCATTTTTTTGGAAGACCCTAACAGGAGGGCCGGGGGCAGGAAAAACGCTGAAATTGATGGAAATATCGCTGAAATGTAATGGGAACAGCATAAGGAAGATGCCTGGATGCATCTCTGACTCCAAGGTCACTGTTGGGAACAATGTTGTCAGAGTATTACTCTACTTTTATGGACTGACAATAAAACATCCAAAATCGAAGATAAGAGGGATTTTACAGGAAAAATTTTTAGGAGACATCCCTTCCTGTTTAATGACTTGTATATAAGGCAAAATTAAAAAGACAAAAAAAAAAAGAAACAAGCCTCCTCCACCCCGTATTAGCCGGGCCATCTCTCAACGTATTTTCCCATCACCTATGGCTACAGGAAATTACATAAAGTGGGGAAAATAAGCGTTTGATACACTGCCGATTTTGCAAGTTTTCCAACCTACAAAGAATGGAGAGGTCTGTAATATTTATCATAGGTACACTTCAACTGTGAGAGACAGAATCTAAAAAGAAATCCAGAAAATCACATTGTATGATTTTTAAATAATTAAATTGCATTTTATTGCATGAAATAAGTATTTGATACAATAGAAAATCAGAAGATAATACTTGGTACAGAAACCTTTGTTTGCAATTACAGAGCTCAGACGTTTCCTGTAGTTCTTGACCAAGTTTGCATACACTGCAGCAGGGATTTTGGCCCACTCCTCCATACAGATCTTCTCCAGATGTTTCAGGTTTTGGGGATGTGGCTGGACAACATTGAGTTTCAGTTCCCTCCCAAGATTTTCTATTGTGTTCAGGTCTGGAGATTGGCTAGGCCACTCCAGGACCTTGTTAGACACCAGCATGAATAAGTAAGTTAGACCCCTAAAAATTAACTTTTAATAAGTACTCTAAAAGCAAAAAAGGACTAAACAATCCACAAAACATATACAGTTGAAAGCAGAAGTTTACATACACTATATAGAAAAGACACATATGCATGTTTTTCTCAATATCTGACATGAAATCAGAATAAACCTTTTCCATTTTAGGTCAATTAGGATTACCAGAATTTTTAATATTTGTCAAATGCCAGAATAATGAGAGAGAGAGAATGTTTTAAGGCATTTTTATTACTTACAGCAAAGTCAAAAGTTTACATACACTAAGATTATTATACCTTTAAACAATTCTGGACTTCCCAAATGATGATGTCATGTGTTTGCAAGCTTCTGGTAGGTCTTTTTGGCAACATCTGAGTTAATTAGAGACACACCTGTGGATGTATTTTAATGAACACCTGAAACACACTGCTTCTTTGTGTAGCATCATGGGAAAGTGTAAAGAAATCAGCCATGATATCAGGAAGAGAATTGTGAACTTGTACAAGTCTGGCTCATCCTTTGGTACAATTTCAAGATACCTGAAAGTGCCTCGTTCATCTGTTCAAACAATTATACGCAAGTACAAACAAGATGGGAATGTCCAGCCATCATACTGCTCGGCGTAGTGTGTTACTAACGTTAATGTTTGAAACCTCTTCAGGTAATTGACCAGGTCCTCCCATGTAGTTCTGGGCTGATTCCTGACCTTTCTTAGAATCATACTTATCCCATGAGGTGAGATCTTTCATGGAGTCCTAGACCGAGGAAGATTGACAGTGATCTTACGTTTCTTCCATTTTCTAATAATTGCTCCAACAGTTGTTGCCTTCTCAACAAGCTGCTTGCCTATTGTCCGGTACCCCATCCCAGCCTTGTGCAGGTCTACAATTTTGTCCCTGGTGTCCTTAGACAGCTTTTTGGTCTTGGCCATGATGGAGAGGTTGCTGTGTGATTGATTTACTGTGTGGTCAGGTGTCTTTTATACAGGTAACAAGTTCAAACAGGTGCAATTAATACAGGTAATGAGTGCAGGGTGTCTTAAAGAAAAAAGAACAGGTTTGTGAGAGCCAGAATTCTTGCTGGTTGGTAGGTGATCAAATACTTATTTCATGCAATAAAATACAATTTAATTATTTAAAAATTATACAATGTGATTTTCTGGATTTTTTGTAGACTCCGTCTCTCACAGTTGAAGTGTACCTACGATAAAAATTACAGACCTCTCCATTCTTTGTAGGTGGGAAAACTCAAAATCGGCAGTGTATCAAATATTTATTTTCCCCACTGAGAGGGATATAAAATGACACCCACTGGTGGTCACCGGTAATGTAATTTTAACATTTTACTACCTTATCTGGGCATGTGGTGTGTGTGACATGATCAGATACATTTTGTTTAATTTATGAAGGAGGGACTCTGAAATTCACAAAGCTTATGCGGATAATGCAAGAACAGCCAAAAATTAGAAGGAAGAGGGACTCCGATACACCCTGTATTAGACATAATGGAGGGCCTCATACACAAAATCACACAATAATGATTAATGGAAATCAAATTTATTAACCAATGGAGGCCTGGATTTGGAGTCACCCCCAAAATTAAACTGGAAAAAAACACCACAGGCTGATCCAACTTTGATGTAATGTCCTTAAAACAAGTCAAAATGAGGCTCAGTATTGTGTGTGGCCTCCACGTGCCTGTATGACCTCCCTACAATGCCTGGTCATGTTCCTGATGAGGTTGCGGATGGTCTCCTGTGGGATCTCCTCCCAGACCTGGACTAAAGCATCCACCAACTCCTGGACAGTCTGTGGTGCAACGTGACGTTTGTGGATGGAGCAAGACATGATGTCCCAGATGTGCTCAATCGGATTCAGGTCTGGGGAACGAGCGGGTCAGTCCATAGCTTCAATGCCTTCATCTTGCAGGAACTGCTGACACACTCCAGCCACATGAGGTCTGGCATTGTCCTGCATTAGGAGGAACCCAGGGCCAACCGCACCGGCATATGGTCTCACAAGGGGTCTGAGGATCTCATCTTGGTACCTAATGGCAGTCAGGCTACCTCTGGCGAGCACATGGAGGGCTGTGCGGCCCTCCAAAGAAATGCCACCCCACACCATTACTGACCCACTGCCAAACCGGTCATGCTGGAGGATGTTGCAGGCAGCAGATCGCTCTCCACTGTGTCTCCAGACTCTGTCACGTTTGTCACATGTGTTCAGTGTGAACCTACTTTAAACTGTGAAGAGCACAGGGCGCCAGTGGCGACTTTGCCAATCCTGGTGTTCTGTGGCAAATGCCAAGCGTCCTGCACAGTGTTGGGCTGTGAGCACAACCCCCATCTGTGGACGTCAGGCCTTCATACCACCCTCATGGAGTCGGTTTCTAACCGTTTGTGCAGACACATGCACATTTGTGGCCTGATGGAGGTCATTTTGCAGGGCTCTGGCAGTGCTCCTTCTGTTTCTCCTTGCACAAAGGCGGAGGTAGCGGTTCTGCTGCTGGGTTGTTGCCCTCCTATGGCCCCCTCCACGTCTCCTGGTGTACTGGCCTGTCTCCTGGTAGCGCCTCCAGCCTCTGGACACTACGCTGACAGACACAGCAAACCTTCTTGCCACAGCTTGCATTGATGTGCCATCCTGGATGAGCAACTTCAGTGGTTTGTAGAGTTCATCTCATGCTACCACGAGTGTGAAAGCACAACCAACATTCAAAAGTGACCAAAACATCAAATAGAAAGCATTGCTACTGAGATGTGGTCAGTGGTACCCACCTGCAGAGCCACTCCTTTATTGAGGGTGTCTTGATAATTGCCAATAATTTCCATCTATTGTCTATTCCATTTGCACAACAGCATGTGAAATTGATTGTCAATCAGTGTTGCTTCCTAAATGGACAGTTTGATTTCACAGAAGTTTGATTTACTTGGAGTTATATTCTGTTGTTTAAGTGTTCCCTTTATTTTTTTGAGCAGTGTATATATATGTAATAGAATTGTAGAGGTAGGCCTCATACACATCCTAAATTATGAAGGAGGGCATCAAACACACCCTGGATAAATTAAGAGCAATGGTCGCATGACAACCCTCTAAAAATTTTGATTCAGGGTAGCATGTTGACCCTCTAAAGATTTTGAATAAGGGCCGACTGATGACCCAATAAAGATTTTGAATGAGGGCCGTCTGATGACCCTATAAAGATTTTGAGTGATTGACACCTAATGACCCTCTAAAGGGTCAGCAGCTCCAAGGCGTGGAGGGACAGTTCATGCCACATGTCGAGCTTGGATACCCAATAGTTGTATGGCACACAGGAATCACGGAGGACGCTGGTACGTTCAGCTACGTACTTTTTCACAATCTTCAAAAACGTTTCCCTCCGTGTCAGGCTACACCACGTATCAGGGCCTGGGTGCTGGAAGGGTCTTATAAAACTGTCCCAGACCTTTGATAGTGTTCAGACTCCCAACAGGCAAGACTGCCCTGTCCCCACCAGTAAGATGACTCTCCATCTCCTGCTAGTCCTCCCTCTCCTCCTCCTCTTCAGCCCATCCACACTGAACAGATGGGATGGATGAAGCTGGTGTGGGTGGTACCCTCTGTAGTGCAGGCAACCATCTCCTTTTCCTCCTCCTCATCCTCCTCAGCCTACTCATTATCAATCAATACATGCTGAGAAGGTGAGATGAGGATGGGCTGGGTAGTATCAACTTGTGTACTTTCTTCCTCCTCTCCACCTGGTCCACATGCAAAGCTTCCGCTTTACTTATGAGCAGCAAGCATTTGAGTAGATACAGAATCGGGATGGTTAGGCTTATTATGGCGTCATCTCCTCTCACCATCTTGGTTGCTTCCTCAAGTTTTGTATAACCTCACAAATGTCAGACATCCATGCCCACTCATCGGGTGTTATGTGCTGTGGTTGACCGGAAAACCAACGGGCATGTGGTAGCTGGTATTCAACTTCTGCCCTCTGCTGTTCATAAAGCGTTTCCAACATGTGCAATGTGGAGTTCCAGCGCATGGTCAAGTCGCACACCGGTCGGTGAACTGGCACTTGCAAGCGCTGCTGCAGCACTGCCAGACCGGTGGCAGTTGTAGCTGACTTGCTGAAATGGGTGCACACGCAGTGCACCTTCATAAGTAGTTGAGGCAAATCTGGGTAGGTTTTTGAAAACAGCTGAACCACTAAGTTGAGCATATGGACCAGGCATGGTACATGTGCAAGCTTACCAAGCTTCAGAGCTGTCTCCAGGTTACGGCCATTATCATACGACCATGCCTGGTTGTAGGTTCAGTGGCAAGAGTCACAGATTTGTCTGGTCTGTCATACCTTTCCACAACTCTGCGGTGGTGTGCTGTTTGTCATCTAGACAAATTAGTTTCAGCAGAGTCTGTTGCTGCTTCACTAAGTCAGTGCTGCAGTGCTTCCAGATTGTGATTGATATGTATGACGCGCTCCGAGATGACAATTAAGAGATGGAGGATGAGGAGGAGGAAGGGGTGCAAGAACTGGTGTAGGAGGTGGAGGAGACCCTGATTGAACTAGGGCCCACAATCCTTGGTGTCTGTAGCATGCGTGCAGTCCCAGGATCTGACTTGGTCCCGGCCTGCACAAGGTTCACCCAGTGTGCCGTAAGGGAAATGTAGCATCCCTGGTCATAAGCACTTGTCCACGCGTCGGTCGTTAAGTGGATCTTCCCAGTAACTGAATTGGTTAGGGCACAGGTGATGTTATGGGACATGTGCTGGTGGAAGCAGGGACAGCACACCGGAAAAAATAATGGCAGCTGTGGACCGAGTACCAAGGGGCAGCCTCTGCCATGAGGTTGCGGAAAGCCTCAGTGTCCACAAACCTAAACGGCAACATTTCCTGGGAAAGCAGTCTGGAAATGTGCCTGTTTAGTGTTTGGGACTGTAGGTGGATGGGTGGTTGGGTATTTTAATTTGTGTTCCAAGGTCTGGGGTAGAGACAGCTGAACACTGCGTTGGGACAAGGAATTGGACGTGGTTGCTGATGATGCTTGTGAATGTGCAACGACAGGTGCAGGACAGGAAGCATCCGTGCCTGCGACATGGATAGGGGATTGGCAACCATGTAGCACAGGGAAAAAGGCACTGGTGTCACCAGGTGTTCATCCCACCTAGTCGGGTGCTTATATGACATGCAACTGAGCATGCTGCTGGCGGTCAGGCCCCTGCTGATGTTGGTACAGCACAGGTTGCAAATGACCATTCTTTAAAAAAGTACCAGACTGGGTAACACCTAACCCTTGGCCTGGGAGCTTGCCACGTGTTGGTGCTCTGGGCAACAGTTGCCCACCTTCTCCTTCGGCCACCTCAATGCCTCTTTCTGCCTATTGCGGTGCTACAGATCCCTCCCCCTCTGCGCTGCTGGACTCACTCTGCATGGCACCCTCCCAGGTTGGTTCAGGGACTTCATGGTCTACCACCTGGTCTTCCACTTCTGCACTCTGGCCCTAATGTTGACTTAACAACATCACTAGTTGGAAACTGTGTCTCATCATCATCTACCCCTTGAGACTTTAATTGCCATTCCGCTATGAATGCCAGTTAAACTGTGGATTTCACAGCAGTATCGTAATTATAGGCACGGGGGTCTTCAGCAGATCCCGGCTGTCATCAGCTCCCCGCGATCACTTCATGGGCGCGCCAATGGGCATGTGGAGTGACACTCCCTCTTGCCAGCGCCTGTTAAATACCGCTGTCAGAGATTAACCATGGCATTCTAAATGTTATCAGCCACGGGTGGAGCGGAACTGTTAGAGGCAGATCATGGCTGAGTACTTCAGCCATCACTTGCCGGGAAAGATGCAGCAAAGTCAGAGAGCCAGCATATGATGTACCAGTATGTCATATGTCTGTAAGGGGTTAACGGAATTGTCCAGGACTTTGATACTGATGGCCTATAGATCATCAATATCAGATCGGTAGTGGTTTAACATCCAGCACCAGCACAATCATCTGTAAGCACTGTTTATTTCCGGCTACTGCAGAATCTGCTAACAGGTGGCTAGGTACAAGAAAAAAACTGACCAGCATCTTCAAACAGAATAAAGCAATGTGAACAGGTGCAAGTTGCTATGACTGCATAATATATAAACAAATGAATACTGCAGCACCCTGTTGTTTTTTGTAGTATACTATTGGGGATGGTGACTGCTTCCATATCTGACTGAGCATCCCTCTCTAAGGCTGTATTTAATTTGTGCTGGATTCTATTTGTGCTTTTCATTTGTAGGATTACCTGGAAGAGGTATGTTTGATGAATATTAGGTTAGGGTGTCATCAAAGAAAAACACTTAATCGCGGCTAGTGGGCTCTCATGATTTAGCCAATTAATACTCTAAGCACCATCAATTTTAACAGGTGCCGAGGTATCACTTTATAATACAGTCTTAAAGTAACACCTACCCAAATAATTAAAGAACTCAAGAGTGCACAAAAAAAAATACTCAAATAGAAAATATAAAAATAAAATACAAAGTACAAACCACTAACCAGCTCATTGTATTATATAAATATGGCTTGCATTTAGTGGATTCACTTAATAGGAACTGTGGTTTTGCTTTTACTAACATGATTAATTTTTAAATGCTGTTGCACGAGCTTTGCATATATTTTTGGCAACAAATGAATAGTCTTCTATTCAGCCTATTGTGTGATTTACTATTTAGTCTGCTTTGTGCAGATTTCTTAAATGGAAACTGATTTTTTTAGCATATTATCTATACCTTGGCCCAACTCAGCACAGACGACGACAACCCTGGCACACGCTGCAAACATGTTTTCTCCAGCGGTGCTCCAGGTGCGCTGAATGTCTGTGGAGAAAATCCAATCTGGCTGAAGATTTCATTCATTATGAGTTTACGCTTAAAACATACAACTCCACCCTTCACCTCTCCAAACAAACCCATTTCAACATCCTTATCACCTCACTTTCCAACAATCCTAAATGCCTTTTTGACACTTTTCATTCCCTCCTCAATCCAAGAGTGAAAGCCCTGACTACCGACCTCAGCGCTGACGATCTGGCTAATTATTTTTTAAAAAAAATTTACAATATCAGACAGGAAATTTTCTCCCAATCCCCTAATACCATGCACGGTCTTCGATGCCCCATTGCATCTAGCTCACTCTCTGTTTTTGAACCAGTCATGGAACAAGAAGTGATCAGGCTTCTTGCATCTTCTCACGCTACTATCTGCACCAGTGACCCTATTCCCTCACATCTCCTTCAGTCTCTTTCCCCAGCTGTCACCACTCACCTAACTAAAATATTTAACCTCTCTCTCTCATCTGATATCTTTCCCTCCTCTTTTAAACACTCCAGAATACATCCATTACTTAAAAAAAACATCAATCGACCAAAACTGTGCTGCAGTGCTAACTACTAGAGATGAGCGTTGTTCTACTCGAACTGTTCGCCAATCTCAAATTCGAGCTGTTTTGGGCGGTGTTCGAGCCGTTCGGCGAACACGAACAATTTGATAAAAATTCGGCTGTTTGAGGTTATGTTCGATAACTGTTCGTGCACCAAAATCATAACTGGATTTTTTCTCAGTAATGATGAAAATTAATGTTAATACGCAGTTTGAGTGTACAGCGGGGTGGGGGGAGGGGCAGGGGATGGATCTCTGCAGGAACAATGAAGATCTCCATTTTTTTTTCTCTTTCCCGCATTTGCAGTGGGGAGGTGCAATCTGTCAGCCTATCAGCAGCGCACACACGGAGCGAAGTGCTTTTTTTCACACAAGCAAGGGCATGTGTCATTGGCAGTGTATGTCACATGTCCTTGCCCTATAAGACCAAGCCATTTTCCCCGTCGCCACCATTTTCTCACTGCTGCAGCTGCGTGTTAGACGGCACCGCTGTTGCTGTGTGCGCTATACCTTGTTAATTTCAAGCCAATTTTCGCACAAATATACAGATAGCTTGGAAGTAGGGAATAGTTGTGATTGCAGTCCTTTTAAGGACTAGGTTACAGCATTTCCTACGACTTTTATCAGGGAGGTCTGTGCTCTTAAATAGATAGGTTGTGGGAGTAAAGACTAATTGTAATTGGAGTCCTTTTCAGGACTAGGTTACATCAGTTCCTATCAGTTTTTGCCAGGCAGGTCTGTGCCAGTGCTGTGCAAGTTTTTTTCACAGCATTTGGCTGAATCTAGCAAAGCTAATCCTTTTTGGCCTATTGCAGAGTGTGTTAGTCAGTGGAGTAGCCTATCTGTGCTGCAAGATATACCACCTGTGTATAGAATACCAATTTTTTTACTGCACCTAGTGAAGTAAAATCTTTTGGGCATAGCATCATTCTATTAGTCCATCTATACTGACCTCCATCAGGTTGCAAATTAAAACTAATTTTTATCTGCATCTACAGTACCTCTGAAAAAATATTTGGGCTTCTAGCTGTGTGTGGGACTTGTTGTATTAATCCATCTATACTGACCTCCATCAGGTTGCAAACTGAATATAATTTTTTCTGCATCTACCTCTGAAAAAATATTTGGGCTTCTAGCTGTGTGTGGGTCTTGTTCTATTAATCCATCTATACTGACCTCCATCAGGTTGCAAACTGAATATAATTTTTTTCTGCATCTAGCTCTGAAAAAATATTTGGCCTTCTAGCAGTGTGTCGGACTTTCTCTATTAGTCCATCTATACTGACCTCCATCAGGTTGCAAATTAAAAATAATTTTTATCTGCATCTACAGTACCTCTGAAAAAATATTTGGGCTTCTAGCTGTGTGTGGGACTTGTTGTATTAGTCCATCTATACTGACCTCCATCAGGTTGCAAACTGAATATATTTTTTTCTGCATCTACCTCTGAAAAAATATTTGGGCTTCTAGCTGTGTGTGGGACTTGTTGTATTAGTCCATCTATACTGACCTCCATCAGGTTGCAAATTAAAAATAATTTGTATCTGCATCTACAGTACCTCTGAAAAAATATTTGGGCTTCTAGCTGTGTGTGGGACTTGTTGTATTAGTCCATCTATACTGACCTCCATCAGGTTGCAAACTGAATATATTTTTTTCTGCATCTACCTCTGAAAAAATATTGGGCTTCTAGCTGTGTGTGGGTCTTGTTCTATTAATCCATCTATACTGACCTCCATCAGGTTGCAAACTGAATATAATTTTTTTCTGCATCTAGCTCTGAAAAAATATTTGGCCTTCTAGCAGTGTGTCGGACTTTCTCTATTAGTCCATCTATACTGACCTCCATCAGGTTGCAAATTAAAAATAATTTTTATCTGCATCTACAGTACCTCTGAAAAAATATTTGGGCTTCTAGCTGTGTGTGGGACTTGTTGTATTAGTCCATCTATACTGACCTCCATCAGGTTGCAAATTAAAAATAATTTGTATCTGCATCTACAGTACCTTTGAAAAAATATTTGGGCTTCTAGCTGTGTGTGGGACTTGTTGTATTAGTCCACCTATACTGACCTCCATCAGGTTGCAAACTGAATATATTTTTTTCTGCATCTAACCCAGCCAATAGTTTTGGCCTAATACCACAGTTTGGCCACTCAGCTCTGCTCGGTTACCATCCATTGTTTTTTTGTGCAAACAACTCCAGAGTTGTGAATTAGTTAACCACCAAAATGAGTGGAAAAAGGCCTGCTGCTGGTGGAAAGGGGAATAGGCGTGTTGGGAAGGGGAAAAAAGGTTGTGTCCGTGGGGTAGGTGTTAAAGCAACAGTAACATCTGCAGAAGAAAGACCATCTTCCAGCCAAACTAAAATGTCTACTTCTTTTAGCGGACAATGTGATAAGATCCCTTTCTTACGGCCACGCCAATCGCTACAAATTCCAGATGAGGCACAAAAACAGCAGGTGCTTCAACGGATATCAAGTGCTCCTTTAAGTGGGCTCTCCTCCACATCAACTTCAACATCACAAATACTCCAGTCCTCAAAGGTGTCACCCAAATCGCACTTGCTTCCTCACAGCTCCCAAATCTCCAGCTGCCCGTCTGAGTATGAGGTAGAACAGATGGTTGAGTCTGCAGAGCTGTTTACTCATACTATAGCCTGGGAATCAGAGGTCGACTCCAGCGCTTCTGTGAATCCAGACGAGGAAATGATCTGCACTGATGCCCAGAATCTTTATGAGTCGGATCCAGGACCAGACGCAGAAGGTTCTGACCATAATGTAGACCCTCATTCCCAAACTGTAACTCCTGTTGGTGGAGACAATGAGGAAGACGATGATAAGACTCAAATACCTGATTGGAGCGACAACTTTAGTTTTTTGTCAGGGCAGGAACAGGTTGGCTCTGAGGACGACGGGTGTGATAACACACAGGGTGATGATGATGAGGTTGGAGATCCCACTTACTGTCAACCCACAGTCAGCCAAGAGATGAGGTCAGCAGAGGAGGTGGAGGAAGATGCTAGTGACGACGAGGTCAGGTTGCGCCTTCCTGGACAGAGACGTAGTACTGGAAGCACGTCAACAACTGCATCCTCAAACACAACTCTGCCTCTCACCACAAGTCGTGGTGGCTCTTCAGGTCGCATGGGTGCTAAGCCTTGCATAGCCTGGGCATTTTTTCAGATCGATAAAGATGACCCAACTCGTGTTATCTGTAACATTTGTCAGCAAAAGCTAAGTAGAGGCCAAAAAATACATAGTTTGAGTACTTCATGCATGAACCGGCACATGGACATGAAGCATAAGTTGCAGTGGGAAGCTCAGTGTGCTACAATGCGGCCTAGCCGGCCGGGCCAACCACCGTCTGCCATATCTTGTGCATCCGCGGCCTCTTCATCCTCTGTGACTGGGGGGACAGCAGTCACACCTGTTTTGGGGCGCAGACCTGCCACCTCTTTACCCGCAACAGCCAGCGTGATTGGCAGGTCATCATTTTCTTTGGAGGTGGTAACAGCAGCTGGTGTTGAGCGCTGTCCGACATCGATAGCACCACCTTTGGATCAAGGCAACCTAACATGTCCGCCTGCATCTTCCTCACAGACCGGCAGTTTGCCGGGGACACCCTTATCAACCCCGTCTAAGCACAATAGCCAGCCCTCGGTCCCTCAGATGTGGACAAGTAAAAGCCAATTCCTCCTAGCCATGAGAAAGCTAAGAGGTTGAATTTCACCATCTGCAAGCTCTTGGCTACAGAAATGCTGCCTTTCCGCCTGGTGGACACAGAGGATTTTCGAGACCTTATGTCCGTCGCAGTGCCCCAGTACCAGATGCCCAGTCGGCACTACTTCTCAAAGAAAGGTGTGCCTGCGCTCCACCAGCATGTCGCACACAACATCACCGCTTCTTTGAGAAACTCTGTGTGTGACAGGGTGCATTTCACCACAGACACTTGGATGAGTAGGCATGGACAGGGGCGTTACATGTCGCTGACTGGGCACTGGGTAACTATGGTGACAGCAGGACAAGGGGCTGCTGTCCAAGTCTTGCCGTCCCCACGAGTTGTGCGTCAATCCTCTTTATGTCAAATTTCCTCCACTGCTTCTGCCTCCTCAACCTCCTCTCGGTCTTCCACCTGCACCCAAAGCCTGTCTGGTCATGCCACAAGCTTTCTAACTGCGCAGAAGGGATCCTGCACACCTCCTTACTATGCTGGCAGTAGGGCTCAACGTCATCAGGCGGTTTTTACATTGAAATGTCTGGGAAATGTGAGTCACACAGCTGAGGAGTTGTGGTCAGCTCTGGAGAACCAATTTCATGAATGGTTGTCTCCACTGGACCTGAAACCAGGGAAGGCCGTGTGCGACAATGCTGCAAACCTGGGTGCGGCCCTTCGCCGGGGCAATGTCACACACGTGCCTTGTATGGCTCACGTGTTGAACCTGGTTGTCCAGCAATTTTTAGCCCACTATCCCAGACTAGATGGCCTTCTGCAGAGGGCACGGTCGCTGTGTGCTCACTTCCGCCGTTCGCATCCCGCAGCTCAGCGACTTACATCTCTACAGAAGTCGTTGGGCCTGCCACTTCACCGGCTAAAATGCGATGTGCCTACCCGGTGGAATTCAACTCTGCACATGTTGCAGCGACTGTGGCAGCACCGACAAGCCCTGGTGCAATACGTTCTGACGTATAGCCTGGGCCAACAAGATTCAGAGGTGGGGCAAATCACGCTGGAGGAGTGGTCTCAGATCAGGGACCTATGCACCCTTCTGCACAGTTTTGAAATGGCGATGAAGATGTTTAGTGCTGACGATGCCATTATCAGCATGACTATTCCGGTGATTTACATGCTGGAGCACATGTTAAACAGAATTCGGAGTCAGGTGGTGGCACAAGAGGAGGTGGAGGAAGTAGAGGAGGAGGAGTTGTATGCGGAAGGGCTAACATCTGCAAGGTCCAGACGGTCGGCAGCACCAAGGCGGCAGGCATGTGAGGGTGGGGGAGATGGTTTTACCAGGGCGCATGGTAGCAGCCAAACTAGTGAGGAAGGTGCAGGAGCCCAGGAAGAAGTGGAGGACGAACTGATGGAAGACTCATCAGATGAGGGAGACCTTGATCACATTTCTGTTGTGCGAGGTTGGGGGGAGAGGACAGAGGAAGGAAGCATGATTGTTACCTCGCCACCAACACAACAGGGACTTGGTGCTCCTGGATGCGCAACACACATGAGTGCCTTCTTGCTGCACTACCTGCAACATGACCCTCGAATTGTGAGAATTAGAAATAATCCTGACTACTGGGTTGCCACACTGTTAGATCCCCGGTACAAAAGTAAATTTGCAGAAATTATTCCTGCCATAGAAAGGGATGCACGCATGCAGGAGTATCAGCAGAGACTGTTGCAGAATCTTACATGTGCTTTTCCACAAAATACCAGTGGTGCACGTAGTGAATCTCACAGTTCCAACTTGCCAACCGTGGGACCGTCAAGTGTTCAGCACTCAAACCGTAACAGAACCACAGTATCTGGTGGTAACATCAATTTTGCGGAATCATTTCACCACTTTTTTAGCCCATCCTTTGCAAGGCCACAGGAGACAAGAAGTCTGACACATAGTCAACGCCTAGAGACGATGGTACAGGAGTATCTCCAAGTAAACATTGAAGCCACGACTGTGTCACTGGACCCTTGCTCTTTTTGGGCTTCCAATCTGGATAAATGGCCGGAGCTAGCCACTTACGCCTTGGAGATCTTGTCATGCCCCGCAGCCAGCGTTCTGTCTGAACGTGTGTTCAGCGCTGCTGGTGGTGTGCTGACAGATAAGCGCACGCGGCTCTCCACTGATAATGTAGACAGACTCACGTTCATAAAGATGAACAAATCATGGATCCGAAACGACTTTTCTACCCCTGTGTCATCCTGGGGAGAGTAAAAGCTTGATGATTGTTTAAAATCACCCTACCAACCGTTTTAAGCTTTCAAATTACTAATCATGTTTATCTTTATCTTGACTGGAAAATAATTTGGGCTTTGTAGCAGTGTGCAGCACTGATCCTATTAGGCCATCTATAATAAGCTCCACCAGATTTAAAATTAAAAATAATTTTTAGCTGCATCTAGCCCGGAAAATAATTTTGGGGCTCCGAGATGCGCAAGACACATAAGTGCCTTCTTGCTGCACTACCTGCAGCATGACCCTCATATTGTCAGAATTCGAAGTAATCATGACTACTGGGTTGCCACACTCTTAGATCCCCCAAACTTTTCGATCAACCTTTTCATTTTAATAAAGACCAAAAAAATGGTCATTTTTGAAATTATAAGCATTAGCAGGTTGTTAGAAACTGAAATCAAACAGTTTTCAACTCAAAACTTTATTCTAGGTGATGTTACATTTTCACATAGGACCCCTTGTTCGAAAGGAGCTTCTGAACTCTCTCTTCCATTGAATTTGTCAGGTTTTGGATGGTTTCTGCTTCAATTGTTTTGCATGAGGACAGAATACCCTCCCAGAGCTGTTGCTTAGATGTGAACTGCCTCCCGCCATCATAGACACTCCTTTTAATGATGCTCCAAAGGTTCTGAATGGGGTAGAGGTCAGGGGAGCATGGGGGTGACACCATAAGTTTGTCCCCTTTTATGCCCATATCAGCCAGAGATGCAGATGTTTTATGTGCAGCATGAGATGGTGCATTATCATGCAGAAAAATGATCTTGCTGTGAAATACACGGTTCTTCTTCTTGAACCATGGCAGGAAGTGCTGTTTGAGAAAATCCACATACATTATGGAGTTCATCTTTAGCGCCTTCAGGGATCCTAAAGGGGCCGACAATCTCTCTCCCCATGATTCCAGCCCAAAACATTACTCCACCTCCTCCTTGTTGGCGCTGTAGCCGTGTTTGCGTGGGGTGTCCATCAACCAGCCATCCTCCACTCCATCCATCTGGACCATCGAGCGCTGCACGGCACTCATCCGTGAACAAAACAGTTTTGAAATCAGTCTTCATGTAATGTTTGGCCCACTGGAGCCGTTTCTGCTTGTGTGAAGTGGATAGAGGAGGTCGACAGGATGGCGTATGCACAGCTGCAAACCTCTGAAGGACCCTGCATCTTGTTGTTCGGGGGACGTTGGAGGCACAAGCAGCTTCAAAAACTTGTCTGCTGCTATGACAAGGCTTTTTTGCCGCTGCTCTTTCAACCTGACGTAATTGCCTGTAGGAAAGAGTCCTCAATTTGCCCTTATCAGCACGCACACGTGTGTACTGTGAATAAGCTACATACTTCTTGATTGCCAAGACACTTCATCCTGATCATCGCACAATGTTGATTGTAGTCATGCCTTGACCTAAACACTCCACAATTTGTTGCTTCTCAGCAGCCGACACATCCTTTTTCTTTCCCATTTTGGCAGAAAATGTAGGCTGCTGAATAATGTGAGAGAGCCTTCTTAAGTAGTCTTGCCTTTCATTGGACACACCTGACAAACTAATTAGCACTGGTGTCTGCAATTGCTTACAGTGATATAAAGAGCCCTGACACACATCACCATCAATGAGTTTAACTGACAAACAAACAAATTCTTCCCTTATCACTCCTAAACACTTTTTGCATAATAATTTGGAACACAGTGTACATGTGCTTTTCCACAAAACACCAGTGGTTCACGTAGTGAATCTTACAGTTCTAACTTGCCAACCGTGGTCTGTATGGAGTTGTTCAATAAAGGGCCCAAAATTAAGATAACATAGATGGGAGAGGTCTCTATGAATAGGAATTCCTAAGTATTTGATACCCTGTGAGGGCCAGGCAAAGGGAAAGTTGGACTGGATGGAATCCTATATGGATTTGGGGAGGGAGACATCGAGGGCCTCAGACTTCGCTGCATTGATTTTAAAATTTGACCATGTAACAATGTGATCTATTTCAGCCATAACAGCATGGATGGATATATGTGATTGAGTGATATATACTAGGACATCATCAGCAAATAGAGAGCACTTGTACTCGGTGCCTCCCACCTCAATCCACCTAATATTGGGGTTATGGCGAATTGATGAGAGCAGGTGCTCCGTCACTAGGATGTATAAGAGAGGGGACAGAGAACATCCCTGCCTTGTCCCATTGGTGATTGTGAAAGGTGATGAAAATGTTCTGACGCGCCCCCTGGGCCTTGGGACACCCGGAGCCGGACCCTTTTTGGTGGATGCTGGTGGTTGTAGTCTCCGTGGCGGCAACCCGGTTCCGTGGCTCAGGGCGGTCAAACCAGTGGCGGAACTATTTATGTGGTTTTCATGTTTAAATGTCCGACTACGCCACCCGTGGATTGCGGTCAGAGTGAACCGCCGCTCCAGGGCAGACCGCTGAGGCTGGTGTTGTGGGTGCAGCAGAGCGTAGCATAACTCCCCACGGGAGGAGTATAGCCTCAGGGCAGTGTATGCGGAGGATGGGGGTGATGGTGCAGGGCAGCAGCAGTAATGACACGGAGTCAGTGATGCAGTCCAGGGCCTTTACTCACAGTTCTTATTATCCAGACCACGTCTGCAGGTAATGGCTGCCCACGTCGTACTGTGCTCACCAGGTGAGGGGCTCAGACAACTCCCAGATAACTTTGGAGCGCTTCACAGGACCCCCTTTGTGTGTCCTTTGTCTGGCCTTTCTTACCAACCCTTCTGTCCGGCTGCCTCGGGCCTCCTCTTGGTAAACTTGGCGCCAGTTTCCCTGACCCTATGTGGTGCCTTCCTAGCGGGTGTAGCGAGGGGCTGCGCCACATAAAATGTCACAGCCTCCTGTTTCTAGCTGAGGGTCGTTTCCTGCCTCCACTAGTTTCGGGGACCGGTCTCCCCCTTTGGCCTGACCCCTCCACGCAGGTGGATTCTGGCGTGCGGTGGCGACTCGCCCGTCCGCACCCCTGAGATCCCTTCGTTCCTGGTTCCTGGAGCCTTCTCCGCTCCTCTTCCTTCCTTCTCCCTCTTCCAGGCCTGGGCCTCTGTTACTAGGCCCGCCTCCAGAGCAGAGCTCATGCAGAGCCCCTGCTCCCTGCCACTTCTGCTCAGACTTCTCTGCACTGAACTAAGATGGTGCCCACCTTTTATACTCCCTTCTCAATGCACCCAGGAACTGCTTCCTCCCTGCTCCTGCACTACAGGGTTCCCCTTCCTCAGTGTTCCCTCCCCCCACTCCAGCCAGGGACAGGGACTGTCGTGCCCATCTCAGGGGCATATTGGTCGCCCTGCCCCACGGCAATGTGGTGTAATGCATGCAGGTGTCGGGTCCTGATCCACACTACATCCTTACCTGAGAGTGAGATATCACACCTCTGGGTGAGGTGCAATACCTCTGTAGCAACCGAGCCCTCAGGGTGCTACAGTTCCATTTATCTTCAGCCTAGGTGACGTATTGCGATACAGGGCCGTGATTTTGGCTATGAAAGGGTCCCCTAGACCCCTACCCCAAGCTTTTTAAGAGAATCATATATGGCGTGCCAGGAGACTCTATGGAATGCTTTCTCAGCATCCAACGAGAGTATCTAATTACAAATTTTTAACTGCATCTAGCCCAGGAAATACTTTGTGCCTAGTAGCAGGGTCTGCTAGTCAGCGGATTATCCCGGCTGTTAAGCAAGCTACACCACCTGTAGTTTGGACACTTCATTTTTTCAAAGGAAATGCTTCGGGACCACGGGATACTCAGTGAAGAGCATCAGGAGGCACCCCAAGGCATAGGGGCTGGGACTGGCAGTAGGATGCCTTGCGGTGGACAGCCGAGCTCGATCATTATAAAAGCTTTTTAACTGCACCAGCTTTAGTGGACGCTACTGGAGCTGGAATTACGCGGCTGCTGGCATGAGACTTGCCCTCCAATAGATCCTTGTAAATGGATTTAAAGTGTATTCATTCAAATTAGAGAGACAATTTAAATTAAAAAGCTTAGAGCTGCCTCCACCACAGGGGGGCTCGCTCGACCCACCAGCGGACAGGCACCAGTATTGGGAGAGGGGGGCTGGCCATCAGGGTTCACCGCGGCTCTGGCACAAACCCGGCGATACGGAGGTGGCACGGGCAGGAGCGGACTGGCCGTGTCGGCTTCTCACTTTTTGGATTTTAGAAGGGCATGACATGCCTATATCTGTGTCTCCCCCTCCTTTTACTCCTCCACCTCTTTTATTTTCGCATGACTATATGTACTTGTCACTTTTCCATGTGTTAGTTATGTCTTCTGAGCAGTTTGTCAGCTTTTGGACACCTTTGAAGGTGTTTTCTATGTGTTTCTATGTGTTTTTGTTTGCCTGCCATTGGTTTTAACGGTGTTCGAAGGTGTTCGTCGAACAGTTCGACGAACAGTTCGGCGAACACACGGGTGTTCGACGAACCGAACCGAACTCGAACACTACGGGGGTGGCTCAACACTACTAACTACAGACCTGTGTCTAATCTTCCCTTCATCTCTAAACTCCTGGAATGCTTGATCTACTCCCATCTAATCTTCTTTCTCTCAGATAACTCTCTTTTTGATCCTCTACAATCCAAGTTTCCACTCTTTACACTCCACTGAAACTGCCCTTACTAAAGTCTCTAATGATCTACTAACAGCTAAATCAAATGGTCACTACTCCCTGCTGATTCTCCTGAATCTCTCTTCAGCATTCGAAACTGTGGATCACCAGCTCCTCCTCATGATGCTCCGCTCTATGGAGCTCAAGGACACCATTCTCTCCTGGTTCTCCTCCTACCTATCTGTCCGCTCCTTCACTATATCTTTTGCTGGCTCCTCTTCCTCTCCCTTTCCCCTTTTTGTTGGGGTTCCTCAAGGTTCAGTCCTAGGTCCCCTCCTCTTCTCCTTATACACTACCCCCATTGGACAAACAATCAGTAGATTTGGTTTTCAGTACCATCTTTATGCAGATGACACCCAATTATACACATTGTCTCCTGACCTCACCCCTGAATTATTACAAAACACCAGTGATTGTCTTTCCGCTGTCTCTAACATCATGTACTCCCTCTGTCTGAAACTGAACCCGTCAAAGCATGAACTCCTTGTGTTTCCTCACTCCACTAACCTACCCATGCCCGATATTGCCATTTCCATGTGTGGCTCCACCATTACTCACCAGCAACATGCCCGCTGTCTTGGGGTCATACTTGATTCAGATCTTTCATTGACTCCTCACATCCGATCACTAGCTTACTCATGCCATCTACACCTCAAAAGCATTTCTAGAATTCGACCTTTTCTTACCATTTGACTCTGCAAAAACTCTTACTGTAGCTCTGATTTATTCTCGCCTGGACTACTGCAACTCTCTGATAATCGTTCTCCCTTTTACTAAACTCTACACTCTCCAATGTGTCCTGAATGCAGCAGCCAGGATCATATTCCTCTCCAACCGCTACTCCGATGCCTCCACCCTTTGCCTGTCGTTGCACTGGTTACCCATCTGCTACAGAATTCAATATAAACTCATCACCCTCATCCACAAAGCGCTCCATGCTTCAGCGGCACCCTCCATCTCCTCCCTCATCTTAGTCTACCAACCTACCCGTGCCCATCATTCTGCTAATGACCTAAGATTAACATCCTCAATCATCCAAACCTCCCACTCCCGTCTCCAAGACTTCTCAAGAGCTGCGCCAATTCTTTGGAATGCACTTCCCAGGACACTTCAATTAATCCCCAATACCCACCGTTTTAAGCGTGTCCTAAAAACAGATTTCTTTAGACTGGTCTATTGCCTTACCACACTTGTCTAACTATCCCTGTTTATCCCATACAAAATTTCCTTCCAAATCAGGACCCTCGTATCATCTGTTCACACACCCCCATGTACTTAATATACCTCTGTGTCTGAACTTGTTCACATACTGGTTGGTGACTGGTTCATTCAGCATTATGTGTTTATCGCATTTATTACATTGATGGTTGACTGTACAATACAAGCAATTGTTACCATCCACCTTTCGTGTCTTCCATATTTCCTCATAGATTGTAAGCTTGCGAGCAGGGCCCTCACTCTTCCTGCTATCTGTTTATTTATGTGACAATTGTTATTCTGTAATGTCTTTTATTGTCTGTACAATTCCCCTCTAAAATGTACAGTGGGTACGAAAAGTATTCAGACCCCTTTAAATTTTTCACTCTTTGTTTCATTGCAGCCATTTGGTAAATTCTAAAAAGTTCATTTTTTTTCTCAATAAAGTACACTCTGCACCCCATCTTGACAGAAAAAAACAGAAATGTAGAAATTTTTGCCAATTTATTAATAAAAGAAAAAAACTGAAATATCACATGGTCATAAGTATTCAGATCCTTTGCTCAGTATTGAGTAGAAGCACCCTTTTGAGCTAGTACAGCCATGAGTCTTCTTGGGAAAGATGCAACAAGTTTTTCACACCTGGATTTGGGGATCCTCTGCCATTCTTCCTTGCAGATCCTCTGTAGTTCCGTCAGGTTGAATGGTGAACGTTGGTGGACAGCCATTTTCAGATCTCTTCAGAGATGCTCAATTGGGTTTAGGTCAGGGCTGTGGCTGGGCCAGTCAAGAATGGTCACAGAGTTGTTCTGAAGCCACTCCTTTGTTATTTTAGCTGTGTGCTTAGGGTCATTGTCTTGTTGGAAGGTGAACCTTCGGCCAAGTCTGAGGTCCAAAGCACCCTGGAAGAGGTTGTCATCCAGGATATCTCTGTACTTGGCCGCATTCATGTTTCCTTCAATTGCAACCAGTCATCCTGTCCCTGCAGCTGAAAAACAGCCCCATAGCATGATGCCGCCATCACCATGTTTCACTGTTGGGATTGTATTGGGCAGGTGATGAGTAGTGCCTGTTTTTCTCCACACATACCGCTTAGAATTATGGCCAAAAAGTTCTATCTTCGTCTCATCAGACCAGAGAATCTTATTTTCATAGTCTGGGTGTTAGAATCTATGTTGTTTTACTATCGGCCATCTTGTTGTGGTTTGCTGGCTTCTAGTCTTTTCCTCTAGTGCTGGGTATCTTGGTCACTTGATCTCTTCACTCTTTATTACTCAGCACCTGTCTCCCATTCCTCGCTGGACATCAGTGTTGTTTTGCTTGTGCTCTGGCTAAGTTGCCTTGTTAGTTCTTTGTGCTTAGGACAATTGATATCCTGGGACTTCTTGTTACACCAGTTTTGTTTCCTTTTATCTTTGTTTCTGCAACTTACTTTTCTTTTAGGAGGTCTCCTGTTTTTGCTCCCAGCCCTTAGATCTTTTAGGGACACCCTTTCCCCTTCCTTCGGGTCTTCGTTTGAGTTCAGTGCAGGAGTGTCGGTGGGGCTATTCACAAGGAATAGGGCACCCACCCCAGCGTAGGGTTAAGCTGAGTCTCAGTGCAGGGACAGCTTTTCCCTCCTATTCCTTAGTTCTAAGTTGCAGAACATAGCACTGGGAGCCCTTCATGTGTTTTTGAGCAAACTCTATGCGGGCTTTCATATGTCTCGCACTGAGGAGAGGCTTCTGTCGGGCCACTCTGCCATAAAGGACCGACTGGTGGAGAGCTGCAATGATAGTTGACTTTGTGGAACTTTCTCCCATCTCCCTACTGCATCTCTGAAGCTCAGCCACAGTGATCTTGGGGTTCTTCTTTACTTCTCTGACCGAGGCTCTTCTCCCACGATTGCTCAGTTTGGCTGGATGGCCAGGTCTAGGAAGACTTCTGGTGGTCCCAAACTTCTTCCATTTAAGGATTATGGAGGCCACTGTGCTCTTAGGAACTTTGAGTAATGCAGAAATTCTTTTGTAACCTTGGCTAGATCTGTGCCTTGCCACAATTCTGTCTCTGAGCGCCTTGGGTAGTTCCTTTGAGCTCATTATTCTCATTTGGTCTGACATGCACTGTGAGCTGTGAGGTCTTACATAGACAGGTGTATGCCTTTCCAAATCAAGTCCAGTCAGTTTAATTAAACACAGCTGGACTCCAATGAAGGAGTAGAACCATCTCAAAGGAGGATCACAAGGAAATGGACAGCATGTGACTTAAATATGAGTGTCTGAGCAAAGGGTCTGAATACTTATGACCATGTGATATTTCAGTTTTTCTTTTTTAATAAATTTGCAAAAATTTCTACATTTCTGTTTTTTTCAGTCAAGATGGGGTGCAGAGAGTACTTTAATGAGAAAAAAAAATTAACTTTTTAGAATTTACCAAATGGCTGCAATGAAACTAAGAGTGAAAAATTTAAAGGGGTCTGAATACTTTAAGTACTCACTGTAAAGTGCTGTGGAATATGATGCCCCTTTAAAAATAAAAAAATATTATTATTATTACCTAATAAGCACATGATTACTATCTGGCCAAGATGTAGAAGGTGGTTACGGGACCACTTGAAGGAATACATTCTTTTTTAAAAGAATTGTATTTGATGCATGTATTTGACCTTAAGAATTCAGTTGACGCTATGTTTTTTTTTTTATAAATGTCTGCATAAATGTGTCTATGTATTATTATTGTAATAGGCATTATATTTGTACTTCAAAATAAGGCGGAAGCCTAATTATGTAAAATACCGTGATTTATATCTCTCTCCTGTGCCCATGTGGGTATCAGTTTGTCAAATGCTCTTTATGCATAGACAAAATTGTGAATTTTTAATATGATTAATAACCGATGTATTTTTCAAATATTGATTTTTGTTTTTATTGACCATTTTTCTACAGGTGTGCTGGGTTAAGATACATTTTAGTGTTTTTGCTTTAAACTAACACTACACAGCCCAAAGATGCGCTACATTTATCAAACAACACAAGCCAGACTAAAAAAAATTGCCACATTTTAAAACTGATTAGTCTAAGTTTACAATGTCTAAAAATTGGACAGTTGTAAAAAAATTAATAGAAATCCAAACATCTTGAAATTTTCACTCTGACCACTTAGTCTCACAATAATCTGGCACTGCCTGGTCTATAGAAAACACTTCAGTAGTTATATCATTATCGTCACAGGCAAAATTACAATTAAAGGTAGCACTAGCATCTAGACAACAGTGCTCAGCATAAGTGAGTACACTCAGAAATTGTCAGAAAACCTTTAATTGCCTTTCAGAATGAAGATAAAAAATACTTTCACAAATGTGTGCCACTGATTGCCAACAAGATTCATTTTGCACATGCAAGAAAATTAATTTTACTATCAAATTCATTCAAGACCGTGTTGCAAAAATGGGTACACCCCAATGAAAGTCTTAGGAGCAAAGCTAAAATTTAGACTACAAAATTCTAATTAACAATAATTCAGCCACAGGTAAGGCTAATTATTCATTAATAAGGTGTCCAGAAGACAGTTTACTATAGAAGGGCATTACTTAACAAAGAGGACCCCTTCACATTTCATGCTGTCAGCAATGGCACCACATGGAAGAGAAATGTCACAAAACCTAAGAAATAAAATTATTTCTTTACACAAGAAAGGTGAAGGCTACAAGAAGATCTGCAAATATTTACTGATCAGTCAGAATACTGTAGCAAAAGTGATCCAAAAATTTAACAAAGATGGAACTGTAACCATTTCACAGAGACGTCCAGGTCAATCACAAAACACCTAAACAGGAGCATCTTCTGATTGAAGAAAATTGACATGTTAGTTCACTGCAATTAGCTTAAGAGGTAGAAAGCTAAACTGGAGTGAGTGTTTCCCATGACACAATACGACGTACACTGCAGAGAAATGGCATGTGTCATCCATGCATAAAGCCTCTCCTAAAAAAAGTGCAATGCTTACAAAAATGACGAAAACATTAAATAATAAAAAAGACATCCACATGAGGCAAAAACAGTATAAAAAAAGGAATAAATAAACAAAGCCCTTACAGATTAGATCCCTGAGTGATTCTTTGCAGAGGAGATCACCGCAGAAATTAGGACAGATATACAATTCGCATTCTTTCTCCAGGATATAAAACAAAGTTTCTCTGGATGAGAGATTATAAAGGTCTTGTCCTCTGCCCTCAACCTTCCTACTATACAGGTGAGAGGAGGATGTCTAATTGTATGCAAGGAACATGAGTGAAAAGACAAACTCCCCGATTCATCAAGACCAGTATGAACAATGCCAGTCTTGATGAGGGAGTGTGTTGGAGTCAGATGCTCTGATTAATTAAGAAGCACACACCTCTTTATGAAAGAGGCGAGTCTCAAAAGTGGCATGTTGTCACGGTGTGACTGTGGGATAATAGGTGTTCGCCTATACTGACCCTCAGGCTAGGAGTCCCTGGCTATCCCTGTTCCAGGATTACCCCTGAAGGTAGAGATGCCTGGTCCTCTTTCTTCCTATGCTCCTAAGTAGCACTAGTCTGCACAGTGTATGGGGAATTACAAAATAAGACAGACAGGGCAGAAATGGAAGCACAACCACACAACACTCTCTAAGGGAAATACACAGAGGAATATAAAGTGTACAGACTGAGAGGCAACAAAGTAATATTCTTTATATTACTTTGTTGCCTCTCAGTTTTCCTAGGGAAAAAGGAAAGGGTTAACCAAACACCGCTCCCAACAACATTAGAAGCAATCACTAATAACCAGGACGTGGCCAACTCTCCAGACCAGGACAGATACCTATTGCTGTCAGGGGCGGACACTGACTGTTTGGGGCCCCTGTGCAAGAAATGTGTCTGGGCCCCCTACCTTTTATGGCTCTAAAGCTACAGATGTATATAAAGAAAGACACACATATACACTACCGTTCAAAAGTTTGGGGTCATTTAGAAATTTCATTATTTTTGAAGGAAAAGCACATTTTTTTTCAATGAAGCTAACATTAAATGAATCAGAAATACACTCTATACATTGTTAATGTTGTAAATGACTATTCTAGCTGCAAACGTCTTGTTTTTATTGCAATATCTACATAGGTGTATAGAGGCCCATTTGCAACAATCACCACTCCAGTGTTTTAATGGTACATTGTGTTTGCGAACTGTGTAAGAAGGCTAATGGATGTTTAGAAAACCCTAGAAAACCCTTGCACAAGTATGTTAGCCCAGCTGAACACGGTTTGGCTGATTTGAGAAACTGAAGATTTCCTACAACTGTGTGTACTACTCCCTTCAGAGGAGAGCACAAACAGGCTCTAACCAGAGTAGAAAGAGAAGTGGGAGGCCCCACTGCACAACCGAGCAACAAGACAAGTACATTAGAGTCTCTAGTTTGAGAAATCGATGCCTCACAGCTCCTCAACTGGCAGCTTCATTAAATATTACACGCAAAACACGAGTGTCAACGTCTACAGTGAAGAGGCGACTCCGGGATGCTGGCCTTTAGGGCAAAGTGGCAAAGAAAAAGCCATATCTGAGACTGGCTAATAAAAGGAAAAGATTAATATGGACAAAAGAACAGACATTGGACAGAGGAAGATTGAAAAAAGGTTTTATGGACAGACGAATCAAAGTTTGAGGTGTTTGGATCACACAGAAGAACATTTGTGAGACGCAGAACAATTGAAAAGATGCTGGAAGAGTGCCTGATGCCATCTGTCAAGCATGGTGGAGGTAATGTGATGGTCTGGGGTTGCTTTGGTGCTGGTAAAGTGGGAGATTTGTACAAAGTAAATGGGATTTTGAATAAGGAAGGCTATCACTCCATTTTGCAACGCCATACCCTGTGGACAGCGCTTGATTGGAGCCAATTTCATCCTACAACAGAACAATGACCCAAAGCACACCTCCAAATTATGCATGAACTATTTAGGGAAGAAGCAGGCAGCTGGTATTCTATCTGTAATGGAGTGGCCAGCGCAGTCACCAGATCTCAACCCCATTAAGCTGTTGTGGGAGCAGCTTGACCGTATGGTACGCAAAAAGTGCCCATCAAGCCAATCCAACTTGTGGGAGGGGCTTCAGGAAGCATGGGGTGAAATTTCTCAACAAATTAACAGCTAGAATGCCAAAGGTCTGCAATGCTGTAATTGCTGCAAAGGGAGCATTCTTTGACGAAAGCAAAGTTTGAAGGAGAAAATTATTCTTTCAAATAAAAATCATTATTTCTAACCTTGTCAATGTCTGGACTATATTTTCTAATCATTTTGCAACTCACTTGATAAATAAAAGTATGAGTTTTCATGGAAAACACAAAATTGTCTGAGTGACCCCAAACTTTTGAACGGTAGTGTATATCTCTTACATAGCCTCCTTTATTATGTATATTGCTGCCCCTTATTACACAATGCCCTCTCTTGTTATGTACAGCACCATCCCTTACATATTGGATTATCTATAGCGCCCTGTTCTTTATTACATAGCGTCCTCTCTTGTTAGGTATATAATGCAATAACGTCTGATGGAGCAAACCCCCCCTCCTCCATCTCACTGTGCTATAAAGAATGCTGTGTACTACTGTGCCTTTGTGAAGAAGCTGTTTGATGTTGAATAAGGGAAAGCCTGTTGCTGTAAAGGACTTGATCTGTATTGACCGTCCTTGTACATTAAATTCTACTGTTCACCTGTTCATGAGGACACTGTCAAGTGCGTCTGTGCCAGTAAGTGAATACATCTTTTTCCTGAGAAAGCTGCAGCCTATGGTCGCCCTGAGTAACGGCTCCCCCAGGATTCCAACAATTCATGAGACCTATCTCGCCCCTATCTGAACCTAGCGGCATGCACGTAACACATAGATATGAATATGTTTGATCTTGTTCGCATTTTTAGGGTGCTTTTTTCAAGCGCCTGAAAAAGATGTTGCATGCACATAACCTTAGTGTTTTATTGACTTGCTATGAAACTTTTATTAAACCTTTTTCATCTTTAAAGAAAATACAATGGCATTATTCTACGTTTTCCTCCATTCCCCAGAAATAATAATAAAGGGTAATAAATTATGTTATACACCAAAATGTTGGCAATAAAAACTACTTGCTCCTCAAAAAACAAGACATCATACATCTTTGTTGATGGAAAAATAAAATCTTATGTTTCTCGCAATCAATTGATGAAAAAAGGTGAGGTCTTGAATTACAAATTTGTCACATTTTTCTTTCTTTTCCTGAGATTTCTCTATAATTGCTAACTTCTGGACCTGGTTACATTGTTATATCACGTTGCGTATGGTTTAAATTTTTAACAAATTGGTTTGCATTTGTAATGAGTAAGAAACTGAAAAACTTGTGCTATTGACGCACCCCTGGGCCTGTGTCGCACAGCGTTGCGCATGCAGGAGCTTACCCGGAGCCGGATCTGTTGAGGGTTGTAGTCTCGTGGCGGTGACCCGGTCCGTGCCCAGGGAGTCAGACTAAGTGGCGTTGTATTAGCGGTAGATGTTGGACGACTACGCCACCCGTTGAATGCAGCGAAGGAGCTGCCGCTGCAGGGCAGACCGCTGAGGCCGGTGGTAGGATTGTGCAGCGTGATAGTATCACCCCCAACGGGAGGGGTATGGCCTCAGGGCAGCCGACGTGGATGATGGGGGTAGCAGGAATCACTCAGAGACGATGCGGTGTAGTTCAGGGTCTTTACTGGTGATAAAGATAGACCCTCCCGGAGTACTGGCTAGCGATCGGGGCCTGGTCAGTCCTTGAGCAGATGGGATCTCCCCTGGCCAGGCGGAGTTGTAGGCCTCCCAAACTGACTGTACTCTTCTGGCTACCTTGCTAGAGGCAGGTATAAGTAGCCCACGTCCCTGAGTGTACCGTGTGGTGCTCACCCGTATGGCCGGTGACTCGGGGCCTTCTAGTGGCGTCCGCTCCACGACGGCGGTGCTGGTCCCACGCGTGTGACCGTGCCTTCGGGTTTCTTGGCCAGAGGACCTGAAATCCCCTGCCGGGCGGTTTCTGCTGCTGGGTAAAGATTAGTCCCCACAGCCTCGGACTCCGGGTCCGGTGATAGCTTCTCAGTCAGGGCGAGCTCTGCAGCTGCCAGCCCCTGACTCCTTATAGCACTGCTCCCACAGAGCTCCTGATGTTCTTTTCCTATATCTGCTGCTCTTCTCTGTCTCTACTTCTTCTCTACTCACTAACCCTGCCTCAGCCCTAGGTTTATATAGGGGAAGTTCTTCCCCTCCCAGGACTGGGCAGGAGGTGTGGCATGCATAGGATCCCTGACCAAGAGACCTCCCACCTGCTCTCAGACGTAATATCTCTATCACTGTGGCAACCAGACCCCTGGGGTGTCACATTCCCCCCTAGTGAAATTTAGTACTCCGGGACTAAACATATTTTTAGAAAAACATAACAAGGTATAAACAATAATAATACAATAAGAAAAACACATAAAGATGGTTACGGCGTGTCCGCAACCGGGTGCAGTTTTGAAGAAAACAAAGGTGTCCATTTCACCAAAACAGGGAGACGTAACCAGGTAGGGGTCTGTCCTGCCCCGAGTCCTTATCAGTCTTTTAGTCCATCCTGGGTTACGCTCCAACTAATTGTACAAGGATTCCCGGTAAATCCACCAAGGACTCCTAAAAATAACTAGAAACACATAATTATTTACAAGTAACAGACAGGTGACCACAAATAAAACAATTTAAACACTTCAAATCCTCCAACGTGCGGGTAACTGGCCTCTAGTGACCCTAGTGGACCTACGGAGCTGACTGTCTGGCCCTGAACTACAGGGTGTAGGAGCTGTCAAGGGTAAACTGGGCAGCTGTCTACGGGCTCCTTGGCTCACTAAGGGTACGGCAGGCTCACTATGAGCAGAGGGTTGATCCTCCTGTTCTGCTTGTGTGGAGTCTGCTGCCTCCTGGACCGGCTGCTCTTCCAGCTCTACCTGTTGCTCCGTAGGCACTTGGGATGCTGGTTGGAGGAACGTGAGGACGGGTACCACAACTGCACCATTGACTTGAGTCCAGGACCGAGGGAAGTCTCCGAGCACAGTACTAACCATATCTTCCCTTTCCTCTACGGCTCGAGGGTCTTCTTGCTCTCCTTCTGGGTTCCGTAGCTGTTCGGGACACTTCTTCAGGTGGTCCCGGGATACAATGGCTGTGGTTTCCCCTCCGTCTTTACTGATGGTACAAACCTTTGGGTTATCGTGGCTTGAGGGCAGTACGGTGTACGGGTCCTTCTCCCACTGGTCGTCCAACTTGTGGAGCCGTCTCTTCCTCTTCAAGACCTGCTCTCCGGGTACCAGGGGAACAGCGGGAGCATACTGGTTGTAAGTTTTCTCTTGTCTTTCCCTAGCGAGACAGAGACTTCGCTCCACGCTCTCCTGTACTTTCCGGTACTGCTGCTGCCTCTCTGTGTCCCAGTCTGCTTCCGGTGAAGTGTCCTCGGGTGTCAGGACTCCCATCTCCAGGTCAACAGGTAGCTTACCAGGCCTTGCCCTCATTAGGTAAGCCGGGGTACAGTTGGTGGAACCTACAGGGATGTAGTTGTATAGGTCCACCAGGTCGGGCAGCTTCTCAGGCCACAGACTGCGTTCTTCCAGGAGCAACGTTTTCAGAAGATCCATTACCACCTGGTTCATTTTCTCACAAAGTCCATTAGTTTGCGGAGGATAGGGTGTCGTCCTTATCTTCCGGCAGCCATACAGATTTCAGAATTCCTGGAAGACCTCCGCTTCAAAGGCAGGTCCCTGGTCCGTCAGCACTTGGTCCGGGTACCCCTGTGGATGGCAGAAGTGCTGCTGGAAGGCTCTAGCTGCTGTTTGAGCTGTTAAGTCCTTAACGGGGACGACAACCAAGAACCGGGAGTAATGATCCACAATGGTTAACGCGTAGACGTAGCCACTTCTGCTTGGGGTCAGTTTTACATGATCCAAGGCTACCAGTTCCAACGGCTGCTTGGTGACGATGGACTGAAGGGGGGTCTTCTGGCTGGCACGGTCCTTCCTTCTTAGGTTGCACGGGCCACAGTCTCTGCACCACCTCTCGATGGTTCCCCTCATGCCTACCCAGTGGAACCGCCCACGCAGCAGGAACTCCAGCTTCTTCCATCCGAAGTGTCCAGCCCCGTCGTGGTATGCCTCCATCACCATGGCTGCGTCTCTTCGTGGCACCACTACTTGCCAGATTAGTTCATGCGTCCGGGAGTTAACCATTCTGCGGCACAACTTCCCCTTGTAAAGGAACAGTCGACTCTTCTCAGCCCACAGTTGTTTGGCTTCCTCCGGAGCGTCTGGGTCAAGGCGAGCCTCTGGCCGAGTCAGCATCTCCTTCACCAGTCGGACGGCAGGGTCACTGTCTTGCGTTTCCTCCCAGTTGTAGTGAGGCAAGGGGTTAAACGTAGCGGCTTGCTTACTCCTTACCCGATGGGAATACTGGATAGTCCCATGACGGTGGAACGCGGGGAGTTCGACTTCTTCCAGTCCCTCTGGATCTTCTCCTACGTCCGGTAGGTTTGGCATCCTGGACAGGGCGTCCGCGTTGGTATTGGAGCGTCCTGCCTGGTATTTGATTGTGAACTCGTAGTTGGACAGACGGGCCATCCATCTCTGCTCTAGGGCACCGAGTCTTGCCGTGTCCAGGTGTGTCAACGGGTTGTTATCCGTGTACACGGTGAACCGGGAAGAAGCGAGGTAGTGCTTAAAGCGTTCGGTGACTGCCCACACCACTGCCAGGAACTCTAGCTTAAATGAGCTGTAATTCTCAGGGTTTCTTTCGGTGGGTCGCAGTTTTCGACTGGCGTAAGCGATTACTCGTTCTTTCCCCTGCTGGATCTGGGACAGTACGGCTCCTAGCCCGATGTTACTTGCGTCGGTGTAGAGGATAAAGGGCTGGCTGTAATCAGGGTACGCCAGGATTTCATCCCCCGTGAGGGCCATCTTCAGCTGGCGGAAGGACTCTTCTTCTAACTTCTCCCATTTGAAGGGCGGCTTCTGGTTCTTGGCCTTTCGGGACTGGCCTATCAGGAGGTCCTGCATAGGAGCTGCCTTTTTGGTGAAACCGGGGATGAATCTGCGGTAATAGCCTACCAACCCGAGGAACTGCCGCACTTCCTTTACACTGGAGGGACTTGGCCATTCCTTAATTGCGGTGATCTTATCAGGGTCGGGAGCCACTCCGTCAGCGCTCACCACGTGTCCCAGGTACTGCACCTTTGGTTTTAGGAGGTGACACTTGGAGGGTTTTACCTTTAGGCCGTAGTTTGCCAGAGCTTCGAACACTTCCGCCAGGTGTTTCAGGTGGTCCTCATAAGTCTTGGAATATACGATGACATCGTCCAGGTACAACAGGACCGTCTCGAAGTTTTTGTGGCCCAGACAGCACTCCATTAATCGTTGAAAGGTTCCTGGTGCGTTACAGAGTCCGAACGGCATGCAGGTAAACTCGCTAAGTCTCATCGGGGTGGTGAATGCGGTCTTCTCCCGGTCCGCCTCTGCTACAGGAACCTGCCAGTACCCGCTAGTGAGATCCAAGGTAGAGAAGAAGTTAGCAGATCTTAAAGCAGCCAAAGACTCCTCTATCCTTGGTAAGGGGTACGCATCCTTGTGTGTGATACGGTTGATTTTCCGGTAATCTACACACATCCTCATGGTGTTGTCTTTCTTTTTGACTAAGACTAGTGGAGCTGCCCAGGGGCTACAGCTATCCCTGATCACCCCAGCCTCCTTCATGTCCCTAAGCATCCCCTTGGCGTGTTGGTAGTGTGCAGGGGGTACGGGTCGATACCTCTCTTTTATGGGAAGATGGTCTACCGTGGGGATGTGGTGTTCTACCCCCTTGACTCGCCCGAAGTCTAACGGGTGTTTACTAAACACTCTCTCGTACTCTTGAACCACCCGATAGACTCCCTGTCTCTGGTGTGAGGGAGTGGAGTCAGTACCCAAATGTAGTTGCTGACACCAGTCCTCCATTGTTTCCTTAGAGCCGTTACTTTCCTCCGGGGAAGATGGAGGCAAGGGTTCTACGGACTGTATGGAATTTTGATTGATGGTATACAATTTGGCTAGCGTGGCATACCGGGGCAGGTACACTTCCCTCTTCCCGATATTTATTATGCGAACGAGCACCCTCCCATGGCGTACATTGACCACCCCCCGTGCTGTCAAAATGGTGGGCCTACTGTCTGAGTAAACTGGTTCTACCATTGCCTGGTAATCTCTACCTCTCAGACCAATAGCTGCCCGGCACCAAATCATCATTTCACTTTTTGGGGGCATGGCAATAGGGAAAGGGTCACACATTCTTACGCTACCAATCTCACCACCGGAGAGTTCTATCTGTTGCCGTCGCATCAGTGCCCGGATCTCTTTCTGGAGCACTCGCTGCTGGCCGGAGCTGGCGTTCTTGGCAACCTGCTGTAAAAGGAAAATCACCTCTGCAAGACAATTTTCAATTACATTAGTTCCTAGAGTTATCTTTGGGTGACTCTCGTGCTTGTCAATGTCTACAATGATCAGTCCCTGTGCCGCCAGTTCAAGTCTACCGATTTTAATGGTCACCTCTTTAAATCCAATCTGTGGCACGGGCTGACCATTGCTGGCGATGATACTCAAATCGTCGTCAGGGTAGCGGGTGATATCCGAGTCATTCCAGTACTGCTTGAAGAGCACGTACGGGATAGTGGTAACCTGTGACCCGGTGTCCAGTAGGGCACTCATAGGGATGCCATCCAGTACCACAGGCAAGACTGGACGTCCTCCCACATATTTGTCGCGCCAGTTCGATGGGCCTGATGATCTTTTTCCTGGGGTTTGGCCCTCTACCCCAGGTTGTGCCAGTTTAAAGGACAGTACCTTGCCATATGTCCGGGTTGATTGCAGCGGCGGCAGATGGGTTGTCCGTCCTCGTTGTATCGATCGCTGGGTCTTCCTCTGGCCGGTGGGGTCCTCCTTGGTCGACGCCACGGGATGTCCTCCGGTCCGGATGCCAGCTGGATCTTCCCTGGAGTGGAAACCTGTAAAGACTGCACAGTTCGGGTTAGCGCGGCAACGCTTTTAGCTAGCTCTTGGACCTGATGGTGCAGGTCTGGAGCCGGGTCATTGTTCAAAGCCTGCGCATCAGCTCCCACAGGCCCTGCCGACAAGGGCGCCGCCTCCTGGTGGTAAGTGGTAGTGGGGCGTCTGTGGGTCACAACGCCACCTGGTGCCGGTTCTCGGAGCACCCGGATGGCTCTGTCCTTGAACTGTGCAAATCCCAGATGAGGGTCCTGTAAGGCCATTGCCCGCAACTGGGTTCGGTGGGCATTGCAATATAAACCCTCTATAAATTGTTCAGTCAACAGCCTGTCTTCGTTTCCCAGGCCGTCAGGGTCGGTCTGCTTAATGGCTCTCAGGGCCTCTTGTAGGTTCAGGGCATAGTCCCTTATACTCTTGTGTGCTCGCTGCTTGCACCCGTAGAATCTAAGCTTGATCTCGGCTGAGGTGCGGGTATCAAAGGTGTCCCTCAGCCGGGTTAGTATCCCTGCAACAGTCCTCCCCCCAGGTGGCCAGGACTTTACCTCCCTTTGGGCTGCCCCGGTTAATTGGGCCACCAGGATGCTCACTTTTTGCTCTTCTGTGAGGGGATACACCTGGAAGAGGCTATCCAGCTTTTCTCTAAAGTCATGCAGGGTATGTGACTCCCCTGAGTACTGGGGTAGCCAGGCCGCTCCCGGGATATAGGGCATGGTGAAAGGCATGACTGCAGCAGCGGTGGCGCTGGCGGGGGTTGAGGCAGTGAAGCTCTCCTCCGTATCTGACATCTTCCTCCCCCCTAGTGGACCGTGGCCTACCTTGCGATGATCCTCTTCTGTAGGCCGCGGCTCCGCAGTGGATCGTCAGGGTTGAGGACCTTCCGTCGCGCTCCTGTGACGTCGGCGTCTGCTGGGCTCCTTCCAGGACCTTACGCAACGTCCGGACGTGAGGCGGGGCTTCAGTTCTCGCGCGTTTTCGGAGTCCACGCCCCTCTTCTTCCCGCGCGGCGTCTTCAAGATGGCGTCCAACGGCGGGAAAACTCCACGGATGGCGGGAAGAAGGCAGAAGATGGCGCCGGATGGCGGGAAAACTTCGCGGATGGCGGGAAGAAGGTAGAAGATGGCGCCGGATGGCGGGAAACCTCCACGGATGGCGGGAATCTTCACCACTGGTAAGTTTGAACAGTCTTTTTCAGGCACGCAGTACCCGGTGGTTGCGGGCACGAGATCCTGCCGACTACGCCAAAAGTTGACGCACCCCTGGGCCTGTGTCGCACAGCGTTGCGCATGCAGGAGCTTACCCGGAGCCGGATCTGTTGAGGGTTGTAGTCTCGTGGCGGTGACCCGGTCCGTGCCCAGGGAGTCAGACTAAGTGGCGTTGTATTAGCGGTAGATGTTGGACGACTACGCCACCCGTTGAATGCAGCGAAGGAGCTGCCGCTGCAGGGCAGACCGCTGAGGCCGGTGGTAGGATTGTGCAGCGTGATAGTATCACCCCCAACGGGAGGGGTATGGCCTCAGGGCAGCCGACGTGGATGATGGGGGTAGCAGGAATCACTCAGAGACGATGCGGTGTAGTTCAGGGTCTTTACTGGTGATAAAGATAGACCCTCCCGGAGTACTGGCTAGCGATCGGGGCCTGGTCAGTCCTTGAGCAGATGGGATCTCCCCTGGCCAGGCGGAGTTGTAGGCCTCCCAAACTGACTGTACTCTTCTGGCTACCTTGCTAGAGGCGGGTATAAGTAGCCCACGTCCCTGAGTGTACCGTGTGGTGCTCACCCGTATGGCCGGTGACTCGGGGCCTTCTAGTGGCGTCCGCTCCACGACGGCGGTGCTGGTCCCACGCGTGTGACCGTGCCTTCGGGTTTCTTGGCCAGAGGACCTGAAATCCCCTGCCGGGCGGTTTCTGCTGCTGGGTAAAGATTAGTCCCCACAGCCTCGGACTCCGGGTCCGGTGATAGCTTCTCAGTCAGGGCGAGCTCTGCAGCTGCCAGCCCCTGACTCCTTATAGCACTGCTCCCACAGAGCTCCTGATGTTCTTTTCCTATATCTGCTGCTCTTCTCTGTCTCTACTTCTTCTCTACTCACTAACCCTGCCTCAGCCCTAGGTTTATATAGGGGAAGTTCTTCCCCTCCCAGGACTGGGCAGGAGGTGTGGCATGCATAGGATCCCTGACCAAGAGACCTCCCACCTGCTCTCAGACGTAATATCTCTATCACTGTGGCAACCAGACCCCTGGGGTGTCACACTATTAATTAGGATTATTTTAGGGCTACATTGTAACATGAAAATCAAGGTGTCACTTTTTAACATGGTATCCAATGATTTGACCGTATATATTTAATTACAGCGCACTCTGATTCTGATTCTATCCATTCAGTCATGCCCTACCTTTGAATACTCTGTAGGCCAACACTTGCCATGCTTCCCTGTTTTTCACAGCTTCTTTCAGTTGCTTGTTGTACATTCCGATGACATTCTTAATGGTATCCAGCCAATGGGCCTTTGGTCTCACAGGTTTCCTCTTACAACTGAGCATTCCAAGTATCATCTTCTTTTCTAATGGATTTGCCCTGATCACATGTCTAAAATATGTCAGTTTCTGTCTGGTGATATTGTTTTCCATGGACGGTTCTGGGTTAATATCATCAAGAACATCATTGTTGGTGATCTTAACTGTCTAAGGGATTTGTCGAAGTCTTTTTCAGCACCACAGCTCAAAGACATAAAATTTTCTTCTGTCTGCGTTTGTGAGTGTCCATGTCTCAGTCACATGTCACAAATGGAAACACAAGTGCAGTGCTCAGTCTTTCTCTAACATTGACTGAGATGTCCTTGTATTTACATATTTGGTTCATGTTGATGCCTCATCTCTGCTCTTGAACATCCACTGTGAATAATGGTCTCCCAAGAAAAACAAAGTTGTCAATCTCTTCTATTTCTTCATTGTTGATCTTTAAGTGGACTTTAAAGGCCCCGTCACACTTAGCGACGCTGCAACGATCCCGACAATGATATGACCTGTCAGGGATCGTTGCTGCGTCGCTATGTGGTCGCTGGTGAGCTGTCAAACAGGCAGGCTCACCAACGATCAGGGGAGCAGCGACATCGTGGAAAGAATCTTTCCACGAAGTCCTGCTCCTGGTTACCAGCCTGCTGCTGAAGCAGGAGCAGGCTGGTAACCATGGTAAACATCGGGTTACTAGGGGCACACGCGCACCTAGTAACCCGTTGTTTATCATGGTTACCACTCTGCTACAGTGAGCGGGAGGTTACCGCTCACTTTAGCAGGCTGATAATCATGATAACCATCGGGTTACTAGGGGCACACGCGCACCTAGTAACCCGTTGTTTATCATGGTTACCACTCTGCTACAGTGAGCGGGAGGTTACCGCTCACTTTAGCAGGCTCGTAACCATGATAAACAACGGGTTACTAGGTGCGCGTGTGCCCCTAGTAACCCAATGTTTATCATGGTTACCAGCCTGATCACTGCTCCCGCTGGTCACACACAGCGATGTGTGCTGACCAGCGGGAGGGCAACGACCAAAAAATGGTCCAGGACACTTTGCAGGGATCAGCGACCTCACAGCAGGGGAATGATCGCTGCAAAGTGTCACACATAGTGACATCGCTGGTGAGGTCGCTGTTGCGTCACCAAAACCGTGACACAGCAGCGACCTCGCTAGCAATCTCGTTATGTGAGACGGGGGCTTAAGGAATAGGAGGAAAAGCTGTCCCTGCACTGAGACTCAGCTTAACCCTACGCTGGGGTGGGTGCCCTATTCCTTATGAATAGCCCCACCGAAACTCCTGCACTGAACTCAAATGAAGACCTGTAGGAAAGGGGAAGGGGTCCCTAAAAGATCTAAGGACTGGGAGCAAAAGCAGGAGACCTCCTAACAGAAAAGTTAGTTGCAGAAATGAAAATTAAAGGAAACAAAACTGGTGGAACAAGAAGTCCCAGGATAACAATAGTCCAAAGCAAGAAGAACTAAACCAGGCTACTTAGCCAGAGCACGAGCGTTACAACACTGATGTCCAGCAGGGAATGGGGGCCAGGTGCTGGGTAATAAAGAGTGCAGAGATCACGTGACTAAGAAATCCAGCACCAGAGGAAAAGACTAGAAGCCAGCAAACCACAATAAGATGGCTGATAGTAAAACAACAGAGATTCTAACACTATCTTCTTGCTTTCTTCTTTCATCTTCAGGATCTTTTAGGTCCTTCATACCTCAGATTGCTAATGATTGTTCCTCCTATTTTCACCTCAACACTCGAATCATCCATGTTCAGCTTTTTCATGATTACTTCTGCACAGTAGTTGAAAAGAAAAGGAGAGAATATGCATCCTTGTCTTGCGCCCTATTTGATCTTGAACCATTCCATATTGCAATATCTGGTTTACACTGTAGGTTCTTTACTGCCATAGAGTGATCTAATTAACTTAATCAAACGCGCAGCCATTCCTAACTCACTCAGTGTTTCCCAAAGCTTATCATGTACAACACAGTTAAAGGTCTTGGTATAATAAATTAAGCACAGGGGAGTATGTTCTGGTACTCTCTTGTCTTTACTATGATTTAAGTTTTCAATGTGATCATGGGTCCCTATGCCCTTTCAGAATTGAGTTTTGACATCAGGAAGTTCTCTATCAACGATGCTGCCCAAGCACTTTTGAATGATCTTTAGAAGCACCTTGTTGTCATGATGGATCAGGGTTATTGTTCTATAGTTGGCACTGTCTCTGCTGTCGCCTTTCTTTAGCAGTGAGATGAAAACTGGTGTTTTCCAGTCCTTTGGCCATGTGCAGATCTTCCAGATCTTCTGGAATAATGCTGTCAGTGTGACTCTTGGGACTGGTTTGAGCAGCTGACACTATCAATGCTAGGAGCTTTCTTGTTTGGCATCTGCTTCAACTCCCAATCCACTTTACTTTCTGAAAGGTCTGGTTCTGGTTCCTCTTGGCCACTGCGCTCCTTATGATGGCCAGTGCTGGTGCTGGCATAACGTTCTTCTGTGTATTCTTTATATCTCTGATTAATATCCTGCTTGTTTCTAATTTGGTTCCCATCACAGTCTTTGATGGCTGTTTGTCATGCTAAGAAAGGTTCTTCACTTGTTTCACTAGAAAATAATGCCCTGGAGTAGCTATTCTTATAGGCTTCTTCAAGGTTCCTGCATGACTTTCAGAAAATTGTTCTTGTCTTTTCTTGCTTTATTTGAATGTTGGCATTGCCCTTCTTACTGCCTGAGTCGATTTAACCTATTACTCATTTCAGTTACATACTGCATGCTGAGATCTTATTGATAGCAAACTTCCTGTGAATGGCTGCATGCTTGATCTTGCATATCTGACCATGAATTTGATATAAGGAGTTGCTGAGAAATTAATGGCTTCCCTTTTTGCTGGGGAGGATATAGTCGATCTGCTTGTGACGCTGTCCATTTGAGTATGTTCAGCTGTAGAGGTGTCGCTTCAGCTGGATGAAGTGTTGTTGATTCCAAGCTCGTGCTCATTCCAGAGTTGTAAGGCAGACCTCAACTTCATTCCTCACCTCTAGACTGTGACTGTTGACCATTCCTGCATCCTATCCGTCTCCAACTTTGGGGTATAATTTGCCCATAAAGTAAATGAGGTCCTGTCTTGGATTTCTATTGAGTGCACTTTGGACCTGGGTATAGAAGTCACCAATATTCTGTTTTAATGCTTGTGCTGTTGGTGCATAGACTTGCATGATGTTTGCATTTTGAAGTTTCCCTCTGATGTGTATTGATATAACCCTATTATTGATGTACAGAGTACTCTGTATACCCCTTACAATCCTTTTTTGTTGGCCACAACTGCATGTCATTTTCTCCTTTCTGTCTTACATTCTACGTTCTGATGGTATATTGTTCTTTGCAGCTCAGGCAGCCTTTTTCGTAATGGACCACATCAGTAATTAGGCCCCCATTTCAGTTCCCCCTTCTTGCTTCCTTGTTGCCCTGATTAATTCAGATCTGCCTTTGCTCTTTCCCAACTGCTTGTATTATGCTGTCCAGCCGGGGCAGCTCACTGTCAAGCACCATATATAAAGCAAATTGAATATGATTCATAGAGTTTCATGGTGAATGTTTTATGGGGTAGGTCACCAGGTCTTTCCTCAACCCATAGCACTTGTCCAAATGACTGCCATAGTTGGTAAGTTATGTGTCGCTAGGCTCTGAACACTTTGAGATGGCTATAGGAAGGGAGGGACAGCATAATCACTAGTACAAAAAAGAAAGATCTCTTGGCAGTAAGTTGCAGACAAGCCAAAGACATGCTTTTGGTTGTGCTAATTCTATGAGAATTGCTTTTGCTCATCAGTGTACAACCCATATACCTAAAAGGATAAATACTAGCTCTGAACATATTGTGTGTTGGTTCTTAGAATATAGCAACTCAAACAATTTTTTTTTCACTTTTTTCTTTAGTAAAACATAAAAAAATATTAATTTGGTATCACCAACACTATACTGTCCAGTAGAACAAACTTAACATGTCATTCTTACAGGAAAGTGTACGTCATAAAAACAAAATCCAAAAAAACATGGCGGAATTGCTGTCATTTTTCAGTTCCACACTACTTGGAATTTATTTCTAATTTTCAGTATTTTATATTGAAAAATTAATGGTGTCGTCCAAAACTATAACTTGTCCTATAAAAAACAAGCCCTGAAATTGTTATGTTGATGGAAAAATAAAAAAAGCTGTGGCTCTTGCAAGGCGATAAGATAAAAATGAAAGCAAAAAAGTAGAACTGTGTCTCTAAAGGGGTTAAAGCAATCCCCCCAAAAAATTTTTATCCTCTTAATATATTGCAATCATCTTATTATATAGCACTGTGTACTTGCAATTGCTGATTTCGCCCTTCTACCCAGTTACTTCTTCTCTTTTGCATTAGGTCTATGACATCTCGTGATTAAAAATCCTTCTACGTTCTATGTAGAAACAGGAAGTCTATTTTCCCAGACAAAACTACACTAAGTAGCGACACGCGTTGGGTTCAGGTTTCCTCCACCAGACATCTTTTTACATATTTGCAAGTTCCCATGGACAGATTTACTGGCACTCATATACTGATGTTCCACCTGCAGGTTATACTTTGTACTTCTCTGATTGCTTTTGCATATATTTGTTTCCAATTATCATAACATTTATTTGTCTTGCTGATTTATCATCTATTCAATTATTAATTTATTAATTTATTTTTCAACTCTATTTATTCTACCTGCATATAAGATTGTCTCATTATCCGGGACATCATTTATTACATTTATGTATGCCTGGTGTTTTGGAGGTTACTTTGGATCATTATACCTCTCCCCTGCCTTTTTTGATTGCTTTTAATTTTTGTTGTCTATTAGTTTGTCAGCTTTATTTTTGATTCTCAATAAAACCATGTTTATCCTTTTACATAATATTTTGGTGTGCACTTTTATTTGATTTGCAGCTTTTTTCCCTCTCTTTTCATTGTTCCTATTTTTGCATAGCCTCTTGTAGCACCCCTATAGCATTTGTGGTGCCCACTACATCATTTTTTATTTTCCAGCCCCATAGACTATCATAGGTAAGAGAGATATCTGTGAACACCACAGGTAGCACTCATACGAGAAAATCAGTAGGGTGCATGAGTCGTAATACGGATGCCTACTGAATTGGATTATTTTTTATGTAGGAGAGGGTAGTCTGATTTGGATCTTACCCTCAGTACATTTATGGTACAGCAGTTTATGTAATTAATTATTATGGAAGAGCTATAGTAAAAAGCAGAAATAAGATTCAGGTATAAGTTAGAAAGTGTCAATGGCTAGTTCAAGAAATCATGCAGCGATTACTCTCCACTTGAATGAGCCTAAGTGGCAATACCACACACAACCCAAGGATAAGGGTGGCGCATTTTCAAACGACTTGCTTGCTCTGTTTTTTTTTTAAGTATCATTGCACCCCCACAGATCTGAGAATACAATGCTATTGTTGGAGATATCATTGTATAAAAACCTCGCATCTTGATTTATTGGCTTATTGTTTCATGAAAGCTTTTAAATGAACTTAGTGTGACCTCCATTTTGACTGAAGTGTGACTCATGCGAAAAAACTATTTCCATAAACAAGAATCTAAATGACATAATACTTCAAACTATGCTGTATCCACTCGCAGGCAATACAATGGATCTATGTTTAAAAAAGGTCATAACGTAAAAAAATAATAGTGAGGCTAAAATGTTGCACAATAAAAAATGTACAGACACAAGTCATGGAGCTGATATGAGGAGCAAAACGCAAAACAGTGAGCACTGTGTTTAGTCCTGGGACCAAATGTAGGAAGATTCTTTCGTGCATTCATTACATTGCCATTGAAATCCATAATGTCACAATGACCTCCCAGCAATTCTCTACTACAGATCACCGCTATAGTCACTCAATGCCCTGCAGGTATTAGATTGCAATTATCTGTGATCTGCATATAGGGAAATGCAGGGAAGATACAGATTACATCATCCAAGCTTTTTACTGCCTTAGAGCCTTACACCACGGTCACACGTTCAGTATTTGATCAGTATTTTACATCAGTATTTGTAAGCCAAAACCAGGAGTGGAGCAATCAGAGGAAAAGTCTAATAGAAACACGTCACCACTTCTGTATTTATCACCCACTCCTGGTTTTGGCTTACAAATACTGAGATAAAATACTGATCCAATACTGAACATGTGAACGTGGCCTTAAAGTGACTCTGTAAGCACAGGATGACTGTTCAACATAAGTTCCGCCGTTTGGTGCTTCAAGGCGGGGACAATCATTTAACTACACTTTCCCACCTGCTTGTTTTCCCTCAATTTCAACCCCCTCCCCTCTGCTTTGATTGACAGCTCTGGCTTCATAGAACCAAAGAGGGGCAGAGATAAATGAAAAGCAAGCAGATGGGAAGGTCTATTTTAATGATTCGCTCCACCGTGAAGAACCGAGCACCTGTACTTGATTTCAACAGTCATTCTGGGATGACAGGGTCCCTTAAATTGTAAGAATAGTGAAGCCGGCCATACACATTAGATGACTGTCGACTAAACGATGGTTGGCCGATCGTTCAGCCAACAGCCATCTCAGCCGACTCTCCCATACACAGGAGCTCTTGTTTTTTGCCAAGCGCTAGTGTGTTCTCTATGAGCGACTATAGTATGGAAAAGAATACAGGCCACTCCTTAATGGTGCCTATTTGATGCAAAAACAGTATTCTAGTAACAAAATTAACATCTAGGCACAATATAAAGTCCGTAATAAATGATTCATTTGAAGTTTTCAAAATTTATTGTCAACATAGTAAGACAGACTTCAAACCAACGTTTCTGCTCTCGAAGCTTTTATCAAGGTTTATCTGCATATAAAAAATTAACAAATTAATATGTTATTAATATATTAAACAAAATAAACAAAACAATACAAAGAAAATTAACAAACGGGAATATATATCGGTCCGTATACCAATGGCATAAAGTGAGCATGGATAAGTAAACATAAAATATAAAAAAATATAAAAAACGCAGGTATAAAGGTGATGACATTGAAATTAAAAAGGCCATCATATCCAGGTGAAGTTCGTTCTGTAAACAAATCAAGTGAAGAATCTGTTGATAAACATAAGTATACTATATAATATATATAATAGATACGCATCAGTTTTAAGAGGACCTCTGGTATGCAGAATGAGAGATAGAGGTAAAGGAAAAGAAAAGAAAAGAAAAAAGAGGAAAAAAGGGGGCAAGAAAAAAAGGGGGGAACAAATGGGCTCGAATGTGGCGCCTCCGTATGCCAACATCTATATGGCACAATTTGAATCCACCTATATTTACTCCAATGTCCTCTTCCAGAGGCATGCCTTACTCTGGAAGAGGTACATTGATGATATTTTTCTTATATGGCATGGAGATCAAACTACCCTTGACACGTTTTGTGAGGTCATCAACCTTGCGGTGCCATGGCTTACCTTTACGCTACATTCCCATCCCCATAAGATTAATTTTCTGGATACCTATGTTATTTTAAATCAGGAGGAAACATTGACCACGGATCTCTTTATTAAACCGACAGACAGGAATAGTCTCCTCCATTTCTCAAGCTGTCATCCCAACCATATGAAGAGGTCATTACCACGTTCACAATTCCATAGGGTCAGCCGTATTGTCTCAGACATTCACACCCGCGAGATTCGATTTAGAGAAATGCAGAATAAATTTAGGAATCGGGGTTATCCTGATACTTGCCTTTCCATGGTATCTAAGACACCTAGAGAAAAAATTGAAGGTCCGAGAGTGACATTTGTGAATACCTACCATCCATTTATGCGTGCTATCCATACAGTCATTCATACCTATTGGGCCCTTTTAAGGAACTCTTATCCCAACATATCTGAATTTCAGAAACTACCCTTAATTTGTCATAAGAAACCCCCGGAACCTTCGTAATATGCTTGTTAGAGCCGATCTTGGCTCCAAAATGTTTAAAGACACACAGACTTTTCTATCTACACCGAGAAGGGGAACGTTCCCTTGTCTTCACTGTTTACAATGTTCCAACATCTCCAAAGGTGACTTGTTCACGCATCCCCGGTTGGGAAAGAAATTCCGATTTTTTACATGTGACTCGTCATTTGTCATATACCTCATTAAATGCCCTTGCGGTCTCGGATATGTTGGAGAAACTATCCAACATATCCGAGACCGCATTTCTCAACATAAATCTACAATACGTTGTAAGAGAACAATGTTACCTATACCAGCACATTTTATTTTGAGAGGACATGACATTTCTCAGCATCGTTTTCAAGTATTGGAACATGTTCACCTTTCTAGACGTGGTGGTAACAGAATCCTTAGGTTGAAAGAAAGAGAGGCATACTGGATCCATAGATTGAACACACTGGAACCGTATGGCCTCAATAGGGAATACAAAATTTTTTATTGAAATTTTTTTATTGAAGTTTTCCATTGAAATTTTGTATTTGACTGTTACGGATCCGGGTGGTGGAACCTCTGTGCTGCGGTGCAAGGAGGGACCAGAGGGGTGTAACTAGGTATCAACTCGGACTGACCAAGGTCGTACGGAGGCTCAATCGACTCCGTGACCAGGGAAGGACCGACCAGAGGGACCAGGTGCTACTCTGGGCCAGACCTTGTATGAGAGCAGGTGACTCCCACGGGTCAGAAGTCAGGGACTGACCAGTACAGCAGATGAGCACGGCAGGCAGACGGGTGATCCGGCTAGATGGACTGGCAGACTCGGCAGGTAACAAGCAGGAGCCTCAGAAGAGGGAGGGAGCGCGTGCGCGCCCTAAGCACAGTGCCGGCAGCAGCAGAAGCAGGAGCGCCGGAGGACGCCGGGCGGGGAGCGCGGCGGTGAGAGCGACAGCGTCTCCGCCTGTCAGGGGGCAGAGACGCCAATACTACATTGACTGCTTTCCCTATTATTGTATCTGTTATGTATGCCATTTGATTTTGATACACTCATGAAATAGTTATTTATGATGTCTGTATTTGTTATAAATTCCTTTTTTAATAATTTTCCCTTCCTTTTTACCTCCGTTATGTCCCACAGGCTAATTAAGGGTTCCTCAGGTATTGCGTTTTGTCCTTTTTCCTTCTTTCTCCTTGATCTACTTTTGGTTCTATGGTCTTTTTTTCCCTCTACTTTTTCTTGTGATTTCTTCTATTCTAGCATTTCTCTAATATTTTGTAGTAATTTTTCAAATTTTTCCAGTATTTCCTCTAGTACTTTTTCTAGTATATATATATATATATATATATATATATATATATATATATATATACAGTACAGTCCAAAAGTTTGGACACACCTTCTCATTTAAAGATTTTTCTGTATTTTCATGACTATGAAAATTGTACATTCACACTGAAGGCATCAAAACTATGAATTAACACATGTGGAATTATATACTTAACAAAAAAGTGTGAAACAACTGAAAATATGTCTTATATTCTAGGTTCTTCAAAGTAGCCACCTTTTGCTTTGATGACTGCTTTGCACACTCTTGGCATTCTCTCGATGAGCTTCAAGAGGTAGTCACCGGAAATGGTCTTCCAACAATCTTGAAGGAGTTCCCAGAGATGCTTAGCACTTGTTTGCCCTTTTGCCTTCACTCTGCGGTCCAGCTCACCCCAAACCATCTCGATTTGGTTCAGGTCTGGTGACTGTGGAGGCCAGGTCATCTGGCATGGCACCCAATCACTCTCCTTCTTGGTCAAATAGCCCTTACACAGCCTGGAGGTGTGTTTGGGGTCACTGTCCTGTTGAAAAATAAATGATGGTCCAACTAAACGCAAACCGAATGGAATAGCATGCCGCTGCAAGATGCTGTGGTAGCCATGCTGGTTCAGTCTGCCTTCAATTTTGAATAAATCCTCAACAGTGTCACCAGCAAAGCACCCCCACACCATCACACCTCCTCCTCCATGCTTCACGGTGGGAATCGGGCATGTAGAGTCCATCCGTTCACCTTTTCTGCGTCGTACAAAGACACGGTGGTTGGAACCAAAGATCTCAAATTTGGACTCATCAGACCAAAGCACAGATTTCCACTGGTCTAATGTCCATTCCTTGTGTTCTTTAGCCCAAACAAGTCTCTTCTGCTTGTTGCCTGTCCTTAGCAGTGGTTTCCTAGCAGCTATTTTACCATGAAGGCCTGCTGCACAAAGTCTCCTCTTAACAGTTGTTGAAGAGATGTGTCTGCTGCTAGAACTCTGTGTGGCATTGACCTGGTCTCTAATCTGAGCTGCTGTTAACTAGAGATGAGCGTTGTTCTACTCGAACTGTTCACAAATCTCAAATTCGAGCTGTTTTGGGCGGTGTTCGAGCCGTTCGGCGAACACGAACAATTTGAGAAAAATTCGGCTGTTTGAGGTTATGTTCGATAACTGTTCGTGCACCAAAATCATAACTGGATTTTTTCTCAGTAATGATGAAAATTAATGTTAATACGCAGTTTGAGTGTACAGCGGGGTGGGGGGAGGGGCAGGGGATGGATCTCTGCAGGAACAATGAAGATCTCCATTTTTTTTTCTCTTTCCCGCATTTACAGTGGGGAGGTGCAATCTGTCAGCCTATCAGCAGCGCACACACGGAGCGAAGTGCTTTTTTTCACACAAGCAAGGGCATGTGTCATTGGCAGTGTATGTCACATGTCCTTGCCCTATAAGACCAAGCCATTTTCCCCGTCGCCACCATTTTCTCACTGCTGCAGCTGCGTGTTAGACGGCACCGCTGTTGCTGTGTGCGCTATACCTTGTTAATTTCAAGCCAATTTTCGCACAAATATACAGATAGCTTGGGAGTAGGGAATAGTTGTGATTGCAGTCCTTTTAAGGACTAGATTACAGCATTTCCTACGACTTTTATCAGGCAGGTCTGTGCTCTTAAATAGATAGGTTGTGGGAGTAAAGACTAATTGTAATTGGAGTCCTTTTCAGGACTAGGTTACATAAGTTCCTATCAGTTTTTGTCAGGCAGGTCTGTGCCAGTGCTGTGCAAGTTTTTTTCACAGCATTTGGCTGAATCTAGCAAAGCTAATCCTTTTTGGCCTATTGCAGAGTGTGTTAGTCAGTGGAGTAGCCTATCTGTGTTGCAAGATATACCACCTGTGTATAGAATACCAATTTTTTTACTGCACCTAGTGAAGTAAAATCTTTTGGGCATAGCATCATTCTATTAGTCCATCTATACTGACCTCCATCAGGTTGCAAACTGAATCTAATTTTTTTCTGCATCTAGCTCTGAAAAAATATTTGGCCTTCTAGCAGTGTGTGGGACTTGTTCTATTAGTCCACCTATACTGACCTCCATCAGGTTGCAAACTGAATATATTTTTTTCTGCATCTACCTCTGAAAAAATATTGGGCTTCTAGCTGTGTGTGGGACTTGTTGTATTAGTCCATCTATACTGACCTCCATCAGGTTGCAAACTGAATATATTTTTTTCTGCATCTACCTCTGAAAAAATATTGGGCTTCTAGCTGTGTGTGGGTCTTGTTCTATTAATCCATCTATACTGACCTCCATCAGGTTGCAAACTGAATATAATTTTTTTCTGCATCTAGCTCTGAAAAAATATTTGGCCTTCTAGTAGTGTGTCGGACTTTCTCTATTAGTCCATCTATACTGACCTCCATCAGGTTGCAAATTAAAAATAATTTTTATCTGCATCTACAGTACCTCTGAAAAAATATTTGGGCTTCTAGCTGTGTGTGGGACTTGTTGTATTAGTCCATCTATACTGACCTCCATCAGGTTGCAAACTGAATATAATTTTTTTCTGCATCTAGCTCTGAAAAAATATTTGGCCTTCTATTAGTGTGTGGGACTTTCTCTGTTAGTCCATCTATACTGACCTCCATCAGGTTGCAAACTGAATATATTTTTTTCTGCATCTACCTCTGAAAAAATATTGGGCTTCTAGCTGTGTGTGGGTCTTGTTCTATTAATCCATCTATACTGACCTCCATCAGGTTGCAAACTGAATATAATTTTTTTCTGCATCTAGCTCTGAAAAAATATTTGGCCTTCTAGTAGTGTGTCGGACTTTCTCTATTAGTCCATCTATACTGACCTCCATCAGGTTGCAAATTAAAAATAATTTTTATCTGCATCTACAGTACCTCTGAAAAAATATTTGGGCTTCTAGCTGTGTGTGGGACTTGTTGTATTAGTCCATCTATACTGACCTCCATCAGGTTGCAAACTGAATATAATTTTTTTCTGCATCTAGCTCTGAAAAAATATTTGGCCTTCTAGTAGTGTGTGGGACTTTCTCTGTTAGTCCATCTATACTGACCTCCATCAGGTTGCAAACTGAATATATTTTTTTCTGCATCTACCTCTGAAAAAATATTGGGCTTCTAGCTGTGTGTGGGTCTTGTTCTATTAATCCATCTATACTGACCTCCATCAGGTTGCAAACTGAATATAATTTTTTTCTGCATCTAGCTCTGAAAAAATATTTGGCCTTCTAGTAGTGTGTCGGACTTTCTCTATTAGTCCATCTATACTGACCTCCATCAGGTTGCAAATTAAAAATAATTTTTATCTGCATCTACAGTACCTCTGAAAAAATATTTGGGCTTCTAGCTGTGTGTGGGACTTGTTGTATTAGTCCATCTATACTGACCTCCATCAGGTTGCAAACTGAATATAATTTTTTTCTGCATCTAGCTCTGAAAAAATATTTGGCCTTCTAGTAGTGTGTGGGACTTTCTCTGTTAGTCCATCTATACTGACCTCCATCAGGTTGCAAACTGAATATATTTTTTTCTGCATCTACCTCTGAAAAAATATTGGGCTTCTAGCTGTGTGTGGGTCTTGTTCTATTAATCCATCTATACTGACCTCCATCAGGTTGCAAACTGAATATATTTTTTTCTGCATCTAGCTCTGAAAAAATATTTGGCCTTCTAGTAGTGTGTCGGACTTTCTCTATTAGTCCATCTATACTGACCTCCATCAGGTTGCAAATTAAAAATAATTTATATCTGCATCTACAGTACCTCTGAAAAAATATTTGGGCTTCTAGCTGTGTGTGGGTCTTGTTCTATTAATCCATCTATACAGACCTCCATCAGGTTGCAAACTGAATATAATTTTTTTCTGCATCTACCTCTGAAAAAATATTGGGCTTCTAGCTGTGTGTGGGACTTGTTGTATTAGTCCATCTATACTGACCTCCATCAGGTTGCAAACTGAATATATTTTTTTCTGCATCTACCTCTGAAAAAATATTGGGCTTCTAGCTGTGTGTGGGACTTGTTCTATTAATCCATCTATACAGACCTCCATCAGGTTGCAAACTGAATATATTTTTTTCTGCATCTACCTCTGAAAAAATATTGGGCTTCTAGCTGTGTGTGGGTCTTGTTCTATTAATCCATCTATACTGACCTCCATCAGGTTGCAAACTGAATATATTTTTTTCTGCATCTAGCTCTGAAAAAATATTTGGCCTTCTAGTAGTGTGTCGGACTTTCTCTATTAGTCCATCTATACTGACCTCCATCAGGTTGCAAATTAAAAATAATTTTTATCTGCATCTACAGTACCTCTGAAAAAATATTTGGGCTTCTAGCTGTGTGTGGGTCTTGTTCTATTAATCCATCTATACAGACCTCCATCAGGTTGCAAACTGAATATAATTTTTTTCTGCATCTACCTCTGAAAAAATATTGGGCTTCTAGCTGTGTGTGGGACTTGTTGTATTAGTCCATCTATACTGACCTCCATCAGGTTGCAAACTGAATATATTTTTTTCTGCATCTACCTCTGAAAAAATATTGGGCTTCTAGCTGTGTGTGGGACTTGTTCTATTAATCCATCTATACAGACCTCCATCAGGTTGCAAACTGAATATATTTTTTTCTGCATCTACCTCTGAAAAAATATTGGGCTTCTAGCTGTGTGTGGGTCTTGTTCTATTAATCCATCTATACTGACCTCCATCAGGTTGCAAACTGAATATAATTTTTTTCTGCATCTAGCTCTGAAAAAATATTTCGCCTTCTAGTAGTGTGTCGGACTTTCTCTATTAGTCCATCTATACTGACCTCCATCAGGTTGCAAATTAAAAATAATTTTTATCTGCATCTACAGTACCTCTGAAAAAATATTTGGGCTTCTAGCTGTGTGTGGGACTTGTTGTATTAGTCCATCTATACTGACCTCCATCAGGTTGCAAACTGAATATAATTTTTTTCTGCATCTAGCTCTGAAAAAATATTTGGCCTTCTATTAGTGTGTGGGACTTTCTCTGTTAGTCCATCTATACTGACCTCCATCAGGTTGCAAACTGAATATATTTTTTTCTGCATCTACCTCTGAAAAAATATTGGGCTTCTAGCTGTGTGTGGGTCTTGTTCTATTAATCCATCTATACTGACCTCCATCAGGTTGCAAACTGAATATAATTTTTTTCTGCATCTAGCTCTGAAAAAATATTTGGCCTTCTAGTAGTGTGTCGGACTTTCTCTATTAGTCCATCTATACTGACCTCCATCAGGTTGCAAATTAAAAATAATTTTTATCTGCATCTACAGTACCTCTGAAAAAATATTTGGGCTTCTAGCTGTGTGTGGGTCTTGTTCTATTAATCCATCTATACAGACCTCCATCAGGTTGCAAACTGAATATAATTTTTTTCTGCATCTACCTCTGAAAAAATATTGGGCTTCTAGCTGTGTGTGGGACTTGTTGTATTAGTCCATCTATACTGACCTCCATCAGGTTGCAAACTGAATATATTTTTTTCTGCATCTACCTCTGAAAAAATATTGGGCTTCTAGCTGTGTGTGGGACTTGTTCTATTAATCCATCTATACAGACCTCCATCAGGTTGCAAACTGAATATATTTTTTTCTGCATCTACCTCTGAAAAAATATTGGGCTTCTAGCTGTGTGTGGGACTTGTTGTATTAGTCCATCTATACTGACCTCCATCAGGTTGCAAACTGAATATATTTTTTTCTGCATCTACCTCTGAAAAAATATTGGGCTTCTAGCTGTGTGTGGGACTTGTTGTATTAGTCCATCTATACTGACCTCCATCAGGTTGCAAATTGAATATAATTTTTTTCTGCATCTAACCCAGCCAATAGTTTTGGCCTAATACCACAGTTTGGCCACTCAGCTCTGCTCGGTTACCATCCATTGTTTTTTTGTGCAAACAACTCCAGAGTTGTGAATTAGTTAACCACCAAAATGAGTGGAAAAAGGCCTGCTGCTGGTGGAAAGGGGAATAGGCGTGTTGGGAAGGGGAAAAAAGGTTGTGTCCGTGGGGTAGGTGTTAAAGCAACAGTAACATCTGCAGAAGAAAGACCATCTTCCAGCCAAACTAAAATGTCTACTTCTTTTAGCGGACAATGTGATAAGATCCCTTTCTTACGGCCACGCCAATCGCTACAAATTCCAGATGAGGCACAAAAACAGCAGGTGCTTCAACGGATATCAAGTGCTCCTTTAAGTGGGCTCTCCTCCACATCAACTTCAACATCACAAATACTCCAGTCCTCAAAGGTGTCACCCAAATCGCACTTGCTTCCTCACAGCTCCCAAATCTCCAGCTGCCCGTCTGAGTATGAGGTAGAACAGATGGTTGAGTCTGCAGAGCTGTTTACTCATACTATAGCCTGGGAATCAGAGGTCGACTCCAGCGCTTCTGTGAATCCAGACGAGGAAATGATCTGCACTGATGCCCAGAATCTTTATGAGTCGGATCCAGGACCAGACGCAGAAGGTTCTGACCATAATGTAGACCCTCATTCCCAAACTGTAACTCCTGTTGGTGGAGACAATGAGGAAGACGATGATAAGACTCAAATACCTGATTGGAGCGACAACTTTAGTTTTTTGTCAGGGCAGGAACAGGTTGGCTCTGAGGACGACGGGTGTGATAACACACAGGGTGATGATGATGAGGTTGGAGATCCCACTTACTGTCAACCCACAGTCAGTCAAGAGATGAGGTCAGCAGAGGAGGTGGAGGAATATGCTAGTGACGACGAGGTCAGGTTGCGCCTTCCTGGACAGAGACGTAGTACTGGAAGCACGTCAACAACTGCATCCTCAAACACAACTCTGCCTCTCACCACAAGTCGTGGTGGCTCTTCAGGTCGCATGGGTGCTAAGCCTTGCATAGCCTGGGCATTTTTTCAGATCGATAAAGATGACCCAACTCGTGTTATCTGTAACATTTGTCAGCAAAAGCTAAGTAGAGGCCAAAAAATACATAGTTTGAGTACTTCATGCATGAACCGGCACATGGACATGAAGCATAAGTTGCAGTGGGAAGCTCAGTGTGCTACAATGCGGCCTAGCCGGCCGGGCCAACCACCGTCTGCCATATCTTGTGCATCCGCGGCCTCTTCATCCTCTGTGACTGGGGGGACAGCAGTCACACCTGTTTTGGGGCGCAGACCTGCCACCTCTTTACCCGCAACAGCCAGCGTGATTGGCAGGTCATCATTTTCTTTGGAGGTGGTAACACCAGCTGGTGTTGAGCGCTGTCCGACATCGATAGCACCACATTTGGATCAAGGCAACCTAACATGTCCGCCTGCATCTTCCTCACAGACCGGCAGTTTGCCGGGGACACCCTTATCAACCCCGTCTAAGCACAATAGCCAGCCCTCGGTCCCTCAGATGTGGACAAGTAAAAGACCATTTCCTCCTAGCCATGAGAAAGCTAAGAGGTTGAATTTCACCATCTGCAAGCTCTTGGCTACAGAAATGCTGCCTTTCCGCCTGGTGGACACAGAGGATTTTCGAGACCTTATGTCCGTCGCAGTGCCCCAGTACCAGATGCCCAGTCGGCACTACTTCTCAAAGAAAGGTGTGCCTGCGCTCCACCAGCATGTCGCACACAACATCACCGCTTCTTTGAGAAACTCTGTGTGTGACAGGGTGCATTTCACCACAGACACTTGGACGAGTAGGCATGGACAGGGGCGTTACATGTCGCTGACTGGGCACTGGGTAACTATGGTGACAGCAGGACAAGGGTCTGCTGTCCAAGTCTTGCCGTCCCCACGAGTTGTGCGTCAATCCTCTTTATGTCAAAGTTCCTCCACTGCTTCTGCCTCCTCAACCTCCTCTCGGTCTTCCACCTGCACCCAAAGCCTGTCTGGTCATGCCACAAGCTTTCTAACTGCGCAGAAGGGATCCTGCACACCTCCTTACTATGCTGGCAGTAGGGCTCAACGTCATCAGGCGGTTTTTACATTGAAATGTCTGGGAAATGTGAGTCACACAGCTGAGGAGTTGTGGTCAGCTCTGGAGAACCAATTTCATGAATGGTTGTCTCCACTGGACCTGAAACCAGGGAAGGCCGTGTGCGACAATGCTGCAAACCTGGGTGCGGCCCTTCGCCGGGGCAATGTCACACACGTGCCTTGTATGGCTCACGTGTTGAACCTGGTTGTCCAGCAATTTTTAGCCCACTATCCCAGACTAGATGGCCTTCTGCAGAGGGCACGGTCGCTGTGTGCTCACTTCCGCCGTTCGCATCCCGCAGCTCAGCGACTTACATCTCTACAGAAGTCGTTGGGCCTGCCACTTCACCGGCTAAAATGCGATGTGCCTACCCGGTGGAATTCAACTCTGCACATGTTGCAGCGACTGTGGCAGCACCGACAAGCCCTGGTGCAATACGTTCTGACGTATAGCCTGGGCCAACGAGATTCAGAGGTGGGGCAAATCACGCTGGAGGAGTGGTCTCAGATCAGGGACCTATGCACCCTTCTGCACAGTTTTGAAATGGCGACGAAGATGTTTAGTGCTGACGATGCCATTATCAGCATGACTATTCCGGTGATTTACATGCTGGAGCACATGTTAAACAGAATTCGGAGTCAGGTGGTGGCACAAGAGGAGGTGGAGGAAGTAGAGGAGGAGGAGTTGTATGCGGAAGGGCTAACATCTGCAAGGTCCAGACGGTCGGCAGCACCAAGGCGGCAGGCATGTGAGGGTGGGGGAGATGGTTTTACCAGGGCGCATGGTAGCAGCCAAACTAGTGAGGAAGGTGCAGGAGCCCAGGAAGAAGTGGAGGACGAACTGATGGAAGACTCATCAGATGAGGGAGACCTTGATCACATTTCTGTTGTGCGAGGTTGGGGGGAGAGGACAGAGGAAGGAAGCGTGATTGTTACCTCGCCACCAACACAACAGGGACTTGGTGCTCCTGGATGCGCAACACACATGAGTGCCTTCTTGCTGCACTACCTGCAACATGACCCTCGAATTGTGAGAATTAGAAATAATCCTGACTACTGGGTTGCCACACTGTTAGATCCCCGGTACAAAAGTAAATTTGCAGAAATTATTCCTGCCATAGAAAGGGATGCACGCATGCAGGAGTATCAGCAGAGACTGTTGCAGAATCTTACATGTGCTTTTCCACAAAATACCAGTGGTGCACGTAGTGAATCTCACAGTTCCAACTTGCCAACCGTGGGACCGTCAAGTGTTCAGCACTCAAACCGTAACAGAACCACAGTATCTGCTGGTAACATCAATTTTGCGGAATCATTTCACCACTTTTTTAGCCCATCCTTTGCAAGGCTACAGGAGACAAGAAGTCTGACACATAGTCAACGCCTAGAGACGATGGTACAGGAGTATCTCCAAGTAAACATTGAAGCCACGACTGTGTCACTGGACCCTTGCTCTTTTTGGGCTTCCAATCTGGATAAATGGCCGGAGCTAGCCACTTACGCCTTGGAGATCTTGTCATGCCCCGCAGCCAGCGTTCTGTCTGAACGTGTGTTCAGCGCTGCTGGTGGTGTGCTGACAGATAAGCGCACGCGGCTCTCCACTGATAATGTAGACAGACTCACGTTCATAAAGATGAACAAATCATGGATCCGAAACGACTTTTCTACCCCTGTGTCATCCTGGGGAGAGTAAAAGCTTGATGATTGGTTAAAATCACCCTACCAACCGTTTTAAGCTTTCAAATTACTAATCATGTTTATCTGTATCTTGGCTGGAAAATAATTTGGGCTTTGTAGCAGTGTGCAGCACTGATCCTATTAGGCCATCTATACTAAAGCTTCACCAGATTTAAAATTAATAATAATTTTTAGCTGCATCTAGCCCGGAAAATAATTTTGGGGCTCCGAGATGCGCAAGACACATAAGTGCCTTCTTGCTGCACTACCTGCAGCATGACCCTCATATTGTCAGAATTCTAAGTAATCATGACTACTGGGTTGCCACACTCTTAGATCCCCCAAACTTTTCGATCAACCTTTTCATTTTAATAAAGACCAAAAAAATGGTCATTTTTGAAATTATAAGCATTAGCAGGTTGTTAGAAACTGAAATCAAACAGTTTTCAACTCAAAACTTTATTCTAGGTGATGTTACATTTTCACATAGGACCCCTTGTTCGAAAGGAGCTTCTGAACTCTCTCGTCCATTGAATTTGTCAGGTTTTGGATGGTTTCTGCTTCAATTGTTTTGCATGAGGACAGAATACCCTCCCAGAGCTGTTGCTTAGATGTGAACTGCCTCCCGCCATCATAGACACTCCTTTTAATGATGCTCCAAAGGTTCTGAATGGGGTACAGGTCAGGGGAGCATGGGGGTCACACCATAAGTTTGTCCCCTTTTATGCCCATGACGCGCCCCCTGGGACATATTCCTTTTTGAGGGGAATACCCGGCACCGGATCAGATGGGGGGTTGTAGTCTCCGAGCGGCTGTGACCCGGTCCCGTGCCCAGGGCGTCAAGCTCAGGGTTATGTGGCAGTCCTTACTGATGTTATTAAAGTTCGTTGTGTCGACTACGCCACCCGTTGTGATGCGGTCACTGTGGCCGCCGCTGCAGCGGGGTCCGCTGAGGCTGATGGTGGATGTGCAGCTTGGTGGGATAACCCCCAACGGGAGGGGTATAGCCTCAGAGGGGACAGGCGCAGAGGATGGGGGTTGTGGTGGTGCGGTGCAGCCGGTAATGATGACAGACTCGGGTAGTGCAGTTAAGGGTCTTTACTTACTGCAGATGTTCCTGGTCACTCTAGCTCCAAGTGACCTCCCGAGCCGTGCTGCGTCCACCAGGTCCTGGATCCGGCCAACCCCCAAACAAGTCCGGAGCGTGGCCCTGAGCTCTCCCTCTGTCCTTCCTTCAGCCGTCCCCACCAGTGATTCACCTAAATCCAGCTCCCTCGGGCCTTCTGTTGGGCAACCTTTGGCCTCAGGTTCCCTGACCCTCCATGTGGTGTGCCTTCAGGGTGAATGTAGTGGGTGACCGTGACAGACTCTGCCCACGGTCTCCGGTCTCTGGCTGGGGAATGTCTTTACCCCCACCAGCTTGGGTTCCGGTACCCTCTTGCTGACTCCTCACCCGGTGTTCTTATTTGGGTTCTTGGGTCCCTTCTTTGTTCCCCCTCTGGGTCTTTCTGTACTCCACTCTCCCACTCTTCAGGCTCAGGTCTGTTCTGCTCCCTCGCTGCAGGCTGACTTCCTCTGCAGCAGACTTACTCTCTGCGTCTGACCCTGATCTTTGATGGTGCCCACCTTATATAGCCCTCTATGTGTGAGCTCAGGTGACCAGCACCCAATGAGCTCCTACCACTACCCAGACTGCTCCCCCTATCTGCCCCTACACTACATGGGATGTTCCTCCCCCCTCCCACTCCAGCCAGGAACAGGCTCGGTCGCACCTGCACATTTCTAAGTGGGAGTGCCGTCGGCCTGCTCCTCTGGAATGGGATGTATGTAGTGCATGCAGTCTATCTGAGCTCAGTTCCACACTCCTTCCTTACCCGGGAGTGGAATATCACACCTCTGGGTTGAGGTGCAATACTCCTGTAGCAGCCGAATCCTCAGGGTGCTACATTCCCCCCTGGTAAATCACAGCACGTCCTCGGGCTGCAAAGACAAAAAACACCAAAACATACAACATTTTATAAACATGTAAAACATATTAAATATTATACGAAATACTATATAAATATATATATAAACTTTTTCAGGTAAACAACATTCTCGTCGTCTCTTTCTCTCTTCTGTTCCTCTGGTCACCGTGCAACTCGTGACCAGGTAGAGTGCGACAGTCTTTTAGAAAAATGGTTTTTCCTATAAAACCGGTAGGGGGCGCTTTAGCAAGCGCAACTATGTACAGGGAATTTTGGCCGTTCTCAGTCCCCGGCCAGGTAAAGGGAAAGGGATGGCTGCTCACAGTCCTCAGCCTGGTATGGAAAGGGTTACAGGTAACAGTTCGCTGGTCCCAACGGGGACTATTTTAGCAGCAACAACAGTTCCAGTTTCAGTTTCAGTTCCGATTCACTGTGCCCCGACAGGCAACTATATACAGTCTCCTGCTCTGCCGCACTCAACGGCGTCTGCCTCCTGCTCTTATCTTACGGCTGGTGGTTTCTTCAGACCCGTCCGGGTCCTCTTGCTCCTCCTCCTCGCACCGCAACTCCTCCTCCGTCAAGCGATGCACGTGGAGGGCGTAAGGTCCCTTGGCACACTTGTGCCGGGTGAACGTTACCTCATCACCGACGTAGAGGTCACGGCCTTTGTGACCCTCTGGCAGGTGGGACTCGACGTCCCGTCGTGTAACGAAGACGTCACCCATGGTGTTCCGGTCCCTTATGAAGCCCCACCCATGCTGCGCATTAAACTTTATTACCGTCCCGATGGTACGGGGACGATCTGCTGCACGGGGGTCCCTTCTGGTCCGACTCTTTTGCTCCGCGCTGCGGGTCTGGGCCCATTGCTCTTTGGCCTGCCTCTCCTCCCGCTCTCTCTTGAACTCTGCCAGCTGTTGACGGCAACACTCTGTGCGCGCTGCTGCAGCTGCCCGAGTCTCTCCGGTGAACCCCATCAGATCTTCTCCCTTGGGGTCCCACGCAAATTGAGCCTCTTCTAGGGGAGGCGAGACCCGAGTCACGGGCTTTGGAGCCGGGATCAGGGGCTCACACAGGGGACCTAGTTGCTTCTGCCGCTCCAGCTCCAAGAATCCTTCGGGCCAGATGAAAGGCCGACCGTCCGGCCACGTTAGCTGGCTGAAGGGGTCCTCTCCCAGATGTGGCACCCTAGGTATTACGGGCGCGGGCGCGGTGGTGGTGGCGCCCGGGTTGCCCAGGCCTTGCGGCCAGGCCTGGGGCACCTGGAAGGTGAAGGGCACCGTTAGGACGGCGGCGCCCTGGGTTACCTGGCCTTGCGACAAGGCCGGAGGCTCCGCGGAGGTAGATGGCTCTGCTTTGGATGCGGCGCCCGGAAATGCTAGGCCCTGTGACCAGGCCGGAGGCTCCTCTTCCGGCGCCACGCTCCGGGTCACGATGCGTGACGTCATCGGGGTCGCGACGGCGGCTTCCGGTCGGGGCCTAGTCGGTGGCGATGTCATGGCGGTCTCGGGTACGGCCGGGGGACCTTCGGGCTCTGCGACGGGGAGCTGGGGCAGGTAAGCGGTCTTCCGGTATGGGGTATAGGCATCCCCCTTACCTGCTGCCATGCGTCTCGCTCCCTCTTCTGCGCCGTCTCCGGCCTTGGGTCCTCCCGCGTCATCCGCAGAGGCAGTCGATGTCTTCTTCCAAGGGAGCGGGTTAAGTGGACGGGTTCCAGCTTGCTGGGCCATCTCCCGGCCCCACTCCGCCAGGATCTCCCTCTGCACTCGGGCCATCCTTCCCGCGAGGCCCTCCAGGGCACTCCGCGCGCACTCCCGATCTCGGGGAAGCTGCGCCAGGATCTCCGCTAAGCCTAGCGGGGTTGTTGACTCCAGCAGGCTCCTGACCATCGGGTCGGTGCTGCTCTGCTCTGCTTCCGGCAGGCTCCTGGCCAGCGGGCCGGTGCTGCTCTGCTCTCCTCCTTCTTCCTCCAGCAGGCTCCTGGCCAGCGGGCCGGTGCTGCTCTGCTGCCGCTCCATTCCCGGGTCCACTCTTTCTCTCCTCGACTCCGGGTGAGCTTCTCCGCTACTCCTCATTAGACCTCTTGCCTCCGGGTGCGCTCGTTCTACACTGCTCCAAGCGACACCCATCTTTGCTCTTTTCTTTCGTCTCCTCCCACTCCGAAGGCGGTCCCGGGGCCACTCGGTGACTGTCAGCTCCAGGGGTAGTTCTTTCACGCTGACAGACACCTCCAGCATCACAGTCTCTGTTGGTGGGGGCGGTTTCCACTTTTGGCGCCATTTTCTGTCCCGGCCCACGATGGGAGGCGGCCTCTTGCCCTCCTTTGGCACGCCCATAATGGCGTCCGCTGCTCTTCCAAGGCGGGAAATCTGCGGTTTTGGCGGGAATCGCTTCCCAGTGGCGGGAAACTCTGCAGATGGCGGGAACAAGCTGGAAATGGCGGACAATCGGCGGGAAACGACTGGTGATGGAGTCCGATGGCGTGGACCCTCCGGAACCGGCAGGAGTCTTCTTTCTGAGGTAAACTTGCACTTTTCTTCAGGCACGCAGTACCCGGATGTTGTGGGCACGTAATCCTGCCGACTACGCCAAAGTTGACGCGCCCCCTGGGACATATTCCTTTTTGAGGGGAATACCCGGCACCGGATCAGATGGGGGGTTGTAGTCTCCGAGCGGCTGTGACCCGGTCCCGTGCCCAGGGCGTCAAGCTCAGGGTTATGTGGCAGTCCTTACTGATGTTATTAAAGTTCGTTGTGTCGACTACGCCACCCGTTGTGATGCGGTCACTGTGGCCGCCGCTGCAGCGGGGTCCGCTGAGGCTGATGGTGGATGTGCAGCTTGGTGGGATAACCCCCAACGGGAGGGGTATAGCCTCAGAGGGGACAGGCGCAGAGGATGGGGGTTGTGGTGGTGCGGTGCAGCCGGTAATGATGACAGACTCGGGTAGTGCAGTTAAGGGTCTTTACTTACTGCAGATGTTCCTGGTCACTCTAGCTCCAAGTGACCTCCCGAGCCGTGCTGCGTCCACCAGGTCCTGGATCCGGCCAACCCCCAAACAAGTCCGGAGCGTGGCCCTGAGCTCTCCCTCTGTCCTTCCTTCAGCCGTCCCCACCAGTGATTCACCTAAATCCAGCTCCCTCGGGCCTTCTGTTGGGCAACCTTTGGCCTCAGGTTCCCTGACCCTCCATGTGGTGTGCCTTCAGGGTGAATGTAGTGGGTGACCGTGACAGACTCTGCCCACGGTCTCCGGTCTCTGGCTGGGGAATGTCTTTACCCCCACCAGCTTGGGTTCCGGTACCCTCTTGCTGACTCCTCACCCGGTGTTCTTATTTGGGTTCTTGGGTCCCTTCTTTGTTCCCCCTCTGGGTCTTTCTGTACTCCACTCTCCCACTCTTCAGGCTCAGGTCTGTTCTGCTCCCTCGCTGCAGGCTGACTTCCTCTGCAGCAGACTTACTCTCTGCGTCTGACCCTGATCTTTGATGGTGCCCACCTTATATAGCCCTCTATGTGTGAGCTCAGGTGACCAGCACCCAATGAGCTCCTACCACTACCCAGACTGCTCCCCCTATCTGCCCCTACACTACATGGGATGTTCCTCCCCCCTCCCACTCCAGCCAGGAACAGGCTCGGTCGCACCTGCACATTTCTAAGTGGGAGTGCCGTCGGCCTGCTCCTCTGGAATGGGATGTATGTAGTGCATGCAGTCTATCTGAGCTCAGTTCCACACTCCTTCCTTACCCGGGAGTGGAATATCACACCTCTGGGTTGAGGTGCAATACTCCTGTAGCAGCCGAATCCTCAGGGTGCTACACCCATATCAGCCAGAGATGCAGATGTTTTATGTGCAGCATGAGATGGTGCATTATCATGCAGAAAAATGATCTTGCTGTGAAATACACGGTTCTTCTTCTTGAACCATGGCAGGAAGTGCTGTTTGAGAAAATCCACATACATTATGGAGTTCATCTTTAGCGCCTTCAGGGATACTAAAGGGGCCGACAATCTCTCTCCCCATGATTCCAGCCCAAAACATTACTCCACCTCCTCCTTGTTGGCGCTGTAGCCGTGTTTGCGTGGGGTGTCCATCAACCAGCCATCCTCCACTCCATCCATCTGGACCATCGAGCGCTGCACGGCACTCATCCGTGAACAAAACAGTTTTGAAATCAGTCTTCATGTAATGTTTGGCCCACTGGAGCCGTTTCTGCTTGTGTGAAGTGGATAGAGGAGGTCGACAGGATGGCGTATGCACAGCTGCAAACCTCTGAAGGACCCTGCATCTTGTTGTTCGGGGGACGTTGGAGGCACAAGCAGCTTCAAAAACTTGTCTGCTGCTATGACAAGGCTTTTTTGCCGCTGCTCTTTCAACCTGACGTAATTGCCTGTAGGAAAGAGTCCTCAATTTGCCCTTATCAGCACGCACACGTGTGTACTGTGAATCAGCTACATACTTCTTGATTGCCAAGACACTTCATCCTGATCATCGCACAATGTTGATTGTAGTCATGCCTTGACCTAAACACTCCACAATTTGTTGCTTCTCAGCAGCCGACACATCCTTTTTCTTTCCCATTTTGGCAGAAAATGTAGGCTGCTTAATAATGTGAGACAGCCTTGTTAAGTAGTCTTGCCTTTCATTGGACACACCTGCCAAACTAATTAGCACAGGTGTCTGCAATTGCTTACAGTGATATAAAGAGCCCTGACACACATCACCATCAATGAGTTTAACTGACAAACAAACAAATTCTTCCCTTATCACTCCTAAACACTTTTTGCATAATAATTTGGAACGCAGTGTACATGTGCTTTTCCACAAAACACCAGTGGTTCACATAGTGAATCTTACAGTTCTAACTTGCCAACCGTGGTCTGTATGGAGTTGTTCAATAAAGGGCCCAAAATTAAGATAACATAGATGGGAGAGGTCTCTATGAATAGAATTCCTAAGTATTTGATACCCTGTGAGGGCCAGGCAAAGGGAAAGTTGGACTGGATGGAATCCTATATGGATTTGGGGAGGGAGACATCGAGGGCCTCAGACTTTGCTGCATTGATTTTAAAATTTGACCATGTAACAAAGTGATCTATTTCAGCCATAACAGCATGGATGGATATATGTGATTGAGTGATATATACTAGGACATCATCAGCAAATAGAGAGCACTTGTACTTGGTGCCTCCCACCTCAATCCACCTAATATTGGGGTTATGGCGAATTGATGAGAGCAGGTGCTCCGTCACTAGGATGTATAAGAGAGGGGACAGAGGACATCCCTGCCTTGTCCCATTGGTGATTGTGAAAGGTGATGAAAATGTTCTGATGCACCCCCTGGGCCTTGGGACACCCGGAGCCGGACCCTTTTTGGTGGATGCTGGTGGTTGTAGTCTTCGTGGCGGCGACCCGGTTCCGTGGCTCAGGGTGGTCAAACCAGTGGCGGAACTATTTATGTGGTTTTGATGTTTAAATGTCCGACTACGCCACCCGTGGATTGCGGTCAGAGTGAACCGCCGCTGCAGGGCAGACCGCTGAGGCTGGTGTTGTGGGTGCAGCAGAGCGTAGCATAACTCCCCACGGGAGGAGTATAGCCTCAGGGCAGTGTATGCGGAGGATGGGGGTGATGGTGCAGGGCAGCAGCAGTAACGACACGGAGTCAGTGATGCAGTCCAGGGCCTTTACTCACAGTTCTTATTATCCAGACCACGTCTGCAGGTAACGTCTGCCCACGTCGTACTGTGCTCACCAGGTGAGGGGCTCAGACAACTCCCAGATAACTTTGGAGCGCTTCACAGGACCCCCTTTGTGTGTCCTTTGTCTGGCCTTTCTTACCAACCCTTCTGTCCGGCTGCCTCGGGCCTCCTCTTGGTAAACTTGGCGCCAGTTTCCCTGACCCTATGTGGTGCCTTCCTAGCGGGTGTAGCGAGGGGCTGCGCCACATAAAATGTCACAGCCTCCGGTTTCTAGCTGAGGGTCGTTTCCTGCCTCCACTAGTTTCGGGGACCGGTCTCCCCCTTTGGCCTGACCCCTCCACGCAGGTGGATTCGGGCGTGCGGTGGCGACTCGCCCGTCCGCACCCCTGGGATCCCTTCATTCCTCGTTCCTGGAGCCTTCTCCGCTCCTCTTCCTTCCTTCTCCCTCTTCCAGGCCTGGGCCTCTGTTACTAGGCCCGCCTCCGGAGCAGAGCTCATGCAGAGCCCCTGCTCCCTGCCACTTCTGCTCAGACTTCTCTGCACTGAACTAAGATGGTGCCCACCTTTTATACTCCCTTCTCAATGCACCCAGGAACTGCTTCCTCCCTGCTCCTGCACTACAGGGTTCCCCTTCCTCAGTGTTCCCTCCCCCCACTCCAGCCAGGGACAGGGACTGTCGTGCCCATCTCAGAGGCATATTGGTCGCCCTGCCCCACGGCAATGTGGTGTAATGCATGCAGGTGTCGGGTCCTGATCCACACTCCATCCTTACCTGAGAGTGAGATATCACACCTCTGGGTGAGGTGCAATACCTCTGTAGCAACCGAGCCCTCAGGGTGCTACAGTTCCATTTATCTTCAGCCTAGGTGACGTATTGTGATACAGGGCCGTGATTTTGGATATAAAAGGGTCCCCTAGACCCCTACCCCAAGCTTTTTAAGAGAATCATATATGGCATGCCAGGAGACTCTATGGAATGCTTTCTCAGCATCCAACGAGAGTATCTAATTACAAATTTTTAACTGCATCTAGCCCAGGAAATACTTTGTGCCTAGTAGCAGTGTCTGCTAGTCAGCGGATTATCCCGGCTGTTAAGCAAGCTACACCACCTGTAGTTTAGACACTTAATTTTTTCAAAGGAAATGCTTCGGGACCATGGGATACTCAGTGAAGAGCATCAGGAGGCACCCCAAGGCATAGGGGCTGGGACTGGCAGTAGGATGCCTTGCGGTGGACAGCCGAGCTCAATCCTTATAAAAGCTTTTTAACTGCAGCAGCTTTAGTGGACGCTACTGGAGCTGGAATTACGCGGCTGCTGGCATGAGACTTGCCCTCCAATAGATCCTTGTAAATGGATTTAAAGTGTATTCATTCAAATTAGAGAGACAATTTAAATTAAAAAGCTTAGAGCTGCCTCCACCACAGGGGGGCTCGCTCGACCCACCAGCGGACAGGCACCAGTATTGGGAGAGGGGGGCTGGCCATCAGGGTTCACCGCGGCTCTGGCACAAACCCGGCGACACGGAGGTGGCACGGGCAGGAGCGGACTGGCCGTGTCGGCTTCTCACTTTTTGGATTTTAGAAGGGCATGACATGCCTATATCTGTGTCTCCCCCTCCTTTTACTCCTCCACCTCTTTTATTTTCGCATGACTATATGTACTTGTCACTTTTCCATGTGTTAGTTATGTCTTCTGAGCAGTTTGTCAGCTTTTGGACACCTTTGAAGGTGTTTTCTATGTGTTTCTATGTGTTTTTGTTTGCCTGCCATTGGTTTTAACGGTGTTCGAAGGTGTTCGACGAACAGTTCGACGAACAGTTCGGCGAACACACGGGTGTTCGACGAACCGAACCGAACTCGAACACTACGGGGGTGGCTCAACACTACTGTTAACCTGCGATTTCTGAGGCTGGTGACTCGGATAAACTTATCCTCAGAAGCAGAGGTGACTCTTGGTTTTCCTTTCCTGGGGCGGTCCTCATGTAAGCCAGTTTCTTTGTAGCGCTTGATGGTTTTTGCAACTGCACTTGGGGACACTTTCAAAGTTTTCCCAATTTTTCGCACTGACTGACCTTCATTTCTTAAAGTAATGATGGCCACTCGATTTTCTTTACTTAGCTGCTTTTTTCTTGCAGTAATACAAATTCTAACAGTCTATTCAGTAGGACTATCAGCTGTGTATCTACCAGACTTCTGCACAACACAACTGATGGTCCCAACCCCATTTATAAGGCAAGAAATCCCACTTATTAAACCTGACAGGGCACACCTGTGATATGAAAACCATTTCTGGTGACTACCTCTTGAAGCTTATCAAGAGAATGCCAAGAGTGTGCAAAGCAGTCATCAAAGCAAAAGGTGGCTACTTTGAAGAACCTAGAATATAAGACATATTTTCAGTTGTTTCACACTTTTTTGTTAAGTATATAATTCCACATGTGTTAATTCATAGTTTTGATGCCTTCAGTGTGAATGTACAATTTTCATAGTCATGAAAATACAGAAAAATCTTTAAATGAGAAGATGTGTCCAAACTTTTGGTCTGTACTGTATATATATATATATATATATATATATATATATATATATATATATATAGCGTCCTTCTAGTATTTTTCTGTATTTTTCTACAATTTTCTGCATTTTTCTGTGCTTCCCTTTTTCCTCTCATTCTTGTCCAGCTTATTCTCCTATGTTTTTTACTGCGATGTGCTCGTTCCGTTTTGTGTTATTCCCTGTCCTGGCTGCTCCGCTCTTTTGCTTCGGTCTCTCTTGGCTTTCTCCGTCTCTGCCGGTTTGGCGCATGCACAGTTTTGATCTGCGCATCATCGCAGAGCTGATTCGGGCTGCCGGGCGCGTACTTCCGCCTCGGCTCCATTTAAACTGGCGTCCGCCAGGAGAAAGCACACACCGCCCATCCCAGGCTACTATTTCTATTTGGATCACCCAGGATTGACCAGGTATTATTAAATAGATTCTTGGGGACTATTTTTCTTTTCTTCTTGATGTTAATTTATTCTATATTATACTTTTAAACTAATAGCTCACATTATACTTTTCATAGAAACCTTATTGTTCCAGCCTGAGTGGACAGGTAATTATATCTTTTTATCCTATGATACTACCATCATCATATTGATATGTGTTCACTTTTTCATTATTTTTTTCCCTTTTTCCGCTGCCCTTTCCCCCCTCTTTTCCCCTTCTTTTTTCCCCTTCTTCTTTTTTCCCCTTCCCTTCTTTTTCCCCCTTTTTCCTTTTTCTCCCCCCCTTTTTCTTTCCGCTTTTTCCTCCATTTGTTCCCCCCTTTTTTTCTTGCCCCCTTTTTTCCCCTTTTTTTTTCTTTTCTTTTCTTTTCCTTTACCTCTATCTCTCATTCTGCATACCAGAGGACCTCTTAAAACTGATGCGTATCTATTATATATATTATATAGTATACTTATGTTTATCAACAGATTCTTCACTTGATTTGATTACAGAACGAACTTCACCTGGATATGATGGCCTTTGTTATTTCAATGTCATCACCTTTATACCTGCGTTTTTTATATTTTTTTTATATTTTATGTTTACTTATCCATGCTCACTTTATGCCATTGGTATACGGATCGATGTATATTCCCGTTTGTTAATTTTCTTTGTATTGTTTTGTTCATTTTGTTTAATATATTAATAATGTATTAATTTGTTATATGCCGATAAACCTTGATAAAGGCTTCGAGAGCCGAAACGTTGGTTTGAAGTCTGTTTTACTATGTTGGCAATAAATTTTGAAAACTTCAAATGAATCATTTATTACGGACTTTATATTGTGCCTAGATGTTAATTTTGTTACTTCTATATGAGAGAGCCGCTGGCTAACATGTTGGCTGCTGCCCCCATACACATTGGTTTGGGGCAAAACTTGTTGATATCGACAAACTTGGATAACTTTAGTAAAATGTTTATGGGGGCCTTTAAGCTACGTTGCGTAAAGATGAATATAATGAGTATTTGGTGCGCTTTCGATGTAGATTTTCTGCAGTATTTCTGCAGCATTTTTTAGCTACACTGTGTCACTTGTGTTTTTTCGATGCATTATTGATTGCATTTTTTTAACAATTGGTTTTCTCGCTTTTAATCAGTTGCAATATTTGTTTCTGTATGGTAGGTTTAACTGCTTTGCTTTGCATACTTCCTATTACTTAGCTTTGATAAAAGTTTATTGATAAAGTCATGTATGGATTACATGCATTTTTATTGCATTTTCGCTGCGGAAATGCATTTAACTCACACGTGTTTTATCTGTGGATTTTTTAATTTTCATTCAAGTCTATGAGGAAAATAAGCAGTTAAAACTCAGATCTACTGCAAGAGAAATTGATGTTTTGTGGATTTCAACAATGCTGAGAATTTACTTTAGGCAACAACTTGGTCACACTATATAAATCCATCCAACCGGCATGGACTTATATAGTGTGACCGTAAAGAATGGTTAAAAATAAAAAATAAATCTATACTTACCTTCTGATGGGCCCCCGGAGTCTTTATACGTTGCGTCTCGGCTTGCCGGCAGCTCGCAGTACACTGAAGGACCTGCCGACGTCAGCGGTCGCTTGACCCATCACATGACTAAATGACATCAGCGCAGGTCCTTCAACCACCGCGATCTGCCGGCAAGCGAAGACAAAGACACCGGGGGCCATCAGAAGGTAAATATAATATTTATTTTTTATTTTATTCTTTTTTTACAGGTTCTATGGTACCCGGGTCCGGAGGAGAGTCTCCTCTTCTCCAGACCCAGCTACCATCCGCACATTGAAACGCATGGATTCCGCATCTACAGATGCAGTGATGCGTAATCCATGCGTTCCAATGCAAGTCAATGGCGGCGAAAGCGCAGCGCTTCCGCAAAATAATTGGTAGTGCTGCGTTTTTTTCCGCAATGATAACCCGCAACGGAAATTTCCGCAGCATGTGCACAGCACATGCGGATTATCATTGGGGAACATAGCAGGCCTTCTACCATGCGTTTTTTAAGCGTTTCAGCAGCGTTATTGCCGCTGCCGAAACGCTTAAAAAATGCATCGTGGGCACACAGCCTTATAGTTTATTCCTTGTATATACTTTTACCTCTTGAGCATAGGGAATCCTTTGTTTGTTTCATTACCATATTAGGGGCAATTGTTTTCAATATTGGTTCCTATAGTGTATTACTCTCATGGTATACAGTATCTACCTCTGAATTTCATGCTCTAGGTTTTCTAATAAAACGGGTTCAAAAAGGTGTGTTTGCATTGCATAATGTAATTTTATTATTTATAGCACTTAGTGTATTTTCACTTAGAGTTTATTTCTTTATACATTTTTGCATCCTACACGTATACTTTTTTGTATATGGGGAATTCCCTGGTTTATATTACCATTTGACCAGTAGGCTGTATTCTCTGCCTCCAGGCAGGAGTTATCTGTCATAATTGTTTTTAAATATCTGATTTTTTGTATGTCCTCGGTAAATTGTTCTATTTTTGAATGATTCTTTATCGCTTTTGTGTCTTCTGCATTCTTCTACATTCCTTTTTTAACACACTTGCTAGCACTCCATATTAGTTGTGCCCTCCTTTTCTACTAGTGTTCAGGATTTCAAACAGAAAATGTAAGTCAGTTCACGCAGAATTATAAAAAAGCACAGTGGGTATGAGATTTCTAAAAATTCCATTCACCTTGGGAATTTCGACTTAAACAGAAAAGTCAGTAAAAAATATAAATATGTATAAAAAAAGAAGTAAAAAATAAAGAAATAAAAATAAGTTAAAAATTTAAACATACCCCTCCTAAAAAAATAAAAATATAATAATAATAATAATAGTAATAATAATAATAAATTCAAATTAAAAATATGTACCACCTCCTAACCCAGCTGTATCACAAGTATCCTCTATGACACTGATGCACATTACATGGGCATGTTGCACCTTTATAATAATGCATCCATATTATGCAAAGTATGTCATCCCCCCAAATCCACACAAATTACTATTACAATTTTCTATCTCTCTATCCCTGCTCTATCTCACCACAAGCTAGTCTAAAGATGCATAAATAGCAGCAAATTTACCTGTGCACAGAATTTTTATTTTTTTTCGGTACATAGGTAATTTGCTGCTATTTATGAATCTTTAGACTAGCTTGTGGTGAAGTAGAAGCTAAATTAACCCCTTCAGAGCAGGGTTATTTTTCATTTTTGCACTTTTATTTTTTCATTTCCAAAACTTATTTATTCGTTGAACATATAATTGTAACAAAAAGTGTTTTGCACCCTTGAAATTGTTCCTGAAAATTAAATACTTCTCACAGAAAATGGTTGCAATTCCACATGTTTTGTTATACACATGTTTATTTCCTTTGTGCACATTGGAACAACACAAAAAACTGAGAAAAAAGACAAATTGGACATCATTTCACACTGAACCCCAAAAATGGGTAGGACAAAATTTTTGGCACTTTTCCAAAAGTGCTTTTTCCGCAAGCTCGAGTCTCCGCCTCGCATATTTGGCGCTTGTTAGGCAGTCAATAAACATGCGGGGATTGCCTGTCAGTCACTGTAATGACATAGCCATGTTGGTAGTGGCATTATTGTGATTGGCTGGCCGCATAGTGTCATTGGGTCGCGCTATGCTCAGCACAGTGTACCAACGGAAACAGGCAGAGCAGAGAGAGGTGCTGCTGAACAAGGGACATAGTTTTAGCTGTGTATAGGCAGCGATTAGACACAACTTTTATTTCTTTCAACTGCAACAACAGCCCTTATTAGGGCTAATTATAATCAATATTAATACTGCGGTTAGCAGCACTTAGGGAGAGATTGTGCCGGAGGGATAGTGTAGGACAGGATAGGGTTAAAACCATACAGCCAGACTTGCTTGGTTGCAATAGCATCACTATATAGCACAAAAAGTGAAACAAGTCCATCTGAGGTGTGCTAAATTTCCTGCTATACAAATCCTGCAAAGTTTTCTCAGCAGGAAAATATTGTACGCCATTGAAACTGCGCCAGTTGTGCGTTAAAATCATACAACCAGACTTGGTTGGTTAGCAATAGCATAGCTATATTGCTACTGCAGTGTATCAAATCTATCGGAGGTGGGCAAAATTTCCTGCAATACTAATCCTGCAAATTTTTCTCAGCATCGAAATATTATACACTATTTAAACTGCTCTAGTTGTGCTCTAAAAGAATACAGCCAGACTTGGTTGGTTAGCAATAGCATTGCTATATTGCTACTGCAGTGTAACAAATCCATAGGAGGTTGGCAAATTTACTTGCGATACTAATCCTGCAAAGTTTTTTCAGCAGGGAAATATCATATGTATATCATGCACAATGGGCAAGGCGCATGGTAAGGGACGGGGAAGTGGATGTGATGCTGATGGTGAGCGCAGAGGCTGAGGCCGTGGGCAAGGTGAAACTGTGCCTTCTGCGGGAGCACTACAAACACACATATCATGTTGACCTAACTTCCTGTCCCACTTTTTAGGGGGTCCGGAACACCACTCTTAAAGCTAGACCATTGTGAAAAAGTTGTTGGTTGAATAGCAGATAATGCTTCCAGTCAGATTGCCAGCACCACCCTGTCTTCCACATGGTCCAGTCTTAGTAGGCGTGAGTCTGAACCACATAATCCTCACTCTGATCCTCCTTCCTCCCACCATGCCGAGTGCCTGGAGACAAGTGATCCCACACTTGGACAATCCGAAGAGCTGTTCACATTTCAGTTTACAGATTCTGGCCTCTCGCCCTGCCTATTTCAAGTAGGACAAGAAATTGCAGGTAGCAATGCCCAAATATTTGAGCAGCCATGGTCATAAGAAGGCGATGGTTGGAAACTGTAATTACTGCCGCAAGAGGTGGATGATGATGAGACACAATTACCAGCAAATGATGTTGTTAAGTCAGCAAGTCAGGAGGAGCAGGATGCGGAAATGGCAGACTAGGTGGTGGACAATGAAGTCACTGACCCAACCTGGAAAGGTGACATGCAGAGCAAGGACAGCAGCGCTGAGGGGGAGGGATCCGCAACACCACAACAGGCAGGAAGAGGCAGCGGGGTGGCCAGAGACACAAGGCGGGCAACTGTTCCCCAGAGCACCAACACGGGGGAAATTGCGAGGCCAAGGGTTAGATGTTCCCTAGTCTGGGGCTTTTTTATAGACAGTCCAATTAACATAAAAACAACATTTGCAACATCTGCCATGCTGTTACATGACAGCAAAGCACCCGACTAGTTGGGCCGAATGTCAAGGTCCAGAAACAGTGTCTGCGGGTGACACCACTGCCTATTCCCCTCTTCTACATGCATGCCAATCCCCTGTCCATGACGCAGGTGAAGATGCCTCCCACCCTGCACCTGTTATTGTACACTTGCAACCACCGTCGGCAACCACATCCACGTGCTTGCACCAGTGCACCGTTCAGTTGTCCCTACCCCAGTCCTTGTAACGCAAGCGTAAATACGCAGCCACCCCCCACAGGCCACAATACTAAACTGCCACATTTCCAGACTGCTTGCCCTGGAAATGTTGCCGCTTAGGGTTGTGGAGATGGAAGCAGCGGCCATCCTTCGGTACTTGGTCCCCAGCTGCCACTATTTCTCCCTGTGTGCCGTCCCCGCCTTACACAAGCACATTTCCCATAACATCAGCTGTGCCTTGACCAACGCTGTTACTGGGAAGGTCCACTTAACTAAAGTCACGTGGACAAGTGCTTGTGGCCAGGGATGCTACATTTCCATGACGGCACACTGGGTAAACATTGTGGAAGCCGGGACCCAGTCTGACCATGGGATGGAAAAATGTTATCAATGCCAAGGATTGAAGGCCCTGGTTCAATCAGGGTTTCCCACACCTTCTACAGCAGTTACTGCACCTCCTCCTCACTCTCCATCTCCGAAATGTCAACATCAATCACAAGCTGGATGCACTGCAGCACTGCCTTGGCCAAGCGGCAACAGGCTCCGCTGAACCTAATCTGCTTAGGTGACAAAACACACAGGTAACATCTATTCTATTCCCTATTAATCCCGCTGTTAGCTGCATTTAGCATAGGGATAGGTGCTAGGCATCATCTGCTAGCAATGAGTTTTCATTCTGGTTACATACATCTCTTCCACTGTCCATAACTTGATTGCTTTTTTCCATACACTCATTGACAGATTCATGTTTTTTACTATGATCTGTACTCAGAAATTCATCAAAGCAGGTAGGGTTGCTTGCGTTCCTCCACAGTTTGTTGCTGCCACATATCCAGGGGGCCGCCGGAAAATGCTCGAATTTCCCATTGACTTCCATTATACTCATTACTCGGGTTGAGCACCCGAGCATTACGATTTGCTCGACTCGAGTAACGAGCATCCGAGCATTTTAGTGCTCGCTCATCACTAGTAGTAAGTGAAAGCTTTGTTTTGTTTTCATTTTTTTAACTCTTGGGCAAATAGCTAAATGTAAAAAAGGTAAAAAAAAAACGTTCTTGATGGATATTTGTCTTATTTAACATACATAAATATGTTACTAATTTGCAGAGCTATTACAACAGCTCTGTTTTGACACACATGTAAATAGTTTGCTATAGGATTTGAGATAACCAACAGAAAATGACGGGTGTGATGAACCCGCACCTCTCCACCCCACCTGACATCACTATTAAATCAGGGGACACGTAAGGTCAGCTTGGCACAGTTTTACATAGACTCCCCCTTTCCACATGGGCCCAGGGAGGCACGGGGAGTGAGAGGATGTGGCCCACGCATTCACTGACGTGGCACCACACTCGCCCGAAGCCCTGACAGACTGAGTGGCCCCTTTCACTAGCACCTGTGAAACAGTGCCTGGTCAGCCTGGTAGGACTGCCACCAGTCACTCATTATATATAAGCCCGGTCCATTAACGGGATTATATCGGCCAGAAACCAGCCCCGGTAGCATGGAAAGTTAAGCTGAGAATACAGACGTGTGGATTTGTGGATCAAGATAAAAGAGCAGCCCAAGGTTATATTTAATCACCTTAAGGGCAAAATAGACAATATACAATATACACATTGGCAATATATACTGTATATACGGTATAATGGTCGTATATGCAAATACAAATAGTGGTAGTACAAAGTATGCAGGAGTTAAGATTCAGTTACCAGTCAGATGAAAGGCCTGGCTTGTGGGGGAGAGACTGCCACATGGGAGACTTGTGGTCCCCCCTGTCTTGATTTCTCCCCACACGATATGTGGTTGTGACCTCCCCAGAAAAAAGTACTAGGCGATGCTTTACACCAGCATTTAACCCCTTGGTTGGTCACACCCTTTGCCGCCCACAGGATAGTCCTTATCCCTCTCCCCTTGGAGATTTGTAGCTAAATCTTTAAAACCTATGAAAGATCATAACTCCTTACTGGCTGGCCCTAGGGCAGCGGTTCTGGTGCCATCGGATCCAGCCAGGCCCCTGCTATGTGTTGAGACCAAAACGGCTTTGCTACCTGTTCTATGTATCTCCCTACCCCAGAGTGCTAAAACGTTCGCTATGTTCTGGAGATCTCGAAAATGTAACCGGTTTGTGGCTAGGATGTACGGTTTGTGGCTAGGATGTAACTCCATATTCTTCTTATGAAAACCTATCTGATTTAACAAACAGTTACACAAAAAGCCCCCCTCTGAATACTAGCTAAGCTGATGGGGGTGTGAGTTTTGACTTTGCAGCTGAGAAGGCTGGACTTCCTGCGGAATATACACATGCTTTCAGGATGATTGTAAGCTGCCATTACATTCCCCCATCCTTCATAACAGGTGAAATTGAATGATGGTAAAGCTGCAGTTAAAATATTGGGAAAGACAGAAGTTTCCAAGCTAATTGGTGTCCATGACAGAAAGCAAACTTCCTCTCCTTTTTGTGTCATCTCCAGTAATTCCAACTTTGCCAACCTTTACATAACATACAGCATATCCAGCTACCTGATTTCCTCAGAATCATGGAAGAGAATGAATAGAGAGGTGGTGAAGTGGTGCATATGCATTCACTTTATGGTAGTTGTTATCTGAGCAAGCATACATAGAAGTGAATGGAAAGTTTCACCTTGAACGGCTACCACTGGATTCATTGTCCACCTGGATGTGGCAGCGAGGGGCTACTTCACCAAGTAAGAAAGGTGTCTTTGGCCCTCTCTTCTGGAGTTACATACAGATCTGAGAGCTGAGACACACATTCATCAGACATTTATGGCATATAAATGCCATGGATGTCTTTAACATGAAGGTTAGTCCTCTTGATGGCAAGGTTACAGGAGATCGATTAGTACATATCATAGCGAGGGGCGGCTATAATGTACCAACAACATTCTGCAGCAGCTGCCAGGCTGGGATATTACTTCTCATTTTTTATGTGAAACACCCTTTAGAATGAATGTGTCATCTATGACTTCTGTGGATTCCTTGTTTTATAATTGTAGTATGTATCCTATTTTCTTTCTTCAAGGAATGCCATTGTGCTTTGTGAAGTGTTAAAGTTCAGTATCCATCGTGGTATTGCACGCTTTTTCAGAAGATTTGGTAAAATCCGAAAATGGCTAATCTAAACCTCGAAAATGTTATGGACATGGAGGAAATGCTATCTCATTTAAACAAAAGGACACAACAGAATCTATTCTTTAAAGGGGTTCTCTGAGAAATGTACTAAAATAAAATAAATAGTGCACATTTAAATATTTAACATGTTTCTAAATATCTTTATATAGCAAAAAGGTTTGCTTTATATAATGCACTCTGTCAGGATTCCAAGATGGCAGCTACTATCAATCACAACCCGTCCTAGATTTCGGAGGACACGTAGTAGGAGTAGAACAGGCTGCATGAAGCAAGAGACAGAGATCACATCACAGTAGCATCCTGTCAGGCATCATGAACGCACATCCCTCTGTTCAGTCAACCTGACAGGACACTGGGTGGAGCCGGAGTAAAGGAGAAGATAAACTGACTGAGAATAAATATCCATCCCTCTGTTCAGTTAGCCTGACAGTTTAGAGTGTCTGTCTTCATGCAGTCCGTCCTATTGCATATCCTGGCAGTTGCCATGTTTAAAATCCTGACAAAGTGCAGTAGATAAAGCATACATTTTTTTCTAAATAAAGGTATTTAGAAAAATGTTTAATATTTAAATGTGAATTGTTTATTTTGTTTTATTACATTTCTTGGAGAAGTCCTTTAAATTTAAGGAAGCTTGTTATGAACCTTGTTATAATCTGTTTTATCATGTCTTGCGTTCTATTTTCCAAACTCAGCAGCCAAGAGACCAAGGTTTCAAATGTTTCTATTGCACTGTATGATCAATGTTATCAAGCATGCCACATGTCTGTATCCAATACTCTCTAAAAATTGTCTCTGTCTCTGTAGAACTACCTATTTCAAATTCAGAAACAGCCAAGAGAAAAAATTCTGCCAGAGACATAAATCATGAGCAAATCAATAGTTACAAAATCAAATCTTTATTTGGACTTTGATATAACAATGTAAATAAGCAAACACCGAGTACAAGCAAAAAGACTAAAAGTTAGTGGGTAAGCTACTGTGGGAAACCCCTGGAAGTTTAAATTTAAATATCTATGTAATACAAACATTCCAAAAGTTCATTAACGCATATGTAACATACCTGGCGGCGTCCTTGCATGGTGGTCCATCTCCCACTGTGCAAGAGCGCGCACTTGATCTCCAGTCCAGAATGTCTTTCTGGCTTCCCTCCTTGCTGTCTGTCTGTTTCTGCTGCTTAAGGGCGGCGCCCGATCACGTCCTGCTTTTTGTACCTGCTGTGGGTCACACCCCTTGTGCGTCCTCAGCCTATTGCTGTCTGTCACCTGGTATATAGCTCAGCTGCTCCCATCTATCCCTGCCTGAGCATAGTGTTTCTTTCAGTGTGTGCTTGCACTCTGAAGGTGCCAGGTCCCGTTCTTTGTCTCCTGCCTTGCGGTATCAGTTCCCGTGTCTGAACTGAGTCCTGTCTATGTCTCCTGCCTTGCGGTATCAGTTCCCGTGTCTGAACTGAGTCCTGTCTTTGTCTCCTGCCTTGCGGTATCAGTTCCCGTGTCTGAACTGAGTCCTGTCTATCTCTCCTGCCTTGCGGTATCAGTTCCCGTGTCTGTACTGTGTCCTATCTGTGTACCTTAACCTGCAGTCTGTACTCGTTCCTTGCCTGTTCGTTCCGCCTTCCTGGAGGCTGTATTTCCAGGCCAGTCTGAACACGCTCCTTGCCTGTTCGTCCTGCCTCTCTGGGGGCCGTATTCCCAGACCCGCTCCTGTATCCTGCTGCTGTGTCGGTCTCCTCCGTACACTCAGTTCCAGTCTGAACTCTCTCCTATCCTTTACCTGTTTTGCCTCTATGTCCGTTCCCTTCCTTTTTCTGCAGAGTCTGAACTCGTACCTAACTCCTGCTCATTGTCACTGTACTTCCGTTTGTGAGTTTGTGGTCCACTCGCTACTTCTCTGCAAGTACCCTGTGGGTATCTGGTTCTGCCTTTTCCTTCTAGTCTGTTCCGTGTGAACAGAGCCCTGTTCCCACCCCGTCTGCGGTTTTCGCTTTGCTCTGCTCTGTCCGCCGCGTCTGCGGTTTTCGCTTTGCTCTGCTCTGTCCGCCGCGGCAGCGGTTTTCGCTTTGCTCAGCTCTGTCCGCCGCGTCTGCGGTTTTCGCTTTGCTCAGCTCTGTCCACCGCATCTGCGGTTTTCGCTTTGCTCAGCTCTGTCCGCCGCGTCTGCGGTTTTCGCTTTGCTCAGCTCTGTCCGCCGCGTCTGCGGTTTTCGCTTTGCTCAGCTCTGTCCGCCGCGTCTGCGGTTTTCGCTTTGCTCAGCTCTGTCCGCCGCGTCTGCGGTTTTCGCTTTGCTCAGCTCTGTCCGCCGCGTCTGCGGTTTTCGCTTTGCTCAGCTCTGTCCGCCGCGTCTGCGGTTTTCGCTTTGCTCAGCTCTGTCCGCCGCGTCTGCGGTTTTCACTTTGCTCAGCTCTGTCCGCCGCGTCTGCGGTTTTCGCTTTGCTCAGCTCTGTCCGCCGCGTCTGCGGTTTTCGCTTTGCTCAGCTCTGTCCGCCGCGTCTGCGGTTTTCGCTTTGCTGAGCTCTGTCCGCCGCGTCTGCGGTTTTCGCTTTGCTCAGCTCTGTCCGCCGCGTCTGCGGTTTTCGCTTTGCTCAGCTCTGTCCGCCGCGTCTGCGGTTTTCGCTTTGCTCAGCTCTGTCCGCCGCGTCTGCGGTTTTCGCTTTGCTCAGCTCTGTCCGCCGCGTCTGCGGTTTTCGCTTTGCTCAGCTCTGTCCGCCGCGTCTGCGGTTTTCGCTTTGCTCAGCTCTGTCCGCCGCGTCTGCAGTTTTCGCTTTGCTCAGCTCTGTCCGCCGCGTCTGCGGTTTTCGCTTTGCTCAGCTCTGTCCGCCGCGTCTGCGGTTTTCGCTTTGCTCAGCTCTGTCCGCCGCGTCTGCGGTTTTCGCTTTGCTCAGCTCTGTCTACCGCGTCTGCGGTTTCGAATTTGTCTCCCAGTCTGTACTGGACCCTACCCAGCCTGTGCTCTAGTCTGCCTGTTCCTGTATTCCCCGGTGTGGGTCAACAGCCGTGTCCGGAGTCTGACCTGGAGTAGACCCTGGTTCCTCTGCTCGGTTCCTCCCTGGTGCACTGGCGTCGTATGCCGTCGTGCGACCTTGGTCGGATCGGGCAGATACTTAGTTACGCCCCTCCAGGCACTCTCCGGTTCATGGCACAGTGGAATCACTACATAAACACGCACACGCCAGTCAGTCCGGGCGTGTGCATAACAGCATGCTCAGGCCATGGTTCCCGTTGAGCCCCATGGCCTTCGCTCTCTGAGAAGTTTTCCAGCGAATACATGCATTAAAAATAAATAAATAAATTTTTTTTTCTCAGCTGAGTTCCAGGCGAATTACGCACCCGTCCAGATGGATCTATCTGCTCTCGTTCCTGCGGATCCGCCACGTTACTATGGGGATCCAAGACAAAGTCGTGCATTTGTGGAGCAATGCATGGTACACTTCAAGTTCTACCCTCTATGTTTTCCCACCGATCGGGTTAAGGTGGCATTCATTATGTCTTACCTGGCGGGTGATGCCTTGGAATGGATCAACCCCCTATATGAAACACAGGATCCGATCCTCCTGGACCTAATGGCCTTCCTGGTGGCCTTTCTAATGGTCTTCGATGATCCTAACCCGGAGGCTCCTGCTGAAGCTTCACCTCCCAATATCCCGGAGCAGCCCCGATGGGTAATGTGTGTGGGTAGCGCAATAGTCCTCCAGCCCAATGAGACTACTGCCCACCCAGAATCCTCACAGGGTGACTACGCTTCCCAGAAGACTTCTCTCAACCTCAAGAGGCAGTCCAGATGTGCTAGACGTAGAGGCAAGCCGTCACACCAGGGTCTGTCCTCCCTGAGACCTCCTGACCCCAACCTTGAAGTCCCTACTGAAGCTTCATCTCCCTGTATCCCGGAGAAGCCCCAACGGGTAATGTGCGTGGGTAGTGCACCGGTTCTCCTGCCCGAAGAGACTTCTGCCCATCCAGACTCCACACAGGAGAACTTCCTGCACCCGGCATCAGATGCTTCACCCACTTTAACCGGTGTGCATGTCCAAGGATGCTCCAAAGCTGTGGTTACCTCTGAGTCTGTGCACCTCTACTACCTGGCGGAGGACCCCCTGTTGCCTCCTGAATCCTCCGGGATACCACTCGATGACAAATGGAGAGAGACTTCTCTACACTCGGTACTCGATACTTTGTCCGCTTCGTCCTGTGAGCCTGACAATGGGTACCCCAAAGTGGTAGTTACCCCTGAGTCTCTACACCCCTCCGACCAGGCGGAGGACCTCCAGTTGTCTCCAGAACCCTTCGGGGTGCTACCTGGTAGCGAAAGGACAGAGACTCTCCTATACTTTGTACCTGATACCTCGCTCGCTTCGTCCAGTGAGTCCAACCTAGTGTACTCCGAAGCAGAGGTTACTCCCGAGTCTCTACACCCCTCCGACCAGGCGGAGGACCTCCAGTCGTCTCCAGAACCCTACGGGGTGCTACCTGGTAGCGAAAGGACAGAGACTCTCCTATACTCTGTACCTGATACCTCGCTCGCTTCGTCCAGTGAGTCCAACCTAGTGTACTCCGAAGCAGAGGTCACTCCCGAGTCTCTACACCCCTCCGACCAGGCAGAGGACCTCCAGTTGTCTCCAGAACCCTTCGGGGTGCCACCTGGTGGTGAATGGACAGAGACTTTCCTATATCCTGGATCTGATACCTCGCCTGCTTCGTTCAGTGAGTTCGACCTTGTCTACTCTGAAGCAGAGGTTACCCATGAGTCTCTACACTCCTCTGACCAGGCGGAGTACCCCCAGTTGTCTCCAGAACCCTTTGGGGTGCCACCTGGTGGTGAATGGACAGAGACTTTCCTATACTCGGTACCCGATACCTCGCCTGCTTCCTCCAGTGAGTCCGACCTAGTGTACTCTGAAGCAGATGTTTTCTCTGAGCCTCTGCACTCTTCTGACCGGGCGGAGGACCTCCAGTTGTTTCCTGAATTCTCCGGGGTACCACCAGATAACAAAGAGACAGTGACTTTTCCTCATTATGTACCTGATAACCCGTCTATTTCTTCCTGTGAGCTTGACAAGATGTACCTCGAAGCAGAGATTACCCCCAAGTCTCTGTCCCCCTCCAACCCGGTGAAGGACTTCAAGTTGTCTCCTGTACCCTCTGGGGTGCCACCTGAAAATATGTGGAGAGAGACTTCCTTGTGTGCTGTTCCTGGTACTCCACCCGTTTCGTCTGTTGCCAAGGATGGCTGGATAGGAGGTAGCATCCTAGCTAACCAGATGAGATCAATTTTTCCTGTGGACTGTGGAAGTGATCTCCTTGAAGTGAACGACTGGTCCTCGAATTCCCTGCGGAAGATTCTGGCAGGCCTGAAGAAGAGGGGGCGTAAGGGGGGGGGTACTGTAACATACCTGGCGGCGTCCTTGCATGGTGGTCCATCTCCCACTGTGCAAGAGCGCGCACTTGATCTCCAGTCCAGAATGTCTTTCTGGCTTCCCTCCTTGCTGTCTGTCTGTTTCTGCTGCTTAAGGGCGGCGCCCGATCACTTCCTGCTTTTTGTACCTGCTGTGGGTCACACCCCTTGTGCGTCCTCAGCCTATTGCTGTCTGTCACCTGGTATATAGCTCAGCTGCTCCCATCTATCCCTGCCTGAGCATAGTGTTTCTTTCAGTGTGTGCTTGCACTCTGAAGGTGCCAGGTCCCGTTCTTTGTCTCCTGCCTTGCGGTATCAGTTCCCGTGTCTGAACTGAGTCCTGTCTATGTCTCCTGCCTTGCGGTATCAGTTCCCGTGTCTGAACTGAGTCCTGTCTTTGTCTCCTGCCTTGCGGTATCAGTTCCCGTGTCTGAACTGAGTCCTGTCTATCTCTCCTGCCTTGCGGTATCAGTTCCCGTGTCTGTACTGTGTCCTATCTGTGTACCTTAACCTGCAGTCTGTACTCGTTCCTTGCCTGTTCGTTCCGCCTTCCTGGAGGCTGTATTTCCAGGCCAGTCTGAACACGCTCCTTGCCTGTTCGTCCTGCCTCTCTGGGGGCCGTATTCCCAGACCCGCTCCTGTATCCCGCTGCTGTGTCGGTCTCCTCCGTACACTCAGTTCCAGTCTGAACTCTCTCCTATCCTTTACCTGTTTTGCCTCTATGTCCGTTCCCTTCCTTTTTCTGCAGAGTCTGAACTCGTACCTAACTCCTGCTCGTTGTCACTGTACTTCCGTTTGTGAGTTTGTGGTCCACTCGCTACTTCTCTGCAAGTACCCTGTGGGTATCTGGTTCTGCCTTTTCCTTCTAGTCTGTTCCGTGTGAACAGAGCCCTGTTCCCACCCCGTCTGCGGTTTTCGCTTTGCTCTGCTCTGTCCGCCGCGTCTGCGGTTTTCGCTTTGCTCTGCTCTGTCCGCCGCGGCTGCGGTTTTCGCTTTGCTCAGCTCTGTTCGCCGCGTCTGCGGTTTTCGCTTTGCTCAGCTCTGTCCGCCGCGTCTGCGGTTTTCGCTTTGCTCAGCTCTGTCCGCCGCGTCTGCGGTTTTCGCTTTGCTCAGCTCTGTCCGCCGCGTCTGCGGTTTTCGCTTTGCTCAGCTCTGTCCGCCGCGTCTGCGGTTTTCGCTTTGCTCAGCTCTGTCCGCCGCGTCTGCGGTTTTCGCTTTGCTCAGCTCTGTCCGCCGCGTCTGCGGTTTTCGCTTTGCTCAGCTCTGTCCGCCGCGTCTGCGGTTTTCGCTTTGCTCAGCTCTGTCCGCCGCGTCTGCGGTTTTCGCTTTGCTCAGCTCTGTCCGCCGCGTCTGCGGTTTTCGCTTTGCTCAGCTCTGTCCGCCGCGTCTGCGGTTTTCGCTTTGCTCAGCTCTGTCCGCCGCGTCTGCGGTTTTCGCTTTGCTCAGCTCTGTCCGCCGCGTCTGCGGTTTTCGCTTTGCTCAGCTCTGTCTGCCGTGTCTGCGGTTTTCGCTTTGCTCAGCTCTGTCCGCCGCGTCTGCGGTTTTCGCTTTGCTCAGCTCTGTCCGCCGCGTCTGCGGTTTTCGCTTTGCTCAGCTCTGTCTACCGCGTCTGCGGTTTCGAATTTGTCTCCCAGTCTGTACTGGACCCTACCCAGCCTGTGCTCTAGTCTGCCTGTTCCTGTATTCCCCGGTGTGGGTCAACAGCCGTGTCCGGAGTCTGACCTGGAGTAGACCCTGGTTCCTCTGCTCGGTTCCTCCCTGGTGCACTGGCGTCGTATGCCGTCGTGTGACCTTGGTCGGATCAGGCAGATACTTAGTTACGCCCCTCCAGGCACTCTCCGGTTCATGGCACAGTGGAATCACTACATAAACACGCACACGCCAGTCAGTCTGGGCGTGTGCATAACAGCATATAGTAACACATACAGGTGCTTCTCACAAAATAAGAATATCATCAAAAAGTTAATTTATTTCAGTTCTTCAATCCAAAAAGTGAAACTCATATATTATATAGAGTCATTACAAGCAGAGTGATCTATTGCAAATGCTTATTTCTGTTAATGTTGATGATTATGGCTTACGGCCAATAAAAACACAAAAGTCATTATCTCAGTAAATTAGAATAATTAACAAAAAACACATGCAAAGGCTCCCTACGCGTTTAAAAATGTCCCTTAGTCTGTTTCAGTAGGTTCCACAATTATGGAGAAGACTGCTGACTAGACAGATGTCCAGAAGGCAGTCATTGACACACTCCACAAGAGTGCTGTATCAAAGCATATTAATGGAAGGTTGAGTGGAAGGAAAAAGTGTGGTAGGAAAAGGTGCACAAGCAACTGGGATAACCGCAGCCTTGAAAGGATTGTTAAGAAAAGGCCATTCAAAAATTTGGAGGAGATTCACAAGGAGTGGACTGCTGCTGGAGTCATTGCTTCAAGAGCTTCCACACACAGACGTATCTAGGATATGGGTTACAAGTGTCGCATTCCTTGTGTCAAGCCATTTCTGACCAATAGACAATGCCAGAAGCGTTGTACCTGGGCCAAGGAGAAAAAGACCTGGACTGTTGCTCAGTGGTCCAAGGTGTTGTTTTCAGAGGAAAGTAAATTTTGCATTTCATTTGGAAATCAAGGTCACAGAGTTTGGAGGAAGAGTGGAGAGGCACACAATCCAAGCTGCTTGAGGTCTAGTGTGAAGTTTCCACAATCAGTGATGGTTTGGGGAGCCATGTCATCTGCTGGTGTAGGTCCACTGTGATTTATCAAGACCAAAGTCAGCGCAGCCGTCTACCAGGAAATCTTAGAGCACTTCATGCTTCCCTCTGCCGACAAGCTTTTTGGAGATGGAAATTTCATTCTCCAGCAGGACTTGGCACCTGTCCATACTGCCAAAAGTACCAATACCTGTATCACTGTGCTTGATTGGCCAGCAAACTTGCCTGATCTTAACTCCATAGAGAATCTATGGGGTATTGTCAAGAGGAAGTTGAGAGGCACCAGACCCAACAATGCAGACGAGCTGAAGGCTGCTATCAAAGCAACCTCGGCTTCCATAACACCTCAGCAGTCCACAGGCTTATCGCCTCCATGCCACGCCTCATTGATGCAGTAACTGATGCAAAAGGAGCCCCGACCAAGTATTGAGTGCATTTACTGAACATACATTTCAGTAGGCCAACATTTTGGATTTTGAGATAATTTTTCAAGCTGTTGTTATAATGTATTCTAATTTACTGTGATATTCATTTCTATATACAGTACAGACCAAAAGTTTGGACACACCTTCTCATTTAAAGATTTTTCTATATTTTCATGACTATGAAAATTATGCATTCATACTGAAGGCATCAAAACTATGAATTAACACATGTGGAATTATATACTTAACAAAAAAGTGTGAAACAACTGAAAATATGTCTTATATTCTAGGTTCTTCAAAGTAGCCACCTTTTGCTTTGATGACTGCTTTGCACACTCTTTGGCATTCTCTTGATGAGCTTCAAGAGGTAGTCACCGGAAATGGTCTTCCAACAATCTTGAAGGAGTTCCCAGAGATGCTCAGCACTTGTTGGCCCTTTTGCCTTCACTCTGCGGTCCAGCTCACCCCAAACCATCTCGATTGGGCTCAGGTCTGGTGACTGTGGAGGCCAGGTCATCTGGCGTAGCACCCCATCACTCTCCTTCTTGGTAAAATAGCCCTTACACAGCCTGGAGGTGTGTTTGGGGTCATTGTCCTGTTGAAAAATAAATGATGGTCCAACTAAACGCAAACCGGATGGAATAGCATGCCGCTGCAAGATGCTGTGGTAGCCATGCTGGTTCAGTATGCCTTCAATTTTGAATAAAATTCCAACAGTGTCACCAGCAAAGCACCCCCACACCATAACACCTCCTCCTCCATGCTTCACGGTGGGAACCAGGCATGTAGAGTCCATCCATTCACCTTTTCTGCATCGCACAAAGACACGGTGGTTGGAACCAAAGATCTCAAATTTGGACTCATCAGACCAAAGCACAGATTTCCACTGGTCTAATGTCCATTCCTTGTGTTCTTTAGCCCAAACAAGTCTCTTCTGCTTGTTGCCTGTCCTTAGCAGTGGTTTCCTAGCAGCTATTTTACCATGAAGGCCTGCTGCACAAAGTCTCCTCTTAACAGTTGTTGAAGAGATGTGTCTGCTGCTAGAACTCTGTGTGGTATTGACCTGGTCTCTAATCTGAGCTGCTGTTAACCTGCGATTTCTGAGGCTGGTGAATCGGATAAACTTATCCTCAGAAGCAGAGGTGACTCTTGGTCTTCCTTTCCTGGGGCGGTCCTCATGTGAGCCAGTTTCTTTGTAGCGCTTTATGGTTTTTGCAACTGCACTTGGGGACACATTCAAAGTTTTCCCAATTTTTCGCACTGACTGACCTTCATTTCTTAAAGTAATGATGGCCACTCGTTTTTTTTACTTAGCTGCTTTTTTCTTGCCATAATACAAATTCTAACAGTCTATTCAGTAGGACTATCAGCTGTGTATCCACCTGACTTCTGCACAACACAACTGATGGTCCCAACTAGAGATGAGCGGTGTTCGACTAGAACTGTTCGCCAATCTCAAATTAGAGCTGTTTTGGGCGGTGTTCGAGTTGTTCGACGAACCCGAACGATTTGCAAAAAATTCGGCTGTTCGAGGTTATGTTCGATAACTGTTCGTGCACCAAAAGCGTGTCCTGCATGTCTGGCGCTATTTAGAGCACCAATCATGCAGGGATTGTCTGCCACTCACTGTAATGCCACAGCCATGGTGGTTGTGGCATTACAGTGATTGCCCAAATCGATGGGAACAGTGCCAACAGTGAAACATGAAAAGCCGGCAATTCAGCAGCGGCATACACCGGTACCCGACAATTTAGAACCGAAAGAATAGAGTATCACACATAGATTAGATAGATAGAAACATGTCAGCCACATATATATGAAGTACAGTGACAGTGTTGCTTACTGTACTTGTCATTTAGTGTAAAGGATTTATCAAAAAAAATAATAGTGTTTTCATGCACCGTCTCTTTAAAAAAGCCGGCCGGCATTTCAGCATCTGTACCCGACAATTTAGAATAGAAGGAATAGAGCATCACACATAGATTAGATAGATAGAAACATGTCAGTCACATATATAAGAAGTACAGTGATAGTGTTGATTACTGTACTTGTCATTTAGTGTTAAAATAAAGGATTTATTTAAAAAAAAATTGGCGTGGGGTTCCCCGTAATTTTAGGCTCTAGCGGAGGTTAAGCAGACGGCTGGGGCAGATGTTTGAAGCCTGGGAAGGGGGTAATACCCACGGAGCTTCCCAGGCTACTAATATCAGCCCCCAGCGGAATACCTAGCCTTTACTAGCTATTAAAATGGGGAACCCCCCCAAAAAAATGACGTGGGGTCCCCCCTATTTTAATAGCTAGCAAAGGCTAGGCAGACAGCTGGGGGCTGATATTAATAGCCCAGGAAGGGTGCCATGAATATTGGCCCCCTCCCAGGCTAGAAACACCAGCCGTCAGCCGCCCCAGAAATGGCGCATCCATAGGATGCGCCAATTCTGGCACTTAGCCTCGCTCTTCCCACTGCCCTGTAGCGGTGGCAGTGGGGTAATAGGGCTGGGGTTGATGTCAGCTTATAATGCCAGCTGACATCAAGCCCAGGTTAGTAATGGAGAGGCGTCTATAAGACACCCCCATTACTAACCCCATAGTGAAAGTTAAAAGAAAACACAAACACCCAGAATAAAGTCCTTTAATTGAAATAAAGACACAATCCTTTATTGTTCTAAATTAAACCATACTTACCACCACGCCCATTCCAGCTGAAGCCAACGATCTCCTGCAATAAAAGTAAAATAATAAAGCAACCTCATCCTTACCTTTCCATGGTTCCCAGGACAGCTTCAGGTCTGCTACATCGAGATGACAGGCTGGACCGCAGCAGAACGCTGCCATCCAGCCTGTCATCCCGCAGACACTGAGAAGCGCAGGCATGCTTGCGCTCCTCAGTGTCTCTCTGTGACGGCATCCAGATGAGCCGAGGTCATGTCCAATGAACTCAGCTCACCTCATGCACGTCACTGACAGCGTGGGAGAATTCTCCTGCACTCAGCGCTTCAGCGTGAGAATTTTCCCACGCTGTCAGTGACGTGCATGAGGTGAGCCGAGTTCATTGGACATGAATGAGCTCACCTCATGCACGTCACTGACAGCGTGGGAAAATTCTCACGCTGAAGCGCTGAGTGCAGGAGAATTTTCCCACGCTGTCAGTGACGTGCATGAGGTGAGCTCATTCATGTCCATTGAACTCAGCTGACCTCATGTACGTCACTGACAGCGTGGGAGAATTCTCACGCTGAAGCGCTGAGTGCAGGAGAATTCTTCCACGCTGTCAGTGACGTACATGAGGTGAGCTGAGTTCATTGGACATGACCTCGGCTCATCTGGATGCCGTCACAGAGAGACACTGAGGAGTGCAAGCAAGCCTGTGCTTCTCAGTGTCTGCGGGATGACAGGCTGGATGGCAGCGTTCTGCTGTGGTCCAGCCTGTCATCTCGATGTAGCAGAGCTGAAGCTGTCTGGGAACCATGGAAAGGTAAGGATGAGGTTGCTTTATTATTTTACTTTTATTGCAGGAGATCGTTGGCTTCAGCTGGAATGGGCATGACGGTAAGTATGGTTTAATTTAGAACAATAAAGAATTGTGTGTTTATTTCAATTAAAGGACTTTTTTCTGGGTGTTGTGTTTTTTTTAAATACTTTACTAGAAATTCATAGTGGTCATGTCTAATATTGGCGTGACCCCATGAATTTCGGGCTTAGGGCCAGCTGATAATGCCAAGCTGGCCCTAACCCCTTTATTACCCAGTGAGCCACCGCACCAGGGCCCTGGATGAGTTGGGTACAGCGCCAGAAGATGGCGCTTCTATGAACGCGCCATTTTCCGGGGTGGCTGCGGACTGCAATTTGCAGCTGGGGGGACCCAGAAAGCTTGGGCCTCCCTGCGCTGCAGATTCCAGCCCCCAGCTGCCTAGTTGTACCTGGCTGGACACAAAAATAGGGCGAAGCCCCACGTATTTTTTTTTTTAATTATTTCATGAAATTCATGAAATAATTAAGAAAAAAAGGGCTTCCCTATATTGTTGTGTCCGGCCAGGTACAAATAGGCAGCTGGTGGTTGGGGGCAGCCCGTTCCTGCCTGCTGTACCTGGCTGGACACAAATATAGTGTGAAGCCCCATGTCAATTTTTTTTTTAATTATTTCATGAAACTAGATGGTGGCCCGATTCTAACGCATCAGGTATTCTAGAATATGTATGCGGCAGACCCGGCGCAATCAGCAGAGCGGTGTTTAAATTTGGCGCCAAAATCGCTGACTGGTCGCGGCAAGCAACCGCGACCAATCAGCACAGCGGTGTTGAAATTTGGCGACTATATCACTGATTGGTCACGGCCGGCGGTGGCGACTAATCAGCAGAGCGGAGTTTAAATTTTGCGCCAATAATGCTGATAGGTTGTGGTCGCGACCAATCAGCAAAGCGGTGTTTAAATTTGGCGCCAATAATGGTGATTGGTCACGACCTCGACCATTCAGCAGAGCGGTGTTTAAATTTGGCGGCAACAATGTTGATTAGTCGCGGCCGGCGGTCGCGACTAATCAGCAGAGCGGGGTTTAAATTTTGCGCCAATAATGCTGATAGGTTGTGGTCGCGACCAATCAGCAAAGCGGTGTTTAAATTTGGCGCCAATAATGGTGATTGGTCACGACCTCGACCATTCAGCAGAGCGGTGTTTAAATTTGGCGGCAACAATGTTGATTAGTCGCGACCGGCGGTCACGACCAATCAGCAGAGCGGGGTTTAAATTTGGCGCCAATAATGCTGATTGGTCGCAATCGCCGGCCGCGACCAATCAGCAGAGCGGTGTTTAAATTTGGCGTCAAAATCGCTGATTGGTCGCGGAAGGCAACTGTGACCAATCAGCAGAGCGGGGTTTAAATTTGGCGCCAATACTGCTGATTGGTCGCGGCCGGCAACCGTGACCAATCAGCCGAGCAGGGTTTAAATTTGGCGCCAATACTACTGATTGGTCGCGGACGGCGACCGCGATCAATCAGCAGAGCGGTGTTTAAATTTGGCGCCAATAATGCTGATTAGTCGCGGCCGGCATCCGCGACCAATTAGCAGAGCGGGGTTTAAATTTGGCGCCAATCTCGCTGATTGGTCGCGGCTGGAGTCCGCGACCAATCAGCAGAGCGTTGTTTAAATTTGGCGCCAATCTCACTGATTGGACGCGTCTGGCGTCCGCGACCAATCAGCAGAGCGTTGTTTAAATTTGGCGCCAAGCTCGCTGATTGGTCGCGGCCGCTATTTAAATGTGGCGCCCAAATCGGTGATTGGTCGCGGGCAGCGTCCGCGACCAATCAGCAGAGCGGTGTTTAACTTTAGCGCCAAGATCACTGATTGGTCGCGTGCGGAGAGCGCGACCAATCAGCTAATCGTATTGGTGAGGACCGGGGAGCGCCGCTGCCTGGTCGGATACTTCCGTTGCGAGAAGCCGGGAGATGAGCGACTGCTCGCAGCAGAAGTATCCCGACCCGCAGCGCCGCTCCCCGGTCCTCCCTTCACACCCTAGCCGCTGATGTCCCCACAGTATCCGCATGGTGTTACAAAGATCCGGACATTTGTGTTAAAAATCGCTGATTGGTCGCGGGCACTGCCCGCGACCAATCACCGATTTGGGCGCCAAATTTAAATATCGGCCGCAACCAATCACCAATCTTGGCTCCACATTTAAACACCGCTGTGCTGATTGGTCGCCGACGCTGGGTGCGACCAATCACCGATTTTGGCGCCACATTTAAATAGCGTCCGCGACCAATCAGTACAGCGGAGTTTAAATGTGGAGCCAAGATGGGTGATTGGTCGCGGAGGATATTTAAATTTGGCGCCCAAATCGGTGATTGGTCGCGGGCAGCGCCAGCGACCAATCAGCGATTTTTAACACAAATGTCCGGACCTTTGTAACACCATGCGGATACTGTGGGGACATCAGCGGCTAGGGTGTGAAGGGAGGACCGGGGAGCGGCGCTGCGGGTCGGGATACTTCTGCTGCGAGCGCCCGCTCATGTCCCGGGTTCTCGCAGCGGAAGTATCCGCACAGGCAGCGCCGCTGACATCCATGCGGCAAGGGCGTGAAGGGAGGACCGGGGAGCGGCGCTGACATCCAATTGGTCGCGGCCGCTATTTAAATGTGCGGCACAAATCGGTGATTGGTCGCCGTCTTGACCGCGACCAATCACTGTTCTTGCCGCCAAAGTTAAACACTACTGTGCTGGTTGGTCGCGGACGCTGCCCGCGACCAATCACAGATTTGTGCGCCAAATTTAAATATCGGCCGCGACCAATCACCGATCTTGGATCCACATTTAAACAACGCTGTGCTGATTGGTCGCGGCCGATATTTAAATGTGGCGCCCAAATCGGTGATTGGTCGCGGTCTTGGCGCGCGACCAATCACTGATCTTGCCACCAAAGTTAAACACTACCGTGCTGATTGGTCACGGACGCTGCCCGCGACCAATCACCGATTTGTGCGCCAAATTTAAATATCAGCCTCATGCACGTCACTGACAGCGTTGGGAAAATTCTCCTGCACTCAGCGCTTCAGCGTGAGAATTCTCCCACGCTGTCAGTGACGTACATGAGGTGAGCTGAGTTCATTGGACATGAGCTCACCTCATGCACGTCACTGACAGCGTGGGAAAATTCTCACGCTTAAGCGCTGAGTGCAGGAGAATTTTCCCACGCTGTCAGTGACGTGCATGAGGTGAGCTGAGTTCATTGGACATGACCTCGGCTCATCTGGATGCCGTCACAGAGAGACACTGAGGAGCGCAAGCATGCCTGCGCTTCTCAGTGTCTGCGGGATGACAGGCTGGATGGCAGCGTTCTGCTGCGGTCCAGCCTGTCATCTCGATGTAGCAGAGCTGAAGCTGTCCTGGGAACCATGGAAAGGTAAGGATGATGTTGCTTTATTATTTTTCTTTTATTGCAGGAGATCGTTGGCTTCAGCTGGAATGGGTGTGATGGTAAGTATGGTTTAATTTAGAACAATAAAGAATTGTGTGTTTATTTCAATTAAAGGACTTTATTCTGGGTGTTTGTGGTTTTTTTTGTAACTTTGACTATGGGGTTAGTAATGGGGGTGTCTTATAGACGCCTCTCCATTACTAACCTGGGCTTGATGTCAGCTGGTATTATAAGCTGACATCAACCCCAGCCCTATTACCCCACTGCCACCGCTACAGGGCAGTGGGAAGAGCGAGGCTAAGTGCCAGAATTGGCGCATCCTATGGATGCGCCATTTCTGGGGCGGCTGACGGCTGGTGTTTCTAGCCTGGGAGGGGGCCAATATTCATGGCACCCTTCCTGGGCTATTAATATCAGCCCCCAGCTGTCTGCCTAGCCTTTGCTAGCTATTAAAATAGGGGGGACCCCACGTCATTTTTTTGGGGGGGTCCCCCATTTTAATAGCTAGTAAAGGCTAGGTATTCAGCTGGGGGCTGATATTAGTAGCCTGGGAAGCTCCGTGGGTATTACCCCCTTCCCAGGCTTCAAACATCTGCCCCAGCCATCTGCTTAACCTCCGCTAGAGACTAAAATTACGGGGAACCCCACGCCAATTTTTTTTTTAATAAATCCTTTATTTTAACACTAAATGACAAGTACAGTAATCAACACTGTCACTGTACTTCATATATATGTGACTGACATGTTTCTATCTATCTAATCTATGTGTGATGCTCTATTCTTTCCGTTATAAATTGTCGGGTACCGCTGCTGAATTGCCGGCCGGCTTTTTTAAAGAGACGGTGCATGAAAACACTATAGTTTTTTTAAATAAATCCTTTACACTAAATGACAAGTACAGTAACCAACACTATCACTGTACTTATTATATATGTGATTGGCATGTTTATATCTATCTATGTGTGATGCTCTATTCTGTCTGTTATAAATTGTCGGGTACCGCTGCTGAATTGCCGGCTGGCTTTTTTAAAGAGACAGTGCATGAAAACACTATTATTTTTTTAAATAAATCCTTTACACTAAATGACAAGTACAGTAAGCAACACTGTCACTGTACTTCATATATATGTGACTGACATGTTTCTATCTATCTAATCTATGTGTGAGGCTCTATTCCTTCTTGTCTAAATTGTCGGGTACCGGTGTATGCCGCTGCTGAATTGCCGGCCGGCTTTTTTAAAGAGAGCGTCTTCTGAGCAGTTTGTCAGCTTTTGGACACCTTTGAAGGTGTTTTCTATGTGTTTCTATGTGTTTTTGTTTGCCTGCCATTGATTTTAACGGTGTTCGACGGTGTTCTAAGGTGTTCGACGAACAGTTCCATGAACAGTTCCTCGAACATCCCGGTGTTCGACGAACCGAACCCGAACACTACGGGGGTGGCTCAACACTAGTCCCAACCCCATTTATAAGGCAAGAAATCCCACTTATTAAACCTGACAGGGCACACCTGTGAAGTGAAAACCATTTCCGGTGACTACCTCTTGAAGCTCATCAAGAGAATGCCAAGAGTGTGCAAAGCAGTCATCAAAGCAAAAGGTGGCTACTTTGAAGAACCTAGAATATAAGACATGTTTTCAGTTGTTTCACACTTTTTTGTTAAGTATATAATTCCACATGTGTTAATTCATAGTTTTGATGCCTTCAGTGTGAATGTACAATTTTCATAGTCATGAAAATACAGAAAAATCTTTAAATGAGAAGGTGTGTCCAAACTTTTGGTCTGTACTGTATATAGATTTATTCTGTGGGAAATACTTACCTTGAGGGTTTAATGGTAGATTTATGCACTTAACACATAACTGTTTACTTTTTTAGTACTACAAATCTATGTTGGAAGCACCTATCTAAAGGAGCTAACTAAATATTCCTAAGTACACAGTAATATATACATACTTTTTTAGTACTACAAATTTATATTGAAAGAACCTTCCTATAGAAATTAAGTAACCATCTATAAGTACACACTTATACGTATATACATGTGTGTATACATGAACATACGTCTACTTATATGACCCTTGATATATGTGTTAATATATGTGTTAATTCACTTTTGGAATGTATGTATTACATATGGTAGGTATTTAAATTTAAACTTCCAGGGATTTCCCCTATTAGCTCAGCCACCAACTTTTAGTCTTTTTGCTTGATCTCGGTGTTTACTTGTTTACATTATTTTATCAAATGTCCAAATAAAGATTTTATTTTATAATTATTTATTTGCTCATGATTTGCATCCCTGGCACATTTTTTTCTCTTGTTTGCATTTGTATTATTCGTGCCCTATGGGGACATTATTCATATTATTGTGGGTTGCAAAGTATCGGTAAACATGAAAGATGTCAAAATAGATGATCATGGAGATTAAGATTATATGAAGTTTGCATAATATATTCCTGAAGACAACATATTGACTTTAGAGAGTCAGAAATTCCATTGCATATACAGTGCCTACAAGTAGTATTCAACCCCCTGCAGATTTAGCTGGTTTGATAAGATGCAAATAAGTTAGAGCCTTTAAACTGCAAACGAGAGTAGGTTTTATGAACAGAAGCATAAATCTTACAAACCAAAAAGTTATGTTGCTCAGTTGAATTTTAGTAAATTTTAAACATAAAAGTGTGGGTCAATTATTATACAACCCCTATGTTTAATATTTTGTGGAATAACCCTTGTTTGCAATTACAGCTAATAATCGTCTTTTATAAGACCTGATCAGGCCGGCACAGGTCTGTGGAGTTATCTTGGCCCACTCCTCCATGCAGATCTTCTCCAAGTTATCTAGGTTCTTTGGGTGTCTCATGTGGACTTTATTCTTGAGCTCTTTCCACAAGTTTTCAATTGGGTTAAGGTCAGGAGACTGACTAGGCCACTCCAACACCTTGACTTTTTCCCTCTTGAACCAGGCCTTGGTTTTCTTGGCTGTGTGCTTTGGGTCGTTGTCTTGTTGGAAGATGAAATTACGACCCATCTTAAGATCCTTGATGGAGGAGCGGAGTTTCTTGGCCAAAATCTCCAGGTAGGCCGTGCTATCCATCTTCCCATGGATGCGGACCAGATGGCCAGGCCCCTTGGCTGAGAAACAGCCCCACAGCATGATGCTGCCACCACCATGCTTGACTGTAGGGATGGTATTCTTGGGGTCGTATGCAGTGCCATCCAGTCTCCAAACGTCACGTGTGTGGTTGGCACCAAAGATCTCGATCTTGGTCTCATCAGACCATAGAACCTTGAACCAGTCTGTCTCAGAGTCCTCCAAGTGATCATGAGAAAACTGTAGACGAGCCTTGACATGACGCTTTGAAAGTAAAGGTACCATACAGGCTCGTCTGGAACGGAAACCATTGCGGTGGAGTACGTTACTTATGGTATTGACTGAAACCAATGTCCCCACTGCCATGAGATCTTCCCGGAGATCCTTCCTTGTTGTCCTTGGGTTAGCCTTGACTCTTCGGACAAGCCTGGCCTCGGCACGTGAGGACACTTTCAAAGGCTGTCCTGGCCGTGGAAGGCTAACAGTAGTTCCATAAGCCTTCCACTTACGGATGATGCTCCCAACAGTGGAGACAGGTAGGCCCAACTCCTTCGAAAGGGTTTTGTACCCCTTGCCAGCCTTGTGACCCTCCACGATCTTGTCTCTGATGGCCTTGGAATGCTCCTTTGTCTTTCCCATGTTGACCATGTCTGAGTGCTGTTCACAAGTTTGGGGAGGGTCTTAAATAGTCAGAAAAGGCTGGCAAAAGAGATCTTTAATCCACACATGTGAAGCTCATTATTCTTGGTGCCTGAACTACTTCTTAATACTTTAGGGGGACCAAACAGAATTCTTGTGGTTTGAGGGGTTGAATAATAAATGACACTCTGAATTAACTTTTAACGTTTTTAAAAAAAAACAAAAAAAACAAAATTTGCTGCAGTGCATTTCCCACTTCCAGGCTGATCTACAGTACAAATGTCACAATGCCAAGTTAATTCCGCATGTGTCAACCAGCTAAATCTGCAGGGGGTTGAATACTACTTGTAGGCACTGTACACTGTGTGCAGAATTATTAGGCAAGTTGTATTTTAGAGGATTATTTTTATTATTGATCAACAACTATGTTCTCAATCAACCCAAAAGACTCATAAATATCCAAGCTTAATATTTTTGGAAGTTGGAGTGGGTTTTTTTTAGATTTGGTTATCTTAGGAGGATATCTGTTTGTGCAGGTCACTATTACTGTGCAGAATTATTAGGCAACTTAATAAAAACCAAATATAATCCCATCTCACTTGTTTATTTTCACTAGGTAAACCGATATCAGTGCACAAAATTTAGAAATAAACATTTCTGACATGCAAAAACAAAAACCAAAACAATTAGTGATCAGTATAGCCACCTTTCTTTATGATGACACTCAACAGCCTTCCATCCATCGATTCTGTCAGTTGCTTGATTTGTTTTCGATCAACACTGCGTTAAGCAGCCACCACAGCCTCCCAGACACTGTTCCGAGAGGTGTACTATTTTCCCTCCCTGTAGATCTCACATTTTATGATGGACCACAGTTTCTCTATGGGGTTCAGATCAGGTGAACAAGGGGGCCATGTCATTATTTTTTCTTATTTTAGACCTTTATTGGCCAACCACGCTGTGGAGTAGTTGGATGCATGTGATGGAGCATTGTCCTGCATGAAAATCATGTTTTTCTTGAACGATACCGACTTCTTCCTGTACCACTGCTTGAAGAAGTTGTCTTCCAGAAACTGGCAGTAGGTCTGGGAGTTGAGCTTCACTCCATCCTCAACCCGAAAAGGTCCCACAAGTTCATCTTTGATGATACCAGCCCATACCAGCACCCCACCTCCACCTTGCTGGCGTCTGAGTCGGAGTGGAGCTCTCTGCCCTTTATTGATCCAGCCTCTGGCCCATCCATCTGGCCCATCAAGAGCCACTCTCATTTCGTCAGTCCATAAAACCTTTGAAAAATCAGTCTTAAATATTTCTTGGCCCATTCTTGACGTTTTATCTTATCTTTCTTGTTCAAAGGTGGTCGTTTTTCAGCCTTACCTTGGCCATGTCCCTGAGTATCGCACACCTTGTGCTTTTTGATACTCCAGCAACGTTGCAGCTCTGATATATGGCAAAATTGGTGGCGAATGGCATCTTGGCAGCTTCACGCTTGATTTTCCTCAATTCATCGGCAGTTATTTTGCGCCTTTTTTGACCAACACACTTCTTGCGACCCTGATGGCTATTTGCCATGAAACGCTTGATTGTTCGGTGATCACGCTTCAAAAGTTTGGAAATTTCAAGACTGCTGCATCCCTCTGCAAGACATCTCACAATTTTGGACTTTTCAGAGCCCGTCAAATCTCTCTTCTGACCCATTTTGCCAAAGGAAAGGAAGTTGCCTAATAATTAAGCACACCTTATATAGGGTGTTGATGTCTTTAGACAACACCCCTCCTCATTACAGAGATGCACATCACCAGATTTACTTAATTGGTAGTTGGCTCTCAAGCCTATGCAGCTTGGAGTAAGACAATATGTATAAAAAGTATCGAAGTGATCAAAATACGCATTTGCCTAATAATTCTGCACGCGGTGTACTGTATAGTAAAGTATGGGCTTCTGTTATCAGCTTCAGATAAATACTATTACCCTCAAGACCAGAGTTATAGAGTAACTTTGCAAATAGAAGAAGAGTATATGGATGAAATGTTGAGTAACTGTAAGATCAATATTAGCTGCATCAATTTAAACATTAACATAGATTTGACATTTCGTGCTATAGGATACCGATGAAAAAATGCTAATGTTACTGTGAGGGTTTCTAATTGTGATTCTTTTAGATTTAGTTAAAAATTGTATTTACAATTTCATCGAGTACTATAAAAAAAAAATAAAGTTCCAGTAAGAACAAATTGCGGAAGGTGTCACTTCAGTTGCCCTTGAATAAAAGGCATTTTAAAAAGCATCAGTTCATCATCTTTAGGACAGGTTCAGTGTCAGAGTGATAGATAGTGATTACCATGTCAGCCTCCAAAAAATCATTAGAGAGCAATACCTGACCACACAACATTCATTTGATATATGGCACGTGGACAGATTTATTGGCTCTATATTACCGGCAAAAGCAAACCATGTGCAAAACCTGCTCTTTGGACTTCATCAACTAAAATCTTTTTGTGGTGGCTAGTTAGCACTTGCAACCAAGACTTGAATACAGTATGTTGGTGGAAAAATAGAAATCAATTGTAATTCATGACATTAATGTGCAATACTGGATTTATATTACCAGTTTGACCACAATGAGTTACATGTTATTGTTATGATTTTGTAACCACTCACATGCGAAAATAGGTAAAACACTAGAAACTGCAACTGACCCAGCCGGTTCCTGTACAGACTAGAGATCCTGACCCCGCAGTCCCTAGTGGTACCTGCGTGGGCTGGAATTGCCCTAACAACAGACTAAACTATGGCAGCTCGGACCTATGCTTAGCTGATTCCCCCGTCCATACTTGATACTTAATTGATCCCCCGTCCATACTTAACTGATCCCCCGCCGATATCTAATTGATACACTTGCACATCCCTAATTGATCCCCGTCCATACACCTATATATAAATAATTGTGCTTTGTACTTGTATATATATACTGACTGTATCCCCATATTTAGAATGACGTCCATGTTGGCCGGAGTCGTGCAGTGTACATCTTGCGCAATGTATGCATTCCGTGAGCAACCGCTCGAGGATCCATACTGCTGCGAGAGATGTGAGCATATCGTGCACTTGGAAGCCCAAATTCTGGATCTAAGTGCTCAGATAGCGATACTGAGGAGCATCGACAACATGGAACGGAGTTTGCTGCTCACCGAGCAGACACTCAATGGGTCAATACTGGGGGTAGAGCATAGAGGGGAAGTGCAGGCTGAACAGGCAGGGAGCTGGATAACAGTTAGGAGGGATAGAGGGAAGAAGTATAGGAAGGCTGGTTCAGAACCGGCATTATTGGAGCACGACAGATCCTTTGACCGCCGGGGGAGTGTATGCTCCAGTAATGAGGGGGAGGGGGGAAGTGTAGGGCAGGCAAGACAGGTCCTGGTAGTGGGTGACTCTATTATTAGGGGAACAGACAGGGCAATCTGTCACAAAGACCGGGATCGCCGAACGGTGTGCTGCCTCCCTGGCGCTCGAGTCCGGCACATCGCGGATCGGGTTGACGGGTTACTGGGTGGGGCTGGCGAAGACCCAGCTGTCATGGTCCACATCGGCACCAATGACAAAGTGAGTGGTAGATGGAGGGTCCTTAAAAATGATTTCAGGGACCTAGGTAGGAAGCTTAGGACCTCCAAGGTAGTTTTCTCAGAAATACTACCAATCCCGCGAGCCACACAGGAGCGCCAACGGGAAGTTAGGGAGGTGAATAAGTGGCTAAAGAGTTGGTGCAAGGCAGAAGGGTTTGGGTTCATGGAGAACTGGGCCAACTTCGCGGTCGGCTACAGGCTCTACCGTAGGGACGGGCTGCACCTCAATGGGGAGGGTGCAGCGGTGCTGGGGAAGAAGATGGCTAATAGGTTGGAGGAGTTTTTAAACTAGAGACGGGGGGGGGGAACCAAGGAGATAGGTGGGATGTGAGGCAAGCAAGGGGGAAGGGGAGAAGTGAATATAATGAGGGTGCAGAGGGGGGTGGGGATAGTACAGTTAGATCGTTAGAGAAGAATAGGATGCTAAATAACCCCAAAGTTTTATCTTGCATGCTGACCAACGCAAGAAGCCTAACCAATAAGGCGGATGAGCTGCGGGCGCTTATATCGGAGGAGAGGTATGACATCGTAGGTATAACAGAGACTTGGCTAGACGATAGCTACGACTGGGCGGTAAATTTATTAGATTATAGTTTATTTAGAAGGGACCGGAAACAGGGGAAAGGCGGAGGAGTCTGCTTATATGTAAAGTCATGTCTAAAGCCCAGACTAAGGAAAGATATAGGAGAGGGAGAAGAGGGGGTCGAGTCCATGTGGGTAGAGATAGAGGGGGCAAAAAATAATAATAAAATATTACTGGGGGTCTGCTATAAGCCACCAAATATAACAGAGGAGAATAATAATCTGCTATTAGGACAAATAGACAAAGTAGCAAAACATAATGAAGTGATTGTAATGGGGGATTTCAACTACCCGGATATTGACTGGGAAACAGAAACCTGTAGATCTCAGAAAGGAAAAAGGTTCTTGACAAATATTAAGGATAATTATCTCTCCCAACTAGTGCAGGAACCAACGAGAGGGAAGGCCGTGTTGGACTTAATATTGACTAATAGGCCTGATAGAATAACTGAGGTACAGATAGGGGGGCACCTAGGTAATAGCGATCATAATATTATCAACTTCAAAATGCCCTTCAGTAGGGTTATCAATAAGGGAACAACAAAAACATTAAACTTTAGGAGGGCGAAGTTTGATCAGCTGATAGAAAACCTTCAACTTATTGACTGGGACAAAGTTCTTAATCAAAGGAATACGAATAGTAAATGGGAAACCTTCAAAAGAATTCTGAATACTCAGTGCGAGAGGTATATACCGTATGGGAATAAAAGGGCCAGAAATAAGAGGAAACCAATATGGTTGAACAAGAACGTAAAAGGGGCGTTAAATAGCAATAAAGAGGCATTCAAGAGATTAAAACAGGAAAACAGTAAGGAGGCACTAATGTGTTACAAGGAAAAAACGAGAACCTGTAAAAAACAAATAAAAATAGCGAAGGAGGAAACAGAGAGACGTATTGCTAGAGAAAGTAGATCAAATCCCAAACTGTTCTTTACGTATATAAATAGTAAAAGGATTAAATCGGATAATATTGGACCGATAAAAAGTGAGGAAGGCAAAATCATAGAGAAAGATGAGGATAAAGCTAATCTATTAAATAATTTTTTTCGACAACTTTCACAAAGGAAATAGAACTAACAGGAGAAATGAGAAGTGACAAACTTAATCCTCCACTAAGTATGACAAATCTAACCCAAGTTGAGGTACAGAAACGCCTCAGTAACATTAAAATAAACAAATCACCAGGACCTGATGGCATACACCCACGGGTACTAAGGGAACTAAGTAATGTGATAGACAGACCGTTATATCTTATATTTAAGGACTCTGTTGAGACTGGGTCTGTACCACTTGATTGGCGACAGGCGAATGTAGTGCCAATATTCAAAAAGGGAGCAAAAAGTGACGCCGGAAACTATCGGCCGGTGAGTCTGACGTCCGTTGTGGGCAAAATTTTTGAAAGCTTCATTAAAGAGGCAATTACGGAGCATCTTGATGCTAATAATCTTTTAATCCCGAACCAACATGGATTCATGAGGAATCGCTCCTGCCAAACAAACCTGATTGACTTCTACGAGGAGGTTAGCTCTCGAGTAGATCAGGGGGAACCAGTGGATGTCGTGTATCTCGACTTCTCAAAAGCGTTCGATAGCGTGCCACATAATAGGTTGGTATACAAAATGAGAATGATGGGGCTGGGGGAAAATGTTTGCAAGTGGGTAGCAAACTGGCTAAGGGATAGAAGGCAGAGGGTGGTTATAAATGGAATGTACTCAGAATGGGTAAGCGTCACTAGTGGGGTACCACAGGGGTCTGTACTAGGCCCAATGTTATTTAATATCTTTATTAACGACATAGTCAACGGGATAAATAGTAAAATATCAATATTTGCAGATGACACAAAGTTATGTAAAACAATTAATACAAAAGAGGACAGTGCAGACCTACAGAGGGATTTGGAGAAGCTGGGTAGGTGGAGCATTAAATGGCAAATGAGGTTTAACGAGGAGAAATGTAAGGTCATACATATGGGAAGTAAAAATGGAAGTCACCAGTACTCACTGAATGGGAAATCATTGGGGAATTCAGAGATGGAGAAGGACTTGGGCATCTTGATTGATAGCAAACTAAATTGGAGTGCCCAAAGTCAGGCCGCTGCTGTAAGGGCAAACAGGGTAATGGGATGTATCAGAAGAGGTATAGCTGCAAAGGATGAGAACATTGTTCTTCCACTGTACAAAGCACTGGTCAGACCACACTTGGAATACTGTGCTCAGTTATGGGCCCCAATATATAGAAAGGATATAAATAAGCTTGAAAAGGTACAAAGGAGGGCAACAAAATTAATAAAGGGAATGGAGGGACTGCAATACCCAGAGAGGTTGGCAAAACTAGGACTATTCATCCTGGAAAAGAGAAGGTTGAGGGGGGACATAATAAATGTGTACAAATATGTTAGGGACAGTATAGAGATCTTGCCCGGGATTTGTTCAAAAGGAGGGATATTACGGTAACAAGAGGGCATTCACTAAGACTGGAAGAGAAAAGGTTTCAGCACCAGCATAGGAAGGGGTTCTTTATGGTAAGAGCAGTGAGAATATGGAATTCACTGAGTGAGGAGACGGTAATGTCGGATTCACTACACCAGTTCAAGCGGGGACTGGATGCATTTCTAGATACCAGGCAGATTTCAGCGTATACTTAAAAATAAAATAAAATAGTAGGTTGATACAGGGATTTATTCTGACTGCTGGTTTCAGAGTCGGGAGGGAATTTTTCCTCAGGTGAAGATTGGCTAAATCATTTGGGGTTTTTGCCCTCCTCTGGATCAACTTTAGCAATTACAGAACTAACAGGTCGAACTTGATGGACGCAAGTCTTTATTCGGCTTTACAAACTATGTTACTATGTAACTATGTTACTATGCTGCCCGAAAGATCGTTGAGCGCTTCAAGTTCCTCCTAAGGAACCGGAGGGCATAGCAGAGTGCGATTTACCTACAGAAGGGAAGGATTACTGAGATAGAAAGAGATCTCAGAGTGAGTTAAAACCAACCACGAAAGACAAAATGAGAAGATAAGGTACGCACTGTTAGAGAGTATGCAGTCTACTTCCTAAACAAGAAACAGAAGATACAGTACAGACCAAAAGTTTGGACACACCTTCTCATTTAAAGATTTTTCTGTATTTTCATGACTATGAAAATTGTACATTTACACTGAAGGCATCAAAACTATGAATTAACACATGTGGAATTATATACTTAACAAAAAAGTGTGAAACAACTGAAAATATATCTTATATTCTAGGTTCTTCAAAGTAGCCACCTTTTGCTTTGATGACTGCTTTGCACACTCTTGGCATTCTCTTGATGAGCTTCAAGAGGTAGTCACCGGAAATGGTCTTCCAACAATCTTGAAGGAGTTCCCAGAGATGATTAGTTCTTGTTGGCCCTTTTGCCTTCACTCTGCGGTCCAGCTCACCCCAAACCATCTCAATTGGGTTCAAGTCTGGTGACTGTGGAGGCCAGGTCATCTGGCGTAACACCCCATCACTCTCCTTCTTGGTCAAATAGCCCTTACGCAGCCTGGAGGTGTGTTTGGGGTCATTGTCCTGTTGAAAAATAAATGATGGTCCAACTAAATGCAAACCGGATGGAATAGCATGCCGCTGCAAGATGCTGTGGTAGCCATGATGGTTCAGTATGCCTTCAATTTTGAATAAATCCCCAACAGTGTCACCAGCAAAGCACCCCCATACCATCACACCTCCTCCATGCTTCACGGTGGGAACCAGGCATGTAGAGTCCATCCGTTCACTTTTTGTCTGCTGCTAGAAATCTGTGTGGCATTGACCTGGTCTCTAATCTGAGCTGCTGTTAATGTGCGATTTCTGAGGCTGGTGACTCGGATAAACTTATCCTCAGAAGCAGAGGTGACTCTTGGTCTTCCTTTCCTGGGCCGGTCCTCATGTGAGCCAGTTTCTTTGTAGCGCTTGATGGTTTTTGCAACTGTACTTGGGGACACTTTCAAAGTTTTCCCAATTTTTCACACTGACTGACCTTCATTTCTTAAAGTAATGATGGCCACTCATTTTTCTTTACTTAGCTGCTTTTTTCTTGCCATAATACAAATTCAAACAGTCTATTCAGTAGGACTATCAGCTGTGTATCCACCTGACTTCTGCACAACACAACTGATGGTCCCAACCCCATTTATAAGGCAAGAAATCCCACTTATTAAACCTGACAGGGCACACCTGTGAAGTGAAAACCATTTCCGGTGACTACCTCTTGAAGCTCATCAAGAAAATGCCAAGAGTGTGCAAAGCAGTCATCAAAGCAAAAGGTGGCTACTTTGAAGAACCTAAAATATAAGACATATTTTCAGTTGTTTCACACTTTTTTGTTAAGTATATAATTCCACATGTGTTAATTCATAGTTTTGATGCCTTCAGTGTGAATGTACAATTTTCATAGTCATGAAAATACAAAAAAATCTTTAAATGAGAAGGTGTGTCCAAGCTTTTGGTCTGTACTGTAGATGCACGGTGAAAAGCATAATCAGCAGAGAGATATACCCTAGCTGGTCTTTCATCAACTGGCATAAACAACGGCAGTATGACTGGACATCAAAATGAGACTATCATCATCAGGAATACCAGCAGGGGGAAAGTATATAAAGCCGCACCCGAAAGGTCATTAGGTAAACAAATGAATAAATGAAAACACTTGTTAACCCAAAAAGACTAAAGCAAGGATAACAGACAATAAAAACCCAGAGAAAAGGCAGTCGAGCGCTTCACCTTCCTCCTAAGAAACCGCAGAGCAGAGCAGAGTGCGATTTTCCTACAGTAGGGAAGGATTGCAGACAAATGAATAAATGAAAACACCTAAAAAGACTAATTCAAGGATAACAGACAATAAAAACTCAGAGAAACGGTGTAGCTGCTGTGGCTCAGCAGATAGAGAAGCCAGCCACAAAGCAAAGGCTCAAGGGTTTGAACCCAGATGTATGATAATTATACTAAAAAAAAACATGAGAAAATCAAATACTAAATGAAGCTCTCTAGTTTTAGGACAATGCAAAATTAGGCCCAAATTCATCAAAACCTGTGATCTTCTTGCTGTTTGTGATTAGGGGGCATGGTGGAGTCAGATGCTTCTATGACATTACTATGATTCATTAAGAGTTTCACGCCTCCTTGCGCCATGCCAGAAATCTCACTCCAGTCAGGGACTTTTTCAAAGCTTTTACGCCACTGTTTTGGCATAAAAGCTTTGGTGAATTGGGCCCTTAGACTATGCAGTCTTAAATTGCACTATTATTTTTGCAGTGGTTCTTGATGTATGATAAATTTGGTGCATTTTTAGACTCTCTAGCCTAACTTTACACTGCTTATTAGTTAGCATACTGTGTGTCAGAAATTTATGTGCAAATTTTGATGCAATTTTGTCATACAGTGTCTCATTTTAAACCACACCCTTTCCCATAAAATCATGCCCCTCCATGTTAAGCCATACCACTTTTTCTAATGATCAGGGAGGCTGACCAAGTCTCCCTTAACAAATGTCAGGGAAGCATTTGGTTTATTATATTCTTTTCTATTATATTGTAATACCAAATCCTTTCTTCAGAGACAAGCCAAAATACAACTAAAAACACTTAAAAAAGCATAGTGGCTATGAAAATCCTACCAGACAAGTCCATAATACAGCAAATGTCTACCCCATCTAATCACATAATACACATGTGTTTGTTTTTTGCTGACATTGCTGTAGTTTATGCAGTGCTCTAAATAAACTCAGCAGAAGATTTAAAGAGACAGTGTTCCTGTGTACCTCTATGTGCAACCAAGTGAGCCGATCTACAACAAAGGATTAAGCAGTAATAGAAAACAATGAAGTTACAAAAACAGGAAATAAATAATCAAGTGTAAATAAAGACCATCATTGTATACTACTAGCACAAACTGAAGGTTATCCTAATAGACCATGAATAGAAATAAATGGATAATGACAAAACCTGTGTAATGGGTATTAAGAAGATAGGAAGGAAAACCCCCACACGTATCATCATCAGAAGTGTGGCTTCCTCAGGGGAAAAAGTGCACATTATAGGCCTCACAATACCAAATATATAAAGTATAGGCATAAAAGTTGTACAAGTTATTACCAGCTGTAGTAGGCAGTGAGGTCAGAATCAGAGTTCTTCCAGATACAGTGGGGAAAATAAGTATTTGATACACTGCCAATTTTGCAAGTTTTCCCACGTACAAATGAATGGAGAGGTCTGTAATGTTTATCGTAAGTACACTTCAACTGGGAGAGACAGAATCTTAAAAGAAATCCAGAAAATCACATTGTATGATTTTTACATAAGTAATTTGCATTTTACTGCATGAAATAAGTATCTCATGCAATAGAAAAATAGAACCTAATATTTTGTAGAGAAACCTTTGACTGCAATTACAGAAGTCAGACGTTTCCTGTAGTTCTTGACCAAGTTTGCACACACTGTAGCTGGGATTTTGGCCCACTACTCCATACAGATCTTCTCCAGATCTTTCAGATTTTGAAGCTATCGCTGGGCAACATTGAGTTTCAGCTCTCTCCAAAGATTTTCTATTGGGTTCTGGTCTGGAGAGCGGCTAGGCCACTGCAGGACCTTGAAATGCTTGTTACGGAGCCACTCCTTAGTTGTCATGGCTGTGTGTTTCGGGTCATTGTCATGCAAGAAGATCCAGCCACGACCCATCTTCAATGCTCTTAATGAGGGAAGGAGGTTGTTGGCCAAAATCTTGAGATACAGGACCACATCCATCCTCCCATCAATACGGTGCAGTCATCCTGTCCCCTTTGCAGGAAAGCACCCCCTAAAGAATGATATTTTCCCCACCATGCTTCATGGTTGGGACGGTGTTCTTGGGATTATACTCATTCTTCTTCTTCCGTCAAACACGGCGAGTGGAGTTGATACCAAAAAGTTCTATTTTGGTCTCCTCTGACCACATGACCTTCCCCATGCCTCCTCTGGATCATCCATACGGTTATTGGAAAACTTCAAACGGGCCTGAACATGTGCTTGCATGAGCAGGGGGACCTTGCCTGCTCTGAAAGATTTTAATCCATGATGGCGTAGTGTGTTACTAATGGTAGTGTTTGAGACTGTGGTCCCAGCTTTCTTCAGGTCATTGGCCAGGTCCTCCTGTGTACTTCTGGGCTGATTCCTGACCTTTCTCAGGATCATCCTTACCCCATGAGGCGGGATCTTGCATGGACCTCCAGACAGAGGAAGATTCACAATCACCTTGTGTAATTTTGACCATGGTGTCCTTAGACAGCTCTTTGCGCTTGGCCATGGTAGAGAGGTTGGAGTGTGATTGATTGTGTGTGTGAACAGGTGTATTTAATATAGGTAACGACTTCAAACAGGTGCAATTAATACAGGTAATGATTGCAGAGTAGGGGGGCTTCTAAAAGAAAAACTAACAGGTCTGTGAGAACCAGAATTCATGCTGGTTGGTAGGTGATCAAATACTTATTTCATACAATAAAAATGCAATTTAATTATTTAAAAATCATACAATGTGATTTTCTGGATTTTATTTTTAGATTTCATCTCTCACAGTTGAAAAATATGATAAAAATTACAGACCTCTCCATTCTTTGTAGGTGAGAAAACTTGTAAAATCGGCAGTGTATCGAATAATACTTATTTTCCCCACTGTATTTTGCGCGTTTGCTGAAAAAAAACTGAATACATTTACACTACCGTTCAAAAGTTTGGGGTCATCAGAAATATACTCTATACATTGTTAATGTGGTAAATGACTATTCTAGCTGCAAATGTCTTGTTTTTATTGCAATATCTACATAGGTGTATAGAGGCCCATTTCCAACAACCACCACTCCAGTGTTTTAATGGTACATTGGGTTTGCTAACTGTGTAAGAAGGGTAATGGATGTTTAGAAAACCCTACAAAACCCTTGCACAAGTATGTTGGCCCAGCTGAAAACGGTTTGGCTGATTTGAGAAGGTATAAAATTGACCTTCCTTTGAGCTAGTTGAGAATCTGGCGCATTACATTTGTTTGTTCTATGAAACTCTCTAAATGGCCAGAAAAAGAGTACTTTCATGTGAAACTCGACAGCCTATTCTTGTTCTTAGAAATTAAGGCTATTCCATGCGAGAAATTGAAGAAAGAAACTGAAGATTTCCTACAATGGGGTGTATTACTCCCTTCATAGGAGAGCACAAACAGGCTCTAACCAGAGTATAAAGAGAAGTGGGAGCCCCCGCTGCACAACTGAGCAACAAGACAAGTACATTAGAGTCTGTAGTTTGAGAAATTGACGCCTCACAGCTCCTCAACTGGCAGCTTCATTAAATAGTACACGCAAAACACCAGTGTCAACGTCTACAGTGAAGAGGCGACTCAGGGATGCTGGCCTTCATGGAAAAGTGGCAAAAAAAAGCCTTATCTAGCATGAGGCAGTGTGGAGAGATCTCAAAGCTCGAATATGAGCTATCCCAACCAGGGAGGATATGGAATCCTATATGTCCAGACTGGAGTCCTCCTACAGAGCTGAAACTGCTGCCATTAGAGGGGACATGCAAGAGTTAACAGAAAAAGTGTCTGCTGTTGAGTCACACACAGCATCCATCGCCCAACAAGTTAAATCTCATGAACAAACTCTGTCCTCCCACTCATACCAACTGGAATACCTAACAGATTTCTTAGACGATATTGAGAACAGAGAAAGGCGCAATAATATTAGGATTAGAGGACTTCCAGAGACAATTGAACACTATAAATTGGATGAGACACTACGCCATTTGTTCAATTCTATTCTGGGTCGGCCCTTAGAGAGTGAGTTGGAGTTAGACAGGGCCCATAGATCCCTGGGTCCCAGACTCTCTGACATGTCCAAACATCGAGATGTGATTTGCCGGGTTCATAAATACAAAATCAAAGAAAGCATCTTAATAAAGGCCAGAAAAATGGATCCTATTCTATATCAAGATCATCCTGTACAACTCATGTCTGATCTATCACGTCACACACTTCAGAAGAGGAGGACTTTAAGACCTCTATTAGAGGTTTTGAGACAGCAGAACATATTATATTCTTGGGGTTTCCCTTTCCGCCTACAAGTCCGCCATTCTGGGGTTTTACATGTGGTACGCTGCCCTGGAGACATCCCAGCTTTTGTTAAGGGCTTGGGGATCCCCCACGTATCTATATCATCAGAGGATTGGCCAAGTCTCCCAGGAGGCCCCAAGTCGGATCTCAACCCACAATCACAAAAAGCGACAAGAAACAAAGCCAGAGAAGAATCTAGAAGAGAGATCAATAGGAAACACTTTTCGCATCCCCCAGATTGAAACGTCTCTCACAAAAAGGACCCGTGGTCAATTCTCTAGCCCTCAGTGCTAGTCAAGCTGGTGAAAGACATTAGAATGTTATGTTCCTCTAAAATGTTCTCAACATAGAATATAGTTGATATTTTGAATACCTCACGTATGTGATCGGTTATCAGTGACAAAACTGATTGTACTATGTCAATAGTATTCAGTTCTTGGGAGGTATAGATATTATTTCATAAGGTTATGTGATATATTGACTCGTGATTTAATATAGTGATAAGCAGATGTTAATCTATGACAGTTTTTGGCTGCCTTTATATCAAAGTTTAGTACAAAAGGTTTGGCCTGTTGTTTGGGCTTGGGGGGGACGGCTCCTCGGTAGAAAGCCCATTCTCCCAAGGGGTTTACACACTGCTGGCAGGTGTAAAATAGACTCATCTCTTTACTCTAATTTTATTTTTTTTCTGTTTCCCTTTTGCTTTCTCGTCCCTTTATTTTGTACCTTTCTTCTTAATTTTCTTTATATTTCCGTTTCCCATCTCACCTCATCCCCTTCCTCACCCTTGGTAATCATGTCATCTATTAAAGTAGGTTCATTGAATGTAAGAGGCTTTAATGTCCCACAGAAACGTTCTCAAATTTTATACTCTATGCACAAACAAAAAGTTCAGGTTCTTATGTTACAAGAGACGCATTTTAAAATGGGGCATGTGCCTGTTCTTGGTGATAGATATTATTCTCGATGGTTTCACAGCACTAATCCGGATTCACGCTCTAAGGGTGTATCCATAGCCATACACAAATCGTTGGCTTACACTTTCATGGATTCTCTCATTGATGATCAAGGCAGATATGTGTTTTTAAAACTTAAAATAGCGGAATCAATATATACAATAGCAAATTGGTACCTCCCTAACAAAGATCAGATCCCCACGTGTAGGTCCTTTTTAACATCCCTCTCTGAATTTGCAGAAGGTATTCTGATTGCAGGTGGAGACTTTAACTTCACATGGAATCCCGCGCTAGATTCATCCTCAGGAAGGGGTGTTGTCCCCTCGAGAAGGCTCCGATCACTGAAGCGGGCCATCCACGCCCTTAGATTCACAGACGTTTGGCGAATCTTAAATCCTCAGGGTAAGGACTACACATATTTTTCTCCTGCGCATGGTTCATATAGTCGCATTGATTTCTTCCTGTTGAGTCATCACGCTCTTTCTTTAAACCCATCTGCCACAATAGGCGACATGTTGTGGTCTGATCATGCTCCAATTTTTCTATCCCTATCTATTCCTTCTTCTGTCCGACGCTCGTGGACATGGAAAATGAATGATCACCTTCTCAAGGATAGTATCTGCATGACAGAATTAAAAGATTCTATTGATTCTTTTATGCAAATTCACAAAACAGATCAGACCTCAACTCCTCTGCAATGGGAAACTCTAAAATGTGTCATGAGAGGCGTGTTGATTAAGCATGGTTCAAGACTCAAAAAAGAAAGAACACAGAGGGTGGATGACCTGTTGAGACAGATACACATATTGGAGATATCGCACAAACATAGATTGTCACCTAATATACTTGCAGAACTATCAAAAAAAAGGAATGATCTTAAGATCTTGCTTGAGCAAAAATATCTGAGACACAGGGAGCAAACTAAAAGTTTTTTCTATGAATCGTCGGATAAATGTGGACGGGCACTCTCAAGATTGCTTCATCCTCGTTCTGTGGCAACATACGTTCCATATATCAAGAAACAGAATGGGGAGGATGCCCACAACCCTACAGAAATTATCGAGATATTTCGCTCATACTATGAGAAGTTATATAATATTAAAGGGCAATATTCCGATCTCTCTCCCTGTGAACTAACTGCCCGAATCAAAGAGTATATACAGGATACTTCTTTACCATCTTTAGATAGACAGGTCTCTGGGGAATTGGAAAAAGACATCACGGAGGAGGAGGTCAATCTTGCTATTCAATCTACTCCATATGGTAAAAGTCCTGGCCCAGACAGATTTACCCCAGCATTCTATAAGTCCTTTAAAACTCAACTATCCCCTATTATGCATAAAACCTTTAATTCACTAAATGATAAGACATGTTTTGTCCCCCAGTCATTGGAAGCTCATATTAGTATCCTTCCTAAACAGGGTAAAGATCTTACAAATACGGCTAATTATAGACCCATATCATTAATAAACGTAGACATTAAAATACTCTCCAAAATTCTAGCTGAAAGACTGGCCCCATTGTTACCCTCCCTTATAAACACGGATCAAGTAGGATTTATTCAGGGCCGAGAGGCAAGAGATAACACCATTAAGACCATGTTGCTAATCTCTAAAGCTAAAAGCAACTCCGTACCTATGGGCCTTTTATCTGTTGATGCAGAGAAGGCCTTTGATAGGGTTCATTGGCAATTTATGAAGGAAGCACTAAGCCAAATAGGCATTGGACCACGATTTTTACAGTTGATTTTCTCATTGTATTCAGGTCCTACTGCCAGAGTTAGGGTTAATGGAACCCTGTCCTCACCCTTTAAGATACAAAATGGGACTAGACAGGGGTGCCCTCTGTCCCCCCTTCTGTACGTGATAGTGATGGAACACCTGGCCAACGCTATAAGGAAAAATAGTAGTATTCAAGGGGTTAAAATAGGTTCAAGGACTTATAAGACAGCATTATATGCAGATGATCTCCTCCTCTATGTATCTCAACCTCAGACATCTCTTCCTTCCTTAATGAAGGAGTTTGACAGATTTGGGTTCCTGAGTAATTTCAAAGTTAATTACTCAAAATCGGAGGCATTAAACATGTCATTGCCACAGGGAGAGGTTAAACAGGTAATGGACAACTTCCCTTTTAAGTGGAAATCGGAGGCGATAAAATACTTGGGAGTGCTCGTTTCTTCTGATTTGTCAAAAATGTATGCGCTAAACTACCAGTCTCTCTTGGACCGTACATGTAAAGATTTACTAAATTACAGCAAACTGAGAATGTCCTGGTTTGGCAAAATGAATGCTGTAAAAATGGATATACTTCCCCGTTTTTTATACATTTTTCAAACTGTCCCTATCTCTCCCCCATGCAGCTTTTTCAGCAGATTACGTACAGTATTAACTAGGTTTGTGTGGGGTAAGGGTAGACCTAGGATAAGTATGCAGACTTTAAATCGCCCTAAAGCAGCTGGTGGAGCTGGATTTCCGAATTTTAAAACATACTTTCAAGCCTCTGCTTTGGGCCGCCTTCTAGACTGGCACTATAATTCTTTGACAAAGCAATGGGTCACTGTTGAGCAGGAGGGAGTAGTTGTTCCTTTGAAGCACCTTCCTTGGCTCTTCGCCTCAGATGTTTTCTCAATTGGAGGTTTGTCCGAATTGACTAGGGGTACAATTAAAATTTGGCATGCAATTATGAAAAAACACTTTTCCTCTAGTACAATCAGCCCTCTTATGCCATTATTCTCCAATCCCTCCTTCCCTCTTGGATATTTGAGGGATTCTTTCATGGGATGGAGAGCTAGGGAGGATGTTCGCCTTCTGCAGATATTCGAAAATGGTAGATTTCCGTCATTCAATACAATACAAGATAGGTATCCGTCTAGAAAACTCCAGTGGTTGGAATATCTACAGTTACAATCGTTTCTATCGTCTAGGGGGGCAGCGCCCCTATTCCAGTCTACACCATCTTCCTTTGAGAGACTGTTTTTGCAGGAATCTCCTCCCAACCATGTAATATCCATGCTTTATAATTGTCTGATAGGGGTAAATATCTCAGAAAGGCTTAATTTTCAACATAAGTGGGAACAGGAATTAGGACATGTCATACCCACGTCAGACTGGGAAAAAGGTTTCTTGTTTACGCACAAAATGTCGGGTGCGAGTTATGCGCAGGAGAAAAATTTCAAAATTATGGCAAGATGGTACCGGTATCCTGTGAAACTCCACTCCATATTTCCGGCAACTTCAGACATGTGTTGGCGATGTGGAGTAGAAAAGGGATCTATGCTCCACATTTGGTGGGAATGTAGTCGGATCAAACCTCTGTGGGAAAAAATATTCTCCAACTATAACCTAATCACTGGAAATAGGGTGGAGAATTGCCCTGAGATAGCCCTACTTTCCATTCTGCCTTCATCGATTAGATCCCAAAAAAAAGATATTTTGAGATTTTGTTTAACAGCAGCTCGTGCGGTGATTCCACGTTATTGGAAGTCACCTCAAATCCCCCCAATCTCAGAGTGGTACAATGAAATGGCTAATATCTGCAGAATGGAGGAGCTTTCTGCTGATTTCAATGATTGTGCGGATAAATTCATGAAGATTTGGAGTGTTTGGATATTGTTCCAAGACTCGTCGGAGTTCCACGGGCTATTTGGGTAAGGACTGATGAATAGGCGAATTGGATCCGGATTGGTGCTGGAGATGATTAGTGAAATTAAAATGGAACCTTAGCTCAGACCCCCCTGCCCCGTTCTCATTCCTTTAACCCTTCTCTCCTTTCCTATTTTCACTTTCTTATTACTTCTTCTCCTGCTCTCCCTCCCCCCCCTCCCTCCCTTTTTTTTTTTCTTTCTTCTTTCTTTTTCTTCTGTTTTTGTATTGTTGATATTTGATATATGTTCCTGGTTCCATTGTTGGAACAGATAAAAGTAAGCTTATACTGCTGGATAAAGGTGCTTCAGTCTTATAAGAAAAATAGTAAATATGTGAATATACAATGTTCTGACCGTCGAGACTGAGCACTGGCTTCTACTGATGTTCATTTTGTATGTTTATGTCTTTTCTCATTTCAATAAAAAGAGATTATACTAAAAAAAGCCTTATCTGAGACTGGCTAATAAAAGGAAAAGATTAATATGGGCAAAAGAACACAGACATTGGACAGAGGAACATTGGAAAAAAGTTTTATGGACAGACGAATCAAAGTTTGAAGTGTTTGGATCACACAGAAGAACATGAAAAGAACAACTGAAAAGATGCTGGAAGAGTGCCTGACGCCATCTGTCAAGCATGGTGGAGGTGATGTGATGGTCTCCTCACCTCAGTAAATTAACAGCTAGAATGCCAAAGGTCTGCAATGCTGTAATTGCTGCAAAGGGAGCATTCTGTGACGAAAGCAAAGTTTGAAGGAGAAAATTATTCTTTCTAATAAAAATCATTATTTCTAACCTTGTCAATGTCTGGACTATACTTTCTAATCATTTTGCAACTCACTTGATAAATAAAAGTATGAGTTTTCATGGAAAACACAAAATTGTCTGGGTGACCCCAAACTTTTGAACGGTAGTGTAGATGAAAATACACAGTACACACGTGCGACCCGGCAATTATTACAAAAGGCCATTTTGAACCTAAAATGCATACGCACAAATATGCGAACATGAATAAAGCTAATTGAAGGTGTCATTGTGCACGCAGATCTTGTAATAATAACTTCCACAATTGAATGTATTAAAAAAAATTCCTATCCTGAGATAATTTTATAAATATGCCCCTGCTGTGTACTGTGTAATGGTCATGCCTGATCGTGCTGGAACATGGCCTAATAATACCATATCTCCTGTGCAGGGGAGGAACCAAAAGAGAAGATACGAATATTACAGCACGAGATCACAGCTGATTTTGAGAGGCAAAACATTTCACTGCCCATTTTTAAGCAATGTTTTACCTGAAAGAAAGAATCAGCTGTGATCCCCTGCAGTAATGTCTGTGTGCTACAGGGATTTGCCGGTTTCAGACTTGGAACCGGAGGGTATGTATGAGTTATAGATACCCGGCCAGTAGGCGTGGCCTCGCTCTCCATAGTATTTTATTGAGCGAGACCGCGGCTTCTAATCGGACCCGCCCACTGTCCATCTGTGTCATTAGACGGCGTGTGGCCTCACTCCATACAAGTGTATGGAGTGAGACAGCGCCGACTGACTGGGGTATGTATAACTTATGCATACCCTCCGTTACCGAGTCTGAAACTGGTGAATCCCGGCAGTGCACAGTTCGTGCGCTGGGGGGATTCATAAGTCTGCAGTCACACTTTTGACTGGGCAACCCCTTTGATATTTTTTTTGACTACCTCTTGAAGCTCATCAAGAGAATGCCAAGAGTGTGCAAAGCAGTCATCAAAGCAAAAGGTGGCTACTTTGAAGACTCTAGAATATAAGACATATTTTCAGTTGTTTCACACTTTTTTGTTAAGTATATAATTCCACATGTGTTAATTCATAGTTTTGATGCCTTCAGTGTGAATGTACAATTTTCATAGTCATGAAAATACAGAAAAATCTTTAAATGAGAAGGTGTGTCCAAACTTTTGGTCTGTACTATATATATATATTGTGGTATTCTGGGGTACTTACAGAGAGCATCTTGCTCGGGGTATACTCTCCCTTTTAAATGTGCTGTTTCTTGTTATCATACCATATTGTCTGCCATCACGCATGTGCAGCTGTTATTGTTTAGATTATCCATGCATTATATTATGCATGCAATATATGAGTTGAATGAATCATTACTTTGTTTAACCATATACGTAGTGCCTGCGCATGCGCTCTGTTTCAACCTATATTTACTTGCCCGCATATGCACATTGGATGCTTATTCTCCTGACGTATTCACATTGACACCTTCAATCAGCTTTATTTATATTCGCATCTTTGTGCAATCGCACTGATGTCTCCTCCGATTCAACTTGTATTTACTTGTCCAAGCTTGCGCATTTGATGTTTCCTCTTCTCGTGTATTTGCGCGTGCGCATTGACACCTTCAATCAGCTTTATTCATGTTTGCATCTTCGCGCATATGCAGTTCAAGTTCTGCGTGGCCTTTTGTAATAATTCCTGGTTTGCATGTGCGAACTGTGCATTTTCATCTAACTTTATTCAGTTAGCAAACGCGTAAAATATCCAGAAGGACGTCGATTCTGTCTTCACCACCTCCTACAGCTGGTAATAATTTGTACAACTTTAATACCTATATATATGGTATTGTGAGACCTATAATGTGCTATTTTTCCCCTGAGGAAGCCCCATGTCTGGTGGCGATACGTGTGAGGAGCTGCCCACTTACTTAAGACTAAGAGACTTTTCCAGCACGGAGCACCATTTCCATCGATATTATTATTGGGTTTTATTAGAGACTTGCTGGCTGTGTTTTATTAATGCTCTGCTTGCTCGTCAGTTTATGTACACTAATTTTACTTGTAAATTGTTCAGCATTCCAGTAATCTCATCAGTATCTTAGGAACCTTAAATTATTGTCCAAACAGCGACTAGGCCCATTGTGTGAGTTTTCATTGTAGACACAATGGAGCCGTCACCACAGGGGGTTTTAGGCCACGGCCCCACTGTCAGTATTTGCTCAGTATTCGGTCAGTATTTTTTATCAGGAGTGGAAGAAACAAGTGCACCAATTCTGCATTTATCACCAACTCCTGGTTTTGGCTCCCACTCCTCAGACAAAATACTGACTGAATACTGAGCAAATACTGATAGTGGGGCCGTGACCTTACATGCAGTCTCAGGGGAAGGCTCCTGCAATGTTCTTCATTGTTTCAGCTAAAATCAAATGCTTAAGGGGGAGGGTGTCACCACTTCTGACCTTTGAGGGGAGCTGAGCCCAGAGAAAAGAGGCAGTTGTGTGGAAGGACATGGAATGAATAGGATCGAGGTGAGGACCTGTAAGGATGAATAAACATGCTACCGTGGTGGGATCTGTCGTTTGGATTTAAATTTTCTTAAAGGATTGTTGCTACTGGATTCCTGTGCTGCCATTGCTTTATCTTTCATATGGAGGATTGTGGACTGAGACAATTGTATTTTGGCCATTTACCTGGAATTGCTGTATTACCTTGGATGTAAGTAATAAAATATTGTTGCATTGTTAACCAGCCTAGGTGATTATTAAAACCCCAAATCACAGATCTTCACAATACTTGTGAGGTTTTTCCCCCCTATCTTCTCAATGCCCATTACATGGGTCTTATTATCATGCCTTTCTTCCGGTTCATGGTCTGATAGGATTACCTTCAGGTTGTGTCGGTAGTATACAATGTTGGTCTTTATTTACACTTGATTATTGATTTGTATTTTTTGTAACTTCATTGTTTTCTATTACATGCTCAATCCTTGTAATCGCTATATTACAGTATAGTCATGCTTATAATGATTATTGTATTTACATGGGTAATTGTGTATTTTGTGATTAGATATGGTTCTGTAAAACAAAAAAAAAGTTTGAACTGTACATCTAATATATAAAAAACTGCCTAGTCTTTCATTCTGGTGAAATCAAAAGACACTGGGCTATATGCATCAATACTGTCTAATTGTTAATAGTGGAAACATAGACTAGACCCATAGACTTAACCCTTTCACGCCGCAGCCCTTTTCCATTTTTGCGCTTTAATTTTTTACTCCTCTTCTTCCCAGAGCCATAACTTTTTTATTTCTTGGTCAATATGGCAGTGTAACGGCTTGTTTTTTGCAGGACAAGCTGTAATTTTGAACGACACCATTAGTTTTAACCATTAGTCTTGTACTGGAAAATGGGGAAAAAATCCAAGTGCGGTGAAATTGCAAAAAAAAGTGCAATCTCATAGTGGTTGTTTTTTTTTTTACCATGTTCACTAAATGCTAAAACTGACCTGCCGTTAAAATTCTCCAGGTCATTACGAGTTCGTAGATACCGAACATGTATAGGTTCTTTTTTATTTAAGTGGTGAAAAAAGATCTAAAGTTTGTAAAAAAAAAAATAAAAAAAAGTCACCATTTTAAGTGACCTGTGGCATCTCTACTTTTTGGGATCTGGAGCCGGGTGATGGCTTATTTTTTGCTCGCCAAGCTGATGTTTTTATTGATACCATTTTGGGGTAGATACAATGTTTTATTCGCCCGTTATTGCATTTTATTGCAATGTTGCAATACTGGTACTCCCTCAATTTCTAGTCTTTACTCGGCTATGAAATCTAATTTATTAAAGATACACCCTGATGTTTTCTTTAAATATTGGAAGCAGCAACTAGATGACGTTGAAATCCATACTAAGATCAGATTTGGCTGGAGAGTATTTAGAAAATACATTATAAATGAATCATGGAGAGAGACTCAGTATAAAATAATACACGGGGCCATTTACGCCTTTAATATGCCGAAAAAAGATCCCTTGTCAAATAGGATGATTGTTTGCCCTAAATGTCATCACCCATACTCTGATCTTATGCACGGCCTATGGTCCTGCCCTGATTCAACAGTATACTGGAATCAAGTCTCATATGTGATAAAGACTATTTGGGGCCCAGGATACACTCTCTCTCCATATGTAGCCATACTACATCATTGGAATAACCCAGAAAATCCTGACCAAAAATCAAAAGGCTCCCCAAAACTGCTTCATACTCTACTCCTCCTGGCAAAAAAACAGCTACTTAAACATTGGCTGGATCCTATCATTCCCCCTATAGCAGAGCTAATAATCCAAATGAAACATTTTATGGGAGTGGAGCAATTAGATACCCTTTGTAACAAAGAACAGCAAGCTGGCAAATTTCTATCAAAATGGAAACAGTTTATTATAACTTGCTGTTCTCTATCTGAAAAGAATAAAATTGTCCAACCATTTACCTCTAGAGAATGGTATATTCTGGAGGATCTAAATAATAACCTAGGACTCTTACGTGTTAACTAAAGCAGGGGAGAAATTCATCATAATTTATCGTTATTTAATTAATTCCATTAAATGTAGATGACTAACTTGCTAATACTTAGCTTAGATGTCTATTTGTTAAGCCAGCTAACCGGAACTTATAGATTATTCATTGTACATGATCTGTGTACAGGTCCTTTATCTTGTACATCCTGGCTTTATTTTATTTGTTTTATATTTTTTTCTATGATTTGTTCTGTTAAAAAAACAAATAAAAATGATGTTTGAAAAAACACAACAACAGCGAGTGGATCGCGATTCTAACTGCGACTGTTAGGGGCTCATGACAGCTATACAGATCAGCTGTTATGTGCCCAGAAAGGTGCGGACTCAGCGCCGGAGCACACACCAAAGGGGGAGACACGCCATGCGCCGTACATGTGGTCTAAGTTTTCCTAATCTATTAGGTGCTTTATTTTGTGCCAATAATTTGCGCCTAAATGTTGGTACATCTTTTGGCACACAGTGTTAAACATTGCGCCATGTCCCTTTCCACTATGCTATACCCTTTTTGCTAATCCTATTACCCTTGTCGAGCAAGGTTTACAATGGGTTTAAAACAAATAGTAAAAATGGTGCAAGTCATAAAAGACGTTTTCTGGAGCAAATTGTGTCAGCATGCTGGCAAATTTAGCTTGTTAAAACTCAACCAATGTTTTGTCGAAAGAGAGCAATTAACATTGACAACTTTTCCTAGACCAGAGAAAACACTCATCATGGTAAAACGTTTTACACAGAGTTCAACAAATCAATTTTTTTATCTTCAGTCCCTCTGACATTGATATTTCAGTATCAGTAACAAGCTGAGCCATGCTTATATCCTATTTTGAACTTTTAATATTTGTTTTTGCCAAATTTGCCAAAGTAAAAGTTTGTCTAACTATGTAAGCAAATTTCTGACCTAGTCTCCCGTTACATACCAGCACGCAACCTCCGATCCTCACAAGATCTCCTTCTCTACTCCCCTCTTATCTCCTCCTCCCACAATCGCATACAAGATTTCTCCCGTGCTTCCCCCCTACTCTGGAACTCTCTACCCCAATACATCAGACTCTCGTCGACCGTGGAAACTTTCAAAAGGAGCCTGAAGACCCACCTCTTCTGACAAGCCTACAACCTGCAGTAACCACCGCTGCACGACCAGCTCTACCCTCACCTACTGTATCCTCACCCATCCCTTGTAGATTGTGAGCCCTCGCGGGCAGGATCCTCGCTCCTCCTGTACCAGTCGCTGTCACATTGTGTTCAAGATTATTGTAATTGCTCTTGTATTATACCCCTTTTTCATATGTTAAGTGCCATGGAATAAATGGCTCTATAATAATAAATAATAATAATTAGTGTGTTCCTTTTGATTTTTCTGCAGTGCTGTTACATTGGTTTCTCCAACTACAGGTAAAAAAAATAAAAAATAAATTATTGAAATGTTACTATAAAAACTGTAACAATAATATAAAACAACATATATCAAATATAGAATTTTCATACCCTGTGAACTTTTCCACATTTTTTCACGTTACAACCACGTAAATCTGAAACTTGTGACAAAATTACCAACCCAAAGTAGCAAGTATTTGTGAAGTGTAAAGAAAATGATACATTTTCTAAATATTTTAAAAATATAAATCTGAAAATTGTGACGTGCATTTGTATTCAACCCCCCTCAGTCAATACTTTGTAGGACCACCTATAGCTGCAATTACTGCTGCAAGTCTTTTGGGTATGTGTCTACTCAGGATTTTATTTAGGGGTATCACGATACAGGGGGTTGAATACCAATGTGCGTCACAAGTTTCAGATTTACGTGGGTGTAACTGAAAAAATGTGGAAAAGTTCACAGGGTATGAATAATTTTTCAAGGCATTGTATAAGTACATTTAGAATAAAAAATATTTCCATGCCATATCATTGGTAGGATATTCAATAGTGGTGAAAACCAGCATATACACCAAAGAGACTGGGAACATGAAATTTTGCTTACTATATACAAAATTCTTCTTCCCTTTTCCAATAAAAACATATCATATCTTGAGATAATTGAATGTCTGTCAAGTCTGATGTGACAAAATCTAATGTCATTATATGTCCCTATTGTTCATTTTAGTTAGGCTGTCTATGCATACAAAATAACAAGGTAGAAATGCATTGGTATTAGAGAGTTATGTGGCAGTGTGAATGTGCATTAGGCCATTTTTAACACTGCATCTATGTGGCCTGAGATGGTTATGGGGTAAATGTGGCAATGGTAGTGGTGCTTTCGATGCGACTATTGAATATTACTGTAGGTAATAACTAGTGATGAGCGAGCGTGCTCGCTACAGCTCGGGTCCCCGCCTCGCATGTTTGGCGCTATTTTAACAGCGAATAAACATGCGGGGATTGCCTGCCACTCACTGTAATGCCACAGTTATGTCTATATCAGACCTGGTGACCCTATGCTCATCACAGTCTACCCTTCAGACAAGCAGAGTAGGGAGAGGTGCTGCAGAGCTAGGGAGAGAATTGGTGGTTTGTTAGTGAGGTACTAGGCATTCCATAGCATTATATACATATCTGAACTAACAGTCCTTCTAAGAACTAATCCAGCTGCATATGTTATTCCTGGTGATAGCAGGAGTTAGGCAGGTAGAGTTTGTGGAGAATGTATACAGCAGAATGAGTTCCAATGCACGTTCTGCCTGCTGCTGTTACAGATATCCATAGCCCTAGATATCCGGGCTGATTTTTTTTTCTCTTAATCCTGATTATTTGCTTAAAAAGCAATATAGTGCACCCTTTTTACTGCTCCATTTGCTTGTTAGCAGAATATAGCCAGATTTGTTTGATTTTATTCGCATTGCTGTATTGTGGAAGCAGAGAAACTTGTCCATTATCAGACGTGATCCGATATTACTGCTGTAATAATCGTCACATTTTTGGGAGCATGCCAAATATTACACTCCAGTTAAAGTCTGCCAGTTGTGTGTTGTTCAACCTATTCAAACTTAGTCGCTGACCAATACCATATCTCTAAGGCCACTGCATAAAACCGTGGTCATCAGACGTGATCCGATATTGCTGCCGTAATAATTGTGACAATTTTGGAGAGTGCCAAATATTCAACTCCAGTTAAAGTCTGCCAGTTATGTGTTGCTCAACCTATTCACACTTAGTCGCTGACCAATACCATATCGCTAACGCCACTGCCTAAAACCGTGGTCATCAGACGTGATCCGATATTGCTGCAGTAATAATCGTCACATTTTTTTGAAGCGTGCCAAATATTACACTCCAGTTAAAGTCTGCCAGTTGTGTGTTGTTCAACCTATTCACACTTAGTCGCTAACCAATACCCCAATACCATATCTCTAACGCCACTGCCTAAAACCATGGTCATCAGATGTGATCCGATATTACTGCTGCAATAATCGTTACATTTTTTGGAGCGTGCCAAATATTACACTCCAGTTAAAGTCTGCCAGTTGTGTGTTGTTCAACCTATTCACACTTGGTTGCTAACCAATATCATATCGATAAGGCTACTGCTTAAAACCATGGTCATCAGACATGATCCGATATTACTGCGGTAATAATCGTGACATTTTTTGGAGCTTGCAAATATTACACTCCAGTTAAAGTCTGCCAGTTGTGTGTTGTTCAACCTAATCACACTTGGTCGCTGCCCAATACCATATCTCTAATGAACTGCCTATAACCGTGGTCATTAGACGTGATCCAATATTACAGCAGTAATAATCGAGACATTTTTTGGAGCTTGCCAAGTATTACACTCCATTTAAAATGGGCAAGGTGCATGGCAAGGGACGGGGAAGTGGACGTGATGCTGATGGTGCACATAGAGGTCAAGGCCATGGGCAAGATGAAACTGTGCCTGCTGAGGGAGCACAACAAACACACACATCATGTCAAACTACCTTCCTGTCCCAATTTCTAGGAGGCCGCGGCACAACACCCTTGAAGCCAGAGCTGTGTGAAAAGGTTGTTGGTTGGATAGCAGATAAAGCTAGGAGGCAGACCGTTCCCCAGAACACCAAAACTGTTAGTTCTTCCAGAGTCTGACTCTTTTTTAAAGACTGTCTAGATAACCCCAAAAAGGCCATTTGCAACATCTGCCATGCCAGCATCAGCAAGAGCAGCAAAACTACCAGCTTGACCACCACCAGCATGCTCAGGCACATGACAGCAAAGCACCTGACTAGTTGGGCCGAAAACCAGGGCCCAGAAACAGTGTCTGCAGGTGACACCACTGCCTGTTCCGCTGTTGTGCATGCATGCCAATCCACTGTACACGCCGCAGGTGAAGATTCCTCCCGCCCTGCACCTGTTGCACACTTGCCATCACCATCAGAATCTACGTCCACGTTCCAGAACCGCATTCATTTGTCCCTACTCCAGTCATTTGAACGCAAGCGCAAATACGCAGCCAACACCCCACAGGCTAAAGCGCTGAACTGCCACATTTCTCAACTGCTTGCACATGAAATGTTGCCTTTTAGGCTCGTGGAGATGGAATCTTTTTGCAACCTCATGGCGGCGGCCATCCCTCTGTTCTCGGTCCCCAGCCGTCACTGTTTCTTCCGGTGTGCAGTCCCCGCCTTACACAAGCATGTGTCCCAGAATATTACCTGTGCCCTCAACAACGTAGTTACTAGGAAGGTCCACCTAACCACGGACACTTGGACAAGTGCTCGTGGCCAGGGACGGTACATTTCGGTGATAGCACACGGAGTTAATATAGTGGAAGCCGGGACCAGTCGGACCCTGGGACAGAACACGTCCTCCCGATGCTGAGAATTGCGGGCCCTGGGTCAATCAGGGTTGCTCCCACATTCTACAGCTCCTGCACCATCTCCTCCGCCTCCTCTTCATCCTCCATCTCCGAAATGACCACATCAGTCGGAAGCTGGAAGCACTACAGCACTGCCTCGGCCAAGCGGCAACAGGCTGTGCTGAAGCTAATATGCTTAGGGGACAAACCGCACACAGCTGCAGGGTTGTTGACAGCTGTAACAGACCAGGCAGATCTGTGGCTGTCACCGCTGAACCTACAGCCAGGCATTGTCGTGTGTGACAATGGCCAGAACCTGGTGGCTGCTCTGAAGCTAGGCAAGGTTGCACACGTACCATGCCTGGCCAATGTGCTCAACCTAGTGGTTCAGCGGTTTCTCAAAACCTACCTGGATCTGCCTGATCTGCTTGTGAAAGTATGCCGTGTGTGTGCCCATTTCTGAAAGTCAACTACAGCTTCTATCGACCGCGCCGTGCTTCAGCAGCGTTTGCAGCTTCCAGCTCACAAACTAGTGTGCGACATCACACCGCATTGGAACTCAATGTTGCATATGTTGGGAAGGATTTGTGAGCAGCAGAGGGAAGTGGTTGAGTACCAGATTCAACACGCCCATCGGTAGTCAGGTCAGCCTCCGCACATAAGAGTTCATGAGTGGGCATGGATGTCTGATATCTGTGCCATCCTCCAAAACTTTGAGGACTCCACAAACATGGTGAGCGGCGATGATGCCATAATTAGTGTCACCATCCCGCTTCTCTGTCTACAGAAACGCTCGATGCTCACAATTAAAGAGGAGGCATTGCAGGCGGAACACGATGAGATGGAACAAGGAACCATATGGGGTGATGACACAGAGCCCAGCCTCATCTCATCTCAATGGATGATAATGAGGAGGAGGAGTAAGAGGAGGAGGAACAGGAGCTGTTTTCCTGAGGTACAGACAGTACTACCCACACAACAGTCATACCGTCTGTTCAGCGTGCATGTCCTGAGGAGAGGGAGAACGAGAAGGAGGACCAGGAGGAGAATGAGGAGGAGAAGAGCATGGACATCGTCCTCTTGATCAGGACAGGGAAGTCTTGGCTGTTGGCAGTCTGGCACACATGGCTGAGTTTATCTTCCTTTATCTGCCTTTCCTGTGACCCTCGCATTATACACATTTTGGGCGACAGTAATCACTGGTTGGTGATACATCAAGACCCACGCTACAAGGAGAGCTTTCTATCTCTCCTTCCTGTGTGGAGAGGTCTAATAAAATGTTGCAGTTGCAGAAGGCCCTTGTTGAGGAATTATTAAAAAAATTCCAATTTGAAAACGCTGGCAGCAGAGAAAACAGTTTTTGGATCACCAAGGAGTACAGGTGAGGAAGACACAAATACGATGCAGCAGAGGCAGTGGAACACTATCAAAGGTGTAGGACAGTTTTCTCAGAACCTCCCAGCACCCAGGCCCTGATGCACTGGGTACTCTGCGAAGGAGAGAAAAGTTTTGGAAGATGCTGAAGGAGTACCTTGCTGACCATACCAACGTCCTCCGTGGTTCCTGTGTGCCTTATAACTATTAGGTATCCAAGCTGGACACATGGAATGAACTCGGTCTCTACGCCTTAGAGGTCCTGGCCTCCCCTGCCACTAGCGTTTTGTCAGAGCAGGTTTTTAGTGCCACCGGGAGCATTATAACTGATAGGCGCATCCGCCTGTCAACTGAAAATGCTGACAGGCTGACTCTTATCAAAATAAACAAGGGCTGGATTGGGCCAGACTTCTCAACACCACCGGATGATAGCAGCGGAACATAAAATCAAATCCAGTGGGGTTTTTTTTGAGGAGGTGGGGTCTATTCCCATCCACCTCTTCACACCCAGACATGGGTATAAGTTTCCTGATTTTGTCTATATTCTGTTGTCCTCCTCCTTCTCCTCAACCTCCACCACCATATCACCAGGGTGACAGTGATGCAACACCCACATAATTTTTTTTAAGGGTGTTTATGATGCCCATAGGAATTTTTTTTAGAGGCCTACCTCTAAAATTCTGAATGTTATACAGTATGTTCATGTATACCCCACAGGGGTAAATGTATTTCAGCCCATGCACTTAGTGCATGGGCATTACCAGTATAGCAGACCCATTCCTTAACAATGGTAACAATTTTTTTAATGAGGACCTCCTCTACATCTCTTTAAAGGGGTATTGTAGTGCGTCCAATTTTTTGCAGCCCTTGCAGTGACTGCATGGGCATTACCACTATAGGAGACCCATTCCTTAATAATGGGAACAATTTTTTTTAATTAGGTCCTCCTCTACGTCTCTTCAAAGGGGTATTGGAGTGAGTCCTAATTTTTGGCAGCCCTTGCAGTCACTGCATGGGCATTACCACTATAGGAGACCCACTCCTTTATAATTGGAACATTTTTTATAATGAGGCCCTCCTCTACATCTCTTTAAAGGGTTATTATAGTGCGTCCTAATTTTTGGCAGCCCTTGCAGTCACTACATTCACAATAATAGTTTAGGCGACCCACTCCTTAATAATGGGAACAACAAAGCATGGCCCTCTAACAATAGTAAGGGATGACTGCAGGACCTCTAAAAATAGTAAGGGCCGCCTGATGGGCTTGTAAAAATAAGCTTTGTGACTTTCACAGTCCCTCCTTCATAAATGAAACAGGATGTGTCTGTTCATGTCTCACACACCACATGGCCAGATAAGGTAGTAAAATGCAAAAGTTCAAAAATGCATCAAAAACGCTGAGTGTGAACATAGCCCAAGGTGTTGAGGAGCATTTTTGTTTTTGGATATTTATTTTGCCTTATATACAAGTCATTACCCTGGAAAGAATGTTCCTTAACATTTTTTACAGGAAAATCCATTTTGGCTTTGTTTTTGTATGTTTTACTGTTAGTCCGTAAAAGTGGCGTAATACTCTGAAAACATTGTTCACAGCAGTGACCTGGGAGTCAGAGATGCTTCCAGGGGTCTTCCCCATGCTGTGCCCATATCATATCCCGGGGGGCGCCGGAAAAATTCTTGAGTTTCCCATTGACTTACATTGGGCTTGTTACTCTTGTTGAGCACCTGAGCATTACGATTTGCTCGACTCGAGCAACGAGCACCAGAGCATTTTAGTGCTCGCTCATCACTAGTAATAATCCAACTTGCTGGTTTGGAATCCAACACAAGCAGCAGGACATCACAGTGTCTGTGTAAACGAAGTAGGTTCAGACCAATGCTCCATCTTTTGACCCAGTAATGAACAAAAAATTTGGTTTGGTAATTTTCTTAGATGTAAGGTGCAGTACCTTTGGCTTTTAACCATTGCTTGCAGTTTGACATCTGTCAAGATCCCTTTGCAGCATTTCTTGTATCTAATAGACACCAGAATAGTACACAGCTATCTTATCTTCCAGAAAAACCTTATCTTGTCCACTAACCCTTGCGCTGTTAAATGCATCCTCCACCTTGCTGTAGAGACCGGTGTGTGCAAGTTTGGCTTATCTATTGGATGCCAATAAAAATTCTTCCATATTGCCATAAAAATTTTAAAGAACAGCAATCATTCCTGTTTTGATGTGTTGGGTGTACTTAACATTTTTGAAGAAGACAAGTATTGTTTCTACTGTTTAAAGGCACACACCTACACTACCGTTCAAAAGTTTGGGGTCATCCAGACAATTTTGTGTTTTCCATGAAAACTCATACTTTTATTTTTCAAATGAGTTGCAAAATGAATAGTGTTGAGCGAGCACTAAAATGCTCGGGTGCTCGAAGCTCGGGCCGAGCTCACTGTGATACTCGGGTGCTCGACCCGAGCAACGAGCCCAATGTTAGTCTATGGGAGACCCGAACATTTTTGCGGCAGCACCCCCGGCAGTCTGTAGAAAGCCTAAAAAGTGCCCAAAACGATAGTGACAGTGCTCAAATGACATGGGGACAGCATGGGGATCGCCCCTGGAAGCATTTCTGACCCCCAGGTCACTGCTGTCAACAACGTGGTCAGAGGTATTAAGCCACTTTTACAGGCTCACAATAAAATGTTCAAAAACGAAAGTGAAAGTGCTTTCCTGTGAAATATGTTAACCCCTTAACGACCATGGGTCTTTCTGTTTTTGTGTTTTCCTTTTTTGCTCCTCTTCTTCCCAGAGCCAGAACTTTTTTAATTTTCGTTCAATATGGCCATGTGAGGGCTTATTTTTTGCGGGACGAGTTGTACTTTTAAACACCATCACTGGTTTTACCATATCGTGTGCTGGAAAATGGGAAAAAAATTCCAAGTGCAGTGAAACTGCAAAAAAAATGCAATTCCACAGTTGTTTTTTGGGTCCTTTTTTTACCACGTTCACAGATTGCTAAAACTGACCTGCCATCATTATTTTCCAGGTCGTTACGAGTTCATAGACACCAAACATGTATAGGTTCTTTTTTATTAAAGTGGTGAAAAAAAAATCCAAAGCTTGCTAAAAAAAAACAAAAAAAATGGTGCCATTTTCCGAGACCCTTAGCTTCTCCATTTTTCGGGATCTGGGGCCAGGTGAGTGCTTATTTTTTGCATGCCGGGCTGACGTTTTTATTGATACCATTTGGGGGTAGATCCGATGTTTTGATCGCCCGTTATTGCATTTTATTGCAAAGTTGTAGCGACCAAAAAAACTTAATTCTGGCGTTTAAAATTTGTTTCTCGTTACACCGTTTACTGATTGTATTAATTCTTCTTTTATATTGATAGATCGGGCGATTCTGAACGCGGCGATACCAAATATGTGTATGTGGTGTTTTTTTTTATATATATATATTTTATTTTGAATGGGGCGAATGGGGGGTGACTTAAACTTTTATATATTTTTTATATTTTTTATTTTTTTAAAAACTTTTTTTTTACACTTTCTGCTTGCTTCTATAGTCTCCAGAGGAGACTAGAAGCAGCAGTTGTCTGATTGCTTCTACTGCATACAAGCGATGAGCAGATCGCTTGTATGCAGGAGAAATGCTCACTTGCTATGAGCGCTGACCACTAGGTGGCGCTCATAGCAATTGAGACATGACAACCACAGGCGTCTGCTGCAGACCCTGAGTTGTCATGCCCACCCATTGGTGACCCGCGATCACGTGACGGGGTCACTGATGGGCGGGGCTTAGGACTCCCGGAAGCGCGAGTTAAATGCCACTGTCAGAGATTTAACATGTTAACAGCCGCGGGTGGATTGCGATTCCAATAATCAGCTGACATGTGCTCGCTTCAGTGCGGGCTCACCGCCGGAGCCCCCGCTGAACCGGCCTTCCCGACCTGGTGCGTACTATTACTGACCAGGTCGGAAAGGGGTTAAGGAACATCCTTTCCAGGGTAAAGACTTGTGTATAAGGTAAAATAAATAACCAAAAACAAAAATACTCCTCCACATCTTGGGCTATGTTCACAAGTAGCATTTTTTATGCGTTTTTGCACGTTTGTATTGCTTTCAACCGTGACAAATGCATTCACCGGGAAATGTCATTTTAACATTTTACAACCTTACAACCTTATCTGGCCATGTGCTGTGTGACACATGCATACAGTGCTGAAAAGACAAGGGATCAGCATGGGGAAGACCCCTGGAAGCATCTCTGACCCCCAGGTCACTGCCTAAAAGTGTGCCCATCAGAAGTGATCCTTGCCGCATCAGAAGATGCAGACTTGCAACTATCCCCGTGCAAGTCCTTGTTCCAGGGCAGTGTTCAATTGTACCTCCCCCATAACTTGCAATACAAGCGCAAGTATGCAGCCTGCCACCCACCCACCCCCAGGCTGCAATACCATACTGCTAGCTTTCACTTGAAATGGGGCCTTTTAGTTTGGAGGAGGCCGAAGCTGGCCACTACCTCATGGCCGCTTCGGCAGCGAGGTATCCATACTCTGTCCCCAGCCGCCCGGCGGCCGGGTGTCCACGCTTGGTCCCCAGCCGCCAGGTGGCGGCCAGGTGTCCATACTCGGTCCCCAGCCGCCCTGATTTCTCCTGTCACCTTCCCCCACACTTTTCTTAGCCTGGCCTGCTTTAGGGCAGCATTGGACGAGCCCACCAGAGAACCAGACTCCTCCGGTGGGCCCTGGCTTCTCCATCAGGGGAGTTGAGAGTGCCTAGGTGAGGAGCATGATGATGATGATTGAAGTTAGCATCTGCTTTGTTTTCTTGGAATGCAAGCGCATGTATGTAGTAGCGGCTAGGCCTGAGGTGGTCCGCGTTTTGGCACATATCCTACCTCCTCCGAGGATTGCTGGATGTTTTCCTGCTACTATCCCAGTTCTATGACTCCCGTTAAAACAAAGCTTCAGGTGATAAATGATGGATGAGGTGGTGGCAAAGGAGAAAGAGCAGGAGGAACAGGGACCATTCACATCAATATCAGGCCAGTCAACCAGATATGTCTTGTAGGATATGTTTCTGTAACAAAAGGAGCGGTTCGGCTACACAGTTATAGGGCATACAGTGAGTGCAATGCCTACCAAAAATTTCGAGCCACTCCAATGCCCCTTGGAAATGACATGGAGGTCAGAGGGCATTAACTAAACCTTTTTTTCGATTTATAGCAACTGGGTCTCCCGTGCACTGTTGGCCTAAGCAGTGAATGGAAGGCTTTCCAAAAATTATGAGGAACTGCAATGCCCCTTACAAGAGCCATGTGTGGCACCCCAGGGGTCTGGTCACCAAAGTAATAGAGATATTACGTCAGAGAGCAAGTGGGAGGTTTCCTGGTCAGGATCCCTTAAACATGCATCATCCTCCTGCCCCAGTCCTGGGAGGGGAGAATTCTCCCCTTATAAACTGGATCTGGGGTGGGGTTGAGTGAGTCAGAGAACAGTTAGAGTCAGAGTGAGAGCAAGGGAAAGTAACAACAAGGAGCTCTGTAGGAGCTAGGAGCTAAAGACCAGGGGCTGGAAGCTGAGCAGAGCTCGCCCTGGCAGAAGACAATAGGAACCGGACACAGGAGTCCGAAGCTGTGAGGACTTATATATCCAGCAGCAGAAACCAGCCGGCAGGGGATTTCAGGTCCTCTGGCCATAGAAGCCCGGAGGCTCAGTCACAAGCAAGGGACCAGCACCGCCGTCGTGGAGCGGAGGCTAACAGAAGGCCCCAAGTCACCAGCCATACGGGTGAGCACTACACGGTACACTCAGGGACGTGGGATACTTCTACCCGCTTACAGCAAGGTAGCCAGGAAGAGTGCAGACAGACGGGGAGGCCCACAACTCCACCTGGCTAGGGGAACTCCTGCTTGCTCACAGACTGACCAGGCCTCTTATGCTAGCCAGTACTCCCGGGAGGGTCTACCTTATAATCATCAGTAAAGACCCTGAACGGCACTGCAAAGACTCTGAGTCGTTCCTGCTGCGCTCGTGCACCATCACCCCCATCATCCACACTCACTTCCCTGAGGCTATACTCCTCCCGAGGGGAGTTATCCCATTCTATGCTGCGCACACAACACCAGCCTCAGCGGTCTGCCTCGCAGTGGTGGTACTCCCTGACCGCAATCCACGGGTGGCGCAGTTGGACAATTAACCTCAAAACCTAAGAAAGACTGCCACTGGTTTGACCAGCCTGAGCCACGGGACTGGGTCACCGCCACGGAGACTACAGACCCCAGAGACCCGGCACCGGGTATCCCAAACACGTGTACACACGGCCCAGGGGGCGCGTCACATGCAGTACAGCATATTACAAACATAAGTCCCATTATTGGGGAGTGGGTCTCCCATAGTATTTGCTTATGCTTTCCCAGCAAAAGCTGCCAAAAATTAGGACGGAGCAACTTGCAATGCCCCTTACAAGAGCCATGCAGTGCAGCATATTACAAACATAAGTTCCATTATTGGGGAGTGGGTGTCCCATGGTATTTGCTTATGCTTTCCCAGCAAAAGCTGCCAAAAATTAGGACGGAGCAACTTGCAATGCCCCTTACAAGAGCCATGCAGTACAGCATATTACAAACATAAGTCCCATTATTGGGGAGTGGGTGTCCCATAGTATTTGCTTATGCCTTGCAAGCAAAAGCTGCCAAAAATTAGGACGGAGCAACTTGCAATGCCCCTTACAAGAGCCATGCAGTACAGCATATTACAAACATAAGTCCCATTATTGGGGAGTGGGTCTCCCATAGTATTTGCTTATGCTTTCCCAGCAAAAGCTGCCAAAAATTAGGACGGAGCAACTTGCAATGCCCCTTACAAGAGCCATGCAGTACAGCATACTACAAAAATAAGTCCCATTATTGGGGAGTGGGTGTCCCATGGTATTTGCTTATGCTTTCCCAGCAAAAGCTGCCAAAAATTAGGACAGAGGAACTTGCAATGCTGGCACCCTGGTGGTATAGTGGTGGTGGAGGCTGAGGATAAGGAGAAGAAGATTAAACAGCCGAAACGAGGAAGCGTATACCCATGTGTGGGTGTGAAGCGGTGCATGTGAATACACCTCCCGAAATAACACAGTGGATTTGACTTTATGTTACTCTGCTGTCATTTGGTGGTGATGAGAAGTCTGGCCCAATCCAGCCCTTGTTCATTTTGATAAGAGTCAGCTTGTCAGCATTGTCAGTTGACAGGAGAGTGCGCTTATCAGTTATAATTCCCCCAGCGGCACTAAAAACACGCTCCGATAACACGCTAGCGGCAGGGCAGGCCAGGACCTCCAAGGCGTACAGAGCGAGTTCATTCCAAGTGTCCAGCTTGGATACCCAATAATTAAAAGGCACAGAGGAATCACGGAGGATGCTGGTACGATCGGCAAGGTACTCCCTCACCATCTTTTGAAACTTTCCACTCCTTGTGAGAGTACCCCGCGCCTCAGGGCCTGTAAGCTGGGCGGGTGTCAGAAAACTGTCCCAGAACGTTGACAGTGTTCCCCTGCCTCTGCTGGATTGGAGTTGCATCTCTCTCGCCTGTACGCCTTGGTTGGGCAACGAACTGTGACCTCTGCCGCTAGCGTGTTCAGATGGGAATTTTTTTAAGAGTTCTGCAGCAAGGGCCTTCTGGTATTGCCCCATTTTTGTAGACCTCTCCACCTCAGGAATAAGAGAGTGAAAGTTCTCCTTGTAGCGGGGGTCTACAAGTGTCACCAACCAGTAATGACTGTCACCCAACATTTTGACAACGCGAGGGTCACGGTTAAGGCAGCGTAACATAAAGTCAGCCATGCGTGCCAGACTGGTAACGGGCAAGATTTCCGTGTCCTCACCAAGATGACGACTGACCATGTTCTCCTCCTCCTCCTCCTCTTCCTCCTCCCCCCTGTCCTCAGGCCACCCACGCTGAACCGACGGTATGACACTTGTTCAGGTACTACCGTCTACAACGCATGATAGCAGCTCCTGTTCTTCCTCCTCCTCCTTCTCTCCCTCATTGTCCCCCAATGCACGTTGGGATGAGATGAGGCTGGGCTGTGTGTAATCGCCCGCTACGGCTTCTTGATCCATCTCATCATACTCTGGCTGCAATGCCTCCTCTTTAATTCTCTGCAGAGAGCGTTGCAAAAGACAGACAAGTGGGATGCTGACACTAATGATGGCGTCATCGCCACTCACCATCTTGGTGGCCTCCTCAAAGTTTGTCAGGATGGTACATATGTCAGACATCCAGGTCCACTCCTGAGGTCTTATGTGTGGAGTCTGACCTGAATATCGACGGCCTTGTTGCAGCTGGTACTCCACAACTGCTCTCTTCTGCTCACAAATCCTTTGCAACATGTGGAGGGTAGAGTTCCAACTTGTGGGGACATCACACACCAGTCGGTGTGCCGGAAGCTGCAAACGCTGCTGCAACACTGCAAGGGCGGCGGAAGCTGTAGCCGACTTGCGAAAATGAGCTGACAGGCGGCGTACTTTCACGAGCAGATCTGGCAACTCGGGGTACGATTTAAGAAACCGCTGAACCACGAGGTGGTACATGAGCCAGGCATAGTACGTGTGTGATCTCACCTCGCCTCAGAGCCGCCACCAGGTTACGGCCATTGTCACACACGACCATGCCGGGATGTAGGTTCAGCGGTCTCAGCCACAGATCTGCCTGCTCTTTCACAGCTGTCCACAACTCACAAGCAGTGTGAGGTTTATCACCTAAGCTTATGAGTTTCAGCACAGCCTGTTGCCGCTTGGCGGAGGCAGTACTGCAATGCTTCCAGCTTGTAACTGATGTGGTGATATCTGAGATGGAGGCTGAACATGAGGAGGAGGAGGAGGATGCGCAGGAGCTGTACACTGTGGGGGCAACTCTGACTGACATAGGGCCCGCAATCCTCGGTGTGGGGAGGATGTGTTCCGTCCCAAGGTCCGACTGGGTCCCGGCTTCCACTATGTTTACCCAGTGTGCCGTCAGAGAGATGTATCGTCCCTGGCCACAAGCACTTGTCCACGTGTCCGTTGTCAGGTGGACTCTCCCAGTAACTGCGTTGTTGAGGGCACGGCAGATGCTTTGGGACACGTGCTTGTGTAGTGCGGGGATGGCACACCGGGCAAAATAGTGTCGGCTGGGGACCGAGTACCGAGGGACGGCCACCGCCATAAGATTGCGGAAGGATTCCGTCTCCACCAGCCTAAAAGGCAGCATTTCCAATGCAAGCAGTCGTGAAATGTGCGAATTTAGGACTGTGGCCTGTGGGGCGTTAGCTGCGAATTTCCACTTTCGTTCAAAGGTCTGGGATATGGACAATTGAATGCTGCGGTGGGACGTGGACGTGCACGTTGATGCTGTTTCTTGAGAAACTGCCATAACAAGTGAAGACTGAGAGGAGGGGGCATCTTTACATGCAGTATGGACAGGGGATTGCCTTGCACACACAACAGGGGGTTCTATTGCACGCACAACAGTGGAAGAAGCAGTGGTGACACCCGCTGACACTGGTCGTGGACCCTGGGTTTCGCCCCACAAAGTCGGGTGCTTTGCTGCCATGTGCCTGATCATGCTGGTGGTGGTCAGGCTCGTAGTTTTGTCACTCCTGCTGATGCTGGCATGGCAGGTGGAACATATGGCCTTTTTGGGGTTATCAGCAGAGTCTTTAAAAAAATTCCAGACTCTGGAAGACCTACCGCTTGTACTGGCAACGTCCCTCGTGTTGGTGTTACGGGGAACGGTTGCCTGCCTTCTGTCTGTGGCCACCACACTGCTTCTTCCTGCCTGTTGGGGTACTCTGCCTCCCTCCCCCTGTGTGCTGCTGGCCTCACTCTGCATGTCCTCCTTCCACGTTGGGTCAGTTACTAGATCACCTACCACCTCCTCCTCTTCCACTTGCGCACCACGATCCTCCTCCTCACTTCCTGGCAATTGTGTCTCGTCATCGTCCACCTCTTGTGATAGATTGCCAACGTCGACTTCCTATGGCCGTGGCTGTTCAAATATTTGGGCATCGCAACATGGGATCTCCTCTTCCACCACTTCAAGCGAATCAGGCGAGGGGCCCAAATATGGAAATGGACCAGTGAACAGCTCTTCAGAGTGTCCAAGTGTGGGATCACTTGCTGTCTGACGACACTCGGCATGGTGGGAGGAAGGAGCATCAGGGTGAGGAGGAGTATGCGGTCGAGACTCACGGCTACTAAGAGTTGACCATGTGGAAGACAGACCGGAGGTGGTGGTGCCCAGGTAACTGGAAGTATTGTCTGCTATCCAATTAATAACCTGTTCACACTGATCAGTTCGCAATACTGGTGTTGTTCTGTGCTTCCCTAGTAATTCGGTCAAGAAGTGGGAGCGAGAAAATGTGGCTGTTGGTTGTGGCACATTTTCACCTTGGCCACGGCCCCGTCCTCTGCACGAACCATCACCAGAACGTCCACTTCCACGTCCCTTACCACGCGCCTTGCCCATTGTAAATGAAGTAAAATAGCTTACACTTGCACTATCAATGGAAAAAGGGTAATAAAGAGTAGATTAGAACCATGGAAGAGGAAAACCACAGTTATTGTTTACTGGGGTATACCACACTTTTTTAAATAGAGATATTTGCGGCTGAACAGTGAGCGACACACTCAAACTGCTTTTTTTTTAGATACCAAAGGCCCAAAACTGGATAGTACAGCGATTTGACCCGTGGAACTGCGAAACCACACTGGGATGTCGGGCCTACACAAGACTATTTTCAACAGATATATTTTTGTGTCACAACAGTCAGGAGACACTACTGTTTTTCTTTACGGAAAAAACGAACAAAACATGAATAATAGAGATTTTTTACCGTGGAACAGCAAAACCACAGTTATAATTTACTGGTGTATACCAGGCTTTTTAAAATATATATATATTTGCGGCTGAACAGTGAGCGACACACTCAAACATTTTTTTTAGATACAAATGGCCCAAAAGTGGATAATACAGAGGTTTGTACCGTGGAACTGCAAAACCACACTTGTATTTCTCGGGCCTACACCAGACTATTTTCAACAGATATATTTGTGTCTGAAAAATCAGGGAGACACTATTTTTTTTTTTTTACAGCAAAATATGCAAAAAGCAGGATAATAGAGATTTTTTACCGTGGAACAGCAAAAGCACACTTCTGTCTCTCTGGCCTACACCAGACTATTTTCAACAGATATATTTGTGTCTGAAAAATCAGGGAGACACTATTATTATTTTTATACAGCAAAAAATGCCAAAAACAGGATAATAGAGATGTTTTACCGTGGAACATCAAAACCACAGTAATAATTTACTGGTGTATACCAGGCTTTTTAAAATATATATATATTTGCGGCTGAACAGTGAGCGACACACTCAAACTGTTTTTTTTTAGATACAAATGGCCCATAGAACTGCAAAACCACACTTCTATTTCTCTGGCCTACACCAGACTATTTTCAACAGATATATTTGTGTCTGAAAAATCAGAGGCATACTTTTTTTTGGGGGGGGGGGGGAGGGGCACCAAAAGGTTAATAAGATGGGTATTTGTACATTGTGAAGGAGGAAAAAAAAAAGAGGATTTAGATAAAAAAAATGGATTTTTCCTGGCCCCCGGGACCTGGAGCTAAGTCCAGCAATTTCAGCAAGAGGAGCAGCACACAGGACTGTAATGCAGCGTTTGCTGGTATAACCACTGCGTCTCCTATACAGCCTGCCTGCCTGCCTGATATACCTGGCATGGATATTAGTCCTGAGAAGGACTGTTTGTTTGATCTGTCAGCCTTTACAGACCCTACACTAACTATTTTGCAGGATATATCTCTCCCTAAATCAGCAGCGCTGTCCCTACACTGTCTGATCCGGAGCGACTGTGTCCAAGATGGCGGCGCCCGGTTTTAAATACTCGAGGTGACGCTGTGCGGCCAGCCAATCACTGTAATGCCCACAAACAACATGGCTGCGGCATTACAGTGACTGGCTGGCAATCCCTGCATGTTCATTGGCTCTGTAAAGAGCGCCAAACATGCAGGGCGGAGACCCGAGCTCCCGCCCGAGTAACCCGGAAATGCTCGGTGCTCGCCGAACATCCCGAATAGCGTGATGCTCGGGCGAGTATCGAGCAGTGTCGAGCATGTTCGCTCAACACTAAAAATGAATAGAAAATATAGTCCAGACATTGACGAGGTTAGAAATAATGATTTTTATTTGAAAGAATAATTTTCTCCTTCAAACTTTGCTTTTGTCAAAGAATGATCCCTTTGCAGCAATTACAGCATTGCAGACCTTTGGCATTCTAGCTGTTAATTTGCTGAGGTAATCTTGAGAAATTTCCCCCCATGCTTCTTGAAGCCCCTCCCACAAGTTGGATTGGCTTGATGCACACTTTTTGCGTACCATACGGTCAAGCTGCTCCCACAACAGCTCAATGGGGTTGAGATCTGGTGACTGCGCTGGACACTCCATTACAGATAGAATACCAGCTGCCTGCTTCTTCCCTAAATAGTTCATGCATAATTTGGAGGTGTGCTTTGGTTCATTGTCATGTTGTAGGATGAAATTGGCTCCAATCAAGCACTGTCCACAGGGTATGGCAAGGCGTTGCAAAATGGAGTGATAGCCATTACCTCCACCATGCTTGACAAATGACGTTAGGCACTCTTCCAGCATCTTTTCAGTTATTCTGCGTCTCACAAATGTTCTTCTGTGTGATCCAAACACCTCAAACTTTGATTTGTCTGTCCATAACACTTTTTTTCAATCTTCCTCTGTCCAATGTCTGTGTTCTTTTGCCCATATTAATCTTTTCCTTTTATTAGCCAGTCTCAGATATAGCTTTTTCTTTGCCACTTTGCCCTGAAGGCCAGCATCCCTGAGTCGTCTCTTCACTGTAGATGTTGACACTGGCGTTTTGCGTGTACTATTTAATGAAGCTGCCAGTTGAGGAGCTGTGAGGCGTCGATTTCTCAAACTAGAGACTCTAATGTACTAGTCTTGTTGCTCAGTTGTGCAGCAGGGCCTACTCTGGTTAAGAGCCTGTTTGTGCTCTCCTCTGAAGGGAGTAGTACACACCGTTGTAGGAAATCTTCAGTTTCTTGGCAATTTCTCGCATGGAATAGCCTTCATTTCTAAGAACAAGAAAAGACTGTCGAGTTTCACATGAAAGTTCTCTTTTTCTGGCCATTTTTTTTATAGAACAAACAAATGTAATGCTCCAGATTCTCAACTAGCTGAAAGGAAGGTCAATTTTATAGCTTCTCAAATCAGCCAAACCATTTCCAGCTGGGCCAACATACTTGTGCAAGGGTTTTCTAGGGTTTTCTAAGCATCCATTAGCCTTCTTACACAGTTAGCAAACACAATGTACCATTAAAACACTGGAGTGGTGGTTGTTGGAAATGGGCCTCTATACACCTATGTAGATATTGCAATAAAAACAAGATGTTTGAAGCTAGAATAGTCATTTACCACATTAACAATGTATAGAGTGCATTTCTGATTCATTTAATGCTAGCTTCATTGAAAAAAAAATGTGCTTTTCTTTGAAAAATAATGACATTTCTAAATTACCCCAAACTTTTGAATGGCAGTGTACATATTTCTGTGTCCTGGTGTTAGATGTGCATTAAAGGGAATCTGTCAGTAGGATCAACCCTCCTAAGCCATCTATATGGACATGCAGGTCATAGAAAGCTGAATAAAATGATACCTTGATCTCTCACCACCCCACAGCTTGAGTGTTGATGTGAGTGACATCAGTACTGCTCCCTGATGACGATACATTTGAGGGCAGTGATACAAACTGGTGCAGCGCTGGTGTGACTCACCCTGCTTCTATCACTGCCACAGGTTCTATCAGCACCATGGATCCAGGACATCTTCAGACGGTGGCAATGAAGAAACTGTAGTAAGTGACTGCAGCACCGTTCACTATTCCAAGAGCGGTCATAGTTGCTGTGGGGAAGTGAGAGAAGCCCCAGCCTCCAGATGACGCTTTATTTGAGACTCCTCTCAAATGAACGTCACATGAAGTGAAATAAAAAAAAAAAACTAAATTAGGGATTACCAGGATATTGAGAAGTGTTTTGGCATTTTATAATAAAACTAATTACAAAAGTGAAAAATAGATATTTAGAAAGGACATTTTATTTATCAGACAAATCTTTTAAATATTATGTGAAAATGTGTTGGCCACTACATCCCTAACTATAGTGGTTGTTACCTCCCACCAGGAACATGTTTCTTACCATGAATATTGCATTGGTGATAGATGAACCTCAACTTCCTGCACTTAATAATATAATTGCTTAATTGTATGTTCTTGGTCTTATAGTGTAAGACAGCATTCTGCATATTTCACTTATTTACATAATAATATATGCCAATAGTATAGCTGGGATAAATGACTGTATACAACTTTATTAAAAGTAGTCAATTTATTATTAAGAAGTGAGTTTAATCCACTTACTTAGCTAATTTACAGGTGTTAGAGCCCATTCAAAAGGTAAATTATCGGACTGTCATATTTATACACCACAGAACTGTGCATTATAATAAAATAATAGCACCTTCATTCCAGATACATTTTGCAATTGATGCATCATGTACCAGAAGTAATTTCATTTTAATTACCACTCTGGCAGTATGCCAGCATAACAGACTGTTATCTCCATGGTATAAACTCTGCACCTTAAATTTCATCCAAGCATCTGTCAGAAATGATTCATCTATTCCAGAATTTACTTAGAAAACTATGTAGAGTATATGCAATGGACTGACTGTCAAGTTCATTTCTGGGATACAATGGTCAGGAGTTCGGAGTCCTTTATTATACAAAAAAATAATATTCTAAATAAAGAAAAACACATACCAAACATAAGAAATAGAACTTTAACAAAAAAACATCAATATGAAATATATCAAGTAACATTAGCAATGTTTTCATTTGACAAGATATGACACTTGGAACCAACTAGAGTTCAAGTTTATGGTGGATTAATTTAAAATGTTTATTCCTTTAGGTATCTATGCATTATGACACTTTATTAGTCCCAAGTAGACACATTTACACACTTGCATCATTTTCTATGGGCTCACAGCATAATGTCTATTATGCCATTGTGCTTCTTTTTATATACTCTATGATACCTTTATATATATGGAATTCAATACTAGAATTACATGTGTACGTTGTATAACCCATAAGTGTGTCCTTGATACCTAGCAGTGTCTTCTTTTATACCTATCTATTATTTATGGTTTCTGAATATATTATTCATGTTTTCCATTTGGATTTTCGACTGTTTTTCTTCTGGTTGTTTTTCTTCCTCTGTGCACCAATTGCTTGATCAATAAACTTGTGATTTATTTTTCACCCATATATCATTGGCCCTTTTTTTTTTTTTTCTTCGCTTTTGGTTTTCTTGTAATTTTACCGATGGGTCGTCATATAACAGTCCAGCCTACACATACATCTATATAGGGATGTACCTTTTCACATAGGGTCTGATTTCGGTCACCATGTATTTACAGTATTGGCATATGCATGTATATTATTGCTTACTTTTGAGTTTCCTGATTTCATAAGGTGTCTTAAAGTTTATTTAAAGAGACCAACCGGCAGCACAATATGACCGCCGATCGGTAAATTTTTACCAATCAGTGGTCGTTTGAATGCCTGTTAACACCGGCAGACCAGCGTAAATGATGCACACTAAGTAATCTATATTAGATCGCTTGGTGCACATAGGCTGCCATTGTTCTCAGCAGTGCGAGTCCTGTTTACACAGGATGATGCACCGCCGAGGACATTGATCTTTTATGCTGCATGAAAGATCATTTCACCCAATGAACTGGCAGTTTTTAACAAAGCTCATTCACAATTATTCTGCAGTATAAATTCCCCTTTACAGTTGATGACCTCGCTTAATGACTACCATACCCAGATCAAAGCTTTTTCAGGCCAATGCGCAAAACTTCTGGTAGTTTCACACTTAAAGGGGTTGTCTGGCCTAAAATGATAAGTCTGCAGTCACTCTGCAGGGATTCGCCGGTTTCTGAGGCGGGACCGGAGGGTATGTATGCATTCTGGATACTCCCGGGCAGAACCTGACTAGTGGGTGTGGCCCCGCTCCATACACTTGAACAGAGCGAGGCCCACTAGACGGCCCTGTCACTAGACGGGGCACGACCTCGCTCTATATAAGTGTATGGAGCGAGGCTGCATCCACTAGTCAGGTTCTGCCCGGGAGTATGTATAACACACTGTTCCCAGCTCCGAAACCGGTGAATCCTCGCAGTGCTCAGTGTGTGTGCTGTGCGGGATTCATAAGTCTGCAGTCACACAGAGTGACTGCAGACTTATCATTTTAGACCGGACAACCCCTTTAACTGTGTTATATGTGACTTGTTCCAATGAGTGATTTTGTACTAGTCCAAACAACTAACATCATTCAATGAACTGAAATAAAAACACACAAGAAAAACAGTTGGTTAAAAGCATTAAACAGAAAAACAGCAAATAGAAATATATCATAAAAATGCAAGACTTTATTAAATCAACCAAAAAAAGAGCAACATACATAACATTGCAAGTCGCTGGACAGTAAATGCAAAGCATACATATCATATTTACAAATTTATTGGCTAGATATTTAAGGAGAATTTTAATTCTGCATGCTTATCTAAGTCAATATGGCTCCACCAGCCTGGGGAGAACCACCTCACACTCAAGACTTGTAGCAAGCTGAATATAAGCACTTAACAAGAATTCAGAAATAAGGAAACTTCCCAAACCTGTGTTTAATACATTGTTAGCATTTTGTACTTTAATAGGTGCACCATATAGTAAAAATAACTCTGCTTTTCAAAACTATGATAAATCAGACTAGTTAAAACCTATTTATACTCCACAATGTCAGTGAGTCAGTCTAATTGTCTTTGAAATGTCAGATTTTCAATATTAAGTATGTATCATCACACAATATAGGAGTTTGGCATTTTATGACACAATCGATGACACACGATGGAAGGCATGCGAAAGACAAATCACCACTTACCTTTGTAAGAGAATAAGACAATTAATTGTACAAATACAGAGAGCAAAATACAGGTTTAGGTTGTACTTTGTAAGGTCAATTATGCATATTTTTGTTTTTTTTACCATGTTATTATCATCCAATATCCACTCACGTGACACTTTACATCCATCCAGAATTGCAAACTTAACTTGGCTTAGGATTTGCATTTATTTCAGCAGAGGCAAGTGTCAGACATGAAACTGTATTATCAGAAATGTCAGATATTGTAGTATGTACAAGTACATACTGGAATGCTAATAACATAACATCTCCATGGCAGAAAATTGCTTATTGTCTCCCTATAGATCTTGCCGAACCTATTTCTGTTGCAGAAAAATAAGGTTTGTTATACCACTCTAAGGCCACGTTCACACGTTCAGTATTTTTTCAAAATTTTACGTCAGTATTTGTAAGTTAAAACCAGGAGTGGGTGAACAATCAGAGAAAAGTATAATAGAAACACGTCACCACAAATACTGATGTAATATACTGACCAAATACTGAACGTGTGAATGTGGCCTTACTGCTAAATTCTGCATTTTTAGCAATAACACTATATTGAAGAATTGCTATTTATTCAGAATTAATACTCACAAGTTATAGATAGTGAAATCTCTCCAAAAGACCAAGACTTTTAGAGGAGCACTTCTTTATCTAGACCAGGTTTCATGTGACAGATTTTAGTTTTATCATTATCTTAGCCATCTTCTTTTTGGAGTGGATCGTGCTCTAGAAGACCATTTTTCATGGACATTTTGCTGTTCATCTCCTTGTAATTATTTTAGAAAAAATGACGCTATGTAATGAATGATTACACTGAGCAGAGGATTGTAGCCTGTGACTGACAGCCACACTGCATATTGCACATAGTTCCTCGCCTCTAATCACAGATTGCTTAGAGACACATTTGTTGGGCCTCATTTATCTACAAACCATACTTTAATCTGTCGTCACCTGGTCCTTTCCTAAAATGCCTTTCTCCCGCGCCAGAGATGCTGAATATATCTTGGGGCTTTCCACTACTTGAAGAATTCTCGTTACTGTAAAACAAATATTCTAAATGAAAAGAATCAAAACCTCTGCAAGGAACAAAGTCATTTTTCTGTCTATTTTATCATTAGCCTTTAATTGCTAAATTGATTCTAAAGGAATAAATGTTATGTGCAGTTTGGGAAATATTTGGACATGTCTTTAGTTGATCCAATAAAAAAGTATGATTTATTTTTTTGAAAGGCGTCATGCGGATGAGAAGATGAGAATTTGTACGTTTCATTCGCTGTCTGTTGCAGAAAAATCAATGTAAGTGAATGGGCTAGATCAGCTGAGTGTTTATTCACACTTTACCGCATGTCCGTGTGAAATAGTCTCTTCTGTTTTGCAGATGAGACTCACTCATAGAACTGAATGGTTGTGTAAAAAAAGGATGCAATATTGATAACATACTGTAAAAAAAAAGTGACAAAATACATGTTTTTCTTTATAACAGTTTTGCATAATGCAAGAAATGCCCTTAAAGGGTAACCATACTTTCAAGTAACGTTTCACAATAAGCTGTCGTGACTATATACTGTACATTAGGAATAACACTATTTCTGTGCATTATATCTCATATATCATGCATTTTCATCAATGTTCCCCTCAGCGGACTATATCTCTATTTTGCAATCCATTGGGAGCTAGAGGAGGAGACTAGCTGATGTACTCACTCACATACATATTGCAGCATAGAGAGGGATCCCTGGTATTCATTCCTTAGTTAACACACAGAGAAAAGCAGCAGCTGCATGGATGATAATATATTGCAGTACTGAGCTGTGTGGATGTGAATCAAGCTCTGGAGTAGGAGATTTGTTAGAAAGCTCAGTATGATATTTCTGTCTCTCCCTCTGCCCATTTCATCACTCTTCCTCCACCCTCATCTCTCCATACAGTATAATGGGATGTGTCACATGACACCACAGTAAGTCTGACGTCCATGTTTTTTGAGCAAGACAGATATGAGTTGCTTTTTATCAGTGGATGACAAATTCAGGACCAGGAAGGAAAGAATAATAAGCATTTGATAAGTGGGGAAAAAACTGATTTCTCTAATAAGATACAGTACAAGGTTTCTTATATTAGCCTGTATTAAAGATTTATGTTAGGTAGTTGACAGCACAGTTCCATTTTAAAGAGATTGTTCAGGAATAATGACGCGCCCCTGGGCCTGCTGTGTCGCGCAGCGTCTCGCGCACGGGGGCTTACCCGGAACCGGATCAGATGAGGGTTGTAGTCTCCGAGTGGCGGGGACCCGGTCCGTGCCCAGGGGGTCAGACTCAGTGTGTGGCAGTCTTGATAGATGTTATTTGAGTGTCGACTACGCCACCCGTTGATTTGCAGCTATGGAGCTGCCGCTGCAGGGCAGACCGCTGAGGCCGGTGTAGAATTGTGCAGCGTGATAGTATAACCCCCAACGGGAGGGGTATGGCCTCAGGGCAGCCGACGTGGAAGATGGGGGTAGCAGGAACCACTCAGAGACGGTGCGGTGTAATTCAGGGTCTTTACTGGTAACAACGATAGACCCTCCCGGAGTACTTGCTAGCGAACGGGGCCTGGTCAGTCCTTGAGCAGATGGGATCTCCCCTGGCCAGGCGGAGTTGTAGGCCTCTCAAACTGACTGTACTCTTCTGGCTACCTTGCTAGAAGCGGATATAAGTAGCCCACGTCCCTGAGTGTACCGTGTGGTGCTCACCCGTATGGCCGGTGACTCGGGGCCTTCTATTGGCTTCCGCTCCACGATGGCGGTGCTGGTCCCACACGTGTGACCGTGCCTTCGGGTTTCTGGGCCTGAGGACCTGAAATCCCCTGCCGGTCGGCTTCTGCTGCTGGGTAAGAGTTAGTCCCCACAGCCTCGGACGCCGGGTCCGGTAAGAAAGCTTCTCAGTCAGGGCGAGCTCTGCAGCTGCCAGCCCCTGACTCGTAGTAGTATTGCTCCCACTGAGCTCCAGCTGTTTCTTCCTATGACTGTCTCTTGTCTCTACTCTCCTTGACTCCTAACCCTGCTTCAGCCCCGGGTTTATATAGGGGAAGTTCTTCCCCTCCCAAGACTGGGCAGGAGGTGTGGCATGCACAGGATCCCTGACCAAAGGACCTCCCACCTGCTCTCAGACGTAATATCTCTATCACTGTGGCAACCAGACCCCTGGGGTGTTACAATAAGATATTACAGACCTAATCTTAGGATAGGTCATTAATATAAAATCGGTGGGTGATTGTACAGGATGGAACACCTCAGGTCCGTACATAGCTTTGTGACCACTACAAGTACTTCAGCTATAAACTACAAAACTTGGCAACAGCTACTAAATCATTTGGCTACTATCGGATATCAGCTAATCGGTAGGAACCCCCAATGACCTCAAATTAATAAAGTATCCTATTGACAACCTATTCAACAGATAGAGGGTGAAGCTCTATAAAACTGGTCTCCATTATGGCCAAAAAAAATAATGGGTTTTCTTAACTAGACAATTCTTTTAAATAAGTGATAACAGCTGAAATATTTAAGAGCTCAGACTTTTTGGAGGGATGTCCACTGTAGAGAGTTTAGGATACGTTTGGTAAATAGCTATTTTTTTCCTTTCCTTTTTGTGATTATTGTACCAGGTTTAATACTTACAGTTGTGCTCAAAAGTTTACATACCCCGGCAGAATTTTTGCTTTCTTGGCCTTGGTTCAGAGAATATGAATGATAACAAAAAAACTTTTTCTCCCCTCATGGTTATTGGTTGGGTGAAGCCATTTATTGTCAAACTACTGTGTTTTCTATTTTTAAATCTTAATGACAACCAAAAACATCCAAAGGACCCTGATCAAAAGTTCACATACCCCAGTTCTTAATACCCTATATTGCCCCCTCTAACATCAATGACAGCTTGAAGTCTTTTGTGGTAGTTGTGGATGAGATTCTTTATTTTCTCAGATGGTAAACCTGCCCATTCTTCTTGGCAAAAAGCCTCCAGGTTCTGTAAATTCCTGGGCTGTCTAGCATGAACTGCGCACTTGAGATCTCCCCAGAGTGGCTCAATGATATTGAGGTCAGGAGACTGAGATCGCCACTCCAGAACCTTCACTTTGTTCTTCTGTAGCCAATGACAGGTTGACTTGGCCTTGTGTTTTGGATCGTTGTCATGTTGGAAATCCCAGAACGTCCCATGCGCAGCTTCTGGGCTGATGAGTGCAAATTTGCCTCCAGTATTTGCTGATAACATGCTGCATTCATCTTTCCTTCAACTTTTACCAAGTTTCCTGTGCCTTTGTAGCTCACACATCCCCAAAACATCAGTGATCCACCTCCGTGCTTTACTGTAGGAATGGTGTTCCTTTCATCATAGGCTTTGTTGACCTCTCTCCAAATGTAACGTTTATGGCTGTGACCAAATAGTTCAATTTTGGTCTGATCACTCCAAATTACCTTGTTCCAGAAGTTTTGAGCCTTGTCTCTGTGATGTTTGGTGTATTGTAGGCAAAATACTTTGTGGCATTTGTGTAGTAATGGCTTTCTTCTGGCGACTAGACCACGCAGCCCATTTTTCTTCAAGTGCCTCCTTATTGTGCATCTTGAAACAGCCACACTGCTAGTTTTCAGAGAGTCCTGAATTTCAGCTGATGTTATTTGTGGGTTTTTCTTTGCATCCCGAACACTTTTCCTGGCAGTTGTGGTCAAAACTTTTGTTGGTTTACCTGACCGTGGTTTGGTTTTTACAGAGCCCCTGATTTTCCATTTGTTAATCACAGTTTGAATGCTGCTGACTGGCATTATAAATTCCTTGGATATCTTTTTGTATCCCTTTCCTGTGTTATACAGTTCAGCTACCTTTTCCCGTACATCCGTTGACAATTCTTTTGCTTTCCCCATGACTCACAAACCAGAAACATCAGTGGCTGGATGAAAGATGCAAGAGTCTGTCTGGATCCCAGAAACTCACTCAGCTTTTATGCACACACAATAATTACAAGCAAACACGTCACAGTTGAGGATGCTACCTTTAATAGCCATGCGAAACCATTTGTGTCAAATTCTGTGCATGTTATCAGGCCAAAATCACCAGGTTATGTGAACTTTTGATCAGGGTCATTTGGATGTTTTTGGTTGTCATTAACATTTAAAAAGAGAAAACACAGTAGTTTAACAATAAATGGCTTCATGCAACCAATAACCATGAGTGGAGAAAAAGTTTTTTTGCTATTCTCTGAAACAAAGCCAAGAAAGGAAAAATTCTGCCAGGGTATGTAAACTTTTGAGCACAATGGTATGGTGTACAAAAATGATATTTCAACCAGACAACCTTTTTAGGTAGTGTAAAAGCCTGTAATTCTCTGGCCCAGTATGCATCACTGTCTCATCACTTCCAGTTCTCTTGCACACTCAATTAAAGTTGGAAAAATGTGTTTATTTTCATTATTTTCCAGACATAACAGACTGTGGTGAAACATTTTTCATTCATTAGATCTTCATCAGACTATCTGTATGCCCAAAGAGAAGATCCCGAGACGTTGTGGCACATAGAACATGACAATATGATCAGTGGAGAGAAGTGCTCCGCTCCATCTATTACATCGCCATTTTCTACATGCTACAATTTCTTGCTTGACTAAGGCTCACAGTGATCTCAATATAATATAAGTATGAAAGTATGCGTATACGCTTCTTCCTTCTAAATAGATGTTTGCCAAAACCACTGCCCAAACCTCAGCATTAAAAATGACTCACATCATAATATATTGTTTCTAAACTCTTAACATATACTTAATTTAAAAAGATTCTATACAGTTCCATGAGGAATTATTATGTCACGAAATTGTAATTTTACTGTACATCCACTACATTGCCTTGTAGCTAAGCAACATTTTTCCTATCTTTAAAGCCTTGCAATATAATTTATTCCTGGTTTTCAATCTGTCATAGAGCAGCTCCGTAGCAGCTTGAGTCAGGAGTGGGTGTTAAGCAATGTAGACCTCTCCATTCCTTGGAGAGCAGTAACAATTTGTAACCGTATTAGAATCAGCCCCAAACATCACTTATACAATTCCATCACTATAATCAGATCATTTTTTTAGTCATAAAGGCATTTATGGAGCTGTTCAGCATGTGTCTTTCACAGCGTCTAAACCGTTTCTCCAACTACAGTGTTTAAAAGAGATTCTCTTTTTCCTGTAAGGGTACGTTCAGACAGTGCATTTTTGCAGTGCAGGCAAGAAAAACGGGGGCAGGAAAAACGCTGCGTGCTGTATGAGCATTTTTTATGTGTTTTTTATGCGTTTCCAATACGTTTTTATGTATTCAATTGAATGGCTTAAAACCACAGCAAAAACGCTATGGCCACATGTGCACATTCTATTTTTGGTCAGTATTTTACATCAGTATTTGTAAGCCAAAACCAGGTGAGAAACAATCAGAGAAAAAGTATAATAAAAACACGTCATCACTTTTGCATTTTTCACCCACTCCTGGTTTTGGCTTACAAATATAATGATGTAAAAAACTCACCATATACTCAACACGTTACATGTGTAGACATGTTACGGTTTTAAAAAGACGCACCATAGCTCAAAGAAACGCAATAAAAAAAAAATCCAGCATGTGAATGAGAATTTCAAAAATCTCATTTATCTTGCTACTTCTGTAAAATAGTGTGTTTTTTTCCCGTGTGAAAAAACACACGGAAAAAAACTGCACAAACATGCCCTTAGAATCAGAACTGAAGTCTGGTTTTAATACTTCTGGGCCATAGTTGGTTTATGCTACCAGTGTTGTAGGACAACCCATCCGTTTTAATGGTGTCTATTTCACAATACCATGAGCTTACTTAGTCATCCCCTGGCAAACACTTTGCATGCCACATTTGTGCTGACTACAATAGGATGACTTTAACAGTATTGTCAAAGTATGACAATGTTATGAAAATCAGCAATTCTTCAAAGGGTTTCCATATCCAAGTTTGGGGCAAGCAGGGCCGGCATCAGCACCCGGCCTACCCGGGCAAGTGCCAAGGCCCTGGACCATCAGGGAGCCCACTCGCTGTCAGGGCCCTGGCCGCTTCCCCGGCATCTGTGCCGGACCGCCGGCGCTGTGTGAGTGCTGTCACTTTCTAGACATGGCCACGCAGAGTGCACTGTGCGGCTGTGTCTGCTAGTAATGACACGGCAGAGGCGGTATTGCACCTTTAATTGTGCTTGTGTGACGCCCCTGCCGTGTCATTACTAGCATACACAGCCACACAGCTCGCGGCCATGTCTGGAAAGTGACAGCACTCACACAGCGCCAGCAGTCCTGCACAGATGCTGGGGAAGCGGCCCGGGCCCCAACAGTGAGTGAGCCCCCCTGTTGGTCCCGGGCCATGTCTGTGACACGCCGGTGGCCCTGCACAGCCACATACCTGAGGAGCTGCTGGACAGGACACAGGCCGGGGACAGGTGAGCGAGCTTCCCCGATCCCCATATTAAAAATATTTCTAGTGTGACTGTAAATATATTTATGTCTGTTTTATGTGTTTTTAAGAATTTGTGTTCAAATATTTATATATGCCTGTACGTGTCTATCTGTGTATATGTTTGTGTATGTGCGTATCTGCGTATTGTATGTGTGCATATCTGTGTACCATGTGCATGTGTGCGCATGTCTGCATACTGTGTGTTTGTGTCTGCAGTGTCTGTGTGTGTGCATGTCTACATACTCTCTGTGTGTGTGCATGTCTGCATACTGTGTGTGTGCATGTCTGCATACTGTGTGTGTGCATGTCTGCATACTGTGTGTGTGTGTATGTCTACATACTGTGTGTGCATGTCTGCGTACTATGTGTGTGTGCATGTCTGTGTACTGTGTGTGCGTGCATGTCTGTGTACTGTATGTGTGCATGTCTGCGTACTGTGTGTGTGCATGTCTGCATACTGTATGTGTGCATATGCATGTCTGCATATTGTATGTGTGCATGTGCATGTCTGCATACTGCGTGTGTGCATGTCTTCATACTGCGGGTGCGCATGTCTGCATACTGTGTGTGTGCATGTCTGCATACTGTGTGTGTGTGCGCATGCCTGCATACTGTATGTGTGCATGTCTGCGTACTATGTGTGTGTGTGCATGTCTGTGTACTGTGTGTGTGCATGTCTGTGTACTGTGTGTGTGCATGTTTGCGTACTGTATGTGTGCATGTCTGCGTACTGTGTGTGTGCATGTCTGCGAACTGTGTGTGTGCATGTCTGTGTACTGTGTGTGTGCACGTGCATGTCTGCATATTGTATGTGTGCATGTGCATGTCTGCATACTGCGTGTGTGCATGTCTGCGTACTGTGTGTGTGCATGTCTGCGTATTGTGTGTGTGTGCATGTCTGCATACTGTGTGTGTGCATGTTTGCATGCTGTGTGTGTGCATGTCTGCGTACTGCGTGTGTGCATGTCTGTGAACTGTGTGCGTGTGCATGTCTGTGTACAGTACATGAGTGTGTGTGCATGTTTGCATATGTGAAGGATGAGGGGGCAGGCTGGGCCCTGTGTTGTATACTGTAGGGCAGCGGTGTTCACACCGTGCAGAAACTGAGGCAGTGACCCAAGCAAGTCCAACATAAACAGCTTTTATTCAGCAACTCATGGGTAAACAGAAAGTCCTCCGGTTCGCAGCCAGGTTAACATGAGTCCATAAACAACGGTTGCCGGGGGCAACGGCCGCGCCAGGCCGCCCAGAGCCTGACAGGTGCAGAGCCTTCCCAGGCGGGGGTTCAGCCACACTCAATCCTGCTGAGCTTTCCTGCTATGTTCCTAGCAGGTTCCAACCTAGAACAACACTAATCCTTAATGCAGGGGTTTTAAAGGACCTGTGGCAAGAGCCACTGGAAAACCTGGGTTGGAGGGAAGAGGCCGCCCCACTGCCTCCTGTGACCTCCTCCAAGAAATGAAGGCCCTGCCAGGTTTTACTTAATCTGCCTTAGCCAGATAGCCTGACCAGGTCATTGCTCACCTTCATTTCTGCATTGCAGCCGCAGGTGAGTTTGTGACTGCAATGCACTCCAATGGATTTAATAGGTCTCTGTACACACTCTGGGGGATATATAATGTCCCTCGTATACGATCAAGGTCACTGCCTCACAATACCTATATTTCTCCGCTGTATCTGTGCATCATGAATCGTGGTATGTTTTAAAGGGGCCCACTGAGACTCTTTCGCCCGGGGCCCACGAAACCTGGAGCCGGTCCTGGGGGCAAGTCACCCTGCTTAGCAGGTTCGAGGGGTGCTCTTGTATTCACCATATCCACCTTAAACCGGGGTGTGACCAGTCCTGTGCACACGGCGGTGCGACTCCTGGGATGCATTAACATAGTAACTGCTGACTAGAGAGACTGGAACAATGACAGTAGGACCTGATATTAATAAATCACATTAATGAAGCTGAATGGCTGAGCGACAAAAGGAGACTCTTACAAGGTTGGCATGTGGAGGAAGATCACTCTTGTAACAGGCAAACATCGAGCTGGACAGTGAGCACATTGACCAGTAATGACTCCATTGCCGACTTCGCTGTTGTCAGTGGTACCAGAGAGAGTGACATCAACTGACAACAGAGGCAGACGGTGCTGGAAAGAGGTAAGGTGAATACATTACAAATAGTGGTGTGCGAACATGCTCGGATAAGGTGTTATCGGAGCGCGCTCGGGTGCTATTCGAGTAGCTTCGGCGGGCTCGAATAATATGTTTGATTCGCCATGGCTGTATGTATCGAGGCTTTTAGACAGCCGCAACACATGCAGGGATTGCCTGTTTGTCAGGCATCACTAGTTACAAACAGTTATTATATACCTTTTTGGCTATGTTCTCAGTTGCTTAACCCAATTTGGTGGAACAGGTTATGTCATCAAAGTTTGGAATGTATAATAACATGACTTTGCAAATGATATTTCATAAGTAGAAAAAAAATTGTCACAAGTATTATTGGTGACGTTTACAAACTGACATGAATTAAAAGGGCTGTCTAGTCCAAATCGATAAGTCTGCATTCACTCTGTGTGACTGCAGACTTATGAATCCCCCCAGTGCACGCACTGTTTGCTGCGGGGATTCACCGGTTTCTGAGTCGGGACTGGAGGGTATGTATAAGTTATACACAGTACCGGCCAGTGGGCGTGGCCTCGCTTCCATACACTCGTAGTCAGCCACGCCCACTGAACAGCCGCGTCACTAGGCGGGCCCTGGCAGGGAATATGTATAACGCATACATACCCTCGGGTCAGAAACCGGCGAATACCAGCAGCACACAGTGCATGTGATGGGGGGATTCATAAGTCTGCAGTCACACAGAGTGACTGTAGACTTATCGATTTAAATCTGAAAACCCCTTTAAAGCAAAATCTTGTTAGGGTATGTGCACACGATGCAGAAATGCTCAGGATTGTACATGCGGTTTCCTGCCAGGGACATGCGGAAATGAAGCGGTCTTCACTTTCATTTCCGCATGCGGGTTGACAAGCGCTTCCCAAGCGATTTTAGCATCACTTGGGGAAAGTGCTTGTCAACTTCACACTATATAAATCCATGCAACCGGCATGGATTTATATAGTGTGTGAATGTCAAAAAATAAAAAATAAATCTATACTTTACCCTCTGATGGCCCCCGGTGTCCTGCTTCGCTCGGTCCCGGCTGCCGGCAGTGAAGACTTTAGGACCTTCCGACGTCAGCGTCACGTGACCCGTCACATGACTCTGACGTCAGCGAAGGTCCTTCTTCATTCAACCGCGAAGTGCGGGGAATCAAGCAGGAGCGCTGCGCGGGCCGTCAGAAGGTGAGAATATATATATTTTTTATTTTATTCTTTTTTTTTTAATGGTACCTGGGTCTGGATGAGAGTCCTCTCATCCACACCCGGGTACCATCCGCACATTAGACCGCATGAAAAGCGCATCAACATATACAGTGATGCGGATTCCATGCGGTCTAATGCAAGTCAATGGCGGCAAAAGAGCAGCGTTTCCGCAAAATTAATTGACATGCTGTGGAATTTTGACCGCAGCGTAAGCTGCGGAAAAATCCGCATCATGGGCACAGCACATGCGGATTTCAATTGGGGAACATTGCTGCCCTTCTACCATGCGTTTTTCATGCGTTTCCGCGGCATTTACGCAACTGCAAAAATGCTGCGGAAACGCATGAAAAACACATCGTGTGAACTCAGCCTCAAACTGATTCCTTTTTTCAGCAAGACTCTGTTCACATGTCCAGGTGTCATCCATTTGTAAAGGGTCTAGTATTAAATAATAATGGATCCATTACATAGGAGCAAAAATGGATGCATGCTTTGGTTTAGCAGGCGTTTTTGTTACATTTGTAAAAGATCCATTTTTATTTGCTTTCAAAACATCTCCAATGTTCTGGGCATGCAGAGTACTTAAAAACGGATCAAGAGATGCACTGGTGGACACCAACAGAAAAGGATCCCTTTGCAAAAACCATATATGGGCCCTTTGCAGTCCAAGAGTTCCTAAAAATGCAAAATTGCACATGCTTTGGAAGTATAAATGGGCCCCCTTACCTCCTGGGCCCCTGTGCGGCCACACAGGTTGTACCAATGATATGTCCGCCCCTGAAGAGATGATATAACAGATGACCAGTGTGAAGACACGGGGTCTTCCGTGGGAGTAATACTACTCAGACAACACAGGGTGAGGGTAAAACAGCGTGGCATATTGTGTTTTTGCCACATATCAGCGGCTTTGTCAGGAACACCCAAAGGGGCCATTTAATTCAATGAGTCAGATGGAGCCCCTTTTGTGCATCATCTGGCCTCCATTTTAGCATTGTCTGCTTCTTGAGTCGGGAACAACTGAGTCGACCACAAGTTTGTACTCACGTCAAGAAGGTGGACACTGCTTAAATGGAGTGACTCTGAATTTAGTTAAATTGATTTAACGCATCTATAAGTTCAAGTAATGACAAAATTTCTCTCTATTAACTGTCTAGTTGAAAGTTAAAGTGGCGGTAATAGATTAATAAAGATTGATGCCCAGAAACAGTGCCACTCTTGTCTATGGGCAGTGTTCCATATGAATTTTATAAATTATACTGAGCTGCAGTATCGGATACGGTCCACAGACAAAGTTGTCAATATTTTAGAGAAAAAAGCAGTCTATTATCTAAATCTCATTCAACCTCTTCATTATTGAACTAAACCGTGAAGGTATGTTCTGTATTGTTCTTTTGTAATGTTTCTCTGTCAGTTATACTCAGCTACAATCATGATTCACTTCCTAGCTGGCATGGTTGGCCGGGCATGGTTGGCATGGATTTTCAACTTCTTTTCAATCAGTTCTTCTAACAGCATTATCTGATCTTGTGTAAAGAACAATTAAAGGGGCTGTCCAGCTGATAACAGGAGTTCGAAAATTTTACTCGCTTATATATCACCATTAATTCCGCAGCACTTTATAGACATCATTATCACTGTTCCCACTGGGTCTCACAATCTAAATTCCCTATCAGTATGGAGTGTTGGGGGAAACCAGAGTACTAGGAGTAAACCCACACAAACACGGGGAAAACAGATATTGTCCTTGGTAGGATTTGAATCCAGGACCCCAACACTGCAAAGCAGCAGTGCTAACCACTGAGCCACCGTGCTGCCCAAAAGGGCTCAGACTGATATAAAATAAGAAAATAATCAGTACTCAGCCTCACTGTTCCTCTGCAGCCCCAGTTCTGATGCCTATCCTGAATGGGTCTCTGATAACTGGTCCCATCTTGACACATACGAAATGTAGGCAATTGCCTATTCAACAAATCACGGGCAACAATAGTAATGTGCTTTAGCCAGTGATTGGCTTAGGAAACCTTTTTGGCCATTTCCGGAGTGTTGAGATAAGACCAGAAAGCAGAGACCAGTGGAGAATGGGTAGGAATCAAAACGGAAGTGGGGGAGGAATAGTGAGCAAATTTAGAGGGTGAGCATTTTTCCAATTTTTTTTCCATCGGTTACACTGCTCTTTTCATCAAAATCCTTGAATGGGTTGCCAAGGAGGATTCTTGGACAATTTCTGGAACCCTTGGAACAGTTTTAATGGCATTTAATAGTTGACACTTTTGGAGAATGGTGAAAAAAATAATTAAAGGAGATGTCCGGGACTGAACATTCACAGTTTAATCAATTCAGGACTCCAATTAAGATACAAACAATGGCGTCAAACTACCCGCAGCGGTTGCTCCATAATTAAATCGGTGACATCACAATAAAAATCCAAGTTATAGTTGGAAAAAGTTAAACTAGACAACCCCTGCTTAATCAGTTCAGGACCCCAATTAAAATAAAAACAGTCGTTACATCGAAGTCAGCACTCTTGTTCCGGAGTGTATCGTAATATTGTTGTCTCACGTGCCCGCTGCAGCCAATGAGCGGCCATTGTTTGGTTATAGCTTACCAATATTTTGACAAGGTGGATGTTGGCTCTGATGAAGTAGTGAAAGCTGCAGTCAACTAGCAGCCGCTCACTGGCAACGTCACATCGTTCTCCGGGAACAGCAGTGCTGACATTTCTGGAACGGCGAATGGCTGTTTTTTTATTATAATTGGGGTCCTGAACTAATTAAGCAGGGCTAGTTTAACTTTTTCCAACTATAACTTGGATTTTTATTGTGATGTCACCGATTTAATTATTGAGAAACTGCTGCGGGAAGTGAGACGCCATTATTTGTATCTTAATTGGAGTCCTGAATTGATTAAACTGGAAATGTTCAGTCCTGGACATCCCCTTTCATTTTTTTTTTCACCCTTCTCCAAAAGTATCAACTATTAACTGCCATTAAAACTGTTCTAAGGGTTCCAACCCCTTTGACTTTTTCCAACCATAATTTGGATTTTCATTGCTTCAGTATGTCATCAATTGTCCAACTCTTTTTCCTTTTTTATTTATGGAGCAACCATGATTTTGCAAAAACATTCTTTACAATTTATCGTACCTCTGAAGGCCAAGGTGACGCATTTACAGTCTATGACTTCTCGCGAGGTTGCTAGATGAAATTACAAAAGAAGTATGACTCAGACTAAAGTTGATGATAATATTCCAAATACAAAATATGCCACAATTAAAGACCTGCTGGTAAATGCTATTAGCTCAGCAGAAGGCCTGCATTCATGTGTGAGATGACATTCAAATCAAAATAATCTTTTATTTTAATCTGCCTGAAAATTCTGATGGCAAATACTTGTTCTCTGCCTGAAATGAATCATAGTTGCCATGGAGATGCTTTGATTTATAGCAAAATCATTTCTGTATGGCTGAAAATTAACTGTTTTTCGGGCAAAGCATGAAGACTAGCATTCAAGAGTATTATAAAAATGCAAGGTTTTGAAAATGTTAATCACTTTATACAGTTATGTGGGAGGAATCCACAGCTTTAAAATTCAGTCAGGCTAAACAGCAGTATTCATGTTCCTTGTCTAATGCCAAGTTCTCTTCACCCAGGGAAGACTTTTCTCTTGTTTTCTTAACTCTTTTTTTCTGAGTAATGCAGTAGGCATGCCCTGCTATAGGGGCAAGGGGGCTGCTAGAAGGATGTCACAGATTTCCTGATATCTGGTTCAAAAAAGTGGGTCTTACCAATTATTGACCTGACATAAGTAAACTTAAAGGGGTTGTTCCACAAGCAAAGCACATTTTTATCAACAGATCATTGAATAAAAATAAGTTCCACAATTGGATGTGTACGGAAAAAAAAATGTTCCTGTGCTGAGATAATCTTATAAATGTGCCCCTACTGTGTAATGGCTGTGTCTGACCGTGCACAGAACACGGTCTGATCATACCACATCTCCTCGGCAGGGAAGAACGCAAAAGAGAGAATACAGACAGGGCAGCACGGGATTGCAGCTGATAGCTTCTGTAAGGTAAAGAATTTGCTGCTTGTTTTTACTCAGGAAAAGAATCAGTTGTGACCCCTCGCTGTCCTGCCTGTATACTCTTTTGCGTCCTCTCCTGCCCAGGAGATGTGGTATGATCAGACCATGTTCCTGCACGGTCAGACACAGCCATTAACAGTACATAGTAGGGGCACATTTATAAGATTATCTCAGCACAGGAACAATTTTTTTTTCACACTTGACAATTGTGGAACTTACAGCATTTTTATTCCAAGATCTATTGATTAAAATGTACTTTGTTTGTGGAACAACCACTTCAGGGCAAGCACTGATAGCTATAATAACAGCTCATTGACCAAAATATTGACTAACTTGATAAAAAGGAACTTGTACATTGAAAATGCCATCCAATCTGCAGGCAGCATGATGTAGAGTAAAGAGTATGAACAGATTGAAACAAGTTATACAGGATCTTTTTCCCATAAAACTATTTATCAGTCTGTCCAGTGTAGCGCCCCTGCGGGTTCAGACGCCACAGAGGTACTGCATCTCTTCCAGAGGTGTGGTGCCCCACTCTCAGGTAAGGAGGGAGTACGGCCCGGCTCCCACATACTTGCATCCATTACACTCCACTTCAGAGGGAAGGGCGAGATTGCTCCTAAGGGAGAGCACAGTCCCTGGTCCCTAGCTGGAGGGTGGAGCCATGTAGTGGGTGTGGGTGGAGGAAGGAGTTTAGGGGAGAACTTCAGTAGGTGTATAAAAAGGGGAGCCATCTTGAGAGAGTGTGTTCAGTCTGAGGAGAAGTAGTGGGATCAGGAGCTCTGTAGGAGCTCTGCTCAGAGGAGTGGGCCTGAGTTGAGAGGCCCAGGAGGAAAGGCTGGAGGAAGACGGGAGCAGAGGGAAGGCTCCAAGAGGAACAGATTGGATCCCAGGGGCACGGGAAGTGCGGATGCCCCCGTGCGCCCGAATCTACCAGGACATGGAGGGATCAGGCCGCAGAGGGGACCGGCCCCTAACTAGTGGAGAACTACAAGGCTCAGCTAGAAACCGGAGGCTGCTGTACTTGCAAGGTGCAGCTGCCAACCACCACAATTACATCGCTGAAAAGGTGGTCACAGAGGGTCCAGGGGACTGCAGGTCGCCTGACAAGATCCGAGGCTACCGGCTTGGGACACTGATTGTGAGGCGCAGGGCAGGAGGGTGAGAGCCAGCGCAGGAAGACGACCGAGGAAGGAACATAGAACGGGGTCCCGTGCAAGAGCTCCTGAAATACCTGAGAGATTGCTGAACCCCTTCCTTGGTGAACACAGGACGACGTGGGTGGTTATAATCCAAAAAGTGTAACCTGAGGAACTTAATAACTGTGAGTAAAACCTGAAGACTGCACCCCACTGTGTCCTAGAATTATTATCTGCGCCATCCCCTGCATTACACAGCACCAACATCTACCTCATTAACCATCACTGCACTGCCCTGGAGCTTAGCTCTCCCTGTGGAGAGCTGAACCAACTCTGCTGCGTCACCATCAGCTCCAAGGGATCTGCACTGCAGCGGCAGCTCCATATAGCCGCATACCACAGGTGGCGTCACAAACATTAAACTATAAAAACTATAATCCCCTTTTATTGACCGCCCTGGGTCACGGACCGGTTCACTGCCACTGTGACATCCCCTGCACCGACCGGCCCGGCACCGAGTACCCCACGGCCCAGGGGGGGCGTCACCAGCTTCTCCTGTTCATTAACCCCTTTACCCCCAAAGGTTGTTTGCACGTTAATGACCAATTTTTACAATTCTGACCACAGTCACTTTATGAGGTAATAACTCTGGAACGCTACAACGGATCCCGCTGATTCTGAGAATGTTTTTTCGTGACATATTGTACTTCATGCTAGTGATAAAATGTATTCTATATGACTTGTGTTTATTTGTGAAAAAATCAGAAATTTGGTGAAAATGTAGAAAATTTCGCAATTTTCAAACTTTGAATTTTCATGTCCTTAAATCAGAGGGATATGTCACACAAAATAGTTAATAAATAACATTTTCCACATGTCTACTTTATATCAGCACTATTTTGGAACCAACATTTTTTTTTGTTAGGAAGTTATAAGGGTTAAAAGTTGACCAGCAATTTCTCATTTTTTCAACAAAATTTACAAAACCATTTTTTTAGGGACCACATCACATTTGAAGTCACTTTGAGGGGCCTTTATGACAGAAAATGCCCAAAAGTGACACCATTCTAAAAACTGCACCCATCAAGGTGCTCAAAACCACATTCAAGAAGTTTATTAACCCTTCAGGTGAATAATTGGAGGACGCCATGTGGCGTTTCGGGAGCCCCTGATATGCCTAAACAGTGGAAACCCCCCACAAGTGACCCCTCAAGGATTTTATCAAGGGGTATAGTGAACATTTTGAATCTAGAGGTACGACACAACATTTGATAACATTAGGTCATCATATTGAATATCATTAGTCTTGAGCGCAAGTGCTCACTACTTGAGTTTGCATCGGGTACTCGGGTATGCCCAAGTTTCATGGGTGCTCTAGTGACATGCTCGAGTCCCCGCCCCATATGTTTCACAGTTGTTAGACACCCAAAAAAAAAAACATGCGTGGATTGCTCCTGTATGGCAGGCAAGCCATGCCAGGTTTTTTTTGGCTTTATAAGATTTTTTTTTTTCTTTACTTTTGAAAAAATCCCAACCCCAACACAACCCTAATCCCAACCCTAATACAACCCAAACCCTAATCCTAACCCTAACACAACCCAAACCCTAATCCTAACCCTAACACAACCCTTACCGTAATCCTAAAACAAACCTAACCCTAACACAATCCTAATCCTAACACAACCCTAATCCTGACACAACCCTAACCCTAATACTAACCCTAGCACAACCCTAACCCTAATAATAACCCTAACACAACCCTAACCCTAATACTAACCCTAACACATCCCTAACCCTAATCCTAACCCTAACACAACCCTAGTTCCTAACACAACCCTAACACTATCCCGAGGGATACATTCACTATAATGAGGCAGCAGAGTTACTCCGGGCTCCGTCTGGTCTCTGTTTAGCAGTGTCCCTTTTTTCAGAGGTTCACAAAACTGTGGCCGATTGCATTGTTCTGCACGTCTAATAAAACGACAGAGACCGTGGGATCACAGGTCAGACGGCGTCCATGGTGCCTCCATCAGCCTTATTACAGGGAATCTTCCGCAGGGGGTTCTGTCTGAATCACATATTTCAGAGATTTACACGGAAACCCCGGTGGAAGCGCTCAGCGCAGAGCACAGGATAAATGTGAGCCAAGCCATACTGCGATCTTTGGGAGGCAAATTGAACAAATCAACAGCAGGTGAAGAATTGGTTTTATATATTTTTTACGGCATTCCTCGTGCGGTATAAGTGATTAGACGACTTTATTCTTCGGGTCGGTGCGATTACAGCGATACCAGATTTATATCGGGTTTTTATGTTTGCCAGCTGTCACACACTAAAAGAAGCTTTTTTTTTGCAAAGACTAGTTTTTGCATCTCCATATTTTGAGAGCTATAATTTTTCCATATTTCAGCCAACAGAGTCATGTAAGGGATTTGCAGGACCAGTTGATGTTTTTATTGGTAAAATTTTCGGGAACGTGACATTTTTTTGATCGCTTTCTATTCTGATTTTTGGGAGGCAGAATAAACAAAAACCAACAATTCAGGATTTTTTTTTTTTTTATGCCGTTCCACGTGTGGAAAAATTGATAAGGCAGCATTATTCTTCACATCAGTACGATTACAGCGATAGCACATTTATATAGTTTTTTTTATGTTTTGGCGCTTTTACACAAGACAAACTTTTTTATAGAAAAAAAGAAACTTTTTTGCATCGCTTTATTCTGAGAGCTATAAATTTTTTATTTTTCGGCTGATGGAGCTGTATTGCGGCTTGTTTTTTGCGGGACAAAATGACGTTTTCAGCTGTACCATTTCTGTTTGCATTTGCCTTTTTGATCTCGTTTTATTCCACTTTTTGATCGGCAGTATGATGATAAAGCACCGTTTTTTGCTTTGTTTTTTTTTTTATTTTTTTTTACCATGTTCACTAAAGGAGTTAACTAGTGGGACAGTTTTATAGGACAGGTTGGTCCAGACATGGTGATCCCAAATATGTGTACTTTTATTGTTTGCTTGTTTTTTCATAATAATATTTATTCATGGGTACAATATATATATATATACATATATATATATATATATATATATAGTATATGCAGTGTATATATATATATATATATATATATATATATATATATATATATATATATTATATGCATATATTTTTTTTATTTATTTTTTTTTAAATATATATTTACAACTTTTTTTTTACTTTTTTTTTAAAATTTCCTTACTTAGTCCCACTATGGGACTTTCACTTTCTAAAGGCTGATTATAGTTATAAGGTATAATAGTGCAGGATCACTGCTATACATTATGACCTGTCAGCCCTGCAGACACAAGTTACTTTGATTATGCACTGTGCATGATCAAAGTAACTTGCTGGGGCCTGGTGACCCCGGATGTCATCATGACGACATTGAGTCACCATGGCAACGATTGGGACCCTGCACTGATAGGGCGGGGTCTCCGATCCAAGAGCAGAGGGACTTTTGTCCCTTTGCTTGCTGACTAAATGCTGCAATTGCAGCGATTGCAGCATTTAGGGGGTTAAAGCGCCGGGAGAGGTGCGGGCACCGCTCTTGGCACTGAGTGCCGGGTGTCAGCTGTCAGAATCAGCTGACACCCGGCGCGATCGCACCTGCACAGCCTGTGTGTGGATGCGATCGCCATGTTGTAATAATACGCACCTGATCCATAAGGCCTAGGGTACAGGGACGTATTATTACGTAGTATGTGAGAAAGGGGTTAAAGGGAATCTGTCACCAGGTTTTTGCTACCTCATCTGAGAGCAGCATAATGTAGGAAAAGGGTCCCTGATTCCAATGATGTATCACTTAGTTTACTGGGTGCAGCAGTTGTGACACAATCAGAGTTCTTAGATGTAACATGAATCAGAGTTCAGAAAGCTAACCCTGCCCACACCCCAGCTTTTATGTACATAGTCTATTGACAGCAAGCTGCGTATCACAGGAGGGGGCGGCCACAGACAACTAACTGCTCATGAGCCAGCTAGTCATAGTAGTGATAATTTCCTAGTGAGAAAACCTTAATTATAAGTAAACAACAGCAAACAGCCTGATAAGTGACACATTGCTGAATTCAGTGTTTTAACTCTTACCTCATGCTGTCCTCAGATTACATAGCAAAAACCTGCTGACAGATTCCCTTTAACATGATGCCGACAGATTCCCTTTAACATGATGCCTACTGAATGGCTGACATGTTCCCTTTAAATAAGAACCTTTTTCCTCTCTCTTGAAAACGTAAACGTTTTCCCACCATAGAAAGTAATGGCATATAATTTGGATATAACTTCTTTATCAGTGAGGGTCCAGCAGCCCAAATTCCCAACGATTCCCTACGAAGCGCTTCCTCCTCAGCATCATTAACTGCCACTTACTCTATGGGAGCTACATCAACAGCCCATAGACTCAAATGGCGCCATATTGCAGTTTCCCAAAGAATGGGTCACTGTGAGCGCTGCTGTGCAGGAGAAATGCTGTCCAGCATTTGTCCCTTCATTTTACAGATGAGATGAAGTCTAAAAATATTGTGGCATATCCTAGCAATATGCCATTACAGTGTAAAATGGGAATACCCCCTTATGTGCAGTAGAATCTCAAGCCTACCTTTCAGGTTTCCTATGATACCCTATGTGAGCACTGCATAGGTAATTTCCTTTCATAGGAAAAGAATAAAAATAAAATTTATCATTTTCACTAGCAGTTTACATTAGTTTTTATAAGGCACCCAGTTCCCACTAACTTTAAAATATATAACATTATTTTAGTAATACTCATAAAAAAGCCTCAAAGCACTAGTGAACTTCACATTGTGCCAGTATCCAATGCAGTATTCAAACTGTGAGCTCTCACTCTATTCTATTTAGATTTTAAATAACAAAATTGGTATTTAGAACGAATAAATGTGGAGATAAGAAGACATGACAGCAGAGTGATTCTCAGAATGGACCATTGTTCCATTTTGGTACATGTAAAGGAAAACAATGACAAAAGTGGGCTGGACAAAAAAATGTAATTTTATGATTTTTTGGTGATGTGGCTTACTCTACTGAAAATAAAAACTAGACTGGAATTCCAGTCATTTTAACCAGGCTAAGACAGAGGACCTTCCCTGAAGGGAAACGAAGAGATCCTCAACTCACTCCCTGAATCTGCTGTATCACTGAGTAAGCTCAGTTCCCAGGTGCCATTAAAAAGGATGGTTGGTTTAGAAAATCTATTTCCAAGTATCCTACAATGAAATTTGGAGTTTAAATTAATTTATCACCAGATTTTTGCTATCCCATCTGCAGGGCCAGTTTTAGACAAAGTGGGGCCTTGGGCAAAAGTTAAAAATGGGGCCCCAAATGCTCACATATTGCACCAATACACAGAAACATTTACATTGCATTTACATGCTCTAAGTTCAGGCCATTAAACGAGTGTGATCGACAATATTGAAGTCCTTTGGTGCTTGTTTTCCAGCCTCCTTACACCGGCTGAGGAAGAATGATGGGGACAGAACGATCACTAACCGATCAATCTGTCCCCATACAGTATCATGTTATCAGCAGCACATCTGCAGCTTGCACCGGGTGATGTGCTGCTGAGAACAATGATTTTGTTGCAGCATAAACAATCTAATCATCAGATGGATAGGCAGCATTTTGCTCGTTTGTTGAGCGATTGCTGATTTTTACACCTATAGACTTCTGTCTGTGCTATCGGTATTTATAAATGTGGATGCTAAACACACACAGTATGTGACACACACATATATTCAGACTGCATATTACACACACATGCATATACATAGAGCACACACACATATACATAGAGCACATACATTCAGATACATGTATACACAGAGCAAATATATACAGGCACGTACGTACATACAAATACATGTATACAGAGCAGCTACATACAGAAGCATACATACACAGTGCACATACATACAGACACGTGCATGGACAGAGGACATCAATACCGACACATGTATGGACGGAGCACATACATACTGACTCATGCATTGACAGAGCGCATACATACCAACAAATGCACGGATGGAGCACGTACATACCAACACATGAATGAACGAAGCACATACATACATAGACATAGTGTAATGGACCCCACACGGCCCATAAAACTTTATAATTGGCCTCAACACCTCCCTACGAATAGTATAATGGACCCCACACTGCTCTCCACACAGTATAATGGACAACACACAAACCTTCACACTGTATAACTGCTCGCATACAGTATAATGGCCCCCACATAGCCCTCCATAAAGTATAAAGGCTCCTACATATCCCTCCATATACTATAATGGCCCCCATATTGCCCTCCCAAATTTTATAATGGCCCCCACATAGCCCTCCAAATATTATAATGGCCCTCCACATAGCGGCCAATCAGTGACGTGGGATTTCAAAACAAGATGGCGGCCGTTAGCGGCTCATCTGCCGAACGGAGGTCAGCGGCGATGCAGCCGGGAGATGACCGGCGCTAGCCGGTCATCTCCCGGCTGCTCACAGCAGAAGTACCCCGACGGGTGGCCTAGGCGGCGCCGCTTCCCGGTCCTCCCTTCACACTTGCCGTCGGGAGATCAGCGGCCCTAGTCGCTGATCTCCCAATGGTAGCCACATGGAGGTCAGTGGCGATGCAGCCGGGAGGTCTCGGCATATACTCGGGTCACCGCGCACAGGCAGCATGTGACCCCCGGCTGCAGTTGGCTCTTGCTTCCGCTTATGTCACGACTATTTGCGACTGCAGCCAAGGGGTGTCCTGTTTCGCGTTCCACAGTGAGTGATGGGCTGTGGGCGGGATTATCCCCCATCCCGTCACACCCAGCATCCACCGCACGCGCATTCATTGACAGAGCGCGCGGTGGATGCTGGGTGTGACACGATGGGGGATCACCCCGCCCACAGCCCGTCATTCACCGTGGTATGCGGAACAGGAGACCCCTGGCTGCAGCCGCAAATAGTCGTGATGTAAGCGGAAGCAAGAGCCGGCAGAAGCCGGGGGAATTACGTGCTTGCTGTGCGTGGTCAGCGATGTTGTCACAAGCAGTATTAACAACATGACGTAATTACAAAATTCATTAGTGGCCCTGGGGGGATACATTGGGGGGTTAATTTAAAGTAGTGCACAACCCATTTAAACACTGCTTCGCTGATTAGTCGCGCCCTGTCAGCCGCATACATATTCTAGAATACCCGATGCGTTAGAATCGGGCCACCATCTAGTATAGTATAATGCACTCCCCATAGTCCTTCATATAGTATTATTATTATTATTATTTATTATTATAGCGCCATTTATTCCATGGCGCTTTACATGTGATAGGGATATACATAACAAAAGCATTTACATAATCTTAACAAAACGAGTCAGCGACTGGTACAGGAGGAGCGAGGACCCTGCCCGCGAGGGCTCACAGTCTACAAGGGATGGGTGAGGATACATTAGGTGAGGGTAGAGCTGGTCGTGCAGTGGTGTTTACTGCAGGTTGTAGGCTTGTCGGAAGAGGTGGGTCTTCAGGTTCCTTTTGAAGGATTCCACGGTCGGCGAGAGTCTGATATGTTGGGGTAGAGAGTTCCAGAGTAGGGGGGAAGCACGGGAGAAATCTTGTATACGATTGTGGGAGGAGGAGATAAGAGGGGAGTAGAGAAGGAGATCTTGTGAGGATCGGAGGTTGCGTGCAGGTAAGTACCGGGTGACTAGGTCACAGATGTATGGGGGAGACAGGTTGTGGATGGTTTTGTATGCCATGGTTAGGGTTTTGAACTGAATTCTCTGGGCAATGGGGAGCCAGTGAAGGGATTGACAGAGAGGAGAGGCCGGGGAATAGCGGGGGGACAGGTGGATTAGTCGAGCAGCAGAGTTTAGGATAGATTGGAGAGGTGCAAGAGTGTTGGAAGGGAGGCCACGGAGCAGGAGGTTGCAGTAGTCGAGGCAGGATATGATGAGGGCATGCACTAGTGTTTTTGCAGAGTCTTTGCTGAGGAATGCACGGATCCGGGAGATGTTTTTGAGTTGGAGTCGGCAGGAGGTGGAAAGGGCTTGGATATGTGGCTTGAAGGAGAGATCAGAGTCCAGGGTTACCCCAAGGCAGCGAGCTTGTGGGACTGGGGAGAATGAACAGCCATTGACGTTGATGGATAGGTCGGATGGGGGATGTGAATGAGAGGGTGGAAAGATGATGAACTCTGTTTTATCCATGTTGAGTTTTAGAAATCTGTCGGAGAAGAAGGATGAGATGGCGGACAGACATTGTGGGATTCTGGTTAGTAGGGAGGAGATATCGGGTCCAGAGAGGTAGATCTGTGTGTCGTCAGCATAGAGGTGATACTGAAAGCCGTGAGACTCTATGAGCTGTCCCAGGCCGAAGGTGTAGATGGAGAAGAGCAGAGGTCCTAGAACTGAACCTTGGGGGACACCGACAGATAGGGGGCGAGATGAGGAGGTGGTGCGTGAGTGGGAGACGCTGAATGTCCTGTCTGTTAAGTATGAGAAGATCCAAGATAGAGCCAAGTCCGTGATGCCAAGAGATGAGAGAATCTGGAGTAAGAGGGAATGGTCCACTGTGTCAAAGGCAGATGACAGGTCCAGAAGGAGGAGGATGGAGTAGTGTTGCTTGGATTTGGCATTTAGTAGGTCGTTGGTGACTTTGGTCAGGGCAGTTTCAGTCGAGTGATGCGGTCGGAAGCCAGATTGTAGACGGTCGAAGAGGGAGCAGGAGGAGAGGTGGGAGGACAGTTCAAGGTGGACATGTTGTTCTAGAAGTTTTGAGGCAAAGGGGAGGAGTGATATGGGGCGGTAGCTGGTCAGAGAGGAAGGGTCAAGGGAGGGCTTTTTGAGGATGGGTGTGATTGCGGCATGTTTGAAACATGAGGGGAAGACTCCGGTTGTTAGTGATAGATTGAAGAGGTGGGTTAGGGTTGGGATGAAGACTGTGGTGAGGTTAGTGATGAGGTGGGATGGGATTGGGTCAAGTTCGCAGGTGGTGAGGTGTGATTTGGAGAGTAAAGAGGAGACTTGACCTTCTGTAATGGTGGAGAAGTGGGGTTTGGAGGAGGAGGGTTGAGTAGATATGAGGAGGGGTTGTGTGGACTTTAGGCCAAAGTTTTGTCTGATGGTGTCAATCTTCTGTTTGAAGAATGAGGCAAAGTCGTCGGCTGAGATGAGAGAAGAGGGAGGAGGTGCTGGGGGACGAAGGAGATAGTTGAAAGTGTTAAATAGCTGTTTAGGGTTGTGAGATAGGGAGGATATGAGAGATGAGAAGTAGGTTTGTTTTGCTGTAGTGAGTGCGGACTTGAAATTAGTGAGGGATTGCTTGAATGCGATGAAGTGCTCGATGGAGTGAGACCTTTTCCATCTCCGCTCCGCAACCCTGGAGGCCCGGCGCAGTTCTTTGGTAAGTTTAGTGTGCCAGGGTTGCCTGTTGAATGTGCGAGGTGTGGTGTGTGAGAGGGGCGATCGAGTCTAGAGCTGAAGCTATTGTGGTGTTATATGAAGTAGCAGCAACGTCTGCATCGTGTAAGGAATTTATGTCTGTGAGAGGAAGGAGGGATTCAGAGAGAGAGTGTAGGTCAAGGTGTTTGAGATTTCTGCGAGGGTGTGTGAGTTTGTGGAGTGGGGATTGTGCACCCGGAGAGGAGAGGGTAGAGAATGTGAGGCTGTTATGGTCAGAGAGAGGGAGTGGTGAGTTAGAGAGGTTAGATAGGGAACAGAGGCGGGTGAAGATGAGGTCCAGTGTGTGGCCATCTTTGTGGGTGGGTGTGGAAGACCATTGAGTGAGTCCAAAGGAGGAAGTGAGGGATAGGAGCTTAGAGACAGACGAGTGGGGAGTGTCAATGGGGATGTTGAAGTCACCTATTATGATAGTGGGGATGTCAGTGGAAAGGAAGTGAAGCAGCCAGGTAGTGAAATGGTCTAAGAAGGTGGTGGCTTGCCCTGGGGGTCGGTAAACGACGGCCAGTTGGAGGTTGGAGGGGGAATAGATGCGCACACAGTGCACCTCAAAAGAGGGGAGTGTAACGGAGGGTGGCAGTGGGATTTTGGTGAAAGCGCAGAGTTCTGATAGGAGGAAACCTACGCCTCAACCATGTTTGCCATTGGGGCGGGGGATGTGGGAAAGGTGGAATCCGCCATATGAAAGGGCCGCTGGGGAGGCTGTGTCAGAGGTGGTGAGCCAGGTTTCGGTGATGGCGAGGAAGGAGAGTTTGTTTGTAATGAAAATGTTAGAACCTTGCTCTTAGGTTTTTTCTATTGCTGGTCACATGACCTTGTTGGCCTATTTAGTCCTGCTCCGCCCTTCTGGCTTTGCTGGACTTCATTGTATTACTACTCTTTAGCTAGCCTGTGCTCAGTATCTTACTCTGTTAGTTTGCTTGGTCTTCGGACCTCTGTGTTCTATATTATTTGTTTGTTCGTCTTTCTGCTACTATTTCTGTTAGGAGGTGTCCATTTTGCTTCCAGTCCCTACTACTTGTAGGGATTCCTTCCCCACATCTATAGGTCTCCGTACAGACTAGCTGAGGACTTTAGCTGGTCTGATTGCAGGATCAGGTTCCCTGTTACATCGTAGGGATCAAGCTGAGTTCTATCGTAGGGACAGATCTCCTCTGTTTCCTTAGCTCTGGTAGCAGAACATAACAGTAAGTCCAGCCCGCAAATTCTCTAAGGAAAGATTTTTCTGTTCCATCATGGTGTCGGTTCAGGATTTGGCTCAACGCCTGCAGGGACTCTCTCTGGAGGTGGCCGAGCTCCATCAGCACGTGAGTAACTGTTCTGGAGCGCATTTCTTGGAGCCGAAGGTACGTTTGCCTGATTTATTTTTTGGTAAACACCAAGAATTTTTTTCATTTAAAAATGCTTGCTTATTGTATTTTCGTTTGAGACCCAGGTCCTCTGGGGATGAATCCCAGCGCATAGGGTTCATAATGTCACTTTTGCGTAAAGAACCTCAGGAGTGGGCCTTTTCTTTACAACCTAGTGATTCATGCTTTAGATCAGTGGATAGTTTTTTTTCTGCTTTGGGGCTATTATATGATGATCCTGACCGTGTCTCATCAGCTGAGACTGAGTTGAGACGTTTGAGACAGGGATCAGGTAATGTGGAAAAATATTGTACTCATTTCCGTCGGTGGTCTACTCAAATAGGGTGGAACGATTCTGCTCTGAAGAGTCTGTTTCTTGCAGGGCTTAGTGAGAGGGTTAAAGATCTGCTAATTGCTTATCCCACACCTGAAGATTTGCAACAGGCTATGCAATTAGCTATACGGGTGGATAGGAGACTGCGTGCAAGGGTTAATGAGAGCAAATCCTCTGCTATGTCAGTTTCTGGTCATGAGAATGTGTGCACTAACAGTGGAGAGCCAATGGAGATTGGAGCGATGGCACCTCGCTCTCAAGAAAGCGACCGCAGATTTTCTGAAGGCTTGTGTTTCTATTGCGGAAATTCTGGTCATTTTATTAAAAGCTGTGTGCTTCGTATGAAGAAAGAAAAAAAAATGGTGAGTCATGCCCGTATTGCCTGTTTAAATTCTAAGGGAGTATTCCTATCTGCCACTACTGCTGCTCAGGATGAGTAAATTGAATTTCGGGTATTTGTGGATTGTGGATCTACTCTGAATGTGATTGATGGGGGATTCTTGGAAAAACTTAGATTAGAACCTAAAACTTTGTCATCCCCTATTGCTGTGGTTTCTGTCGATGGCTCTCCCTTGAAGAGTGTTACTCACAAGGTCTGTGAATTTCCCCTCACTATTAATGGTATTCATCAAGAGAATTTGGATTTGGTAGTTTTGAATAACTTGCCTTCTCCGGTGGTGTTGGGATTGCCCTGGTTAAAATTGCACAATCCTGTACTGGATTGGTCTACCAATGAAATTAAGTCCTGGAGCCCTAAGTGTTATGACAAGTGTTGTAACGGGCGCATTGCTGCTGTGGATAGGGGGGAATTGCCTGTACCTATTCAGGATTTTTGGAGAGTTTTTTCTGAGAAGGAATCGCAGGTTTTGCCTCCCCATAGAGACTATGATTGTACTATTGAATTTGTCCCTGGAGCGACTCTTCCTAAAAGTCGTTTATTTAACCTTACTATTCCTGAGAGAAAGGCTTTGGAGGAATACATACAGACAAGTTTGGCCGCCGGTCACATTAGGCCTTCTAAGTCTCCTGTGGCTGTTGGATTTTTTTTTGTAAAAAAAAAAAGATGGCGGTTTACGTCCTTGTCTGGATTTTCGTGAGATTAACAAAATTACTGTACGCAATCCTTACCCACTGCCATTGATTCCTGATCTGTTTAACCAGTTAGTGGGGGCCAAGTGGTTCTCTAAAATTGACCTTCGGGGGGCATACAATCTGTTGCGCATGAAGGAGGGTGATGAATGGAAGACTGCTTTTAACACTCCTGTGGGTCATTTTGAGAATCTGGTTATGCCTTTTGGTCTCACCAATGCTCCAGCATTTTTTCAGAATCTTATTAATGACATCCTTAGACCTTTGATCGGCAAAGATGTGGTTGTGTATTTGGATGACATTTTGATTTATTCGCCGGATCTGGAGTCTCATTGGCGGAGCGTACGTGAGGTATTACAGTTATTAATGGACAATTCACTTTTTGCTAAGCTGAAGAAATGTGAGTTCGCTGTACAGAGAATTAGTTTTTTGGGCTACATTATCTCCAGCGAAGGTTTTGAGATGGACCCGGTTAAAGTTCAAGCTGTGCAGGAATGGCCTAGGCCTATTGGTTTGAAATCGATACAGAGGTTTTTGGGTTTCGCCAATTATTATAGAAAATTCATTAAAAATGTTTCTATTATTGTCAAACCTCTGACCGATCTCACCAGGAAAGGTGCTAATGCAGTTCAGTGGACTTCTGAGGCCATTGAAGCCTTTGTTTATCTCAAGGAGAGGTTCAGCTCTGCTCCCATCCTTATACAGCCTGATGTGACTAAACCATTTTTGGTTGAGGTTGATGCTTCCTCTGTGGGGGTTGGCGCAGTATTGTCTCAGGATAACGGGGATGGAGTACATCCCTGTGCCTTTTTTTCAAAAAAAATTTTGGAGACTGAACTGAATTACGATATTGGTAATCGGGAATTATTGGCTATTAAACTCGCATTTGAACACTGGCGCCACCTCTTGGAAGGTGCTGAATTTCCCGTTCAGGTTTTTACAGATCATAAAAATCTGATATATCTTGATGCTGCCAAGCGCCTGAATGCCCGTCAGGCTAGGTGGGCACTGTTTTTCTCGCGGCTTAATTTTTCCGTTACTTACATCCCAGGTACTAAGAATGTTAAGGCGGATGCCTTGTCTCGCAGCTTTTCTCCCATAGTCGGTGCTGAGAAAGAGGAGAACATTTTACAAGAAGGTGTTGTGATAGCTGCTTTGGACTCCGTTTTGGAAGATGAGATTCTTAAAGCACAGGAGAATGCCCCATCTAACACTCCCCATGGGAGGTTGTTTGTGCCTGGGACCTTTAGGAGAGATTTGTTTGTTGAGTGTCACGAATCTCGGTTGGCAGGTCATCCTGGAATCTCTGAGACCAAGAGACTGGTGGGTCGCAGTTTTTGGTGGCCTGGATGGCAGAAGGAAGTCATTAAGTGGGTGCGCCAATGTACTGTGTGTGCAAGATCCAAGTCTTCGCATGCTCCTGCTGCGGGGTTGCTTTGCCCTCTGGAGGTTCCTAGTGCTCCTTGGACACATTTGGCTATGGACTTTATAACTGACCTTCCCCCCTCTGAGGGTTTCACTGTCATCTGGGTGGTCGTGGACCGTTTTAGCAAGATGTGTCACTTGGTTCCCTTCATCAAACTGCCCTGCGCTAAGACTCTCGCTAAGGCCTTTGTCAAGGAAATTGTCAGACTTCATGGCGTTCCTACTGACATTGTTTCTGATAGGGGACCTCAGTTCGTGGCTCGTTTTTGGCGTGCCTTTTGTGACAGGTTGGGAGTTCATTTGTCGTTTTCATCCGGATATCATCCTGAATCTAATGGCCAGACAGAAAGGAAAAACCAGGATGTTGAGCAGTTCTTGCGTTGTTTTGTGGCAGACAATCAAGAGGGGTGGTCTGAGTTTCTGCCACTTGCTGAATTTGCTCTGAACAATCATACATCTTCTTCTGCTGGTTGTTCGCCTTTTTTTTGTTGTTCTGGGAGACATCCGTCGTTTGGGTCGTTCTCCAAGTTGGTATCTGCCGTGCCTGAGGAGGAGAATTTTTCCGGCGATTTAGAGAGAGTTTGGACGGATGTGCGTGGAAATCTTCTGGAGGCTAACAGAAAATCTAAAGACTACTTTGATAGGAAACGACAGGAGGTTTTGTTCGCTGTTGGTGACATGGTTTGGTTGTCCTCTAGGAATCTGCGGTTGAGGATTCCTTCTAAGAAATTGGGTCCCAAGTTTGTAGGGCCCTTTAAGGTGCTTCAGGTTGTCAACCAATCTGCTGTTAGGTTGGAGGTTCCTACCTCCTGGAGAATTAATCCGGTGTTTCATGTCTCTCTGTTAAAAAAAGCTGTTGTGTCGGATGGTGACGCCTCTGCCTCTGTTCCTCCAGTGGTGGAGGACGGGGAATATGAAATTTCTCGCATCCTTAATTCTAGACGGTATAGAGGTAGTTTGCAGTATCTCGTGGCCTGGAAAGGTTTCGGACCCGAGGATAACTCATGGGTGAGGTCGGATGATGTTTCCGCGTCCAGACTTATCAGAGCGTTTCACAGGAGGTTTCCTGATAAGCCTGGGCCTAAGGGATCCGGAGGATCCTCTTAGAAGGGGGGGTACTGTTAGAACCTTGCTCTTAGGTTTTTTCTATTGCTGGTCACATGACCTTGTTGGCCTATTTAGTCCTGCTCCGCCCTTCTGGCTTTGCTGGACTTCATTGTATTACTACTCTTTAGCTAGCCTGTGCTCAGTATCTTACTCTGTTAGTTTGCTTGGTCTTCGGACCTCTGTGTTCTATATTATTTGTTTGTTCGTCTTTCTGCTACTATTTCTGTTAGGAGGTGTCCATTTTGCTTCCAGTCCCTAGTACTTGTAGGGATTCCTTCCCCACATCTATAGGTCTCCGTACAGACTAGCTGAGGACTTTAGCAGGTCTGATCGCAGGATCAGGTTCCCTGTTACATCGTAGGGATCAAGCTGAGTTCTATCGTAGGGACAGATCTCCTCTCTTTCCTTAGCTCTGGTAGCAGAACATAACAGAAAAGATCGTGGATGAAGGAAAGTTTGTTGCAGACAGAGCGAGCGTTCCATAGAGCTCCTGTTAGTATAGCTGAGGAGGTGGGTATTAGTTGGATGGGTATGAGGTTAGAAGGGTTGCGACAGTTTGAGGAAGGTCGTGGATAGGAGGTAGAAGTGACTGTGGGGATATGGCGAGGAGGACCAGGATTTGGAGAGATACAGTTATATGAGAAAGTTTGGGCACCCCTCTTAATCTTAAGCTTAATGTTTTATAAAAATTGGTGTTTTTGCAACAGCTATTTCAGTTTGATATATGTAATAACTGTGGGACACAGTAATGTTTCTGCCTTGAAATGAGGTTTATTGTACTAACAGAAAATGTGCAATCTGCATTCAAATAAAATTTGACAGGTGCAAAAGTATGGGCACCCTTATCATTTTCTTGTTTTAAATACTCCTACCTACTTTTTACTGACTTACTAAAGCACTTTTTTTGGTTTTGTAACCTCACTGAACTTTGAACTTCATAGCCAGGTGTATGCAATCATGAGAAAAGCTACTTAAAGTGGCCACTTGCAAGTTGTTCTCCTGTTTATATCTCCTCTGAAGAATGGCATCATGGGCTCCTCAAAACAACTGTCAAATGATCTGAAAACAAAGATTATTCAACATAGTTGTTCAGGGGAAGGATACAAAAAGCTGTCTCAGCGATTTAACCTGTCAGTTTCCACTGTGAGAAACATAGTAAGGAAATGGAAGAACACAGGGACAGTACTTGTTAAGGCCAGAAGTGGCAGGCCAAGAAAAACATCAAGAAAGGCAGAGAAGAAGAATGGTGAGATCAGTCAAGGACAATCCTCAGACCACCTCCAGAGAGCTGCATCATCATCTTGCTGCAGATGGTGTCACTGTGCATCGGTCAACTATACAACGCACTTTGCACAAGGAGAAGCTGTATGGGAGAGTGATGCGAAAGAAGCCATTTCTGCAAGCACGCCACAAACAGAGTCGGCTGAGGTATGCAAAAGCACATTTGAAGAAGCCAATTTCTTTTTGGAAGAAGGTCCTGTGGACTGAAGAAACCAAGATTGAGTTGTTTGGTCATACAAAAAGGCATTATGCATGGCGGCAAAAAAACACAGCATTCCAAGAAAAACACTTGCTACCCACAGTAAAATTTGGAGGAGGTTCCATCATGCTTTGGGGCTGTGTGGCCAATGCCGGCACCAGGAATCTTGTTGAAGTTGAGGGACGCATGGATTCCACTCAGTATCAGCAGATTGTTGACAATAATGTTCAAGAATCAGTGACAAAGTTGAAGTTACGCATGGGATGGATCTTTCAGCAAGACAATGATCCAAAACACCGCTGCAAATCTACTCAGGCATTCATGCAGAGGAACAATTACAATGTTCTGGAATGGCTATCCCAGTCCCCAGACCTGAATATCATTGAACATCTGTGGGATCATTTGAAGAGGGCTGTCCATGCTCGGCGACCATCAAACTTAACTGAACTGGAATTGTTTTGTAAAGAGGAATGGTCAAAAATACCTTCATCCATGATCCAGGAAATCATTAAAAGCTACAGGAAGCGACTAGAGGCTGTTATTTTTGCAAAAGGAGGATCTACTAAATATTAATGTCACTTTTCTGGTGAGGTGCCCATACTTATGCACCTGTCAAATTTTGTTTGAATGCAGATTGCACATTTTCTGTTAGTACAATAAACCTCATTTCAAGGCAGAAACATTAGTGTCCAACAGTTATTACATATATCAAACTGAAATAGCTGTTGCAAAAACACCAATTTTTATAAAACATTAAGCTTAAGATTAATAGGGGTGCCCAAACTTTTTCATATAACTGTATCTCCAGCAGTGAGGAGGAGCAGAGAAAGTGTTAGCAGGTGGGAGCAAGAGAGAGCATGAGGTGGCTGTCTGTGTTTGGAGATCCAGGATTGAATGTTGAGGAATAATTTGGAGGAGGAGGTGAGATGAATGGGGAGGATAGAGGGAGAGATGAAGAGTTTCTTACTTGGTGTAGGGATTTGAGGGGTTTTTAGAAAGTGGAGGACTATAGAGGAAAAAGTGAGAGCTAACAGAAACATAGTTAAAGGAGAGTAAATGGTCAAAGTGTTTGTTACCTGACTCCTGCCCCGACTAACTGCCTCTGAAATAACTGCCACTTCTCTCCGAAGCCACTTTGCACAAGAAGACGCGTGCACACCACAGCACGCGTGCACCCCTTACAGAGAGTCTAAATATATAGGCCACATTAAACTATATCAGGTGAAGGGCATTGTGGGAACGGCTTGTGGATAAATTAACAGCTGGTCATTTCAACAGGAGATGGCTGGGTGATCAAAGACAGAGCCAGGACTCTAGTCTCTGCAGTTTAGCACCTCTAAAAATCAGATAAGGTATATAGTGGGGAAGGAACAAACATATGTGAATATTGATTGGAGTGGGACAAATGAAGCAGGGGAATTATGCAGAGCATGTACCAGAGAGATGGGTCAGCAGAGCATTAGATGACAGCATACATAGGAGCAGGGGAATTATGCAGAGCATGTACCAGAGAGATGGGTCAGCAGAACATTAGATGACAGCATACATAGGAGCAGGGGAATTATGCAGAGCATGTACCTGTGGAAAGAGAAGAAGAAGACGAATGTTAGTCCATGGCCTCTGAAATAACTGCCACTTCTCTCCGAAGCCACTTTGCACAAGAAGACGCGTGCACATGCAATCCCCATAGTCCACCATATAGTATAATGCACTCCCCATAGTCCTCCATATAGTAAAATGCACTCCCCATAGTCCTCTATATGGTATAATGCACTCCCTATAGTCCTCCATATAGTATAATGCATCGCCATAGTGCTTCATTTAGTATAATGAACACACATAGTCCTCCATATAGTGTAATGCACCCCATAGTCCTCCTTATAGTAAAATGCACCTCCCATAGTCCTCCATACAGTATAATACAGTCCTCATATTCCTCTACATAGTATAATGCAACCCATAGTCCTCCATACAGTATAGGTCACACCCCATAGTCCTCCATACAGTATAATGCACATCCCATAGTCCTCCATAGAGTATAATGCATCCCCCCATAGAGTATAATTCAGCCTCAATAGGCCTCCATATAGTACACATAGTATAATGCACAGCCCATAGTCCTCCATACAGTATTATGGTCATCGCAATGTATTCACTGACTTAAAAAAATAAATACATACTCACCTCTCCTCGTTCCCCCGCTGCTCCGGTCTCTGCAGCATATCTCCTAAACAGCACAGCGTGGCATGTTGAAGTGACTTAATTGCGCCCAGTGGCTGAGACGTCAGATTCCAAGGGAGAATGATGGCGGAAGAAGCGGACGGCTTCCCTCCCCCATCATTGCTTTCAACTGTATCGGCATTCTAAATGCTGATAAGGTTGAATGTGTGATGCCATGTTGGGGGTGCCCGGGGACCCATCTGCTGCTACTGCCTCTGGCTGGTGTCCCCTGGGTGAGTGGGGGTCTTATGCCCTCCCCCTCTTACCCCTAATGCCGGCTCTGCCCATCGGAGAGCAGCATGTTATAGATACTGAGACTCTAATTCCAGCAATGTGTCACTTACTGGTCTACTTGCTACAGTTATGATAATATCACTCTTTTATCTGCTGCAGATCTACCAGTTCTCTGAACGTTGAGCTCTGTATAACTCCGTCCACACCACTGATTAGCATCTTTATGGGAACACTGTGCATAGGCAGAAAGCTGCCAATCAGTGGTGGGGTCGTGGGTATAAAAAGCTAATGAATATGGAGGACTACATAGCAGTAGGTTTACTAGTCATCTAGTGATAATCTCCTGCCGATAAAACATTGGTTAAATCAAAACTACAGCAAGCAGCTCTGCAAGTGGATCAGGGTCACTGGAATCAGGGTCTCTGTCTCTACATTATGTTACTCTCAAATTAAGTGTCAAAAATCTGATGACAGATTCCTTGTAAGGGCTCGCTTACATGACAGTATAACACGGCCAAGTACTATCCAATGTTTTGTCCCCAATGTTATACGATGGGGCAGTGCAGATTTGCGTTTTTTTTTCTCATCCCGATTCGGCATGAAAAAACAATTGCAGCATGCAGCAAATGCATCGGAATCGGATCAAACGCTTTCTGGTTCATTAATCACAAAATGATTAGGCAATGCAAAGCCTTTTTTCCTTAAGCAGTCCAAAAATTATCCCCTCTTTTTAGGAAGAAAAAATAGGATTACGGCAGGCGTTTGCTTGTCAAAAACTATACAGAGCAGATAACAGATCTTATCTTGGTAATAAGATCATTTGAACTCCCTTTCAGACGTTGTAAAAAATTCCCCCATTTTGCTTTTATAGCGTGGGGTCTAAAACCGTGGTTATCTAATACCCATCACTTTGCTTTATGTTAACAATACTCCTGACAGACATTGTAGCATGCCGCTTGCCATGCTCACCAACACGCCCAAGAGCCATGTTGTTTAATTGTCATCACAATGATTGGTTGTCAAGGCCAGTATTGTCATCATCAACATTTTCACTTTGACTATCTGCCTCATGCTTGATGCCATTAGTAATATGCTCACTGTGTCTTGCGCAGTGTGTGAAATGGTGCAATGGTGCAGAGTATATATTTTTTATTTGAGGATCCTCACAAATTGAATACAGTAGCAGAATGTTTCAATTCACGTGGAACTGCGAATTCCAAATTCATCTCAAACTTGATCCTCTGGGAAAAATCTGCTCATCTTTATTAAATATGTTTCTACATCGTGCACGCAAATAATAGGAGAGTGAGGATTTTGATCATATCATCATTTGTATACATATTTTCAAACTCCAATCTGTAGAAACTTGGATGTGACGCGCCCCCTGGGCCAGTGTTGTTGGGGATACCCGGAGCCGGATCAGATGGGGGTTGTAGTCTCCGAGTGGCTGTGACCCGGTCCGTGCCCAGGGTGTCAAGCTCAGTGTGTGGCAGTCCTTACTGATGTTACTAAAGTTCTTTATGTCGACTACGCCACCCGTTGAATTGCGGTCACTACGGCCGCCGCTGCAGCAGGGTCCGCTGAGGCTGATGGTGTTTGTGCAGCTTAGGTAGTATAACCCCCAACGGGAAGGGTATAGCCTCAGGGGGTCAGGTGCAGAGGATGGTGGTTGTGGAAGTGCAGGGAAGATGGTAATTAGAGTCAGAGTCGGGTTGTGCAGTTCAGGGTTCTTTACTTACTGCTGTTCTTGTACCGGTCACTCCGGCCTTGAGTGACCACCCGAGCCGCGCTGCGTCCACCAGGTCCTGGACTCGGCCAACCCCCAAGTAGTTCTGGAGCGTGGTTCTGAGCTCCCTTTCTGTCCTGTCCTCGTCTCTGGCCTTCCCCACCAGGGATCCACCTATGTCCGGCTCCCTCGGGCCTCTTGTTGGCGAACCCTTGCCTCTGGGTTCCCTGACCCTATGCGTGGTCTGCCTTCCGGGTGGATTTGGTGGGTGGCCGTGGCAGATGCTGCCCACGGCCTCCGGTCTCTGGCTGAGGTATGCTGTAGCCCCCACCAGTTTGGGATCCGGTACCCTGTTGCCAACTCTTCACCCTGTGATTGTATTTGGGCTCTCAGAGTTCCTTCTTTCTCCCCCTCTGGGTATTTCTTTCTCTCCTCTCTCACTCTGGGCCTGGGGCTGCTCTGCTCCTCTGCTTTCTTCCTCTGCTCTGCAAAGTCTTCACTACAACAGGCTGACTGGCTGCTGTCTGCCTGTCTGACCGACTTCTCACAGACTGACCCTGATCTTAGATGGTTCCCACCTTTTATACTCCCTCTATGTGTGAGCTCAGGTGACCAGCACCCAATGAGCTCCTAGCACTACCCAGACTGCTCCCCCTATCTGCCCCTACACTACTGGGATGGTCCACCCCCCTCCCACTCCAGCCAAGGACAGACTCGATCGTACCTGCACATTTCTAAGTGGGAGTACCGTTGGTCTGCCCTCCGGAAATGGGATGTGTGTAGTGCATGCAGCCTTCTGAGCTCAGCTCCACACTCCATCCTTACCCGGGAGTGGAATACCACACCTCTGGGTTGAGGTGCAATACCCCTGTAGCAGCCGAATCCTCAGGGTGCTACATTCCCCCCTGGTAAACCACAGCACGTCCTCGGGCTGTAAGATATAAACAACACCAAAACATACAATTTTTGCATAAACAACATAATAAAACATCATATAAAACTTTTCATAAAAACTTTTCATTAAAACATTCTTGTCTTCTGGTACCTCCGGTCACGGTGCAACTTGTGACCGGGTAAAGTGCGACAGTCTCTCTTGGAATCAAACAGTTCCCTATAAAACCGGTAGGGGGCGCTTTAGGAAGCGCAACTATATACAAGGGGATATGGCCGCTCTCAGTCCTCGGCCAGGTATTAGGGAGGATTGACCGTTCTCAGTCCTCGGTCAGTGGGAATAGGAACACACGGGGTTAACAGTTCAGTTCTCTGGTCCCAACGGGGACTATATTAGCAGCAACGGTTCACTGTGCCCCGACGGGCAACTATATACAGTCTCTATACTACCGTACTCAACGACGGCGTCCTCCTGCTCTTTCTTTGTGATTGGTTCCAGGTTCTGGTTCAGACCCGTCCGGGTCCTCTTGCTCCTCCTCACACCGCAGCTCCTCCTCCGTCAGGCGATGCACATGGAGGGCGTAGGGTCCTTTGGCACACTTGTGCCGGGTGAAGGTGACCTCGTCCCCTAAATACAGGTCACGTCCTCTGTGTCCCTCCGGTAGGTGGGACTCAACGTCTCTCCTGGTCACGAAGACGTCGCCTGGGGTGCGGTGATCCCTGATGAAACCCCACCCATGCTGCAGATTGAACTTTATCACAGTCCCGATGGTACGGGGACCATGCGCTGCACGGGGGTCTCTCCTGGTCCGGCTCTTCTGCTCCGCGCTCCTGACTTGGGCTTGCTGTTCCCGGACCCGCCTCTCTCTCCGCTCCCTCTCAAAGACCTCAAGCTGCTGCCGGCAGCACTCTGCACGCTCCGCTGCGGCTGCCCGAGTCTCCTGAGTGAACCCCATGAGGTCTTCTCCGGTGGGATCCCACTCAAACTGGGTCTCTTCTAGCGGGGGCGAGATCCTCTTTATGGGCTTTGGAGCCGGGATCAGGGGTTCGTCTAGGGGTCTCTCTTTCCGGAGTCGAGGATGGTGAAACTCCGGTGGCCATATGAAGGGCTGCCCATCCGGGCACGTATGTTGGGCGAATAGGTCCTCACCCAGGTGCGGTACTTTAGGTGTTATGGGCGCCGTGGTGGTAGCGGCGCCCGGGTTAACCAGGCCTTGCGACCAGGCCTGGGGTACCTTGAAAGTAAAGGGCACCGTAAGAACGGCGGCGCCCTGTGTTACTTGGCCCTGCGACCAGGCCGGTGGCTCCGCGGAGGTAGGGGGCGCTGTTGGTATTGCGGCGCCCGGGGGTACTAGGCCTTGCGACCAGGCCGATGGTACTTCCTGCTTGGTCACGCTCGGGGTCGAGGCGTGTGACGTCACAGGGGTCGCGGCTCCCGTTTGAGGCCTAGTCTGCGGCGGTGACGTTGCAGCGACGGGCACGGCAGGGGATACTTCGGGCTCTGCGACGGGGAGCTGGGGCAGGTACGCGGTTTCCCGGTTTGGGGTAGAGACGTCCCCTTTACCTGCCTCCTTTCGTTCGGCTCCCTTCTCGGCGCCGTCTCCGGCCTTCAGTCCTCCTGCGCCATCCTCAGAGGCGGTCTGTCTCCTCGTCTCGGGTGGCGTGCTCCGCTGACGGGTTCTTGTCTGCTGGGCCATCTCACGGCTCCATTCTGCTAACGTCTCTCGCTGCACCCGGGCCATCCTCCATGCGAGGCCCTCCAGCGCAGTCTGTACACACTCCCGATCTCGGGGGAGCTGTGCCAAGACCTCCACTAAGCCTAGTAGGGTCGTTGCATCTAGCAGGCTCCTGACCAACGGGTCGGTGCTGCTCTGCTCTCCTCCCGCTGTCTCCAGCCGGCCTTCTGGAATGGCGACCGGCAACAGGCTCCTGACCACTGGGTCGGTGCTGCCTGGAGTAGCGGCCCGCATCAGGCTCCTGACCGCTGGGTCGGTGCTGCCTGGCTCTCCCTCCATCTCCGGGTAGGCTCTCTCTGGACTCTCTTCCAGACGTCTTGTCTCCGGGTGCGCTCTCTCCAGACTCCTCCAGGCGGCACCCATCTTTGTTCTCTTCTTCTGTCTCCGCCCACATTGAGGGTGGTCCCGGGGTAACTTCAGTTCCAGGGGCAGTTCTCTTACGCTGATGGACACTTCCAGCATCACAGTCTCTGTTGGTGGGGGCGGTTTCCGCTTTTGGCGCCATTCTTCGACCTGGCCCACGATGGGAGGTGACCTCTTGCCACCCTCTGGCACGCCCATAATGGCGTCCGCTCTTCCAAGGCGGGAAATCTTCGGAAATGGCGGGAATCGTCTCCCAGTGGCGGGAAACTCCATGGATGGCGGGAAAAAGCTGCAAATGGCGGACAACCGGCGGGAAACGACCTGTGATGGGGCCCGATGGCGGGGACCCTCCGGAACCGGCAGGAGACTTCTTTTTAAGGTATCGATGTACTTTTCTTCAGGCACGCAGTACCCGGTTGTTGCGGGCACGGTATCCTGCCGACTACGCCAAAGTTGACGCGCCCCCTGGGCCAGTGTTGTTGGGGATACCCGGAGCCGGATCAGATGGGGGTTGTAGTCTCCGAGTGGCTGTGACCCGGTCCGTGCCCAGGGTGTCAAGCTCAGTGTGTGGCAGTCCTTACTGATGTTACTAAAGTTCTTTATGTCGACTACGCCACCCGTTGAATTGCGGTCACTACGGCCGCCGCTGCAGCAGGGTCCGCTGAGGCTGATGGTGTTTGTGCAGCTTAGGTAGTATAACCCCCAAAGGGAAGGGTATAGCCTCAGGGGGTCAGGTGCAGAGGATGGTGGTTGTGGAAGTGCAGGGAAGATGGTAATTAGAGTCAGAGTCGGGTTGTGCAGTTCAGGGTTCTTTACTTACTGCTGTTCTTGTACCGGTCACTCCGGCCTTGAGTGACCACCCGAGCCGCGCTGCGTCCACCAGGTCCTGGACTCGGCCAACCCCCAAGTAGTTCTGGAGCGTGGTTCTGAGCTCCCTTTCTGTCCTGTCCTCGTCTCTGGCCTTCCCCACCAGGGATCCACCTATGTCCGGCTCCCTCGGGCCTCTTGTTGGCGAACCCTTGCCTCTGGGTTCCCTGACCCTATGCGTGGTCTGCCTTCCGGGTGGATTTGGTGGGTGGCCGTGGCAGATGCTGCCCACGGCCTCCGGTCTCTGGCTGAGGTATGCTGTAGCCCCCACCAGTTTGGGATCCGGTACCCTGTTGCCAACTCTTCACCCTGTGATTGTATTTGGGCTCTCAGAGTTCCTTCTTTCTCCCCCTCTGGGTCTTTCTTTCTCTCCTCTCTCACTCTGGGCCTGGGGCTGCTCTGCTCCTCTGCTTTCTTCCTCTGCTCTGCAAAGTCTTCACTACAACAGGCTGACTGGCTGCTGTCTGCCTGTCTGACCGACTTCTCACAGACTGACCCTGATCTTAGATGGTTCCCACCTTTTATACTCCCTCTATGTGTGAGCTCAGGTGACCAGCACCCAATGAGCTCCTAGCACTACCCAGACTGCTCCCCCTATCTGCCCCTACACTACTGGGATGGTCCACCCCCCTCCCACTCCAGCCAAGGACAGACTCGATCGTACCTGCACATTTCTAAGTGGGAGTACCGTTGGTCTGCCCTCCGGAAATGGGATGTGTGTAGTGCATGCAGCCTTCTGAGCTCAGCTCCACACTCCATCCTTACCCGGGAGTGGAATACCACACCTCTGGGTTGAGGTGCAATACCCCTGTAGCAGCCGAATCCTCAGGGTGCTACAGATGCTTATTGGATGAAGCAGATTACAGATCATACAGCGCCAAATGCAACATCCAGCATGTAAACAGTATTGCATGATTTAAATGCTTCATAGCAAACAAAATTGGTTAATTCAGGAAAGAATTGAATATTATAAAAAATAACCATTAAACAAACATACATTAATGTGCATACACCGATCAGCGAAAACACAAAATCAGGACCTTGCTCCTTTTCCTCCCAGCTTCCTGATTGCCATGGGATGCTGTGCATCTGATGATTGACAGTTCGGGCTGATGGCATGGCTGAACCGCTGGCTCATACAGCATGCTCTCTGATGCTGCTAGCAGAGGCAGTCTTGCTAATGCAACATCGGCGTAGCACAATGATTCAACGATATCCAATAGTCTGCAAGTGGCGTGCGCTCTTTGCCTATGAAAAAGGCTACCTCTGATAAACTGAAGAAGTGACCGGTACTGTAGAGTATACAATTAAAAATTCCTCCACTCTCCTCCAGTATTCAGAAAAGAGTAATTTTAATAAGAGGTAACTTGCAAAGTTGCTTGTTTTTACAAGCACTTTGCAGAAATCTGTCAGCTCATTCTACCACCCCATCCCTCCCAAACAATTGCGTGTGTGTGGGTTATTAAGTACAAGTGAATCCATACTTTGCAGACAGGGAACTAGTGACAAACTGCAGCTAGGACCTAAGCTCAGGCAAGGTGTGGAAGGAGGAGCTACTTAATATATCCACTGCTGGCAGGGGATAGGACAGGGAAGCAAAACTCTGCAGAACACAGTGGTTTTAAATTCCTGCAGAGTCTGGCTGCGCCTCTCAATAGCCAAGTGGAGACTCTCCAGCAACAGGAGGATGTAGCAGTGCTAGAAGTGTTGCACGAGGCAACTCAGCAAGATGGTCTGACACTGGGAGGAGTGGAGCGGTGCACACAGTGAGTAGGCGCTTACAACACATCCATTTGTGGAACTTATTATTATTCCACAATTTATTAATTAAAATGTACATTGTTTGTGGGAAAACCCCTTTAACTTTTATGAAATAGGATAAAGAAAAACAGCAATTCTGATCATGTTTATTTATTTTTTTCAGAGTTCACCATGCCGGATAAATAATGATATAGTTTTACAGTATGGGTAGTTATGAATGTGGCAATACCAAATATGTCGGTTGTTGTTTTTCTTTTTTTAACTAAAACATTTTTTTCTAGGAAAACTGGGATGTTGGGCTTCTTTTATAGTTGTGTTTTTTATCACCTAAAATAATTTTTTATGATCTTTATTAGTCCCCCTAAAGGGACATGAACATGTGATCCTACGATCACCTACAGTTAGGTCCATATATATTTGGACAGAGACAACATTTTTCTAATTTTGGTTCTAGACATTACCACAATGAATTTTAAACAAAACAATTCAGATGTAGTTGAAGTTCAGACTTTCAACTTTCATTTGAGGGTATCCACATTAAAATTGGATGAAGGGTTTAGGAGTTTCAGCTCCTTAACATGTGCCACCCTGTTTTTAAAGGGACCAAAAGTAATTGGACAATTGACTCCAAGGCTATTTCATGGACAGGTGCGTGCAATCCCTTTGTTATGTCATTCTCAATTAAGCAGATAAAAGGCCTGGAGTTGATTTGAGGTGTGGTGCTTGCATTTGGAAGGTTTTGCTGTGAGGTAAACATGCTGTCAAATGAGCTCTCCATGCAGGTGAAACAAGCCATCCTTAGGCTGCAAAAACAGAAAAAACCCATCCGAGAAATTGCTACAATATTAGGAGTGGCAAAATCTACAGTTTGGTACATCCTGAGAAAGAAAGAAAGCACTGGTGAACTCATCAATGCAAATAGACCTGGGCACCCACGGAAGACAACAGTGGTGGATGATCGCAGAATAATCTCCATGGTGAAGAGAAACCCCTTCACAACAGCCAACCAAGTGAACAATACTCTCCAGGAGGTAGGCGTATCAATATCCAAATCTACCATAAAGAGAAGACTGCATGAAAGTAAATACAGAGGGTTCACTGCACGGTGCAAGCCACTCATAAGCATCAAGAATAAAAAGGCTAGACTGGACTTTGCTAAAAAACATCTAAAAAAGCCAGCACAGTTCTGGAAGAACATTCTTTGGACAGATGAAACTAAGATTAACCTCTACCAGAATGATGGAAAGAGAAAAGTATGGCGAAGGCGTGGTACAGCTCATGATCCAAAGCATACCACATCATCTGTAAAACACGGCGGAGGCAGTGTAATGGCTTGGGCATGCATGGCTGCCAGTGGCACTAGGTCACTAGTGTTTATTGATGATATGACACAGGACAGAAGCAGCCAAATGAATTCTGATGTATTCAGAGCCATACTGTGTGCTCAGATCCAGCCAAATGCAGCCAAACTGATTGGTCATCGTTTCATACTACAGATGGACAATGACACAAAATATAAAGCCAAAGCAACCCAGGAGTTTATTAAAGCAAAGAAGTGGAATATTCTTGAATGGCCAAGTCAGTCACCTGATCTCAACCCAATTGAGCATGCATTTCACTTGTTAAAGACTAAACTTCAGACAGAAAGGCCCACAAACAAACAGCAACTGAAAACCACCAAAAAGGAGGAAACCCAGCGTCTGGTGATGTCCATGAGTTCAAGACTTCAGGCAGTCATTGCCAACAAAGGGTTTTCAACCAAGTACTAGAAATGAACATTTTATTTATAATTATTTAATCTGTCCAATTACTTTTGGTCCCTTTAAAAACAGGGTAGCACATGTTAAGGAGCTGAAACTCCTAAACCCTTCATCCAATTTTAATGTGGATACCCTCAAATGAAAGCTGAAAGTCTGAACTTCAACTGCATCTGAATTGTTTTGTTTAAAATTCATTGTGGTAATGTCTAGAACCAAAATTAGAAAAATATTGTCTCTGTCCAAATATATATGGACCTAACTGTAGGTAATGCATTGCACTACCTATGTAGTTCCGTGCATTACCTTATCCTGTCAGTGTTTGACTGACAGCTAACCTATTAGACCCTGCGTCCAGCAATATCTGATACACTGTAGTATAACACTGTAGTATATGGAAGACATAAAGGCTATTGTTAGGCCTATGTTTGCCACAGCAAACCATCAGCACCCCGCGATCGCATTGCTGATGGGCTGACAGAGGATATGCTCTACCTCTGTCAAACTCCTACTGGTTGCGACATGCAAGAGGTTAAAGTGCTAGGTTCACAGCTAATTCTGGACCCAGGTTTCCAGCTGGTTCCGGCGGTGGATGGCTCTAGCACACTTTCTGGGGTCATGCTTTCCCTGTGACTTAAATAACACGTCATCAGGAAGTACAGTTACAGTGAATAGCTGGAAGGGGTTAGTGATAAATTTGTACAAGTTCTTGAAATTAGGTCTATGTAATTTTGACAAAGCAAAATGATACTGCTAAAATGGTCTACAGCCACCAAAAACAGATTTTTTTTTTCACTCTTAAAGTTGTAAGTCAGTAATAATGTCCATGGAAAGGTGTGTCCTAGGTGTCTTAAGATCAGATGGGGAAAGGAGCAGGATGGCTTGAGGAATTTTAGCATGTGCACACGCATCACATGCAAGAACATATGCTCTATAGTCCCTGGATATAAATGGCCACCTGTCTAGGAAATTAGTCAATTGGTTGGTTCTGTTAACCTCTAAAGGGCCAACAAGGTCTGTATCATAGGTTTCTTGCAAAGTCAGCAAACAGAACTGTGAGAGACAAACCATTTTCCATGATGAGTATTAGTAGGGGCTAAGGTTTGAGGTCCTCAGATCTCCTCAGTGAGATCCATAGTGAACGCTTTAACTACAATTCCTTCAGAAAATGTAGGAATCAGTCATTCAGTCATCAAATTGGGAGAAACAAAAACTTCAGGGAAGAGTGTCTGCTTTAGTTGGAGCAAGACTTAAATGTAACAACAAAGTCAAAATTAGCATATCCCAGGGAACGCTCTGGTTTCACTCCTATAAACAGATTTGCCCTTTAGCTGCTGACCAGTGGACACAGGTAAAACTATTTAAAAGAAAAGTAGATCAAAGAATTTCCCAAATTTTACAGCATAATAATTGCACGATGGCTTAGTGTTTTCTGCTCATTTAATATACAATGTATAGTTTATAGAGTTTATCAGCAGGTTCCTTTCTGTGTATTATATGCTTTGTATACATGACACTACTCTCTGTATACAAAGGGAAATTCTCTTGCACAAAGCTGCTGACATCACTATATGCAGGACAAGATTAGTGTAAACATACTTGCAGTGATGGTTGTTAAAGTTGCATGACTGAGAAATCCAAGTTTAATGTACCCCTGGAGACCCCATTTCTCTGCTCTGATTGATGGCTCTACTATTCAATTAAGAGACCACTAAAGCTATCACTCAAAAAGTCTGGACTGGAGAGCATTCAATTCAGAGAGGTCCGGTCACTGCACATAAAGGTGCCACCGAGAGGCGTAGCTAGGGGTTCAGCTTAGGAAAGGGGGGGGGGGGGCGGCGACACCTCTGTGTGGGCCCCTAACCAGGTAATGCTGATTACAACTACGGTGGCGGACCCTAGTATACAGTACAGACCAAAAGTTTGGACACACCTTCTCATTTAAAGATTTTTCTGTATTTTCATGACTATGAAAATTGTACATTCACACTGAAGGCATCAAAACTATGAATTAACACATGTGGAATTATACACTTAACAAAAAAGTGTGAAACAACTGAAAATATGTCTTATATTCTACCTTCTGTGTGCACAGGAACTGTGCTGATGTCACAGTCATGTGACCAGTCACCTGGTGGTGGTACATGGTCGGCCAAAACACACCCTGGACCATTACAGTAATGCCGAAAGCCACTGCATTACATATCCCCCCCTCTGTTCAAACTTGTGGGGTTGAACACATAATATACACACAATCACCTTATAACCCACAGTTCACACAGAGACCATGTACTTGACAATTGCGCTGCTCAGCCCCTGGAACATTAGTCACCAACATTAACCCATTCCTTAGGGACCTGCCATCTGTCATTGTCATTGACTTTGTCAAGTCACCTTTCCAGGTCATAACCTTGTCAGACCTCCCCCGCTCCCAGCAGTCAGTCCTAACCTTGTCAGACCTTCCCCGCTCCTAGCGGTCTGTCCTAACCTTGTCAGACCTCCCCCGCTCCCAGTGGTCAATACAGCAGGATGACTCACACGCCCTGGTATCTAAGGTCCGGTTAGACTCCGTACTGTCCCGTACTCTATTGGGTCGTTCGTATGGGCCTCTCAAACCTGAGTTACTGGAGGTCTCACTACCTCTAAGCCCACGCCCACTACTCTCAGGACATCTTGAAAGGTCCCTAACTTCAGCTGTAGCTGTTCTGTTATTTAGGGGGCCCTTTCTCTGTCTGGTCTCACAATTTCTAGACGGCTGCCATCTTCTGCTGCTCAGATGATGCTGTCTATCTACTCGCAGTCTAACAAGATTCAACTGTTCTACCTCTCGCAGGTAGGTCACTCACTACTCCATCAGCATGCGTATATATGCAAGACTTTCTTCCATTCCTACAGCGGAGAATGACACCATGCCGTCTTCATCTGGTATCCTGTCCTGACGATCACGTGGACTGCTTACTTTCATCACACCAGACTTCTTTACCATCATCAGCATGGCTCGGCCATTTCTCCCAATAAGCTTTCTTACCAGAGCCTGAGGCACCCGGATGACCTCTTCATGCAGACTTTGAGCTTTTCTCATAAGCTCCAGTTGTCTAACGGCTTGTTCCGTCTTCAACCGCTTTGTGCGAATACATTGCCAGTGCATGTCACTTAGGATAGCCACCCTCTTCACTGTGACCTCGGTTGTGGACAGGACAAGCAGCTGTTTAGCTTCTGAGGTCGAGTACACCTTACAGGCTCCCACGGCCTTCTTAAACTCTTCATGCACGGACTCACTGGTGCATTCTTCTCTAAAATCCTCGGGTACATCTATGAGGCACTTGTACTGAGAGGTTTCTGTCTCACCAGTGGTCTCCAAACGATCATCTAGCTCAGGTTTCAGAGGCAACTGACTTTCAGCTTCTTCACCCTGTCTGCTTCCCCTGAGGTGACTCACAGCTACAAATTTACGAATTTTCGTCTTGACCACTTCCATTTCATATTTATCTTCTGTTAACACACTCTTAGCTCTCCTCAGGTCCACCTTCTCATGGTATAAAGGAGTAAGTGCAACTTTTTTTTTCTTTTCCTTCTCCAAGGAGGCCTCGTTCACTGAGTGATACTTTGCCAGACGACCTTTGAGCTCGAAAACTTCTTCCTCTAGCTCAGCTACTCGTCTCTCAGCAGCCCATCTCTGAAGCTCTTCCTGCTTCAACTGCTCCTTTAACAATAGAGTTCTCTCAGACCTCTCTGTCTCCAATACGCCCATTCGGCTCTCAACAGCCTGTCTCTCAAGCTCCTCTTGCTTCAAATGGGCTTGTAGCGACTCCTTGAGCTCCTTGATCTCGGCTCCTACATCCACCGAATTATCCGAGCTCGCATTATTCGAGTAGGTATTTGTTTCATACCTCCCATCTCCAGTGGCCAACTCCTGGCCCTGGTCTGTGGCTTCTCCGATAGACTCCTCCATCTTTTGCTGCTCAGCTTCCATCTTGCTGATTCTTTCCTTAAGGCACGTCTCTGCCCTCTGGAGATTATCACAGAACGTCTGCAGCCCCTTCACCTGAGCTTCCAGACCTAGGGTCTTTCTGCAGCGATCACCATTTTCATCATGGGTGTCCTGCAGAGTGGTCTCAACCACTTGGCGCATGTGCTCTTCATCCGCCTTATCATCCTCTAGTTTTTCTTTAACCCTGAGGAGATCCTCATAGTCTCTCTTAATTTGTTGCAGTTCCCCACTGCGTTCACCATATTCCTTCTTGGATTCACACAGCTCCCGGTTGAACTGTTTGCGCAGTCGCTCTAGGTTTTGTTCACACCCAGAAACTTCATCCTGCAGCTCTTCCTTCTCAAGCTTCAACTGCAAAACCTCCTCCTTGGTTTTGCGGCGGTCCTCCTTAATTTCCTGGAACATTTCCTTGCATTGGTTAATTTCCTCATTGCTTCCCTCCAGGTCTCGCTGTAAGTTCCTCACAACCTGGTATATTTTCTGCCGTTCAGACTCCAGGCTCCGCTGGTCTGAGGACACGTTCTCCAGGTTTTCCCATAGTTGCTGCACGTCACTCTGACACTGCTGCCTGATAGGCTCCAGCTCTTGGTCATGACTGGCCGCCTCCTCTTTCAGGGCTGTCAGATCCTGATCCTTCTGTCTCAGTACTGTACCGGATGTTGCTACTGGCAACGTCACCTCCTCTTCTGCCTCTAAAGGAGGATCCACACTTGAAACAAAGGCACACAGCGTTACATTTTCTTTATTTTCACTTTCAGCCAAGACTACAGGAGCAACCTTTTTGTGGCCCTTGCGCCATCGACGACGAGAGGGGGACTTTCTCTCCTCGTCTAGCTCCTCCTGACTGACCTCTCCTTCTACTTTTGTAGTGTCACCATCAGCTACGGGGTCTGTGTCACTCCCCATGGTTTTGTGGACTAACAGGTCACCTCCCACTTTGACGTCAACCCCTTCTACTGGAGCTACCCCGTTATCAACGGTCAAATTGTCATTCTTAGGGGGTACCAACCCACAACCAGTAACAAATTTTGGTTTTCTATACTCCACACTCTTGTGAAAATCCGCCCCCTTTTGAGACTCCGCCCACTTTTGAACAACCACACCGGTAGGGGAATTTTTACAAAAAAAATCAGCAATAGTCTTAGGACCCAGTTCACAACATCTCTTACCATCTCCCCGGGCACTCTGGGACAATACTGGCGCCCCCGGAGAGTTCACAGAATGGTACACTGCTGCCATTCTATATGGTGCCCTCAGCTCCTGCCGTTCCTGTACCATGTCCTGTAGACGTTTCTCAAATACCTGCTGTGGTTTTAACCGGCACTTTAATTGCTCAATAGCTTCATTTTCTTTTGCTGCTCCATTCACAGCCATCGCGGTATACTATTCACACTAGACACTTCACCGCTTTCCCCGGAAAAATTTTCGTGGCCCCGCCGAGCCACAGCAAACCAGGTTTGAGTGCGAGCACAATTTTCGTAACCCCGCCGAGTTACAGCAAACCAAGTTTGAGTGCGAGGACAATTTTCGTAACCCTGCCAAGTTACAGCAAACCAGGTTTGAGTGCGAAGACAATTTTCGTAACCCCGCCGAGTTACAGCAAGATGGTTTAATCTTCGTGATCCCGCAGAGCCACAGCAAGATGCTTGTATCCACACTTGTCGTCCTGTGACGTTACCCCTGGCAACCGGGCTGCAGTTTCCCCTAGCAACCGGGCTGTAGTTGCCCCTAGCAACTGGGCTGCAGTTGCCCGCATTCTCCAACCACATGTAAGGCAGCGCTAGTCATCATGCTGGGGGACACTTGCTGCACCGGGTCAATTAAAGCACACCAGCCACGTTTTCCAGTATTTCACAATCCAGCAGTTTATTACACTTGATAACTGCTTATAACCGAATCCAACTCAGTGGCTCGCCGACATATTACACATATAATGTCCAGTGGTAGATATTAGTCCTGAAGAACATGTAAGCGATTACAGTACAGTTACAGATAGTGACTGAAGCTGACGTTCTTTCTCATGGATTCATCTACTTTTCCTGTCTTCCATCTGGCCCAGACCGAAATGACAACTTTTCCCGCCAGGACTCGTTTACAAAATTACAACAAAGACACATTTTTCTTCTCACATTCCCAGCACTGTCCCCATCTCTTCCGAACCTGCATAAACGCCTCATCCTCTTGATACCTCAATACTGAGCTGCTGCCGCATGTGTCTATATTACTGCCCCTGCTGTGTGCCCTCTAGATGGTAAAATTGCCCCCTAGAATATATTCATGTCCTATACAAGTGCCCTAAAAAAGTGTCCACATTTTGACCCTTGAAAATACAGTGGTGGCCAAAGTATTTGCACCCCTGCAATTCTGTCAGATAATACTCAGTTTCTTCCTGAAAATGATTGCAATCACAAATTCTTTGGTATTATTATCTTCATTTAATTTGTCTTCAATGAAAAAACACAAAAATAATTGTCCTAAAGCCAAATTGGATATATTTCCACACCAAACCTAAAAAAGGGGGTGGACAAAAGTATTGGCACCATTTGAAAAATCATGTGATGCTTCTCTAATTCGTGTAATTAACAGCACCTGTAATTTACCTTTGCCACCTAACAGGTGTTGGCAATAACTAAATCACACTTGCAGCCAGTTAACATGGATTAAAGTTGACTCAACCTCTGTCCTGTGTCCTTGTGTGTACCACATTGAGTATGGAGAAAAGAAACAAGTCCAAAGAACTGTCTGAGGACTTGAGAAACCAAATTGTGAGGAAGCATAAGCAATCTCAAGGCTACAAGTCCATCTCCAAAGACCTGAATGTTCCTGTGTCTTCCGTGCACAGTGACATCAAGAAGTTTAAAGCCCATGGCACTGTGGCTAACCTCCCTAGATGTGGACGGAAAAGAAAAATTGACGAGAGATTTCAACGCAAGATTGTGCGGATGGTGGATAAAGAACCTCGACTAACATCCAAACAAGTTCAAGCTGCCCTGCAGTCCGAGGGTACAACAGTGTCAACCCGTACTATCCGTCGGCGTCTGAATAAAAAGGGACTGTATGGTAGGATACCCAGGAAGACCCCACTTCTTACCCCGAGACATAAAAAAGCCAGGCTGGAGTTTGCCAAAACTTACCTGAGAAAGCCTAAAATGTTTTGGAAGAATGTTCTCTGGTCAGATGAGACAAAAGTAGAGCTTTTTGGGAAAAAGCATCAACATAGAGTGTACAGGAAAAAAAAAGAGGCATTCAAAGAAAAGAACACGGTCCCTACAGTCAAACATGGCGGAGGTTCCCTGATGTTTTGGGGTTGCTTTGCTGCCTCTGGCACTGGACTGCTTGACCGTGTGCATGGTATTATGAAGTCTGAAGACTACCAACAAATTTTGCAGCATAATGTAGGGCCCAGTGTGAGAAAGCTTGGTCTCCCTCAGAGGTCATGGGTCTTCCAGCAGGACAATGACCCAAAACACACTTCCAAAAGCACTATAAAATGGTTTGAGAGAAAGCACTGGAGACTTCTAAGGTGGCCAGCAATGAGTCCAGACCTGAATCCCATAGAACACCTGTGGAGAGATCTCAAAATGGCAGTTTGGAGAAGGCACCCTTCAAATATCAGGGACCTGGAGCAGTTTGCCAAAGATGAATGGTCTACAATTCCAGCAGAGCATTGTAAGAAACTCATTGATGGTTACCGGAAGCGGTTGTTCGCAGTTATTTTGGCTAAAGGTTGTGCAACCAAGTATTAGGCCCATTTTTGGAGTTTTGCGTGAAATGATCAATGATTTGATTTTTGCTTTATTCTCTTTTGTGTTTTTTCCTTGCAAGCAAATTAAATGAAGATAATAATACCAAAGAATTTGTGATTGCAATCATTTTCAGGAAGAAACTGAGTGTTATCTGACAGAATTGCAGGGGTGCCAATACTTTTGGCCACCACTGTATAATACTCTGAGTGCCCTTATAATAATAATTCTTAAGTCCCCACTTAACATTTAATAATGTCCCCTGAGTCCCCCATGTACAGCTCCCCTATATAATACCCACACAGCTCCCCTATAAACAGATTAATGCTCCCACAGCTTCCTATACACAGTATAATGGCCCAGAGCTCCCCAGAGCTTCCTATACACAATATGATGGGTCCACAGCTCCCTTATACACAGTATGATGGGCCTACAGCTCATTTATACACAGTATGATGGGCCCAAAGCTCCCCTATACGTAGTATGAGGTTTTCGCTGCTCCCGCAAAACATAGAGTGCCCCTCACAGAATTCCCCACATCAGCCCCCATACTGTATGAGGGCCTTCACAATAGTCTCCACACCATATTATGGTCTACACATTAGCCCCCATACTGTATGAGGAACCCCCACAATAGTTTTCACATCATATGATTTCTGACACATTAACACCCATATTTATGAGGGCCCCCACATTAGTTCCCACACCATATGATGGCCGCCACATTAGCCCCTATACTGTATAATGGCCCCCACACTTTAAGGTCCCCCCACAGTAGCCCCTAAAATGTATAAGAGCCCCCCTATTATATGTCAAAAGTATTAAGTAAAATAAAAACCATCATATACTCACCTAATCCAGGATCCAGACAAATTTACTAGGCAGTCTCTCAGCCACGGTACGATGATGCTGTGGTCGAGGAGCCAACGCCGGTGCAAGCACAGAATGTCAGACTCCCGACGCGATGACGGAATGTCAGACTCCCGACGCGATGACGTCACTGGGATTCTGATGTCCTATACGTGCTCCGGCGGCTCAGCCACGGCATCATCCTGCCATGCAGAGGTGCATCTAGGTTTTCCCGCACCTGGGGCAAGAATTCAGTTTGGCGCCCTCCTCATGCAGTTTGAATAGTAGTCATGTGATGGCTCATTCATATGCGATTTGTTTACTTACAGTCACGTGCTGACAATCTGTTTCTTAGAAGTAAGAAGAAAATCTAGTTGTCAGGTGACTGTAAGTATGAAAATCGCATATAAGTAAAGTGGCCATTTGATAACTGATGGAACTAGCAAGAAGAGCTAAATCCTGACAGTAAGTATATTACACGCTGTTAGGATTAGCATGCTACAGTGCTTCCTTTTATAATTAAAGAGCTTGTCCAGGTTTGTGAAGAAAATCTGCAGTCATTCTAGTTGACTGCAGGATTCTGAATTTTCACAGCGGGTGCACCGCACACTTTTAAGATTCTCCCATGACGGTGGCAAGAGTGGACGGTCATGGGAGCGCAAATATGTCATTTTCAAACTACCGGCCACATTCCTACTAGATGTGTCTGGCCTTGCTCAATTCGTTTTCATTCAGCGTGGCCACGCATGTCTATTCGGCATGTGACCGCATGTACAGTCATGGCCAAAAGTATTGAGAATGAGACAAATAGTAATTTTTCCCAAGTTTACTGCTTCATTTTTTGTAATGGCAATTTGCACATACTCCTGAATGTCAAAGAGTGATCAGCTTAACAGCAATTACTGTACTTGCAAAGTCAATATTTGCCCAGACAATGAACTTTAACCCCCAAAACACATTTCAACATCATTGCAGTCCTGCCTTAAAAGGAGCAGCTAACATCGTTTTAGTGATTGATCCATTAACACAGGTGTGGGTGTTGATGAGGACAGGGCTGGCGATCAATCAGTCATGATTAAGTAAGAATGACATCACTGGACACTTTAAAAGGAGGCTGGTTCTTGGTATCATTGTTTCTCTTCAGTTAACCATGGTTATCTCTAAAGAAACACGTGCAGCCATCAATGCACTGCACAAAAATGGCCTAACAGGGAAGAGTATCGCAGCTACAAAGATTGCACCTCAGTCAACAAACTATCGCATCATCAAGAACTTCAAGGAGAGAGCTTCCATTGTTGTCAAAAAGGCTCCAGGGCGCCCAAGAAAGACCAGCAAGCGCCAGGACCGTATCTTAAAACTGTTTCAGCTGCGGGATCGGACTACCAGCAGTGCCGAGCTTGCTCAGGAATGGCAGCAGGCTGGTGTGAGTGCTTCTGCACGCACTGTGAGGCGGAGACTCTTTGAGCAAGGGCAGGTTTCAAGGAGGGCAGCAAAGAAGCCACTTCTCTCCAGAAAAAACATCAGGGACCGACTGATATTCTGCAAAAGGTACAGGGAGTGGACTGCTGAGGACTGGGGCAAAGTCATTTTCTCTGATGAATCCCCTTTTCGATTGTTTGGGACATCTGGAAAACAGCTTATTCGGAGAAGAAGAGGTGAGCGCTACCACCAGTCTTGTCTCATGCCAACTGTAAAGCATCCTGAAACCATTCATGTGTGGGGTTGCTTCTCAGCCAAGGGAATCGGCTCACTCACAGTCTTGCCTAAAAACACAGCCATGAATAAAGAATGGTACCAGAATGTCCTCCAAGAGCAACTTCTCCCAACCGTCCAAGAGCAGTTTGGCGCCCAACAATGCCTTTTCCAGCATGATGGAGCACCTTGCCATAAAGCAAAGGTGATAACTAAATGGCTCATGGAAGAAAACATAGAGATTTTGGGTCCATGGCCAGGAAACTCCCCAGATCTTAATCCCATTGAGAACTTGTGGTCAATCATCAAGAGACGGGTGGACAAACAAAAACCAACAAATTCTGGCAAAATGCAAGCATTGATTATGCAAGAATGGACTGCTATCAGTCAGGATTTGCTCCAAAAGTTGATTGAGAGCATGCCAGGGAGAATTACAGAGGTCTTGAAGAAGAAGGGGCAACACTGCAAATATTGACTTGCTGCATTAACTCATTCTAACTGTCAATATAACCTATTGGTACTCATAATATGATTGCAATTATATTTCTGTATGTGATATAAACATCAGACAAACACTAATAAAAACCAGAGGCCAGCAGATCAGGTGAAAATATAATTTTGGTGTCATTCTCAAAACTTTTGGCCATGACTGTACTGTATGTAAATCTCATACTTGAGGGTTTTGTGACCTCCCGCTCTCCCAGCCGGCATCAGAGAATCCTGACAGAGCGCAGTGCACGCTGTGAGAATTCAGAAATTTTCAGTCACTTAGAGCAGAGGTCCCCAACCTTTTTTGCACCAGGGACCGGCTTTAAGCAAGACCAGTTTTCCATGGCCCGGTGGGGGTGGGGGCGGGGCTTTGGTCATATGGGGGTGGGGTTATGGAGGGGTGGAGCTGTATGGGGAGGATGCTGGCGGGACCTCGGTGTACAGCGCTGCTAAGTAGCAGCATTGTACATTGAGCGTCAGTGTATACAGCGCTGCTGCTTAGCAGCGCTACACACTGAACACCGGTACCGGGAGCCGCGTCACTGAAGCCAGTCTGCTGCCCCAGCACGCCCCACATAACATGTTCTGCCGGGGGCGTGTCAGTGAGGAGAGCCTGCCGCCCCACCCCGTCAGGAACACACCATGCTGTGCAGGAGGGCCGCGTCACTAAGACCCGCCCCGTGACGTACAACAGGTACCATGCTGTGCTGTGGAGGGCTGCGTCACTAAGACCCGCCCGACACCCCACCCCGTCCTGCATAATGTTCTCTGCCGGGAGCTGCGAGCTGTCACGGCTATGGCAGAAAACATTATAAATCCACACAGAGCGAGTTCTGACCAGGCGCAGGGCCGCGGAGCTAGCTGTCAGCGGCAGGGCCGGCTCCAGGTTTTTCTGGGCCCCGGGCGAAAGAGTCTCAGTGGGCCCCTTTAACACATACCACAATTCATGATGCAGAGATACGGCGGAGAAATATATATATATAGTACAATGCAAAGATTTCACTTCATGAGTGATATCTATTGTAAATTCTACAATAGCTCAGAAACCGGTGAATCGCTCCACACAGAATAGTGGCCCCCATATAAGGCTCCATACGGAATACTGGTCCCCATATAACGCCCATACGGAATACTGGCCCCCATATAACGCTTCATACGGAATACTGGCCCCCATATAAGGCCCCATACGGAATACTTGCCCCCATATAAGGCCCCATACGGAATACTTGCCCCCATATAAGGCCCCATACGGAATACTTGCTCCCATATAAGGCCCCATACGGAATACTGGCCCCCATATAAGACCCCATACGGAATACTGGCCCCCATATAAGGCTCCATACAGAATACTGGCCCCCATATAACGCTCCATACAGGATACTGGCCCCCATATAACGCTCCATACAGGATACCGGTCCCCATATAATGCTGCATGCAGGCTGTTACCCCCCACATAATGCCCCATACAGGCTGTCCCCCCCTTATAATGCTCCATGCAGGCTGTTACCCCCCACATAATGCCCCATACAGGCCCCTCCCTTTTAATGCTCCATGCAGGCTGTTACCCCCACATAATGCCCCATACAGGCTGCCCCCCCCTTATAATGCTCCATGCAGGCTGTTCCCCCCCACATAATGCCCCATACAGGCCCCCCCCTTTTAATGCTCCATGCAGGCTGTTACCCCCCACATAATGCCCCATACAGGCTGCCCCCCCTCTTTATAATGCCCCATGCAGGCTGTCACCCCTCCTCTTTATACTGCCCCATGCAGGCTGTCACCCCTCCTCTTTATACTGCCCCATGCAGGCTGTCACCCCCCCTCTTTATAATGCCCCATGCAGGCTGTCACCCCTCCTCTTTATAATGCTCCATGCAGGCTGTCACCCCTCCTCTTTATACTGCCCCATGCAGGCTGTCACCCCTCCTCTTTATACTGCCCCATGCAGGCTGTCACCCCTCCTCTTTATAATGCCCCATGCAGGATGTCCCCCCCTCTCTTTATAATGCCCCGTGCAGGCTGTTCCCCACCTTATAATGCCCCATGCAGGCTGGTCCCCACCTTATAATGCCCCATGCAGGCTGTCACCCCTCCTCATTATAATGCCCCAAGCAGGAATCCCCCCCTCTTTATAATGCCCCATGCAGGCTGTTCCCCACCTTATAATGCCCCATGCAGGCTGTCACCCCTCCTCTTTATAATGCCCCAAGCAGGATGCCCCCCCTCCCCTCTTTATACTGCCCCATGCCTCCATACATTAAAAAAAAAAAAAAATCAAATACTCACCTCCCTTCTCCTCACCTGCTACCTGCTGCCCGCCGCTCGCTGCTCGGCTCCGAACTCCAGCGTTGTCGTTTCTTCCCGCTCAGCGCTCCCTGTGACGGCTCAGGGGAGGGCACGGTGTAAAGACGTCACCGCGCCCTCTGACCTGAGACGTCACAGGGAGCGCAGAGCAGGAAGACAGCTGATCTGCGGAGGCACGGGGAGAGGTAAGTATCGGGCTGCCGGGGCCCTGAGCAAGCGGCGGAGAAGGGCGGGCGCTGACACCGCTCTCCTCCGCCCATAGCCCAGCGGGGTGCGCGACCGCCAGTGAGCCCCTCTGCCTGCTCAGAGTCTCGGCATTTGCCCGGGTGCTGACGCCGGCCCTGGTCAGCGGCTGAAAAACCCCAACGGCCCGGTCCTGGTCCGCGGACCGGCGGTTGGGGACCTCTGACTTAGAGTAACAGCAGATTTTCATTACAAACTTGAGCGATCCCTTTAATGCTCCTAACATAAATAAAAACATAGTAATCCTTAACTTGTCATTTGACACAACACTTTATTAACACAGATATATATGACGTAATCTTACAAGTTATGGACTGTTACATGTGTACAAGATCAGAACCAATAACTGCACAAGAATACATCACCAGAACCACCATCAGTGCAGAAATACATCAGTAGAACCCCCATCAGTACAGAAACACAGCATAACAACCCTCATCAGTACAGAAATATATCACCAGAACCACCAGCAGGACAGAAATACATCACCAAAATTACCATCAGTACATAAATACATCACCAGGACCACCATCAGTACAGAAATACATCACCAGAACCACCACCAGTACAGAAATACATCACCAGAACCACCATCAGTTCATGGTACAATAATTGTAATGTCAAGTCAGACCCATATACATTTGTATCGCATGAAACTACAACTCCCAGTATGTCCTTAACAATGGTAAGTAGATGCTGGGAGTTGTTATCAGTCATCATCAGACTGCGGACCTTACATGAACCACAGTACTGATAAGAATCAGTCAGTATCACAAATATCACAAATAAACATTTTCATCTAGGTACCTTATAGATGACGTTGTCTCTGTTTGGAATTGTTCTCTTTCTTTTCTTCATCTTGTCCAGACATCATTATGACTTTTCACAATCACAGCTTGTCTCTGCAGCACATCCCCACCTTAAAAGTAGCCGTGTGCTCCTGAATAAAAATATCTGCCCTACGCTATGTCCCTGAATAAATAATTGCTTCTCACTGTGTTCCCTGTGCAAAATATGACTTCCGCAAACTGTCCCTCTTATGGTACATTTCCTTCACGTAGCTTTCTCCTATCCATACTGGACCCCCTCTTCACACAGTCCTCTCACAGCATGTCCTCCCTATAGTGCCCAGTGTCTATACTGTCTCTCTCGCTATACCGCCCCACCAATACTCAGTCTATTCTGTCTCCTTACACATCCCCCCATTCCCCATACTGTGTCCACATCCATCCCATCCCCCTCACACCCCATACTGTGTCCACAAACATCACCACCCATTGCTCCCCATACTGTCTGCACCCATCCCCTCTCATACTCTTTCCTCATACATCCTCCCTCGCTCCCCATACTCTGTCCCTACCCATTACCTCCTCATACTGTTTTCTCATATACTCCTCTCGCTCCCCATACTGTGTCTGCACCAATTCCTCCCATACTCTTTCCTCATACATCCCCCCGTGCTCCCCATACTGTGTACGCACCCAGTACCCTCTCATACTGTTTCTTCATATACTCCCCATACTGTGTCCAAACCCATTCCCCCTCATACTGTTTCCTCATACATCCCCCCACTCCCCATACTGTATCTGCACTCATCCCATCCCCTTCGCTCCCCATACTGTTTGCACCCATCATTGCCCATCGCTCCCTATACTGTGTCTGCACCCATCCCCTCTCATACTGTTTCCTCATACATACCCCCTCGCCCCCATAATGTTTCCTCAGACAGTAACCCCCTCACTCCCCATACTGTGTCTGCACGCATTACCCCATCATACTTTTTCCTCATACACTCCTCCCGCTCCCTATACTGTGTCTGCACCCATCCTCCCTCTCCTCATACTGTGTCGGCACCCATCCCACCTCACTCCCCATACTGTGCCCACCACCATCCTGCTTTGCTCCTCATACATTGTCTGCAGCCACCCCCTCCCTTGCTCATAATACTGTGTACCCATCCCCCCTCATACTGTCTGCACCCATCCCACTCACTCCCTATACTGTGTCCACATCATCACATTCCCCTTGCTCCCCATACAGTGTCTACATCCATTCTCACCAATCGCTCCCCATACTGTGTCCGCACCCATCCCTTCACATACTGTTTCCTCATACAGCCCCCCCTCACTACACAGATGGTGTCCGCTCACATTATCCCCTTATACTGTTTCCTCATACATCTCCCTCTCGCTCCCCATACTGTGTATGCACTCATTATCCCCTCATACGGTCTCCTCATACACTCCCCCTGCTGCCTATACTGTGTCTGCACCCGTCCCCCCCACTCACCATACTGTGTCTGTACCCATCCCCCTTACTCCCCATACTGTGTCTGTACCCATCCCCCTCTCTCCCCATACTGTGTCTGCACCCATCCCTCCTCGCTCCCCATGCTGTGTCTGCATTTATCCTCCCTCATACTGTTTCCTCATACATCCCCTCACTCACTATACTGTGTCTGCACTCATCCCATCCCCTCACTCCTCATACTGTGTCCGCACCCATCCCCGTCCCTTGTTCCCCATACTGGATCTGCACCCATCCCCCTCACATATTGTTTCCTCAAACACTCCCCTCGCTCCCCATACTGTGTTAGCAACCAATCCCCCTCATACTGTTTCCTCATACATTCCCTTACTCCCCATACTGTGTCTTCACCCATTCCATCACCCTCACTCCCCATACAGTGTCTGCATCCATCACACTCCCCATATTGTGTCTGACTCATCCCCGCCCCTTGCTCACTATAATGTTTCCTCACCCATCCCCCCTCCCTCGCTCCCAATACGGTGTATGCACTCATCCCCCCTTGCTCCACATACTACATCTGTATATCTGTATATCAGTATTGCTGCACACGCCGATACAGTTAAGGGTAGCTGTAGCTCCGGGTGGGCCCCTGTGAATGCAACCGCCCCCTCTCTCCCCTGGCAACTACGCTACTGGTGCCACGTGTTGGGCACTTGTGGAGCAACACCCAGGGCATTACAAATCTGGATTTTTTGATCCTACAAAGTGCAAGGATTCGGTTTAAGTATGTTTACACTGCTCTCCAGTTGCACTATATAACGCTGTCAGCGGTTAAAGCTGCCGACAGACTCCATGTAATAGTTCATATTTATGGCCTGTCGAAACAACAAATATGCTACAATATTCCCTAATATTCCTAAATGTTCTGAACTTCCTTCCAGTGTTTATAAATATTTACTAACCTTTAATAACTTAACATCCAATGACATGTATAACACGTCATGAGCAGGTGTCAGTTCCCACATCATGTGCAATACATGTCATGTCTTTAACCTGTCACTGTGTGAAAAGACACAGTGACAGCTCCATGCCAACAGCGGTCACTGACAGCTGATTGACACGGCAGAGATGCAAGGACTCATTTCAGCAGTCCCCGCTCTCTGACTGCTGCGATCTTCCCTGCAAGATCAACGCCAGGAGCTTGGCTCAGCTAAGCTCAAGTGGTAACAACAAGGGCCGATGCCCGCACCTCCTCTAGCTGATTAACCCTCCAGATGCCACAATCCGTAGCGATCACGGCATTTGGAAGGTTGTGAGAGGGAGAGGGCTCCCTCTCACTCCCATTGGTACCCTGCAACAAAATCTTGGGGAGCCAATGGTTGTCATGGCACCAAGAAGTCAAACAATCATCTCCTGGTGTGCCAGGTAAAGTGGCCTGTTAGTCCCAGTCATAGGCAGGGTCTAACAGGCGATCTGCCAGTGTAATCTGACAGGTCCCATGCATTGCAGTGCTGGTGCAGTGCTATGCATGATAGCAGTGATCAGACTAATAAAAGTTAAAGTCTAATAGAGTGACTAAGTAAAAAAGTTAAAAAAGTTAAGAAGAATGAAAAAAATATTAAAAAAGCAAAAAAACCTCACAAAATAAAGAACAAAAAAAATTACACCAATAAATACACATATTTATATAAAAATGAAAAGAAACAAAAAAAAGTACAGATATTTGGTATAGCCGAGCCCAGAACGACCCCATCTATAAAACTGTCACACTAGTTAACACTTACAGTGAATGTCATAAAAAAAGTGACAAAGAACTATGGTTTTTCATACCACTTGAAAAAAAGTGGAATAAAACGTGATCAAAAAGATTAATATAAATTAAAATGGTATTACTGAGAACATCATCTTGTCCTGCAAAAAACAATCTGCCATACAGCTCTATCAGTGGAAAAATCAAAAAGTTATGGCTCTCAGAATATAATATTTTTTCTATAAAATAGTTTTTATTGTGTTGAAGCAACAAGACATAAAAAAATAATATAAATGTTATCACTGTAAACGCACTGACCAGAAGAATAAAACTGCCTTACCACTTTTACCACACGGTGAATGGCATAAAAAGAACCCTAAAAAACAATCTCTGAGTTGCTGTGTTTTTGTTTATTCTGCCTCCTAAAAATTGGAATAGAAAGTGATCACAAAATGTTGCTTCTATGTGCCCAAAAGTGGTACTAATAAAACCATCAACTCGTCCCACAAAAAACAAGCCCTCACATGACTCTGTCAGCAGAAATATAGAAAAATTATAGCATTATAGCAATGCAAAAACTTGTTTTTGTTAAAAAAAACCAAAGTATTTTAGTGTGTGATAGTAGCCAAACATAAAAAAACCTGATTTTAATCTGGTATAGCTGTAAAAGCACTGACTTGAAGAATAAAGCCATCTAATCACTTATACCACATGAGAAGCAGTGTAAAAAAGAAATAAAACCAATTCTTGATCTGCTGTTAATTTGTTCATTCTTCCTCCCAAAGATCGCAATAAGGCTCGGTCTATATTTATACTGCGCTCTGCGCTGAGCGCTTATGTGTCACCCTGGCCTGGATGCCACAAGTATATTAAAGCTGTGTCTGAGAGCAAGGGGGAGGTTCTCTAGTCAGGGGAACATTAGCATGCAATGCCTCCTGTCTCAGGCCAGTAGGGGGAGCAGACTGCCCCTATAAAAGCTGGTACTGGGGGCAGGGTTAGGGAGAACTGGATGACCTGTCTCAGCACTGAGACGTGTCCCGGAGCAGAGCAGGGACAGAAAGTTGTATTGCACCTAAGAGGAAGTGTGGCAGGAGGAGAGCCACAAGCCAGAGACAAGAGGCGAAGTGAGCCTGTCTTGGCAGATAACGGACTTAATTTACCAGACTTTGGTGTCTGAGGCTGGGAGGATTCCACATCCCCCAGCAGATAACCAGTCCGCAGGGGACTGTATATTCCTTGGCCTAAGAAGCCTGGAGGCTCTGCCACAACAGAAGGGACCAGCAAAGCCGTACAAGGCTGGGAGCAGAAAGGAACCCACGTCGCAGGTCATACAGGCGAGAATACACGGAGAGCTCCGAAACGTGGGCTGTTACCCTATAAGGAGGAGATAGCCAGAAGGAGCGCAGGAAGCACGGTAGGCCTGCTCCCTCACCCTGACCAGGGCCAATTTCCCCATTGCTCTCAGACATCCAGGTCCCCTCCTAGCCGGGACTGTTTGTGGGTCTGTTTACCTGTTCTAGTAAAGACCCTGGACTGCAACCTGTTGTCTGTGTGCTCCTTGCTCCTCCAGCACTATTAGCACTGGGACTCTCACTACCATCACTCCCACCATCCACTACACTGCCCTGGGGCCGCACTCTTCCCGTGGGGAGTCACACCATCCCAGCTGCATACATCATCAGCCCCAGCGGTCTGCCTTGCAGCGGCGGTTCCAAATGACCGCAAATCCACGGGTGGCGTAGTCGGACATAATCAACAGCACGTAACGAACTACCACTGGCCTGACCACCCTGAGCCACGGAACCGGGTTGCCACTACTACTCCCATCGTTCCCCTACTGCCCGGATCCGAGTTCCCCACGGCCCAGGGGGCGAGTCAGCTTTGGCGTAGTCGGCAGGATTGCAACCAACCCGCCACAAACGGGTATTGCGTGCCTGAAAAAGACTTTGCACTTACCTGAAAAGAGGTTTCCCGCCGTCCGGAGCCGTTTCCCGCCATTTCCAGCCGTCTCCCGCCATCTTCCATCGGTTCCCGCCATCTTCAGCCGTTTTCCCGCCATCGGAAGCCATCTTCAGGACGGCGCGCGGGAAGAAGAGGGGCGTGGACGTCCAAACCGCGCGAGATCCGAAGCTCCGCCCCACGCACCGACGCTGCGCAAGGTCCTGGAAGGGAGAGAGAGCGACGCTGACGTCACCAGGACGTGATGCAAGGTCCTCGTCCAGAGCAGCAGCAGCGGAGCCGCGGCCTACAGAAGAGGATCGTCGGAAGGTAGGCCACGCTTAACTAGGGGGGAGGAAGATGTCGGATACAGAGGCGCCCACTACCACCAACGCAGCTGCAGCAGCGGTGATGCCATTTTCCCTGCCCTACATCCCTGGAGCGGCCTGGCTGCCCAAGTACTCAGGGGAGCCCCATGCCCTAACTGACTTTAAGGAAAGGCTGTACAGTTTTTTCCAAGTCTACCCCCTGACAGAGGAACAGAAGGTCAGCATATTAACAGGACAGTTAACTGGCGCAGCCCAAAGGGAGGTAAAATCATGGCCCACTGAGGAGAAAAGGACCGTGAAGGGTATTCTGGCCCGGCTGCGGGGTACCTTTGACACACGTACCTCCGCTGAAATTAAAATGAGGTTCTATGGATGTAAGCAGCGGGCACAGGACAGCATCAGAGACTATGCCCTAAATTTGCAGGAAGCCTTGAGGGCCATCCAACAAGCTGACCCTGGCAGCGTGCAGGAAACGGATAAGCTACTAACAGAACAGTTTATAGAAGGTCTGCTGTCTAGCGCCCACAGGACCCAGCTACGCCTCATGTTCTTTCAGAACCCTGATCTGACCTTTGCCCAATTCAAGGACAGGGCCATAAGGGTGCTCCGTGAATCCGCAACCAGTGGCACTATAAACCCCCGACGTCCTGCTATCACCTACCACCAGGAGGCGGCGCCCTCCTCTATGGACTCCGTGGGGGCTGATGCACAGGCCCTGAACCAAGCCCCGTCGAAAGATCTGCACCACCAAGTCCAGGAGCTGACCAGGAGAGTCGCGGCGTTGACCAGGACCGTCTAGGAGTTACAAGTGGACCCTTCAAGACCCATCGAGCTGGCTTCAAGTCCAGAGGATGTCCCGTGGCGTCGACAGAGGAGGATCCCGTCGTTCCGAGGGAGGCCCACAGACCGCTACGCAGAGGATGGACAGCCCATTTGCCGTCGATGCAACCAGCCCGGACACATTTCCAGGTACTGTAATTTAAACGGGTCCAACCTGGGGCAGAGGGCCAACCCCCAGGCATAAGATCACCAGGCCCTTACAATTGGCGTAATAAGTACGTTGGGGGATGCCCGGTTTTACCCGTGGTGCTGGACGGTATCCCCATGAGCGCCTTGCTGGATACTGGGTCGCAAGTAACCACTATCCCTTATGTACTTTTTAAGCAGTATTGGACTGATGCTGATATCACACGGTATCCAGACAGTAACTTGAGCATCATCGCCAGTAATGGCTTGCCCGTGCAGCAGACGGGGTTCAAGGAGATGACCATTAAAATTGGTAAAGTTGAACTAAAGGCACAGGGAGTAATTATTGTGGACATTGACCGTCGTGAAAGTCACCCTAAAATAACTGTGGGTACTAACGTGATTGAAAATTGTCTTTCAGAGGTAATTGTAATTCTACAACAGGTGGCGGTGAATGCTAGTTCCTGCCAACAGAGAGTCCTCAACAAGGAGATAAAAGCCCTGATGAGACGGCAGCAGGTAGAACTGTCTGGTGGTGAGATCGGTAGCGTAAGACTGAGTGACCCATTCCCCAATTCCATGCCTCCCAAAAGTGAAATGATGATCTGGTGTCGGACTGCAATCAGGTTGAGAGGTAGAGACTACCAAGCCATGGTAGAACCCGTGTACTCGGACAGCAGGCCCACCATTTTGACAGCTCGGGGGGTGGTTGATGTCCGCGATGGGAGGGTGCCCGTTCGCATTCTCAACATTGGGGAGAGGGAGGTACACTTACCCAGGTATGCTACTCTCGCCAAACTGTTTGTTGTCGAACACAAAGCTATCAGGGCCGTGGAACCCTTGCCTCCATCTCCACAGGCGGAGGGTAATGGCTCCCAGAAACAAAAGGAGGACTGGTGCCAGAAACTCCACGTGGGTGCTGACTCCACTCCCCTGCACCAAAAACAAGGAGGCTACCGGGTGGTACAGGAGTACGAGAGAGTCTTTAGTAAGCACCCGCTAGACTTCGGCAGAGTAAAAGGGATAGAACACCACATCCCCACAGGGAGCCACCCACCGATAAAAGAAAGACACCGACCTGTACCCCCTGCACATTATCAGAACACAAAGGGCATGCTAAGAGAAATGAAAGAAGCTGGGGTCATTCAAGATAGCTGTAGCCCCTGGGCAGCCCCCTTGGTTCTGGTGAAAAAGAAAGACGGCACCATGAGAATGTGCGTGGACTATAGACAAATCAACCGTATCACCCACAAAGACGCATATCCGCTGGCTAGAATAGAGGAGTCTTTAGCCGCACTAAAATCAGCTAACTTCTTTTCTACTTTGGACCTTACTAGTGGGTACTGGCAGGTTCCTGTGGCAGAGGCTGACAAGGAGAAGACCGCCTTCGCCACAACGATGGGACTGAGCGAATTCAACTGTATGCCTTTCGGGCTCTGCAACGCACCAGGGACCTTCCAGCGGCTGATGGAATGCTGTCTAGGGCACCGAAACTTCGAGACGGTCCTCCTTTACCTGGACGACGTGATTGTCCATTCAAAGACCTACGAGGACCATCTCAAGCACCTGGCCGAGGTGTTCGAAGCCCTGGCAGGCTATGGCCTGAAGGTGAAACCATCGAAGTGTCACCTGCTCAAACCAAAGGTCCAGTACCTAGGGCACGTGGTAAGTGCGGAAGGAGTAGCCCCCGACCCTGACAAGGTCACGGCAATCAAGAGCTGGCCAAGCCCCTCGAACATCAAAGAGGTGAGACAGTTTCTCGGGTTGGTAGGCTACTACCGAAGGTTCATCCCCGGGTTCACTAAGATGGCAGCTCCTATGCAGGACCTCCTGATCGGACAGTCCAAGTCCAGAAATCAAAAGCCACCCTTCAAGTGGGGTAAACCGGAAGAGGAGTCCTTCCGCCAGTTGAAGATGGCCCTCACGGGGGATAAGATCCTGGCCTACCCTGATTATGGTCAGCCTTTTATTCTCCACACGGACGCCAGTAATGTGGGACTGGGAGCAGTACTGTCCCAAAACCAACAGGGCAGAGAAAGGGTGATCGCGTACGCCAGCCGGAAGCTGAGGCCCACCGAGAGGAACCCGGAGAATTACAGCTCCTTCAAGCTAGAATTCTTGGCGGTGGTGTGGGCCGTGACAGAACGCTTCAAGCATTACCTGGCCTCCGCAAAGTTCACCGTGTACATGGACAACAACCCATTGACACACCTGGACAATGCGAGACTGGGTGCCCTAGAACAGCGGTGGATGGCCCGTCTCTCCAACTATGACTTTGTGATCAAGTACCGGGCCGGCAAAACCAATGCCAACGCTGACGCCCTATCGAGGATGCCTCACTTACCTGAAGGTGACGAAGACCCAGAAGAGCTGGAGGAGGTAGAACTCCCCGCGTTTCACCGGTATGGAGCCGCTCAATACTCCCACCGCGTGAAGGAGGAGGATCTAACAACCGTGATGATCAATCCCCTACCTCACCACAGCTGGACCGAGACCCAAGATAGTGACCCTGCAATCCGCCTGGTGAAAGATCTGCTGACCCGGGAAGACGCCCGCTTAGATCCAGATGACCCAGAGGAAGCCAAGCAGCTATGGAAAGAGAACAGCAAGCTGTTCCTCTACGAAGGCAAGTTGTGCAGAAGGATTGTCAACCACCGGACGCACGAGCTGACCTGGCAAGTCGTGGTCCCAAGGCGAGATGCAGCTATGGTCCTGGGGGCTTACCATGACAGAGCGGGACACTTCGATTGGAAGAAACTGGAGTTCCTACTAAGAGGAAGGTTCTTTTGGGTTGGCATGAGAGGAGCTGTAGAAAAATGGTGCAGAGACTGTGGCCCTTGTCACCTAAGGAGGAAGGACCGTGTCAGCCAGAAGACACCCTTGAGGCCCATCGTCACCACGCAGCCTCTTGAGCTGGTAACTCTGGACCATGTCAAATTGGCTCCCAGCCGGTCAGGATACATCTATGCCCTGACAATCGTGGACCACTATTCCCGTTTTCTAGTGGTGGTCCCGGTAAAGGACTTGACAGCCCAAACAGCGGCCAGAGCCTTCCTGCAATACTTCTGCCGTCCACACGGGTATCCGGAACAGGTCCTGACAGACCAGGGTCCAGCGTTCGAGGCTGAAATCTTCCAGGAGTTCTGCAACCTCTATGGCTGTAAGAAGATTCGGACAACGCCTTACCATCCACAAACCAACGGGATGTGTGAGAAGATGAACAATATAGTTATCGATCTCCTGAAGACGTTGCCCCTGGAGGAACGCAGCCTGTGGCCAGAAAAACTGCTGGACCTGATAGACTTATACAATCATATCCCGGTGAATGCTACAAACTGCACCCCGGCTTGCCTGATGCGAGCCAGACCAGGTAAGCTGCCCGTAGACCTGGAGATGGGAGTCCTAACACCTGAGGACACCTCCCCGGATGCGGACTGGGATACGGAAAGGCAACTGCAGTACAAGAAGGTGCAGGAAAGTGTGGAGAAGAGCCTGGCCCAGGTGAGAGAGAGGCAAGAAAAACTCTTCAACCAACACGCCCCTGCTGGTCCCCTGGAACCTGGTGAGCAGGTCATGAAGCGGAATAGAAGGCTACATAAGTTGGACAACCAGTGGGAAAGGGAACCCTACACCGTACTGCAGTCTGACCACGACAACCCGAAGGTGTGCGTGATCACCAAGGACGGAGGAGAAACCACTAGTACCGTCTCCAGAGACCACCTCAAAAGGTGCCCCGAGCAACTCCGTAGTGCAGAAGAGGATCAGAGTGACCTTGAACCCACAGAGGACAAGGAAGAAATGATCAGCACCGTTCTCGGAGAGTTCCCTCAGTCCTGGACTCGCATAAATGATGCCATAGTGGTTCCCGTCCTGCATTTCCTACAACCGACTGTGCAACAACCTGCACCAGAGCCGGAAGGTGAAGAGGAGCAAGCAGTTCCAGAGGCAGAAGAGCCTGTACCAGCAGCCCAGGAGAGTCAACCCTCTGCTGACAGTGAGCCTGCCATGCCTGCGGTAAGCCAAAGGACCCGCAGACAGCTGCCTGCCCTACCTGTACACCCAGCTGGTAGCTGTACCCCTAACGCTAGTGGGGAAAGCCAGGTCGGTCCACCACCAGACAGTGGGTTAAGGAGGTCAACCAGGAGCACAAAGGGGCAGATACCCGCTCGCTGGAAAATATAGAGCGCGCTAAAATTGTAAATAACCCTGTTGCCAAATGTTGAATTGTTTGCCAAGTTACCTGCGTGATTAGTAATTGTGTGTTTCAGTTTCTTGCAGCTACCGTAAGGACTCAAAGGTTATGGACTTTTTATAACCGGGACCTTGTATGGACTGCGTTCGGAGCCTAACCAAGGAATGAACTAAGACTGTGAAGGACTTGGGCTAGGACAGACCCCCACCTGGTTTAGGCTCCCCGTTGTATTGGTGATATGGACACCCGGTCACAGGCCACACTGTGACCTTAAGAACTCAATCTGTGCGTCGTTTGTCTATTAATGTTTTATGGTTATGCATATTGTCTCTGTTTATTGTTTAGTCCCGGAGTACTAAATTTCACTTGGGGGGAATGTGTCACCCTGGCCTGGATGCCACAAGTATATTAAAGCTGTGTCTGAGAGCAAGGGGGAGGTTCTCTAGTCAGGGGAACATTAGCATGCAATGCCTCCTGTCTCAGGCCAGTAGGGGGAGCAGGCTGCCCCTATAAAAGCTGGTACTGGGGGCAGGGTTAGGGAGAACTGGATGACCTGTCTCAGCACTGAGACGTGTCCCGGAGCAGAGCAGGGACAGAAAGTTGTATTGCACCTAAGAGGAAGTGTGGCAGGAGGAGAGCCACAAGCCAGAGACAAGAGGCGAAGTGAGCCTGTCTTGGCAGATAACGGACTTAATTTACCAGACTTTGGTGTCTGAGGCTGGGAGGATTCCACATCCCCCAGCAGATAACCAGTCCGCAGGGGACTGTATATTCCTTGGCCTAAGAAGCCTGGAGGCTCTGCCACAACAGAAGGGACCAGCAAAGCCGTACAAGGCTGGGAGCAGAAAGGAACCCACGTCGCAGGTCATACAGGCGAGAATACACGGAGAGCTCGGAAACGTGGGCTGTTACCCTATAAGGAGGAGATAGCCAGAAGGAGCGCAGGAAGCACGGTAGGCCTACACCCTCACCCTGACCAGGGCCAATTTCCCCATTGCTCTCAGACATCCAGGTCTCCTCCTAGCCGGGACTGTTTGTGGGTCAGTTTACCTGTTCTAGTAAAGACCCTGGACTGCAACCTGTTGTCTGTGTGCTCCTTGCTCCTCCAGCACTATTAGCACTGGGACTCTCACTACCATCACTCCCACCATCCACTACACTGCCCTGGGGCCGCACTCTTCCCGTGGGGAGTCACACAGTCCCAGCTGCATACATCATCAGCCCCAGCGGTCTGCCTTGCAGCGGCGGTTCCAAATGACCGCAAATCCACGGGTGGCGTAGTCGGACATAATCAACAGCACATAACGGACTACCACTGGCCTGACCACCCTGAGCCACGGAACCGGGTTGCCACTACTACTCCCATCGTTCCCCTACTGCCCGGATCCGAGTGCCCCACGGCCCAGGGGGCGAGTCACTTACACTAGGATTTCCCTGTAAATCTCTGAAATACGTGATTCAGGCGGAGCCTCCAGTGGAAGATTCCTTATAATGAGGCAGATGGAGGCACCGTGGACCATGTCTGGCCTATGGTCCGACCGTACCAGTCTTTTTAAGCATGCATAAAATTGCGGTGGGCCACAGTTTTATGCACCTCTTAAATGCCAGACATCGCCACACAGAGTTAAGAGTATGTCTGCTGCCTCATTAGTGAATGGATTTCATCCGAATTTTTTCATAAATTTAGATGGAAATACCGGTGTAAGTGCTCAGCATAGCGCACAGGATAAATGTGAACTGATCCAAAATGTTCTGTACCCCAAAATGTTACTAAAAAAAGCTTCTACTCAACTCACAAAAAATGAGTTCCCACTCACGGTTCGTCATCTATTAACAGAAATATAGGAGGTGTCCACATTACTGGCAGCACAAAGGCTCTGGAAAAGTGATGTGGCTCCCACCAAAAGAAATCCAGCAAAATCTGAGCTCCCAAATCCAAATACCCCATCCTCCTGAGCCCCACAATGTGCATAAACCGCAGTTAGCGTCCACGTTTGGCATTACTGTAGTGACAAAAAGCCCACTTAATTTACGGGGTGCTTATCTCCAGAAGCATGAGCTGGGCAAAATATACGGGCACTACAATGTACTAGGCACAACAATGGCATATTTGCATTTTCGCCTAGCAACATCAATTGCTGCTCGTTTCTGGAGTCATAGAGTTAAAATCATCACTACACGTGTCCTAGATGTTTGACCTGTTACATATGGTGTAAAAATGGATGCAGCCTGAAAACTGCTCTCTAACACATATGTTGGAAAGAGTAGTAGTGGACTGATTTATCCACTCACTAGCAAAAACCGTGCAAAGCTGGGTTGCCCAAGGAGATCCACAGAATGCAGATGACCTTGTGAGCCTCGTGGAAAGTTACTTGGCCTTGGAGAACTCCCTGAGCAATCAAGGGGGCCTGAGGTCACATTTCTGGGAAACCCAAAAGAAGAGGCCCAAGGCAACGTCTGAGGGGCACACAAAGATCCAGGAGTGGTCAGAGCTGGGTTCAAGGGGTACTTCTCATTACATTGTCTACTGGAGGTGTCGTGCCACGGTTCATATATCAAGCTATTTGTCCCTTGACCTCGGAGCCAATGGACTGCAGAGTAAGCCGGCACTACTCCTACTTCGCCTATCCTGCCTGCAGTGATGTTCTGCATCTTGGCAAAGGACCTCAGGAATGCCAGGTGACTGTGAACTGTCTAAGTGATGGGATTTTTTAGTGATTAGTGATCCAAAGAAATACAACAATAAAACATTGTTTTTCAACTTCCATGTTGCAACTTCAAAGAAGAAACAGAATAAACAGCATGTGCAGTAATAAAGGCACTCCTAATTAACCGGTTCCCGACCGCCCACTGTAGATAAACGTCGGCGCTTGCCGGGCTCTGTGCAGCGCCGACGTTTAAAAACGGTGGGTGGTCTCGCAGTGCTCAGGACCCCCAGGGTCCTGCAAGCACTGCGATTCCGGTGCAGAGCGTTAGCTCTGACAGGGTACATCATCGGGACCTGATTAGATCAGGTCCCAGTGATGTTAACCCTTTGATGTCTTCTATATGCTGTGATCTATAGTGATCGCGGCATATAGGAGACAGCAGGAAGAGAGGGGGTCGTCTTACTTACCTCCGAAGACCTCCGTTTCGTTTGAGGACCTGGGGTTGCTATGGCAGCTGGAGGTCACATGACCGCCTCCAGCTCTGCCATATATGGTGTCTTTCCTGTCTGGCTTCAGCCTGTATGTAGCTGATACCAGACAGGAGACTCTGACTGAAACAGTCAGGGAAGATCTCATGTAATGTAATATATGTCTATTACATTACATGAGATCAGTGATCAGAAAAATAAAAATTAATGTCCCATACAGGGACTAAGTAAAAATGTAAAAAAAAGTAAAAAAAAAGTTTTTAAACTATTAAAAAAAAAAATCACAAAATAAATAAAAATAAATAAATAAAATATTAAACCAATAAATCCGTAAATTATTACAAAACCAAAAAAAGTACACATATTTGGTATCGCCGCGTCCGAAACAACCCGAGCTATAAAACTGTCACACTAATTAACTCCTTCTGTGCACACCGTAATAAAAATAAATAAAAAACGGAGCAAAAAAATATGCTTTTTCATCATATCGCCAAACAAAAAGTGGAAAAAAATGCGATCAAAAAGCAGAATAGAAATAAAAATGGCACCGCTGAAAACGTCATCTTGTTCCGCAAAAAAAAGCCGCCATACAGCTCCATCAGCCGAAAAATAAAAAAGTTATAGCGCTCAGAATAAAGCAATGCAAAAAAAATATTTTTTTTTCTATAAAATTGTTTTATTGTGTAAAAGCGCCAAAACATAAAAAAATACAGTAAGTGTAGTATCGCTGTAAACGTACTGACCCGAAGAATAACGCTGCCTGATCACTTTTACCACACGCAGAACGGCATAAAAAAAACCTCAAAAAACAATTCCTGAAGTGTTTGTTTTTGTTAACTTTACCTCCCAAAAAACGGAATAGAAAGCGATCAAAAATGTCACGTGCCCAAAAATGGTACCAATAAAAATGTCAACTCGTCCCGCAAAAAACAAGCCATCACATGACTCTATCGGCCGAAATATGGAAAAATTATAGCTCTCAAAATATGGTGATGCAAAAACTAGATTTTGCAAAAAAAGCGTATTTTAGTGTGTGACAGCTGTCAGTCATAAAAACCCGATATAAATCTGGTATCTCTGTAATCGCACCGACTCGAAGAATAAAGTAATCTAATCAGTTATATCACACGAGGAACGGCATAAAAAATAAATAAAACAAATATTATTCACCTGCTACTGATTTGTTTATTATGTCTCCCAAAGATCCCAGTAAGGCTCTGCTCACATTTATCCTGTGCTCTGCGCTGAGCACTTACACCAGAGTTTCCGTGTAAATCTCTGAAATACGTGATTCAGTCAGAACCCATGATGGAAGATTCCCTGTAATGAGGCAGATATAGGCCACTGTGGATGCCGTCTAGCCTGGGATCCCACGGTGTCATTTGTTTTAGGCGTGCATAAAAGTGCGGTTGGCCACAGTTTTGTGCACTTCTGAAAAAAAGGACACCACTAAACAGAGGCCAGACGGAGTCCAGAGTAACTCTGCTGCCTCATTACAGTGAATGGATCCCGCAGGGGTTTCATCTGAATTACATCACTTGGAAAATTAGATGGAAACCCCGATGTAAGTGCTCAGCCTAGAGCGCCGGATAAATGTTACGTAAAATGTTCCCAATAAAAGCTTCAACTCAGTCCTCAAAAAAAGCTAGTCCCCACTCAGGTCCATCATCTGTTAAAAATATAAGGGACTTCCAAGTTACTGGTAGCAGAAAGGCTCTGGAAAAGCAGAATGGTCCTTGCCCCCCAAAAGAAATTCAGAAAATTTTGTGCTCCCAAATCCAAATGCCTATTCTACAATAATTTGTTCTCCAATTGTCAAATAGCGCTCCTTCCCCCTCAAATCTCACCGTATGGCTAAGTGGTACGATACAGCCACATATGGGGTATTGACACTTTTAGAAGAAATTGTGTGACACATTTCGGCACCATTTTTACCCATTGCCCTGTGTGAAAATGTAAAATCTGAGGGTAAAACATTTTTTTGTGGTAAAAATATAATTATGCTTTTTTCACTGCCCAATGGTATAAATTTAAAAATTAAAAAATGCTCACTACTTCCCTAGATGAATTCCTTGAGAGGTGTAGTTTACAAAATGGGGTCACTTGTGGGGGTTTCTGCTGTTTTGGCATGTCAGGGGCTCTTCAAATGTGACATGGTGTCTGCTGCCTATCCCAGCCAACATAGCGCTTCTTTCTCTTCCGAACCCTGCCGTACACCAAAGCAGTGGTTTTCCCCCACATATGGGGTATCAGCGTACTCAGGAGAAATTGTACAACAAATTTCATGGTGCAATTTATCCTGTTACCCTTATGATAATGCAAAATTAGGGAATGAAAAACATTTTTTATGGGAAAAATGTGAAAATTTTATTTTTACGGCTCAATATTATAAACTTCTGTGAAGCAGCTGGGGGTGCAAGGTGCTCACCACACATCTAGATAAGTTCCCTAAGGGGTCTAGTTTCCAAAATGGTGGCACTTGTGGGGGGTTTCCGCTGTTTAGGCACATTAGGGGCTCCCCAAATGTGACATGGCGTCCGCTAATTATTCAAACAAATTTTACATTCAAAAAGTCAAATGGCGCTCCTTCCCTTTCAAACCTTGCCATGTGCCCAAACAGTAATTTGCCTCCACATATGGGGTATCGGCGTGTTCAGGAGAAATTGCACAACAAATTTCGTGGTGCAATTTATCCTGTTACCCTTATGATAATACAAAATTAGGGAATGAAAAACATTTTTTGAGGGAAAAATGTGAAAATTTTATTTTTACGGCTCAATATTATAAACTTCTGTGAAGCAGCTGGGGGTGCAAGGTGCTCACCACACATCTAGATAAGTTCCCTAAGGGGTCTAGTTTCCAAAATGGTGGCACTTGTGGGGGGTTTCCACTGTTTAGGCACATTAGGGGCTCACCAAATGTGACATGGCGTCCGCTAATTATTCAAACAAATTTTACATTCAAAAAGTCAAATGGCGCTCCTTCCCTTTCAAACCCTGCCATGTGCCCAAACAGTAATTTGCCTCCACATATGGGGTATCAGCGTGTTCAGGAGAAATTGCATAACAAATTTCATGGTGCAATTTATCCTATTACCCTTATGATAATGCAAAATTAAGGGATGAAAAACGGTTTTGTGGGAAAAATGTGAAAATTTTATTTTTACAGCTCAATATTATAAACTTCTGTGAAGCACCTTGGGGTTCAAGGTGCTCACCACACATCTAGATAAGTTCCCTAAGGGGTCTAGTTTCCAAAATGGTGTCACTTGTGGGGGGTTTCCACTGTTTAGGCACATCAGGAGCTCTCCAAACGCAACATGGCGTCCGCTAATTATTCAGACAAATTTTACATTCAAAAAGTCTAATGGCGCTCCTTCCCTTCCGAACCCTGCCGTGCGCCCAAACAGTGGTTTTCCCTCACATATGGGGTATCAGCCCGCTCAAGAGAAATTGCACAAAAAAATTTGGGGTCCATTTTTTCATGTTACCCCTGTGAAAATAAAAAAATTGGGTCTAAAGTAACATTTTTGTGAAAAAAGTTAAATGTTAATTTTTTTCTTCCACATTCCAAAAATTCCTGTGAAGCACCTGAAGGGTTAATAAAGTTCTTGAATGTGGTTTTGAGCACCTTGAGGGGTGCAGTTTTTAGAATGGTGTCACTTTTGGGTATTTTCTGTCATAAAGACCCCTCAAAGTGACTTCAAATATGATGTGGTCCCTAAAAAAATGTTTTTGTAAATTTTGTTGGAAAAATGAGAAATCGCTGGTCAACTTTTAACCCTTATAGCTCCCTAACAAAAAAAAATTTGGGTTCCAAAATTGTGCTGATGTAAAGTAGACATATGGAAAATGTTATTTATTAACTATTTTGTGTGACATATCTCTCTGATTTAAGGGCATGAAAATTCAAAGTTTGAAAATTGCAAAATTTTCAAAATTTTCGCCAAATTTCCGATTTTTTCACAAATAAACGCAAGTGATATCGAAGAAATTTTACCACTATCATGAAGTACAATATGTCACGAAAAAAAAATCACAGAATCAGGGGAATACGTTGAAGCGTTCCAGGGTAATTACTTCATAAACTGGCAGTGGTCAGAATTGAAAAAATTGGCCCGGTCACGAAGGCAAAAACAGGCTCTGGCGCGAAGTGGTTAATACTTGGTTGCACACCCTTTGGCATTGCTGACAGCCTCCAAACGTTTTTCGTTGCCATCTATAAGTCTCTTGCACTTCTCAGCTGGAATTGTCTCCCATTCTTACTTTGTAGTTTGTTCAATCTCTTGAATGTTTGCAGGGTTCTTTTTTCCAATGGCAGATTTCAGCTCACCCCAAAGATTTTCAATGGGATTGAGGTCAGGACTAATTTCTGGCCATTTTAAAACAGTCCATTTTTTCTTTTTCAACCATTCCTGTGTACTTTTGGATGTGTGCTTTGGGTCATTGTCATGTGGTATACATATATGTAAGTGCACTTTACTTTACTATAATGCCTAGACTTACCTTGAATGGATAAGGCTGGGGATGTGGCGAAGACTCGCACATTCTATGCCCTCCATCTCTCTTGCGATCACTGCAATCATATCTATGCCATGTCTTTCTTTTCTTTACATTTGTCTTAATAGCCAAATGAAAACTATTCTCACATTGAGGGACATTAGATACCCTACTAATCAACAGCTATTTATTTACTAGGCACTTCTCTCTAACTTGGCTAGCATTAGTACTGTGCTGTGATTTACCTTCACCTGATATGCACTGGTCACTTTATTGCGGTCAGATCAATTGACAAAATACAATATATTAATATGTTTTGCATTCAATACTAACCTGTCTGTGACCTATATGCATTTGTCACTTTACAAAAATGTAATGGTGCAGAATAATATATAAATATGGCCGTCATTTGATTAATGACCTGTTATTTACTTTGATTAACATGCACTTGTCACTTTACAATCTATTGCTGTTTGATTAATTGGTGCAGTACAACACATTATTATGACTTTATAGTATTCTCTTGTACTTTTTCTGCTCATTTTGTCCATGCAAATTTGAAGGAATATATAATAGCAATCATGGACTATATGACATAAAGAGTGTGTATCCCCATCTTTTAGCAGTTCTGTGTTTGTTTTTATTGTTTAGATTTGTATATGAATAATAAAGAGTTATGGTCTAATATACTCTGGGTGTTGGGCTTTTTTGAGTGCCCGTATTCATGTTTTGACATTGATCTTGAGTTATGGCCTGATCGCACATAGGCACAGAGCCTTGAACGAGCTTATTTGTGATTCATATATTAATATTGATCCAAATAACGGATCGATACAAACATGGAGGAACTATCTAGTAAACCTAGGTATAACACAAAAGATAAAATATTGAAAAAAAAAATATATATTTTGTTTTTTGGGGTTTTTGGGGGTGGTGGTAGAGTAGGGAACCGGGAAGGGAGGTGTGGGTAAAGGTGGGGTGGGGGAAGGAGGCGCAATAGAGATGTGTAAATTAACAATTATACAAAGCAGCCCATTGTGAACTGCTCACTGAGAACTTTAGGTTGAACAGAATCAAATAGGAAGATATGTCTCCCTTTCTAGGGGACGCAGTAACCACCTCTATCACCCTAAAGGAAAAGCTAGCTAGATCACCCATATGAGAGAATCGAACATGTCTTGACAAACGGATGAACCTGGCGTTCCAGATTTCACCCAGATGTTCTCCCACTCATTTGGGAAATTCCCTTTTTGTCTTGCCAATGTAATTAAGGGGACATGTACAGGTAGTGAGATAGATACACCTCTCTACTACCACAATTGGCAAAATCCCTAATTATGTATAATTTCTCTGTAGTAACACAATTTACAGTTTTACATTGATGTATCCTGAACCAGGCAGTCACCTATTGATCTTCCTTTTCTATAGGTGACTAATGGATAATCAGGAATAAGATCTTTCAGTTCAGGATCTGCTTTTAAAATGCCCCAATGTCTACAAAGCACCGATAGAATTTGTTTATTTTCACTATCGAATGTACTGATTATTCGTATCACTGGTGATGTATCCTTTTTTGGTCTTGGTATAAGAAGTGAGTCTCTATCCTTTTAGGATTCATATCTGTATGCATCGTTCAGGACCTGAAAAGGATACTGAAATCTCCCCTTAAGGTCCCTAGCTTGGCTGTGGAATGTCTCATCTGAGGAGCAATTTCTCCTTAATCTAATGTATTGTTCTCTAGTGTTACGACTCCAGGTGGTGGAACCTCTGCGCTTCGGTGCAAGGAGGGACCAGAGGGGCATGACTAAGTGCCTACACGGCTCGACCAAGGTCGCACGGCGGCTCAATCGACTCCGTGAACCAGGGAGGGACCGGGCAGGTGGACCAGGTGCCACTCTGGGACCAACCTTGTGTGAGAGCAGGTGACTCCCATGGGTCAGATGGCAGGAACTGACCGGTACAGCGAATGAGCACGGCAGGAAGGCTGACGGGTGGACCAGGTAGATAAGCAGGCTGGTTCGGCAGATAGCCAGATGGGTGCTCCGGGTAGGCGAGCAGGCGAGCACGGCAGGTAACTGGCAGGTGCTTCGGGTAGACTGGCTGGCGGGCATGACAGGTAACAGGCAGGTGCTCCAGGTAAGCAGGCTGGTGGGCACAACAGTAGACAGACTGGAGAACAGAACTGTTAGACAGGCTGGCGGGCTGGACTGACAGAAGACTGGCAGGCAGGACTGACAGGCAGCGGGACCTGAGGGCTGGAGCAAGTGTTTAGGACACGGAACAACAACCTTGCACAGGCACTTCCATATTGGAGGAGGTGCCTAATATAGGGGAAGTCCTCTGGCCATTGGCCGGGGACTTTATAGGACAGCGCGCGGCCCCTTTAAGAGGGAGGAAGCGCGCGCGCCCTAAGCACAGAGCCCGGGAAGCTGCGCACAGAGTGTGCCACAGCAGCAGGGGAGCGGAAGGACGCCGGACCTGGACCGTGGCGGTGAGGGGAACGGCGTCTCTGCCCGGCTGAAGGCAGGGACGCCGATGCTACATCTAGATTTGCCTATGTTGGCTGTTCCAATGTAACAACTTGTTGGTAGAGGCAGATTTTCAACAGGCTTTGGTAAGAATTTGACCCTGATTGTCCCTACCAACAGCTACATCAAGAAAAGGCAACTCCCTTTGTTGAATCTCTAACAGACCAACTGATTTGTTTTTTAGACCCGACACAAATTCACCAAATAAGTTTTCGGCGCCTGTCCATAAGATTAAAATGTCATCTATGAAATGTCCCCAAAAAGCGATCATGGATCCCCATGTTAAGAGTGTTTTTGGAAAACAATTGTGTCCTCCCACCAGCCCAGGAACAAATTTGCATAGGAGGGGGCGCATGGGCTCCCCATCACTGTGCTCCTGAGCTGGTGCTAATATTTACAGTCAAAGACGAAATTAGTTGTGGGTTAGTATATATGCCTAAAATTGTAACACCAGGTGGTTAGGGCGATAGAAATGTGTACCTCTAGTGTTTAGGTAAAGGTTAACTGTATTTAAGCGCAATTGATGCATCAAGTTTAGTCAGGAGATCACTTGTGTACCTAATGTAAGAAAATAGGGAGGTCACAAATGGACGCAGCACCGTATCCAGGTATATCCTCACATTTTGGGAAATTGAATCAATGCCCACCATGATTGGGTGACCCTATATGGGGTTTAGTCCTTTGTGGATCTTGTGCAAAGCATAAAAGGTAGGTATAACTGGCTATCTGGAGGTCATGAATTCCATCTCATTTTTAGATATGAGTCTCTGATCTAAGACTGTAATCAGTATATTAATTAGTACTTCAGAGAATTCACAAGTAGATCTTTGTCTAGTATACAGTAATTATCCTTTTTATGTAGGAGAGAATAACACATTTGTTTATACTTATCATGATCCATCAGTACTATGTACCCCCCACCTTTGTCAGAGGGTTTACAGATGAGGTTCCTGATGGAGGACAAGCCCACGAGGGAGACCATTTCCCCACACATGATGTTATGTAGCATGTCCGGATTATATACAGATAATTTGGTGAGTTCATCAGTGACTACTTTTACTTTTCAATCTAAAAGCTAAATAAACCTTAAAGTAAAAATTAGGTTTTGTCTTTCTTAGGAGAATGTGTGCATAATTATTGGGGAACTATTAGTGGGCAGAATTATTATGCAACTAAATAAAAAATGAAAATTTTCTCATCTCAATTATTTATTTTTATCTGTTAAAGTGGCAATAATAACCTAATAACTAAAATCTACAAAAATACATTTCCAAAGACTATAACATTGACCAATATAGCCACCCTGTTGACTATCTTCCATGGTAATAAATACAATGCTTCTAAGAAAAAATATGGAGGCTTAGTCTAAGCCCGGGAGTCACAGGTTGAGGACCCTGGATGTGATTCGTGATCCTCTCCCAGAGCTGCATGTGTCTCGCGAACCTCTCCCAGAGCTGGATGTGGCTCGCAACCCTTTCTCAGAGCGGGATGTGGCTGGCGACTCTTTCCTAGAACTGGATGTGGCTCGGGACCCTCTCTCAGAGATGACTGCGGCTCGAGACCCTCTCTCACAGCTGAATGTGGCTCGTGACCCTCTCTCAGAGCTGACTGTGGCTCGTGACCCTATCTCCGAGCTAACTGTGGATCGCAACCCTCTGATAGAGCTGGATGTGGCTCGCGACACTCTCTCAGATCGGGATGTGGCTTGCGACCCTCTCTCAGAGCGGCATGTGTCTTGCGAGTCTCTCCCAGTGCTGGATGTGGCTCGCAACCATTTCTCAGAGCGGGAAATGGCTCGCGCCCTTCTCTTAGAGCTGAATGTGGCTCGTGACCCTCTATCAGAGCTGAATGTGGCTCGCGACCCTCTTTAAGAGCTGACTGCAGCTCGCGAATCTCTCTCAGAGTTGGATGTGTCTCGTGACCCTTTCTCAGAACTGAATGTGGCTCGCAACCCTCTCTCAGAGCTAACTGTGGATCGCAACCCTGTGTCAGAACTGGATGTGGCTCACGACCCTCTCTCAGAGCGGGATGTGTCTTGCGACCCTCTCCCAGAGCTGGATGTGGCTCGCAACCATCTCGCAGAGCGGGATATGGCTCGCGCCCTTCTCTTAGAGTGGGATGTGGCTCACGACCCTCTCTCAAAGCTGACTGCAGCTGGCGACTTTCCTTGAGTTGGATGTGTCTCGCGACCCCCTCTCAGAGCTGAATGTGGCTCGCAACCGTCTCTCAAAGCTGAATGTGGCTCGCAAACCTCTCTCACAGCTGATTGTGGCTCGCAAACCTCTCTCACAGCTGATTGTGGCTCGCAACACTGTCAGAACTGGATGTGACTCGCAACCCTCTGTCAGAGCTGGATGTGGCCCGCGACCCTCTCTCAGAGCGGGATGTGGCTCGCCACCCTCTTTCAGAGCTGGATGTGGCTCGTGATCCTCTCTCAGAGCTGGATGTGTCTCGCAAGCCTCTCCTAGAGCTGGATGTGGCTCGCAACCATCCCAAAGTGGGATGTGGCCCTCGACCCTCTCACAGAGCTGAATGTGGCTCGCGACCCTCTCTCAGAGTTGAACGTGGTTCGCGACCCCTCTCAGAGCTGACTGTAGCTCGCGACTCTCTATCAGAGTTGGATGTGTCTCGCGACCCTCTCTCAGAGTGGGATGTGTATCGTGACCCTCTCTCAGAGCTGACTGTGGCTCGTAACCCTCTGTCAGAGCTGGATGTGGCTCGCGACCCTCTCTCAGAGCTGACTGTGGCTCGTAACCCTTTGTCAGAGCTGGATGTGGCTCGCGACCCTCTCCTAGAGCTGGATGTGGCTCGCAACCATCCCAAAATGGGATGTGGCCCGCGACCCTCTCTCAGAGCTGAATGTGGCTCGCGACCCTCTCAGTGGGATGTGTATCGCGACCCTCTCTCAGAGCTGACTGTGGCTCGTAACCCTCTGTCAGAGCTGGATGTGGCTCGCGACCCTCTCTCAGAGCTGACTGTGGCTCGTAACCCTCTGTCAGAGCTGGATGTGGCTCGCGACCCTCTCCTAGAGCTGGATGTGGCTCGCAACCATCCCAAAATGGGATGTGGCCCGCGACCCTCTCTCAGAGCTGAATGTGGCTCGCGACGCTCTCTGAGTTGAATGTGGTTCGCGACCCTCTCTCAGAGCTGACTGCAGCTCGAGACTCTCTATCAGAGTTGGATGTGTCTCGCGACCCTCTCTCAGAGTTGGATGTGTATCGCGACCCTCTTTCAGAGCTGACTGTGGCTCGTAACCCTCACTCAGAGCTCAATGTGGCTCGTGACCCTCACTCAGAGCTGGTTGGGGCTCGCGACCCACTCTCAGAGCTGAATGTGGCTTGTGACCCTCTCTCAGAGCTGAATGTGGCTCGCGACCCTCTGTCAGAGCAGGATGTGGTTCGCGAATCTTTCTCAGAGCTGGATGTGGCTCTCAACCCTCTCTCAGAGCTGAATGTGGCTCGCGACCCTCTCTCAGAGCTGACTGTGGCTTACGACCCACTCTGAGAGCTGAATGTGGCTCGTGACCCTCTATCAGAGCTGACTGTGGCTTGCAACCCTCTCTCAGAGCTGACTGTGGTTCGCGACCCTCTCTCAGAGCTGACTGTAGCTCGCGAATCTCTCTCAGAGATGGATGTGTCTCGTGACCCTCTCTCAGAGCTGAATGTGGCTAGCGACCCTCTCTCAGAGCTGGATGTGGCTCGGGACACTCTCTCAGAGCTGACTGTGGCTTGCAACCCTCTCTCAGAGCTAAATGTGGCTCGTGACCCTCTCTCAGCGCTGGATGTGGCTCGCGACCCTCTCTCAGAGCTTGATGTGGCTCGTGACCCTTTCTCAGAGCCGGATGCGGCTCGTGACCCTCTCTCAGAGCTGGATGTGACTTGCAACCCTCTGTCAGAGCTGGATTTGGCTCGCAACCCTCTCTCAGAGCGGGATGTGGCTCGCAACCCTCTTTCAGAGCTGGATGTGTCTCGAGACCCTCTGTCAGAGCTGGATGTGGTTCGCAACCCTCTCTCAGAGCTGACTGTAGCTTTCAACCCTCACACAGAGCTGGATGTGGCTTGTGACCCTCTCTCAGAGCTGAATGTGGCTTGTGACCCTCTATCAGAGCTGACTGTGGTTTGCGATCTTCTCTCAGAGCTGACTGTGGCTCGCGAATTTCTCTCAGAGATTGATGTGTCTCGCGACCCTCTCTCAGAGCCGAATGTGGCTCGCGACCCTCTCTCAGAGCTGAATGTGTCTCGCGACCCTCTCTCAGAGCTGACTGTAGTTCGCAACCCTCTCTCAGAGCTGACTGTAGTTTGCAACACTCTCATAGAGCTGGATGTGGCTTGTGACCCTCTCTCAAAGATGACTGTGGCTTGAAACCCTCTCTCAGAGCTGAATATGGCTCGCGACCCTCTCTCAGAGATCCATGTGGCTCGCGACCATCTCTCAGAGCTGGATGTGGCTCGTGATCCTCTCTCAGAGCTGACTGTAGTTCGCAACCCTCTCTCAGAGCTGAATGTGGCTCGTGACCCTCTCTCAGAGCTGACTGTAGCTTGTAACCCTCTCTCAGAGCTGAATGTGGCTCACGAGCCTCTGTCAGAGCTGGATGTGGCTCGCGACCCTCTCTCAGAGCTGCTGTGGCTCGAGACCCTCTCTCAGAGCTGAATGTGGCTCGCGACCCTCTGTCAGAGCTGGATGTGGTTCGTGACTCTTTCTCAGAGCTGGATGTGGCTCACAACCCTCTCTCAGAGCTGAATGTGGGTCGCGACCCTCTCTCAGAGCTGACTGTGGCTTACGACCCACTCTGAGAGCTGAATGTGGCTTGTGACCCTCTATCAGAGTTGACTGTGGCTTGCGACCCTCTCTCAGAGCTGACTGTGGTTCGCGACCCTCTCTCAGAGCGGACTGTAGCTCGCGAATCTCTCTCAGAGATGGATGTGTCTCGCGACCCTCTCTCAGAGCTGAATGTGGCTCGCGACCCTCTCTCAGAGCTGAATGTGTCTCGTGACCCTCTCTCAGAGCTGACTGTATTTAGCAACCCTCTCTCAGAGCTGACAGTGGCTTGCAATCCTCTCACAGAGCTGGATGTGGCTTGCGACCCTCTCTCAGAGATCGATGTGGCTTGTGACCCTCTCTCAGTGCTGGATGTGGCTCGTGATCCTCTCTCAGAGCTGACTGTAGTTTGCAACCCTCTCTAAGAGCTGGATGTGGCTCATGACCCTCTCTTAGAGCTGGATGTGGCTCGGGACCCTCTCTGAGAGCTGACTGTGGCTTGCAACCCTCTCTCAGAGCTGAATGTGGCTCGTGACCCTCTCTGAGAGCTGGATGTGGCTCGCGACCCTCTCTCAGAGCTTGATGCGGCTCGTGACCCTTTCTCAGAACTGGATGCGGCTCGTGACCCTCTCTCAGAGCTGACTGTAGCTCACAACCCACTCTGAGAGCTGAATGTGGCTCGCGACCCTCTATCAGAGCTGACTGTGGCTTGTGACCCTCCCTCAGAGCTGAATGTGGCTCAAGACCCTCTGTCGGAGCTGGATGTGGCTCGCGACCCTCTCTGAGAGCTGACTGTGGCTTGCAACCCTCTCTCAGAACTGAATGTGGCTCGCGACCCTCTCTCAGAACTGACTGTGGCTCACGACCCACTTTCAGAGCTGAATGTGGCTCACGACCCTCTCTCAGAGCTGGATGTGGCTCGCTACCCTCTCTCAGAGCTGGATGTGGCTCATGACCCTCTATCAGAGCTGACTGTGGCTTGTGACCCTCTCTCAGAGCTGAATGTTGCTCGCGACCCTCTGTCAGAGCTGGATGTGGCTCACGACCCACTCTGAGAGCAGAATGTGGCTCTTGACCCTCTCTCAGAGCTGGATGTGGCTCATGACCCTATCAGAGCTGACTGTGGCTTAAGACCCACTCTGAGAGCTGAATGTGGCTTGCGACCGTCTATAAGAGCTGACTCTGGCTTGTGACCTTCTATCAGAGCTGACTGTGGCTTGTGACCCTCTATCAGAGCTGACTGTGGCTCATGACCCTCTCTCGGAACTGACTGTGGCTCACGACCCACTCTGAGAGCTGAATGTGGCTCACAACCCTCAAAAAAGAGCTGACTGTGGCTCGCAACCCTCTTTCAGAGCTGGATGTGGCTTGTGACCCTCTCTCAAGAGCTGAATGTGGCTCATGACCCTCTCTCAGAACTGGATGTGGCTCATAACCCTCTCTCAGAGCTGACTGTAGCTCACAACCCACTCTGAGAGCTGAATGTGGCTCGCGACCCTTTATCAGAGCTGACTGTGGCTCGTGACCCTCTCTTAGAGCTGGATGCGGCTCATGACCCTCTGTCAGAGCTGACTGTGGCTCAAGACCTACTCTGAGAGCTTAATGTGGCTTGCAACCCTCTATAAGAGCAAACTGTGGCTTGTGACCTTCTATCAGAGCTGACTGTGGCTTGTGACCCTCTATCAGAGCTGACTGTGGCTCATGACCCTCTCTCGGAACTGACTGTGGCTCACGATCCACTCTGAGAGCTGAATGTGGCTCGCAACCCTCTATCAGAGCTGACTGTGGCTTGTGACCCTCTCTTAGAGCTGGATGTGGCTTGTGACCCTCTCTCGGAACTGACTGTGGCTCACGACCTACTCTGAGAGATGAATGTGGCTCGCAACCCTCTATCAGAGCGGACTGTGGCTTGTGACCCTCTCTTAGAGCTGGATGTGGCTTGTGACCCTCTCTCAGAACTGACTGTGGCTCACGACCCCCTCTGAGAGCTGAATGAGGTTCGCAACCCTCTATCAGAGCTGACTGTGGCTTGTGACCCTCTTAGAGCTGGATGTGGCTTGTCACCCTCTCTCAGAGATGACTGTGGCTCACGACCCACTCTAAGGCTATGTGCCCACAATGCAGAAATTCTCAGGAATTTTTCCTGAGCGTTTCTGCATCTCCCTGGCAGAAAAAACGCATGCAGATTGTACATGCGTTTTTCATGCCAGGGACATGCGGATGTGAAGCATTCTTCACATGCATTTCTGCATGCGGGTTGACAAGCACTTTCCAAGCGATTTTAGCATCACTTGGAAAGTGTTTATCAACTTTGTAACACTATATAAATCCATGCAAACGGCATGGATTTATATAGTGTGACCTTAAAGAATGGTAAAAAATAAAAAAATAAATCTATACTTACCTTCCGATGGCCCCCGCAATCTTGCTTCGTTCCGTCCTGGCTTGTCGGCAGATCGCGGTACACTACACTGAAGGACCTGCTGTCACATGACGTCAGCGCAGGTCCTTCAGTCCACCGCGAGCAGCCGGCAAGGGAAGACAAGCGCAGCGGGGGCCATCAGAAGGTAAATATCATATTTATTTTTTATTTTATTCTTTTTTTTACAGGTACTATGGTACATTACCCTCTCTCAGAGCTGGATGTGGCTAGGCACCCTCTCTCAGAACTGACTGTGGCATGCAACCCTCTCTCAGAGCTGAATGTGGCTCGTGACCCTCTCTCAGAGCTGCATGTGGCTCGCGACCCTCTCTCAGTGCTTGATGTGGCTCGTGACCCTTTCTCAGAGCCGGATGCGGCTCGTGACCCTCTCTCAGAGCTGGATGTGGATCGCGACCCTCTCTCAGAGCTGACTGTGGCTCGCAACCCTCTCTCAGAGCTGATTGTGGCTCGCAACCCTCTCAGAACAGGATGTGACTCGCAATCCTCTCTCAGAGCTGAATGTGGCTCGTGACCCTATCTCAGAGCGGCATGTGGCTTGCGACCCTCTCTCAGAGCTTGATGTGGCTCGTGACCCTTTCTCAGAGCCGGATGCGGCTCGTGACCCTCTCTCAGAGCTGGATGTGGCTCGCGACCCTCTCTCAGAGCTGACTGTGGCTCGCAACCCTCTCTCAGAGCTGATTGTGGCTCGCAACTCTCTCAGAACTGGATGTGACTCGCAACCCTCTGTCAGAGCTGGATGTGGCTCGCGACCCTCTCTCAGAGCGGGATGTGGCTCGCCACCCTCTTTCAGAGCTGGATGTGGCTCATGACCATCTCTCAGAGCTGGATGTCTCGCGACCCTCTCCTAGAGCTGGATGTGGCTCGCAACCATCCCAAAGTGGGATGTGGCCCGTGACCCTCTCTCAAAGCTGAATGTGGCTCGCGACCCTCTCTGAGTTGAATGTGGTTCGCGACCCTCTCTCAGAGCTGACTGTAGCTCGCGACTCTCTATCAGAGTTGGATGTGTCTCGCGACCCTCTCTCAGAGTTGGATGTGTATCGCGACCCTCTCTGAACTGGATGTGACTTGCAACCCTCTGTCAGAGCTGGATTTGGCTCGCAACCCTCTCTCAGAGTGGGATGTGGCTCGGCACCCTCTTTCAGAGCTGGATGTGGCTCGTGACCCTCTCTCAGAGCGGGATGTGTCTCGCGACCCTCTCCTAGAGCTGGATGTGTCTCACAACCATTCCAAAGTGGGATGTGGCCTGCGACCCTCTCTCAGAGTTGAATGTGGTTCGCGACCCTCTCTCAGAGCTGACTGTAGCTCGCGACTCTCTCTCAGAGATGGATGTGTCTCGCGACCCTCTCTCAGAGCTGACTGTAGCTTGTAACCCTCTCTCAGAGCTGAATGTGGCTCACGAGCCTCTGTCAGAGCTGGATGTGGCTTGTAACCCTCTCTCAGAGCTGAATGTGGCTCACGAGCCTCTGTCAGAGCTGGATGTGGCTCGCGACCCTCTCTCAGAGCTGCTGTGGCTCGAGACCCTCTCTCAGAGCTGAATGTGGCTCGCGACCCTCTGTCAGAGCTGGATGTGGTTCGCGACTCTTTCTCAGAGCTGGATGTGGCTCACAACCCTCTCTCAGAGCTGAATGTGGGTCGCGACCCTCTCTCAGAGCTGACTGTGGCTTACGACCCACTCTGAGAGCTGAATGTGGCTTGTGACCCTCTATCAGAGTTGACTGTGGCTTGCGACCCTCTCTCAGAGCTGACTGTGGTTCGCGACCCTCTCTCAGAGCGGACTGTAGCTCGCGAATCTCTCTCAGAGATGGATGTGTCTCGCGACCCTCTCTCAGAGCTGAATGTGGCTCGCGACCCTCTCTCAGAGCTGAATGTGTCTCGTGACCCTCTCTCAGAGCTGACTGTATTTCGCAACCCTCTCTCAGAGCTGACGGTGGCTTGCAATCCTCTCACAGAGCTGGATGTGGCTCGTGACCCTCTCTCAGAGCGGGATGTGTCTCGCGACCCTCTCCTAGAGCTGGATGTGGCTCACAACCATTCCAAAGTGGGATGTGGCCTGCGACCCTCTCTCAGAGTTGAATGTGGTTCGCGACCCTCTCTCAGAGCTGACTGTAGCTCGCGACTCTCTATCAGAGTTGGATGTGTCTCGCGACCCTCTCTCAGAGTTGGATGTGTATCGCGACCCTCTCTCAGAGCTGACTGTAGCTCGCAACCCTCTCTCAGAGCTGAATGTGGCTCCCGACCCTCTGTCAGAGCTGGATGGGGCTTGCGACCCTCTCTCAGAGCTGAATGTGTCTCGAGACCCTCTCTCAGAGCTGAATGTGGCTCACGACCCTCTGTCAGAGCTGGATGTGGTTCGCAACCCTCTCTCAGAGCTGACTGTAGTTTGCAACCCTCACAGAGAGCTGGATGTGGCTTGTGACCCTCTCTCAGAGCTGAATGTGGCTTGTGACCCTCTATCAGAGCTGACTGTGGTTCGCGACCCTCTCTCAGAGCTGACTGTAGCTCGCGAATTTCTCTCAGAGATGGATGCGTCTCACGACCCTCTCTCAGAGCTGAATGTGTCTCGCAACCCTCTCTCAGAGCTGAATGTGTCTCGCGACCCTCTCTCAGAGCTGACTGTAGTTCGAAACCCTCTCTCAGAGCTGACTGTAGTTTGCAACCCTCTCATAGAGCTGGATGTGGCTTGTGACCCTCTCTCAAAGCTGACTGTGGCTTGCAACCCTCTCTCAGAGCTGAATGTGGCTCGCGACCCTCTCTCAGAGATCCATGTGGCTCGCGACCGTCTCTCAGAGCTGGATGTGGCTCGTGATCCTCTCTCAGAGCTGACTGTAGTTCGCAACCCTCTCTCAGAGCTGAATGTGGCTCGTGACCCTCTCTCAGAGCTGACTGTGACTTGTAACCCTCTCTCAGAGCTGAATGTGGCTCACGAGCCTCTCTCAGAGCTGGATGTGGCTCACAACCCTCTCTCAGAGCTGAATGTGGCTCGCGACCCTCTCTCAGAGCTGACTGTGGCTTACGACCCACTCTGAGAGCTGAATGTGGCTTGTGACCCTCTATCAGAGCTGACTGTGGCTTGCGACCCTCTCTCAGAGCTGACTGTGGTTCGCGACCCTCTCTCAGAGCGGACTGTAGCTCGCGAATCTCTCTCAGAGATGGATGTGTCTCGCGACCATCTCTCAGAGCTGAATGTGGCTCGCGACCCTCTCTCAGAGCTGAATGTGTCTCGCGACCCTCTCTCAGAGCTGACTGTAGTTCGCAACCCTCTCTCAGAGCTGACTGTGGCTTGCAACCCTCTCACAGAGCTGGATGTGGCTCACGACCCTCTCTCAGAGATCGATGTGGCTCGCGACCCTCTCTCAGAGCTGGATGTGGCTCGTGATCCTCTCTCAGAGCTGACTGTAGTTCGCAACCCTCTCTTAGAGCTGGATGTGGCTCATGACCCTCTCTTAGAGCTGGATGTGGCTCTGGACCCTCTCTGAGAGCTGACTGTGGCTTGCAACCCTCTCTCAGAGCTGAATGTGGCTCGTGACCCTCTCTGAGAGCTGGATGTGGCTCGCGACCCTCTCTCAGAGCTTGATGCGGCTCGCTACCCTCTCTCAGAGCTGGATGTGGCTCATGACCCTCTATCAGAGCGGACTGTGGCTTGTGACCCTCTCTCAGAGCTGAATGTTGCTCGCGACCCTCTGTCAGAGCTGGATGTGGCTCACGACCCACTCTGAGAGCTGAATGTGGCTCACAACCCTAAAAAAAGAGCTGACTGTGGCTCACAACCCTCTATCAGAGCTGGATGTGGCTTGCAACCCTCTCTCAAGAGCTGAATGTGGCTCATGACCCTCTCTCAGAACTGAATGTGGCTTATGACCCTCTCTCAGAGCTGACTGTAGCTCACAACCCACTCTGAGAGCTGAATGTGGCTCGCGACCCTCTATCAGAGCTGACTGTGGCTTGTGACCCTCTCTCAGAGCTGAATGTGGCTCAAGACCCTCTGTCGGAGCTGGATGTGGCTCACGACCCACTCTGAGAGCTGAATGTGGCTCGTGACCCTCTCTTAGAGCTGGATGCGGCTCATGACCCTCTGTCAGAGCTGACTGTGGCTCAAGACCTACTCTGAGAGCTGAATGTGGCTTGCGACCCTCTATAAGAGCTAACTGTGGCTTGTGACCTTCTATCAGAGCTGACTGTGGCTTGTGACCCTCTATCAGAGCTGACTGTGGCTCATGACCCTCTCTCGGAACTGACTGTGGCTCACGATCCACTCTGAGAGCTGAATGTGGCTCGCAACCCTCTATCAGAGCTGACTGTGGCTTGTGACGCTCTCTTAGAGCTGGATGTGGCTCGCAACCCTCTTTTAGAGCTGACTGTGGCTCACGACCCACTCTCAGAGCTGAATGTGGCTCGTGACCCTCTCTCAGAGCTGGATGTGGCTCACGACCCTCTATCAGAGCTGAATGTGGCTCGCGACCCTCTATCAGAGCTGACTGTGGCTTGTGACCCTGTCTCAGAGCTGGATGTGGCTCGCAACCCTCTGTCAGAGCTGGATGTGGCTCACGACCAACTCTGAGAGCTGAATGTGGCTCGTGACCCTCTCTCAGAGCTGGATGCGGCTCATGACCATCTATCAGAGCTGACTGTGGCTCAAGACCTACTCTGAGAGCTGAATGTGGCTTGCGACCCTCTATAAGAGCTGATTGTGGCTTGTGACCGTCTATCAGAGCTGACTGTGGCTTGTGACCCTCTATCAGAGCTGACTGTGGCTCATGACCCGCTCTCGGAACTGAATGTGACTCACGATCCACTCTGAGAGCTGAATGTGGCTTGCAACCGTCTATCCGAGCTGACTGTGGCTTGTGACCCTCTCTTAGAGCTGGATGTGGCTTGTGACCCTCTCTCGGAACTGACTGTGGCTCACGACTCACTCTGAGAGCTGGATGTGGCTCGTGACCCTCTCTCAGAGCTGGATATGGCTCATGACCCTCTCTCAGAGCTGACTGTAGCTCACAACACACTCTGAGAGCTGAATGTGGCTCGCGACCCTCTATCAGAGCTGACTGTGGCTTGTGACCCTCTCTCAGAGCTGAATGTGGCTCGCGACCCTCTGTCAGAGCTGGATGTGGCTCACGACCCACTCTGAGAGCTGAATGTGGCTCGTGACCCTCTCTCAGAGCTGGATGCGGCTCATGACCCTCTGTCAGAGCGAACTGTGGCTCAAGACCTACTCTGAGAGCTGAATGTGGCTTGCGACCCTCTATAAGAGCTAACTGTGGCTTGTGACCTTCTATCGGAGCTGACTGTCGCTTGTGACCCTCTATCAGAGCTGACTGTGGCTCATGACCCTCTCTCGGAACTGACTGTGGCTCACGATCCACTCTGAGAGCTGAATGTGGCTCGCAACCCTCTATCAGAGCTGACTGTGGCTTGTGATCCTCTCTTAGAGCTGGATGTGGCTTGTGACCCTCTCTCGGAACTGTGGCTCACGACCCACTCTGAGAGCTGAATGCGGCTCGCAACCCTCTATCAGAGCGGACTGTGGCTTGTGACCCTCTTAGAGCTGGATGTGGCTTGTCACCCTCTCTCAGAGATGACTGTGGCTCACGACCCACTCTAAGGCTATGTGCCCACGATGCAGAAATGCTCAGGATTTTTTCCTGAGCGTTTCTGCATCTCCCTGGCAGAAAAAACGCATGCGGATTGTACATGCGTTTTTCCTGCCAGGGACATGTGGATGTGAAGCGTTCTTCACATGCATTTCCGCGAGCTGCCGGCAAGGGAGGACGAGCGCAGCGGGGGCCGCCAGAAGGTAAATATAACATTTATTTTTTATTTTATTCTTTTTTTTACAGGTACTATGGTACCCGAGTCCAGAGGAGAGTCTCCTCTTCTCCAAACCCGGGTACCATTTGCACATTGAAACGCTTGGATTCCGCATCTACAGATGCAGTGATGCGAATTCCATGTGTTCCAATGCAAGTCAATGGTGGCGAAAACGCAGCGCTTCCGCAAAATAATTGGTAGTGCTGCGTTTTTTTCCGCAATGATAATCCGCAGCGGAAATTTCCGCAGCATGAGCACAGCACATGCGGATTATCATTGGGGAACATGGCAGGCCTTCTACCATGTGTTTTTAAGCGTTTCAGCAGCTGGAAACGCTTAAAAAACGCATCGTGGGCACACAGCCTTAGAGCTGAATGTGGTTCGCAACCCTCTATCAGAGCGGACTGTGGCTCGTAACCCTCTTTTAGAGCTGGATGTGGCAAGGTTGGGGACCTCTGGTCTAGATCACACTATTTCGGGATTTTTTTCTTTGAGCGGATCTGCTCCAAAAACATCATAGGTTTCATCTAGAAGTCTGGAGAAGAGCTGAGAGTAATTGGCTGTCATGTGGATCAATAGTGTGGCATTTGCAGTTTCACATCACTGATCTGTCAGCAGCAGGCAGCAAACAGGTCTACACTGTCAAGTTCCTTGTGGAGGAGTGCAGGAGAGTTGAGCTCTGCCAGAAACCAGCTAATGAGGTAAAGCACACCGCAGCCATACCGAGGGAGACGGCAGAAGGCATAATGAGTAAGGCAGGGAGCTGCACAGGAGCAGAGGGTGCTGACACCTCACAGAGGTGGGGCTGGTCACACAGGGGAGAGGGAGGGCTCTGCAGCACTGAGGAGACGCAAGTGCTACTGGGAAATGTAGTTTTAGCAGTGGAAGAATGCAAGCCCCATTCGGCAGTGTGACCCTATCTGTATAGCGGGCAGATAAGAGATATAACAGACACATTGCATAGGGCTCAGTCTGAGTAGTAATAATAACTGCGCATTCTCAGCCCTCTGAGGGATTTGCATACACAGAGCGCCCGCGTCACCGGAGCAGCCGGCGGCCACCCGCACAGGCACAGCACTGCTTCTATTACAAGTAACAACTCATCCTCAGCCAAACAAGGCAGATATGACGTCAGCACTGCTACAGCCTATCACGGTGCTCTCCGTCCCATAGCCACGCCTCTCTCCCTGAAGGCGGTGAGCATTTCTGCCCGAGCTATATGTCCTGGCGTCAGCGTCTCTCGCGAGAATATGCAGATGAGCGTCGCGGGCGCGCGTTGTGTGTGCGCAGCCGGTCGGGGCCTGCAGACGTCTGTGTGTCAGTGAGAAGAGTTGGGTGTGGGCCCCGGAGTCGGCGGAGACGTGGGGGCTGCGGTGTACGGCGGCCTCGGAGATAGCCCACTTGTCCGACAGCTCGCAGCAGAGGAGAGGAAGACAGCGGCAGGAAGGGAAGGACCCGGGGCTGGGAGGGGGAGGGAATGAAGATGGCGGACGCTAAACAGAAGAGGAACGAGCAGCTCAAACGCTGGATCGGCTCAGAGACGGACCTGGAGCCGCACGTCATCAAGCGGAAGAAGACCAAGGTGAAGTTCGACGATGGCGCCGTGTTCCTGGCTGCCTGCTCCAGCGGAGACAGCGACGAGGTGCTCAAGCTACTGGACCGGGGGGCTGACATCAACTACGCCAATGTGGACGGGCTCACGGCTCTGCACCAGGTACCCGCACCGCCGGCCGGCACAGGGCCCCCTGCTGGGCCTTCAACTGAGATCTGGGGGGCAGGCCGGGGAATCCTACTGTGCCAACACATACCTGGGGGGCAGGCCGGGGAATCCTACTGTGCCAACACATACCTGGGAGGCAGGCCGGGGAATCCTACTGTGCCAACACATACCTGGGGGGGCAGGCCGGGGAATCCTACTGTGCCAACACATACCTGGGGGGGCAGGCCGGGGAATCCTACTGTGCCAACACATACCTGGGGGGGGGCAGGCCGGGGAATCCTACTGTGCCAACACATACCTGGGGGGGCAGGCCGGGGAATCCTACTGTGCCAACACATACCTGGGGGGGCAGGCCGGGGAATCCTACTGTGCCAACACATACCTGGGGGGGCAGGCCGGGGAATCCTACTGTGCCAACACATACCTGGGGGGGCAGGCTGGGGAATCCTACTGTGCCAACACATACCTGGGGGGGCAGGCCGGGGAATCCTACTGTGCCAACACATACCTGGGGGGGCAGGCTGGGGAATCCTACTGTGCCAACACATACCTGGGGGGGGCAGGCCGGGGAATCCTACTGTGCCAACACATACCGGGGGGGGCAGGCCGGGGAATCCTACTGTGCCAACACATACCGGGGGGGGCAGGCCGGGGAATCCTACTGTGCCAACACATACCGGGGGGGGCAGGCCGGGGAATCCTACTGTGCCAACACATACCTGGGGGGGCAGGCCGGGGAATCCTACTGTGCCAACACATACCGGGGGGGGCAGGCCGGGGAATCCTACTGTGCCAACACATACCGGGGGGGGCAGGCCGGGGAATCCTACTGTGCCAACACATACCGGGGGGGGCAGGCCGGGGAATCCTACTGTGCCAACACATACCTGGGGGGGCAGGCCGGGGAATCCTACTGTGCCAACACATACCTGGGGGGGCAGGCCGGGGAATCGTACTGTGCCAACACATACCTGGGGGGGCAGGCCGGGGAATCGTACTGTGCCAACACATACCTGGGGGGGCAGGCCGGGGAATCGTACTGTGCCAACACATACCTGGGGGGGCAGGCCGGGGAATCGTACTGTGCCAACACATACCTGGGGGGGCAGGCCGGGGAATCGTACTGTGCCAACACATACCTGGGGGGGCAGGCCGGGGAATCGTACTGTGCCAACACATACCTGGGGGGGCAGGCCGGGGAATCGTACTGTGCCAACACATACCTGGGGGGGCAGGCCGGGGAATCGTACTGTGCCAACACATACCTGGGGGGGCAGGCCGGGGAATCGTACTGTGCCAACACATACCTGGGGGGGCAGGCCGGGGAATCGTACTGTGCCAACACATACCTGGGGGGGCAGGCCGGGGAATCGTACTGTGCCAACACATACCTGGGGGGCGGGCCGGGGAATCGTACTGTGCCAACACATACCTGGGGGGCGGGCCGGGTACTCGTACTGTGCCAACACATACCTGGGGGGCGGGCCGGGTACTCGTACTGTGCCAACACATACCTGGGGGGCGGGCCGGGTACTCGTACTGTGCCAACACATACCTGGGGTGGGGGGAGCGGGCCGGGTACTCGTACTGTGCCAACACTTACCTGGGGTGGGGGGAGCGGGCCGGGTACTCGTACTGTGCCAACACTTACCTGGGAGAGTCGGTAAGGTTGGAAGGCCAGGCTGTGCCTTCCCTACATAAGGGCCAGACCAAGGTTACTGTGCCATCCATACCTGGTGGTAGTGGGGGGCAGTCCAGGTGATTATACTGTACCAACTCTTCCTTTGGGTACAGGCCAGTCATTTATACTGTGCTAGACCACCTTTGTGGCTAGTTACTGTGGCCATGTCACCGGAGTCGCACACTGATCCCTAGAAGGAAATATTCACCACTATTGCACATCTTTCCACTATTCCTATCCCCGGTGTTATATCACCGTGTCAGATCCCCCATCACATAGCAGGATTGGCCAAGAAATTCTAACGAATCTGAGGTTTGTTGTGCCTATTGTCAAGTGACGGGTGGGTTTTACTGGTCATTTTTATATGACCCCTGGAGGGTGTGGGGAGGGTCTGTCAGGTACTCCATGTTGTAAAGTGACAATTAACAACTTCTGTGCTTAGTTCCTTTCCAAGTGGAGTGTAGCTGTGTGCTCGGTGGGAGATGAGTGTCTGTTGGGCACATTTTATTCATATATATTGGAATTTTATAAAATTTGCTTCTCAGGATCTCCCCTCGATCTAAAATTCCTTCACATCCAGAGAGAGTAGGATCACTTCCAGTCACTGCTGGTCTTCCATTCTGATGTTGGAAGGTATGAGCTTTCTAGCTCCCTGGGGCTTATCATCCAGCTCTCCAATGGCTTTGAGTGGCTGTCTTTCCTAGTGATGTCCTGATCCCCTCAGTGACCCTACATACTCAGGGGTATTGCTGACAGCCAGCGGTTTCCAGAGAAGGAAGAAACTATCCCAAGTAAACGATAGGAAAGAATCGACCGCCTAATAGAAGCAGGTTCTCCATAACTTCTTGCAGGATATTTAGTTGACGTTTGGACTTGCGTGTGATTATTTCAGTGCCATATTGCCTGTGCTGTATTCTTATGGGTTCACAGAACATCGCAGTAGGAAAATGACTTGTATTTGTGTAGTGGCTAGGTTGCCATAATGCCAGCCACCTATGCCCACCAGCAGCTGGTAAAGAGCTGGTGGCAGGGCTTCCTCAGTAAGAGGCTTTGTGTATGTTTGTGGCAGTCAGATTGGAATCTGTGTTGGCCAAATAAGGGCAGGTTAGCAGTGGGAGATAATGCAGGAGGTGCCGCGCTCGGGTTGCACCATGGGGCTTTGTGTACAGCTGCTTAGCTAGGATTGGACTTGCACAAACATAAGGAATCTGAGATTTCAGTCAAGGTCAATATAGAGTTTTACTGTGCATCTAAATGTGAAGCAGATAGCCATGGGCTAAAGCAGATTGGCTTTTGGCTTCTTCAGCTCTGCAGACACACTCCCTTTAACAGCGTGGAGCTGAAGTAATTGAAGCCTGTAGGATCTGAGTCTTGAAATTGACCCATTCTTTCCAGATAGTTCTATTTGCTGTAATATAGGGAGTCATCAATAAAAACACAGCTACGTACTTACACATCAGACTCCATACCACCATGGCTTTCCATTGTGCTGGATTATAGTACACAGCTTATTATGTGTCCATGTCCCTGGCCACTGTGTGAAACATGCATGCTCCTCCCCCTCTCTCAAACCTCCACATAAGTTAGAGCACCTATCACGAAGTCAAAATTGGTCAGTTTTTTTTTTTTTCTCCGCTGCCCCCATTCATTCTGTTTTCTCCCCGTTTCCAGAGATATGGGCCTTTTTATTAGTGTTAATTTTTATGGTCTTTACGAGGTGGCGTGGGACAGTGGGAATGTCTTTAATCTATTTTGTATTATTGCCTTGTGATCACCGCTTCCTTGGTAAAAACCATAAAGATTAGCACTAAATAAAAAGGCCCATATATCTGGAACCATATGGAAGATTTATAGGGGTTCCCTCCGTAAAATAATAACATTTATACTTTCCTCCTGTGCCGGCACCATTCCAGCAATTTCAGCTTTTGGTCTCCCAGGGCTCCCATGGCATTTTCACACAGTCCCTGTGGCCAATCCGTGCTGGCTTCACACTCCCCTCCTTCAAAGAAATCAAGACATCTGGAAGAAGTGAGAGCTGCTGCTGCTCTTACTTCCTCTGGATGTCAATTATGTCCATAGGAGAGGGGAGTGAAGCCAGCGCTGATTGGCTGCAGGGATCGTGTGTCATAATGTCACGCGAGCCCCGGGAGAGCCAGTGTGACACTGTTTTATCGGAGATCAGTATGTGTTGTTATACAAGAGGGAAACATAGGGATTCAGAAGGGGTTGTCTGAGTAGTGGACAGCCCCTTAATGACCGCCAATACAACTTAAAACTTACCTGGGATATAAGAGACTAGCAACCTCTGACGGGTGACAATCCAGCAGCTATCAGTTGTATACTTTAGCTGACAGCTTGGTGCATCAGCCACGTTCAGTGTTTTCACCGACCATGGCCGTTTTCACCTCTTACATACTGCTGGCAATAGTGATTGACACATCTAGATGGTTAACAGTGTGGGGGCTCTCTTTAACCCCATCGGCACCCTGAGATCTTGATCGTGTGGTCCTGATGTTTACCATGGCAATTCATGGACAAATAACGGCCTTAAAGCGCACCTGTCAGCAGGATTGTTGCTCACGGTCAGTTGGGCGACATTACACTGATTAATACTGTATGATACATTGGTTGATGAAATCCATCCTGTGGTTCTTGTGTAATCTTTACTTTCAATTTGGAGATAATGATATGCTTGTGCTTCGGGGCGGCCTGTTGGGGGCGCTGTAGCTTGTGCTCTGCTTACATATTCATCTGTACTGTATGTTCTTATGACAGCTCACTGTGCCTTCACTGACCTGCTTCCTATTTTACATAATGCATCTAGTAGTGCGGGGCTAGGTAAAATAGGAGGCAGGTCAGTGAAGGCACAGTGAGCTGTCATAATAGCATACAGATGAATATGTAAGCAGAGCACCAGCTACAGCGCCCCCAACAGGCCGCCCCGAAGCACAAGCATATCATTATCTCCAAACTGAAAGTAAAGATTACACAAGAATCACAGGTTTCATCAACCAAGGTATCATTTTGATCAGTGTAATGTTGCCCACCTGACAGTGTATGTAGTGTACTGAGCACAATCCTGCTGACAGGTGCGCTTTAAAGTCTTCCAGCTATAGTGACCTGTTCAGAAGATAGTAACATGTAGGCGGTAAAAATACATTTTTTCATTCCTATCATGTCAGTTTGCATTAATTTCTGAAAAGCACCTGAAGGGTTAATAAACTACCTTAAAGCCATTTTGAATACGTTATCACTTTTGGGGATTTCCAGTACCCCCAAAGTCACTTCAAAACAGAATAGGTCCCTAAAAATTAAGTTTTGTAAACTTCCTTGGAAAAAAAAAAAAAAGAAAATTACTGCTACAATTATAAACCTTCTAAAATGTTAACAAAATAAAACAACATTTTACAAATGGTGCTGATGTAAAGCGGACATGAGGGAAATGTTATTTATTAATACTTTTGTGAGGTATGACTCTGGATTAACCCCTTAATGACCAGGCCAAATTTTTGAAATCTGACCTGTGTCACTTTATGTAGTAATAACTCTGGAATGCTTCAACATATCCCATTGATTTTGAGAATGTTTTTTTGTGACACATTATACTTTATGATAGTGGTAAAGTTAGGTTGATAAGTTTTGTGTTTATTTATAAAAATATCAGAAATGTGACAAATTTTTAAAAAAGTAAAATTTTTAAACTTTGATTATCTCTTTAAGGAAAAACAAACGAAAGAAAAAACCTGAATACTGAAGGGAGGAAGTGCAAAGGAGTGATTTTGACCTAGTGACAGGCCCTCTTAAAGGACAGCCTGTGCTTCATCAATTCAGGACCCAAATTATAATAGACAGTGGATAGTCACCTCCCAGAGAGGGAAGTGACTTGTCATGTGCAGGCTTCTGCCAATCTTTGGCTGCAGTTCATCCAATATTCTGTCAGAGCAACATCTGCTTTGATGGAATAGTTAAGAGTATTTCTATCCAAATATGTAGGAGGTGTAATAATATCAAAAAATACCTCCAATTCGAATTGTAGAATAGTTCTTCTGATTCGCTGTGTCTCTTTCCCCACTTGCAGGGCATTGCAGTAGCATAGATATCCATGGTTACGACCACTAGCAACTAACGGTCACAGTGAGTGGTCGTAACCATGGATACCTAAGCTACTGCAATGCCTGCACGTGGGCTAAGTGACATAGCTTATCAGAAGAACTATACTACATTTCTAATAGGAGGTATTTGTTAATATATTATTATTATACGTACTACATAGGATATTGAAGATGGCAATACCCCCTTAAGACTACAGCCTGCATGTGACCCTTCTGGGAGGTCACTATCCATTGTTTTTATTGTAAATGGGCTCCTGAATCCATTTAATGGGGGTGGTCCAGTAGTGGACAAACCCTTTTAAGTATGTTGCTTTTCTATTCATAGTAAAAATAATGAAATTTTATTATATCTCTATTATATTCTCAATTGCAAGCCTGATGTATACTGCAAACACTGAATGCACCTACACTGACAATACTGCCTCCTTGTGTACCAGCTTATGTAGCGTTTTCCATTACAGATGTATTTGGTGACGTATGGTATAACAGGACTGTGTGTTTTTACTCATCGCTTTCAACTGCTATCATGCATCTACTCATGAAGAAATCCCCATCTTCTCAGCGGGGCACTCCCTGGTTATAATTGGCATAAGAAGAGGGCTATGCGGAGTGCAGACAGCTGGCACTGGTTTGATGGCTGCTCAGGAATGACGTGACAGCTTCAGCTTCTTGTCTTCCGATGCTGGCACTTGGTTGCCATGGCAGCCTGTAGTTGAGGATTTATCCAGCCCAACTCTATAGAAAGTTTTCTAAAAATGGATGCTGTAGCTTGCCACTGCGGGAAACTGTCAGATGTCAGGTCCTTCTGCCAGAAGTGGGAATGATTTGTTAGTAACTACATGCCTTGCTGTGTTATCATAGGGATACCACTGTGTATAGTTGTAGCCCTGGGTGGATTGGATCTTGAACCATTGTTTTCTGCTGGCCATGTATTTCCGATGTGTGGAGGAAGTTCCTCCATTTTACTGCATTTGCTTTTAGGAAACTATATTGAAATATGTATTTTTTTTTCTTGTGTTTTTACAGAAAAAATGCTCATGTGTAAATGTTCTTGCGGTGAGCATCAGATGGCATCACTATACAATAAGATTGACATGCATATCTACTTGTTTTGGCTCAGCCTGATTGATTTTGTGGAAATAGAATTTGTGCAAAAAGTCAAAACTTTCTGTATCTTGGATTTTTTCATGTTCTATCTGTTGGTAGCATGGATCATGGTGCACGGCTAGTCCCTGTTGGGTGAGCTGTAAAGCCATGCGTTTTCAGGTTGACTCAAGTGAAACTTCTACAGATTGAAGAGTAGACTATTAGAAAAAAAGTTAATAAGGCACATGACCATAGCAAATCGCATACCGTACTCTCGGTCACATGACTACCCACTTGCACTGGTAGCAGAGGGGAATCCTGATATTATGCACATTGCACGCTGTCATGATTCACAATAATGACTGCAGAAATTTCTCTTTAGCCCAGGAAACACTTTAACATTAGGCCGGGCTTTTATTTTTGAGGAGACCGCTCTGAAGTTTTCTGTTTTACTCAAACTTGGCAATTCTTTGTGAGTTACAGGGAACCTGTCACGTGAAAATATGCTGTCAGGCTGTGTGCCCGCTATTCGTTTTTTTTTAAGCGTTTTCGCAGCGGCAATTCCGCTGCAGAAACGCTTAAACGCATGGTAGAAGGCCTGCCATGTTCCCCAATGATAATCCGCATGTGCTGTGCACATGCTGCGGAAATTTCCGCTGCGGATTACCATTGCGGAAAAATCCGGAGCCCTTCCAATAATTTTGTGTAATCGCAGCGTTTTCGCCGCCATTGACTTGCATTGAATCGCTTAATATCTGCATGACTACATGTGCACATGCGGATATTAAGCGATTCAATGTGTGGAGAAGAGGACTCTCATCCAGACGTGGGTACCATAGTACCTGTAAAAAAAAAAAAAAATAAAATAAATAAAAATACATTATACTCACCTTCTGATAACCCCCTGTCTCCATAGTGATGTTTCCTGGCTTCCCGGCAGCTCGCGATGGTCTAAAAGGTCCTGCGGTGACGTCATTTAGTCATGTGTCAGGTCACGCGGCCGCTGACGTCAGCAGTCGTGTGACCTGTCACATGACTAATTGACGTCACGGAAGGTCCTTTTAGACCACCGCGAGCCACCAGACAAGGAGACCGGGGGCCATCGGAAGGTGAGTATAAGGTTTTTTTATTTTTTAACATTCTTTTACTATAACTTGGTCACACTATATAAATGCCGGTTGCATGGATTTATATAGTGTGACCACGTTGTCAAGCACTTTTCCAAGTGATGCTAAAATCGCTTGGAAAGCTCTTGACAACCCGCATGCAAAAAACGCTTCACTTCCGCTTGTCCCTGGCAGGAAAAACGCATGTACAATCCGCATGCGTTTTTTCTGCCAGGGAGATGTAGAAACACTCAGGAAAAACCCAGAGCATTTCTGCATCGTGGGCACATAGCCTTAATCGCAAGCTGAACCTGCCCGGCGCCTGCACTTAATTTCCTCCCGGCAGCGGGGCTCTAACTTTAACTTTATTCCTCCAAGTAATGTTGCGGTTTCTGTCATGGGGGCGGCACTGGCGCAGGTTCAGTCACCGCTCTGAGAATAAAGACCAGCTGTTCTAACCGCACCCCCGGTACTGTCTGACTACACATTAGCATTAGGTGTCAGTCAGTGCCTGGGGTGCGGTAACAGCCATTGCTCTCTATACATAGTTCTATGACTGAACCCATGCAGGCGCTGCCCCCCTTGACTAAAACCCAAACTTTACCGGGAGGAATAAAGTTAATTTCCTCCCAACAGCGGAGGTCTAAGTGCTGGCGCCGAGCAGGTTCAAATTGCTATTAACCTGCAGATTAACCCTATATCTGCAGGTTAATAGCATTTTTCAAGTGACAGGTTCCCTTTCAATAGCCGGAGTAGCTGTCATATGTCCATGACCTATTTTTTTTTCTTTTGTTTCACTATAAACATGCATGCTCAGTTTAACGTGGCATGCTTGTTTATTTCACTATGTATTCATCAGAAAAAGTATTAGATCAGACATTAAAATCCATTGTACTAAATCCCTGAGATGAGATCATCAATCAGCCCTGACGACTCATCTCGTGTATGACCAGCCTTACCCTTTTACCCTTAAAGGGAACTTTCAGTATAACTTGTGTATTCATTGAAATCTCTGCTCATTCTAGGCGTATCAGTCCAGTGGGTGGGTCAATCAGCAATGGACAGCTATGTCTGTGTAAGCGTACATAGAATAGCAGTCAGTCACTGATTAGGAACACCCCCTTGTCTGCCAAGCCCAGAATGAGCAGGTATTTTATTAGTTACTGTATTGTCATTGATTGGATGCACCAGGGACCCAGATTAGAATATAACCTACATTGGGTGCTAATGATATGCTAATCAGGTCTAATAGGAACAGATTTTTTTTTAAGTGGTGCCCAATCTCCTAGTAAGTGCAGACCTATTGCATCATCACATTAGTGCTACTTGATAAAAAAGTTGGCGTTATTATAACAGATGTGTTTAGGGAATGAGTTTGTGGTCCTTACTATTATATGAAGGGGTCTGCTCTTGCTATTGTTACTGCAGCTTTCCTCTCAGACAGCTCTGCTCTCCTGTCCATAAAACGACTGCTGGTGGAGGAGACTGTGGCCAGACCTGTCCATCAGCCTCCTCCAATTCATAAACCCTTCACATGGGAAAGCTGCCTTTCTAATGGAGGAGGCTGATGGACTGTTCTGGTCACCTGCTCCTCCACAAGTGGCCATATTGTGGACAGGAGAGCTGTGCAGTCAGAGGAAAGCTGCAGTAACAAGTGTGGGAGAAGAACCTGTGAGGCTATGTGCACACGTGGCGTTTTTGATGAGTCTTCGCTGTGGAGATGCAGCGAAAACTCTTGCTAATCGGTCTGCCAGCTATTGCAATGGTAATCCTGATGTGCTGTGCACATGATGTGGAAATTTCCGCTCAGGATTATCATTGTGGAAAAAAACGCAGCATGTCAATTGTGCGCGCGTTTCCGCCACCGAATTCACGCCCATTGACTTTTATTAAACCGCTACAAATCTGCAGGTCTAATATTTATACCTGCGGATTTGCTGTGTTTCAATTAAAGCCAATGGGCGGTGAAACGCTGCAGAAACGCGGTGCGGGTGGTACCTGGGTCAGCAGAGGAGGAATACTACTCCCCTCATCTGACTGCCGCTCCCGCTGATAGCGAGAGCGATGCGGCAGAGGGGAGCAGTAGTCTCCTCAGCTGAGCCGGGAACCACTGGCAGTAAAAAATAAAATAAAAAAACTTATTCTCACCTGTCTAGCGATGTCCTCCAGCTAAACATAGCAGCTCACAGCTGCCCCAGAAATTACATGAATGGAAATGCTAATGACATTGGGCGAATGGGATTAGCTGACACCTAGTTCTTTTGTTTGGTGATGACAAGGTGTCTATCAGACCCTTTCATCACCAAACCTAATTAAAGTAAAGAGATAAATAAACACTGACAGAGTAAACACTTTATTTGAAATACAACAGACACATTCTTTAATTATTTAAATTAACCAATATACTCACTCCAGTTCTGAGGGTTTAAGCCACGTCCCACCAAATAACTTTATTTAGCTCCAAAAAGCATTCATTGATGTACAAAAATGCTTCAAAAAATGCATCAAAACCGCACGTTTTTTCCGCAACGTTTTTCCTGCCAAGGAGATGCAGAAAAATGCTGCAGAAATTTTTGTTTCAAATCCTGAACGTGTGCACATACTTATTTATACAAGTTTCAGGCTAACACAAAATTGTGTCCTCCGCACATCTGTTAAAGGTAAGCTAAAATGGCCGACCCCGTTGACTAACTTTTCAGTCAGCAATACAGTGTAATGACATGGCTCCACTATCAGTTTTCGGTCAGTATTTTTTCTCAGGAGTGGGAGCCAGAACCAGGAGTTGGTGATAAATGCAGAATTGGTGACTTGTTTCTATTATACCTTTTCTCTGATTGTTCCTCACCTGGTTTTGGCTCCCACTCCTGAGAAAAAACACTGACCGAATACTGATAGAGGGGCCGTAGCCTAATAGAGACTATAGGAGGAAAAAAGAGCTACATTTTTAATTAAACTCAATTGTAAAAATTATTTTTTAGTCCCAATTGTATCCATTTAAGTAACAAAACAAAATTCCCAAAGTTGGACAGTAACTTTAATGCATCTATTCCTGGGTCTGTGACCTGCGCCGGCGTTCTCTTGATGGGATGCAATTGTCCTATGGCATGAACGACTTACTCTGTATTGCTAATGACTGCATCCTTCAAGATGTGGAAAACCAAATATTGCATATTAACTTTTACACTGATACTTTGTTCTGTTTGTATCATATCATGAAAAGTCGCCTCTGCTGTCTAAACTATCTTGTGTATGCTGTTTTGTGGCACTAGAGCCCCCTGAATTCTGACTGGGGCCATGCTTATTAGACACATTGGCTAAACCTGCTGAATTCAATGAGACTGGCCACTCTTCTATTGTGTTTTGGAGGTCCCATGCTTCCTTTATTTGTGGACATTGGCAGAAAAGAGAGGTTGGGCATGTTGAGTTTAAACCTGCCCAATCCATTGTACTCTAAGGAGATGAGTCTCTTATCGATTGTGTCTGGCAGCAGCTTATTCCTCTCGCCCAGATGAGAACACATGCGGACACACAGCGGTGCATGTTATGGATGGACTGACATTTATCCAAGTTGTGTGGCCTCCTTTACGCCACATTCACACCTGGAGTATTTGCGTTTTTACCTCAGTATTTGTAAACCAAAACCAGGGGAGGAACAATCAGAGGAAAAGTATAATAGAAACACGTCACCACTTCTGTATTGTTCACCCTCTCCTGGTTTTGGCTTAGAAATACTGAGATAAAAAAAACTCTCCACTACTCGGACATCTCCTTAAAGCTCACCTGTCAGTGTATGTAGTTTACTGAGCACAATCCTGCTGTCAGGGGGTGACATTACACTGATTAATATGTTACCTTAGTTGATGAAATCCGTCCTGTGGTTGTTGTGTAATCTTTACTTTCAGTTTGGAGATAATGATATGCCCGTGCTTCGAGGTGGGACTGTGCGGGGGGCTGTATCTGGTGCTCTGCTTACATATTCATCTGTATGCTCTTCTGACAGCTCACTGATCGTTCACTGACCTGCCTATTTTACCTAGCCCCGCACTACTAGATGCATTATGTAAAATAGGAAGCAGGTCAGTGAAGGATCAGTGAGCTGTCATAAAAGCATACAGATGAGTATGTAAGCAGAGCACCAGGTAGAGTGCCCCCCACAGTCCCACCCCGAATCACGAGATTTGCAGCAGAAAAAAACATAACGTGTGTGAACATTAGCCTTATGAAACCATTTTAATGTGCATGGAAATGAGGGGGGCCTTGGTGTGGCCAAGAGTTCAGTGCACTGTTATGCCCCCCTCAATTTGCATGTTAAGGGCATTCCCCCAACTGGTTGAACTCTGCCTGCATGTGTGTGCATGGCACTGCCTGAACTGGGGCTGGCACTCCCTGGCTTTACCTTGCTGACTCCACTCGCTGCACTTTCAGGTGTCTTAGTGCAGTGAGTGACATCTGCAGAGAGGAGTCGTGGAGGAAAATGCGCACGGGCAGTGTCAGTGTGCATGTACACTTACATGGGCTGAGTTCAGACAGTGCTTGATCTGGGAAGCGAGCACTGTATGAGAAGTGGAATAAGACTCTCAACATGCAGAATGAGGGGGTGTTGTGGTGCGCTGAACTCTTGGCCATGACAAAGGTGCTCCGAAGCCCCCTCATTTTTATGCAAATTCAAAGTGTTTTTCCTCACACAGTTCCCCAAAAAATCATAGTGGTACAAAGTCGATGATATCTCTGTCAAGTGTCTAATTTTGGTTTTGAGGGTGACTCCTTTAAAATGTATTAACCTGTGTGAAATAAAAATCCCGCTGTTGTTGCAGTGATGGTGGCGGGTTTTCCGGCGCTTGTGATACTGGTATGTGCCATGTGAGTGCTGCCGCCAGTAACTGCTAATGTGTTGCCCACACTTGAGACATCTGACTTTTGTCCACCAGCAACCTGTTCTACAGTGCAGTGATTGTTTTAATATTAGGTGGCTCCTGGGCTCTCATGATCTTGTTGTACTGTTTTAGATCTTCAGGAGGGGGTCGTACGTTTTGTATTTTGCATGCAAGCATTGATCTTAATCACCCAAAAATTAATTTTAGCTAAACCCACAAGGTAGCCATCCAACAATGAAACACTGAGTCTCTTTGCGCTTTGTCTGAAGTTCGCTCTGTCCGACATTAACCTGTCTTTTTTTTAGGCTGATACAAAAGCGCAGTAGATGGAACAGAGGCCGGACAGAATACAAATCAACTCCGTCTGCCAAAAACAAATGGCTGGCGGGGGGGATTCTCCCCAAATCTGTTTTTTTTTGGGCATGTCATATCTGTGAGCATCGCTATTTTTGTTTCTGTAGATGAAGAGATCTTCATGTTCTTCACCTTCTGGTTCCTGTCTTAAGTCACAATCCAGATACGGATCACAATATTGGCACCCAACGCAGTGCTCCTGATCTGACCTCAACAGCTGATTTATACCTATGAGGCTGAGCTTAGGTTGGGGAGTCTTGTGTTTGGTCCAGGTATTGCAGTCTGTGAAACTGGACCCTTCTGAACCTGGCCTGAGGCTACAATCACACATCATTGTACACATCCTTGTCCTGTCTGTATATTAAATGGACAGCTCGGAGGCCTATAGGGCTACATTGATCCATCCACACATCCATTGTAGTAACAAATTTGTCTGGTCCGTCAGACTTAGAACATGGTCCTCATTTTCATCCGTTTTACGGATGTCTATTGGGGTCCGTTTTTAAATATGGAACATACTTTTTCAGTTTTCCATCTGTGTTTGATCCGTTTTTAACTGATCAAAGTCAGTAAACAAAAAAAAAAATCAGACCGTGTCTAAGGTGTTACCTTCAGTTTTTAAAAGCAGATGCAAGCAAAATGGATGACACGAGAGAAACAGTCCGTTTTGATGAATGTGGTAACTGAACCATATGTGTGAATGTAGCGTTGGACACAATTGATCCTGTGGCTCCAGTAGGTCTCCAGTGAAATGAAGTCCCAGTTGGTCACTTCTGTGGCTATAGTGGCAGATATGTTTGGCCTAGTGTGTGTAGGATCCCTTTTATTCAAGCACTGATGTTTCTCGGTTTTGTTCTGGATAATTTGATGAGCTACAGTTGAGATGACACCATATATACGGCTACTCTAGGACAGCTGCTTTAGTTTTACGATTTGAAGAATGTCAGGAATTTGGCTCCTTGCCCTGAATCTCCTGTATGATTGTACCTATTGGCATGCCAGGGCTGCAGATAGTTATTGTCCACAAATCTGCGTTGCTTGGCCAATTAACAGTCCACCTTGCTAGGGCAGGTGGAGGGAAGCTCAGCTGTCGGTGACAGCTGTAGGCTCCAGCTAAAGGTCAATTTGTAGTTTATAACTAGTCCTAGTCTGTGCAGAATGAGCCACTTGTGTACCAAAATAAATCCGGATGCACTAGTGCGTCTGTCCTGTATTGTATTACACTACCCATGCTGGCTTTGTTATGATCTATTATACTAATCTGTTTTTATTGGGTTATCTGGAGAGAACAGTACAGCATGCTTCTCTATTCTTAGTCTAAAACCAGACTGAAGAGCAAGAGTTATAGATGGCAGCAGTCTTTAGCCAAAACAGGTTAAAGGGGTATTCTGGGATTTTTGAAAGTGTCCAAGGGCAGACAATAGTCAATCCCCCTTCTTAATGCAGTAAATTGTTGGGGGGATTCTGTCATAATCTCTGGACTTTTATGGCGTATACTGTTTTTGGACGGCCATCATCAAACTCTGAGAGATACGCAGTATGATGACTACTATTGCCAGCAGTGAACAAATGCCACAGGCGACCAGATCGGCTCTGCAGAACCTCTGCGCTCACCGATGAAGTACAGAATGATGTGTGCAGATCATTTGGGCAATGTTTCTTTATTTTTGGGGGATTCGATTAACACTCGCCTTTTCATGTCGCTTACCAAAGGTTTCCTGCGATTTCTGTTCTTTTTGTATAGAAATATTGCAGTTGATGTCGACAAAACTCAAAAAGGGGAAAGAGTAACCTTAGCTGTATTTCACAAGTTTGTGGTTCAGTACTTCTTGAAATTGTCTTCTGCACCTTTTTGTAAATTTGGGCAAATGGTGTCAGTCCTGTTCGGCATCACTTCACACCTGCTCATCAGATGGCTGCTTAGCATTTCTCTAAACTGGGGGACCGTGATCAGTACTGGGTGACGCTTCACATTGGGAGGCTAGACACCTGACTATTGGACAAATTCATCACTATTTTGCACCAGGTAAATAGTGAAAGTCTATAATAAATTTTCTGTAGTCATTGCTAGCTTTTTATATTTCCAAGTCTATTGCATATGTTGTATAACCAGACAGAAAATGACGCTCATGCCTCCTCTTAGAAAAAGTAGTGTTTTTAGAAGCCCTCCATCCTCATTATATTTGACTACCACATGTATGGGTCCCCATACACACTAGATAGCTGGCACCTCCATACACGGATACAAGCGAACGTGTCTGTTCTGAGAGTGGCTGCCAGCCTTTTCTGGCAGCAGCTTCTCTCCTGGGAGATCAACAGGATAAGCCACTGAAAATAAGCAAGCTGTATTCCTCTCCAGTTGGAGGGCCACCATACACCTTACCAGGGTTTAGCTGACTTTATTCTGCTTGGGGGGTCACTAACTATTTTCACCATTTGTGAAGTCTCACATGGGCATCTTAAAGCAGAGCAGCAATGTTCTTCTGGTCATGCTCGCTTGATATCTGCTTATCCTCCGAGTGGGGGTCGCAATTTAAGAACAGCCGTGATTGCACCAGGCTGCGCCCTGCTCCAATGACTGGAAGGCAGTAGCACTATTAGAACACTTTCTCCGTTCGCTTCTGCCTCCAAACTACACTTTGGTCATCATTGAAAAGGTAATAATGAGGTGATGGTGTTCCTTTATCTGTATTAGACCTGATGAGGCCTTTGAAAATCCATTTCAGAATGGCTGTATAAGTGTCAGTGTTTGGTCAATATGTCAGTTTATAGTAAGGTTTTCTCATATGATGGAGGTTCCTCAAAATTCTCCTATCTAAGAAACACAAAATGCAGTACTAGACTGCAAATAGTATGGCAGCCAAATGCGGTCTTTCATGGACCCAACACAGACATGTGAACATGAGCCCACATAGACCGAGTACATTTGCTATCCATGAAAAACAGACGTCTTAATTTAGTCCTGAGTAGTTAAAGTAAGACAGTCGGAACCCTTGCTGTTCTATTGAATAAAGGTTCTGTTCACATTGGATTTGTGGATGCGTTAGAACGAGTCCATCAGTTGTAAAGAGAAGCCTAACGTTGCATACTGCCCTATTTTTCCGTCACAACATGGGCACAGTTGAGTATTTTCTGCAAGTAGTCATTACAGTGTATGCCTCTATAGAATGACTCTTTTGCCATTTAATTAACTTAGGTATTTCTGCTTTAAGTGTTAAAGTTGAATGGCTATAACCAACTATGTGGCATCATGGCTAAATGTGATCTAAAGATTAACACTTTCCAGAATTGATGCAATCATTATGTTGGGGGACCTCCTGTACAGTGCTCAGAGGGGCATAAAGTATAAATCCTAGCACTAGCAAGTTGTCTGTCCTCAGCCGCTGGGCAATAGTAGTAGTGGTCAGAGGGGCATAAAGTATAAATCCTAGCACTAGCAAGTTGTCTGTCCTCAGCAGCTGGGCAATAGTAGTAGTGGTCAGAGGGGCATAAAGTATAAATCCTAGCACTAGCAAGTTGTCTGTCCTCAGCAGCTGGGCAATAGTAGTAGTGGTCAGAGGGGCATAAAGTATAAATCCTAGCACTAGCAAGCTGTGTCTGTCCTCAGCAGCTGGGCAATAGTAGTAGTGGTCAGAGGGGCATAAAGTATAAATCCTAGCACTAGCAAGTTGTCCTCAGCAGTTGGGCAATAGTAGTAGTGGTCAGAGGGGCATAAAGTATAAATCCTAGCACTAGCAAGCTGTGTCTGTCCTCTGCAGCTGGGCAATAGTAGTAGTGGTCAGAGGGGCATAAAGTATAAATCCTAGCAGTAGCAAGTTGTCTGTCCTCAGCAGCTGGGCAATAGTAGTAGTGGTCAGAGGGGCATAAAGTATAAATCCTAGCACTAGCAAGTTGTCCTCAGCAGCTGGGCAATAGTAGTAGTGGTCAGAGGGGCATAAAGTATAAATCCTAGCACTAGCAAGCTGTCTGTCCTCAGCAGCTGGGCAATAGTAGTAGTGGTCAGAGGGGCATAAAGTATAAATCCTAGCACTAGCAAGCTGTGTCTGTCCTCAGCAGCTGGGCAATAGTAGTAGTGGTCAGAGGGGCATAAAGTATAAATCCTAGCACTAGCAAGCTGTGTCTGTCCTCTGCAGCTGGGCAATAGTAGTAGTGGTCAGAGGGGCATAAAGTATAAATCCTAGCACTAGCAAGCTGTGTCTGTCCTCAGCAGCTGGGCAATAGTAGTAGTGGTCAGAGGGGCATAAAGTATAAATCCTAGCACTAGCAAGCTGTGTCTGTCCTCAGCAGCTGGGCAATAGTAGTAGTGGTCAGAGGGGCATAAAGTATATATCCTAGCACTAGCAAGCTGTGTCTGTCCTCAGCCGCTGGGCAATAGTAGTAGTGGTCAGAGGGGCATAAAGTATAAATCCTAGCACTAGCAAGCTGTGTCTGTCCTCAGCAGCTGGGCAATAGTAGTAGTGGTCAGAGGGGCATAAAGTATAAATCCTAGCACTAGCAAGTACAATATGACACAATAAACATCCATTGGTGCAATATCACTGCTCTGTGCAAAATATGTTGTAGGTTTATTGGGGGGCACAGTTTGGTTCTAGGAATGTTTGTGGTGGTAGGGGGAGGGTTGGTGCACCTTCTAGTTCTAGTAACATTTGGGGGAATATGGGGCACCACAGTGTCTTGTTTTAGCATCTTGTGGGGATCCTGCAGTCTGATTCTAAGGAAAACATTCAGTGACACTGTAATCTCCCTGTACTTGCCATTTGGCTAGCGAACGTACCTGTGACATGTGATTACACATGTCTGTATTGGTTTTTATGAATGAGAAAAAAAACCTTTTTGGAGTTAGTTTGGGTATATTTGTCACTTTTCTAGGTTTTTGAAAAGTAGTGCAAGAATTTTAACCCCAAATGTTTCCATTGGAAATAGAGAAATGTAATTCTAGTGTGCCAGCCATGAGATGCCAAATGCATTATGTCACTTGCATCATTCTGATAAACTTGGTACAATTTCAGGAGTCATGTAAATTACATGTGGCAATTGACATGATGGACAAAGGTTTGCTATTTTATCCCATACAGTGAGTTCTTAGGCTAGGTCATGGGAATTGGTTCTATGCAAGATGATTGCCGGTCACACATGGTGCAATGGTGTGGAGACCTGTGCCCAATGTCTCCTGACTGGCCCTATTTTTAGTTTCTACAATGTCGTCTTCATTCCAGCCTAGTACACATTACTGTTTGGTAGGACATTAGCATCCAGCCAACTGAGGCAATTGAACATATGAAACCTGTATCTCCTGTTTTTCCACATTTATCCACTGTAGTAAAGAAATGTCTGCCCAGCAACCCTGTATCTGTGAGAACAATGGCATGCTAACCTCTTTGTACCTTGGCCTCTCCATAGAAGAGAATGTATCCAAAAAAACTTACCTGATCTCACTGTCCATCTTGTAGAACTAGAAAAAAATAATAAAGGGCTTGTTTCACTAAAATAACCTTGTCTTAAATGCTAAATGCCCTAATGTAAAGTAAAAAATAGATACACTCCTACGGCATTGGTGCCTTTCCATCGTAACAATCGGTGTATGCTAATGTGCCATTTTTCCCAGTTTCTTTGGATGAATGTCTGACATCAGAAGGAAGTGAGAGCTGTAGCCCATTAGCTGCCACTGATTGTTATGCCACGTGACCACTGCAGCCAATATCACGATAGTCCCGTGAGACTTGGCGCTGGAACGGTGCTGCTGCAGGCAGAGTGTATCGAATTTATATTATTCACTTGGGACTATAGTATTTAAGGGGTTGTTCAAGTAGTGAATGCCTTAAAGGTTTGGTGAAGAATGAAAAATATGAAAGGAAAAGTAAATGTAGACAATGCTTGCATCTTTATTACCACATCAATCCAGAGCATATGATCGGGTTCTGGTTTACAGGCTACTCCTCACAACTGAGGCCACTAAATGATCGAGTGCAGAATAAAGTTTGGTGTAAAGAGGCTGGAGCAACTTCAAAAGATCATCAGAGATGGTGCTGAGGGTTAGGTTTGAGCAGGGAGAAGCTGAGGCATTGTGATTTGTAGCCGCTCCTTCAGAAAGGCATTTGCTTGTGTTTTTATTTTTCTTCATTAATTTCTGTATTTACCATATAAAATTTCCCTCCAACCAGCATAGTTTCCGTTCGTTGGTGGAGACTAGCCATTTAGGCGTAAAATGTTCTAATTTTTGCAATCTGCTTACGGTGATTGACTCCGATGGTATTGGGACATGATACATTGTGTGACCTAACAAAGATAAAAGGATTTCCACACTTCCGTTCTGTTCAATCTCATTCGTGTTTCATCACTGGAAATTATGTAATGGCCTGAAACTCCAATTCCCCCGAGCGTCTGTATGTTTCTGTAACTACTGTATGGCCAGTAACCTGAATTGCAGCCCACCTCTGCTGACCATTTCCTACTGATTACCAATCTGCAGAAAAGGTCTCTGTAGCGTTCACACATGGTGTTTTTGATGCTTATTATTTTTTTCCCCCTGCATGTAAAATGGACTCTGAAAAATTGAAGCGGAGAACTACAGATTTTTGCCTCATTGATCTCAATTGGGGAGAAACTGTAGTTAGATCGCTGAATGAATTGACACATTGCAGACGAAAAGAAAAAACACTATGCATAAGATTTTTCGAAATTTCATTCTTTTTGCTGTTACTGTAGATTGATGCATTTTATTCTGCATACAAACACAACAAATACATGTGAACAAGCTCTAATTCCATGTTTCTATGTTCAAATACGCAGGTTTTTTTTTTATAACAAGTATCTGCCCCAAAAATAAGTAGCAGTCTGCTCAAGTTGCTTTTATGCATTGTTTCAGCATTTCCCCCTTTTTGATGTTTTTGGTGAAGATTTGATGCATTTTGTAATGCGTTAAATACAAAATACTGGGATTCTAGACTTTAGTGAGCCTGACGGCTGATGCATGAGCCTGAGCCACTGGCAGCGTGTATTAGGCACTGGCTGTATGATTTCACCAGGTAGGTCTGACTCCGAAACACTGCAGCGTTTCAGAAAAAAACATGGTGTAACAACTGGCCAGGGTCGGAGCCACTCAGGTGTTGATGACTCTCTCCATGCGTCAATTTTTTTTCTCTGAAACGCCGCAGTGTTTGAGTCTAACACATCTGAAGTCATAAAACCAGTGTCTACTACATTCTTCCCATGGTTCCTTCTGACATAGTGGTTTTACTTCCATTTTTTTCAGGCTCTACATAAAAAAATATACAGAAAAACAAACGCATATTTCAACATCATCCTTAAAGGCACAGTGTGCACGAGTTTTCAGGAGGTCTTCTCCCCTTGTGCTTGAAATGTTACTGTTTGTGCAGAACATCTGCTGTTTATTTCTGCTACAAGGGAACATGGTCTCTTTCAGGCCGTTCATGCAGCAGAAATGTCCACTATGTGAGGACATTGGGCACTTTACTGATATGTCACTATTTCTGAACTCATCACATGGCCATGGGGACGGCCAGGCCTTCTATAGTCATAGCCAAGACTATGCAGTGATGTCACCCAGCCGGCCGACGTTGCTTCTCGTCTGTGACACCCGGGCTCCAGTGGTAGTGAAGCTAATGATAGAATGCCTTATGTGGCAATATGGCTGGACCTTGCTAGTTTTCAGGCCATTTACCATGCTTTTTGATTACACAGTAAATGCTACAGCGTCAGTCTTTTGCCAGAATACCTAATGGGAGTAACTTTCCATCTCAAACAGGGTGAATGTTTTTATTGGTTTATACATATTGAGCTCAACTCTATATAAATATTTAAAGGGGTTTTCCAGAACCAGATGAGAAGTCTGCAGGCACTGTATGTGATTGCAGACTGGCAAATTCACCTCTCTGCCTCCTGGGTGGTCGTTGTGCCTCTTAGATTCTCCTTTGCATCTCACTGCTCGCACATGGTCACTGTCCAGCAATCTGCAGTTATGGGGACTGTGACTGCATATTTTTCTCTACTTCTAAGCCCAGAAAACCCCCTTTAATTAATCATTGGTTTTGCTTCATTATATTGTTTGCAATGTGCTTTGTGGGCGTATTGCTTTTTCTGTGAAAAGTCTCAAAATTATTTCCGTATTTCCCATGCTAAGAATGATTAAAGTCAATCTCATAACATTTCCTTTATTGTAAAATCCCAGAGGACAATTTTAAGGGAATATCACTTAGATCATGCTCTCCCACACATGGTTCCCAGGTATCCTTATGCCCAAACCAGAGGTTGTCCAGGACTCCGCTGCAAGACCTGACATTATTACAATAGGGATAGGCTGTAGACCGTTTTCTATGTTTTGTTATGTAGACACAAATTATTAAAGACTTTTTACCTTCTGCTATGTCTAGCCTTCTTGAAGCAGAAATGGTATTAGTGGTTCCCCCAGAAGAAGAAGCATTTAATTTTTTCAGGGAATCTGCTGTGGTATTAAAGCGGTTGTCTGGGCTTTCTGTATAATTTGTGTGTATCTAGGCTACAAAATGCTGACTGTTTGTAATATACTCTGTCAGTATTCTGCATGGTGTCCTAGGTATCACACCTAGTCATGTGAGCCGCTCTCTTGATTCTGGAGGAGCTGCTCACTCCTTGTATGGCAGAGTCTAGTCAGTGAGGTTGCAACAGGCACCACCCCTAGTCTCTGCCAGACCCTCCCCCTCCTCCTGCTCCAGCCTCAGGAAGGAAAAGGCTTCTACATAGGTGAGTATAATGTGCTGTGTATATCCATCCATCACAGTATACTGACGTTCTGCAGCAGCTGAAGTGTATTATGTTGTATGTATGTATGTACACATCACCATAGACTGAGGTTCTGCAGCAGCTGAGGTGTATTATGTGGTATATATGTGGAGTGCAGCGATTGTGCTGCTTTCCACAGGTGAGGACACTGCTGTTATGTTCAATTCTGGAGTAGGCGGGCAGAGGGCGGTGCTGTATACTGAGGCTGGGCGGTGCCAGCTCTGTCTGTGAGGTTAGATAATACAGCACAGGGAGCTTTCAATTTTGGTAGTGCCACAGGTAATGAAATGAATCTCAGGAGGAACGAAAGGCAGAAACAAAAAAATTTATAGGGGTGTTGTATATTACAATACTGCATAAATTACCGTATATACTTGAGTATAAGCCGAGGTACCTAATTTTACCACCAAAAAACGGGAAAACTTATTGACTCGAGTATAAGCCTAGGGTGGGAAATGCAGCTGCTACTGGTAAATTTCCCCATCCTGATACACATTGCTTCCTCATCCCCAATCCTGGTATGTATGGCCCCCTGATCCCCCCCACAATCCTGGTATGATTGGCCCACCCTCCCCCAATCCTGGGATGCATGGCCCCATCACTGCACACATAAAAAAATAAACACTTATACTCGCCTTCCTTCCTCACCTCTGCTGCAGGAGGTCATGTCAGCATCTGAGCAGCGCTGCCATGCGCTCTCAGACGTGAGCTGCCGGCATATTCACTCCTCAACACGCCGGGACTATAGTTGCGTGGAGATGAGTGAATATGCATTTTCTTTAGTAGCGGGCACTGTCAGCAGGAGCCTGTGGCTCATTGCTCCTCCTCGCCCACTACTAAAGAGAATGAATATTCATTCTTTTGCACGCCCATGGGAGTGGAGAAGAGGGAATATTCATTTCCCTTTAGCAATGGGCCCACATGGTAGTTGCAGCAGCGGCTACTGCGTGTGCCCTGTTCCTCCACTGCTGCAACCCCACCCCCACTATCCACCAAAGGAATTTCTATATACTCGAGTATTTACCAGAGTATAAGCCGAGGGGGGCTTTTTCAGCACAAAAAAATGTGCTGAAAAACTCTGCTTATACTCAAGTATATATTGTAGCTTGAAAAAAAAATTGGATTTCGTGGTCGGACAACTTCTGTATGGAATGGAAATTCTGAAAAGTGAAACTTGTGCTTTTATTTTTCGGTTGTACATGTGTCCACATGATTATGGGGCAGCCATCTTGTCTGAGCTACTGCTCTTAACAGCATTTCATATATATGCTTTTCGGCACCCTATTTTGCTACAGTAGGGTGTTGTGGGCAGATCTGACCTGTGCAGTGAGGAGGAGATCTGTGACAATTGCTTATTATGAATTGTGGGCTCCTGTAGTAACTCAATGTAGGTGGTACTTTCCATTGTTCTGTCTGTGATAATGATATGACTGCTGAAAAGTAGACTCTACCGAACAATAAGTGTGCGGCTATGATGGCGCCTAGAGGTCGGAGTGACAGTGGGTATAATGTCCCACCTCCTGCCCTTAGTGTTGGTCAGTTCTCTGCTGCGGAGCGCTAGTCTTCAGCGTGACTTCCTAGCTTATGGCATATTTCACCTCATTTGCTTTAGGTGAAGTTGTGTACGTTTTCTGATTGCTGGAATGCCGTCCAGTCACATTCTTCTATGTATGTGGTTCTAACAATTGCAAAAAGAACTTCGGCACTCCATACATGAAAATATAAGAAATATTGTATCTGGACTAGTGTCACTTTGAAAAATGAAGGTTTTTTGCGCATAATTTGGCCAATTTATGTGTGCCCATCAACCATGACAAGGTCACCTTCGTATGATGGGAAACTACGCTACACTACCACTGGATATGCCACTCTTGGGCTGTAAGCCTGTATGGACAATATGTCTCTGCTTGGGCTTTTAACCTACAATGTATGGGCTGGTAGAGCTAGTTAAAACCACCTGTGACTGAATGGGAGGGACACATGGTCAGAAAAAAGGCTGTCAAACTTCTAATAGTGTGAACACGTACCTGCTGCAATGCTCTGTGGTTCTAACAAGCCATTACTATATGATGAGGCTTGTGGAGTATGTCCTGCACTTCTTCTATGGCTTGAATATCTCCTGTAGTAAGAATGATTGACGTGAGTGTCAGTGTGATGTGGTATACTTATACACATGCAGGCCTCATTCTCCCACAGGCCAGTGTGCATAAGCAGTTATGCCTTTGGCGACCAATCAAATTCTAGATATTTTTCATTGGGGAGGGGTAGAACCAATTTGAAACGTATAACATTGGTGTGTTTTAACTTTTGGCCTTTCTGCAGAACTAAAGCTTGTAGTAAATATTAGGCAGCTGGAACCTCCTTCAGTCCGTGGTGTAAGATCTTCATCTGGATTACAGTGCCGCAGTATGTGATTATGTATTTACTAGATGGTGGCCCAATTCTAACGCATCGGGTATTCTAGAATATGTATGCGGCTGACCAGGCGCGACTAATCAGCGAAGCAGTGTTTAAATGGGTTGTGCACTACTTTAAATTAACCCCCCAATGTATCCCCCCGGGGCCCCTAATGAATTTTGTAATTACGTCATGTTGCCAATACTGCTTGTGACAACATCGCTGACCACGCGGCAAGTGTGAAGGGAGGACCGGGGAGCGAGGCCGCCGGTCGGGGTACTTCTGCTGCGAGCAGCCGGGAGATGACCTTCTAGCACCGGTCATCTCCCGGCTGCGTCGCCGCTGATCTCCCGACGGTGGCCTTCGTCCTGGCCGCGACCAATCAGCAAACAGTGTTAGTGAGGACCGGGGAGCGGCGCTGCCTGTGTGGGTACTTCCGCTGCGAGCAACCGGGAGATGAACGGCTAGTGACGGCCATCTCCCGGCTGCATCGCCGCTGACCTCCATGCGGCTACCGTCGGGAGATCAGCAGCTAGGGCCGCTGATCTCCCGACGGCAAGTGTGAAGGGAGGACCAGGGAGCGGTGCCGCCTAGGCCGCAGGTCAGAGTACTTCTGCTGCGAGCAGCCGGGAGATGACTGGCTAGTGCCGGTCATCTCCCGGCTGCATCGCCGCTGACCTCCGTGCGGCAGATGAGCCGCTAACGGCCGCCATCTTGTTCTGAAATCCCGTGTCGCTGATTGGCCGCGGCCAGATCAATCAGCGACGCGGGATTTCCTGGACGGACGGACAGACAGACGGGATAAGCTGATTATATAGTAGATGTAGGAAACATCCAGCCTGGTGCGCTTAACTAAGTGGGCAGCACGGTGGCTCAGTGGTTAGCATTGCAGCCCTGGGGTCCTGGGTTCACATCCCACCAAGGACAACACAAGGAGTTTGTATGTTCTCCCCATGTTTGTGTGGGTTTCCTCTGAGTTCTCCGGTTTCCTCCCACACGCCAAAGACATACTGATAGGGAATGTAGATTGTGAGCCCCAATGGGAAATTAAATTCCGCAGTGGCAAGAACGCTGCAGAAACGCTTTAAAAACGCATGGTAGAAGGTCTGCCATGTTCCCCAATGATAATCTGCATGTGCTGTGCACATGCTGCGGACATTTCCGCTGTGGATTATCATTGTGGAAAAAAACGCAGCACTACCAATTATTTTGCGGAAGTGCTGCGCTTTCGCTGCCATTGACTTGTATTAGAACGCGCCAATTCCGCAAGACTGCATCTGTACTTGCGTAATTGGTGCGTTCTAATGTGCGGATTGTTCCCGGGTGTGGAGGACAAGAGACTCTCCTCCACACCCAGGTGCCATTAAAAGCTGTAAACAATAATAATAATAATAAAAAAAATAAAGATTATATTCACCTTCCGACGGACCCCAGACTTCTTCTCTGTGCTTGCGGGCAGATCTGTAGGACCTGCGGTGACCTCAGTTATGTGACAGCAGGTCCTTCAGTACAGCTTACCGTGATCTGCCGGGAGCCAGCACAGGAGCACAGCAAGACTGCAGGGGCCATCGGAAGGTAAGTATAGATTCATTTTTTATTTTTTGACATTCTTTGGGGTCACACTATATAAATCCATGCGGTTTGCATGGATTTATATAGTGTGACCGAGTTGTCAAGCACTTTCCAAGTGATGCTAAAATCGCTTGGAAAGCGCTTGACAACCCGCATGCGGAAATGCATGTGAAGAACGCTTCACATCCGCATGTCCCTGGCAGGAAAACGCATGTATAATCCGCAAGTACAATCCGCATGCGGTTTATATGCCAGGGAGATGCAGAAACGCTCAGGAAAAAATCCTGAGTATATCTGCATCGTGGGCACATAGCCTAAAAGAAATAAAGAAAATAAATTAAGCTTAGTTTTTTGTGACCAAACTACAAATCTGTCACCAAAAGGTTTTTGCCACCTAATCTGAGAGCAGCATGATATACATTGAGACCGATTCCAGTGATGTCCGTTACTGTGCGGCTTCCTGTAGGTTTGATAATCTCCTGCGGACAATAGTGATTTTATCACTGGAGGACTAGTAAACATGCTATATTTTGTCTGTCATGAGCTGTTTATAACACATTCCCCATCACTGATTGGCAGCTTTTTGCCTATGCACAGTGTACACAAAGCTATCAGTGGTGTGGGTGGAGTTAAACAGAGAACTGGTAGATCTGCAGCAAATACAGGGATTTTATCAAAACAGCAAGGAGCCCAGTAAGTGGTACTTTGCTGTAATCAGGATCTCTCTCCCTACTTCATGCTTCTTTCAGATGGGAAAGCAAAAACCTGGTGAAAAATTCCCTTCAACTTCAAATTTCATTATCTTCAGAAGAAATAGATTTCCTAAACCAACCATACTTTTTAATGCTACCTGAGAACTGTGCTTAAAATAAAACACTGGAGCGGTGCTTTATTTTTTATTGCTGCACTGGAGTGGTGATATTAGTCTAAGTTCCTTGCCCCTAGCCTTATATTTACCAGTCGTCGCCTTCATCTTTTATTACCTCCATTCTGGTTGTCTACTGCAGGTTGTGATCTACTGGATCACTGAGTGTTAGCTGGAGTGAGCCGGAGGTCACAACTCAGTGCAAGTCTATAAAAGCCAGGACGAGGCGCTCATTGTCTTAAAGGGGTGTTCCCATCTCCAAGATCCTATCCCAATATGTAGTAGGTGTGATAATATTAGCAAGTACCTCCAATTACAAATTTAGTATAGTTCTTCTGATTAGCTGTGTCACTTACCCCATGTGCAAAGCATTGCAGTAGCTTAGGTATCCATGGTTACGACCACTCATATAGTGATAGCTGTTAATGGTTGTAACCTTGGATACTTAAGCTACTGCAATGCCCTGCACATGGGGTAAGCTAAGCAGCATGGTGAATCAGAAGAACTATACTACATTTCTAATTGGAAGTATTTGCTGTTATTACACCTACATATTTGGATAGGATTTTGGAGATGGGAATATCCCTTTAAATTGAGAGCTTGTGACCATTACCTCTGACGGTCAGTCAGAAGTTGTGATCACAAGATGGCGGTGTGGGACTGGAGCGATGCCAGGAAGAGCTAAAGACAGCGTCTGGTAAGTATAATACTAGGGGACTTTAGATTTGTAGCACCATTCCAGCTCGCAAACATAAAAACAAACGCTGGAGTGGTGCTTTAATCTGTGATAGAGCAGCTTCAGGAAGTGAGTTGAGGATTTCACTGTTTCTCTTCAAGTAGCAAAAACCTGGTGACCAAAGCTCTTTACATGATCTCCAATTGGGAAGAACTAAGGAAATAAAAGAAAATGTTACTTTTTCTGGAGTGGCACGGATATTCAGACAGCGCTGCAGGTCATGTGATGGGAGAAAGAAATGCTTAGAAATACTGGACGTGTGCAGTGCCTCCGATGGGCGTCCACCAATATCCACACTGGATACACAAGTTCAGGATGTATTGGGCTGTCGGGATACCTAGTTGCTGTACCACCTCATCGTTCCCTTCTAGTTGGTATAATATTCAAAGTGGACGTCATGTTAGACCCCCTCCCATTGGCAGGGAAATGCTCCTATGAATTTACACTAAACATCCATTAACCTCTTTTCACCTATTGGAGGTGCCCTTTTGCCTGGTGTTAGGCCTTAATTCAGTTTACATTAGTTCCTGCTTACAAAAGCATGCTTGACACTGTTTGCCAAAAACTTCAAAATGACAGTACTGTGAATCACAAATTAATAAAACTTAAGAGCAAAACAAATTTACTCTTTAAACATTTCTTTTTGTTAATTCTTTCATCCAATTCTTGTCTTTTATGGCCAAAGTAAGGAAAAACTTGTGAAACAGAAGAGTTTTTCCTCATTCTTCCTCTGATGTCTGTAGGCTCTAGTAGGTAACTCCCCTAATGTGCTCCCCCATGATTGAAGGCACTAGTAAGCGACCCCCTCCTCCTACCCCCCACCACCTCAATGATGTCTGTAGCCTTCAGTAGATGACCACTTTCTCCCCAACTCAATAATGGATTAGGGTTGGCTTAATAGGGGAACCTAATGCCATTTTAAGATGATAGCTCTACTTTTTTAAATTGGCTATGTTAGAAAAGTGAAAGGCCGCCAAATGTTTTTGGAGCACTGATTTCTATTACAGGCCTCATGGTTGTCTAAGGGTTGTTTTAAAGTAACCCATCAATCAAAACTAGTCTTTATAAGAGGCTACTTTATAAGAAAGAAAATAATTTTTGGTGGTTTTCTAATTTTCTAGGTTATGTCTGTTATGTCTTGTTTTATATTCTGCTTGGGAACAGATAACTTTTTTTTTCTGCATTACTGAAAAAATGGCTACAGGGATTTTTCTTTTTTCCAACTACAGGCTTGCATTGATGATAACCTTGAGATGGTCAAGTTTCTTGTGGAGAATGGAGCCAGTATTAATCAACCAGATAATGAAGGCTGGATCCCACTGCACGCTGCTTCTTCCTGTGGATATATTGACATAGCAGAGTAAGTTATGCACCCTAAAATTAAGAATGTGAGCGACACCATATTAATAAGCCTTTGTTCACATCTGCATTGTGGCTTTAGTCATCTATTTTGTATGTTAAAAAAATGGCATTTCCTTTAACTATTTCTTGACTGCCCATAGACTTTATTGGGCCAGACAGTCTACACTTTTCTCTGTGCTAACATTTGAAAATGCTGCTGCATAGTAAATAGCTTGTAGAAGATTGTGTGCCTATGGGAAGCTGTCTGTCAGACACAGCCGGACTCCACAGAAAAAAGGTAAAGATGGTTTCTTACCTTGTTTGCCTTCCTGATCGCTGGTGTACACAAACCTTGTTTATACAGATTAGCAAGCACTGAAGGCTTCCTCCTCCTGATGGTGTAGGAAGTAGGAGCTGCTGGGGCCAGGAGACCCGTCAGCTTTGCTATGTAGCCTGGAAGGTGAATTTCTCCTGCAGCTGGGGCTAATAAAGCAGTACCAGTTACAGGGTAAAACGGCAATCAAAATAATGTATTATGTTCAAATGCCCTCCTTGTGTCAAATAAGTGGAAAAAAATAAAACTGAAAAAAGCCCAATTTATAAATATGGAAACCAACTACAATTTTTTTGTTTTTTCAGCTGTACTTTAATGTTTAAAAAAAAAAAAAAAGGGTGGAAAAATAAACATCCATTTCCTTTTTTACCCCAACATCTGCATCAAAAAATGTCAATCATTTGACACCTCTGACTGAAAGTTGGAGGCGGCTGGGAGGATTAAAGTTCATTTCCGCTCAGCAGCTGGGTTGTCAGTGCGGTGGCTACAACCTGCAGGTTAATAGCATTTTTTCACATGACAGGTTCCCTTTTGCGCAATATTGTGTACATTATGGTGATTTTGGGGGGTGATTTCTTGTGGAGAGGGCTCAAGAGCTGAGTTCCCGCCACACATAGCAGATACTGGATATATTAAGTGTCTATCTCTAACAGATGCTGCTGGAGATAAGGTCAGACTGCAGCTTTTTAAAGCACTCATCCAGCAGGGACTTTTTTAGCTGGAGTGGTGCTTCTAATCTGAGGTCCCTGACCCTAGTCTTATACGCATCTGCCAGCATCTTCACCTATTATAACCACTGCTCCCATTGGACTCCAGCAGTTTGTGACCTGCCAGATAACTCAAGTGTTTCATGGAGTGAGCCAGGGATCACAACTCCAATACAATCTGAGAGCCTCGTTCTTCTGGCTCCCAGACTTGCATTGAGAGCTCGTGGCATAACTTCTGACTTTTGGCCAGTCAGAAGCTGCTCTCACATCACAAGATGGCGCTGCAGGACCGGAGTGGCGCCAAAAAAAAAAAGGTGCAGACTCCGATGGGGGGAGTATGAGGTTACGGCCCCACTATCAGTATTCGGTTAGTATTTTTTCTCAGAAGTGGGCGCCAAAACCAGGAGTGGGTGATAAATGCAGAATTGGTGACTTGTTTCTATTATACTTTTCCTCTGATTGTTCTTCACCTGGTTTTGGCTCCCACTTCTGCGACATGCTGACCAAATACGGATAGTGGGGCTCTGGCGTAAGACTGGGGCCAGTAACCTTACATTAGAAGCACCACTCCAGGGCTGGGAGAAAATACATTGGAGTGTGCTTTAACCATTTAGTGTGCTGTCAATATCTTGGCAGCAGCATTTAAATGGACTGCACTGCTGCTTGCATTTACCAGCTCCCTGTGACAGAATCGTGGGCAGTCGATGGGTTACTATTGCAGACGGGGACCTGCTCAGCCATATGCAGCTCTTCAAAGGAGCTACAGATATACACTATGGACTGCAAAACTGTGGTGTAGTATAAGTGATTGGACAAATTGCAGGTTCAAGTCCCATAAGGGGATTAAAAAAAAGAGATCAAAGTACAAATCACACCCTTTGTCCCCCATTCAAAGTATAGAAATAAATATATAAACATATTTGGCATTGCCGTGCTCAAAATTATCTGTCCTATCAAAATTTTAAATTAATTAACCTGATTTGGTAAATGCCATATAGCTAGTCAATCAAAATGCTGGAAATGTGTTTTTTTTTTGTTTCCATTCCTCCCTAAAATAAATAAACTGATCAAAACGTATATAGCTAAAAATGAAACCCAATAATCTTGGAGTATTGCAATACAAACACAAATTTTATTTATTGTATCAATTTCTGATTTTTTTTTTCTCCACTTAAATAAAAAAAAGGTCATAGATTTTTTTTTTTTTTCAGTAAAACGAATGACGTCTTTCAAAACTACAACTCTTCCCACAAAAAATAAGCCGGCTTACAGTTATCTATGTGGATGAAAAAGAAAAAAAAAAAACCCCGCAAAAAGGAAAATGGGCTATTACGATAATTTCCCGCAATTGGACAAACAGTTATGTCTTAGGAAAGGCACAAGAACTATTTATTATACACAGCCATGTTCCTGCTGAATGGGCTGATAAAAACATGTCCACTATATGGCATTGTCAATTCCGTAACAAATAAAATTTAAAAACCACTCCAGATTTAATTCTAATACTACAACTTGTACTGCAAACTACAAGTCCTCATACAGCTCCATCTATGGAAAATTAACGTTATGGGTGTCAGAATATGATGACCCCAAAAAAAAAAAGAAGTAATTTCTTGTGTAAAAGTGGCAAAACATGAATAAAACCTACATAAATTTAATATCGGTGTGATATCAACTCCCAGACTAGCATGAGCATTATACCAAATGGTGATTAGTGTTTCAAATAATAAATGAGCAAAAGGAATTTTTTTCTTTGAGTTGTTAAAAAGTGATCAAAAGACACATTATGCAAAATAACACTAATGAAAACTACAGCTTGTCCCACATAAAATAAGGCCTCATACAGCCGCACTGATGAAAAACCAAAACCATAGGATTTTTTCTTTTTGGAGTATTAAAACTCATCATTTTGTTATCGTCATATTTGTACCTGACCCGCAGAATAAAGTTTACACTTGTCACATGACTAATCGCGTAACATTTAAAATGCAAAAAAAGAACAGTGGCAAAATATACTTTTTCAATTCTTTCCCGTAAAGTTACTAAGTTTTAATTTCTATGAACCCCCAAGATGATGCCACTGAGAAATTACAACTCATTCTGAAAAAAAAAAAAGCCCTTATGTCTCTCAAAAATGTTATGAGTCCTGGAATGCAACTATAGATAAGTGGAAAAAATGGCCTGGTTTAAAGGCTAAAACTGACTGTGACGCCAAGGGATTAAAGCGGTTGTCCGGGCTAATGGTATGGATGACCTTTCCTTATCACTTGCTCCCGCCATTGCCAGAGCCGCAGCTCTGCCCCAAAAATTGATGCTCATCTGTATAGTGAATGAGACCTTTTAATTTTTTTACTTTTTTTTTTTCTTTTTTCTTCCACATTTGTAAGTTGAAGTCGCCCCAAATCAGGCCAGATATTTAGAGAGATATTAATTGGTAACTATCTTAGCTTTGTTTAATGTCTAGTAAATCCTTCTGTCTTGCAGATATTTAATTAGCCAAGGAGCAAATGTAGGAGCAGTGAATAGTGAAAGTGACACTCCATTAGACATTGCTGAAGAAGAGGCAATGGAAGAACTGCTTCAGAATGAAGTGAATCGTCAAGGTACTAAACAATATGTCTACACTTCTATTTCAATATGTTTACGGTGTATAGATTTACTGATGTGCAATGTGCTGATCAAAACCCTCAGACACAAAGTAGACCCTGGAACAATACCTGAAGTGCAGTTTAATATATTTTCTGTTAATCTTGGGGGTTGTCTGAAACTTTACAACTTTTTGGACGTTTAACAGGAACCTGTCACATCCAGAATCACTTTTTTTGGCTACAGATATTGGGATCATCTGGAGGTAAATGGCGTTTCCCATGTAGCTGATTTACTGGAACAGCAGCTACAGGGAGAAAATGAAGTGATATTCTCCTTGCAGTCACGCTCTACAAGTCATCAGGGCGATGCAGCGAGCGGTTAGTCCCTGCTCATTACACATTGAGTGCACTGCAAACACTTCCTGACACTGACAATCTGCTCGGCACACATACACTGCAGAGCAGGCTGTCAATGCTTACAGTGCACTCACTGTATGGTCAATGGAAAAATGGTTACGTTTCTGTGATAATGGCAACACAAACCAGATATTTTTCCCAAATACTTTTATGTTTATAATCATTTTCCAAGCATTAAATTCTAAAAGGTTACCAGGTCATACAGAAAAAACTAAACCCAAACAAAAATGGTTGATTCTCGTTGTTCTTTCACCCCTTTGATTCCTGAGCAGGGGGGTGCCATAATAAGTGTGTAATAGCAATTTTCAGAAGCGGGAGCGTCTTGCTTAGTAAATCAAATTTACATCTTGAATAAAATGAAAGCTTGTATTTTGTGGTATTGATTAGATCAATTCACTTCTACTTGCGAGACAGCCCTGTTTTATTGTAGACATTTAGGACTGGTCCCTTTAAGTTACTGCACTGGCAACTAATTGACTTACAATATGGACATTAAAATATTAAGATTTGAGTCCTCAGTGGTTGATGCCTTTTTAATGATGGAGTGAAAAGATGGTAACAAATCGTAAGCTTTCGAGACTACGCAGGTCTCCATCAGGCATAGTAAAAGACAAAATCTGAAGAGTCAAATATTTATACACAACAGGGCACAGGAATAATGTAATATATAAAACAAGTAATGTGAAGAAGAAATATCAGTATGGGATAGGGAGAAACAGATGTGGCCGTAAATATTGGAATAGTTCATAGATAAGGAGTGTGAAAGTTTTATTATCCTGTGATTGAGGTCTGGTCCATAGTTGTGATGCCCCCAGTAAAAAAAAAAAAAAATCGTGGCTAACCTAATTAACGCTGCTCTTCTGTCCCATTGTTTTAGGAATCAGTGGGTTGTCTTAAGTACTCAGAGCCCAACCAATTAAAACTTTTCCACAGAGATATTAAAGAGCACCTAACAAACTAGTAAATAAATATTTAACGGATATGATTAATCTACTTAACGGTTTCATAATTTCCTGATAATGGTTGCAGTATGTAGTCGCCTCCAGTTGGTCAAGAGGGTGTAACCCCCTTTCCAGAAATTCTGTGGAACTAGTCCGATATTAAAGTGTCATACAGCCCCAATGATGAGTCTAATCACCCAAATAGCATAATAGTTCCCTCTGACAGCGTGAAGCCAGCTCTAACTTGTGAACCTTCATGGTGGCCATCTTTTGGTGTGACTGATCCGTTACGACTATTGGTCCCACTGGCATAGCGTTTTTATGGCATGTTCTAATATAAGGATCCTGATTTAACCCCTCAATCTGTGCACCAAATTGTAAGCAATCAGGGTTTGTCTTCCATCCTCATCCCCAATGAAGGCATCTTGCCTGATTTCTGATCAGTTTGAGGTTATGACAAAAGTATATTGGCTGGCCCCGGAGACAGCAAAAGTATCTCCACGTTGTCTATTGTCCAGTTCATCAGCACTGAGAATATCAATCTAAATTTTCAATTTCTTTACAGTAGATGTCATATTGTTTGACTCCTTTGCTTTTGAAGTCATGGATTGCTCAACAGTGAGTAAATCCCAAAGGATGTGCAGTTGACATCAGAGTAAACCTAATGTTTTTTTATTTCTGGAACATCTTTTGCAAGGCCATAAAATAAAATGACATAATGTGCAGCATACTGTACACATTTCCTTGAAGGGGAAAAAGCATTAAACAGAACTTGAAACAGTAATGTGTCACTCGTCCGCAATCCCTTTTATGTTATCATTTTTACATTTATTTCAGTTGGAGCATCTTATCTTTTAACTCCTGCATTGTGCTGTTAATGGGTGCATGTTCTAGCTGTGATTGAACACACATGTGACACGTGGTCGTCTGAATGAGGCTTATTTTTAAAGGGACAAGTTAAAAATGCAGTTTGGACTCATATAGGCCCTGACCACTTGATGATTCTGGAGATTTTATATATAGATTTAAAAGATTTAGTGGCAATGATCACCATCACTAAAGGGGAAAGCAATACAAATGAGAAAATGAGAGAAGATAACATATAATTTAAAGTGTAACATAAATTTTTTTTTTTCTTTTCAGCTGCAAGAAAGGTTAAAATGCCCCTTTTTTAATATATATTCAATTAACAAATTTGGCTGTAGATGCAACTTGCATAAGGTTGTGTTCACACTGACGCAAGGCTTGGTTTTACCAGTTGTCAGTTACTTTTAGTTGCACAGAATATATATATATGTCCACTGTTCTGTTATCTGTTACATATAAAACAATTTGTTTGCAATGTATTGAATATAATGTAATACTTTGTGTATTGAGCAGGTATTGATGTTGAAGCTGCTAGGAAAGAGGAAGAGCGGATCATGCTTCGAGATGCGAGACAATGGCTGAACAGCGGGCAGATCAATGATATGCGGCATACAAAATCTGGTGGCACAGCTCTGCATGTAGCAGCCGCCAAAGGTTACACTGAAGTTTTAAAGTAAGTATTTATAGCCAAAGGATGTCGTAATACACCATACTTGTACTATTGGATTTTCCTATTTTCACATGTAATTCCCTGAGACTTATTGACCACAATAAGATTAAAAATGAATCACTTCTTTGTTTGCAGGCTTTTAATTCAAGCCGGTTATGATATTAATGTTAAGGATTATGATGGTTGGACGCCACTTCATGCTGCAGCTCACTGGGGTAAAGAAGAGGCTTCTAGGATCCTTGTGGAAAATCTGTGTGATATGGATGCTGTCAACAAAGTGGTAGGTGATTCATGTGATCAGGAGCTCCGGTGTAATGTCAGTGCTTCCACTTTTGGCAGTTCTGTACATGCCCTTTTGAGCCTTCTGTTTGGGAAAGATTTACAGACTTATTCCTCTGACCTTTGCAGCTATATACCCATATTGTGACATACGTTGCCCATTATAGAAGCCCTCCCATTAAGTTTGGTTTCATTTAATATATGTAGTTAGTGTGGTAATATATTCACTTACTCCCGCCTTCTCCGACATCCAGGGGTGTTCGGCTCCTTTTCGTAGTGACCTCACCGCTCTTCAGACTCTCCATAGGCTTACATTGTAAAAGCCACTTCCAGGTCACGCAGAGCTCAGCGTGGCCCGGAGAGTTGTAAGAGCGGTGATGTCACTGAGAAGAGGGGAAGAACCGGCACTGGATCTGGAATAAGTCGCCAGTAGGCCAGTATAATAATGCACTCACACTTACATGCACATATGCACAGATTTAATGAAAAAATAACTTCATGGGAGGGTTTCTTTAACCCCTTCACTTATGGCTAGTTTTATAGCATAAACAGTGTGCTGTGCTTTCCTATACTGTTGAACAATGTGCATAGAAATACTGCCCTGTGTTGTGAGTGGAGCCCTATTTCTGCCTTTAATGTGTACACTTGCACCTTTTCCAGCCTATACAGCAAACTTGGGGCTCCAAGGCAGTGTGCAGAGCCTTGCTTCTGTTATTTTCATGTATTCTGAAATGGTCTGATGCCTGCACTAAGTAAACATATGGGAAGTGGTTGTCTATGTCTAGCGGTCTTAAATATATTTGGTACTTTGCATATAATGTCACTTGTCAGTTTTTTTGACGTACAAGAAAAACGGACTCTGTTTTATCAGTTATTTTCAATTAGGAGAAAGTGGGAAAACTTTTTTTTTTTCTCATATCAGTCAGTGGAAAACTGACAGCACATGGATGGCATCTAAGTGCTGATTTTTTTTTTTTACAGGCCCAAAGACTTTCATTGTAGAGTTTGATCCAACATTTAAATCCGTATCGGACATATCTCCGCAATTTTGCATGTACCCCTCAGTCCGCAAAAAAATCAGACGTGTAAACATCCCCGTGGACTGTCATAGGTATGGGTGCCGTTCTTGAAAAAAACGGATAGCACTCATGCAAAAGACTGTATGAATGAGCCCTTACTGAGTTCTGTATGTCACCAACATTGACTTTAGTTGCTGCAGCAGATTAGGTTTTGCCTGCGTCTCATTAGTTATTCTAGAAATTCTTTGATCTACGTAGAAACACCTGCTTCTAGCTTCCAAATGATTTGAAATGATATTTTCTTGCAGGGTCAAACAGCGTGCGATGTTGCAGATGAAGATATTTTAGGATATTTGGAAGAACTTCAGAAGAAACAAAATCTGGTTAGTGCAGTACTTTCCAATATCACTTTCAGATTTTGATTTCTCTACCACCTTCTCCTGTTGCTACAATCTTTCTTTCTGTAATGGCAGTGGTTCTGTTAATCTTACTATTAAGATGCAGATTTGTGACCCACAGGGAGGGTATTGTTTTTATTCTGTGCTTATCTGGTCAGATAGGTTGGTTGTGTTCTCTTTAGGCTATGTGCCCACGTAGCGTTTTTGTAGCGTTTTTATGGCCGCGAAAACGCTTGTAAAACAGTCTGCCATTCAAAGCAATGTCAATTCTGATGTGCTGTGCACATGATGCGCTAATTTGCGACCCGAATTCGCATTGCGTTGCAAAATGCAGCATGACCATTTCTACTGCGATTACGCTGCAAATTCGCGGCCATTGAGGAATGTTGAAACGCAGCAAACCCGCAGGTATATGTGGATTTGCTTGTTTCAATTAAATTCAATGGCCGCGAATTTGCAGCGTAATTGCGGTGCGTGTGGTACCCAGGATGAAGAGGAGACTACAACTCCTCTTCATCCCGGCTACCACGCGGTGAAAAAAAGAAATAAAAAGTTAAAAATAAACCCTGTATATTCACCTCTCCGCCGGCCCCCAGTCTGCTCCCGGCCACGTCCTCTCTCTTCAGCGTCCCGCAGTGTACTGCAGGACCTGCGGTGACATCAATTAGTCACCTGATGGTCACGGGACCGCTGATGTCGGTGGTCAGGTGATGGTCGCGTGACCATCAGCTGACTAAATGACGTCACCGCAGGTCCTGACAGTACACTGCGGGACGCTGAAGAGAGACGACGCGGCCGGGAGCAGACTGGAGGAGACCGGAGAGCAGACCGGGGGCCGCCGGAGTGGTGAATATACAGGTTTTTTTTATTTTTAACGTTTTAATTCTCTTTTTTTTTTTTTTTTTTACTATAAATGCTGCATTTAAAGCATCAGTTGTTCACACATTATAAATCCATGCTGGTTGCATGGATTTATATTGTGTGACCAACTTGTCAAGCACTTTTCCAAGTGATGCTCAAAATCGCTTGGAAAACTGCTTGAAAAAACGCATGAAAAAAACTCTTCTCTCTGGCAGAAAACGCATGTAAATCTGCATGCATTTTTTTTTCTGCCAGAGAGGCAAAAACGCTCTGCATCAAATCTGCTACGTGGGCACATAGCCTAAGAATGACTTAAATGAATCACTATTATGTCTTATTTTTAAAACAAGCGTTTTAGTTTTGGTGCATGTTGCTTTAACCCCTTTACAGCCCATGACGTATTAATACGCGTCAGTGCCCTGGGCTTTATGAGCCTGACCCGTATTAGTACGTCATCGCGATCGCAGCCGGGTGTCAGCTGATTGTCACAGCTGACACCCGGTACTATGTGCAGGGAGCGGTTCCGCACCGCTCCCGGCACATTAACCCCCGCAATGCTGTGATTGAAGTCGATCGCAGCATTGCGGTGGCAAGGGGAGGTGATCGGTATACTCACCTCCTCTTCCGGCCTCCAGCGCTGTCTGCCGCGGCTTCCCGGGTGTTGCCATGATGACCCGATGTTGTCATGACAACATCCGGGTTACCAGGCAGCAGGAACATTGTTTGGTCATGCGCAGTGCACGATCACACAATGTTCTCACTGTGCAGCGCTGACTGCCTGCATAGCACAGGGATGGTGCTTCAGAGTGGGACAAAGTAAAAACTTTCAAAGTGAAAAAAAAAAAAAAAATTGTAAAAATATAAAAAATAAAAATAAAAAAAATAATCCACCAAAAATAAAAATATAATGCACCCATCAATAAATATTATGAAAAAAAAGCAAACAAACAATAAAAGTACACGTATTTGGTATCGCCGCGTCCGGAACGACCTGACCTATAAAACTGTCCCACTAGTTAACCCCTTCAGTGAACACGGTAAAAAAAATAAATAAAAAACAAAGCAAAAAACAATGCTTTGTCATCATACCGCCAAACAAAAAATGGAATAACACGCGATCAAAAAGACTAATATAAATAAAAATGGTACCGCTGAAAACGTCATCTTGTCCCGCAAAAAACAAGCAGCCATACAGCTCCATCATCCGGGGGTTCCAAGTGCTCATTATGCATCTAGATGGGTGCCTTGGGGGGTCTAGTTTCCAAAATGGGGTCACTTGTGGGGGAGCTCCAATGTTTAGGCACACAGGGGCTCTCCAAACGCAACATGGTGTCCGCTAACAATTTGAGACGATTTTCCATTCAATTTGTTAGCGGACACCATGTCGCGTTTGGAGAGCCCCTGTGTGCCTAAACATTGGAGCTCCCCCACAAGTGACCCCATTTTGGAAACTAGACCCCCCAAGGCACCTATCTAGATGCATAGTGAGCACTTGGACCCCCAGGTGCTTCACAAATTGATTCGTAAAAATGAAAAAGTGGAAAAAAAAATACTATTTCATTTTTACGGATTAATTTGTGAAGCACCTGGGGGTTCAAAATGCTCACCACCCATCTAGAGAAGTTCCCAGGGGGGTCTAGTTTCCAAAATGGGGTCACTCGTGGGGGGTTTCCACTGTTTAGGCACATCAGGGGCTCTCCAAACACAACATGGTGTCCGCTAATTATTCAAGCAAATTTGCCGTGCGCCCAAACAGTGGTTTTTCCCCACACATGGGGTATCTGCGTGCCCAGGGGAAATTGCACAGCAAATAAAAAAAGTTGGGTCTAAAGTAACATTTTTGTGAAAAAAGTTAAATGTTCATTTTTTTTCTTCCGCATTCCAAAAATTCCTGTGAAGCACCTGAAGGGTTAATAAAGTTCTTGAATGTGGTTTTGAGCACCTTGAGGGGTGCAGTTTTTAGAATGGTGTCACTTTTGGGTATTTTCTGTCATAAAGACCTCTCAAAGTGACTTCAAATGTGATGTGGTCCCTAGAAAAATGGTTTTGTAAATTTTGTTGGAAAAATGAGAAATCGCTGGTCAACTTTTAACCCTTAGGCTATGTGCCCACTATGCAGAAATGAAGTAGAAAATTTCTGCAGCATTTCTGCATCTCCCTGGCAGAAAAAACGCATGCAGATTGTGCATGTGTTTTTCCTGCAGAATACATGCGGATTCACATGCTTACCCACATGCGTTAACGCATGTGTTTCCGCATGCGTACACTGACAAGCACTTTCCAAGCGATAGCATCACTTGGAAAGTGCTTGACAACTAGGTCACACTGTATAAATCCATGCAAAAGGCATGGATTTATATAGTGTGACCGTAAAAATAAAAAAATAAAGCTATACTTACCCCCCATCCCCCGCCGCGTGTGCTGTCGCGCTCGTCCTGGCTTCTTCCGGGTTGCTGGCATCTCACGAGACAGCCTGCGGTCACATGACCGCGACGTCATCTCAGGTCCTGGAAGGAGAAGCGCTGCACGGGCCGCCGGACAGGTGAATATAAACTTTATTTATTCTTTTTTTAGAGGTACAATGGTACCCAGGTCTGGATGAGAGTCTTCTCTCCTCCAGAACTGGGTACCATCCGCACATAGAGACGCATAGAATCCGCTTGTACAAATGTACAGACACGGATTATGTGCGTCTCAATGCAAGTCAATGGCGGCGCTTCCGCAAAATTAATGAACATGCTGCGGATTTATTTGTGCTGCAGAAGCTCTGCGGAAAAATCCGCAGCATGTGCATTGACATTGCGGAATGCCATTGGTGACCATGGGGTGCGGATTACCATGCGTTTTTGATGCGTTTCCGCTGCTTAAATTCCGCAGCGGAAACGCATGAAGAACGCATCGTGGGCACGCAGCCTTATAGCTCCATAACAGAAAAAAATTTTGGTTCCAAAATTGTGCTGATGTAAAGTAGACATGTGGGAAATGTTATTTATTACCTCTTTTGTGTGACATATCTCTCTGATTTAAGGGCATAAAAATTCAAATTTTGAAAATTGCAAAATCAAAATTTTCACCAAATTTCCATTTTTTTCACAAATAAACGCAAGTGATATCGAAGAAATTTTACCACAATTATGAAGTACAATATGTCATGAAAAAACAATCTCAGAATCAGGGGGATCCGTTGACGCGTTCCAGAGTAATTACCTCATAAAGTGACAGTGGTCAGAATTGTAAAAATTTGCCTGGTCATTAACGTGCAAACCACCTTGGGTTGTAAAGGGGTTAAAGAAGTTGTCCACTACTTAAACAACTCCTTGTCATACCCCACTCTTGGCCCTGATAAAATAAAAAAACCTTATACTCTCCTCCCGTGTTGTGACACGTGACTCCGGCGCCCAATCAGCACTGTTGTCGCTGTCCCCGCCTCCTCTCGAATTGAACATGAAGGGGGAAGTCAGAGATCAGCTGCAGCCTGGACTTCCTCTTCATGTTCGATTTGTCCGAAGGCGAAGACCTTTACGCCAGTCCTTGGAGCCCCACCACTGGAACAGTGCTGGCACGGGAGGTGAGTGTTGGCTTTTTTATTTCATCGGGGATGAACATTTAGATCAAAAAGGGGTTGTCCTAGTAGTGCCAAAGCAATTTTATTTTAGGGGAGTATAGGTATGGGGGAAAATAAATGACGTGTCTGTGCTCCTGGGTTATAAACATGCCTCTCCTGAATGCTGGGAAGAGATGCTCATCACAATGGCCACTTTCTGTTGCCTCTGATTTGCAACATGCTACTTTTGGTAGATTGGTATAAACATAATTCTTTAATGTGGTGGCTCTGCATTAGTAAACCTTTTGGATTTAATATCTTGTGAATCCTGAACAACCACAGGATGTTTAAAGAACAATAAAGATTTACTGTAATGGCTTCTTGTTTTGCCTTATTGTCTTACAGCTTCTTAGTGAAAAACAAGAGAAATCTCCTTTAATTGAATCCTCAACTACAGAAAACAACCAGTCACTGAAATCTCTGCAGAAGTAAGTATTTTCTGGGATTACTGTTCTATTGCCAATGTTTCACTCTACATTCTTAGTGGCCAGTCTCTTAGGCAAGGAGTGTGAGCCATTAGCAGGCTTTGTGCCTTAAAAGCCTAGAAATGCTGCCATGATGTGGGCCAGGTCTCTGACCAGCTTCAGCATCTGCGCTGCTTCTTTGCTACAAAGCCTCTTCTTGCAGAATGGCAGAGTCCTCAGTTCGGTCCAGCAGGTCCAAACTGTCAATCAGAAGTGCTCCACCCCTGGCAAGCAAGAAGTCAGGAGGCCATGGCTCCTGAGGGAAAAAAAGATGAGCAAACTCCTTTAATTTATTTTATAAAATGCCATGAATATTTAGGAATTGACCATTTTATGGGTCAATCATTTAAAGATTGGACCGTTTCCTTTCTTTTAAGTTCTGTGTTGCATGTTTAATGAATAGCATGAAGGTTGTACATGTGGCAGCTGCAGTCAGCCCCAAGACTTGACTACTTACTTTTATAATTCATATAGGATTTGGGTCAGACATTTTTGCAAAGTTAATTCTAATAGCCACATACAGTTATTGCAGCAAGGGTCAAAAACCTACTTCAAGCTTTACATTGAGCAAAGAAAGGGTAGAAAATGTAATATATGTCTATTACATTACACACTATTGTCATTCAAAGACTGTGGCTTATTTCAGTAACTAAACACTTGCTATTGATGTCATGCATTTATAGATTTGGAATAATTACCTAATATACAAAAAAATCTGTTCTTCTGGGATGTTCGTTTGAAAAAACAATTTACAATATTGTATAATTCCATCATGTAGTGTTATAAATTATTAGGGTGCTTTCACATTGCCATCTGTGTCCCTTTTGGGACATGCGTCCTAAAATTTCCGGCAAAACTGGGTCCGAACGTATGCTGTGACTGGGGCCATAAACCGCAATGGTGACGGCAAGGCTAACTTTTTTTTTTTTCAGGAGTGTGCTCCCACAGGAGGCGGACACTCAGACGTAGGCTGCTACATCTGCGTTTCCGCCTCCTGTGGGCGCACACTCCTGAAAAAAGAGCACAGCAAAGCGCACGTTCTCTTTGCCGTCACCATTGCAGTCTATGGCCCCCGTCACAGCATATGTCCAGATCCCGTTTTGCAAGGAATTTTAGAACGTATGCTCCCACGGGGACACAGAACGTAATGTGAAAGAACCCTTAACTGCACGACGATAAATAAATATGATCTTCTGCCTGTTGAAGAGAAGTCTGTCAGCACAAAATGACTGTCCAAACCCTTGACGTCCATAAACAATTTAGTGCACCTTCCCACTTATTTGCTTTTCATCTGTCGCTACCCTCCTGTTTTGTGATTGCAGCCAGAGAAGTGGAGAGATGGATGGGAATGTGCACTGATGCTACACAGAGGACTTGTTTTTAACTGTCATTTTGTTTGTTCACTTAGCAGACAAGGGGGCTAAATAGCCCAACTTTCTACCCCACTAGCCTTAATTCTTGTGCCTAAATGCATTCAGGACAAAAGAAACATGTATACTAAAGTGCGAGATGTGTTTTCTTGTAGCAAAGATACCTTAATTATTGAGCATGCAAAGACCATTTCGAGCATTGAGTCACTTGAGCAAGAAAAGGCAGATGAGGAGGATGAAGGAAAGAAAGATGAATCTAGTTGTTCCAGTGAGGAAGAGGAGGAGGAAGACTCTGAATCTGAAGCAGAAACAGGTAACTAAATGGGGAAAGTGCATCCTACATCTGTAAAGACTTCTGCTACTATATCCACTTTTAGATATTTATGAAATATTTATAAACTTAAAAAAATAAAATAAAATCTGAATTTCTATATTGCAAGAATTGATAGTGAAACCTCAAACGTAGGAAATTCTAGATGTCATGTTATCGATATTCTAAGGATATTTGAACCGGTCACTGGTATATTTACTATATTTTGTTAGGTCTAGGTGAAGCTCATTTCTACCCTGCAGCACTGACCTAAAATGTGTTGTGGCTACTCTTACTCTCCTGCCCATGTTTTTTTCAATAGTAAAGGGAAGATTAGCTGATCCTATACACTTCTGGTAGAGGATTATTACTTGGGGCAACAAGGACATACTGCCTGTTTAGATCATGCATATCTGATGCTTTTCTTTTATTTTGGCTTTTTTCTTACCATTGCAGATAAAGCTAAACAATCTGCAAATGCTCCGAACAATAGATCTCAAGTGACCAATGTAACTGCCCCTGTTTCCACTGTACCTTCTGGGCAAGTCACACCTACTTCACCAATAAAGAAGGTAAAGTATCTGCTCACAAGTAAATTTGTTTTTTTCCCAGCGTCTATTTTAAGGGCATGCTAGTTGGGCCTGCTTATATTACCTGTCCATCCCTTTAATTGGCACATTTACTCAAAGTATGATTAAATGACACGTTAAAGGCAAACTTGTGCTTGAGGCTGGTCAAGTAAGAGAATCTGTCACAGGGTAACAACTTCCTCTTGGCCCCATTTGAGTTAGTAGCATTTGATACTGATCTCATTGCAGAACCTGCTCCATTATCTGGGTCAAATCTGATAACAATCTACATCCCATGCATGTAAATGGGGGATACTGCAACTTGCTTCCATGTGACAGATTTCTCCCATGAAAAAGGGTAGCATGCTGCTTATTTCAGATGGAGATACAGATGATTAACCCTCCCCTGGGCTAATTACTGGGCTGAACTAATGCATGTACAGAAATGCATCCGCTGACAATCCACGGCAGAAACCGGAATGTCTGTCTCTGATTTCTTTGGAAATTCACACTGAATATTGAGCCGATGTGTAAATGAAGCAGCCCTATTTGGAAATCTCTTGACATAAGGTCTAACCACTTCAGATATAGCTCAGACAAATTCTGAGGCGTTATTTCTGTCTCGCCTATATACACACACACGCAACTCGGCTGAGCGTCTGTGTGTTCGTTAAAGAGCATGGACTAAGATACTGAGAGGCAACCTATCTCACCAGAGAAGAAAATGTTCAGGTGTTGAAAAACAATATGCTTGATGCTAGATTCCCATATCTTTTGTGAGAGACCCAGGAGGTCTCCCTGACATCTAGCCATGAAATCATTTATCACCACTGACCTTTATCTGATTGATAAAAGCATTTGTTCTTTGATATCTGCTTGGACAGATGTGGAATCAAAAGGTATTGTGCACTTGTCCCATTATAGGTTGGACACCACATGATCAAGAGGTTTTGTGAGGCTACGGCCCCACTATCAGTATTCGGTCAGTATTTTTTCTCAGGAGTGGGAGCCAGAACCAGGAGTGGGTGATAAATGCAGAATTGGTGCACTTGCTTCTATTATACCTTTTCTCTGATTGTTCCTCACTTGGTTTTTGCTCCCACTCCTGAGAAAAAATACTGACCGAATACTGACCAAATACTGATAGTGGGGCCATGGCCTAAAGGATATTCACCAAGGTGACAAACACTTTAACCCTCTCCCAACCTGGCAATTTTCCATTTGTTTTCCTTTTTTATTTTAAAAGCCATAACTTTATTTTTCCTTCGACATAGCTGTGTGAGGGCTTGTCTTTTGCTGGATGAGTTGTACATTTGAATGACGCCATCCATTGTATCGTGGTGTACTGCAAAAATACCAAGTGTGGCAAAAGAGCAAAAAAAGTGCAATACCACAATTGTTTTATGGGTTCTTTATTTACAGCGTTCAAGACATAGTAAAAATGTGCTGGCAATATGATTCTCCAGGTCAGTACAATTATGCAGATGCCAAACATGTATAGTTTTTTTTGAAGTAGAGAAAAAAAATAATTCAGAAATTTGTGTTAAAAAAAAAAAAAAAAAAAAAATTCTTGTCGCAATATTCTGAGAGCTGTAACGTTTTCGGGATATAGACCTGTGAGGGCTTGATTTTTGCTCCCAGAGTTAATGTTTTTATTGATATCACTTTGGGGTAGATACAAAAAATGTATGTAGGCAATCAAAACGTATGTTGTTGCGGTGGATGACAAACGGCAATTTTGGTGCTTTGATTTTTTTTTTTTTTCCCTTGTTGCGCTGTTTACCGATCGCAGTGATACCAAATATGAGGTTTTTTTTATTTTAATAAGGGAAGATGTGGGTGGTTTGAATATGTATGTATATATGTATGTATCAGTCAGGGAGCTAGCATATGACCAGTCTGTAAGGGGTTAAACCCAGTAACCTATAATTGCACTGACCTTGAACAACATATGAGTGATGGCCTGTGGGTTGTCACACTCCAGTCTTTGGCCGGGACTACATGGCAGACTTTTTGCAGTGTTACTATGTTACTGCATGCATCAGTATGAGTTTTGGTTTCCCTGGATGGCTGAAGCTACGTCAGATTTGTCCATGGTGGTTGGTTGAATCACAAGTTCTTATCCAACAGAAAACTGGAATCCACTATTGCTTTAATGAGTGACTATCGCCTCCTTAAACCCAGATTCTGTCTCATATTCTTTAAATTAGTTTCACCCTTTACATGTATTTTTCATCTTTTTAGGTCATCTTATTCATAGCTCCTGATAGGATAAGGTTTAACTTGATTGTTAAAGGCCCAACCTGTGGCAACCTCAGTGATCCTGACTAAAGGGGCTCTCTAAACTCATGTCTGAATGGAGCATGCACATTGCTTTTCCATTCATTAACAGACTGTCCTAGAGGGGCAGGCACTGTGCTCTTTAGCAGCCCCATGAAGAATGCATGGAGCAGAGGTGTGCATGCTCCTCCTCCACTCCATTCAGATGGGGCTCTGCAAAGCTTTGCGTTTGGCATCAGTGGGGGGCCCTGTGGTTGGATCTCTAACCATCAGTAAGTTAGACCCTATTCTATTGATGAGCATAACCTAAAAACTTGGTACCACTACTTTAATAATTTAAAATATTGGCAGAGAAATATTTTTCTAATCATAGTTTCTTCTAAGGTAGACCCGACCACTCATTCTTAAAATGGTTATCTGACTACTTGTGCTTCCATGTTGGGAAGAAAGACTCACTACCAATGTTGCATTGCTCTGCTGATATTGCGATAGATGTGTGATTTCCAAGTCTCATGCATGACTAGCAGTTAGTTATTGGTCCTATACTAATTAACCCCTTCATGACATATGACGCATGTTACCGACACAGAGCCCGCATCTTTTCCCACACGACACCTGATTTGATCAATTGTCCTGTGCCTCCGCCCGCGGCTGGTAACCTGTTAAATTCTACTGTCAATCTTTGACAGCAGGATTTAACACGCGCCGGCTGGCTGCGCGTCATTCCACGCGCCCATCGGCACTCCCGTTACGTGATCGCGAGGCACCGATGAGTTGTCATGTCAGCTAACAGTCTGCTGAAGACCCCTGTGCCTGTCACTGTGAATCTCCTATGAACGCCAGCCTTGCTATGTGTAACACAGGCGATCGCATGGTTGCAGCTTCAAGTCTCTTAAGGGGACTATTAAAGTAAAGTTAAGTTGTTTTTTTATAAATATGAAAAAAAGCATAAGTTTAAATCAACCCCACTTTTGCCCCATTGGGGAAATAAAAACACAACACATATTTGGCATCACTGCATTCAGAAATGTCTGATCTATCAAAATATGAAGTAAATGATTCCGATTCCTAAACTGCGTAATGAGAAAAAATCGAAACGCCCTAATTACGTTTTTTTTTTTTAGTTGATTCAACATTGCAATAAAATGCAATAAGAGGCCATGAAAACAACCTCTCTACCCCAAAATGGTGTCAATAAAAGTCAGTTCGGAGTGCAAAAAATAAGCCATCACCCGGCCCCAGATAATGAAAAATCGAGAACGTTACGGGTCTTGGAAAATTGCAACAAAAGCAAAAACTTCTTTTGTATAAAATTAAGAATTTTTTTCACCACTTAAAAAGTAAACTATACATGTTTGGTATCTGCGTACTTGTCCTGACCTGGGGAATCATATTGCCAGGTAAGTTTTACCGTATAATGAACATGGAAAGTAAAAAACTCAATTGTGGAATTGCACTATTTTTTTTTGCAATTTCACGGCACTTGAAATTTTTTCCCATTTTCCAGTACACTATGTGGTAAAATCAATGGTTCCATTCAAAAGTCCAACCTGTCCTGCAAAAAAACAAGCCCTCATATGCCTATATTGCCAAAAATGTTATGGCTCTTGGAAGAAGGGGAGGGAAAAAACTAAAGGGCCCAAGGATGAAGAGGTTAATTGGGCAAGTGCAGAAGACCTGCAAATATGCCTGTTATCTCCCAGTGCAGGAGAGAGGCATCCGTTAACCCCCTTATGGTGTGCAGTGCTCTTGGGCCACAACCCCAGCCTTATTAACAATTTTTATGGAGTAATTGGAGAGTAGTGCATTTCTACAAGTCTGATTTAAGTTGGTCCTTTGATTCTGCAAAAGCGGAAGTGATACATATGAAATTAGTGTAATATTACAGCTAGGGAGTCGCAGAACTCGAGTGCCTTCTATGTTCTGTTCACTTGTCATGACTACAGAATGGTTAGTAAATGGCACTAGTTAGGCAAGAGGTTACTGAGCCTAAAGTTGGTGCCAGATCTACATTTTTCTGCTCTTCTAGTTGGGCTTTTTTGATTATTGAAAAATTATAGCTTGGTTATAATGTATCTACTTTTTTACTTGGCTTGTACCCATGCACTAAAGCTACAAAGCCTTGGACTTCTACCTCAGTAGCCATGTGAATCAGAAAGAACAGTTGGGTTTTTTGTTTTCTCATGCTATGCTTTCCTCCTTATTCTGTCTTGCTCTTCTTGGGTTCAGTATGATTTCATGGCACCTTTCATGCCAGTGGTGGATTCCGCACAACCTAATTCATGGAGACAGGGCTTGCGCAGAACTGGCATTGTCCTTGTGCCCAGTAAAGGTGACAAATCTCTGGTGAGGAACTAGTGTGCTCATTTGGCTGTGGTTACAGGCTGTGCTTTAATCAGATTGACATCACTGTGCATGGTCTTACACTTACAAATGTTAATCTTGTATCTGCATTATATGCTATATTCAATGCCTTGTCTAACATTCAATGGCAATCTTTTTGGTTTTGACAGTGGGCATTTTCCATCATTTTTATTACTAATAACAGTTTTCCTGTGTGCTTTTGTTCTTTTTGGTTTTTTTTAGTGATATTTTAACCCCATTGAGATTCACACTTGGGTTATTTAATCAAAAGTCCCCCCTCCTCCTTGTGACAATTGACATAAAATCCTTCTATCGTTACGGCTCGACTTGCATTACTTGATCAAATGCCTTTTGGAAATTTCAAGGATGATTGCTTTTGGTGTTGGGATTTTTTGAGATTTAAGATTTTTGTGAGAGTAAATAATTTCCTCAATATTTATGGTTACAGTTCCCTACTCCTGCAACCAAAATCTCTCCTAAGGAAGAAGAAAGGAAGGATGAATCTCCAGCTTCCTGGCGTCTAGGACTGCGCAAGACTGGAAGCTATGGTGCATTATCTGAGATTACTGCATCTAAAGAAGGTCAAAAGGAGAGGGACTTTACTGGTGTCATGCGATCGGCTTCAAGTCCTAGACTTTCCTCCTCCCTAGACAATAAAGAAAAGGTAATATTTGCCAAGATCAGCGACTTCAGATAAAATGCAGTAATAATTTGCCTTTGCAATCTTAATTAACAAACTAGGCGTTGACCAAACGCTGGCCATTTTTTTCCAATTTCCCAATGCACCTGAATGTTCAGCTAATCAATAGACAGATACTTCCAGACACTTGTCTTCCCCTGAAAACAAAAGAATCAGGCCTTTGATATATTTTGTCAGTGGAAAGTCGGAAGGCCTCCATACACGTCAGATAGCAATACCATTTTTGGTGCTAATAATGAGGCTCATACATGAATTGATACTATATTCACTGAAAAAGTCTTTTTTCTCATGGCTCTATACATGCTTCGTTTCACTTGCTAGTGCTTTGTGCCCAAAAACGATTAACTTTTGGAAATAAAATCCCAAGAATTTCCTATTATAAAAGTTTTCTCCACTTCTCTGAACAGGATCCAATACAATTTTTGGCCTTAAGCACATTGCACTCAAAAATAATATTTTATATATGGCTGTGTGAATGAAGCCTTAATGAACTAAAGCCTGATTCAGACATCAGTTTTTCACGTACAAATTCATTGTACCTATTGTAGTCTATGGATCTGTTTGTGTATCCGTCGTTTTTTAATTTTTATTTCATCAATAGCGCACATGAAAATAAGCAACTTTGTGATATATCTCATCAGAGAAATCTGCTTCTTTCTCTGCCAGAATTGATCAGTTATCAAAATTCTCAATTCTGAGGCAAAAATCTGTATTCAGTGAAGACTTTCCCATTACTGAGATAGGAAATGGCTGAGCCGCTACGGTCTCAGTAATGGGAAAGTGTCTTCACTGAATAGAGAATTTTGGTAATGACCAATTCTGGCAGAGAAAGAAGCAGATTTCTCTGATAAGATACATTACAAAGTTGCTTATTTTCATGTGCGCTATTGACTTATGAAACAAAAATTAAAATAACAGACTATGTTCACACATTGCGTTTTTTGCTCCATTTTTTTATGCAAATTAAAAGCTGCATTTTACAGTACCAGCAAAAGCTAGATAACCTACAAACAATTAGGCTGTGTGCCCACTATGCGTTTTTAAACGTTTTTGCAGCGGCAATTCTGCTGCAGAAACGCTTAAACGCTTGTTAGTAGGTCTGCCATGTTCCCCAATGATAATCCGCATGTGCTGTGCACATGCTGCGGAAATTTCCGCTGCGGATTATCATTGCGGAAAAATCCGCAGCACTGCAAATTATTTTGCGGAATCGCGGCGTTTTTGCAGTCATTGACTTGCATTGAATCACTTAATATCCGCATGACTACATGTGCACATGCGGATATTAAGCAATTCAATGTGCGGATGGTACCCGAGTCTGGAGAAGAGGAGACTCTCATCCAGACGTGGGTACCATAGTACCTGTAAAAAAAATAAAAAAACACACTATACTCACCATCAGAAGTTGAGTATAGTGTTTTTTTTTTATATTTTATTTTATTTATTTATTTATTTTTTTTTACAGTTACTGGTACCCAGGTCTGGATGAGTCTCCTCTTCTCCAGACTCGTGTACCATCTGCACACACTATACTCACCTTCTGATGGCCTGCGGCCTTCTATCCGGTATGTCTTGGCTCGTGATGGAGTAAAAGGACCTTCCATGGCATCATTCAGTCATGTGACAGGTCACGCGACCGCTGACGTCGGCGGTCGCATGACCTGTCAGATGACTGAATGATGCCATGGAAGGTCCTTTTACACCACCGGGAAGATCGGGGGGCCGTTGGAAGGTGAGTATAATGTGTTTTTTTTTTTTTTTTTTTTTTTTTTTTTTAAAAAAGGATATAGAAAAGTAAATCTATACTTACCTGTATGACCCATAGCAGAGGTCTGATTCCAGAGAAATCTGGCTTTATAAAGTCTGTTTTCCAGAGGCTTGACGTCCCTCCTATCTGCTTATTCTCCTAAATCGCTGCCTCTGTGCTAAATTACCATATTCCCCTCCCCTGCACGTCACATGTCCCTGTGATGTGCCCTGCTCTGACTCCCCTCCCGCGCATGCGCAAAGCGCCGCTCCCATGGAGCTCGCTTTGTTTCCCTCCGGCTGCGTACTGTGCCACAGCCTTGTATTGCACAGGTATGTATAGATTTACTTTTCTATCACCTGTATGCCCATAGTAAAGGTCTGATACCGCCCAGGGGGTGACGGATTCCCTTTAAATACAGATATAGTTAATGTCAGTAAATCAAGTCATATAAAGTGCCCAAGTGCATAGGAGACTGCACACCATAGTACAGACAGAGCAATAAATCAAGGTATCATACCATATACAGAGAGGCTATCCCAGACAGACTCTCTAGCAATAGTTGTGGGACTTCAGAAAACTCATGCACACACCTTTTTTTTTTTTTTTTCCTGACTGGATTGGAAAACTGCTGCGTTTTTGGAAACTGCTGCATGTCACTACTTTAAGCGTTTTTGCAGCGTTTTTTTCACCATAGAACGCAATTAGTAAGTGCAAAAATGCAGGTATCCGTTTTTGGTGCAGAAAACTGTGGAACAGGCACTAAACTATGAGTATTAAAAACGCAGCAAAAATGCTTTTTTTTAAGCGTATTCTTTACTGCCAAGAGAACAGGTTTTGTCTGCAGAAAAAACTGCAATAAAAACGCAACTTGTGAACATAGCCTTACTGTTTAACATGCCTGTGTATTTTTGCGGACTTAGTGGTCCACACCAAAACACAAGGACGTTTCTGATGTTGGTCAGTGTACGGCTCAAGCTTGAGAACTTCTTAACACGCACACACACACACGCAAAAGCTGATATTCAGATGAAGATCAGTCCTTTTTTTCCATTCGACAAGAACAATACAAGAATAGCATGGGACTAAGGTGTAATGTAGGGACCTGTGCTGCTGCGGTTTGCATTCGGAGGGTAGAAATAAGATCTGTTTCAGGATTTCAGACTCTTCCTGCATGTGTTGAATATACAGAAAGTTGCCGCTTATGTGAAATCTCTGGTGATTTTGGAGTGATGCAAGCAATAGAACAGTAAAGAAAAAAAATCCATCCTATAAATTAGACCAAGTGCTTTTTCTTGTATGACAAGTTTTCCTTTTGGATGTAGGAAGATTTATAGCAGTGGGAGTTGTTTTGCTAGAGATTGTTTTATGTAATGTATTTTCTGTCCTGTTTTTATAGGAGAAAGATGCTAGATCAACCAGGCTAGCGTATGTTGCTCCATCAATCCCAAGGCGGCTTGCTAGTACTTCTGACATTGAAGAAAAGGAGAACAGGTAATGTATACCCACTATTTTCCATCTCACTTGGACCTCTCTTTAATCCATGCTCTAAACGTCTGATGTGTCAGGTCCCAGCTAGTGCCCCCTTTTTTTTTTGTTTTTGTTGTAGAGGCTTTAAATCAGGGGTCTCAAACTCGGCTGGGTATATGGGCCGCACATGGAAAAAATTTTAATTTGGGGGGCCGCATTCTTTGTTCAATGTGACATTTTTAGTGATACCATTTTTTTTGTATACACCTTTTGAACATTTTTGCCGTGTTTATTTTTTTATGGCTTGGGTCGTTATGGATGTGGCGATAATAAACGTGCACTTTTTTGTGTTTACTTTAGTTTACATATAAAACAGCATTTTTAGTGCCCAATATTTTTGCATGCTTTATTTTATTTTTTATTTTTTTTACAATTTTATTTCCCCCAATTGGCCTCATACAGTAATATTGTCTTACAATTAGCATCATATAGTAATAATGGAAAACATCTTGTAGTAATGTTCCCCATCCAAGTCCCCATCTTGTACTAATGTGCCCCATCCAGGTCCCCATCCTGTGGCTATGTGCCCCATCCAGGTCCCCATCCTGTGGCAATGTTCCCCATCCTGGCGCCCATCTTGTACTAATGTGCCTCATCCAGGTCCCCATCTTGGGGCTATGTGCCCCATCCAGGTCCCCATCCTGTGGCAATGTTCCCCATCCAGGTCCCCATCTTGTGGCTCTGGTCCCCATCTTGTGGCTCTGTGCCCCATCTTGTGGCTCTGTGCCCCATCCAGGTCCCCATTATGTGCCCCATCCAGGTCCACATCTTGAGGCTATGTGCCCCATCCAGGTCCACATCTTGAGGCTCTGTGCCCCATCCAGGTCCACATCCTGTGGCTATGTGCCCCATCCAGGTCCCCATCTTGTGGCTCTGGTCCCCATCTTGTGGCTCTGGTCCCCATCCAGGTCCCCATTATGTGCCCCATCCAGGTCCACATCTTGAGGCTATGTGCCCCATCCAGGTCCACATCTTGAGGCTCTGTGCCCCATCCAGGTCCCCATCCTGTGGCTATGTGCCCCATCCAGGTCCCCTCTTGTGGCTATGTGCCCCATCCAGGTCCCCTCTTGTGGCTATGTGCCCCATCCAGGTCCCCTCTTGTGGCTATGTGCCCCATCCAGGTCCCCTCTTGTGGCTATGTGCCCCATCCAGGTCCCCTCTTGTGGCTATGTGCCCCATCCAGGTCCCCTCTTGTGGCTATGTGCCCCATCCAGGTCCCCTCTTGTGGCTATGTGCCCCATCCTGGTCCCCATGTTGTGGCTCTGTGCCCCCTGTGCTGTTCTTCACACACATAAAATAGAAAAAAAAAAGAAGATGATTCTCACCTGTCCTCCGTTCCCTCGGCGGCCTTCCTGCAGATGTGGCCCGCAGGCACCACAGAGTCCGACCCCTTGACGATCTCGACCTGGTCCAGGAGGAGCCGCCGACAGCAGCGCTGCATTGCCGCACAGAGACTGTCTCCCAGCACAGCATTTTCAATGTCAGCCGCCGGCCAATCAGAGGCCAGCAGCTGACATCTGCATATGGCAATGACGTCATACTCGCTGCGCCGACACGCAGATATCAGCTGCTGGCCTCTGATTGGCCAGCGGCTGGCATTGGAAATACAGTGCTGGGAAACAGTCTCTGTGCGGCAATGCAGCGCTGCTGTCGGCGGCTCCTCCTGGACCAGGTCGGGATCGTCAAGGGGTCTGTGCCTGCGGGCCGCATAAAGCAGCCTCAGGGGCCGCATGTTTGAGACCCCTGCTTTAAATGAAATGGAAACAGGAATATGTTTAAAGTTGTCAAGAATTTTTTCCCTACGTGTTTACAAAGCAATTATGGTTTGTTTGCTTTTTTCCTAATGCATTGTAATAACCTGGATAACCTCTGCTCAATCACTGTATTTTCCCCATGTTAAATAGCTATACTCTCCTCCGGTGCCATTCTAGAGATGTTGACACCTGGTTTCCCGTGACATTGTTCTTGAGCCCTGTAGCCAATCAGTGGCCGCTTCACTCTCTCCTCCTTCAAGGCAAAACTGCCATACTTGAATAGTCTGAGAGCAGCAGCACCCTATATTTTCTTACGTGTCAGTTTCGTCCAAAGGAAGTGAGAGTGAAGTGGCCACTGATTGTTATGCCCAGTGAGTCCAGCAGTCAATGTCACAGGAGACCAAGCACAGAATCGCTGGAATGGCATCGGAGGGGAGTATTGCTGCTGCCGTTTTACATTGGGGGGGACTTATTGATTGAACAGGGGTTATCGGAATAGTGAATAACCCCCTGTGCATAGTGTTTGGCCATATATAAATCTAGGGAGGTAGGTAGTGTAATAGACAGTGTAATGGTCATCCACATATGTTTCAGTTTTAACATCCATCAAAAATGGACAGACCCATGTGTCTACCCCTATGCCTCTGTTTACACGTTTTTTAAAAATTGAAGGTAAATGGTCAACCTTTTTTCTAATTAACACTTAGTGTGTCCATCAGTTTTCCATCCATTGGAATCTGTCGCCAGGTTTTTGCTTCATCTGAGAGCAGAATAATGTAGGAAATTAAGCCCTAAATCCAACGATGTATCACTTAGTTTACTGGTTTAGCAGTTGTAACAGAGTTCTTAAATGCAGCAGAGCTGAGAAAGCTAACCCCGCCCTCACCAGGCTCTTTATGTACGTAGTCTATTAAGAGTGAACCACCTATCACAGGAGGGGGCGTGGTTGAATGACTGCTTGCGCCAGCTAGTCACAGCAATGACAATGTCCTAGTAATAAAACCTTCATTAGATGTAAAAATCCCACACAGCCTAGGTGACACATGGTTGAATTCAGTGTTTTTAACCCTAACCCCATGCTGCCTTCAGATTACATAGCAAAAATCTTCTAACACATGACTGGTTTTCTGAAACTCTGTAGTCAGTGTGCATTCTCAAAAATGTGACTTGTAGCCTTTGGATTCCTCTTTGACACACTCCTGGCCGTTGTGACATGACTGCGCCGTATGTGATTTTTAGATTTTCGATCACATTCAGACTTGTACGCATCTCTCAATGGCTTCAGACCCGACCTGGTTTTAATTATATTTTTCAAAGAGGCGTAAGTTTATTTTCCTGTTGACAGACCTTGGTTTTTGTGGGACTAAGTTGTACTTTTGAATGACACTATCGATTTTGATTTTCTCATATGGTTTATACTATACTATACCAAACTTGCATATAATTTTTTTTCTCTATTTGTGATTAAATTTTTTTTTTAATTTATGCTATTTTGGGGTAGATACGACACTTTTATTGGATTTTTTTTGTGGAGTTGTGGCAGCCAAAACCTGTAATTCTGGCATTTTGAAATTTTTTTACAATGCCTACTGATCTGATATAATTAATCTTCTATTTTTAGATGTGAATGTACATACCATTTACTAAATTGGGTTGTACGTTCTTTCACAGAGAATCTTCTATTGGGCTATCACGCCTTGGTGGCTCCTATACAAGAAGAAGATGGGAGGATGACCTGAAGAAGAACAGTTCTGTTAATGAAATTTTAAATACCAGCTATCAAGGAAGGTCTGCACAGCTTTCATTAGTTTTACACTACATAACATAGCCACGTGGTGAGATGACCACCATCGCTCTGCTCAGATATGTAGGTTCCCTAGAAGATGACACCCCTCTAATACTCAATAGGGTACAATTTGCTGGATGTTCTAAGGACTTGGGATCTGAAGTTTACTGTTACTTGATTTTGTTACACTGAAGCCTCTTCGCCAGATTCAAGTCCTTGCTTAGTAATTATGTCCCTTTAAAGATTGTTTAGATTTTACATGACATACACCATAAATTTCAGTTGAAACTCCAGATCGTATCTTTTTCAGTTAATTTCTTAATAAGCCTTTAACAACTTATCTGCCTCTTCATGATGAAGTAACATATACATTCAGCCATCCATCCTTTAAAATGGGTCCCAAGGCACATTGCTGCTATCATTTTTGTGAAAATTGACACACAATCCTGTATTTAAACCTATTATGAGTGTATTCCATCTTTATTTTTTTGGTTAAGTATTTTTTGTTTGTAATGGTTTCACTTTTGATTTTTTTTTTTTTTTTTTTTTTTTTTTTTTTTTTTTTTTTTAGTGGCTCTTTTTGTAGAAGACAAGATGATCACATAAATTCTAGTATTCCAAGTACTACATCTGGTTCTACACCAACTATTACCTCTTCTGGGCTAACACGGAGTCTGTCTAGCACCTTTAGTACTTCAAGGAGTAGTATAGGCTCTTCAGGCTTATCAAGCAGGTATTTATAGCTAATTTCCTCATCAGGTGGTTTTGGATCTTTCACCTTTTTATATTAAAACAAAGTTTAAATGAAATGTAAGGTCTAGAGAGAATTATATATGGACGACTGACCCATGAATAATTTTGGTGAGCTTGATAATACTTGTATATTATGCTGTATTTTAACGAACGGTAGTAACTGGCCATTAAGTTGTTTTGGTTTCCTTTCTATCGACTACAAGGCCATGTGCTTAGTTTTTACTGGACGTTTGAGCTGACTGACTCCCTTTAAATATTAAAGTACCTTAACTGCTTAATGATCTGTCATGTCATAGGTCACTAAGGAAAGTAAGTAGCAGTCTCAGGAGCTGAGCCTGCTTCATAAGTGGCAGATGCTGACTGACAAAGCTGGCACCTGGCTTTAATTGCAGGGACCGGAGCTGCAGTTTAGCCATTTAAATACTCATTGGCTTACTTTGTCTCCTGTGACTCGACGCCCCCAGGCTGCCATATTAATTCATCGGATTCCCCGCGATCGCTAAAGAACACCCTCCACCCCTTGTAACTGCCATTCTTGTTCCCTGTTGAGGTAACCACGGTCTAAGCCTCAAAGGAGAGCCGTGATTTATATTCTGCTATACTGTATATTAAACGCCAAAAAGTAAAAAATCTGAATGACAGATTTGCCGTTTTGTCCACTTTACTTCCCCATGAAAAAATATTATATGTTCCCCAACATTATATCAATAAAAATGTCAGCCCAAGGTGCAAAAAATAATCATCCCTCACACAGCTTTATCAATGGTAAAATTAAGTTACAGGTTTCTCTTTTTTCTTGTTTTTTTTTGTCACCACTTGTATAATTCCTTTAAAAAAAAAAAAAAAAAAATCTGAAAAGATTTGGCAGTGTTGTAATCATATGGACTTGGAGAATTGTTACCAGGTCGTTTTTTTACCATACACTGAATGCTGTAAAAGCAAAGAGCAATGGCGGAATGACTGTTCCTCTTTATCACCCTTCACCTTCATTGATTCCATTTTGCTGTACATGACAAGGGGTTACATACAAAGATCAAATGTAAAATATTAGAGAACCTGTCAGCAGGATTTAGCTCTATAAACTAAAGGCATGACTTTAATGGCGCTGTGAAGGGATCCGATCAGTGGCTGCTGGATACGCACCTTGTGAAGTTTTTAGAATATGACGTCTTCTGTGCTTAAGGGCGGGACGTGGGGGCAGGGTCTTCATTCTCCGCTCCCCCCCTATCCACCAGCCTCTTCTGTTTCTTGTGCAAGTCACTGATTCAGTAACCTGCCTCCTTAAAATTCTGTGCACCATCATTGTGTGGGCGGTGCGTGCGCAGTGGGATCTGACATCCTGTGTGCAAGACTTGAGTAAAATGGCGCCGGCGGCGATGCATGCTGCGTTAAGAGCAGAAATCTCGGTCTGCCTCCGGCTCCATTTTATTGAAGTCCTGCACACAGGACGACTGGTCCCGCACACTGATGGCAGCGTGGAATTTTAAAAAGGAGGCAGATCACTGAATAACCAGTGACCTACGCATGAAACAGAGGAGACTGGTGGTGGGGCGGAGAACCAGAAGAAGACCCTGCCCCCACATCCCGTCCCGAAGCACACAAAATGTAATTTTCTGAAAACTTCATAAGGAGAGTAAGTGGATTCCTTCACATCAGGTATCATACTACTCAGCTTCACAGCGCCATTATAGCCATACCTTTAGTTTATAGGGCTAAATCCTGCTGACAGGTTCTCTGTTAAGTAATTTCTGTTAGAAGCTGCTTTTCTTATTATTCTGATTCAGAATTTTTCTTACAATCAATGTATCGATATGATTGTTATCAACTTATGTCGTCCCCTGGTGATGGATCAGTTCCCTCTTACAATGTCCACTTACTGTCACTACGTGGTGATGGATGCTGATGCTCAGTACAACAACCTGGATGTTTGTGCACAAGCTGTGGAGTCATTTTCTGTGTATCAGAAAGCACTGTGTGAAGGCATTTTTGCATGAGAAATGCTGACCATGCCCCCCAAAACCCCAAATTAAAATCACACGCCTTTTGGTGTGGTTTGTTAATGCATTTCTAGAAGTTTTTTTTTTTTGTTTTCTTTTTTTTTTATGCAGGTAAACCATTTTGATCTTGATGTAGAAAAGCTACAGTAAAAACACTGAGAGGCTCCCTTTTTATAAAAAATTCAAGGAAAACTTATGTGAAATGAGATTTTACAAATCTCAATCATTTTGCTGTAAGGCTGTGTGCCCACTATGTGTTTTTTAAGCGTTTGCTTGGTAATAGGTCTGCCATGTTCCCCAATGATAATCTGCATGTGCTGTGCACATGCTGCAGAAATTTCCGCTGCGGATTATCATTGTGGAAAAATCCGCAGCACGTCTATTAATTTTGCGGAATTGCAGCGTTTTAGCCGCCATTGACTTGCGTTGGACCTCATAACATCCGCATGACTACACGTGCACATGCGTATATTATGTGATTCAATGAGCGGATGGTACCCGGGTCTGGAGAAGAGGAGACTCTCATCCAGACCCGGGTACCATAGAACCTGTAAAAAAAAGAATTAAAATAAACATATACTTACCTTCTGATGGCCCCCTGTCTGCAGGCTGCGGTGCTGCTGGCTCTTCGGCTGCTTGCGGTGGTAAAAGGTCCTTTTACCACCACGAGCCGCCGAAGACACCGGACGCACCGGAGAAGGAGACCAGGGGCCATCAGAAGGTGAGTAGAATGTGTTTTTTTTTTTTTCTCCATTTTTATTCTTTTGTTTTATTATTGATGCTGCATTTGCAGCATAGTAACTTGGTCACACTATATAAATGCCGGTTGCATGGATTTATATCGTGTGACCAAGTTGTCATGCACTTTCCAAGTGATGCTAAAATCGCTTGACAACCCACATGCGAAATCGTATGTTCAAAACGTTTCACAAACGCTTCTACCTGGCAGAAAAAACGCATGGAAAATCTGTATGCGTTTTTTCTGCCAGGTTGATGCAGAAACGCTCAGGAAAAATCCACAGCATTTCTACATCGTGGGCACATGTTCTGTAAAATGCAACAAGTGAAAAAGCCCATACACTTTTTTTTTTTTTAAAAGGGTTTTACAAGATATTGAAAATATAGTTTCCTGCCAGAAACCATTCCACACATGTCCAGGAGCTGGATCTGGACTACTGCACATTTCAGTTGAAGTGAGTGATGCTAGTCTGTGGTCCCAGACAGGGTGTAGAGGTCTGCAACGTTTTTTTTTTTTTTTCAGAGAAAGCAGATATAATTTTTTCTTTTTCTGTTCCCATCAACTCTTCATTATAAAAAAACAAAACATGTTTTTCAATTCAGGGAATCACAGGATGACATACTATAGTTTTTCAATGGGAACTAGGTAATAATTCCTAATATTGGCACTTTAAGGGGATTGAACATCATCTGCCAGAATCTTGTACAGATTTCAGCTGATCTCGGAAATGCATTTTTATCCATTTATTTGAGGAAACTTCCTAACAAAAAGACTGACCAGCAAAGACAACTCTTTTAAACCTAAAAAATGTTTGTTTTTTTATTCGCCTCTGTTGCGTAGATATTGGTGATCAAAGTATTTGCCACCTAAACAGTTAGTTATTAGTTATAGTTGACATTTTCAGAGATTTCACCGAGGACGTGTACTTTCTCTTTCTGGCATTGACCAATCAAATGCGAGAATAAGCATATAAAGTGGATATAAAACTTAACTTTTACTTTAATAGTTAAAAAAACTGGCAATCCTAAAACATTTGTAGACAATACACATAATATACATAAAATACAAACAGCTGAAATATTTGCCTGTGTCCCTGTATGGGGTCTGAAAATTTACTTTAGTCAGAGAAAATGGCATCAGCAAATATCTATATCAGTGAAAAGCAGCCTAGCAAAAAACAGACCATATTGTCTGAGAAACAGTGCTTTTAATGAAGGAAAGAGAGCAGGAACGGTCTCACCAATTACATAGTTCTCTGAGCACCTCCAATGTCCTTCTCCAAGCACCCCTTCACAACGAGTCGTGGTGGTAGACTGTCACTGTCAGTCCCTATTGTCTGGAACTGACCCTGGGACCCCCAGACTCCTGCCCTTACAAGGGCAGTCCACAGCTGGCCCTGTTGTAGCTAGACAGCAATGGACTGACCCTATGCGCCTCCCTTTTCTCTGACTATAGCCAGTCTTCTGATCCCATACAGGGACACAGGCTAAATATTTCAGCTGTTTGTATTTTATGTATATGTTATGTGTATTGTCTACAAACGTTTTAGGATTGCCAGTTTTTTAACTATTATAAAGTAAAAGTTAAGTTTTATATCCACTGTATATGCTTATTCCTGCTTTACCTTGTGGATCTGGTAAGGTGGGGATTGCCATCTGTATCCCTCCTATAATACGTTTTGCATTTTTGATCAATCAAAAGCAAGCAGCAATACACTGGGAAGAACAACACACTCATAGTAGCATTGAGAAATGGTCTGCTCTCCTCACTGCTGTGTGATGACGTGCTGGTGCACAGCAGACCTGAGTGTCATTCAGCTCTCCTCTCTGGCATTGTGTGGTGAAAGGCAATACTGTAGGAGATCAGTCTTATTACAAACACTTCTAATAGCTCTGCTCTCAAATTACAATGTGTATTTGGTCCTGCCAATAAAGATCCTTCACATTTCCAAAGCAACTGCATCTCTCCCCACATTGAATGTTGTCATGTCTCTCACAGAGCCTATTCTAAGCTATAGTGGGGCGTGTTCTTTTTTCCCTTGTATGTGGATGCCTGATTATGATTGGCAGAGCTGGCAGCACTGAGAGGAGAGCTATGAGAAGTGTTTATAATGAGATTGCCAGGGTGTTGCTGCCTGCTTATGATTGGCAGAGCTGGCAGCACTGAGAGGAGAGCTATGAGAAGTGTTTATAATGAGATTGCCAGGGTGTTGCTGCCTGCTTATGATTGGCAGAGCTGGCAGCACTGAGAGGAGAGCTATGAGAAGTGTTTATAATGAGATTGCCAGGGTGTTGCTGCCTGCTTATGATTGGCAGAGCTGGCAGCACTGAGAGGAGAGCTATGAGAAGTGTTTATAATGAGATTGCCAGGGTGTTGCTGCCTGCTTATGATTGGCAGAGCTGGCAGCACTGAGAGGAGAGCTATGAGAAGTGTTTATAATGAGATTGCCAGGGTGTTGCTGCCTGCTTATGATTGGCAGAGCTGGCAGCACTGAGAGGAGAGCTATGAGAAGTGTTTATAATGAGATTGCCAGGGTGTTGCTGCCTGCTTATGATTGGCAGAGCTGGTAGCACTGAGAGGAGAGCTATGAGAAGTGTTTATAATGAGATTGCCAGGGTGTTGCTGCCTGCTTATGATTGGCAGAGCTAGCAGCACTGAGAGGAGAGCTGTGAAAAGTGTTTATAATGAGATTGCCAGGGTGTTGCTGCCTGCTTATGATTGGCAGAGCTAGCAGCACTGAGAGGAGAGCTGTGAAAAGTGTTTATAATGAGATTGCCAGGGTGTTGCTGCCTGCTTATGATTGGCAGAGCTGGCAGCACTGAGAGGAGAGCTATGAGAAGTGTTTATAATGAGATTGCCAGGGTGTTGCTGCCTGCTTATGATTGGCAGAGCTGGCAGCACTGAGAGGAGAGCTATGAGAAGTGTTTATAATGAGATTGCCAGGGTGTTGCTGCCTGCTTATGATTGGCAGAGCTGGCAGCACTGAGAGGAGAGCTATGAGAAGTGTTTATAATGAGATTGCCAGGGTGTTGCTGCCTGCTTATGATTGGCAGAGCTGGCAGCACTGAGAGGAGAGCTATGAGAAGTGTTTATAATGAGATTGCCAGGGTGTTGCTGCCTGCTTATGATTGGTGAGAAAGAGGAAGTACATGCCCCACAGAGAAATATCTCTGGTTTTGTCCACTTAAAACGTTTAGTGGTCTATTTTCCACTCTGCAGCCATGATGTATCATGTGTCAAGTTCAACTTGAAACATTTACTGAAATGTCCTCTTTACCCAAAATACTGTCTAATCACTGCCTAAAATTCTGGCTTTTTAATATACTTTACATTTTTGGCGGATATCCTGACCATTAAAAAGCCAAAAAAAAAACCCTTTCCGCCATGTAATTTCTAGCCTTTCTTTTGTTAATGTCCCTGTGCCTCTTTGTGCCATGCTCTTTTATATATAAGCAGATTTGTTTAATTGTATTTAATTGTAACTGTGCTTCATAGTATTGGCTTTCATTGTGTGTGTGTGTTCTTTCCTCTGTGTCTTGCTACTGGCCATGTTTTAGTACCTCAAACCGTTTGTGGGCAGACGATAGCTCTGAGAAAGACAAGGATACTGTCCCTACAGCAGTCACCATTCCAGTTGCACCAACTGTTGTAAATCCCACTTACACATCTATGACCACAACTTCCACTGGCACCGTTCCTTCCACAGCGGAGGTCAGGGAAAGACGCAGGTGTGTACCTTTCTTGCATGCGTCTATTTTCTGTTCTTGCCTTGCCGTATTGTTTGTGCATCAGTAGTGAATTATATGGTCTGTGTGATGTCTTCTGAAAGCTAGATTTCCAGGCTTGCCTATAATGAGGTAAAGTTGTAGCATATGTCAATTTGCTTTTGCGCTTAAGTTTTAAGCTTTTATCTTTGTCTAGCTTCTCCCACAATTGGACAAAATAACACCCCTTGCCACACTTCATTTGGGATTGAGACCTTAATAAAACACCTGAACAAGGAATGTATAAGCGGGGCCCAATTACAAAACTAGACAACCAACAGGAGATTAGACCCCTAAAATATAACTTTTATTTGAATATGCTAAAAAGGACTCAATAGTCACCACAACAACAAACACAAAAACAAGACAAAATGCCAGGGAACAGGGATAAGTCACACATCAGTCAGGAAGGATTACGGGCTCTATCTGTCCCTATATTCTCTCCCTTCCTGACAGCGGAGGTTGGCACCCTAATCAGTGCTGCATATGAGAGAAGGATTGATTGCCTCTCCAGTTCCCCTGATGAACCCTGGAGAGTACCAGAGAGAAACGCGTTGGGACGAGATATGAGGGATCATCAATGATAAGTGCTGCTCCCTATCTATTTATATGATATCAGACTGTTTTTGCATTTGGGACATGATATAAGGGACTATCTATGATAAGTGCTAAGTCCCTGTATTTTCTGAGATAGGATATTAGGAATCACCAATGATATGTGTTATTTCTTTGATATCTATGAGATGTGACATAATGCATTACCAATGATAAATGCTATTCCTTACTAAATGATATTGAGATTGTTTTAATGCATTTAGAATTGGTCATTTGTTTTGCTTGTATGTGTTAGTCTCTATCACATTCTGGCTCTGACAATTTAGAACGACATAGAGCAGGATGCACATGTGATACCGGTCTGTGGGCATTACTTCTGGGGATTAGTCTCATATATAACAGAACCTGCTTTATTAGCTTTGGTTATTTAGTATATGCTGGTTTATGTATGAATGTAATAAACCAGCTATCTTGAGACAAATCTTACCTTCTAAAAATTCCCAGGGCTATTATTATTGTCTCAATATATAGACTTGGGTCTCCTTAAGTGCATATCTATGATGAATTGTCGGCTTCTTAATCTGTACGTTCACTTTTCTCTATCTTTTATTCACGATTGTGGTTTTTTAAATATAAAGATAGAGATTTACCAGGGATATTAGGGACACCGACGTTGAGCGGGGGCGCCACGGAGCAAAAATTAGGGTACCAACCTCCGCTGTCAGGAAGGGAGAGAATTTAGGGACAGATAGAGCCCGTAATCCTTCCTGACTGATGTGTGACTTATCCCTGTTCCCTGGCATTTTGTCTTGTTTTTGTGTTTGTTGTTGTGGTGACTATTGAGTCCTTTTTAGCATATTCAAATAAGTTATATTTTAGGGGTCTAATCTGTTGGTTGTCTAGAATTGAGACCTTAAACCTGCTGTGGCTATGGCAGTCATGCATGCACTATGAATTAACGGAGTTAAGCAAAGTGGCAAGGGTCCATATAGTTCAGAAAAGACCACAAAACTTTACTGTTAGATTTTATTTTTAAGTGTAGATTTTTTTTATTTATTTATTTTTTTGTTTTGTGTTAACCCAGTTAGTGACACTGTTTGCAATTACTGTACCTTCCTTATGTTGTCATACTTCCAGGTCATATCTCACTCCAGTTCGGGATGAAGAGTCAGAGTCTCAAAGAAAAGCTAGATCAAGACAAGCAAGGCAGTCCAGAAGATCAACACAGGTATGCCTGAATTGTCCTGTAATCAGGAGCTACCGTATTCGGCAGACTGTAGGACACGCCATATGTATGACACACGCCAGGTTTACACAATAGAAAATAGGAAAAACATTTTTTTTAATGGGTAAAACTTCCCTGGCGCTGTAAAGAAGTAAAGTGGTTTATATCACTAAATTTAAATGCCCAAAGAAAGAATAGGGAGTTATGGATCTATTAGTGTTTCTCTGCAGCATGTGTATTATACACACACATAGCGGTCCAGTACGCAGATTATGTATGCTCTGCAGTGCACACACATACACATCACTGCTGCATGCACAGTACACACAGCTACATCAGCAATATCATCAAAGCGCACAGCTCAGCTACACCACGAATTGTCTGTGATCGGGAAGGACTGTCACCATTCTCCTCGATCACAGGAAGCTACCTTCAGATAATGAAACGCACTCTTTCTAACAAGATTTTTTTTCTTGCTAAAAATTGAGTCTTATAGTGCAAAAATGCTGACTATTCTGTGCTGTATAGATAAATTATTATACAAAGCTCTCTATGGGCTATATAATTGTTTTCAGTACTTAAAGGGGTTATCTGGGACTGTTTTTTTTTTTTTTTACTATGGGCCTAAGAACGAACAGGCAAGTAGTTGCTACCTGCCTGCCTGTTTTGCCAGGGGCCGGTCTCTGTCTGGCACAGAACAGTCACAGACCTCCCCTGCCAGGGATTCAGGGGCTTCTGCTTCTCTGTGGATGGGGCGTGACTGCTGAAGTCATGCTGATTGACAGATGGCTCCCCACTGCTTAACTGCAGGAAGTGTGCTGTTAATCAGCATGATGTCAGCAGTCTAGCCCCATCCACAGAGTAGCCCGGAAGAGCTGCTTTGTTGACGTGGAGCAGCTGTGTCAATGCCGGTTAGAACAAGCCGGTAGTTGGCAACTACCTGCCTTTTATTTTTCAGGCCCATAGTAAAAAAAATAAATAAATTAGTCCTTGGTTTCTCTTGAGCATTGAATTCACCTTTTAGGGTTGTGCAGGTTCTTAGGCAGGATTTAGTAGTGTGTAGCTTTTTTGGAATTCATAGATGAGCGTAAAATTACACACCTGACATTGGTTTTGTTGGTTAGGATAGGCAAGTTTATTTTATTCTGAGCTTCTTTAAGCATGCAGAAAATATTATATAAGAAAGACAGAGGAATTGGCCCAAGAAAAAACACATTGCAGTGTGAAAGCATGACTGATAAGTAATTCGCTCAAGGTAGCGTTTCTTCCAGCTCAACTGCTTTGTAGCGGCCTTGCATGCTTGGGGAAGTATGCTTGCTTTTCTCCATAGGGATGAAATTGCACATGCATTTTTTTTTTTGACGGCCAGGTGTAAATCCAAACAGATGGAAAATTCCTCTTCTTTTTTTGATGCCCATTACCCATTCCAGAAAACTGCATGTGCGATTCCTGCCAAAACCTATTGATGTATGCAAGTAAAAGAAATGTCATCAGAAAATTACCTATTTAAATAAAATTAAACATTTCTTTAACAACCTCTTAACAGACTGATGAATCTAATGAGAATTAACTTGCACTACTCACAATGTTAGGGATATTTGGCGTTAGGGCATTTAAGTAGAAGCATGCAATGATTTCCTCATGTCAAACAATTTATTGAAACCAAAGCCAACAGTGTTGAGTATAGCCCAACAAAAATGCCAGTCTTAACTTGGCATGTGGCCTTGAGCATCAATTATAGCTTGACAATGACTGTTCACAAGTCGGGTTATTGTCTGCTGAGGCATGGCATCCCACTCTTCTTAACGGGCGGCCATCGGGTCACTGAGGTTCTGGGGTACAGAGTTTCGAGCCTCTACATGGCGACTCGGCTGATCCCATAGGTTCTCTATGGAATTCAGGTCTGGAGAAAGTGCAGACCATTCCATTTGAGGTACCCGGTCTCCAGCAGCTGTTGCCTAATGATGTCACCTTAATGAGCTGGAGCATTGTCATCCATGAAGATGAAATTAGGCTGGTGGTGTTTGTGCCTAGGCACAATGACTGGATTGTTATTCAAGTAGTAGGGGCTGGTCACTGTACCATTCACAAAGTGTAGGGCAGTTCTGTATTGACTAGACACTGTAACGAACCACCACTGGTGACAGCAGTGGCTGTTACATAGAGCTCTCCTTGACGTCTCCAACATCGTTGGTAGCCATCATTTCTGCTCAGCATACATAAATTTAATCAGTGAACAGCACTTAGGCCCATTGGTCCAGAGTAGTTGCTCCCTGGCCAATGCAAGACGATGACTCCTGTGCCTGTTGGCGTGATCAGGTGCCCTTGCAGGTCGTCTAGCACACACGTCACGTTCATGTAAATGGTTTCGAATGGCCTGGTGTGACACTTGAATGCCTCTCGCCTCCCTTAAATGCGCCTGGAGTTGTGTGTCATTCATCATCTGATTCTGAAGGGCATTGTTTACAATGAAGCGGTCATCGGTGTGGGATGTGGCCAAAGGACGTCCACTTCTCTGCCTTTCAGTGACTCTACCAAACTCTCTTCCAACCTGCTGATGACACTCTGTGACACTCTAAGCTCATTGGCCACTTCCATCTGAGAAGATCCTGCTTGAAGCCTCGCAATGGCAAAGGTATTGTTGATCAATTGTTAGGTGTCTTGGTCTCATGATGTGAAGGACTGTTTAAATATCAATTATAATTGAATCCTGAAGTTTATTGGCCGATTCATGGTTCAAACACTGTTGTGAATTTTGCCATTAAGTTCCTTGTTGCAGAATAGTAAGTTGTGCAAAAAGTACTGAAACATTGAACAGTTGGACGCGTGCATTCAATAGTTTAGAAAAGGTCGCACTAAGTTCACCTGAAAAGGTTAGAGTGCATTTTAGGTTCATCCTGAAATTTCATCCAAAAGCCAAAAATCCCTAACTTTTTGTGAGTAGGCTATATATGGATAACACAGGATGACAATGTTCACAGTAGCTCATGGTTAAATTTCACTTCCCCCAATCTTCCTGCTGTGACCCCTGCACAGATCAGAGCTTTCCTAGAAAGCGTTCCATAAAAGCTGTGAACATCATCACGTTTCCTATGAACGAGGCTGATGTAAAGCATATGTCTAATTAGCAATTATGTACGAAAGAGAATAAAAACTAGTATTAGAAAATGAAAACCTATTAAATATTTCACATTTTATTAGACAAAATGTTATGCATTCACTTTAGTGCAGGAAATGTAAATTGACCAAACTAAATTTAAAAGAAGCCTTTAAAAAAAAACAAAAAAAAACCCCACACATTTAACTTTGTCCATTGATTAACTTCATATTGCATGTTTTGCAGGGTGTAACGTTAACAGATCTCCAGGAAGCCGAGAAAACAATTGGAAGAACTCGCCCTACTCAAACAAAAGATCAGGAAAGTGAAGAAAAACAAGACAAAGAAAAACAAGAGGAAAAGAAAGAAGCCGAAATTAAAAATGATGATTACCGCTATAGGTTTTCTCGCAGTGTGGAAGAGGTAAATGTTTTATGTAAAATGGGATGTGGGCATATTCAGGAGTTCCCCTTGATTACATACCAAGGCCTAAAAGACAAAAGCTTTACAAAAACTCTGCAATAGCTGCAAAAATGAAAAAAGCAACAGTCAAAGCCACTATTAATGAAACCACCCCAAAAAGATTGTCTGCGATTATAAATACACATTCGAAACAAAAGAAATATACGTGACCCTAAGCTTCCGACTTTTGCTAATGATCATGAAGAAATTTCCACTTTTTCTATGTTGGACTTTCCAAATGTAGAACGTAGCATGTATGTAATGCTCTATGCATCTGGCATTCTTTCATCAGCTCTGCAAGTTTTGCATAAAACAACCTTCATTTGTTGGTAATTTTCAGAGGTACCGGCCATCATCAACAAATACTACTGCTGTATCGTCGTCCACGCCATCACTGTCGTCATCCACCAGTTCTTTATTTTCTTCAAGTTTGTTAAATCGACCAAGCAGCCTAACTGGACTGTCCTCTTCTTACTCCAACTTATCAAGGTTCTCCTCAAAAGAGCCGGAGAGAGGTAATTTCCAAGGTCTTCCTCTAAACCATGTTTAACTGCACAAATAGTAGTAGTGTTTTTTTTTTTTTTTCCAACTCTGGAAGCGGTTGGCCTGGTTTGAGTGACTGTGACTACGGACTTCAGAATGTTGCGCACACTATCACGATTCCTCTGTGTTGCTGGTTGAGCTAGTTCTCACACAACCACATGTATGTGATTTTCACACGATCACTTTCCCACTTTTGACATTTGGCATCATTCAATAGGAGTTAAATGAGAAAATCTGGTACGTGACCGCATACACCGACCGTATTGAGGGGTTGACAGTGACTGTAGACTCCTAAACTAGGACAAACCCCACTAATGTGAAATTCCATCTTAAAACCACTGTACTTAATTGTAACTCCTATCCTTCTTTTTATTACTGTTACACTATACCAATATATAATATGATATATATATAATTAGCAGTGTGTACATGGGGTTGCTTAAATGGGGAGTCCAAGATGACAGGACATTGCTGCATTTAAAAACTACAGCATGAGACTGGGAATGTCTCTGAAAATAATTTCCCCTAGAATGGCAAATCTCAGCTTTAGGAGTGTGCACAGTTCTTTAGCTTCCCTACTTATAACTATACTATAACTTGGCACTCAACTACTTAAGGCTGAAACAGTAAAAATTACATTGAGTAATTGTAATATGGAAATATTTTATAAAATGCTGACCTAGTAGGGCAGACCAACAGATGGTGGTATACACTTAATGGGAATTTGTCAAACAAGTCATGCTTTTTTATTTTTGTTTTTTATATAAAAGGTCTGTCTGATAAGCCCAATTCTATTTAAAAAGCTATATGCCAGTCTATAAAAATGATCACCTAAACACTAAAGTTTTCAGATTGTAGCAGTCGGAGGGACCTGCATTAATGAAAGACTTGTGGAGTTGAATGGAGAGGCCAAATCTCACTTTTTCTCTGCCGCCCTCTTTCGTCGTTTATGGGAGTGATGATGGGTACAGCTCTCTGCGATCTTCATGGGGATCCTAACAGCAGAACCCACAGAAATCTAAAAGATTTCACCTATTCAATGGGAAGTGATTTTTATATACTTAAAGGGGTATTCCCATCTCCAAAATCCTATCCCAATATGTAGTAGGTCTAATACTACTAGAAAATACCTCCAATTAGAAATGTAGTATAGTTCTTCGGATAAGCTATGTCGCTTACCCCACGTGCAGGGCATTGTAGTAGCTTGGATAGCCATGGTTACGGCCACTAACAACTAACTGGCACTATGCGTTGTTGTAACCATGAATAACTAAGCTACTATAATGCCCTGCACATGGGGCAAATGAAATGGCGAATCAGAAGTACTAAACTACATTTCTAATTTGAAAGCACTTGCTAATATTATTATTACACCTACTACATATTGGGACAGGATCTTTGAGAAGGGACTACCCCTTTAAACATCCTTTTAATGTCTTAACAATCAAGTCTTTTGTAGATGAGAGAAAAGAGGAGGAAAAAGAGTCTGAGGACAAATCTCAGTCTAAATCAATAAGAGAAAGACGACGGCCAAGGGAGAAAAGGCGGTCTACAGGAGTATCTTTTTGGACTCAAGATGTAAGTGTAGCTAATAATAATAATAATTTCTTTATTTATATAGCGCCAACATATTCCGCAGCGCTTTACAACTCAGACACATTATCGGCACTGTCCCCATTGGGGCTCACAATCTAGATTCCTTATCAGTATGGAGTGTGGGAGGAAAGCGGAGAACCCAGAGGAAACCCACGCAAACATGGGGAGAACATAAACTCTTAACGATGTTGTCATTGGTGGGATTTGTACACAGCGCTGCAAGGCTGTAGTGCTAACCACTGAGCCACCGTGTAGATTCGTCAGATAGGAGTAGTAGTTATGAAATGTTTTGAGAGTAGCAATCTCCAGATTCCTTCAGTTTTTATTCTGTAAATAAGAATTACTTTAATTATGGAAGAAATGTACTTTTGATAGCTCTAGCCACAACACTATTTCAAGATTTTGCTAGCAGGGCAGAGACGCTTGTTAAAGGCTGGTGTACCAGGATGTCTACCATGAATTTACACTATCTAGGCCATGCACATTCACCACATCAGTATGGAGCAGGAGTTGACACAATAACAGTGCAAATGTCGCGTACAACCCACGCTACATTTTTGACTTCACAGGAGAAAGTCAGCCTGAAGAAAGGGGGAAAAAAAAAAGACATACCAATGGAAAGCCTACACCGGAGCAATGATGTCCTGACCACCAGTGGTCTGCCCTTCAGCCAATCAGTTGCCTCTGTTGTCAGGTCACTGGTCATGATGCCATACCTTCTGGTCTGGTGGAGACTTGTCAGTGGGAAAACTCTTAACAGTCCAGATTCTTAATTTCTTCTATGGATTCAAGAGTACCGTGATACTAAACTTCTGGAAATATTTAATACAGCGAGGTGTTTAGGTTTAGATTAGTATATTTTGCTGTGTCACTAGGTCATTCACATAGTCACATTCCCTTTGTCATTTCCTACAGAGTGATGAAAATGACCAAGACCAACAATCAGATACAGATGACAGCACGAATAGGAGGGACAGTAGAGTGAGTATTCTCATATATGTAGGGTTTTCATTGGGAAAAAATGCTGGTGTGATGACTCTCCTAGTATACATGATGATCATCACAGTAATTTATGGTTTGTGGGGTTCCCAGTTCATGGACATTCATCAATACAAACTTGTAACATGTTTATAATGTTCCAGAAGTTGGCTTTCATCATTTTATAAGCTATGTGCCTTTCACAGTCTAGATCTGCTTTATTTAACATAGTTTCCTCATTTTTTGCTTAACACGTGCAGAGAGGCATTTCCTAATATGTATGCTTGCAATGAAGCTTGCATAAACATAGGCAAAACTGCTTGCAGGACAGGATGTTTGAGATTTTTGTGTCAGTCATTCTTTCTGCCATGTCTTGTGTAAATAAGATTAACAGACTTCACAGGTTCCTCTTAGTAGTTTATTCTTGCTGATGTGTAAAGCATAGCACTGAACCTGGCAGCAGCTCAAGAATGCTAGCAAGCAATCAGAGGTCACTAGTCAGCCACGGAGATCCAAGAGCAACCCAACACTAACCTGTATTGCCAAGAAGTTTAATGGGAACTTGACAAACCAGTTAAAGAGATTTAATACGACAAGATTTGGCAACCATTTAAATCTGTTTTGATCTTCTCTAGTCTGTAAGTGTCTTGCTGAGGGGCTATGACATATGCACTATTGCCTGGAAATTCTGTAACCAGACATACAAACTCCCTAAAGTCTATTTTGTAAGTTTATAAATTACCTTTTATATATTCCTGGTAAGTTTTAAGAAGAATTGTAGTTTCCTTGAACGATAACCAAAGGCCACACCTTATGATGTACTGTCACCAGCATTTTCTTGCCTAAAACCTGGCTATGCTTCTTTACCTCTGAACCTTGCCAGTGTGTAATTTTTTTTTTTTTTTTTCCTTTTCCCCTTTTTCTATAGACTGATAACACATCACGGTAAGTGTTAAATTGCATTTTATACAAGAATTGCTTTTATCTTTTGCATATGTATTTTTCAAAAATAAATCTTAACTTTTATCCTGATTATTCCCATTTCATGAAATGATTGATTTTTTTTTGGTACCAAAATAATTGCCCGTAGTAACAGTCGACCTTTAATGTGGTTTTTAACAGATGCCATAGTTGAGATGTTTATAGACTGATGGCTGCAGCGTGTACTCTGCTTACTGAGCAGCATTATTGCATCTCCATTGGTTAGCACAGTTGTCACCGCTATCTTATTTTAAAGCTGCAGACATATACGTGAGAGTTGTGTGTATATTATAAATTGTACAATTGTTACATTTGCTCTTAGATATACCACCGGGAGTACGGGTGTTTTATCGACTGACCGTTATGAATCCAATACTGGGTCGTCCAGTTACTTAGAAAGGATTAGACCTGGCCATAGCAGATTAGATAAAGATGACTCCACAGACTTTAAAAAGGTAATAAAAAGGCTTCTGTGCGGGTCCTGTAAATGTGAAACCTAATTGAGAAGCTTTATTTAGTTGCCTCTCCTTTACTTGTGTGCCAATAAGAAAGTCATACTTTATTACTTGGCGTTCACAATTTCAGACTGTAACTAAGAAATTCATTTTTCTACCTGTTTCAGCTATATGAACAGATTATGGCGGAAAATGAGAAATTGAAGGCCCAGCTGCACGACACCAACCTGGAGCTGACAGAGCTTAAGTTACAACTTGAAAAAGCAACACAGGTTTGCGTGAAGCTTTAATCATTTCATCTTGGAATAGAACATTTCACTGTGGGTTTAGTATTTAAGGGGCATTTCTGAGGTCCGATAACTGTTAATCTGCAGGATAATGGCGTTATGAAGGTGCTTGGCCGCTGTGCGGAACCCAGAAGAAAATTAACTTTTTCTCCTTGGAGCTGCCGGCTTTAGGTTATACAGGTGTGCGCAGAGCAATAAGTCACTGCTAACAGCATGGAAAGCAGCGACTGAAAGCACCCCCTGGCACGGATTAACAGCCGGTTCTGCAGTACATAATTGAAGAGCGAGTGGCTCAGATGTCTTATTCCAGCGAAGTCCATGCTTTTCTTCTATGTAAATGAGCTAAGATTTATGGGCCGGACACTGATCTACATGAGAATCTGCTTCCAGAGATGATTATAAATGAAAGGAGGCATTATCAGTGTGAGACATGTAATTACCACAGAACAGGAGAACTGAACTTTGTCTTGTTACAAACACATTTGCTGCAGCTCTCACAGCTCTGCTGTATTACAACAATATTACAGCCCTGTCTACCTGTGAGCTGGAAGCTGAGAGGACCCTGCAGATGTCAGGTATAACCACACACAGCTCTGCAGTGAGATCAGGAGAGCAGAGAGAAGCCATTACACATCACACTGGTTATGTCCCCTTCATGTAAAATAAGCTCTGTTGGCGGATTCTCATGCAGATCAGTGTTCTGCCAATAGTTGGAAACAGCTCATTTACATATAAGAAAAACGTGGATTTCCCTGGAATAAGACAGAGTTGCAAATATTAATGTATAATTTTTTTTAGCTTTCTATGACCATATAGACAGGTTATGAGTGTTCATCCTACTGACAGATGTTCTTTTAAATGCTCGTATTTTGGGCTAAAAATCATTTTTGTAGTTGAGTTGGCAGATTTTTAACACCAAATACATGCCTTTTAAGTAAAAAGTTGTCTGCTAAGGTGTCCACATCCTAAACAATTGGAAACTAATTTGATCTCTAGTAAAATGGCCATTTAAAAGTACCAACATTTATCTTCTGTCTACACAATTCCCCATTTTGACTGGTGGTCCGGCCCCTGTGACTGGAGAGGTGAAATGCCCTTAGTGCTTTTGTGGACTTCTATACAAGTACCACCTCTCCAGCTAGTGGCTATAGCACTATTCAAACGTGGATACGGGTCCCATCCTCATGTTATTGATGACAAGCCTTTAAAGACCAAGCCCAAGAAAAGACATTTTGAATCTGATTGTTACAAATCCAATTGACATAAAACAGGTCTCTTGGTTATTGGTTAGCCTGTAGAGTACAGTTGTCCTAGTGGAAGCAATACAATGAAGGAGCTTCCTGGAATGAGCTAGCTATCCAGGTAATGTGGCCACAATTATGTAACGTAACCCAAGCTTTCTATGTTACAGAGGCAAGAAAGATTTGCAGACAGATCACTTCTGGAAATCGAAAAAAGGGTAAGTGTGATGTTTTTTTTTCTCCTTTCTTTGGCTTGTGTTGCAGATATGATTAAAGGTCTCGTATTATTACCCTGAATTTTTAATCCATGGTGCAAATTGTGTCTGTGGATATCTGGGGGTAACATTTTGCAAAATAATTGCTTCAAATTACTTTTTCATGTATTTTAGTGTTTTTGTTGCATTTACACTCTGAAGTAGGTCAGATTTGGCTGTCTAGCCAAGATGGATAGAAATAAGGGGACATTAAAGTTGCAGAATCTTCTGTTTGTCCTTACACAGGACCCATTCATTTGTGTGGAAGGCACAAAGATTAAGACTGATAAATTGATAATTTCCGTATTAAGTTTTTTTTTTCTATTGAAAAAGTATACATTTAAAAAAAAAAAACAACTCTGACTTTGATGCAGACTCTCACACTGAGCCCACGTCTTTGCCCGCACAGGATGGCTGATTAAGCCATTACATTGCAATTCTCCTGTGAAAGCCAGCCTGTGGCCGGCATTTGTAGGAGATTGATTTCTGCTATACATAGCAATGCTGATGCACTAATATGTATAGCACAAGTGATCATATGGTTTCCTTAAGGGGGACTATTAAATACAGTGTAAAAAAAAAAATAATTTAAGAATGTAAAAAAATATTAAAAAAAGTTCAAATCAACCCCCTTTGGCCCCTATTAAAAATATAGCAATTAAAAAAAAATGAGTACACATATTTGGTATTGCAGCGTTCATGAAAGTCCAGTCTATCAAAATATGAAATAAATTAATCCGATCGGTAAACAGCGCAATGAAGAACAAAAAGCCCGAATTATGGTTTTTTTCAAGTACACTGTGATTTAGATGAATGGTGTCATTCAAATGTACAACTCGTCCCGCAAGAAAACGGGCCCCTACATGACCATATTGACAGAAAAGTAAAAGTTATGGTTCTTGGAAGAAGGGGATGAGAAAAAAAAAGACCAAACTGAATATTGCCATGGCGTGAAGAGGTTAATCATTGTTCTATTTAGTGATTTTTCACCTGTTTAATATACTCTCTTTTCCTCGTTTTGGAAATAAAATTGCATGACGTGTAGCATTAGTTTTCTCCTATTCCTCCCAATGGGATAGCACAACTGAATAACTGTTCATTCAGTTTTATAACCAGATGGATATAAAGCTTCTTGTGCTGGTGACACACACTGCATCACTGTGTTGCACGAAGAGTAGGCATGGCTTCAGTCAATCTTACAATGATTTCTGAAGCCGGACTCTACTGATCTTGTTCACAGTGAGTGTCCGAGTCTGCATATTTTCATTGTGTATAGTAGCTGCACAGGAGCCTTCCTTACTCATGAGGTTGTAAATTGTAGGCTAAATTCACATGTCCAGTGATCATCCGTTAGAACGGGTCCAGTAGCAATCTGTTGACAAAAAAATTGTGCAGACTCAATTTTTTTTTGTCCGGCTAAGGCTGCGTGCCCACTATGCGTTTTTGCCGCTGAATTTCCACAGCAAAAATGCTTAGACGCTTGGTAATATGTTCCCCATGGTCCCCAATAATAATCCGCATGTGCTGTGCACATGCTGCGAAAATTTCCTCTGTGGATTATCATTGCGGAAAAATCCGCAGCATGTCCATTATTTTTGTGGAAATGCGGCCATTAACTTGCATTGAATCGCTTAATATCCGTATGACTACATGTGCACATGCTGATATTGAGCGATTCAATATGCGGATGGTACCCGGGTCTGGAGAATAGGAGACTCTCATCCAGACCCAGGTACCATAGAACCTGTAAAAAAAAAAAAAAAAAAAATTTAAAATAAAAAATATACATTATGCTCACCTTCTGATGGCCCGCGGTCTCCTCTCTTGTACGGCTCGCGGTGGTGTAAAAGGACCTTCTATGACGTCATTTAGTCATGTTACAGGTCACGTGACCGCTGACGTGAGATGGCGTCACATGACTAAATGACGTCATGGAAGGTCCTTTTACACCATCGCGAGCTGTACAAGAGACTGGACGCACCATAGAGGAGACCGGGGGCTGTCAGAATGTGAGTATAATGTATATATTTTTTTATTCCCCCCCCCCCCCCCAATGAAAATACGCAGCGGAAATTTCAGCAGCATGTGCACAGCACAAGCAGATTATCATTGGGGACCATGGGGCACTTATTACCAAGTGCTTTTTAAGCGTTTTCGCTGTGTATATTCCGCTGCAAAAACGCTTGAAAAACGCATAGTAAGCACGCAGCCTTTAAAAAAAAAAAAGATTTTTTAACTGGATTAGTTTTTTTGACATTGAAGTCTCTGGAACACTGATCCGTTAAATAGCAATCAGTTTTTCATCTATTTGAAAAGGATCCATTTTTTTTCTTACTGAATCCTTTTCAAATCGAAGACAGAGGGTTGTTAAGAAAGCTGATAATTGCTTAACATGTGAACTTAGTCTGTTTTATGTAATATATGCTTTTACAGTGCCTACAAGTAGTATTCAACCCCCTGCAGATTTAGCTGGTTGACACATGCGGAATTAACTTGGCATTGTGACATTTGTCCTGTAGATCAGCCTGGAAGTGGGAAATGCACTGCAGCAAATATTGTTTTTTTTTTTTTGTTTGTTTTTTTAAAACGTTAAAAGTTAATTCAGAGTGTCATTTATTATTCAACCCCTCAAACCACAAGAATTCTGTTTGGTCCCCCTAAAGTATTAAGAAGTAGTTCAGGCACCAAGAATAATGAGCTTCACATGTGTGGATTAAAGATCTCTTTTGCCAGCCTTTTCTGACTATTTAAGACCCTCCCCAAACTTGTGAACAGCACTCAGACATGGTCAACATGGGAAAGACAAAGGAGCATTCCAAGGCCATCAGAGACAAGATCGTGGAGGATCACAAGGCTGGCAAGGGGTACAAAACCCTTTCCAAGGAGTTGGGCCTACCTGTCTCCACTGTTGGGAGCATCATCCGTAAGTGGAAGGCTTATGGAACTACTGTTAGCCTTCCACAGCCTGGACAGCCTTTGAAAGTGTCCTCCCGTGCCGAGGGGAGGCTTGTCCGAAGAGTCGAGGCTAACCCAAGGACAACAAGGAAGGAGCTCCGGGAAGATCTCATGGCAGTGGGGACATTGGTTTCAGTCAATACCATAAGTAACGTACTCCACCGCAATGGTCTCCGTTCCAGACGAGCCTGTATGGTACCTTTACTTTCAAAGCGTCATGTCAAGGCTCGTCTACAGTTTGCTCATGATCACTTGGAGGACTCTGAGACAGACTGGTTCAAGGTTCTATGGTCTGATGAGACCAAGATCGAGATCTTTGGTGCCAACCACACACATGACGTTTGGAGACTGGATGGCACTGCATACGACCCCAAGAATACCATCCCTACAGTCAAGCATGGTGGTGGCAGCATCATTCTGTGGGGCTGTTTCTCAGCCAAGGGGCCTGGCCATTTGGTCCGCATCCATGGGAAGATGGATAGCACGGCCTACCTGGAGATTTTGGCCAAGAACCTCCGCTCCTCCATCAAGGATCTTAAGATGGGTCGTAATTTCATCTTCCAACAAGACAACGACCCAAAGCACACAGCCAAGAAAACCAAGGCCTGGTTCAAGAGGGAAAAAGTCAAGGTGTTGGAGTGGCCTAGTCAGTCTCCTGACCTTAACCCAATTGAAAACTTGTGGAAGGAGCTCAAGAATAAAGTCCACATGAGACACCCAAAGAACCTAGATAACTTGGAGAAGATCTGCATGGAGGAGTAGGCCAAGATAACTCCACAGACCTGTGCCGGCCTGATCAGGTCTTATAAAAGACGATTATTAGCTGTAATTGCAAACAAGGGTTATTCCACAAAATATTAAACATAGGGGTTGTATAATAATTGACCCACACTTTTATGTTTAGAATTTAATAAAATTCAACTGAGCAACATAACTTTTTGGTTTGTAAGATTTATGCTTCTGTTCATAAAACCTACTCTCGTTTGCAGTTTGAAGGCTCTAACTTATTTGCATCTTATCAAACCAGCTAAATCTGTAGGGGGTTGAATACTACTTGTAGGCACTGTATATTGGTTCACAGGGAGTTCCTACACTGTAAAGATTTGTTTGTGTTACATATGCATGCCTTCTCATTATTCCTACTAGTCCATAAGGGCCTCATCCAACTAATTATCATTACTTTTACATTAGGAAAGAAGAGCTCTGGAAAGACGAATATCTGAAATGGAAGAAGAACTTAAAGTAAGTAACGATTTTGAGACTAAGAATGAAACAGTTTTTGCCTTTTTAAACACTTTTTTTTTTCACTTTGATTTTAGGAAAACCATCATGTCCTAAAATTTAGAATTTTGATTATACTTAATGGGACTCTGTCAACAGAAAATAATTGTTCAAACCAAGTACAGGTGGTGCATCATGGCAGGGCCTAACATTTACATACTCCTTCCCACTTTCTTGTTTGCCCTCAATCTCCAGCCCCCCTCTTTGATTGACAGCTCTGGCTTCATAGAGCTAGAGAAGGATGGATATTGAGAATAAGCTAACAGGTGGGGAGGTGTATATAAATGAGTGGCCCCACCATGAAGCACTGAGTGCCTTTACTTTGTCAGCACAGGACGACTGTTCAAACAGAGTCCCTTTAAGTGGGACTAATAGACTCTTGTACGTGGCTGGCAGAAATGGCAGGGTTTGCTGCTACTGTCTCACTTGACAGCTGTGATCATTATTGACAGCAGCGTTTTGAGGGTTTAAAGGGAATCTGTCCCCAGGTTTTTGCTATTTCATCTGAGAACAGCATAATGTAGGATTAGAGACCCTGAATCCTGTAATGTATCACTTAGTTTACTGGGTGCAGCAGTTGACAGATTTCTTGTGTGAAGCAGAGCTCAGAAAGCTAACCCCGCCAACACAAAAGCTTTCTGTGTACATTGTTTGATGGTGAGCTGCTTATCACAGGAGGGGACGTTGTCTGTGTAGCAGTCCCTAGTCCACAGTCATAATGTCCTGGTGTTAAAACTTTTATTGTAAGTAAACAGCACGCAGCCTGATAAGTGACACATCCCTGAATTCAGTGTTTCAACTCCCTACATCATGCTGTCCTCAGATTGCATAACAAAAGCCTTCTGACAGATTTCCTTTAGAGTGCCTACAGATCCTGAAAACCCCTACCGATTGTTCATGACAAGTGTTATGTATGGACAGGAAGGAGGAACACCATACACCGCTTTGTGTGCATGCTTCCAGAGTAGTATATCTGTGACAAGTATTCTGAGTGATTGATTGGATCTCTGGACCCTGATCAATCCCTTAATTTACAGGACGTTTCAGGCCTTGTCACCTATTGAACAGTGTAGGTGTTCTTTTAAACAGCTGAAATTGGAGGTATCATCCAGCTGACACCTGCAGGTGAGCTGGGCACTGCTCCTGAGCCTGCGTTGTGTGTTAAAGCACTTAAGCCTCATTCAGACATCTGTTTTGGCGTAGATGAAAAATCACTGAGGAAATTCAGTGTTTTAGGTTTTACCATCAGTTTCATCACTGATTTTCACATTTAAAAAAATAAAGTGCAAAGCTTTTCCTATCCTTTACAGTGTTAAACATGGACATCTCCCAGATTGCATGCCATCGCCATTCTTGTTCTGTCCATGATTTTCTTGGACCTATAGACTTGTATGGGTTATTTTTATTCATGGGGTAGGTCAAAAGTAAACGGGTCTCCGTGGTTTTTCTTATTGCAGATACACAAAATCTGCACAAAAAAAGGCGAACAGCCATATAGACTGAGTATAGGTTCTGTCTGTGAAAAACAGTTGTCTGAATGAGGTTTGTTATCCCGCTAGTGCTGTAGTTGAACAGGTCCAAATACACCAGGAGAGAGCTGTCTAAGCTGTACGACCCTCTTAAGACCTTCAGTGTAACACCATGACTTTTTGATCTTATACGTAAAATTATGCATCCTAGTTAAACTGTAGGAATTTGGAAATTTTGAATGTCGGATTTACTCAGTTTTTTTCCCTTTCATCTTTGTATATTTTCCAGTAATCATTCTCACGTCTGTCATATCTGATCCTTGCAGAACCTCCATCAAGTAAAACAGATACAGTCTTTGAGACAGTTAAATGAACGACTGGTGGCTGAGAATAGAGCTTTGACCAGAGTTGTTGGCAAGCTCTCCGAGTCCTGTAGACAGCTCCAGTCTGTGGACTTGTAGTTTCCTCACCCTTGGCTAGCCAGGCAGGTGCCCTGTGTGGAGCATTTGCCTTGCTATGGATTGTTACTAGTGCATAAGTGTGCCTGGGGATTGCTTGTAAATTACAGTGTGGCTTTGTGCATGCAGTGCTTGTTTGAAATCCTGATCCCCAGCACAAACACTTACCCAAAATCTGTTTCCCCCTCACCTTTTAGAAAATCTGCTTCCTAGCGATTCCTTTGTCGCAGATTTCTGGAAATATAATAGTGCATGCAGTGCATAGTTTATCATCAAAATGTTGGCCAGGCCTTGCAATGCATCTGAGGCAGCATTGTGGGTGCAAGCCACTGCACTCACTGATGTGAAGAGAGCCTAAACCATAGAGCAGTCATTGAAGTGTTTATTCTTGTCATATGGCGAGTACATTACTTGCCAGTTCTGATACTTTTCACAAAAACTACTTTTTACCAAAAAGAGCGCTACCCCTGTCACTCGTTTGTGTGCGGTATTGCAATTCAGCATTGTTTACTTCATTGGGGCTGAGCTGTATTAACAGACCCAGGGGGTGGGTTATTTTTGTAAGATAGCAGCCATATTTTATCATTCTTCAGCAACCATTTCTAAATGAAAGATAGTGATGTAGTTATTGTTGATAGTCTTTGGGTATGTGCTCAGATGTTGTGTTTTGCTGCATATTTTGCAGCAGATTTTTTTTCTGCTGTCTGGCAGTACCATCAAAGTCTGAGAAACCAAAATTCACTGTTCCCACATGTTGCTTTTTGATTGCTGCGTATTTTCAGTGATTAGAATAACGCTTAAAGAAGTGACATGTCACGTTCAGCGTTTTTTCACCCATAGGAAGCAATGGAGGGATGAAAAAACGCTGCAAAAACGCACCTGCGTATTTTGCTACGTATTTGCAGCGTTTTAGCGTTTTTGATGGCAAAATAGAATGGTAGTCTTTTTTTTCACAGAACTTTGAGCATTACTAAATAGACAGGACAGTGAAAAAAACGCTGCGAAAACCCAACAAAAAACGCAACTAAACCTGCGTTTTTGATGCAGCTCATCTCCTGCCAAAGAAAAGTTATCAGCAGTTTTCATGCAGATTTTGGTGCAGAATAAACACAACGTGTGTGCACATACCCTTTCAGGTATGGTGAAAGATCTTTCAATCTGCCTTCACTTCATCACAGAGCTCAACAGCTTATAAAAGTGTTGCTTATAAAAAGGAAAAACTGACTATAATTTATTCCCATATATCTAAATGTTTTTGTTGTACGAGACCAGAATACTGTTGACATTTAGATTTTGGACATAATCTATATTATGGGCTATAATTTGCTTCCTATGAGATTGACTTGACAGTGAATGGAGCAGCGGTCAAGTGTTTGCACCTCCTCTCCATTCAAGACCCGGATACCTTCCGAATAACCTGTCATAGACCGGGTGATTTTTATTTTTTGTGCATTCGTTCCTTTCCTTCCCTTTCAAATCCTTTGTTTTTTTTTTATTCCTTTCAGCATAACCATGAGTTGTAGTTTTGAATGACATATAATGTACTGAAAAACGGGGAAAATACAATAAAGGGAACACTAGAATACCACATCCTGGATATCACTGAATTAAATATTCCAGTTGCAGATCTTTATTCTGTACATGGTGGTATGCGTTGAGAACAATAAAACAAAAATATAAAAATGATCAATGTAAATCAAAATTAATATCCTATGGAGGTCTGGATTTGGAATGATACTCAAAATCAAAGTAGAAAATCAAATTACATGTTGATCTAACTTCAGTGGGAATCCCTCAAGACAACAAAATGATGCTCGGTAGAGTGTGTGGCCTCCACGTGCCTGTATGACCTCCCTACAACGCCTGGGCATGCTCCTGATGAGGTTGCGGATGGTCTCCTGTGGGATCTCCTCCCAGACCTGGACTAAAGCATCCGCCAACTCCTGGACAGTCTGTGGTGTATGTAATGAGACATGATGTCCCAGATGTGCTCGATTGGATTCAGGTCTGGGGAACAGGCGGGCCAGTCCATAGCATCAATGCCTTCATCATGCAAGAACTGCTGACACTTCAGCCATACGAGGCCTAGCATTGTCATGTATCCGAAGGAACCCAGGGCCCACTGCACCTACATATGGTCTCACAATTGATCTGAGGATCTCATCCCGGTGCCTAATGGCAGTCAGGCTACCTCTGGCGAGCACATGGAGGGCTATGCGGCCCTCCAAAGAAATGCCTCCCCACACCATTACTGACCCACTGCCAAACCGATCATGCTGAAGGATGTTGCAGGCAGCAGATCACTCTCCACGGCGTCTGCAGACTGTCACATGTGCTCAGTGTGAACCTGCTCTCGTCCGTGAAGAGTACAGGGTGCCAATGTCGAACCTGGCAATCTTAGTGTTCTCTGGCAAGTGCCAATTACACCTGCATGGTGTAACGCCCACTTATGGACGTCAGGCCCTCATACCACCCTCATGGAGTCTGTTTCCTACAGTTTGAGCAGACACATGGATGTTGGTGGCCTGCTGGAGGTCATTTTGCTGGGCTCTGGCACTGTTCCTCCTGTTCCTTCTTGCACAAAGGAGGAGGTAACAGTCCTGCTGCTGGGTTGTTGCCCTCCTACGGCCCCCTCCACGTCTCCGGGTGTACTGGCCTGTCTCCTGGTAGCACCTCCAGCCTCTGGACACTACGCTGACAGACACCGCTACTTCTCTTGCCACAGCTCACGTTGATGTGCCATCCTAGATGAGCTGCAATACCTGAGCAACTTCTGTGGGTTGTACTGTAGACACTGCCTCGTGCTACTCTACCTCTAGGGGTGAGAGCAATGAAAAAATGCAAAAGTGACCAAAACGGCAGCCAAAAAAGATGAGAACAGAGAAATGGGCTGTTGTCACCATCTGCAGAACCACTCCTTTATAGGGGGTATCTTGCTAATTCCCTATCATTTCTACCAGTTGTCTATTCCATTTGCACAACAGCAGGAGAAATTGATCCACAATCAGTGTTGCTTCCTAACTGGACAGGTAGATTTCACAGAAGTGTTATTGACTTGGAGTTACATTGTGTTGTTTAAGTGTTCCCTTTATTTTTTTGAGCTGTGTATATGTGTATGTATGTACCTGGGAGGGGAGTGGGCGACCTTTTCATTGTTGCTTTTTTTTTTTTTCCCTTTTACTGTGTTTTTTTTAATTTGTTTTTTATACTTTTTACTTTTTTTATGGCTTTTAATTTATTAGCCCACCGTAGAGCCTTTAACCTGAAATTGATTCATCCTCCATACTGAAATCACTGGTTTTCTATGATGTTGAGCCACAGGTTGGGCGTCATATAAAATTTCTCATGGCAGGCACAAAGCCCTTGAGATGGCCCCCTTCTGCCATGGCAACAAGTCAGTTTGCCACCATGACAGCTGCCATATTAAAACCTCTCAAATGTCGCTGCCAAGCTTGACGCTCCAATCACACCAGTTCCTGCCGGGTGCTGGCTTTTACAACGCAAACACCTGAGCTGCATGGAGCGGGCTCAACTCCTAAGCCCGCTCCATATAGATTGCACGGCTCACATTACACGTATTGCTGTCGTCCTTAAGGAGTTATTTTATTTTAAAAATTTGGCATGTTTTTTTCTCAGTTTTTGTACATAAAATGTCCATTTCAAGCTTTGCCAAGTATTTAGACTGACTCTTAAGTGGGGGTAAAACTGCACACAAGAATTTATTCCTAATAGCCCACAGACTGTTCATTTTGGATGGGTAGGGAGTACACGTTTATAAATTTGGAATCTGAAAATTGCTACAAAGAAAGATTGGATGTGTTACCCATGAAGAGATTTCATCTCTTATTTCAAGAGACCCATGATTTGAATCGCCTTTGGGTTGCTGTTTGCAATTCCTGCTTATTTCACTTTTACCAGTTTTGATAACTCTCCACTATTCTTTTCTGACTAGTTGACGATAACAGCATGAATTTAGTTGCCTATGACCTATTTGTAAAATATGTTTTTAAATGAGCAGAGACTGCGTTACTGCCTGGCAAAGCAAGTATTTAATGGTGAAACTGATGTGCAGTAGTGATAAGCGAGCATGCTCGGGTGTTTACCGAGTATCTTCAGCGTGCTCTGGTGTTATGTTTGAGTCACTCTGCACATGATTTGCTACTGTTTGACAGCTTTAATACAGGTGAGGAATGCTTGTTTCTTAGGCATTCCTCACATGTATGTAAAGCTGTCAAACAGTCGCAAATCATGCACACAGATTGACTGAAACATAACACACGAGCACGCTGAAGATACTCGGCGAGCACCCGAGCATGCACACCGAAAGGGTTAACGGAACATACTCGCTCATCACTAATGTGCAGTAATCTGTGGTCTTCTAAATAATGACCAATTAGTTGGGTAATTTCCCTGTACATTTTTGTAGATCACTAGCCTGAACATTCTTTTGCAGGAATGCCCCAAATATTTTTGCTGCCTGATTGACCCTTTGCAGTGCACAGGGTGAAATCTGTAGCAAACCTGATTCTGCTCTTGCTGCAGATTTAAGGGTAAACTCTACTTGGACTTAAGCTATGTATTTCTAATTTTTCACTTTATTTATTTTGTAAGCACAAAGTAATGTTTTTGTGAAAAATATATATTTATAATCTAGCAATGAAATTCAAATATCTAGAAAACCTTTAGTTTTCATAAAGCGTTTAGCTAAATTAAGCAAAGAGTAGTTGTAGGGGTGTGGTTTTTTTCAGATTTTGTAAAGCTTCGAGCATGTTCTTGCCCATTTTAATAATGGCTGTGGATTTCTTTTTTGTGAATTAACACGTAGGTAACATACAGAGGGCTTGATGAACTGAATTCATGCAGTTAAAGAGTAGCCGCTATTTTACTTCATAAACCAATAGTATACATGAAAATAAGTAACGTATTATCAGAGAAATCTGCTTCTTTCTCCACCAGGACTGAGCTTTCTCTTTTCAATTCAGGGGTAAAATTTGTATTCAGTAAAGACCAACTTTCCCATTACTGAGAGATATGATAATTGGTACTTTTTAGGATTCTATGGGGGTATCTGGAGAAAGATGCAGAACTTCTGCTGCATGTTCTTGTGTAACCACAATTACATTTCTCCATAGATCTTTGAGCATAAACTGTCTACTCCTATCTCCATAATGGGAAGATCTGTCTTCCCAGAAGACGTATTTTGCCTCTGAATTCAGAGTTTCGAGACTGAATAACCAGTGCAGGAGAAAGAGTTTCTTCTTTTCAAGTGTACTTTTGGTTTATACAAAAAAAAAAGTTACCTCCTTAAGGTAATTAATACAAATTTTGTGCTTTGTCCAAACCTTCGTTTTTCACTATTTTAGCTTCCCCTGTAATATGCAATGATTAAATATATGACCGTATCCAAGTACTGCCGCCTGGACATTTACATGTGTCTTGTATAAAGCAAAACTGGTCATAGGCATATGATAAGGCTATGTGCCCACGATGCAGATTTGAAGCAGAAATTTCCTGAGCATTTCTGCATCTCCTTAGCAGAAAAAACGCATGCGGGTTTTCCATGCGTTTCAACGTTTTTACATGCGTTCATACATGCGTTTTTCCAAGCGATTTTGAGCATCCCTTGGAAAAGGGCTTGACAAGTTGGTCACAATATAAATCCATGCAACTGGCATGGATTTATATTGTGTGACCAACTTAGAGGAAATTTCTACTATCAAATGCTGCATCTAATATAAAATAAAAAAAGAATTAAAAAGTAAAGAGAAATAAAAAAAACTTTATATTCACCTCTCTGGCGGCCCCCGTTCTCCACCCGGCAGCTTCCTCTCTCCTTGGCGTCCTTGGTGTACTGGCAGGACCTGCGGTGACATCATTTAGTCAGCTGATGGTCACGCGACCGCTGTGGTCAGGTGATGGTCGCTTGACCATCAGCTGACTAAATGACGTCACCGCAGGTCCCGCCAATACACCGCGGGACGCTGAGGAGAGAGGACGCCGCCGGGTGGAGATCGGTGCTGCCGGAGAGGTGTGTGTGAATTTTTTTTTATTTTTTACTTTATAATTCTCTTTTTACTTGCAGGTACGATGGTACCCGGGTTGGAGGAGAGTCTCACTTTCTGCAGACCCAGGTACCATCCGTCCATTGAACCGCATAACACCCGCATGTATACATGCGGATGTTATGCGGTTCAATGCAAGTCAATGGGCGCGATTTCACCGCGAAATCGCACCCAATTTGGTAGTGCTGCGGATTTTTCCGCAATGATAATCCGCAGCGGAAATTTCCACAACATGTGCTCAGCACATTCGGATTATCATTGGGCTACATCCCAGACCTCTTAACAAGCGATTTTAATGTCGCCGCGGAAACTCATTAAATCTGCATCGTGGGCACACAGCCTAACAAGCTTTTATCCCTGAAAAATAAAAGGCTGACCTGCAACACTGTGGGATCATTGCCTTAACTGTTAGTAAGACTGTTGGGGCATGAAATAGGCAGGCTATCTGTCAGTATAGTGCCAAGATGACCTTAATCTTGTCTATGGTCAGTGTAAAAGGGATTTGTCTGCTCTTGTAATGTGTATTTTAGTAAATACTTGTACAATTCTCAAACATCTACTGTGATGTGCATTTCCTCAATTGTTCTGCCCGTTAACCAGATGGGTGGTACTATGTTTTGGACGTGTCCCTTCATAATCTGATACTGACCAATCATTGACTGTGGACGTATCCACTTTGCATTCCCAGATGTCAATATATTCATATGTTTAGAGAAATAACAGAAGAATGGCACAAAACAGCGTTCCTAAAAGTTGCTCTGGAATTGCTTCGTACAAGTATTGACTAATGTAGGTATGTCCGGAACCTGTTGCGTCCTCTTTAAATGGCGGTCAGTTTTGGACTGATGTCCAATGCTTTTACAAGGAATGCTAAACTAGCCTAAAATGGCAAAGGACTGACACAGGCTTACAATTCAGTATTGCGTCTCTAAAAGGTTTTATATAAATCTGCAATTACACACATTTTACCGTCTTTATTGTCTTTTAGATGTTACCTGACCTGAAAGCAGACAACCAGCGGTTAAAGGATGAGAATGGCGCCTTGATCAGAGTTATAAGCAAACTTTCCAAATAAATGGTTCCTACAGCGGCAGCAGCAATTTAATGGCATTGCACACAAGTTACTCCAGTGGACCATTACATGGCAGTCACTGGATATGTGGGGGGAGGGGGGCAATTACTTGGCGACTGCAACTTTCAGATATCCTGCCAAACTCCCTCTTCTTTTCTTTTTTTTGTACAGAGATCTTTGTTTTGTATTAAAGTGTGGCTGCTGAGGAGATACATGACTATGAATTCTTGTTTACAGTTACATCGTGCAAGGAAAGTGTTCAAGGCCAGATGCCTCCTGCATTTAACCAGTAAGCCTTAGTTGTACATAAGCCTTTTGCAATCCAAAAGCTTTCTGCTACTACACAGTTTATGTTGTGCCACAGACTAGATCCTTCCCTTCACGGTTTTTTTTTTTATTATTACTTTTGTGTAACTGAGGTTTTAACTGCGATTGCCAGCTGTTTTCTTCATGCACTGTTTATAGGCTGCTTGATTGCAGAAACTGCCCGTGGCTTTATCAAGCCCAAACTGGCAAGGCTTGGCGGAATATGTATTTCAGCAGATGACAGTCCAAAAATTAATGTATTGGTTTACAGCACCTAGAACTGCAGCACCAAGGCACCATTTTCTCTTCTTGTATTGCATATATTTGACTACTCTTATATTAGTTGGGGCAGTTGAATTGATCATTTTGTCCATTTTCTCAGTGGAAAACTAGTAATGTTGCCCCTTCTCCATTCTCTTTTTATAAGAAGGCTTCAATTAGCTTTTCAGTACTGTAGCTTTCTCTCATTTTAGCAGGTACTGAGTGCGTGCGTGTGTATATATTTGTGTGCGTGTGTGTATATAACTATATATAGATATGCTACCATATATCTATATATACGTATATATGGAGAATCCTTATTGCGTTTCCATACCACTGTGTGGCATGCCTAGCTTGGCCTCTCTGCAACGTCTGTTACTCCCGGTCAAAGAATGTTCCTGAATAGTGATCTTAAAGTTCGGTCATTTTATGATATCTTGTCTGTTTTACAGAGGCGTGACTTCAATTATAGCTGTTGGGAAAAAAAAAATCTGATTTTGTTATTAAGTCACAATTATTATTAAACGTATATTATTTCACTACATTTCATGTTTCCTTGAGTACTGTTAATATCATTTGTGCTAGCCAGAGTGAAGTCACTATGCTTATACTCCTACCATGCACTCTGTTGTATAAATGCACTGTTGCCATGTCACAAGGCATGTAATTTAAAACCACCGTCATATCATTTTCTACATTTCAGTGGCCTTTTTGCAGAAAGTAACCAATATTCTAAATATGTATGTGTATACGGCTAAGTGAGTTGATGCTTTCTTGTTGTTTTTGTTTTTTTTGTTAGCTTTTATATTTTCACTGACCCATGAACAGTGTAATACTGGCACATGAATCTAATCCACTGAAAAAGCTTGGTAATTAAAACAAAACTGTAAATTGTAAAGCTTGCAGCAGCTATTGTAATGTTGACTATAATGTATACTATATTAAATGTGAATTTGTACCCCTTTAATTTGCAAAACAAAAAAAAAGGTCATTGTGATCTACTGCCTATATTTTGTGGGTTTTGTTTTCTTTTGGGTATCCAAACTTGATGTCCTCCTGTTGGTTCCTACGTTTTATGGAGATACATAGCCTCTCTTTTACTGCCAAGCTCAGGATTCTTGACTTTTAAGGTACAAAGATAGTTGTGGGGTTTTGTTATATTCATTTAATATGTATGTGGGGTGATAGGGATTTGCATCTTGAGGATGCAGATTGGCAAAAAAACAAACAAATCTGCAGCTGATATGGCTGTCTGGAGATGCAAGTTTAATTATTTTGAACTGTACTTGGTAAAGCTTGGGTGTCTGTGAAGAATGATGAAATATATTTCTAATTTAGTATTTTATATTTAGGTTATTTATTCTTTATCTGAAACAGATTGGCTACTGTGCTACATTGATTTTATTGGTAGTACTGAGCAGGCTCTGTATCTGCATGAAACTAGTAACAAACCTAATCTTTTGGAGAAAAGTGTATTTTGACATATACAAATAAAAATGAATTAAAGTATTTTAACTGTGTGCATCACCATGTTAGCTTTATTAATATTGAGCTTTAAAATGTTTGTTAGCCTCTACATCAGGGGTCTCAAACACACGGCCAGAGGGGCTCTGATGTGCGGTCTGAGGACCCCTGAAACAATTGCATCCAACTAGTCAGGGGCCGGTGACAGCAGCGCTTTTTTTCAATTGAATGCACGTCCGTTGCTCTTGATCATCAATCATAATCCAGCAGCTGATGTCAGCGTCCTGGTGCGACCCCACATGGCATCATTGCTCTGCGCCCCAGCTGTGGAGGACGAAGAGGACACTTTGCAGAGGGAGCGAGGTCAAGTTAGAAGAATTTTTTTGTGTAAAGAGTGAGAGAATGTGGGACACTGTTACAAGAAGGGGGACAAGGAAGGGAACATCTCTATAGGATGGGACCAGGATGTGAAGATTACTATAAGATGGAACTAGGATGGGAAGATTACTCTAAGATGGGACCAGGACAAGGACATTACTACAACCCCTGGCAAAAATTATGGAATCACCGGGCTCGGAGGATGTTCATTCAGTTGTTTAATGTTGAAAAAAAGCAGATCACAGACATGGCAGAAACTAAAGTCATTTCAAATGGCAACTTTAGAGCTTTAAGAAGCACCAAAAGAAATCAAGATAAAAAAATGTGGTACTCAGTAAGGGTAATTTTTCTCAGACCAAGCAGAGGGAAAAAATTATGGAATCACTCAATTCTGAGGAAAAAATTATGAATCATGAAAAACAAACACACAAAAGAACACTCCAATACATCACTAGTATTTTGTTCCACCACCTCTGGCTTTAATAACAGCTTGCAGTCTCTGAGGCATGGACTTAATGAGTGACAAACAGTACTCTTCATCAATCTGGCTCCAACTTTCTCTGATTGCTGTTGCCAGATCAGCTTTGCAGGTTGAAGCCTGGTCATGGACCATTTTCTTCAACTTCCACCAAAGATTTTCAATTGGATTGAGATCTGGACTATTTGCAAGCCATGACATTGACCTTGTGTGTCGTCTTTCAAGGAATGTTTTCACAGTTTTTGCTCTATGGCAGCATGCATTATCTTGAAAAATGATGTCATCATCCCCAAACACCTTTCAATTGATGGGATAAGAAAACTGTCCAAAATATCAATGTAAACTTGGGCATTTATTGAAGATGTAATGACAGCCATCTCCCCAGTGCCTTTACCTGACATGCAGCCCCATATCATCAATGACCTGTGGAAATTTGCATGTTATCTTCATGCAGTCATCTTTATAAATCTAATTGGAACGGCACCAAACAAAAGTTCCAGTATTATGTTTAGCTTTTCTGTATGTAAATCCCATTTCCTTTAGGCGGTTTCTTACAGTTTGGTCACAGACATTGACTCCAGTTTCCTCCCATTTTTCCTCATTTGTTTTGTTGTACACTTCCTGTTTTGGAGACATATTGCTTTAAGTTTCCGGTCTTGAGGCTTTGATGTCTTCCTTGGTCTACTAGTATGTTTGCCTTTAACAACCTTCCCATGTTTGTATTTGGTCCAGATTTTAGACACAGCTGACTGTGAACAACCAACATTTTTTTTAACATTGCGTGATGATTTACATTCTTTTAAGAGTTTGATAATCCTCTCCTTTGTTTCAATTGACATCTCTCGTGTTGGAGCCATGATTCATGTCAGTCCATTTGGTGCAACAGCTTTCCAAGGTGTGATCACTCCTTTTTAGATGCAGACTAACGAGCAGATCTAATTTGATGCCGGTGTTAGTTTTGTAAATGAAAATTTACAGGGTGATTCCATAATTTTTTCCTCAATTGAATGATTCAATAATTTTTTCCCTCTGCTTTGTCTGAAAAAAATGACCCTTAATGAGTACCACATTTTTAATCTTGATTTCTTTTAGTGTTTCTTAAAGCCCTAAAGTTGCCATTTGAAATGACTTTGGTTTTGTGCCATGTCTGTGATCTGCTTTTTTTCAGCAACATTAAACAACTGAATGAACATCCTCCGAGCCCGGTGATTCCATAATTTTTGCCAGGGGTTGTATTGGATGACATCAGGATGGGGACATTACTGCAAGTTTGCGGATATTACTACAGGACAGAGGCCACTTATACAGGCTGAGGGACATTATTTCAAGCTTGGGTATGTTATTACAGGGCAAGGGACATTATTACAGGATATGGAAATTTATTACAGGATTGGAAACATTACAGGAATGGTGCCAAAATTACTATATGGTTCTAATTGTAAAACTATATTACTGTGTAGGGCTGATTGAGAGTAAAAATAAATAAATAAAATTGAATAATAATGAAAAAATAATGGAATAATATTTGCCCATTATAAAATGCTGTTTTATGTAAAAATTTAAGCAACAGAAGACCTTTGTATAAAAAAAAAAAATCAGTTATATAGAAAAATAATGGCATCACTGAAAATGTAATCTCCTGCAAAGAACGGGGCCCTGCATATTCAGATTTTTTTCTATGTGCAGCCCATTTATCCGGCTGAGTTTGAGACTCCTGGGCTACATAGTACAAGCCTGGATCGAGTTGCTGTCTTTTCAATAAATTTAGCATGAAATCCATAAATAGGACAAGCAAAGATATGAAACATTTTACTCTATCTTGTTACATAATGCTGTTCTTCGCTTATACTGTTATTTTTCTCTGCCCCCCTATACTGATCATATTAGACAAGTCTTACATCCATGGCTCATTTACGGACGGTGATGTACAGCCATGCGTCTCCTGACCCAAACCAGGCTGTAGTTTGCACTCTCATGGTCAGACTGTGACCCCAATCTTACTCCTTTCTGGAGAGGTAAAAACACTGAGGGATCAGCTTATAGTTACTGACTAAAGGAATCTATGTAAAAAGCAGAGGGAGAAGGAGGGTAAGGGGGCATTTTCAGAGAGACAGAGGCAGAGACATACAGATGTTACTGCTTACACAAGGTAAGTACAAGTGCACAACACAATTTTCAGATTTATATTTAGAAAACCATGTATAATTTCCTTTACACTTAACAAATACTTCTTACATTTGCTTGCATATCACATATTCCAATAAAATACATTTAAGTTTGTGGGTGTACCATGAAAAAAAAAATGGAAAAGTTCACAGGGTATCAATACTTTTTCAAGGCACTGTAAGCCATAATGCGGGTGCGTTTCTTAGCAAATCTCCCTTAATGTCATGAAAACTACAACTAGAAGAAAAAGTAACAGTATGGAAATCGGATCGCTGTCACTACTGGTATGCTCACCTATGGAACAAGTTGTGCTTTTCAACAACACAATTGTTTTTGTACTTTTCACATGCTTCAATAGTCTCCATGGGAGACTAGAAGCTGCGATCATCCGATCGCCTGTTCTGCACACAGCAGGGTTTCATTGTGATACGCAGACGTCGGCAGTTCACTGTTACTTGAGTAGCACTCGCCTGCACAGAAGAATGATGAAGCCACTGCCCATAGAAGGGAGGAATAGGTAAGTATAATCGTGCGATTGCAGGGCTCAGGCACGGGATTCCGTGGCCAGAAATGCAGGTCACGGGCCAGTGTGACACCGATGGGAGAGAGGTGCTATTTAAAGACGGGAGGTGGAGATTTCTTCCAGGAACCTTGCGCCCTGGAGCCTGGTAGAAATCAGAATAAAAGACTATTTCTGTACATCAAGACTGCAGATATGGGCATACAGGTAAGACTAGTTTAACCCTTCTATTACCTGTATGCCCATATTAATAGGTAAAAATTTCCTGGGAGGACAGGCTCCCTTTAATGTCAAACATAAACTGCACAAATTCGTTGAGAGACCCAAGTGAAATAATTTTGAGGGGGAAAATAAAAATAACAAAATAAAAATAATAGTGGTTGCACAATTGTGAACAGAATCTTATAATTGGTCATGTGATTGTGTTCAAAATTAGCCAATCACCTTTAAACTCATAAATGGTAGTGAGTACATAGCTGCCATCATTTAAAGCACCATTCCAGTGTTTTTTTGTTGTTGCAGCGCTGGAGTGATGCGAATAATGTAAGATTCCTGCTTCTAGTCTTACTCTTAGCAGTTGCCATCTTCATCTTTGATCGACTCCGGTTGGTGTCGAGCAGTTTGTGACCTGCTTGATTGCTCCAATGTTTACTGGAACAAGCCGGAGGTCACTTTTCAATGTAAATCTGTGAGAGCCTCATTCTGGCTCTCAGACTTACATTGAGAGCTTGTGACTTTTACCTCTGACTTCTGGTCAGTCTGAAGTTGTGGTCACAGGATGGCACCAGGAACAGCTGAAGACAGCAGGTGTTGAGTATAATAGGTGCAGGGACCTTTCAATAGTAGCACCACTCCTGCACTGCAATAAAAAAAACATTGGAGTGGTGCTTTAAAGTGATTCTAATTAGCCCCGTTTAATGTATCTCTTCCAGAAGCATTTTCCTTAGTTGCATTATTCAGCATGTTCCACACAACCCGGCAAAGAGATCGCATTGTTGAAAGTTACACTTTGGAACACTGTGTAGACGGACATTAAGAAGTGGCCTTAATTAGGCACAGCACTGACATTACCTAGAACTGGCTGTCCCTCAAAACGTATGAAAATACAAGTACGAGATGAAAATAAATTTAGAATGCTTCCAAGAGGCCATCAGCAACATTAAAGAAGCACTCCCATCACAATTTTTAGCCTTATGTAATTGCAGTCATCATACTATATAGCACTGTGCACAGTACATACAATTTCTCATTTTGACCCTCTATCCAGTTAATTCTTCTGTTTTCCATGTGGTTTGTGACATCACATGATTAAAAACAGACTAGCTGAATCCTTCTAAGGTCTATGTAGAAACAGGAAGTCTTTCCCCTGCATGAGTCATCACTGCAAAAGCCCCAGGCCAGTGGAAGGAGAGGAAGAGGAAGATGACTCAGACCAGAGAAAAGAGGAATTAACTGGGTAGAAAAGCAAAATGAGCAATTATAAGTGGTTGCAATATATTAAGTGGATAAAAAGTTTGATTGGAATGCTTCTTTAAATGAGCTGTCAAGAATTTCTGGAAACTTGGTTGTTTAGTGTATGTGACAACAATGTCCCGTTATCTTCATATGGCTGGCCTTTGGGGTAGAATGAGAAAACAGAAGCCTTTTCTTACAAAGAAAAACACCCAACCAAGCTATGTTTTGCAAAAACCTACATCAAGTCTGCAGAAAGCATGTGGGAACACACTTTATGGTTTGAGACTACTGCGGTTGATTTTTCAGACAATAATTCTAAAAGGGTATGTTTGGCGCAAAGCCAATACTGCACATTACTAAAAGAACACTATACCCACAGTGAAGCATGGTGAAGGCAGAATTATGCATTTGGGCTGGCTTTTGAAGCTGGGGCTTTTGTCAAAGTAGAGGAAATTACAAACATGTTCAAGTATCTGTGAATTTTACATCAAAATCTTCAGACCTCTGCCAAAAAGTTGAAGAGGAATATTACTTTTCAACACGACAATAGCCTAAGCATACCTCTAAATCTACAAAAGAATGTCTTCACCATGAGAAGTTTGAAGTTTTGGAATGGCCTTGCCAGAGCCCAGACCTGAGTAAAATTGAAAATCTGTGGGTTGACCTGAAGAGGACTGTACAGTGGAGATGCCCTTACAGTCTGACAAATTTGGAGTGCTACTGCAAGAAAGAGTGGAAAAAGATTGCCAGTTCTAAATGTGCCATGCTGATACTCATACCCACAAAGCCTAAATGCCAACATAAATTAAAAGGGTACTTTCACAAAGTATTAGTTATATTTATGCACCCACATTATTTTAGTTTTTTTCCTTTGTCTTTTATTTTTCTTTTTCCAACCAAAAAGATTTGTTTATTTTTCAATTGAATTGTACAGATTGTGTGACATTAAAGGAGGAAAAAGTTCTGAAATGGATTCTTCTTGGTATGATTTTTTTTTCTAAGATGACAAAAAACTGCCATTTTATCAGGGGTGTGTAGACTTTTTAATTCCACTGTATGTTACACCTAGCAATTTTATGGCAGCAGATACTAAATGCATTAATAAAACCATTGATCATATCATTGTACCTCGTACCTTTTATGAAAAATGTATTTTATAAGCCCGATTTTATCACAAATAGTAGAGCTATTTTTGAACATTTCAAATGGATATTTCTAACTTTCTATCCAGTAGAGGGTGCTACAGAATTTTTCATTAATAGAAACTGAAGCTTTGCTGCCAATAGGGAACTGAAATCTGATGCATAGCATTTTTAACACAAGTACTGAAGTTTTAGTTTATAAAGCACCAAAAAAGAATTGTAGTCCTATTTATAAAATGTATGCAACTTAAGATTCGTCTTGCCTTATATAGCACAATGCACATCTTTTCTGCTTTGTTCATGAGTGTCACATGACTTATTAACTAAACCAGCTATGTTCCTCTTAGAAGAACATCTGTTTCTAAATTTTCCTGGTTGTCCATGGAAACACTAGTTTATCTACAATTTGTGCTGCCATCTACTAAAGGCATACATTCCCAACTTTTTGTAGTTTGTGTCATGAGGAACACTACTAAGGCGTATGTACATAGTCAAGGAGGTCCTCTGCTATCAAAGGTCAGCTATGGTGGTATTTTGAATCTGGTGATGGAGAGGCAGGCTTACTCAGATTCACTTGAAATGAACAGTCTTACAAAGTCACCTATTTCCTATCACCAGATTTCACAATACAAACTATACAGAAGTAGATTTTTTAATTAATTTCAAAGCCTCATTAATTTCAGGGTGCAGTACATGTGAAGATGGTTTACGCACATAATACATGTATAAAATGCAAGTACAATAAGCAAACCAACAGTAACATAACTGGTACAGAAGAGGAGAGTACCCAGCCCTAGTGGACCTACAATCTTTAATGTTTTGGGGTAGGGCGACTGTAGTTTAGGGGGGTTGGAACAGCTCTGCTGGTAATGAGGTGACCGGTTATAAAATTTCCTGAAATATGGGTTTTCGGGTTATTTATGAAAACTTTGATTTGGGAAGACAATCTGATGGTGAGAAATTGAGTTCCATTCGATGGAGGATGCTCAGGAGAAGTCTTGGGAGGAAGGGAGAGCTTGTGAAAACCAGAGATCACGTGTGGGGAGGTATCAGCAGTTTAGTTCTGAGTAGTGATGAGCGAGTATGCTCGGGCGAGCACCGAGTAGTTACAGCTGCTCGGTGTTTTGTTTGAATCACTCCCGTGTGCATGATTTGCAACTGTTTGACAGCTTTATTACATGTGAGGAATGTGTAAGAAATAGACATTCCTCACATGTAATAAAGCTGTCAAACAGTCGCAAATCATGCACACGGGAGTGATTCAAACATAACACCGAGCAGCTGTAACTACTCAGGTGCTTGGCCCGAGCATACTCGCTGAAAGGGTTAACAGAACATACTCGCTCATCACTTGTTCTAAGATGTATGGGGGAAACAGATTATGGACAGCCTTGTAAGGCAATGTTAGTCATTTAAACTGGATTTGTTGGACAATTGGAAACCAGTGAAGGGAATGGCAGAGGAGTAGTGAGGGGGGAGGTGAATTAGTCTCAAAGAGGAGTTTACCTAGGTAGATTGAAGGGCACCAAGAATGTTAGACCACAGCCTTCAATAAGCCAAAATAAGCATAGATTAATGAATGCTTCCAAACCTTAAGAACACCAGGAATATTATCAAACACCTACAGGGAAACCTAAGTGCAGGCCAAATACAAAATCAAAATTCTGGACAAAACAAGCCGCTTAGTCAATTGAAGAAAGATGGCCAATTTATCAAACAGTTTGCAGCAGAATTCTGATGTAATACTGCTTAAAATGTTGGAAAGTTTTTTTTACACTTTGTGTTTTCACAGCAATCTTGGTCAGCTCCTTTTTATTTTTTTGAAAAGCGGGCAGAAGTTATGGCCGAAGGCACTCAACATATTCATCTCCTGCATGAAAATGTAGGAACTAGGGTGCAGAAAAATGGCAGGATGTGGTCTGGACTTAGTTAAAATTGTAACTAGAGATAAAGTGTATATAAATTATATAGGCCTGCGCTGGTAGCAAAGTCTATAGCAATATAGCCAATTCTATTAAACCAATGTTATAAAAAGACAGGGAGGGGGGGGGACAGGTTAAATAAATAAAAGGCAAGAATGAAAGGTGAGCGTTAAGGAAGATCCTGTTGGTCCTGGGTAAAGTGCAGAGTGCTTCTTAGTATCGCAGTAGGGAGTTCTACCCCTTTGCAGAACTCCCTACTGCTATACTAAGAAGCACTCTGCACTTTACCCAGGACCAACAGGATCTTCCTTAACCCTCACCTTTCATTCTTACCTTTTATTTATTTAACCTGCCCCCCCCCCTATCTTTTTATAACATTGGTTTAATAGAATTGGCTATATTGGTATAGACTTTGCTACCAGCGCAGGCCTATATATAATTTATATAGACTTTATCTCTATTTATCCATTAGACAACTGTGGTAGTTGTCTCTCCTGCAGCAGGTCAAAGCCCTACCTAAATAATGCCACCAACCCCCCCTTTTCTTTTTTAAAATTGTAACTATTTGACTGTAACGGAAGGCTTTTGTTTGCTGAAGGGCTAGAGAGAAGTACGAAAATGAGTGTCTACAAACAACAGTGATGTATGGTGGATGGGCCTTGCAAGTCATTTCAGAAAATGAGGTTGAGGATTTGGTCAAGATTGTCCTCAATGCTGAGAAATATAGACTGATATTCTATTCCATCATGGAAAACCATCAGAGAGGCATCTGATTGGCTCTAAATTTATTCTGCAGCAGGACAACAACTTTAAAACATACATTGCCATTTGGAACTATCTTCATCGTAAAGAAGAACAAAGAGTCCTAGTGATTACATAGCACCCACAGAGCTCTGATCTCATTATTATCGAATCTGTCAGGGATTACATGAGACAAGAATTTGTGGAAGCCTACATCCACTGAAGATCTCTGCTTAGTTCCCCACGATGTTTGGGACAACCTCCCGGCCGAGTTCTTTCCAAAACTTTGTGAAAGTGTACCAAAAAGAATTGATGCTGTTTTAAAGGCAAAGGATGATCACACCAAACCTTAATTGGATTTAGATTTATCTTTTGTTCATTCATTTTGCATTTTATTAATTGATAAAAATAAACTCAACACTTCTATTCTTGAAAGCATTCTTACTTTGTAGCATTGTTTCCACACCGGCCTAAAGCCTTTGCACAATACTGTGCATTAAAGGCTCATTTTTTAGCATTTAGCAATCAATGCTCATCTACTAAGCACGTTATCTGGTCACGCACTAATACATAATTTTTTCAAAAAAATGTAACCTCTATCTTTCATGCTCCTCTTCTGTCTTGGGACTTATCTTTAATCTTGAAACAAGTAATATCTCCACTGTCGGAGCCAACTGATCAAGCTTGTATTAAGCATTTGACTTCAGTGTATCCCAGTGATTCTGAGAAAGTTTTTTGTGACACACTGTACTTTGTTAGCGATAAATTGTCTCAGTTGCAGAGCCCTTGATGTACCAAAACAACAGAAAATCCCTCACATGTGACCCCATCCAATATTGGATCCTTCAAGGAATTTAGTTGTGTGATGACCATTTTGTACTCATAGGTGCTTTACAGAACTTTATATTTGGACGTGAAAATTAAAAATTTAGTTTTCTGAAATAAAATGTTGTTTTAGGCCCAAATGTGTAATTTTCACAGTGGATAACCGGAAAATGGATCCTCATTTTGGAAACTAAGCCCCTCCAGGAATATATGGATAACGGCTGTAATGCTGACTGCAGTTTAGGCACACTGTGGGACTCAGAAGTGGGAGATTTGGATATGAGAGCGCAGATTTCCCTGAATTTTATTTGGTGAGGGGAGTTACATGCCGCTTTTCCAGAACATTTGTCATATAAATAAGCAGCAATTTGACAGATGATGGACCTGAGTGGGCACTTGTTTTTTTCTCAGAATAAATTGAAATTTTTTATTGGTAACATTTTGGAGTACATAAAATTTTTTGATTTCTTTTAGTGTGAGGCTAGAATCTCTTTTATCCTGTGCTCTATTCTGAGCACTTATCTCGAGGTTTCCATGTAAATTTCCAAACAATGTCATTCAAACAAAACCCACAATAGAACCACTAACTATAATGAGGCAGATGGGATCACTTTAGACTCTGTCTGGCCTCTGTTCTGGCGGTATCTGTCCTTTTGGGCATGTACACAACTGTGGTAGACAACACTTTTGTGTGCTGAAAAACATCTAAAAAGCCAGACATCGCTTCAACAGAGGTAAGAAGGAACACTAAAGAATTGAGTTGAAACACATGTTAATATAAGTGTAAGGTGTAGGTGTACATTCACCCTGTGGCCATTATCAAAAACATAACCCAGAATAAAAACGAAATTAATGAATACACTGTAGTGAGTAAATAGTAATAGTACATGTAAATAACATACGGTACTTAGATGACACTGTTTTGATCAAAAGGGCATAAAAGCCATCCCACCACGGCAAGGTGTACCCACTCAAGATGGTCCTATCTCTAAAGTAAAACCTCTCTATGTGCCAGCCAGTCTCAATAGATGCAGGCAAAGCAAGATCCAGATCTGACTGTTTAACCCCTTCACATGTACGGCACATGTCGGGTCTCCCCATTTGGTGCGAGCTCCGGAGCCCACACCTTTCCGGGCACATGACAGCTGAGCTGTTATGTACCCCTAACAGCTGCGGGTGGAATCGCGATCACCCCCCTTTCACCCCATTCAAAATAAAACAATAAATTAAAATCAAATATACACATATTTGGTATGTTCAGAATTGCCGGATCTATCAATATAAAAAAAGAATCAGATCGGTAAATGACATAAATCAAACCGCCAAAATTACGTTTTTTTGGTCGCTGCTACATTGCAGTAAAATGCAATAACAGGCGATCAAAAGATTGTATCTACACCAAAATGGTATCAATAAAAACAGCTAGGCACGCAAAAAATAAGTCATCATCCAGCCCCAGATCCCAAAAAATGGAGACACTACAGGTCTCAGGAAACGGCGCCATTTTTTTTTTTTTTTTTTAAAACAAACTTTGGATTTTTGTTTCACCACTCAAATATAAAAGGACCTATACATGTTTGGTATCTACAAACTCGTAATTACCTGGGGAATCATATCATAATGGCAGGTCAGTTTTAGCATTTAGTGAACATGGAAAAAAAAAGTATTCTGGAATTGCACTTTTTTTGCAATTTCATCGCACTTGGATTTTTTTTCCGTTTTCCAGTACACGATATGGTAAAACCAATGGTGTAGTTCAAAAGTACAACTTGTCCTGCAAAAAACAAGCCCTCATATGGCCATATTTACGGAAAAATAAAAAAAAGTTATGCTCTGGGAAGAAGGGGAGCAAAAACTAAAGCGCAAACACGGAAAAGGGCTGCAACATGAAGGGGTTAAACACCTGCCCATGGAAAGCTATATAAACTAGTTGCACAGCCCAAAAAAAGGGGAGCCACAATCCTGTAAGTATAAAGTACAAAAAAATAAAGCAACACCAAAGAAATGAGTGAACGGAAACACATTTTGATATAATTGTATTGTGTAGGTACACATTCACACTGTGGTCATTAAGGATCATAACCAAGTATTAAAACAAAATGAATAAATACCAGTAAGCAAATAAGTAAATAGTTATAGCACATGTAACTAACATAGGGTACTCAGTGTACAGTGTTTTGATCAAAAAAGCGTATAAGCCATCCCACCGCCACAAGATGTGCCCACTCAGGATTGTCCAATCTCTAAAGGAAAACCTCTCTATGTGCCAGCCGAAGAAATGTTCCAGATCATTTTTTTTGGTGTTGCTTCAGTTTTTAGTACATGCAGGGGCATGGCTTCCCATTTTTTGGTCTGTGCTTTTACTTTATATAGATTTCCACGGGCAGGTGATAAACAGTCATACCTGTGTTCTGTTCTGCATGCATCTATTGAGGCCTGCTGGCACATAGAGAGGTTTTACTTTAGAGATTGGACCATTTTTTATATTGTTCAACCTTTTTCACATTTATTGAAGAATTTTTCAGGTGTGTTAGACAAAACCTAAGATAAAAATAAACAAATACCCTGCAGTAAATAAATAAATAACAATAGTGCATGAAAATAATATAGGGTACTAAGTTAACGTAATTTTGATATAAAAAATGTAAATGCCATCCCACCACGTCAAGGTGACCCTAATCGGGACGATCCTAACCTCTAGTATTAAAACCTTACCAAATGGCAAATGACGTAATGTGAATAAGGACTGAGAAGGACTGAGACCCGATTAATGGACCTGCCATGTGAAACTATATGCTTATTTTGTTTTTATCTTAGGTTTTGTCTGTTTAGTGGCCAGCGAGAACATACACCTACACACTGCATACACACCAAGTTATATTCCTGTTCATCGCTTTAGATTTTTGTTTCAGGCTTTTTTCGCTCTGTGCAAATAAGGGTGTGGCCTCCCATTTCCTTGAGCTGGACATTACATTCATATAGTTCACCATGGCGGGGTGTCTATTAGCCGAGTCTCAGTCCTTCTTAGCCCTTATTCACATTTTACATCACTTGACAAATGGTAAGGTTTTAATAATAGAGTTTAGGACTAGGGATGAGTGAACCTCTCAAGGTTCGATTAGTTTTGGATCGGCGAACTTACCAATGGTCTCAGAACAATTCGTCAAACGGTTCGTCTAACATATCCGAATCCCATTGCAATCAATGGGAGGCAAAACCAAACGCATACACAATGCCTTCTAAGGGACCCAAAAGCTGGCAAAACAGCTCAAATTAGAGGCAGACACCAGGAAAAGTGGCATCAAATGACTCACAGTACAAATAGTATAATTATTACTTTTTATTATTATAGTGCCATTTGTTCCATGGCGCTTTACATGTCAAAAGGAGTCACCGACTGGTACAGGAGGAGAGTGAACCCTACCCGCGAGGGCTCACAGTCTACAAGGGATGGGTGAGGATACAGTAGGTGAGGGTAGAGCTGGTCGTGCAGCGATATGGTGGAGTAAGGGTTACTGCAAGTTGTACACTTGTCAGAAGAGGTGGATCTTCAGGTTCCTTTTGAAGATTTCAGCAGACGTCACGCGTCTGCAGTTCGCAGGGTTGCCTAGCCTGGGTCTTTTTGGAGACCGTAAAGGATGACACAACGTACATTATCTGCCAACTTTGTTAAAAACGACTGAGTAGAGGCAAAATTTGAAATAACTTGACTACTACATGCATGAACTTGCATATGCGTGATCAACATGCGTTAGACTGGGAATCTCACTGCGCTAAAATGCAGACTAGCAGGCCTCGCCAACCACCGGCCACCCCATCAACCACAACTGCTGCTTCTTTCTCCTCTGTCACCATGGAAAGCATTCTCACACAGGTCACCGGCCCACAGAAACTCATGTTTACTGCTACAGTCAGGGTGAGTGAGAGCCCATCAGCTGTTACAGAAGTGGACATGCCTGCTGTTTCTGACCAATCTCAGACACCGAGCACACCCCATCTTTCTCAATCCACCATAACATCTCCGTCTGCATCGCGCTCGCAGTCCAGCAGTTTGTCGTGTTCACCCTACTCCACCCTCTCTCAGCACAGCAGCCAGCCCTCAGTCCCACAGTCACGTAAAAGATTGTTTCCTTCTACACACACCTCCTTGTAGCTATACTCACAAGGGGTTAATTAAGGGTGAGGGGTCATAATTAATGGTTTATAAGTGGCAGCTGGTTGGGGCTTCCAGTCCTTTGAAAGTGCATTGAGCTGTAGGTTGGATTGTTGCTAAAGGGAAAAAAAAACTCTTTAAATCTTCTTCCTTAGCGAGTGTGAATGAAGCGTAAGTGCAAACGGAAGTGTGTGACTTGTGATTCAGTGAATCACAAGTTTAGAAGGGAGCAATTTGGACTGAATTGCTGTCTGTATCTTATTAATTATTTACATTTCTTTTTACTTAACATTTCTGTCTAGTGCAATCCCCATTAGGAAATGAACTCTATTATTGACAATGCTATCCAGTGTACATCTTGCCACATGTATGCAATCCATGAACAACCGGTCGGGGGTGCATACTGCTGTGCGAGATGTGTGCACGTTGTGCGTTTGGAAGCCCAGGTACTGGATCTAAATGAGCAGCTGGCAACACTGAGATCCATAGACAATATGGAAAGGAGTCTGCTGCTCACTGGGGTAGACGTGGGGGAGGGTGGTAGTATGGAGCTGCAGGACAGTGTGGCTGCTAGCTGGGTGACAGAAGGTGGGGGGGGTAGTGCCAGGGAGGCTAGTCCTGATCTGGCACACCCCAATAAGTTTGCAAAGTTGACAGATGAGGGGGATGTCAGTACAGGGGTAGCACTGCTGTAGCAAGGCATGTCCTCTGAAAGACGGAGGAGTGTCAGCTCCAGTAAGGGGGGAAATAGGAGAGCAGGGCAGGCCAGGCAGGTGCTGGTAGTGGGGGACTCAATTACTAGGGGAACAGATAGGGCAATCTCTTACAAAGACAGGGATGGTCAAGCAGTGTGCTGCCTACGTGGCGTTTGAGTCCGGCACATCGCTGATCGGGTTGACAGATTACTGGGAGGGGCTGGTGAGGACCCAGCGGTAATGGTGCAAATTGGCACAAATGACAAAGTTAGAGGTAGGTGGACCTCCAAGGTGTAGTATTCTGTGAAATACTGCCTGTACCATGTGCCACGCCAGAGAGGCAACGGGAGATTAGGGAGATAAATAAGTGGCTCAGGAATTGGTGTAGGAATGAGGGGTTTGGGTTCATGGAGAACTGGGCCGACTTCTCAGTTGGCTACAGGTTCTAAGCTAGGGACGGGCTGCACCTCAATGGGGAGGGTGCAGCTGTGCTGGGGGAGAAAAGGTTGGAGGAATGTTTAAACTAGGGATTGGGGGGGAGGGTATTCATTTTATAGGTGGGGAAGATAGTGCAGATAGTGTCCTGGGCACAAATAAAGAAATTGGGGGTGGGGTTAGAACAGTCAACATAGTAAGAAGGAATAGAGGTACAGAGAGATACATAAAATGCATGTACACTAATGCCAGAAGCCTCACCAACAAAATGGAAGAATTAGAATTAATTTTGTTGGAAAATAATTATGACATGGTGGGGATATCTGAGACATGGCTGGACGAGAGCCATGACTGGGCAGTTAATTTACAGGGCTATAGTCTGTTCAGAAATGACCGTACGAGCAAGCGAGGGGAGGGGCTGTGTGTTTATATGTAAAATCATCCTTAACACCCATCTTGCGTGAGAATATATGTGAATCTAATGAAAATGTAGAGTCCCTGTGGGTGGAGATAAGGGGAGGGGGAAAAAATAATAAATTACTGATAGGGGTTTGTTATAAGTCTCCAAAAATAATGGAAGCAGCGGAGAATATCCTCATAAAGCAAATAGATGAAGCAGCGACTCATGGAGACATCATTATTATGGGGGACGTCAACTACCCTGAAATACATTGGGGAGCAGAAACCTGTAGTTCTAGCAAAGGTAATAGGTTTTTGACAACTATGAGAGACAATTACCTTTCACAACTGGTTCAGGACCCAACAAGAAGGGGGGCACTGCTAGACCTAATATTAACCAACAGGCCAGACCGCATATGAAATATATGAGTTGGGGGTCACTTGGGTAATAGTAATCACAAAATAATAAGCTTTCATGTATCCATCCTGCATGGGGCATTATATGGGGGGAAAGGGACATCCTGCAGGAGGCATTATATGGGGGAAAGGGACATCCTGCATGGGGCATTTTATAGGGGGGAGAGTTGACATCCTGCATGGAGTATTATATGGGGGGGAGGGACATCCTGCATGGGGCATTATATGGGGGAGGGGAAGGGACATCCTGCATGGGGCATTATATAGGGGGGGAAAGGGACTTCCTGCATGGGGCATTATATGGGGGGCAGAAGTGACATCCTGCATAGGGAATTATATGGGGGAACAACCTGCATGGGGCATTATAAGGGGGCCAGTATCCTGTATGGAGCGTTTTATGGGGGGCCAGTATCCTGTTCGGAGTGTTTTATGGGGGGCCAGTATCCTGTACGGAGCGTTTTAGGGGGGCCAGTAATCTGTATGGAGCGTTATATGGGAACCAGTATTCCATATGGAGCGTTATATGGGGGCCAGTATTCCGTATGGAGCATTTTATGGGGGCCAGTATTCTATATGGAGCATTTTATGGGGGCCAGTATACTGTGTGGAGCGATTCGCCGGTTTCTGAGCTATTGTGGAATTTACAATAGATATCACTCATGTAATGTAAGAAGTGAAATCTTTGGCACTGTACTATACCTATATTTCTCTGCGGTATCTATGCATCATGAATCGTGGTATGTGTTAAAGGGGCCTACTGAGACTCTTTCGCCAGGGGCCCAGAAAAACCTGGAGACGGCCCTGGTAGTGGGGTTACAAGGACACTAAACTTCAGGAAGGCAAATTTCCAATGGTTGAGAGATGATCTTAGTGCCATAAACTGGGACGATATCCTGAGACATAAAGCTACACAAAGCAAATGGGAGACATTTATTAGCATCCTGAATAGGACCTGTGCACAATATATACCCTATGGGAATAAACATGCTAGAAATAGGAGGAAACCACTATGGCTAAATAAAGATGTAAGGGGCGCAATAAGTGACAAAAAGAAAGCATTTAGAGAACTAAAGCAAGTAGGTAGTGATGAGGCATTAAATAAATACAGAAAATTAAATAAATTCTGTAAAAACCAAATCAAGGCAGCAAAGATTGAGACAGAGAGACTCATTGCCAGAGAAAGTAAAAATAATCCCAAAATATTCTTTAACTACATAAATAGTAAGAAACTAAAAAATGATAGTGTTGGCCCCCTTAAAAATAGTCTGGGTGAAATGGTGGACGAGGATATGGAAAAAGTCAATATGCTAAATGATTTTTTTTCAACAGTATTTACACAAGAAAATCGCATGATAGAAAACATGATCAGTGATAACAAAAATTCTCCATTAAATGTCACTTGCTTAACTCAGCAGGAAGTATGGCGGTGTCTAAAAATCACTAAAGTTGACAAATCCCCGGGCCCGGGTGGGATACACCCGCGAGTACTGCAGGAATTAAGTAAAGTCATAGATAGACCATTATTTTTATTCTTTAAAGATTCCATAATAACAGGGTCTGTACCGCAGGACTGGCGTATACCAAATGTGGTGCCAATATTCAAAAAGGGGACAAAAACTGAACTTGGAAATTATAGGCCGGTAAGCTTAACCTCTACAGTGGGTAAAATCCTGGAGGGTTTCCTAAGAGATGCTATACTAGAGTATCTGAAGAAGAATAACCTCATGACCCAATATCAACATGGGTTTACGAGGGACCGTTCCTGTCAAACTAATCTGATCAGCTTTTATGAAGATGTAAGTTCCGGACTGGACCAAGGAAATGCAGTGGATGTTGTGTATATGGACTTTTCAAAAGCTTTTGATACGGTTCCACACAAAAGGTTGATACATAAAATGAGAGCAATGGGGATAGGGGAAAATATATGTAAGTGGGTTAAGAACTGGCTCAGTGATAGGAAACAAAGGGTGGTTATTAATGGAACACACTCAGACTGGGTCTCAGTTAACAGTGGGGTATCACAGGGGTCAGTATTGGGCCCGCTTCTTTTTAACATATTTTTTAATGACCTTGTAGAGGGCATACAGAGTAGTATTTCAATATTTGCAGATGGCACTAAGCTCTGCAGGGTAATCTATACAGGGGAGGACAATTTTATATTACAGGAGGATCTATGTAAACTAGAAGCTTGGGCTAATAAATGGCAAATAAGCTTTAATGGGGATAAATGTAAGGTAATGCACTTGGGCAGATGAAATAAAATGTATAATTATATGCTTAATTGTAAAACACTGGGCAAAACTGTAACTGAAAAAGACCTGGGTGTATTGGTGGACGACAGGCTCAGGTTTGGTGGCCAATGTCAGGCAGCTGTTGCAAAGGCAAATAAAATAATGGGATGCATTAAAAGAGGCATAGATGGTCATGAGGAGAACATAATTTTACCTCTATTCAAGTTACTAGTGCAACCACACTTAGAATACAGTTCTGGGCTCCGGTGTATAAGAAAGACATAGCTGAACTAGAGCGGGTGCAGAGAAGAGCGACCAAGGTTATTAGAGGACTGGGGGGTCTGCAATACCAAGACAGGTTATTACACTTGGGGTTATTTAGTTTGGAAAAACAAAGGCTTAGGGGTGATCTTATTACTATGTATAAATATATGAGGAGACAGTACAAAGACCTTTCTGCTGATCTTTTTACTCTGAGGCCTGAGACGGGGACAAGGGGGCATCTTCTACGTCTGGAGGAAAGAAGGTTTAATCATAATCACAGACACGGATTCTTTACTGTAAGGCTGCGTGCCCACTATGCGCTTTTCAAGCGTTTTTGCAGCGGAATTTCTGCAGCGAAAATGCTTAAAAAACGCTTGGTAATACGTGCCCCATGGTCCCCAATGATAATCCGCATGTGCTGTGCACATGCTGCGGAAATTTCCGCTGCGGATTATCATTGCGGAAAAATACGCAGCATGTCCATTAATTTTGCAGAAACGCAGCGTAATCGCCGCCATTGACTTGCATTGGACCGTGTGACATCCGCATCACTGCATCTGCACAAGCGGATATCACACGGTTCAATGTGCGGATGGTACCCAGGTGTGGAGGAGAGGAGACTCTCATCCAGACCTGGGTACCATAGAAACTGTAAAAAAAAAGAATTTAAATTAAAAAATAAAGATTATACTTACCTTCCGATGTCCTCCCGTTGTTTTCTCCACTCCGTCTGTTCTGCTGTATGGGTCGCGTTGTTGTGAAGGACCTGCCATGACGTCATTGAGTCATGTGACCTGTCACATGACTCAATGATGTCACCGCAGGTCCTTCACACCACCGTGAGCCACCCAAGACACCGGACGGAGCAGAGAAAACACCGGGAGGACATCGGAAGGTGAGTATATTCTTTATTTTTTATTTTTTACCATTCTTATTCTTTTTTTTTTTAACTAACTTGGTCACACTACTATAAATCCATGCCAGTTGCATGGATTTATATAGTGTGAACAAGTTGTCAAGCACTTTTCCAAGTGATGCTAAAATCGCTTGGAAAAGCGCTTGATAACCCAGATGCAGAAATGCATGCAAAAACGCTTGAGTAACGCTTCTACCTGGCGGGAAAAACGCATGTAAAAACCGCATGCATTTTTCCTGCCAGGGAGAAGCGGAAAAAATATGCAGCATTTCCGCATCGTGGGCACATAGCCTTAGAGCAGTGAGACTATGGAACTCTCTGCAGCATGATGTTGTAATGAGTGATTCACTACTAAAATTTAAGAAGGGCATGGATGCCTTTCCTGAAAAGTATAATATTACAGGTTATATATACTAGATTTCTTGATAGGGCGTTGATCCAGGGAACTAGTCTGATTGCCGTATGTGGAGTCAGGAAGGAATTTTTTTCCCCAATGTGGAGCTTAGTGTTTGCCACATGTTTTTTTTGCCTTCCTCTGGATCAACGTTAGGCTATGGGTTAAACGAGATGGACTTAGTCTTCCTTCAACCTTAAAAACTATGTTACTATGTTACATGCCAAAGCGAAGAACTTTACCATCTCCAATCTGATGGGCACGGAAAAGCTGCCTTTCCACCTGGTGGATACAGACGTTTTTCAAACACTGATGGTCGTCGCAGTCCCCCAGTACCAGTTGCCCAGTCGCCATTACTTCTCTAAGAAAGATGTGCCTGCACTACACCAGCATGTTGCAGACAACATCACCTGTTCCTTGAAAAAATCTACGTCTGCCAGGATGCATTTCACCACTGACACCTAAATAAGCAAGCATGGCCAGGGGCATTACATCTCGCTAACTAGGCACTGGGTGACTCTGGTGGCTGTGGGGGCAGGCGGGGAATGGGCTACTCCACAAGTCTTGGAATCCCCAAGGCTTGCAGGGTGCTTAGGGATAACAAAACCACTACCTACCAGAGGATGGAGAACTAAACTACTAGACAACAGGGGTTGGAGAACTAAACTACTAAACAGCTAAGGTTGGAGAATTAAACCAATACACACCAGGGGATGGAGACTAAACCACTAGACACCAAGTCTTGGAATTCCCAAGGCTTGTGGGACAAACCTCTATATCTAACACTTCCTGCACTGCTTCTGCCTCCCCCATATCCTGTAGGGCCTCCACCTGTGCCCTCAACCTCTGCCTTAACGAGACACAGTGCAGAGAGAATCTCCCCCCCACCTCCGTATTGCGCAACCAGGGCTCACCGAAGTCAGGCAGTGTTTAAATTAATATGCCATGGAGATCGCAGTCATACAGATCAAGAGTTGTGGACAGCTATCCATTCCAAGTTTGAGCAATGGCTGTCTCCACTGAACCTGGAGCCAGGGAAGGCCGTGTGCAATAATGGTGCAAACCTAGTGGCTGCCCTATGCCAGGTCAACGTCACACACGTGCCTTGCATTGCTCATGTTCTCAACCTGATGGTACAGCAATTTTTCCTCCACTATCCCAGCCTGGATGCGCTGCTGCAGAAACCACGGTTGCTGTGTGCTCACTTCTGCCATTCACAACCCGTGGGTCATCGACTTGAGTCGCTACAGAGATCTTTCGGCCTACTGGTTAACTGGTCGATATGCAATGTGCCGACATGGTGTAATTCAACTCTGCACATGTTAGAGTGACTGTGACAGCAGCGATGAGGCCTGACACAGTATCTCATGTCATATAGCCTGGACAAATGCAGTACAGACGTGGTGCAAATGACACTTGTGGAGTGGACACAGATGAATGATGAAGGACCTCTGCATCCATCTGCACATTTTTGAAATGACTACTAAGATGGATAGTGCAGACGATGCTGTCATCAGCATCACTATTCTGGTCATTTACATGCTGGAGCACACTTTGAACAGTATACGTGGGAGGAGGTGGTGGTCCCAGAGGAAGAGGAGGAAGCAGAGGAGGATGCAGAAGGGTTAACAATATCTCTAAGTTCCGGTCTGTCGTCGCACAGGTGCTTGCCATGAGAGGAACAAATGTAAGAGGACGAAGAGGAAGAGGTGATGGACGTGCAACATTTAGGAGATGAAGAGAATAATGATTCCCTCTCTATTGTCCGTGGATGCCAGGAGGGGATGGAGGAAGCAACCTTGAGTGTTATCCTGCCACCAACACACTATAGACTTGGACCTCATGAGAGACCAACCCATGAGCGCCTTCTTGCAGCACTATCTGCAACATGATTGTTGCCCATATTGTTAGGATTAAAAATAGTGCTGACTACTGGGTTGCAACTCTGTTCAATCCAAGGTACAAAAGTAAATTTTGCCAGTTGCTTCCCCCCCCTGGAAAGGGATGCGCCCATGCTATAGTATCAAAACATGCTTGAAGACAATATTGAGAGTGGTTTTCCCCAAGACAGCAGTGAGGCAAACAGTATGTATCGCAGTGATGGACTTTCAACCCCAGGAATATTGAGTCATCAAAGCAAAAACATTAGCAGTAGTGATGAGCGAATTTGCTCACCACTGCTCGGTACTCGCCCAAGCATCTCACTGCTCGAGATGCTTGGCGCTCGGCGAGTATTTCCTGGTTGCTCGGGCGGGAGCGCAGGTCCCCTCCCTGCATCTTTGGCGCTCTTTAGAGAGCCAATGAGCATGCAGGGATTGCCTGCCACACACTGTAATGCCGCAGCCATGTTGGTTGTGGCATTAGAGTGATTGGCTGGTCGCATGGCGTTATCAGGTCTATATAAGACCTGGCTCCGCTATGCTCATCACAGTGTACCCCAGAATCAGGCAGAGTAGGGAGATGTGCTGCTGAGCTAGGGAGAGATTTGCTTATTTATTAGTTAGTGTAGGTATACCGCAACATCTATATACTGTATATCCATCTGAACTAAAAGTCCTTCTGAGGACTAGTCCAGCTGCATATATTCAGTGGTGACAGTAGGAGTTAGACAGACAGGCAGAGTATGTGGCAGACTGCAGTTCATACAGCACAAGAGGCTCCATTCCAGTTCTGTCTGCTGCTGCTCTCACAGATATTTCTAGAAATAGCTCCAGGTCTCAGGGGCCAGGGATAATTTTTTTTATCTTAATCCTGATTATTTGCTTAAAAAGCAATCCAGAAAACACAGTTTTTCTGCTCCATTTGCTTATTGCCACTGCAGAATACAGCCAGCTCCTTTCAATATTACAGCAATAAAAGTCCAGAAATTTGTAGTGAATGGGGAAAATATTGGCCTTCATTTAAATTTTGTTGCAGTGTGTTAGTGAAGTTATTGACACCAGGTCGCTGTGAAAAATAGTAATTTACAGGCCAGCTATTTAAAACTGTGGTTTCCATGACACGTATCACATACAAGTTCGCTCCAAATTCAGCCATTTCTGGCCTCTATTTAAATTTTGTTGCAGTGTGTCAGTGAAGTTATTGACACCAAGTCGCTATGAAAAATAGTAACCTACAGGCCAGCAAATTAAAACTGCGTTTTTCCGTCATACGTATCACATATCACTGCGGTTCAAATCCAGCCATTTGTAGTGAACTTGGAAAATATTGTCCCCCATTTAAAATGGGCAAGGTGTGGGGCAAGGGATGGGGAAGTGGCGTGATGGTGATGGTGCATGCAGAGGACGAAGCCGAGGCCGTGGGCAAGCTGAAATTGTGCTACAACAAACACCCACATCTTCTCGCTCGACCTTCCTGTCCCAATTAATAGGGGACCGCAGAACACCACTATTGAACACAGAGCAGTTTGAAAAGGTTATTGGTTGGATAGCAGATAATGCTTCCAGTCACTTAGCCACCACCATCACCCTGACTTCCACACGGTCAAGTCTCAGTAGCCGTGAGTCTGGACTGCATATTCCTCACCCTGATCCTCCTTCCTCCCACCATGCCGAGTGCCCGGAGACAACTGATCCCACACTTGGACACTCTGAAGAGCTGTTCACTTTTCCATTCATAGATTCGGGCCTCTCACTCGGCCCACTTGAGGCGGGGCAAGAAGAGATCACATGTAGCGATACCCAAATATTTAAGCAGCCACGGTACATGAAGGCGACGGTGGGAAAGTGTCCCAAGAGGTCGATGATGATGAGACACAATTGCCATAAAGTCAGGAGGAGGACCAGGGTGCGGAAGTGGAAGATGAGGTGGTGGACGATGAAGTAATTGACCCAACCTGGCAAGGTAACCTGCAGAGCGAGGAGAGCAGCACACAGGTGGAGGGAGGCGTAGCACCACAACAGGCAAGAACAAGCAGTGTGGTGGCCGCAGACAGAAAGCGGGCAACAGTTCCCCGTAACATCAACATGACGGAAGTTGCCAGTACAACTGTTAGGTATTCCTGAGTCTTCTTGTTTTTTAAAGACTGACAATAACCCCAAAAAGGCCATTTGCACCACCTTCCAGGCCAGCATCAGCAGGGGTAGCAAAACTATCTGCCTGACCACCACTAGCATGTTCAGGCACATGGTAGCAAAGCACCTGACTAAGTGGGCCGAACCCCAGGGTCCAGGAACAGTGTCTGTGGGTGCATGCCAATCCCCTGTTCATGGCACATGACAAGATGCCTCCCACCCTGCACCTGTCGTTGAACACTCTCAACTAGCACCATCTGCAAGCACGTCCACATCCTTGTCCCAATGCAGCGTTCAGTTGTCCCTACCCCAGTCCTTGGAACGCAAGCGCAAATACGCAGCTAACGCCCCACAGGCCACACTACTAAATTCACACATTTTGTGAATGCTTGTGCTCGAAATGTTGCCTTTTAGGCTCGTGGAAACAGAAGCTTTCCACATCCTGATGGCGGCAGCCGTCCCTCGGTACTCAGTCCCCAGCCGCCACTATTTCTCCCGGTGTGCCGTCCCCACATTACACAAGCATGTGTCCCACAACATTAGCCATGCCCTCAACAATGCAGTTACTGGGAAAGTCCACCTAACCATGGACACGTGGACAAGTGCTTGTGGGCAGGGACTGTACATCTCGCTGACGGCACACTGGGTTAACATAGTGGAAGCCGGGACCCAGTCAGACCTTGGGGTGGAACACGTCCTCCCGACGCCAAGGATCATGGGCCCTGGGTCAATCAGGGTTGCCCCCACATTCTACAGCTCCTGCACCTCCTCCTCTTCAGCATCCATCTCCGAAATGACGACATCAGTCGCAAGCTGGAAGCACTGCAGCACTGCCTCGGCCAAGCGGCAACAGGCTGTGCTGAAGCTAATATGCTTAGGTGACAAACCACACAACGCTGAAGAGTTGTGGACAACTCTGAAAGAGCAGTCAGATCTGTGGCTGACACCGCTGACCCTACAGCCAGGCATGGTCGTGTGTGTGACAATGGCCGGAATCTGGTGGCGGCTCTGAGGAGAGGCAAGCTCACACACATACCATGTCTGGCCCATGTGCTTAACCTCGTGGTTCAGCGGTTTCTCAAAACCTACTCGGATCTGCTTGTCAAAATACGCCGCCTGTGTGACAATTTTAGAAAGTCAGCTACAGCTTCCGTCGCCCTTGCCGTGCTTCAGCTGCATTTGCAGCTTCCGGCTCACCGACTGTTGTGTGATGTCCTCACGCATTGGAACTCTACATTGCTGATGTTTGGAAAGTTTTGTGAGCAGAAGAAGGCAGTTGTTGACTACCTGCATCAACAAGGCCGTAGATATTCAGGTCAGACTCCACACATAAAACCTCAGGAGTGGACATGGATGTCAGACATCTGTAACATCCTTCAAAACTTTGAGGACTCCACCAAGATGGTGTACAGCGATGACACCATAATTAGCGTCACCATCCCGCTTCTCTGTCTTCTGAAATGCTCTCTGCTTTTAATTAAAGAGGATGTATTGCAGGTGGAGCACGATGAGATGGAGCAAGGAACCATACAGGGTGATTACACACAGCCTTATCTCATCCCAATGTGGATTGGGTGACAATGAGGAGGAGGAGGAGGAAGAACAGGAGCTAGTTTCCTACTACCTGCAAAACTGTCTTACCATCTGTTCAGCGTGGATGGCCTGAGGACAGGGAGCAGGAGGAAGAGGAAGAGGAAGAGGAAGAGGAGGAGGATGAGGAAGAGAGCATGGTTAGTCGTCCTCTTGGTGACGACACGGAAGTCTTGCCTCTTTTCAGTCTGGCACACATGGCTGAGTTTATGTTATGCTGCCTTTCCCGTGACCCTCGCGTTGTCCAAATTTTTGGTGACAGTCATTACTGGTTGGTGACACTTCTAGACCCACGCTACAGGGAGAACTTTCTGTCTCTTATTCCCTTGCAGGACAGGCCTAATAAAATGGTGTAGTATGAGAAGGCCCTTGTTGCGGAATTATTAAAAAAAAATTCCCATCTGAAAACGCTGGCGGCAGAGGTCACAGTTCATTGGACAACCAAGGATTACAGGCGAGAGAGCCACAAATACAATCCAGCAGAGGCAGGGGAACACTGTCAATGTTCTGGGACAGTTTTCTCAGACCCTCCCATCGCACAGGCCCTGAGGCGTGGGGTACTCTCACAAAGAGTGCAAAGTTTCGGAAGATGGTGAGGGAGTACCTTGCCAACCGTACCAACGTCCTCCATGATTCCTCTGTGCGTTATAATTATTGGGTATCCAAGCTGGACAAGTGGCATGAACTAGCTCTCTACACCTTGGAGGTCCTGGCCTGCCCTGCCGCTAGCGTTTTGTCAGAGCGGGTTTTTAGTGCCGCCGGTGGAATTATAACCGATAGGTGCATCCACCTGAAAATGCTGACAGGCTGGATTGGGCTAGACTTCTCAACACCACCAAATGATAGCATAACATAAACTCAAATACAGTGTCTTTTTCGGGGAGGTCTAACTCTATTCCCATGCACCTCTGTCTTCACACCCAGACATGGGTATACGCTTCCTGATTTTGTCTATTTGCTCTTGTCCTCCTCCTCTGCATCCTCATCCTCCAACACCATATCACCACCATATGTACCATATGTACCATATCAACGTATCTACGTCTCTTGCCAGGGGCATTGGAGTGCCTCCAAATTTTTGGCAGCCGTTGCTTCACTGCCTAGGCAAACACTATGGGAGACCCACTTCCTAATAATGAGAACATTGTTTTTAGGAGGCTCTCTGACCTCTACGCCTCTTGCAAGGGGCATTGGAGTGCCTCCAAATTTTTGGCAGCCCTTGCAGTCACTGAATAGGCAAACACTATGGGAGACCCACTTCCCAATAATGGGAACATTGTTTTTAGGAGGCTCTCTGACCTCTATGTCTCTCGCAAGGGGCATTGGAGTGCCTCCAAATTTTTGGCAGCCCTTGCAGTCACTACATAGGCAAACACTATGGGAGACTCACTTCCTAATAATGGGAACATTGTTTTCAGGAGGCTCTCTGACCTCTACGTCTCTTGCAAGGGGCATTGGAGTGCCTCCAAATTTTTGGCAGCCCTTGCAGTCACTGCATAGGCAAACACTATGGGAGACCCACTTCCTAATAAAGGGAACATTGTTTTTAGGAGGCTCTCTGACCTCTACGTCACTGCAGTCACTGTATACCCAATAACAGTATAGGAGACACACTCGTTAATAATGGGAACAACAAAACATAGCCGGTTGATGGCTCTCTAACAATAGCGAGGGCCGACTGCTGGCCCTTTAAGAATAGTAAGGGCCGCCTGATTGCCCTTTAAAAAATAGGCTTTGTGACTTTCAGAGTCCCTCCATCATAAATGAAATAGGATGTGTCTGATGATGCGTCACACACCACATGGCCAGTTAAGGTTGTAAAATGTTAAAATGACATTTCCCAGTGCATGCATTTGTCTTGGTTGAAAGCAATGCAAAAGTGCAAAAACACATCAAAAACGTTACGTGTGAACATAGCCCAATGTGTTGAGGAGCATTTTTTGTTTATGTATATTTATTTTGCCTTATAAACAAGTCATTACCATAGAAAGGATGTTCCTTAAAATATTTCCCAGAAAAATCCATTTTGGTTTCATTTTTGTATGGTTTGTGAGTCCGTAAAAGTGTATAAGGAAAAAAAAATGGAAAATTTCAGGCTACCATGCATATGCCATAAGGGTCCACTGGTGCACGGAAATCCTTGGTAGCAAATCCAGGGATGAGAAGCAGTAAGAAAAATCACCAATGAGAAGGTTGCTGTAGTTAACCTCTCTGCGAATATTATTTCTCTGTCTCAATTATGGTTATTAAGCAAAGGAAGTAAATTTATTCCTACAACTAGAGTAAATCTATTTGAAACTATCAAGGATGTCAATAGATTTGTAAGATCTTTGACAGTCAAGAGACATTTCTTTGAGGAGAACAGGGATAAAGAACAACATATTGTGGATCAATCTTTCCTGACAGCACCTCCCATTGATCTTTCTAGGAATTTACTTGAACAAATATCAGTAAAAACTTTGCAATCTTTGGATGCTGATTTTGTAACAGATATACCAAATGACTCATTCACAACATTATTTCCAAATCCACTATTCTATCCATTAGCCTCTAGAACACCTGGGATGAACAGTTTTCAAAATATAATTGAAAGAGAACTCATAAAAATACTGGATAGTGAATCAGTCACAATGGATAATCTGACCACCAAAGTACGACAAGCACTGAAATTGTTAAAAAACAATGACAATATTATAATTACAGCGTCCGACAAAGGTGGTTCTCTTGTAATCCTTGATAAGGCATTATACATCAGAGAAATTAACTCCATGCTATTGAATGCTAAAACCTATAGTAAACTAGCAGAAGATCCAACTAATCACTTAAAAGGAAAATTGGATTTTATCCTAAGAGGAGGCTTGCAAAAGGGACTCATTAATCAAAAATTGTATGAATATCTATTAACTGAGTCACCAGTGTGCCTATACTGCACGCCCTTCCTAAACTGCACAAAGAAATATTTCCACCCCCATTCCGCCCCATTGTGGCTGGAATTGGTTCACTTACTGAAAGAACTGCAGCATGGATGGATCAGCTACTACAGCCTATAGTTTTGGCCACTACAGGATATATCAGGGATAGCAAGCATTTATTATCTGCTGTGAAATCTTTTGAGTGGGAATGTAATGATAGATGGGTCACCACAGATATTGTGTCATTATACACTAGCATCCCGCACCATCTCTCATTACAATCTATCTCCTATCACCTTAACAATACCAATCTCTATTCAAAAGAATTAAATGAGTTTATACTAAATTTGATACAATTCATACTTGAAAAGATTTTTTTTTTACTTTAATGGAGATTTTTTTCTGCAAATCTGCGGTTGCCCCAGGGGTGCGTCTTTTTCCCCATCATTAGCTAATTTATACGTAGCTTGGTGGGAATTATTTCATATTCACACTCTTGACAATCCTTTTTTGCCTGACATCAGGTGGTACGCCAGATACATAGATGATGTCATCATGATCTTACGTACCCCTGATGATGAGGCCCTTTATATGCTATCCACGTTTCTACAGTTTTTAAATGACAATACATTTAATTTACAATTTACCATTAACATTTGTCAAAATGAGACCGCCTTTTTGGATGTATATTTAACTGGAGACAGCAGCAATAACTGCATCCACACATATCTGTACAGAAAACCAACCAGTGGCAATGCGACGTTGACGGCAAACAGCTGTCATCCAGCACATACTATTAAAAACCTACCACTAGGTGAACACATTAGAGCCAGACGTCTATGCTCTACGGATGAGAGCTATAGTCATGAATGTGACTTACTGAAGCGCAGGTTTATACATAGAGGTTATTCACATACACAGATCTGCAGAGCCCGTAATATAGCCTTTCACAAAACACAAACATCTTTACTGGAGAATAACACGGTATGTAAGAGAAATAAACAACAAGTTACTTTCTCCACAGCTTATAGTACAGACTATCAGGCTATTACAGATTTAATTCGGAAATATGCTTATATATTACATCAGGACAAAGCACTTCAGAGCATCCTTAAGGAAGGAATTGATTTTGTTGCTAAAAAATCCCCCAATATAGGAAATTTATAATCTCCAAGTTTTTTGCCCACCAAAAGCCCAAAGTCTGACACATGGCTTCATATTAATGGATCCTATAAATGTGGAGGCACCAAGTGTAATATTTGCAAATTTATGTTTAAGACCCAGACGTTTACTGACAGTGCAGGCAAAATATATAATATCAAGCACTTTATTTTGCTGATTTTCACTGTGGTGATCTTTTCACACTTAGGCTATGTGCACACGATGCAGAAATGAAGCAGAAAATTTGTGCATCATTTCTGCATCTCCCTGGCAGAAAAAACGCATGCAGATTGTGCATGCGTTTTTCCTGCAGAATACATGCGGATCCACATGCGGATTCACATGCGTTTCCGCATGCAGATTGACAAGCGCTTTCCAGGCGATTTTAGCATCACCTGGAAAGTGCTTGACAACTAGGTCACACTATATAAATCCATGCAAACAGCGTGGATTTATATAGTGTGACCCGAGAGAGTGTATATACTTACCTCCGATGGTCCGCGCTGTCCTGCTTTACACTCCGTTCTCCCGGCAACTTTGAATTGAAAGACCTGCCGACGTCAGCGTCACGTGACCCGTCACATGACTCTGACGTCAGCGCAGGTCCTTCAACTCACTGCAAGTGCCGGGAACCAAGCAGGAGCGCAGCGCGGGCCGACAGATGGTAAGTATATATATATTTTTTATTTTATTCTTGTTTTACAGCTTTTTTAATAGTACCTGGGTGTGGAAGAGACTCTCCTCTCCTCCACACCCGGGTACCATCCGCACATTAGAACGCGCCAATTACGCAAGTACAGATGCTGTCTTGCGGAATTGGCACATTCTAATGCAAGTCAATGGCGGCGAAAACGCCGTGTTTACGCAAAATTAATTGACATGCTGCGGATTTTTGAGCGCAGCGTTTACGCTGCGGAAAAATCCGCATCATGGGCACAGCACATGCGGATTTCAATTGGGGAACATTGCTGCCCTTCTACCATGCGTTTTTCATGCGTTTCTGCGGCGTTTACGCAACTGCAAAAACGCCGCGGAAACGCATTAAATACGCATCGTGTGAACTCAGCCTTAGGCTATGTGCCCACGATGCAGAAATGCTCTGGGTTTTTCCTGAGCGTTTCTGCATCTCCCTGGCAGAAAAAACGCATGCGGATTGTACATGCGGATTGTACATGCGGATTGTACATGCGGATTGTACATGTGGATTGTACATGCGTTTTTCCTGCCAGGGACATGCGGATGTGAAGCTTCAAAAACGCTTAAAAAACGCATTGTGGGCACACAGCGTTAAGGTTATTAGTATAGATAAGGTGCAAAGACAAATACATGGATGAGATAGAGGCAAGCTTCTCTTAGCCAGAGAAGCCTCATGGATTCTTAAACTTAACTCTCGCATTCCCAATGGTCTCAATGTTCGCAATGATCTAATGTACATTTTTTGATACTTTTTTCTAATGGTGTACTTAATTTACCAGCATACCATGCACATAAGTTTAATTTATGCATATTACTGAGGAATTATCCTCAGGAGGATTTTCATTCACTAATGAACTTCCTGTTCTTTGTTGTCTCCACTCTATTTTCTCTTGTGTTTTCAGTCCATACGTGTATATATATGTCTTTTAACTATAGCAATGTAACCTATGATTAAGAACCCCTGTTTGGTTCGAAACACGTAAGGTCTGCCTTACATATGGCGCTTTTTTAATGGAACTAATAAAATGGACGTTTTAACTTTACATCTCTTGTAATGGATATGGAGAAGGTGCTGGAGTTTTTCTAATCTACTTCTTATCAGTCCGTAAAAGTGGCGTAATACCTCTGACAATGTTGTTGACAGCAGTGACCTTTGAGTCAGAAATGCTTCCAGGGGTCTTCCTCATGCTGTTCCCATGTCATTTGAGCACTGTTCCCATCGATTTGGGCGATTTTTAGGCCCTCTGCAGACCACCGAGGGGAGCCGCCTGAAAAATCTTGAGTTTCCCATAGACTTACATTGGGCTCGTTGCTCGGGCATTCCAATTTGCTCGACCCAAACATCGAGCACCCAAGCATTTTAGTGCTCGCCCATCACTAATTAGCAGCCTGGCAGCGCTGGGGTCCTGGGTTCCAACTCCACCAAGGACAACATCTGCAAGGAGTTAGTATGTTCTCCCCGTGATTGCTAGGGTTTCCTCCAGGTATTCATTTTTCTTCCCACACTCCAAAGACATACTGATAGGAAATTTAGATTGTGAGCCCAAATGGGGACAATGCCACTAATGTCTGTAAATGTCTGTAAAGCGCTGTGGAATTATTGGCACTATAAAAGTGAGTAAAATAAATAAATAAATAGAAATTGATGCCACTTTAGTGGTACCTGTCCATAATTATTGGAAATGTTTGGTCTCCAAGTTGGGTCTCCTTCATTTGTGTTGCCTGAATTTGGCAGAGCTGTCAGAGCACCAGGCCTACACCTGTCACTTATCCACCAGTTACTGATCAAAGTTTAAGCTAGAAATATTGCTCCAAGCCCTGTCCAATGCTTAAATGTGGCACGGTTTCAGGACCACACTATTAGCACAACCAATTTAGATTCTGAAAGTTGGACTACTGCATGGAGAACAATATTAGCACAAAATATTTATCTGCTGAAATATGGCCTGGTTTCTGGTGCATGCTATTAGCACAAAGAATTTATATTGTGAAATGTGGACTCCTGGCTGGAGCACAATACTAGCACAAAATAATTAAAAGATAAAATGCGGCCTGCTTTATGTAGCACAGTAGTAACAGAAAAAATTAGATTTTTTACTGTGGACGAGCCTTGAATGCAGCAGAATCTTAGCGCAAAAGAATTACAACCTCAAATGTCGCCTACTTTCTGTAGCACGGTGGTAACAGAACAAATTAGATTTTATCACGTCAACCCTAATGGAGAACGAGGAGTCTCCGCATTTCAAAAAATTAGGGGCTGACACAACCAAATTGGCATCAATTTAACCAAAGTAGAACTAGTATAATGGGGACCGACACCCTTCCACTACAGCCAACCCACCAGATGGAGACCCAATCAGGAGTCTCCACATTTAAAAAAATTAGGGGCAGACACCACCAAAGTTGCATCAATTTCGCCAGAATATAAATTGTACAATGGGCACTGACACTCCTTCCACTACAGAAAACACATCAGATGGAGACCCAATGAGGAGTCTCCATATTTCAAAAAATTAAGGGCACACACCACCAAAGTGGCATCAATTTCACCAGAGTAGAACTAGTATAATGGGGACCGACACCCTTCCACTACAGCCAACCCCGCAGCTGGAGACCCAATCAGGAGTCTTCACATTTCAAAAAATGATTGTTAACATCAGCAGCAGCAGCAACAGCAGGCACAGAAGCCACGACAAAGATATCACAGACTGCAATTATGCGAGATCAATGCAGCACACTAAAAACTACACCATCGCCTACTCTGCACAGTCTGCGATTGGGGTACAAAAGTCCTTGGAGATCCATGACTTGTTCATCTTGATGAAAGTTAGGCGGTCCACACTTTCAGGGGACAGCCGGTTACGCTCTTCTGTCAGGACACCACCAGCAGCACTGGAGACACTTTCTGAGAAAACGCTGGTTGTCGAGCATGATAAAACCTCCAAGGCGTGACAGGCGAGGTCAGGCCACTCTTCTATTTTTAAAGACCAAAATGTAAAAGGGTCCAAACCCTCCATGATGGTACTGATATTAAGCTCAAGATACTCCTGCACTATCCTCTCCAGTCATTCACCACATGTTAGATTTGTACTCTGTTGTGCTGGTGCAGGAGCTGGTCTAAAAAATGTGTGAAAGGACTCAAAGAAATTGCTTCTGCCACTTACGCTACTGCTGCTAATGTTTTGTGTTTCCCTGCATGAAATTGACCAATCATAGGCCGGCAGCAACATGCCAAGAAAAAAAAGAACACGCCTACACAACTGAAGCTCTCCTCTCACAGTGCTGTTAGCTCTGCTGTACTGCCTTTCCCCCCACACTGACTTTCATGAGATGAAAGCTGAAAGGTGTTTGTAATCACACTCACCTCTGCTCTATTACCAACACTTTGTAATTACACACAGATCTGCAGTGAGATCAGTGAAGAGATTAGGTTGTCTCTCATTAAATGTTTCACACAGGAAAAAGCCTATTCTATGCTATTGTGAGAAATGTTCTTTTTTTTTTCCCTCCCTAGATATTTCTGCCTGTTTATAGTTGGTCAACCTCATGCAGGGGAAGAAGTATACAACCCCAGAGAAAAATCTCAAGCAACGCCCCATTGGGTTTATCATAAATTATAACCTAAGCTTTACAAAATAATATTTTCACAATGGAAAAAAAAACATAAAAAACACGTTTTACTCAGTTCAGCAGCCACTATTCCATGATGTGGCCAGTTTAACATGCTCAAACTGGTGAAAGGTCATCTAAGTAATCTTATGCACAAACTGGAAAAAAATATCTGCCAGGAAATTTACCAGTGCTATGAATTTAAAATCTGCAGAAAGTCAATTTATCCTGCAGATGTCAGTGTATACTTCATGATTTGCAATGCAATGGTTGATGTGTGGCTTACCTACACAATTTTCACAACAGTATCCATAGTTGAAATAAGAGCTATAAAGGAATTTTACCTTCTAGTTTGCAAAGAGTGAAATTTGCAGTGAATTGTACACAAGAAAATTGAAATGCGCACAGGTCAATTTAAATGCGAAAAGTTTTCATGACATGTAGAGGAGAATTTTTAAATCTTTTTACCTAAACTGGTACCATATTACATTGAGGATTTTCTGCATGAAAATCTGCACATTATACATTTATCCCCAAAATTGGAACCTCAGTGAAATCTGCCCTTCATCAGCATTGGCATAAGGCAAGTAGACTGGAGTTGTCCATATACAGTGAAGGAAATAATTATTTGATCCCTTGCTGTTTTTGTAAGTTTGCCCACTGACAAAGACATGAACAGTCTATAATTTTAAGGGTAGGTTAATTTTAACATTGAGAGATAGAATATCCATAAAAAAAATCAAAAAATCACATTGTATAAAAAAAATAAATTTATTTACATTTTGCAGTGAGAAATAAGTATTTGATCCCCTACAAACCATTATGAGTTCTGGCTCCTACAGACCAGTTAGATGCTCCTAATCAACTTGTTACCTGCATTAAAGACAGCTGTTTTACATAGTCGCCTGTATAAAAGACTCCTGTCCACAGACTCAATTAATCAGTCAGACTCTAACCTCTACAACATGGGCAAGACCAAAGAGCTTTCTAAGGATGTCAGGGACAAGATCATAGACCTGCACAAAGCTGGAATGGGCTACAAAACCATAAGTAAGACGTTGGGTGAGAAGGAGACAAGTGTTGGTGCAATGTAAGTGCACCCATGCACCCAAGTTCAATCATGGTTATGTTTTTTTTTAATCGCTTGTTTTTTTTTCAATTCACTTCAATTTCTAAAAGAAACATATTAAATGGCATAAAAGAAGCAAAAACAAAAATAACTCTTATCTGATATTATGAATGAAGGAAGAAGATTCCTTCTGTACCCCTGGTGTGCTTAGGGCATTGTAAGGCAGCTGTTTAGAAAATGTCCCACTGGTTTTAGGATTAAAGGAGGATTTTATTTCCTCTGACTTTGCCAGGACCATGACTCACACTTTAGTTTTCTGAATCTTTCTTAATCCTTTTTATCGTCATTATGCAAACCACACAGTGCTAATTTTACTTTACATGGAATTTCAGTAAGATAAATGTAGGAAACACACTGAAGCTGTAATCAGTAAGCACCTAAAAGATTTGCTAACATTTGTTTTCCAGGCTGTATCATTCCCATAATATGTTTTTATGTCTTGATTTTTTAGATAGAGAAAGGGAGTAGAGATGAGCGGTGTTCGACCAGAACTGTTCGCCAATCTCAAATTCGAGCTGTTTTGGGTGGTGTTCGAGTTGTTCGACGAACCCGAACGATTTGCAAAAAATTCGGCTGTTCGAGGTTATGTTCGATAACTGTTCGTGCACCAAAAGCGTGTCCTGCATGTCTGGTGCTATTTAGAGCACCAATCATGCAGGGATTGCCTGCCACTCACTGTAATGCCACAGCCATGGTGGTTGTGGCATTACAGTGGTTGCCCAAATCGATGGGAACAGTGCTCACAGTGAAACATGAAAAGCCGGCAATTCAGCAGCGGTATACACCCGTACCCGACAATTTAGAACCGAAAGAATAGAGCATCACACATAGATTAGATAGATATAAACATGTCAGTCACACATATAAGAAGTACAGTGACAGTGTTGCTTACTGTACTTGTCATTTAGTGTAAAGGATTTATCAAAAAAAATAATAGTGTTTTCATGCACCGTCTCTTTAAAAAAGCCGGCCGGCAATTCAGCATCTGTACCCGACAATTTATAACAGAAAGAATAGAGAATCACACATAGATTAGATAGATAGAAACATGTCAGTCACACATATAAGAAGTACAGTGACAGTGTTGCTTACTGTACTTGTCATTTAGTGTAAAGGATTTATAAAAAAAAATAATAGTGTTTTCATGCACCGTCTCTTTAAAAAAGCCGGCCGGCAATTCAGCATCTGTACCCGACAATTTAGAATAGAAGGAATAGAGAATCACACATAGATTAGATAGATAGAAACATGTCAGCCACATATATACGAAGTACAGTGACAGTGTTGCTTACTGTACTTGTCATTTAGTGTAAAGGATTTATTAAAAAATATAATAGTGTTTTCGTGCACCGTCTCTTTAAAAAAGCCGGCCGGCAATTCAGCAGCGGTACCCGACAATTTATAACAGACAGAATAGAGCTTCACACATAGATTAGATAGATAGAAACATGTCAGTCACATATATATGAAGTACTGTGACAGTGTTGCTTACTGTACTTGTCATTTACTGCAAAGGATTTATTAAAAAAAAATAATAGTGTTTTCATGCACTGTCTCTTTAAAAAAGCCGGCCGGCAATTCAGCATCTGTACCCGACAATTTATAACAGACAGAATAGAGCTTCACACATAGATTAGATAGATAGAAACATGTCAGTCACATATATAATAAGTACAGTGACAGTGTTGGTTACTGTACTTGTCATTTAGTATTAAAATAAAGGATTTATTATTAAAAAAAATTGGCGTGGGGTTCCCCGTAATTTTAGTCTCTAGCGGAGGTTAAGCAGACAGCTGGGGCAGATGTTTGAAGCCTGGGAAGGGGGTAATACCCACGGAGCTTCCCAGGCTACTAATATCAGCCCCCAGCTGAATACCTAGCCTTTACTAGCTACTAAAATGGAGGACCCACCCAAAAAAATGACGTGGGGTCCCCCCTAATTTAATAGCTAGCAAAGGCTAGGCAGACAGCTGGGGGCTGATATTAATAGCCCAGGAAGGGAGCCATGAATATTGGCCCCCTCCCAGGCTAGAAACACCAGCCGTCAGCCGCCCCAGAAATGGCGCATCCATAGGATGCGCCAATTCTGGCACTTAGCCTCGCTCTTCCACGCTGCCCTGGTACGGTGGCAGGGGGTAATAGGGTTGGGGTTGATGTCAGCTTATAATGCCAGCTGACATCAAGCCCAGGTTAGTAATGGAGAGGCGTCTATAAGACACCCCCATTACTAACCCCATAGTCAAAGTTAAAAGAAAACACAAACACCCAGAATAAAGTCCTTTAATTGAAATAAAGACACAATTCTTTATTGTTCTAAATTAAACCATACTTACAGTCACGCCCATTCCAGCTGAAGCCAACGATCTCCTGCAATAAAAGAAAAATAATAAAGCAACCTCATCCTTACCTTTCCATGGTTCCCACGACAGCTTCAGCTCTGCTACATCGAGATAACAGGCTGGACCGCAGCAGAACGCTGCCATCCAGCCTGTCATCCCGCAGACACTGAGAAGCGCAGGCATGCTTGCGCTCTGCAGTGTCTGGCTGTGACGGCATAAAGATGAGACGAGTTCATGTCCAATGAACTCGGCGCACCTCATGCACGTCACTGACAGCGTGGGAGAATTCTCCTGCACTCAGCACTTCAGCGTGAGAATTCTCCCACGCTGTCAGTGACGTGCATGAGGTCAGCTGAGTTCATTGAACATGAATGAGCTCACCTCATGCACGTCACTGACAGCGTGGGAGAATTCTCACGCTGTAGCGCTGAGTGCAGGAGAATTTTCCCACGCTGTCAGTGACGTGCATGAGGTGAGCTGAGATCATTGGACATGAATGAGCTCACCTCATGCACGTCACTGACAGCGTGGGAAAATTCTCCTGCACTCAGCGCTTCAGCGTGAGAATTTTCCCACGCTGTCAGTGACGTGCATGAGGTGAGCTCATTCATGTCCAATGAACTCAGCTGACCTCATGTACGTCACTGACAGCGTGGGAGAATTTTCACGCTGAAGCGCTGAGTGCAGGAGAATTCTCCCACGCTGTCAGTGACGTGCATGAGGTGAGCCGAGTTCATTGAACATGAACTCGTCTCATCTTTATGCCGTCACAGCGAGACACTGAGGAGCGCAAGCAAGCCTGCGCTTCTGAGTGTCCGCGGGATGACAGGCTGGATGGCAGCGTTCTGCTGCGGTCCAGCCTGTCATCTCGATGTAGCAGAGCTGAAGCTGTCGTGGGAACCATGGAAAGGTAAGGATGATGTTGCTTTATTATTTTACTTTTATTGCAGGAGATCATTGGCTTCAGCTGGAATGGGCGTGGCGGTAAGTATGGTTTAATTTAGAACAATAAAGAATTGTGTGTTTATTTCAATTAAAGGACTTTTTTCTGGGTGTTTGTGTTTTTTTTAAATACTTTACTAGAAATTCATGGTGGTCATGTCTAATATTGGCGTGACCCCATGAATTTCGGGCTTAGGGCCAGCTGATAATGCCAAGCTGGCCTTAACCCCTTTATTACCCAGTGAGCCACCGCACCAGGGCCCTGGATGAGTTGGGTACAGCGCCAGAAGATGGCGCTTCTATGAACGCGCCATTTTCCGGGGCGGCTGCGGACTGCAATTTGCAGCGGGTGGGGCCCAGAAAGCTTGGGCCTCCCTGCGCTGCAGATTCCAGCCCCCAGCTGCCTAGTTGTACCTGGCTGGGCACAAAAATAGGGCGAAGCCCCACGTATTTTTTTTTTAAATTCATGAAATTCATGGAATAATTAAGAAAAAAAGGGCTTCCCTATATTGTTGTGTCCGGCTAGGTACAAATAGGCAGCTGGTGGTTGGGAGCAGCCCGTTCCTGCCTGCTGCACCTGACTGGACACAAATATAGGGCGAAGCCCCACATCAATTTTTTTTTCATTATTTCATGAATTTCCTGAAATAATTTAAAAAAAATTGATGTGGGGCTTCGCCCTATATTTGTGTCCAGTCAGGTACAGCAGGCAGGAACGGGCTGCCCTCAACCACCAGCTGCCTATTTGTACCTGGCCAGACACAACAATATAGGGAAGCCCTTTTTTAAAAAAATTATTTCATGAAATAATTAAAAAAAAATTGACGTGGGGCTTCGCACTATATTTGTGTCCAGCCAGGTACAGCAGGCAGGGACGGGCTGCCCCCAACCACCAGCTGCCTATTTGTACCTGGTTGGACACAACAATATAGGGAAGCCCTTTTTTTCTTAATTATTCCATGAATTTCATGAAATAATTTAAAAAAAAAATGCGTGGGGCTTCGCCCTATTTTTGTGCCCAGCCAGGTACAACTAGGCAGCTGGGAGCTGGAATCCGCAGCGCAGGGAGGCCCAAGCTTTCTGGGCCCCACCCGCTGCAAATTGCAGTCCGCAGCCGCCCCAGAAAATGGCGCGTTCATAGAAGCGCCATCTTCTGGCGCTGTACCCAACTCATCCAGGGCCCTGGTGCGGTGGCTCACTGGGTAATAAAGGGGTTAAGGCCAGCTTGGCATTATCAGCTGGCCCTAAGCTCGAAATTCATGGGGTCACGCCAATATTAGACATGACCACCGTGAATTTCTAGTAAAGTATTTAAAAAAACACAACACCCAGAATAAAGTCCTTTAATTGAAATAAACACACAATTCTTTATTGTTCTAAATTAAACCATACTTACCATCACGCCCATTCCAGCTGAAGCCAATGTCTTCTGCAATAAAAGTAAAATAATTAAGCAACCTCATCCTTATCTTTCCATGGTTCCCACGACAGCTTCAGCTCTGCTACATCGAGATGACAGGCTGGACTGCAGCAGAACGCTGCCATCCAGCCTGTCATCCCGCGGACACTCAGAAGCGCAGGCATGCTTGCGCTCCTCAGTGTCTCGCTGTGACGGCATAAAGATGAGACGAGTTCATGTTCAATGAACTCGGCTCACCTCATGCACGTCACTGACAGCGTGGGAGAATTCTCCTGCACTCAGCGCTTCAGCGTGAAAATTCTCCCACGCTGTCAGTGACGTACATGAGGTCAGCTGAGTTCATTGGACATGAATGAGCTCACCTCATGCACGTCACTGACAGCGTGGGAAAATTCTCACGCTGAAGCGCTGAGTGCAGGAGAATTTTCCCACGCTGTCAGTGACGTGCATGAGGTGAGCTCATTCATGTCCAATGATCTCAGCTCACCTCATGCACGTCACTGACAGCGTGGGAAAATTCTCCTGCACTCAGCGCTACAGCGTGAGAATTCTCCCACGCTGTCAGTGACGTGCATGAGGTGAGCTCATTCATGTTCAATGAACTCAGCTGACCTCATGCACGTCACTGACAGCGTGGGAGAATTCTCACGCTGAAGTGCTGAGTGCAGGAGAATTCTCCCACGCTGTCAGTGACGTGCATGAGGTGCGCCGAGTTCATTGGACATGAACTCGTCTCATCTTTATGCCGTCACAGCCAGACACTGCAGAGCGCAAGCATGCCTGCGCTTCTCAATGTCTGCGGGATGACAGGCTGGATGGCAGCGTTCTGCTGCGGTCCAGCCTGTTATCTCGATGTAGCAGAGCTGAAGCTGTCGTGGGAACCATGGAAAGGTAAGGATGAGGTTGCTTTATTATTTTTCTTTTATTGCAGGAGATCATTGGCTTCAGCTGGAATGGGCGTGACTGTAAGTATGGTTTAATTTAGAACAATAAAGAATTGTGTCTTTATTTCAATTAAAGGACTTTATTCTGGGTGTTTGTGTTTTCTTTTAACTTTGACTATGGGGTTAGTAATGGGGGTGTCTTATAGACGCCTCTCCATTACTAACCTGGGCTTGATGTCAGCTGGCATTATAAGCTGACATCAACCCCAACCCTATTACCCCCTGCCACCGCACCAGGGCAGCGTGGAAGAGCGAGGCTAAGTGCCAGAATTGGCGCATCCTATGGATGCGCCATTTCTGGGGCGGCTGACGGCTGGTGTTTCTAGCCTGGGAGGGGGCCAATATTCATGGCTCCCTTCCTGGGCTATTAATATCAGCCCCCAGCTGTCTGCCTAGCCTTTGCTAGCTATTAAATTAGGGGGGACCCCACGTCATTTTTTTGGGGGGGTCCTCCATTTTAATAGCTAGTAAAGGCTAGGTATTCAGCTGGGGGCTGAATTTAGTAGCCTGGGAAGCTCCGTGGGTATTACCCCCTTCCCAGGCATCAAACATCTGCCCCAGCTGTCTGCTTAACCTCCGCTAGAGACTAAAATTACGGGGAACCCCACGCCAATTTTTTTTAATAATAAATCCTTTATTTTAATACTAAATGACAAGTACAGTAACCAACACTGTCACTGTACTTATTATATATGTGACTGACATGTTTCTATCTATCTAATCTATGTGTGAAGCTCTATTCTGTCTGTTATAAATTGTCGGGTACAGATGCTGAATTGCCGGCCGGCTTTTTTAAAGAGACAGTGCATGAAAACACTATTATTTTTTTTTAATAAATCCTTTGCAGTAAATGACAAGTACAGTAAGCAACACTGTCACAGTACTTCATATATATGTGACTGACATGTTTCTATCTATCTAATCTATGTGTGAAGCTCTATTCTGTCTGTTATAAATTGTCGGGTACCGCTGCTGAATTGCCGGCCGGCTTTTTTAAAGAGACGGTGCACGAAAACACTATTATATTTTTTAATAAATCCTTTACACTAAATGACAAGTACAGTAAGCAACACTGTCACTGTACTTCGTATATATGTGGCTGACATGTTTCTATCTATCTAATCTATGTGTGATTCTCTATTCCTTCTATTCTAAATTGTCGGGTACAGATGCTGAATTGCCGGCCGGCTTTTTTAAAGAGACGGTGCATGAAAACACTATTATTTTTTTTGATAAATCCTTTACACTAAATGACAAGTACAGTAAGCAACACTGTCACTGTACTTCTTATATGTGTGACTGACATGTTTATATCTATCTAATCTATGTGTGATGCTCTATTCTTTCGGTTCTAAATTGTCGGGTACGGGTGTATACCGCTGCTGAATTGCCGGCTTTTCATGTTTCACTGTGAGCACTGTTCCCATCGATTTGGGCAACCACTGTAATGCCACAACCACCATGGCTGTGGCATTACAGTGAGTGGCAGGCAATCCCTGCATGATTGGTGCTCTAAATAGCACCAGACATGCAGGACACGCTTTTGGTGCACGAACAGTTATCGAACATAACCTCGAACAGCCGAATTTTTTGCAAATCGTTCGGGTTCGTCGAACAACTCGAACACCACCCAAAACAGCTCGAATTTGAGATTGGCGAACAGTTCTAGTCGAACACCGCTCATCTCTAATTACCACATGTCAAACAATTTACCAGTTGGTGCAGTAGATTCCAAGAAAGCCAAAGGACTCAGCATTCATGATCTGCATGTTTTTGAGTCTGTATTCAATAATTAATTGTAAGGGGGTGTTTTCAAAATAATAGTAATGTGGAGTTCAATTAGTGAAGTCAATCATTCTGTGTAGAAACAGGTGTGAATCAGGTGACCCTTATTTAAGGTTGAAGCCAGCACATGTTGTACACGCATTTCTCCTTGAAAGCCTGAGAAATATGGGTCATTCGAGACATTGTTCAGAAGAACAGCGTACTTTGATTAAAAAGTTGATTGGAGAGGGTAAAACTTATAAAGAAGTGCAGACAATGATAGGCTGTTCAGCTAAAATGATCTCCAATGCTATAAAATGGAAAGCAAAACCAAAGAGACGTGGAAGAAAACGGAAGACTACCATTCGAATGGATCAAAGAATAGCCAGAATGGCAAAGGCTCAGCCAATGATCAGCTCCGGGATTATCAAAGACAGTCTCAAGTTACCTGTGAGTACTGTGACAGTTAGAAGATGCCTGTGTGAAGCTAATCTCTTAGCAAGAAGTCCTTGCAAAGTCCCACTGTTAAAAAAAAGACATGTACTGAAGCGGATACAGTTTGCAAAAGAACACATCAACTGTCCTAAAGAGAAATGGAGAAACATTTTGTGGACTGATGAAAGTAAAATTGTTCTGTTTTGGGTCCAAGGGTAGCAAACAGTTTATCAGACGACCCCCAAACTCTGCATTCAAGCAACAGTACACTCTGAAGACACTGAAGCATGGTGGTGCAAGCATCATGATATGGGCATGTTTCTCTTACTTTCTCTTTTGCAAGCTAAACATTCCCAGATCCTTTAATCGTTCCTCGTAGGACATTGTTTGCAGACCGCTCACCAATCTGGTCGTTCTTCTCTGATCTTGCTCTAGTTTTTCCATGCCTTTTTAAAAATGTGGTGCCCAGAACTGGACATAGTATTCCAGATGAGGTCTGACCATTACTTCACATGATCTACATTGTATGCTTCTGTTAATGCAACCCAAAATTGTGTTTGCCTTTTTTGCTGCTGCATCACACTGTTGACTCATGTTTAGACTGTGATCTATTAGTATACCCAAATCTTTTTCACATGTGCTGTTGCTTAGCCCTATTTATCCCATTCTATATATGCTTTTTTCATTTTTCTTGCCCAGTTTTAGGACTTTGCATTTCTCCCTGTTAAAAATCATTCTGTGAGTTGCTGCCCACAGTTCCAGTTTGTTTAGATCTTTTTGAATCCTTTCTCTTCTCTAGTATTAGCTATCCCTACTAGCTTTGTGTCCGCAGCAAATTTAATCAGTTTACTCTCAAGTCCTTCATCTACATCATTGATAAAGATGTTGAACAACACAGGACCCAGTACAGAGCCTTCTGGAACCCCACATGATACATTCTTCCAACTGGATGTGCAACCATTTATGACCACTGTTTGGGTCCGATCACTAAGCCAGTTATGAATCCACCTAACAGTTGTCTTGTCCATTCCATAGTTGGTCATTTTTTCAATAAGGATGGTATGAGATACTTTGTCAAATCATTTGCTGAAGTCCAGATATTTTAGATCTACTGCGTTTGCCTGATCCACTCATTCAGAGATTCTGTCACAGAAGTAAATTAAGGTAATCTGACATGACTTATTAGTTTCAAACCCACATTGTCTCTGGTTAATCACTTCATTCTCATAAAGGTACTTGCATACATGCTGTTTAATAATTTGTTCAAAGCTCTTTCCTGATATAGACATAAGGCTCACAGGCCTCTAGTTCCCTGGGTCCACCTTCTTCCCCTTTTGGAAGATAGAGATAACATTCAGTTTCTCCAGTCTTCTAGGACTTCTCCTGTTCTCCAAGAATTTTCAAAGATTATGGATCGTGGTTCAATAATTTCCTCTGCTATTGTAGCGCCCCGAGGGTTCGGCCGCTACAGGGGTATTGCACCTCAGCCAGAGGTGTGATATTCCACTGCCAGGTAAGGATGGAGTATGGACCAGGGCTCAGTTAGCTGCATACAGCACACACACCCCATTTCCGAGGGACAGCTCAACGGTGCTCCCACTAGACATAAGTGCAGGCACGACCGACCATGTCCCTGCTGGAGTGGGGAGGGAGGGGTGGAACACCCAGTGCTGTAGGGGCAGATAGGGGGCGGTTTCTGAGTGTAGGAAGGAGCCCATTGGTTGCTGGTCACCTGGGCTCATGGTCAGAGGGAGGTATAAAAGGTGGGCACCATCTTAGTTCTGGGTCAGTTCAGCCAGAGGAGAAGACAGGGAGTAGAGGCTCTGTAGGAGCTCTACTCCAGAAGGGCCTAGTGAAGAGGCCGAGGAGGAGGTGAAGGGGAGCTGAGATTCTGGCTCATCTCCGCTCCAAGAGAACGGAACAAGAAAGGAACAGAAAGGAACAGAGAAAGAGAAGGAGAGACAGAGAAACAGAAGGGCTCAGGAACAAGAAGGTGGAAGGGACCCTAAGAACCCACGAGAATCCAGGGTGCAGGGTCAGGCAGATTAAGGGTACCGGATCCCAAGTTGGTGGAGGAGAAACAACCCTCAGCCAAAGACCGGTCGTCGTGATCATCTATTGGTGCGACACCTCATCAAACCTGCTAGGAAGGCACCATATAGGACAGCGGAGGACGGGGCCCACGTTTAACCGCACAAGTCCGCGGCAGCCAGACAAAAGTGGGTCACTGGTGGGGCAGGCCAGAGAAAGGATTAAAGGGGGTCCTGTGCCATGCTCTTGAACTGCCTGGGAGTTGACCGAGCCCCTCACCTGGTGGACGCAGCACGGCTCGGGCGGTCACTGCCGACGGAAGTGACCCGGAACAAACGAACTGTGAGTAAAGACCCTGGACTGTAACTTGTTGTCCGTGTGCTCCTTCGCTCCTCCGGCACTACCGGTACTGGAACTCTCACCACCATCACTCCCAACATCCACTACACTGCCCTGGGGCTGCACTCTTCCCGTGGGGAGTCACATCACCTCAGCTGCACCCATCATCAGCCCCAGCGGACTGCCTTGCAGCAGCGGTTCTTAATAACCGCAATCCACGGGTGGCGTAGTCGGACATTGTCTGAAGCACGTAGCAGACTACCATTGGTCTGACCACCCTGAGCCGCGGGACCGGGCCACCACTACTACTCCCAGCATCTCCCTATCGCCTGGATCCGCGTGCCCCACGGCCCAGGGGGCGAGTCACTATCTCCTTCAGTACCCAAGGATGTAATTCATCTGGACCTGGAGACTTGAATTAATTTATGTTAGCTAAGTATTCCCTCACTATCTCTCTGTTTATACATAAGATCCACAATAATTGACCGAAATGTTGTCATATGGACTATTAAACCACATTACTTTTTCACTCTACATGTGTGCTGCCTTCATAGTTTTGGATATATTAAGGACTGGTATGTACCTGTGGGGCTTTTGCACCTAAACATTTTTTCTGGTGCTGCTTTTTTTTTTTCCTGTTTATAGATAGTTACAAAATACTGATATATGGCTACCAAAGAACAGAGCTTTTACATAAACACTTTTCCTACACATCACATCAATGTTAGTGGTGCTCTAGATAGGTGGGAACACTCTCAAATATCTATTGAGAATGTTTAGACATTGGGAATATAAGCTTTATTTACTCACTTATTTTACTCACATAGCGCCATTAATTCCACAGCACTTTACAGACATTACCGGCACTGTCCCGACTGAGGCTCACAATCTAGATTCCCTATCAGTATGTCTTTGGAGTGTGGGAGAAAACAGGAGAACCTGGAGAAAACCCACACAAACTCCTTGCAGATGTTGTCCTTTGTGGGATTTGAACCCAGGACCCTAGCGCTGTAAGTCACTGAGTCAAAATGCACCCCCGGACCTGACTGACAACCGGACCTAATGCAGAGCAAGTATCAGTCAGGGCCGGGGGTGCAGTTATAGCCCCCTGCTCTGCATTCTCCGAGCGGTGAATGAACTCGCGTCACTGCAGCACCCGTGACTGAAACAGGACCACTACTGAGAGAATAAAGTTCACTTTCTCTCCACAGTGTTTGGCTATGTACAGGTGCCAAGGATAGCAACGCTATTAACCTGCAGATTAACTTCATATCTGCAGGTTAATAGCGTTTTTTTCTGGTGACAGGTTCACTTTAAATACTCCACATCCTCTGAATGTCCTCACATATTTAATTAATGTGCTCCCTTATACTATGCATAAGCGCCCTGCCAGTTTGCTCTTCCATGTATTAACAGAAGCAAAATATCACATTGCGTCATTTTGGAAAAGAACAATTGCCCCAATTGTCAGTGGGCTAAAGTCAGGATTAAAGAAATTAGATTCATGGAAACCCTCAAAATTTGCACCTGGGACCCCACCAGCATATTGGTAAGATGTCTCAGCTCCTGTAATAATGTACTACCTCTTGAAGCTCATCAAGAGAATGCCAAGAGTGTGCAAAGCAGTCATCAAAGCAAAAGGTGGCTACTTTGAAGAACCTAGAATATAAGACATATTTTCAGTTGTTTCACACTTTTTTGTTAAGTATATAATTCCACATGTGTTAATTCATAGTTTTGATGCCTTCAGTGTGAATGTACAATTTTCATAGTCATGAAAATACAGAAAAATCTTTAAATGAGAAGGTGTGTCCAAACTTTTGGTCTGTACTGTGTATGGAAGGGCAGGATCCTGCTATAATACTGATATTTGATATACAATCCAAAAATAATGCCTTCATGTCCCCAGTCCTGGTTTCCATTCTGTAATAATATCACCCATCCTGGCCCCCCTCCTTTTAAAAAAAGTGATTCTTTTCTCCTGTCCCCACTCGCGAGCAGCATCCTCCAGCAACGGGCGTGCTGACATCAGTTGCTGTCTTCTGACTGGCCAACAGCTTGTATAGCTATTGCGGTGCAGGGAAACACTGGCTCTGTGCGTCACAATACATTTCAGCTGAACGTATGTCTTCAGATGCACATTCAGCAGACAACGCCGCTGGTGACCCCCTGGCCTCACATGCCCTCTGCGACCACGATCATTAAACCACTGCTCATAGTTTCCATCAATAATCAATTTGAGCTATTTAAACTTATTTGGGCCCTGGGGACAATCATATCATCAGGCTGTCTTCTTAATGGTTCAATTAGCAAATAACTGAAATTGGTCTTTTGGATACTGCTGCATTCCTTCACCCCCTTCCCCTCTCCTTCTTAGTCATTCCAGATCTATTGTCTATGTTTGCTGTTTTGAGCAAAGATCTTGAGGTACCAAGACATAATAAACACCACAAAAAGAACTTCCTTTAGCAAATGACACTCCTGAAGGACTTATTCGAGGGGTGTAACGAGCATTTTGACACCGCAGGTGTTTGATAGAATTTGGTCATAACAATTAAAGAAAAAAAAATATATATTTTTTAATAATATAAAGTATTAATTCAAAATTATTTATTTTATACCTTTATTGAAGAAATTCGCTTTGTTGTTCTTTAATCAGTATTTGAAGTCTTCAGTTAATGAGAGTTAGGTGCACAAGAGTGGTACTGTGCATTAAGTCTTCTGCTCCTACTCTGGCCCTTCCACCTGCCTCTGGTGTTTCACTGACAGATCAATGCTTTTTCAGACTTTCTAAAAGATGTCATTGAGCAGAGATCTCAATCTGGGCAGGTGCGCCAATATGGTCATGTCTTTGCTTTTAACTTGCAAAATTGTGCTGACAGGTTCTCTTTAAACTGTACAGCTATATAATATTTTGGGTGCACTTTACAAATAAGAATCTATTACACAAAATTCCTATTTTTCGAATAAAATTGGCACATTTTAGTGAAAATAGATCATTTATAAACAAGAGGGTTTATGTAATTTATTACAATTACCCTATACATTTCCAGCACTTGCATGGCAACTACAGCATACAGCTGACACCACTGGTAGACAGAGGTGTATAAACAATATATGGACCCATGACCAGGACAAAGTACTTTGGCGCCGTAGGCAGATGAAGCTAATGGTGCCCCCCACACCCCAAAGCAAAGCAATGGCTCAGAGACTAAGGATATAGGACCCTTAATGCACCTCCCCCATTCTCTCCGATGGGTTAGGTAGCATACTCTGATGACCACTTCCACTAGAATTGACAGGGATGTGACTTAACAGGGAGTGCAATTTCAAAGTTAGATACAGAATCAATCATTTTTTGCAGACCATTTACACAATACAGGGGAAAAAAATTGTGATATTCATCCCTGACGTCCTCTATTTTAAATATAGAACCCTAGGATAGTTATGGAAACTAATAAAGTGTAACTATAATCGGGGCAGTTTTGTTTCAATTAAGGTGTCCAGCATTTTGCAGATACCCTAATGGAAAATAAACAGACCCCGATTATAAATAAAGTGATACGTTTGATGGTTTTTGTGTCGGTCATGTGACAAATACATCTTGCACAAAACTGATGGTGGTTCTGGTGATGTATTCCGATTCTGGTTACATATTAATCTAGTGATGGTTGTTCTGGTGCAAAATTCATGTAGTAATGATGATTCTGGTGATATATTCATCACTAGAACCAACATCAGTACATGTATACGAAGCCAAAATCATCATAAGTACATAATTAAAGCACCAGAACCATCAATAGCACATGAATATGGCACTAGAACAATAATCAGTAAATAAATACGTTACCAGAACCACCATCATTACATGGTTATGTCACCAGAACCACCATTAGTACATGATTGCATCACTAGATCCACCATCAGTACATGAATACATCAATAGACCCACCATCAGTACTTGACTACATCACCAGAACCACGATCAGTAAATTAATACATCACCAGAACCTCCATCAGTACATGGACATGTCACCAGAACCACCATAAGTACATGAATACATAACCAGAACCAAGAGTACTTGAATATAAGAACCAAGCTTAGTATAACGATCAATTGTAATATTATGCTAGCCCCATAAACAGTTGTATCACATGAACCTACAACTCCCCGTATGTCCTTAACAATGATAAATGGATGCTGGGAATTGTTATTAACAGACATCATTACACTGCAGACCATACAGGAACAACAGTACTGATGAGAATTAGTCAGTATCACAAATAAACATTTACATAGAGGGACCTTATAGTTTCAATCTTCTCTGGAGTCATCTCTTTCTTTTCATCTTCATCTTGTCTAGATGACTTGAGAACTTTTCACATCCACAGCTGGTCTCTGCAGACCTATCTCTTCTCCCGTCCTTTGCAGCACATCCCAATACAGTGCCCTTAAAAATAAGAGTGTTATTAAAATGCCCTCTGCATGAAAATATCTGTTCATATTGTGACCTAAATAAGCCTCCTATGGTATATGACCTCCACATTGTCTACCATTATCAGCTATAACAGCCACACCATCCGTCCTTATGAACCACAGCTTATACCATGGCAGTCCCCTCTCTAATTTTTCATTACACTTTCTATATCTCCACACTGTCCCCTCGCCATACTAACCCCTCTCCATATTGTGCCTTGTGCCTCCATTTCATGCTGTCCACTCTCCATATCCATTCTGTGCTCCCTCTTCACACTATGCTCTCATACTGCCCACCATGCTGCCCTCTTCAAACTGTAACCACTTCTTACACTGTCCCCCTACACAGTATGATGGTCACTACAGCCACCCATATGGTATGATATCCACAACAAGCCACCAATATATAGTATGGTCACCACCACAGCCCCCCCTTTATAGTATGATGTTCACCACAGCCCCCCATATGTGGTATGATGGCAAAAACAGCCCACATGTATACTATGATGGCCCCCACTGCACCCCATACAGTATTATGACCCACAAACATCACCTCAAACAGTATGATATTCACCAAGCCCCCTATCCAGTTTTGTCATCACAGCCCCCAGTATAATGACCTTCACAGCCCCATATAAAGTATGGTCACCACAGCTCCTCATATACTTTGCTATCCCCCCCACACAGCCACTCAATTCATGGCCCAAACGCACAGCCCCTCATTTCATGGCCCCCCGCACTGCCTCTCATTTCATGCCACCCCACACAGGACTTCATTTATGCTGATGTGGAGAGGAGTTACTGGGCATTTTTCAGGAAACAAGTTCCTGCTGGTAGCCAGTTATGGAGAGATTTCAAAGGAGATAAGAGCTACTGTAGAACAGTTGGCCACAAGTGTGGATTGTGCAGCGACTAGGAGTCAACAACAGCACTTAAGAAGCTTCTGCATGGCCAGAGTACAGAGACAGGAAGGAAGAATAGTAAACGGGAATCTTATCTGGTAGTGAGTACCTACTGTAGGATTAACCCTTTCACCCGGAAGCCTGTTTTCACCTTCCTGACTAGGTCAATTTTTTTAATTCTGACCAGTGTCACTTTATGAGGTAATAACTCTGGAACACTTCATTGATCCCAGTGATTCTGAGAATGTTTTTTCATGACATATTGCACTTCATGATAGTGGTAACATATTTTTGATATGACTTACATTTATTTGTGAAAAAATCAAAAATTTGGCGAAAATTGTAAAAATTTTTCAATTTTCAAACTTTTAATTTTTATGCCCTTAAATCAGAGAGATATGTCACACAAAATAGTTAATAAAAAAAAATTTCCCACATGTCTACTTTACATCAGCAGAATTTTGGAAACATTTTTTTTATTAGGAAGTTATAAAGATTAAAAGTTGACCAGCGATTTCTCATTTTTACAACAAAATTTACAAAACCATTTTTTTTAGGGACCACATCACATTTGAAGTGAATTTAAGGGGTCTATATGACAGAAAATACCCAAAAGTGTCACCATTTTAAAAACTGCACCCCTCAAAGTGCTCAAAATCACATTCAAGAAGTCTATTAACCCTTAAGGTGCTTCACAGTAATTGATGGAATGTGGAAGGAAAAAATAAACATTTAACTTTTTTTTAACAAAAATTTTCATTCAGACCCAATTATTTTTACTTTCACAAGGGTAACAGGAGAAAATGTGTTTTGCAATTTCTCCTGAGCACATTGATACCCAATATGTGGGTGAAAACCACTGTTTGGGCGCACAGCAGGGCTTGGAAGGCAACGAGAGCCATTTGACTTTTTGAATGTAAAATCTGCTGGCATAATTAGCAGACGCCATGTCGTGTTTGGAGAGCCCCTGATGTGCCTAAACAGTGGAAATACCCCACAAGTGACACCGTTCTGAAAACTTAACCACTCAAGGAACCTTTATAGATATGTAGAGAGCACTTTGAACCCCCAGGTGCTTCACAGAAGTTTATAACATTGAGCCATGAAAATAAAAAAGAAAAAATCACATTTTTCCCACAAAAATGTTTTATATCCAAAAATTTTACATTTTGATAAGGGTAACAGGAGAAATTGCACCATGAAATTTGTTGTGCAATTTCTCCTGAGTACCCCGATACCCAATATGTAGAGTAAAACTACTGTTTGGGTGCATGGCAGGGCTTGGAAGGGAAGGAGCACAATTTGACTTTTTCAATGGAAAATTTTCTGGAATAATTAGCGGATGCCACGTCGTGTTTGCAGGACCCCGGATGTGCCTTTACAGTGCAAACCCCCCACAAGTGACACCATTTTTGAAACTAGACCACTCAGGAAACTTATATAGATGTGTGGTGAGCACCTTGAATCCCCTGGTGCTTTATAGAAATTTATAACGTTGAGCCATGAAAATTTAAAAAAAAATCACATTTTTCCCACAAAAATGATTTTTAGTCCCAAATTTAGCATTTTCACAAGGGTAACAAGAGAAAATGGACACCAAAATTTGTTGTGCAATTTATCCTGAGTACACAGATACCCCATATGTGGGTGAAAACTACTGTTTAGGCTCAAGGCAGGGCTAAAAAAGGAAGGTGTGACGTTTTGGAATGCAGATTTTGATGAAATGGTCTGTGGGTGTCATGTCACATTTGGAGAGCCCTTGATGTGCCTAAACAGTGGAAACCCTTGCCCCAAGTGACCCAATTTTAAAACTAGACCGCACAAGGAATTTATATAAACGTGGTGAGCACCTTGAACTCACAGGTGCTTCACAAAATTTTACAACGTTGATCTGTGAAAATGAAAAAAATATATTTTTTCCATAAAAATTTTGTTTCAGCCCCAAATATTTTCATTTTCAAAAGGATAGCAGGAGAAAACGGACCGCAAAATTTGTTGTGTTATTTCTCCAGAGTACGCTGATACCCCATATATGGTTGAAAACTACTTCTGAGGCATAGTGCAAAGCTCAGAAGGGAAGAAGCGCCATATTGGAGTTCACATTTTGCTGGACTGATTTGAGGGTGCCATGTCACATTGGTAGAACTCCTGAGGTGCCAGATGAACCAAAACCCCCATAAGTGACCCCATTTTACAAACTACTCAATGAATTCATCTAGGGATGCAGTGATCATACTGACACCAAAGGTGTGTCACAGCATTTTATATCATTGGGCAGTGAAGAAAAAATTTCATTTTTACCACCACAATTTTGTTTTAGCCCCAGATTTTTACCCTGGAAAATTAGTAGAAATGGCACCACAATTTCTGCTGAATATAGAAATACCCCATATGTGGCTGTACAGTACTGTTTAGCCATACGGCGAGACTCGGAAGGGACAGAGTGCTATTTGCCTCCTCAAGCACAAATCTTCCTAGAGTAGTTTGAGGACTCCATAAACAGAGCCCCTATGTGCTAGAAGAGCAGAATCCCCTATCAAGTGACCCCAGTTTGGAAATGATACCCCTTTGTAAATTTATCTACTGGTGTAGTGACGATTTTGACTTCATGGGTGTTTTCCAGAAAGGTGTTTTCAAGCAACAGTGGATGTTGCTGAGTGAAAATTTGCAAACTGTCATTGTAGAGACCAGTACGTTGTAGTGACCAGTACGTTGTGCCCAGCTTGTGCTTCTGGAGACAAGCACCCATAAATTAGAAGAGCTCTCATCGCTACAGAAATGCCAAACATGTGGATGCTAAATGTGGTTTAGGCACACTGTGGGGCTCAGAAGGGAGGGGCGCATTTGGATTTTGGAGCACAGAATTCGCTGGATTTCTTTTGGAGGGCGAGGAGCCATTTAGCTTTTATAGAGCCTTTGTGCTCCCATTAATGTGGAAGACCCTATATTTCCATTAACAGATGACGTACCTGAGTGGGGGCTTTTTTGTGAATGAAGTTGAAGCTTTTATTGGGAACATTTTAAATAACATTTAGGATCACATTTTTCTGGCGTTCTACGCTGAGCACTTATATCGGGGTTTACATCTAAATCTCTGAGTGACATGATTCATATGAAACCCTGAGGGATCCATTCACTATAATGAGACAGCAGAGTTACTCTGGACTCCATCTGGCCTGTGTTCAGCAGTGTCCTTCTTTTCAGAAGTGCACAAAACTGAGGCGGACATGCTTTTATACATGCCTAAAAAGACGGACACCGCCGGATCACAGGGCAGACGGCGTCCACAGTGCCTCCATCTGCCTCATTACAGGGAATCTTCCACTGGGGGTTCTGTCTGAATCACGTATTTCAGAGATTTACACGGAAACCCCGGTGGAAGTGCTCAGCACAGGATAAATGTGCACCGAGCCATACTGCGATCTTTGGAAAGCAGAATGAACAAATCAACAGTCGGGGAAGAATTGGTTTTATTTCTTTTTTACGCCGTTCTACGTGTGGTATAAGTGACTACACAACTTTATTTTTTGGGTAGGTGCAAATACAGCGATACTAGAGTCATATCGGGTTTTTTATGTTTGGCAGCTGTCACACACTGAAAGACACTTTTTATTGTAAAAACAAGTTTTTGCATCGCTATATTTTGATAGCTATGATTTTTCCATATTTTGGGAGACAGAGTTATGTGAGGGCTTATTTATTGCTGGACAAGTTGACATTTTTATTAGTACCATTTTTGGTCAAATGAAATCTTTTGATCGCTTTCTATTCCAATTTTTGGGACGCAAAATTAACAAAAACCAGCAATTCAGGAATGTTTTTTTGGGGATTTTTTTTATGCCATTCCGCGTGTGGTCAAATTGATAAGGCAGCTTTATTCTTTGGGTCAGTACGATTACAACGATACCATACTTATATAGTTTTTTTATGTTTTGGTGCTTTTACACAATAAAAACTATTTTATAGAAAAAATAATTATTTTTGCATCACTTTATTCTGAAAGCTGTAACTTTTTTATTTTTCAGCTGACTGAGCTGTTTCATGGCTTGTTTTTTTGCAGGACAAGATGAAGTTTTCAGCTATACCATTTTTGTTTACATTCGCCTTTTTGATTGCATTTTATTCCACTTTATGCTGTGCGGTATGATAAAGCATAGTTTTTTGCCTCATTTTTTATTTATTATTTTTACAGTGTTCACTGAAGGGGTTAACTAGTGGAACTGTTTTGTAGGTCGGGTCGTTACGTATGTGGCGATACCAAATGTGTTTCCTTTTTTTTACCGATAAATGTATTTATTGAATTAATTTTTTTTTTCTTTTTGTTCTTTATTTTGTGATTTTTTTTTATATATTTTTATAATTTTTATTAACTTTTTTTTTTTTTTTTTTTTACTTTTTTACCTTGTCAGAATGGGACATCAACTTTACCTGCCCTAATTGCTGATCAATACTCTGCAGTGCTTCTGCAATGCTCCTGCTCTGAGCAGGTGGTGACAGGCCACCTTCCCTGAAGGACCCCATGGCCATCTTGGGACCTGGGGTCACCATGGAGACCATCAGCACAACGCAATCGCATTGTGTTGTGCTGATGAGAGTACAGAGGGAGCTCACTCCCTCTGTGATGCTCCACTATGTCGCTGTCAGTATTGACAGCTGCATTAGAGGGGGTTAAACGCTCGAGAACAGTGCTAGCACCGATCGTGTACCTTGCTGCGAGGTTTCAGCTCTCATATCGAGCTGACACCCGCACTCGATCATGGCGGCACTCAGCGTGAGCCTGTGAGATCATGAAGAAGTATATATACGGTGGTATAGAATTACTCTGTTACTCTAAAGTGTCTTACAACATCAAGATATGCTGTCTGTGACTGTAACTGAAAATGAACCTCTTCCTAATGCAGAAGAAATGTTGAATTTTTTTTTTCTACCAATTGATGTTATTATGTTTGAAGCTTGACAGTAAAATTGTTATTAACTTTTTACAACAGACTCTAGCTCTACTGAACTTTTGCATAAGTTTAAGTGTCCCCATACCATCACACCACTCATGGCCCAGAAAGGGGTAAGCAACAAGTCCCCACATGGCACACGCACACTCCAGGGTACTGGAGCAGGATGTTTTGGGAGGCAGGAATAGAGGTCGGCCAAATCCCTCCCTTACACCTGAATTGGCGTAGGTAGCACATGTCAAAATCCGTAATAGACTACCTGAAAAGGCACAAGCTGGAGGTTTTACATGGGACCTCATAGTCCCCTGATCTAAACATAATTGAAAATCTGTGGCTAGACCTTAAAATAGCAGTGCATGCAAGATGACCCAGGAATCTCACAGAACTGGAAGAATTTTTCAAGGAAGAAAGGATGAAAATCCCTCAAGCAAGAATTAAAAGACTCTTGGCTGGCTACAATAAGCGTTTGCAAGCTGTGATACTTTCAAAAGGGGTTGCCACTAAGTAATAATCATGCAGGGTGCCCAAACTTTTCCATCAGCCAATTTTCCTTTTTGTAATTTTTAAAATGTAAAAGATGAAGATATACAGTGGGGAAAATAAGTATTTGATACACTGCCAATTTTGCAAGTTTTCCCACCTACAAAGAATGGAGAGGTCTGTATTTTTTATCATAGTTACACTTCAACTGTGAGAGACAAAATCTTAAAAAAATCTAGAAAATCACATTGTATGATTTTTACATAATTTATTTGCATTTTATTGCATGAAATAAGTATTTGATAGAATAGACCTGTCCTCTGCCTTCGACACAGTTGACCACTACCTCCTACTACAGATCCTCTCTTCCTTTGGCTTCAAAAACCTTGCCCTATCCTGGATCTCCTCATACCTTTCTAACCGCACACTTAGCGTCTCCCACTCCCACATTACCTCCTCATCCCGCCCTCACTCTGTTGGAGTCCCTCAAGGCTCTGTCCTAGGACCCCTACTCTTCTCAATCTATAACCGTGGCTTGGCACAGCTCATAAAATCCCATGGCTTCCAGTACCATCTGTACGCTGATGACACCCAGATCTACCTCTCTAACTCAGATGTCACCTTTCTGCTGTACAGAATCCCAGCATGTCTATCAGCCATATCCTCCTTCTTCTCCTCTCGCTTTCTCAAGCTCAACCTCCTGATGCCTCCAGCTCAAAAATATTTCCAGAATCCATCCTTTCCTCAACCCTCAACCCTCAATCTACTAAACTGCTTATGCGTGCCCTCATCACCTCCCACCTCTACTACTGCAACATACTCCTCTGTGGCCTACCTGCTAACACTCTCGCACCCCTCCAGTCCATCCTTAACTCTGCTGCGCGACTAGTTCATCTCTCGCCTCTCTAAGAAGGAATAGAGGTACAGAGAGATACATAAAATGCATGTACGCTAATGCCAGAAGCCTCACCAACAAAATGGAGGAATTAGAATTAATTTTGTTGGAAAATAATTATGACATGGTGGGGATATCTGAGACATGGCTGGACGAGAGTCATGACTGGGCAGTTAATTTACAGGGCTATGGTCTGTTCAGAAATGACCATACAAACAAGCGAGGGGGGTGTGTGTGTTTATATGTAAAATCATCCTTAAAACCCCTCTTGCTTGAGAATATATGTGAATCTAATGAAAATGTAGAGTCCCTGTGGGTGGAGATAAGGGTAGGGGGAAAAAATAATAAATTATTGATAGGGGTTTGTTATAAGTCTCCAAAAATAATGGAAGCAGCGGAGAATATCCTCATAAAGCAAATAGATGAAGCAGCGACTCAAGGAGAACTCATTATTATGGGGGACTTCAACTACCCTGAAATACATTGGGGAACAGAAACCTGTAGTTCAAGCAAAGGTAATAGGTTTTTGACAACTTTGAGAGACAATTACCTTTCACAACTGGTTCAGGATCCAACAAGAAGGAGGGCACTGCTAGACCTAATATTAACCAACAGGCCAGACCGCATATCAAATATACGAGTTGGGGGTCACTTGGGTAATAGTGATCACAAAATAATAAGTTTTCATTTATCCTTTAATAAGATGTGTAGTAGAGGGGTTACAAGGACACTAAACTTCAGGAAGGCCAAAATCTTGTGATACATGACCCCATCCATGCTCTCTTCAATATGGTGCAATCGTCCTGTCCCCTTTGCAGAAAAGCACCCCCAAAGTATGATGATTCCCCCACCTTGCTTCACGGTTGGGACGGTGTTCTTGGAGTTGTACTCATACTTCTTCTTTCTCCAAACACGGTGAGTGGAGTTGATACCAAAAAGTTCTATTTTGGTCTCATCTGACCACATGATCGTCTTCCATGCCTCCTCTGGATCATCCACATGGTCACTGGTGAACTTCAAATGGGCCTGGACATGTTCTGGCATGAGCAGGGGGACCTTGCATGCCCTGCAGAATTTTAATTCATGACGGCATAGTGTGTTACTAATGGTAATGTTTGAGACTGTGGTCCCAGCTCTCTTCAGGTCATTGACCAGGTCCTCCCATATAGTTCTGGGCTGATTCCTAATCTTTCTCAGAATCATCCTTACCCCACGAGGCGAGATCTTGCATGGAGCCCCAGACCGAGGAAGAGTGACAGTCATCTTGTGTTTCTTCTATTTTTTTTAAATTATACCAACAGTTGTTGCCTTCTCACCAAGCTGCTTGGTGTCCTTAGACAGCTCTTTGGTCTTGGCCATGGTGGAGAGGTTGGAGTATGATTGGTTGAGTGTGTGGACTGATGTCTTTTATACAGGTAACAAGTTCAAACAGGTGCAATTAAAACAGGTAATGAGCGCAGAGTAGGAGAGCTTCTTAAAGAAAAACTAACAGGTCTGTGAAAGACAGAATTCTTGCTGGTTGGTAGATGATCAAATACTTATTTCATGCAATAAAATGCAAATTAATTATGTAAAAATTATACAATGTGTTTTTCTTGTTTTTATTTTTAGATTCTATCTCTCACAGTTGAAGTGTACCTACGATAAAAATGACAGACCTCTCCATTCTTTGTAGGTGGGAAAACTTGCAAAATCAGCAGTGTATCAAATACTTATTTTCCCCACTGTATATTTGTTTTTCCTAAAATACAAAAGAAATGTGTCATCTTTAACTTTAGGCCTTTTAGAGATCATTTCATCTTCAGCTTGCTTAACTGTTCACAATAACAGTAATTTTGAACAGGTGTGCCACTGTAGATAATAAATATTAACAACAAAACCAGTCCTGGGAAAGAGCACATACAAAGGATCCTATAGGAAATAAAGATAATACCTCTATCTAGTATGATATGAGATAAGAATGCTGTCGTGTGACCATAAATGCAACTGAGCAAAAAAATCTGAAAAATAAGTGGGAGAAAGCAAAATGATCCACGTGTTATGTCACGTGCAGTGGCTTCATCAGGGGTGTAGAGTAAATGCACAATAAGACCATATATATAAGGTATTACACTATGAGGCTGTTAGAACCTTGCTGTTAGGTTTTTTTTCCTTTGCTGGTCACATGACCTTGTTGGCCTATTTAATCCTGCTCCGCCCTTCTGGCTTTGCTGGACTTCATTGTATATCTACTTTCTAGCTAGCCTGTGCTCTGTATCTAACTCTGTTAGTTTGCTTGGTCTACGGACCTCTATGTTCTATCTATTTTGTTTGTTCGTCTGTCTGCTACTATTTCTGTTAGGAGGTGTCCCATATTCCTCCCAGTCCTTAGTACTTGTAGGGATTCCCTCCTCACATCTATAGGTCTCCGTACAGACTAGATTAGGACTTTAGCAGGTCTGATCGCAGGATCAGGTTCCCTGTTACATCGTAGGGATTCAGCTGAGTCTTATAGTAGGGACAGATCTCCTCTCTTTCCTTAGCTTTGGTAGCAGAACATAACAGTAAGTCCAGCCTGCAAATTCTCTAAGGAAAGATTTTTTTTTTTTTTTTTTTTTGTTCCATCATGGTGTCGGTTCAGGATTTGGCTAAACACCTGCAGGGACTCTCTCTGGAAGTGGCCGAGCTCCGTCAGCACGTGAGTAACTGTCCTGGAGCATATTTCTTGGAGCCTAAGGTATGTTTGCCGGATTTATTTTTTGGTGAACATCGAGAATTTTTTTCATTTAAAAATGCTTGCTTATTGTATTTTTGTTTGAGACCCAAGTCCTCTGGGGATGAATCCCAGCGCGTAGGGTTCATAATGTCACTTTTGCGCAAAGAGCCTCAGTAGTGGGCCTTTTCTTTGCAACCTAGTGATACATGCTTCAGATCAGTGGATAGTTTTTTTTCTGCTTTAGGACTATTATATGATGATCCTGACCGTGTGGCATCAGCTGAGACTGAGTTGAGACGTTTAAAACAAGGATCAGGTAATGTCGAAAAATATTGTACTCATTTTCGTCGTTGGTCCACTCAAACAGGGTGGAACGATTCTGCTCTGAAAAGTCTATTTCTTGCTGGGCTCAGTGAAAGGGTTAAAGACCTGCTAATTGCTTATCCTACACCTGAGGATTTGCAACAGGCTATGCAATTAGCTATACGGGTGGATAGAAGACTGCGTGCTAGGGTTAATGAGAGCAAATCCTCTGCTATGTCAGTTTCTGGTTATGATAATGTGTGTACTAACAGTGGTGAACCGATGGAGATTGGATCGGTGGCACCTCGCTCTCAAGAAAAAGACCGTCGTTTTTCAGAAGGCTTGTGTTTCTATTGCGGAAAATCTGGTCATTTGATTAAAGGCTGTGAGCTTCGTATGAAGAAAGAAAAAAAAATGGTCAGTCACGCCCGTATTGCCTGTTTAAATTCCAAGGGTATATTTTTAGCTGCTTCCACGATTGCTCAGGAAAAATTAATGGAATTTCGGGTGTTTGTTGATTGCGGGTCTACACTGAATGTAATTGATGGGGGATTCGTGGAAAAACTCAATTTAAAACCTGAACCTTTATCATCCCCCATTGCTGTGGTTTCTGTGGATGGCTCCCCTTTGAAGAATATTACTCTCAAGGTCAGTGAATTTCCTCTCACTATTAATGGTGTTCACCATGAGAAATTGGATTTGGTAGTGTTGAATAACTTGCCTTCTCCAGTAATATTGGGTTTGCCCTGGTTAAAATTTCACAATCCTGTACTGGATTGGTCTACCAGTGAAATTAAATCCTGGAGCCATAAATGTTATGACAAGTGTTGTAACGGGCGTATTGCAGCTTTGGATAGGGGAGAATTGCCTGTTCCTATTCAGGATTTTTGGAGAGTTTTTTCTGAGAAGGAATCGCAGGTTTTGCCTCCCCATAGAGACTATGATTGTTCTATTGAATTTGTCCCTGGAGCGACTCTTCCTAAAAGTCGTTTATTTAACCTTACCATTCCTGAGAGGAAGGCTTTGGAGGAATACATACAGACAAGTTTGGCCGCCGGTCACATTAGGCCCTCTAAGTCTCCTGTGGCGGTTGGATTTTTTTTTGTAAAAAAAAAGGACGGCGGTTTACGTCCTTGTCTGGATTTTCGTGAGATTAACAAAATTACGGTACGCAATCCTTACCCACTGCCATTGATTCCTGATCTGTTTAACCAGTTATTGGGGGCCAAGTGGTTCTCTAAAATTGACCTTAAGGGGGCATACAATCTGTTGCGCATGAAGGAGGGTGATGAATGGAAGACTGCTTTTAACACTCCTGTGGGTCATTTTGAGAATCTGGTTATGCCTTTTGGTCTTACTAATGCTCCTGCATTTTTTCAGAATCTGATTAATGACATCCTTAGACCTTTGATCGGTAAAAATGTGGTTGTGTATTTGGATGACATTTTGATTTATTCGCCAGATCTGGAGTCTCATTGGCGGAGCGTGCGTGAGGTATTACAGTTATTAATGGACAATTCGCTTTTTGCTAAGCTGGAGAAATGTGAGTTCGCTGTACAGAGAATTAGTTTTTTGGGCTACATTATCTCCAGCAAAGGTTTTGAGATGGATCCGGTTAAGGTTCAGGCTGTGCAGGAATGGCCTAGGCCTATTGGTTTGAAATCGATACAGAGGTTTTTGGGTTTCGCCAATTACTACAGAAAATTCATAAAAAATTTTTCTAGTATTGTCAAACCTCTGACTGATCTCACCAGGAAAGGTGCTGATGCGGTTCAGTGGTCTTCTGAGGCCATTGAAGCTTTTGTGTATCTCAAGGAGAGGTTCACCTCTGCTCCCATCCTTATGCAGCCTGATGTTACTAGGCCGTTTTTGGTTGAGGTTGATGCTTCCTCTGTGGGGGTTGGCGCAGTATTGTCTCAGGATAACGGGGATGGATTACATCCCTGTGCCTTTTTTTCAAAAAATTTTTCGGAGACTGAACTGAATTACGATATTGGTAATCGGGAATTATTGGCTATTAAACTCGCATTTGAACACTGGCGCCACTTCTTGGAAGGTGCGGAATTTCCCGTTCAGGTTCTTACGGATCATAAAAATCTGATATATCTTGATGCTGCCAAGCGCCTGAATGCCCGTCAGGCTAGGTGGGCACTGTTTTTCTCGCGGTTTAATTTCTCCGTTACTTACATCCCTGGTACTAAGAATGTTAAGGCGGATGCCTTGTCTCGCAGTTTTTCTCCCATAGTCGGTGCTGAGAAAGAGGAAAACATTTTACAAGAAGGTGTTGTGATAGCTGCTTTAGACTCCGTTTTGGAAGATGAGATTCTTAAAGCTCAGGAGAATGCCCCATCTAACACTCCTCATGGGAGGTTGTTTGTGCCTGGGACCTTTAGGAGAGATTTGTTTGTTGAGTGTCACGAATCTCGGTTGGCAGGTCATCCCGGAATCTCTGAGACCAAGAGACTGGTGGGTCGCAGTTTTTGGTGGCCTGGATGGCAGAAGGAAGTCATTAAGTGGGTGCGCCAATGTACTATATGTGCTAGATCTAAGTCCTCACATACTCCTGCTGCGGGGTTGCTTTGTCCTTTGGAGGTCCCCAGTGCTCCTTGGACACATTTGGCTATGGACTTTATAACTGACCTTCCCTCCTCTGAGGGTTTTACTGTCATCTGGGTGGTCGTGGACCGTTTTAGCAAGATGTGTCACTTGGTTCCCTTCGTCAAACTGCCCTGCGCTAAAACTCTCGCTAAGGCCTTTGTCAAGGAAATTGTCAGACTTCATGGCGTTCCTACTGACATTGTTTCTGATAGGGGTCCTCAGTTCGTGGCTCGTTTTTGGCGTGCCTTTTGTGACAGGTTGGGAATTCATTTGTCGTTTTCGTCCGGATATCATCCTGAATCTAATGGCCAGACAGAAAGGAAAAACCAGGATGTTGAGCAGTTCTTGCGTTGTTTTGTGGCAGACAATCAAGAGGGGTGGTCTGAGTTTCTGCCACTTGCCGAATTTGCTCTGAACAATCATACATCTTCTTCTGCTGGTTGTTCGCCTTTTTTTTGTTGTTCTGGGAGACATCCGTCGTTTGGGTCGTTCTCCAAGTTGGGATCTGCCGTGCCTGAGGAGGAGAATTTTTCCGGTGATTTGGAAAGAGTTTGGACGGATGTGCGTGGTAATCTTCAGGAGGCCAACAGAAAATCTAAAGACTACTTTGATAGGAAACGACAGGAGGTTTTGTTCGCTGTTGGTGACATGGTTTGGTTGTCCTCTAGGAATCTGCGGTTGAGGATTCCTTCTAAGAAATTGGGTCCCAAGTTTGTAGGGCCCTTTAAGGTGCTTCAGGTTGTCAACCAATCTGCTGTTAGGTTGGAGGTTCCTACCTCCTGGAGAATTAATCCGGTCTTTCATGTCTCTCTGTTAAAAAAAGCTGTTGTGTCGGATGGTGATGCCTCTGCCTCTGTTCCTCCGGTGGTGGAGGACGGGGAATATGAAATTTCTCGCATCCTTGACTCTAGACGGTATAGAGGTAGTTTGCAGTATCTTGTGGCCTGGAAAGGTTTCGGACCCGAGGATAACTCTTGGGTGAGGTCAGATGATGTTTCCGCGTCCAGACTTATCAGAGCGTTTCACAGGAGATTTCCTGATAAGCCTGGTCCTAGGGGATCCGGAGGATCCTCTTAGAAGGGGGGGTACTGTTAGAACCTTGCTGTTAGGTTTTTTTTCCTTTGCTGGTCACATGACCTTGTTGGCCTATTTAATCCTGCTCCGCCCTTCTGGCTTTGCTGGACTTCATTGTATATCTACTTTCTAGCTAGCCTGTGCTCTGTATCTAACTCTGTTAGTTTGCTTGGTCTACGGACCTCTATGTTCTATCTATTTTGTTTGTTCATCTGTCTGCTACTATTTCTGTTAGGAGGTGTCCCATATTCCTCCCAGTCCTTAGTACTTGTAGGGATTCCCTCCTCACATCTATAGGTCTCCGTACAGACTAGATTAGGACTTTAGCAGGTCTGATCGCAGGATCAGGTTCCCTGTTACATCGTAGGGATTCAGCTGAGTCTTATAGTAGGGACAGATCTCCTCTCTTTCCTTAGCTTTGGTAGCAGAACATAACAGAGGCAAAAACCAATTGGCAATTAGATGAAACAGGTATAAAAGAGGGGAGGTAAGGAGATTGAGAAATACCATACGAATTGAAGTAAACCAAACACATGGTTTAATAAAATAACCAGTTGTCAATAGCAAATATATGTAATGATACTTGTAGGGTGAAGACTTGATAAAGTGGGCCATGTGGATCCGCAAATATGTTTGGCGGTGGGAATAATGCCGCCGTAAATACAAAATACTCATCGTTCTGGAAAGCACACCATGTTCCACAGGAGAGGAAGTGATGTGACCGGAAGTAGTCAGAGGAGAAAAACTACATGCTGGACTGCAAATACATTCCAGTGAAGCGGAAATGATATACCCAGATATGATGTGAACTGCGCTTCAAGCTGGAGTGCAAGTGAGCTCCAAAGAGAGGCGCAGAGGGAAGAGACATAACATATGAGACACTGGGGCCGGTGAATACATCACATAGGAGACACTAGGGCTGGTATACAAATCATCATATAGGAGACACTGTTGCTGGTGAATACATCACATAGGATACACTGGGGCTGGTGTATCTACATCCCACAGGAGCAGGACAGGAGCTTAGAGCTAACTCTGCCTAGATAGAACATCCTGATACTGGAACTAGGCAGCATCAGGACATATTCCAGCATTGCATATGCCGTGCCACTCTGTAGTGTACGCTGCGTGCCCTGACTCTAGAAAAAAAATAAAAAGCCCAAGCACTGTGGGAAGGTGCCCAAGCGCTGGAGCGAATGACACCGAAGACCATATATGGCCCACGGGTCGAAGGTTCCCCAACCCTGAGCTAAGTAAACAGCAGAGAGCAGTTGAGTTGAGTTATGCTGTTTCCATAACTTCCATAGAAATGAATAGGAGGGGGATGTTGTTGTTTCTGTAGTACTGTGGTAAAAGGTTAGGCATTGTTGTGTGTATATATATATAACCTGAAAAAAATACAGAAGCAATTTGATAGTGCCTGCAGGAAATCATAAGGAAGCTGGTGATTAACTTGGAAGTGTGAAACATACCAAGGCTGTAGAACTGGATGGATAACATTCATGAGTTTCTTTGTGAACAAAAGCTGTGGTTCAATCTCCTTCTTTATTCCTTCTGTTAAAGTAGTGAAAAGATATCAGAGAACTGTGAGGTCACTAAATCATTGATTCTTGACTAGGCTTTAGTTAGAGAATCACCAGTGTACTACAGCAAATGGAACATTCAATTTCAACTCCTTTTCATCACAACAAGTTTTGGCCCTGAATTTTTATTTTCATAAATCATCCAGCAGGCAGTCTGAATTCATTCTATGTGACTGCAGACTGCTGTATGGAGTGAGGCCACGCTCACTGGGCGGGCTCTGGCTGGGAGTATGTATAACACATACATATTCTCCGGTCCCAGCTCAGAAACCGGAAAATCCCCACAACGCACAGAGCATGCGGTGGGGGGTCTTCATAAGTCTGTAGTCACACAGAGTGACTTGCAGACTTATAAATTTGGACCGGACAACCCCTTTAAAGTGGTTTTGAGAGGCTTTTATATTACTAACCATTAAATCACCTATTTTAGTTTAATTCATTAGATTTTATATAGAAATTAAAGGCAATATTCAATTGTGAGCATTTTTAATTTAACTCAACAGTACTCAGATTTTTCTGTTATTAAAAACATTCCATATTTAGGCCTACTTGATTCAACCTCAATCTTCATAAATAAATGAGCACCTTGTGGATTTTGGGGCCTCCTTTTTTAGGACATTTTTGAGGCAGCATTATAGGTTTGCAAAGTCTTTAAGGTACTAAAACATAAGAAACACCTCCAAAATGACCCCATTTTGCAAACTATACTCAAACTATACTTATCTAGAGGTGTAGTGAGCATTTTTTAAACCATAGGTGTATCCTAGAATTTAGTTCTAAACAAGAAAAAATAAATAACAATTTTTACAATAATATGAAATTGTAGTTAAAGAAGTTGAGCCTCCACACTTGTGTTATGCAAGTTATTATTGAGTAAAAAGTAAATTTTTGACTGGTGGTCTCCCTCATTGAACTGTCAAACATATGGTCCTGGCTATCCAAAGTCATTGGTTACATGCGGCCTGTAAGGGCGTAGCGCCACCACAGCTCAAGTTTACTCACTCAGCCAGGCCCTCCACCTTCATGTAATGTGCCGCGGCGTAAGAGATGAGCACCTTGCCCATGGCTACTGCCCCTCACCACATTACAACTACACTCTTCAAGAAGTTCATAGGGATATAATTAGCTTTTGACCCTATGGGTGTTTTTCTACTATTTTATTTCAGTGTTAGTAATGGAGTGGAAGTGTCTGATTGACAGATCTTTATTGTTGGCTCTGGGGCTTCGTGTCAGTAAGAAATGTACTTTGTCAACCCTAGGCTTAGACTAACCCCCTTTACATTATTACCTTGGTAACCACCACACTAGAGGTACAGGCAAGAGCTGGGTGATATAGGAATCAAATCATCTAATGCAGTAGTCTGCTTCTGGTGTGACTGTGGGCTGATATTTATAGACTAGGGGGACTGTATCTTTCTACCTAAATATACTGTGAAAATAAACCAAAACAGAGGGTGCTCCATGTGATGAATGTCACACCGCATATGCGATGGGGAAACTGGTGTTCAACTCATCTCTGGTAGCTGTTCATGCCAGGCACAACACTGACACAGCCCCCCGAGGAAGCATACGCGAAACGCGCGTTGGGGCTTCAGCGTGGCATCGGGTCCCTACTTCTTACATGGGTGAGTCGTATGGGTTGTTTGATGGGTAGTTCTTTTGGCCCTTTCTATTTCTTCTACTTCATTTAGGTCTGCCATTCAAGGGTGACTTCTATTGTCTGAGGACAGGCACTGCTCTCTACTTTATATTCTGCACTTGTACCCTATTTGACTGGAATCAGAGATGTCTAAGTGTATTGTAAATTATGTATGTGCCTATTACTTATAGACCTTATACCATGTAGCAACCCTCTAGATAATCCCATGTGGACCTAATGGGTTACCACTCTGTTTTTGTGTATTCCCCTCCATTCGACCTGCTATTTTTAAATCTTGTGTCTTTTATCAAGCATACAATAAAGCTTATCTTTTAATTGCACTTTTGTTGTTTATGATTCTTGTTGGGGATCTTACTCCATTTGCTTGTAGGTTATACAACACTGATGCTAAGCGGTGAATGGCGGCGGTCTTGGAGCACTGCAGCACCTTCCGGCCTCTCCTGGCATCCTACTGGTGGGCAGTGGAAACCACCCAGGTCAGATAAGAAAAGTCGATTTATTCAACACAGAATGCGTTTCAGGGACGAGCCGTCCCCTTCATCAGATATTTATAAAATGTATATCATGCTCAGGGCTTTAAATAGTCAGGCGCTGACGTGATTGGTTGATAATGAATTGCATACAGGCTTTAAAAATCATGAATATACATAAAATCCAAATGATTACAAATCATAAAAGACAGATAACAATAATACAATTCAATAATACACTAAAAAATAATTGTTATAAAGAGGAGAAAAGAAAAAATAATAATAAGTAAGTACAATTCAAATACTTTTAAGATCCCATCCCCCTGGCTGGCTCCACTAGATCTGGATCAAACGTTTTTTGGCAGGACTGATAATATCAGCTCATTTGCTGATTATGAAAATGAGGTTAGTGTCAGTCCAGGGGTGACAATGTACACCTCTAGCTGTCAAAAAAACCCAGAGTTAGTTACAGAGAGGTGTTTGTTTAAGAAACTCTCCCCCAAGAACAATAACCTTCTTTTAACCTTTTTATTCTATAAATCCCATGAAAGTCCGTAGCCCAAATGTCCATGTACTCCAAAGGAAGTCATTAAAAAACTCACAAACAATAACATCACAGTTACATGAATCAAAGTAAAGTTTATACTTATACATTGAGACTTACTCTTCACATCCTCATTGTGTCCAGATCAAAGGCATGCGGTAATTCAGGATGTGGTATAAAAAATCCTCATTCCAATATTGTCTAATATGGGGCTTCCGCACTACCCCCAAATGCAGTACAGGGCTCCAAAACATAATTACTGCGGCATCTAAAGGGGTTCACAAAGGATTAGTTGGGGTATTAGGCTAAAAACTGTTGTTAGTACAAATTAATTTGGGCCATCATTTTGCCTCACTTCCTGAGAGCCATAACATTTTTATACTTACCCTTGACATAGCCATATTAGAACTTCTTTTTGTGGGCCAAGTTGGGTATTTTTTAATGGCACCATTACAGCGGTTGTATGGGCAAAATTAAACCTTGCCGAGAGTATGAATATGCAAAAAATGTTAAACTCAGCAATACTTAGCTACTGGCACCCACCTGAATCAAGTGCAGGCCGCTCCCTGCACTGGGACAGGAAGCAGAGATGTCATTGTTCAAACAGCCGCTGGACCTGACCACTGCAGCCAATCACAAGCAGCAGTTTCTGCTTCTTGTCTCTGAGCAGACCACTAAGCAGCCTGTGGTTCATCCTGGTAGGTGATGGTATGATTATTGAGTTTGTTGTTTTCACATATCTAATCCAATGGGCAAGGTTTTATTTTGCTTGGATAATCCCTTTAATTTATTTTTTGGTATTCTAGTTTGACCCAATGAAAAATAAAAGATTACATTTTTTTTTGTTGAAGGATATGTCTAAGGACTTGTTTTTACAGGATTAATTGATGTTTTCATTGCTACAATTTTGGGGTATTGTATGAAGAGAACCTTCTAATGTGACAGTCCACATTCTGGAAGTCTGCAGGCTGGTATTTTTTGGTTGGGAGGAACACATATCTGACCTTCTGATTTTGATAATATGAGACTGTGGTGATCAGTTTACCTTATACCTAATTATGCCAAAAGAGGTGAAACCAAGCCAATTTCTTAAATGTATTTATTTATAACATTGTAAATTTCTGTACTCAGCGTCGGACTAGAGTACCTTAGGCCCACCAGAGAAAATAATTCTTGGGCCCGCTGTTAGCTACATAAAAATAAATACAAGACCACCAATTGTGTGGTAAAACACGCTAATATCAGGGTATAATATAAGATAGTACACTTCCTAATGTTATAGAAAGAGCTGGCGCCCACATTTTGGTGCAAACTCAATTATAAATGTTCCCTGATGTGTATTTAACCATTAAACCATTGTTTTATAGCACCAGTAGTGGATGAGATTTTGTGACATCTGATTCATATGCTGAGAAAATCCACGGCCTGAATTGACCAATGCTGCAGATTTCATATGAACAATGTGTCAATTTATGCTGTGGATATTCACCACCGATTTCATCCTTTGCAATACAAAGGATCAGGTCAGTGGTAAAGGTGCATCAGTAAACACAGCAATATTTATTTATTTTACTCACTTATATAGCTCCATTAATTCCACAGCTCTTTACAGACATTATCACCCCTCTCTCCATTGGGGCTCACAATCTGGATTCCCTATCTGTATGTCTCTGGAGTATGGGAGGAAACCGGAGAACCAGGAGGAAACCCATACAAACACGGGGAGAACATATAAACTCCTTGCAGATGTTGTCCTTGGTGGGATTTGAATCCAGGACCCCAACACTACAAGGCTGCAGTACCAACGACTGAGCCACCATGCTGCCCATCTACACAATATCTGTGTGGATATTACCGCTATTAATTTGCTGTGGAATTTTCATTGTAGAAATTCTGCAGCAAATACATCATGTGAATGTACCCATTAATATTGGTGTGGGCCTTAAATCATTTATGCACGGCGTTATTAGTGATATTGAAAAAGAGCTTCTTCCCACACATCTTACACTTTTTACGGAAATCCCTCTGCCACCTATAATACCATAACTCTTTATGAAGGGCCTCATTTTCTTAGTGGTGGGAGAAGAAAACCTTTAATCAGTCAGGGGTGATACAGGGAGAAGGGGTTCAGTAAGTCAGGGGTGATACAGAGTAGAGGGGCTCAGTCCGTCAGGGGTGATACAGGGAGAAGGGGCTCAGTCAGTCAGGGGGGATACAGGGGGAGGGGTTCAGTCAGTCAGGGGTGATACAGGGGGAGGCACTCAGTCAGTCAGGGGTGATACAGAGTAGAGAGGCTCAGTCAGTCAAAGGTGATACAGAGTAGAGGCGCTCAGTCAGTAAGAGTGATACAGAGTAGAGGGGCTCAGTCAGTCAGGGATGATACAGGGGGAGGGGCTCAGTCAGTCAGAGTTGATACAGGGGGGCTCAGTCAGGGGTGATACAGGGGGTTAGGGACTCAGTAAGTCAGGAGTGATAGGAGAAATGAGGGAATGGGGCCTTCATTCATCCCTAAGTGACTAAGCCCCCTTCCATTTTTAGTCACTCACTGTTAGGTTTGGCAGGGAGGCCCTCAGTGAGTTATATGTGATGCTCAAGTGCATAGATCAGACTTACTTTTTTGCTGCACCAGCAGGGAGCCATCCATCTCCCTCTTCTCTTTGTACTGTACCTCTGATGGTGTGGGGGAGGAGATGGGAGCACATGCTTTTTAAATCACAGCATGGCTCTTTACTTGAGCTGTGCTGTACAACTGGGGAGAAGACACAAATAAGAATAACCCTGATTGGCCGCAGTGCAGCCAATCAGTGTTAGCCTCATCAACAGCAGCACCGCTCTCCCTGGCTATTAATAACAGCCCACAGCTGTTTGCATAGCCTTTACTGGCTAGATTACAGGGGGTCCCCAGAAAAAAATTGACGTAGCATCCCCTTATAAAATCTAACTAGCTAAACAGACAGCTGCGGGCTGATATTAATAGCCAGGGAAAGGGCCATGGATCATGGCCCCCTCCATGGCTAATAACATCAGCTCTCAGCAGCCACAGAAATGGCACATCCATAAGATGCGCCTAATCTGGTGCTTAGTCTCCGATCTTCCCACTGCCGTGTAGCAGTGGCGAGTGGGGTAATAGGGTTGGGGTTCATGTCAGCCTTGTATTGGTGGCTGACATGAAGCCCAGGTTAGTAATGGAGGGCATCTATAAGACACCCCCATTACTAATCCCGTAGTAAGGTTTTTGACATTTTTCAAATAAAGACACAGCCAGAATAAAGACTTTTATTTTAATTAAAATTCCACACGGTTTAATCTTATATTTAAAAATAAAAAACACTGCATACTCACCTAACGCTCAATGCCAAAGCCCTCGTCTCCTGTAAGAAACCAAAAATAAAAAACGGGAAATCGGTTGCAATGCAATGATTAAGAACTCATAGTTCAAAATACGCTTGCTGATGTCCTCCTAAGGGTGTTTTATTATATTTTTTCTATGACCAAATAAAGAATAATTGATTTTAGAAGATTTGTACAGCTGGATCTTCCTCGGTTTCCCGATTCATTTTCCCAGTCGCACTACTGGTTCCGTGCTGAGATCTTCTAAGTGGGTGAGCTGATATACTTTTTGCTTTCTCTTTTGCCAAAAATAAAAAACAACCATATCTCTTACCTGTCCGCCATCATGATGTAATCCCAGGGTCCCATGACTATCTGGGTCACTTCTACAGCAGTCATATCAGCAATTACTGGTGTGACTACTGTAGAAGACATTACTGTATACACTCGCAGGAGTGTAATTACCCCTGTCAGTATATAGTGCTGCGCTGCTGGGACTGAGTTCACCGGAGTTCATCAGCTGAAGTTCAGGTGATCAGCTCTAGTGCCCTCACTTACTGCATCAGTGTTGCGTGGGAAACACTTCCTCTTCCTCTGGGACCACCACCTTCTCCCACAGACTATTCAAAGTGTGCTCCAGCATGTACAGTTGAAATCAGAAGTTTACATACACTTTATAAAAAGACACATATGCATGATTTTCTCAATATCTGTTTTGAAATCAGAATAAACCTTTCCCGTTTTAGGTCAATTAGGAATACCATAATGTTTAATATTTGCCAACTGCCAGAATAATGAAAGAGAGAGAGAATGTTTTAAGGCATTTTTATTACTTACTGCAAAGTCAAAAGTTTACATACACTAAGATTACTATGCCTTTAAATAATTGTGGACTGCCAAAATGATGATGTCATGTGTTTGGAAGCTTCTGATTTTTGACAACATCTGAGTTAATTAGAGACACACCTCTGGATGTATTTTAATGCACATCTGAAACACACTGCTTCTTTGTATAGCATCATGGGAAAGTCTAAAGAAATCAGCCAAGATATCAGGAAGAGAATTGTGGACTTGCACAAGTCTGGCTCATCCTTGGGTACAATTTCAAGATACCTGTAGGTGCCTCGTTCATCGGTACAAACAATTATACGCAAGTACAAACAAGATGGCAATGTCCAGCTATCATACCGCTGAGGACGGAGAAGGTTTCTGTGTCCCAGAGATGAATGTGCTTTGGTCTGACATGTGCAAGCTGGTAAGATTGTGTCAATATCCGCAGTGAAACAAGTACTGTATCAACATGGTCTGAAAGGCCACTCTGCCTGGAAGAAGCCATTACTCTGAAAGAAACATAAAAAAGCTAGATTAATGTTTGCAAATGCACACATGAACAAAGACCTTAATTTTTGGACACATATCCTGTGGTCTGATGAAAGTAAGATGTAACTTTTTGGGCATAATGACCATCGTTATGTTTGGAGGAAAAAGGGAGAAGCTTGGAAGCCTAAAAACAAAATCCCAACTATGACACACGGGGGTGGCAGCATCATATTTGGGGATGTTTTGCTGCAGGAGGGACTGGTGCACTTCACAAAATAGATGGCATCATGAGAAAAGAAGATTATGTGGCAACACTGAAGCAACATCGCAAGACATCAGCCAGGAAGTTAAAGCTTGGCAGAAATTGATCTTCCAAATGAACAATGACCCAAAGTATGCTGCCAAAATGGTAACAAAATGGCTTCAGGATAACAAAGTCAATGTTTTGGAGTGGCCATCACAAAGCCCTGATCTCAATCCTATTGAAAATTTATAGGCAAAGCTGAAAAGGCAGTTGCAAGCAAGGCGACCTATAAACCTGGATCAGTTACACCAGTTTTGTCAGGACGAATGGGCCCAAATTCCAAGCAACTATTGTGAGAAGCTTGTGGAAGGATATCCTAAACGTTTGACACAAGTCATTCAGTTTAAAGGCAATGGTGCCAAATACTAATGAAATGTATGTAAACTTTTGACTTTGCAGTAAGTAATAAAAATGCCTTAAAACATTCTCTCTCTCACATTATTCTGGCATTTGGCAAATATTAAAAATGATGGTAATCTTAATTGACCTAAAAAGGAAAGGTTTATTCTGATTTCATATCAGATACTGAGAAAAACATGCATCTGTGTCTTTTTACATAGTGTATGTAAACTTCTGGTTTCAACTGTAGATGAGCAGAATAGTGATGCTGGTGACGGCATCTTCAGCTCTAACCATCTTAATAACCATTTCGAAACTATGCAGAAGGGTGTAGAGGTCCTTCATCTGTGCTCACTCCGCAACCGTGATTTGCACTACATTCGTACTGGGTTGGCCCAGGTTATGCTACATGACATAGTGCACCAGGTCTCGTCGCTGCTGACACAGTGGCTGCAACATGTGCAGAGTTGAATTCCACCATGTTGGCTCATAGCATATCAACCAGTTAACTGGTAGGCCGAATGCAAGTCGATGAACTGCGGGTTGCAAATGGCAGAACTGAGCACACAGCGAACATGGTTTTGCAGCAGCGCAACCAGGCAGGGATAGTGGTGAAGAAATAGCCCCGGTATAGGGCCGCCACCAGATTCGCAACGTTATCAAACACAGCCTTTCCTGGCTCCAGGTTCAGTGTAGACCGCCATTGCTCTAAATCGGCCTGGATAGCTGTCCACAACTCTTGAGCTGTAAATATATCCAATGAAGAAAAAATGGCAGGATCAAAATACATCCACATTGTTTAAAAAGATGTAAATTTTATTGAATAAAAGACAAAAACAAATATTATTATAAGAATCCATCAACAGGTGTAATGATGCACAGAAAGATGAGTGAGCAACAGAGATTTTTTCTTTGTTGGATGTATTTATAGGTAATAATTAGTGATGAGCGAGTATGTTTTGTTAACCCTTTCGCCGAGTATGCTCGGCCGAGCACCGAGTATTTATAGCGTGTTCGGTGATATGTTTGAATCACTCCCGTGTGCATGATTTGCTACTTTTTGACAGCTTTAATACATGGGAGGAATGTGTAAGAAGCAGACATTCCTCACATGTATCAAAGCTGTCAAAAAGTCGCAAATCATGCACACGGAAGTGATTCAAACATATCACCGAGCACGCTATAAATACTCAGTGCTCGGCCGAGTATACTCGGCGAAAGGGTTAACCGAACATACTCGCTCATCACTAGTAATAATACCCTCTAGGACACGTTATATATATCAAGGATTTGTTGCAGTTTTTTGTAAACTCTTGAGCTGTGTGATTACAATCTCCAAGGCATATTAATTTAAACACTGCCTGAATGCCGTGAGCCCTGGCTGCACAGTATGGAGGTGGGGGGGTGATTCTCTCTGCGCTGTTGTAACGCGTGTCTCATTAAGGGAGAGGTTGAAGGCGCAGGTGGAGGCCCTAGAGGAGGTGGAGGAGGCAGAAGCAATGGAGGAAGTGTTAGATACAGAAGTTTGTCCTGCAAGACTTGGGGATTCCAAGACTTGGTGTCTAGTGACATCTTGGTTTCTAGTGCTTTAGTTCTCCAATCCCTGATGTGTAGGTGTGTAGTGGTTTAGTTCTCCAACCATAGGTGTTTAGTAGTTTAGTTCTCCCACCCCTGTTGTCAATTAGTTTAGTTCTGCATCTTCTGGTGTGTAGTGGTTTCATTCTCCAACCCTAGGTGTTTAGTAGTTTAGTTCTCCATCCCCTGTTGTCTAGTACTTTAGTTCTCCATCTTCTGGTGTGTAATGGTTTACTTCTCCATCCTCAAGCGCCCTGCAAGACCTTGGGGGTTCCAAGACTTGTGGAGCAGCCCATTTCCCATATTTTGAAGTTTATTTTTTGGAGATATAATTAAATTGTTTGTGCAGTGAATTAACAGTGGACCATTCCCTCTTACTACAGACTCTCTCATGTCTTGGCATCACAGACTAGGCCCTATGTTGGATTGCCTCATGCCTAACAGACCTTACATTCAGTGTCTCCAACTCACACACCACCTCCTCATCTCGCCCCCTATCTGTTAGTGTCCCCCAAGGATCAGTTCTTGGACCCCTTTCTTCTCCATCTACACCTTCGGCCTGGGACAGCTCATAGAGTCTCACGGCTTTCAGTATCACCTCTATGCTGATGACACACAGATCTACCTCTCTGGACCTGATATCACCTCCTTACTAACGAGAATCCCACAATGTTTGTCCGCTATTTCATCTTTCTTCCCTGCTAGATTTCTGAAGCCTAACATGAATAAAACCAAATTTATCATCTTTCCATCATCTTCAACTCCCCCAACTGACTTATCCATCAAAGTCAATGGCTGCCCACTCTCCTCACTCCCACAAACTTGACTCTGATCTCTACATCAAACCTGAGATCCAAGCCCTTTCCACTTCCTGACGACTTCAACTCCAAAATATCTCCCAGATCTGCACATTTCCTCAACCATGAATCTGCAAAAACACTAGTGCACGCCCTCATCATCTCCCGTCTCAACTACTGCAACCTCCTTCTCTGTGGCCTCCCTTCTAACACTCTCGCACCCCTCCAATCTATCCTAAACTCTGCTGGCCGACTAATCCACCTTTCACCCCGCTATTTCTTGGCTTCTCCTCTCTGTCAATCCCTGCACTGGCTGCCCATTGCCCAGAGACTCCAGTTGAAAACCCTAACTTTGGCAAACAAAGCCATCCTAAACTTGTCTCCTCCATACATCTGTGACCTAGTTTCCAAGTACTTACCTGCACGCAACCCCCGATCCTCACAAGATCTTTTTCTCTACTCCCCTCTTATCTCCTCTTCCCACAATCACATACAAGATTTGTCCCGTGCATCCCCCCTACTCTGGAACTCTCTTCCCCACCATATCAGTCTCTTGCCTGTTGTGGAAACTTTCAAAAGGAACCTGAAGACCTACCTCTTCCAACAAGCTTACAACCTGCAGTAACACTCGTTCGCCACTTTTTCTGGTGTCTGCCCCTAATTTGAGCTGCTTTGGCAGCTTTTGTGCCCCTTTGAAGGTGTTGTCTATGCGTTTGGTTTTGCCTCCCATTGAATGCAATGGAATTCGGATATGTTTGATGAACTGTTCAACGAACTGTTCGTCGAACATCGTGAAATTCGTTGATCGGAACCGAATTAAACCTTGAAAGGTTCGCTCATCTCTACTCATGAAGACAGTGTTTGAATCATCCTGATTGCTTTTGCTACGTTTGTGGAGAATATACATTGAGGGAACAATGAAAATCCATTATGCCTAAACTATTTCAAAGTAAAACTAGGGGACCAAGATAAGACATGGTCTCCACACATTGTCTGTAAAACTTATATTGAGCACCTTCGATAGTGGACATAAGGTACAAGGAAATGTCTGAAATGTAGCATATCTATGGTCTGGAGAGAACAGAGGAATCACAGTGCTGATTGTTACTTCTGTGTGGTTAACATAAAGGGCATTAATGGAAGTAATTGAGTAAATGGATGTATTCTGACCTAGACTTGGCAAAACTACCTGTTTTACACTCAGATGAAATACCAGTCCCGTCATACAATAAGCTAGAAGAGCTCCCTGAAGATTAATCCTGTTCTTCACCTATAAACAGTAGTCAGGATGACAGTGATTTTTAAGGAACCTCATAAGTGCCACACGTTTTTAATCAGCAGGAGCGTAATGACCTCGTTAGAGAGCTAAATCTCCCAAAGAAATCAACAGAATTGTTGGCATCTAGATTAGCAGAGAGGCATTTGTTACATTCGGAAACCAAAATCACCTACTTTTACAACAGAGAAAATAATTTACTGCCATTCTTCTTGGAGGAAAGTAATTTTGTTTATTGCAACAATGTTCAAGACTTGCTGATTAAAATGGGCATATCACGATAACGATCAAGCGAATGGTGGCTGTTCATAGACAGTTCTAAGTGAAGCCTAAAATGTGTGCTTTTACACATTGGAAACAGATATGGATCATTCCCAATAAGTAACTCAACTAAGATGACTGAACAGCAAAACAGCTCTAGTTCTACAGAAAATATTATACCACAATCACCAGTGGCCAATCTGTGTGGCTCTAAAGTTGGTGAATATTCTCCTGAGACAGGCAGAGTGGATACACTAAGTATCCCTGTTTTATCTATCTCTGGGATAGTAGATCAAAAAATGAGCTCTGGGTGAGAAAACAGTGGCTTCTGAGAGAAGACATGGTCGTAGGAGAAAAGAATGTAATTTTAGAACCATTGGTTGACAGGAATAAGATCATTTTACCACCACTGCACATCAAATTAGGATTACTGAAGCAGCTTGTAAAGGCTGTAAACCACATATGTTAAACTCTGACCCGCAGGACAAATCTATCCCACAAGGTGAATAACATTTGGCCCATAGGTGGATTATAATGAGGGCAATCTGGGCTACCGCCTGGGGCCCGGAGCTCCGAGGGGGCCCATGGCCAGACTGCCCTCATTATAATGTTATGTGTGCGCGCCGCCCGCAGGAAAATGCAGCAGACGCGAACACGCAGCGCACTCTGCGTGCCCACATCTGCAGTACTCAGGCGTGGAGCCCCTGGGATTCCCGGCTGTCGGCTCCTGCACTGCAGCTCCTGTGGTGCTTGGTGCTGGCTCCGCCCCCTGCTCGTCTTGTTCTCAGTGCTGTCTTTCTTCCTGTTCCCTCCTGCTGGCAGCTCCTGGTGATGGTAAGAAGCAAATAACTGCTTCCTGTTCTGTGAGAGAGTGACTTGGACATATCACCCAGTGGGCTGCAGGGTATGTGACCATGGGGGGACCATAAGGCATCTGACCATGGGTGGGCTACAGGGTATGTGTGACCATGGGGGTAGGCGCAAGGTATGTGACCATGGGGGGTCTGCAGGGTATGTGAACATGGGGGGCAGCAGGGTATGAGACCATGGGGGGAGGGCTGCAGTGTATGGGAACAAGGGAGGACTGCAGGTATGTGACCAAGGGAGGGCTGCAGGGAATGTGACCATGGGGGGGGGCTGCAGGGTATGGGACCACGGAGGGTGGGCTGCAGGGTATGTGACCATGGGGGGCAGCAGGGTATGTGACCATGGGGGGGCTGCAGGGTATGTGACCAAGGGAGGGCTGCGGGGTATGTGACCAAGGGAGGGCCACAGGGTATGTGACCATGGGGGGGGCGCAGGGTATGTGACCGTGGGGGCTGCTAGTAGCTGCATAGTATATTATTTTGGTGGTTACAGATTAATGTTATCCTGTGGGTTTGGTGGCTGCAAGAAGCTATGTGGGGGCTCATACTATATATTGGGAGCTAAGTGAGGACTCATACTGTATGTATATGGCTGTGTGGGGGTTCATGTTGTATGTAGGGGGCTCATACTGTATGTTGGGGGCTCATACTGTATATTGGGGGACTGTGTGGTATCATTGTATGTAGGGGACTTTGTGTGGATTCATACTGTATAAAGGGAGTTATGTGGGCGCTCATACTGTATCTATGGGGCTGTGTGAGGGTTCTTACTGTAGCTATGTAGGGGTTCATACTGCATATTGAGGGCTATGTGAGGGCTCATACTGTATATTGGGTGCTGTGTGTGGACTCCTACTGTATGTGGAAGCTTATACTGTATATAGGAAGCTATGTGGAGGCTCATACTGTATATTGGGGGACTGTGTAGTGTCTTTGTATGTAGGGAGCTCATACTGTATGTAGGGGGCTATGTTGGGGGCTCATACTGTATATTGGGGGACTGTGTGGTGTCATTGTATGTAGGGGACTTTGTGTCGATCCATACTGTATAAAGGGAGTTATGTGGGCGCTCATACTATATCTATGGGGCTGTGTGAGAGCTCTTACCGTATCTAGGTAGCTATGTAGGGGCTCATACTATATGTAGGGGGCTGTGTGTGGGTTCATACTGTATATGGGGGGCTGTGTGGGGGCTCATATTGTATGTAGGGGGCTGTGTGTGGACTGATACTGTATGTAGGGGGCTGTGTGTGGAATCATACTTTATGTACAGGGCTATGGGGGGCTCATACTGTATGTAGGGGGCTGTATGTGGGCTCCTACTGTATGTACAGGGCTATGGGGGGCTCATACTGTATGTAGGGGGCTGTGTGTGGGTTCATACTGTATATGGGGGGCAGTGTGGGTGCTCATATTGTATGTAGGGGCTTCGTGAGGGCATATTGCCTGCGCCTGTGAGCTGTTATCCTCATTGCAGTTCCGCTTATAGTCTCTTTTCTTGTTCTGATTGAAGGAATTCCCTGACGAATACCTGAATGACCAAAAGAGGAGAAAAAGCGTCAGAAGAAGATGTCATTAAGCTAAGTACACAACTGTTCAGGCCATGTGGCCCCTTCTGAAGATGAATCTCCCACCCCTGCCCTATTATGTATGGCGCTGTGTTATACAGGTGCGTCTCACAAAATTAGAATATCATCAAAAAGTTAATTTATTTCAGTTCTTCAATACAAAAAGTGAAACTCATATATTATATAGAGTCATTACAAACAGAGTGATCTATTTCAAGTGTTTATTTCTGTTAATGTTGATAATTATGGTTTACAGCCAATGAAAACACAAAAGTCATTATCTCAGTAAATTAGAATACTTTATAACAACAGCTTGAAAAATGTTTTTAAAATCTGAAATGTTGGCCTACTGAAATGTATGTTCAGTAAATGCAATAAATACTTGGTCGGGGCTCCTTTTGCATCAATTACTGCATCAATGCGGCGTGGCATGGAGGCGATCAGCCTGTGGCACTGCTGAGGTGTTATGGAAGCCCAGGTTGCTTTGATAGCAGCCTTCAGCTTGTCTGCATTGTTGGGTCTGGTGTCTCTCATCTTCCTCTTGACAATACCCCATAGATTCTCTCTGGGGTTAAGGTCAGGTGAGTTTGCTGGCCAATCAAGCACAGTGGTACTGTTGTTTTTAAACCAGGTACTGGTACTTTTGGCAGTGTGAACAGGTGCCAAGTCCTGCTGGAGAATGAAATTTCCATCTCCAAAAAGCTTGTCGGCAGAGGGAAGCATGAAGTGCTCTAAAATTTCCTGGTAGACGGCTGCGTTGATTTTGGCCTTCATAGAACACAGTGAACCTATACAAGCAGATGACATGACTCCCCAAACCATCACTGATTGTGGAAACTTCACACTAGACCTCAAGCAGCTTGGATTGTGTGCCTCTCCACTCTTCCTCCAGACTCTGGGACCTTGATTTCCAAATGAAATGCAAAACTTACTTTCATCTGAAAACAACACCTTGAACCACTGAGCATTAGTCCATGTCTTCTTCTCCTTGGCCCAGGTAAGACGCTTCTGGCGTTGACTATTGGTCATGAGTGGCTTGACACAAGGAATGTGACACTTGTAGCCCGTGTCCTGGATATGGCTGTGTGTAGTGGCTCTTGAAGCAATGACTCCAGCAGCAGTCCACTCCTTGTGAATCTCCAAATTTTTGAAAGGCCTTTTCTTAACAATCCTTTCAAGGCTGCAGTTATCCCGGTTGCTCGTGCACCTTTTTCTAGCACAATTTTTCCTTCCACTCAACTTTCCGTTAATATGCTTGGATACAGCACTCTGTAAACAGCCAGCTTCTTTAGCAATGACCTTTTGTGGCTTACCCTCCTTGTGGAGTGTGTCAATGACTGTCTTCTGGACATCTGTCAAGTCAGCAGTCTTCCCATGATTGTGGAGCCTACTGAAATAGACGAAGGGACCTTTTTAAATGCGTAGAAAGCCTTTGCAGGTGTTTTTTGTTAATTATTCTAATTTATTGAGATACTGACTTTTGTGTTTTCATTGGCTGTAAGCCATAGTCATCAACATTAACAGAAATAAACACTTGAAATAGATCACTCTGTTTGTAATGACTCTATATAATATATGAGTTTCACTTTTTGTATTGAAGAACTGAAATAAATTAACTTTTTGATGATATTCTAATTTAGTGAGAAGCACCTGTATATAGTTCCCTATATAAGGGAAAAATGTGCGCACCACGATATGCTCACCTCTATTTCTGTCAGCGGGAGGGTCCACGCCTTCTAAACTGCCCGGGGCCCTGTCTACTCTTAATCCACCCCTGATTTGGCCCATGCTACCAGACGGGTCCCCCAAGTATATTTGGCCGACGGGTTCCCCAGCTGGCATCGCACTTTCACCTGGCATTTCACTTTCAACTGTATCAGCATCCAAGATGAAAGGAATAATGGAAAAGGGAGCGTCAACCGATGCTCCCTCTCCCATCATTCTCCCCCTGCGCCTGACACCTCAGTGCAGTGGGTGCGATGACATCATTACAACACGCCCGCTGTACCGAAATGTGAAGAGGATTTGAAGACACCATGAAGAGACCAGAGCAGCGCGTGAAACGGGCAGTGGTGAATATTTTTTTTTTTAATGTGGGGCCTATTATACTATATAGAGCACTATGCGGGACCCTTTATATCGTGTGGTGCACTATGTGAGGCCATTCCACAGTATAGAGCACAATGTGAGGACATTATACTGTATGGAGTATTATATGGGGCCCATTATAATGTATGGAGCACTACGTGAGGCCATTATGCTGTATGGAGTACCATATGGGATCCATTATAATGTATGGAGCACTATGTGTGGCTATTATACTGTATGGAGTACTATGTGAGGCCTATTATACTGTGATGTCCTTGTCAAACAAAAAATAACCCTTCAGATCATAAATGGCCAGTCAAGTGGCAGTGCAATTAAAACCAAAAAACATCCATATACTTCATAGTAACGTTTCTATGGACATGGACTGTCCTATATCTATACAGTATATAGACCCTATATGACCTGAAAAGTTGTGTATTAGCTTAATGGCATCTTCTTCTGATGTGTTTCCCTCCTCTTTTTAATCATTCAGGGTTTCATCAGGGAATTCCTTCAATCAGGACAAGAAAAGGAGACCACAAACCATACTGCAATGAGGATAACAGCTCACAGGCCCAGGCATTATGCCCCCACATAGCCCCCTACATACAATATGAGCCCCCCACACAGCCCCCTGATATACAGTATGAGCCCCCACATAGTCCCTAATATACAGTATGAGCCTCCACACAGCCCCCAATATACAGTCTGAGCTCACACATAGCATAGCCTCCATATATACAGTATGAGCCCGCACATACAGTTGAAACCAAAAGTTTACATACACCATATAAAAAGACACATAAGCATGTTTTTCTCAATATCTGTCATGAAATCAGAATAAACCTTTCCCGTTTTAGGTCAATTAGGATTACCATAATGTTTAATATTTGCTAAATGCCAGAATAATGAGAGAGAGGGAATGTTTTAAGGCATTTTTATTACCGTACTTACTGCAAAGTCAAAAGTTTACATACACTAAGATTACTATGCCTTTAAACAATTCTGGACTGCTCATATGATGATGTCATGTGTTTGGAAGCTTCTGATTTTTTGCAACATCTGAGTTAATTAGAGACACACCTCTGGATGTATTTTAATGCACACCTGAAACACACAGCTTCTTTGTGTAGCATCATGGTAAAGTCTAAAGAAATCAGCTAAGATATCAGGAAGAGAATTGTGGACAATTGGGTACTATTTCAAGATACCTTAAGGTGCCTCGTTCATCGGTACAAACAATTATACGCAAGTACAAACAAGATGGGAATGTCCAGCCATCATACCTCTCAGGAAGGAGAAGGGTTCTGTGACCCAGAGATGAATTTGCTTTGGTCTGACATGTGCATATCAACCCAAGGGCAGAAGCAAAAGATCTTATGAACATGATGGCAGAAGCTGGTAAGATTGTGTCAATATCTACAGTGAAATGAGTACTGTATCAACATGGGCTGAAAGGCCGCTCAGCCAGGAAGAAGCCATTACTCCAAAAGAAACATAAAAAAAGACAGATAAATGTTTGCAAATGCACATAGGAACAAAGACATTAATTTTTGGAGACATGTCCTCTGGTCTGATGAAACTAAAATTGAACTTTTTGGGCATAATGACCATTACGTTTGGAGGAGAAAAGGAGAAGCTTGGAAGCCTAAGAATGCCATCCCAACTGTGAAACACGGGGGTGGCAGCATCATGTTGTGGGGTTGTTTTGCTGCAGGAGGGACTGGTGCACGTCACAAAATAGAAGGCATCATGAGAAAAGAAGATTATGTGGCAATACTAAAGCAACATCTCAAGACATCAGCCAGCAAGTTAAAGCTTGGGCAGAAATGGGTCTTCCAAATGAACAATGATCCGAAGCATACTGCCAAAATGGTAGCAAAGTGGATAAAGGATAGTAAATCCATGTTTTGGAGTGGCCATCACAAAGCCCTGATCTCAATCCTATTGAAAATTTACGGGCAAAGCTGAAAAGGCAGGTGCGAGCAAGACGACCTATAAACCTAGATCAGTTACACCAGTTTTGTCAGGAGGAATTGGCCTAAATTCCGACCAACTATTGTGAGAAGCTTGTGGAAGGCTATACCAAACGTTTGACCCAAGTCATTCAGTTTAAGGGCAATGGTACCAAATACTAATGAAATGTATGTAAACTTTTGACTTTGCAGTAAGTAATAAATATGCCTTAAAACATTCTCTCTCTCTCTCATTATTCTGGTATTTGGCTAATATTAAAAATTATGGCAATCTTAATTGACCTAAAACGGGAAAGGTTAATCTGATTTCATGTGAGATAGAGAAAAACATGTATATGTATCTTTTTATATAGTGTATGTAAACTTCTGATTTCAACTGTAGCTTCCTATATACAGTATGAGCCCGCATATAGCTCCATAGATACAGTATGAGCCCCATATAGCCTCTTACCTTATATACAGTACTAGATGGTGGCCCGATTCTAACGCATCGGGTATTCTAGAATATGTATGCGGCAGAACGGGCGCAATCAGCAGAACGTTGTTTAAATTTGCCGCCAAAATCGCTGATTGGTCGCGGCCGGCAACCGCGACCAAGCAGCAAAACGGTGTTTAAATTTGGCGGCAATATCGGTGATTGGTCGCAGGTGGCGGCCGCGACCAATCAGCGAACTGTGTTAGTGAGGATCGGAGAGCTTGTTTAAATTTGCCGATAAAAATCACTGATTAGTCGCGACCAATCAGCAAAACAGTGTTTAAATTTGGCGCCAATATCGCTGATTGGTCGCGGCCGGCAACCGCGACCAATCAGCAGAGGGGTGTTTAAATTTGGCGGCAGTATCGCTGATTGGTCGCGGCCGGCGGTCGCGAACAATCAGCAGAGCGGGGTTTAAATTTGGCGCCAATAATGCTGCTTGGTTGCGGCCGGTGAGCGTGACCAATCAGCATAGCGGTGTTTAAATTTGGCGCCAATGTCGCTGATTGGTCGCAGCTGGCGGTCGTGACCAATCAGCAGAGCGGTGTTTAAATTTGGCGCCAATAATGCAGATTGGTCGCGGCCGCGACCAATCAGCAGAGGGGTGTTGGAATTTGGCGCCAATATCGCTGATTGGTCGCGGCCGGCAACCGCGACCAATCAGCAGAGCGGTGTTTAAATTTGGCGCCAATAATGCTGATTGGTTCCGGCCGGCGACCGCGACCAATCAGCAGAGCGTTGCTTAAATTTGGCGCCAATCTCGCTGATTGGTCGCGGCTGGCGGACGCGACAAATCAGCAGAGCGTTGTTTAAATTTGGCGCCAAAATCGCTGATTGGTCACGGCTGGCGGCCGCGACCAATCAGCAGGGTGTTGTTTAAATTTGGCGTCAAAATCTCTGATTGGTAGCGGACGCCAGCCGTGACCAATCAGCATAGCGGTGTTTAAATTTGGCGCCAATGTCGCTGATTGGTCGCAGCTGGCGGTCGTGACCAATCAGCAGAGCGGTGTTTAAATTTGGCGCCAATAATGTAGATTGGTCGCGGCCGCGACCAATCAGCAGAGGGGTGTTGGAATTTGGCGCCAATATCGCTGATTGGTCACGGCCGGCAATTGCGACCAATCAGCAGAGCGGTGTTTAAATTTGGCGCCAATAATGCTGATTGGTTCCGGCCGGCGACCGCGACCAATCAGCAGCGCGTTGTTTAAATTTGGAGCCAATCTCACTGATTTGTCGCGGCTGGCGGACGCGTCCAATCAGCAGAGCGTTGTTTAAATTTGGCGCCAAAATCGCTGATTGGTCACGGCTGGCGGCCGCGACCAATCAGCAGGGTGTTGTTTAAATTTGGCGCCAAAATCTCTGATTGGTAGCGGACGCCAGCCGTGACCAATCAGCTGAGCGGGGTTTAAATTTGGCGCCAATTCTGCTGATTGGTCGCGGCTGGCGGCGGCCAGCAGAGCGGCGTTTAAATTTGCCGCCCATATCGCTGATTGGTCGCGGCTGGCGGCCGCGACCAATCAGCAGAGCGGTGTTAAAATTTGCCGCCCATATCGCTGATTGGTCGCGGGCATCGACCGCGACCAATCAGCGTCGTATTAGTGTGGGCCCGGGAGCGGCGCTGCTTGTGCGGCTCCGTATTAGCATGGGCCCGGGAGCGGCGCCTCTTGTGCGGCTACTTCCGCTGCGAGAAGCCGGGAGATGAGCGGCTGCTCGCAGCAGAAGCATCCCGACCGGCGGCGCCGCTCCCCGGTCCTCCATTCACACTTGCTGTCGGGAGATCAGCGGGCCAAGCTGCTGATTTTCCGACGTTAGCCGCATGGAGGTCAGCGGCACCGGTCGGGGTAGTTCTGCTGCTAGCGCCGCTCATCTCCCCGCTGCATCGCCGCTGACCTCCGTCTGGCAGATGAGCCGCTAACGGCCGCCATCTTTTTTCTGAAATCCCGCGTCGCTGATTGGCTGCGGCCGGACCAATGAGTGACGCGGAATTTCCTGGACAGACAGACAGAAAGACAGACAGACAGACGGGATAAGACAATTATATACATAGATGAGCCAGCACATAGCTTACGAGATACAATATGAGCCTCCATATAGCCTCCTATATACAGTATGAGCCCGCATATAACTTCCTAGATATAGTATGAGCCCATGCATAGCCTCCTATATGTAGTATGAGCCTGCACATAGCTCCCTAGATACAGTATGAGCCCACACATAGCTCCCTAGATACAGTATGAGCCTTACACAGCCTCCTATATACAGTATGAGCCCCCACATATTCTCCTATATATAGTATGAGCCCCACATAGCTCCCTATATACAGGATGAGCCCCACATAGCTCCCTATATAAAGGATTAGCCCACACCTAGCTCCCCATATACAGTATAAGCCTCACATAGTTCCCTATATACAGTATAAGCCCACGCATAACCCCCTAAATACAGTATGAGCCCCCACATAACTCCCTCTATACAGTATGAGTCCACACATAGCTCCCTATATACAGTATGAGTCCCCGTATAGCCTCCTATATACAGTATGAGCCCGCACATAGCCTCCATATATACAGTATGAGCCCACACATAGCTCCCTATACACAGTATGAGCCCGCACATAGCTCTCCCTACATACAGTATGAGCCACATATAGCATGAGCCCGCACATAGCTTACGAGATACAATATGAGCCTCCATATAACCTCCTATATACAGTATGAGCCCGCACATAACTCCTTAGATACAGTATGAGCCCACAAATAGCCTCCTATATGTAGTATGAGCCCACACATAGCTCCCTAGATACAGTATGAGCCCACAAATAGCTCCCTAGATACAGTATGAGCCCGCACATAGCTCCCTGTATACAGTATGAGCCCCTACACAGCCTCCTATATACAGTATGAGCCCCAACAGTCTCCTATATATAGTATGAGCCCCACATAACTCCCTATATACAGTATGAGCCCACACCTAGCTCCCCATATACAGCATAAGCCTCACATAGCTCCCTATATACAGTCTAAGCCTACACATAGCCCCCTAGATATAGTATGAACCCCCATATAACTCCCTATATACAGTATGAGCCCCATATAGCTCCAAATTTACAGTATGAGCCCATATAACCTCCTATATACAGTATGAGTCGACACATAGCTCCCTAAATACAGTATGAGTCCCCATATAGCTTCCTATATACAGTATGAGCCCGCACATAGCTCCCTACATACAGTATGAGCCCTCATATAGCCTCCTATACACAGTATGAGCCCGCACATACCTCCCTAGATTCAGTATGAAAGCTAGAAAAAAGGGGAATAGTGTTCACAGCATATGATATACCAAAGGGGTGCTACAAGTTCCCTGTGCTGAGGTACGTGAGATAAAGGAGAGAGAAAGCCAACAGGTAAAAAGTTTGTGCACACCCAAGATTAGAGAAATTAGCAAATTTTATTAAACATGAAAAATGGAGCAGCTACAGACAAGAAATATTAAAAACATTTAAAAATAGACAATGAACAAACAAATGGGTTGGGTGGAATAATCCAACACACTTTTCAGCAGGTAGAAATAGATATACACTGTGTTCCAAATTATTATGCAAATAATATTTTCTCAGATTTTCCTAAATTACCTATATGAATTGCAGTCATTGTAATTTTCCAGTCAAATAACTATTAGAGTACAATTGAAAGGTTTTTGTACAAACTGCCTATGATAACAGTATATTTTTAAAAAAATAAAAAACTCAAATTGCGGCGGTGAGGGGATCGGCGTCTCTGCCAGGCAGGAGGCAGAGACGCCGACGCTACAATATGTCTGACAGAGAACCACGGTTTTAAATAGCAGGCCTGTAATTTACTAATATTATTCTACACAGAGAACTAGTGTCAATAGCTTCACCGACACACTGCAACGGATTGTAAATGGAAGAAATGTCTGATTTTTGAACAGTTTTATAGGTGATATGTCTGACAGAGAACCACGATTTTCAATAGTAGGCCTGTAATTTACTAATATTATTCTACACAGAGAACTAGTGTGAATAGCTTCACCAACACACTGCAACAGAATGAAAATGGAAGAAATGTCTGATTTTTGAACAGTCTTATAGGTGATTTCTCTGACAGAGAACCACGGTTTTAAATAGCAGGCCTGTAATTTACTAATATTATTCTACACAGAGACCTAGTGTGAATAGTTTCACCGACACACTGTAACAGAATGAAAATGGAAGAAATGTCTGATTTTTGAACAGTCTTATAGGTGATATGTCTGACAGAGAACCACGGTTTTCAATAGGAGGCCTGTAATTTACTAATATTATTCTACACAAAGACCTAGTGTGAATAGCTTCACCTACACACTGCAACAGAATGAAAATGGAAGAAATGTCTGATTTTTGAACAGTCTTATAGGTGATATGTCTGACAGAGAACCACGGTTTTAAATAGTAGGCCTGTAATTTACTAATATTATTCTACACAGAGACCTAGTGTGAATAGTTTCACCGACACACTGTAACAGAATGGAAAAGGAGGCCAATATTTTCCACGTTCAGTTCAAATTTCTGGATGTTTATCGCTGAAATATGGAACAGATCTGGCTTTATTCTGCAGTGAGAACAAGCAAATGGTGCATAAAAATGGTGTACTCTCTATTGCTTTTTAAACAAATAACCAGTATTAAGATAAAAAAATATTTTCCTTTCTATGTCTATAAATATCTGTAATTATTACAGCAGCAGACACGACGTTCAATGGACCTTCTTGTGTTGTATCATACACTGAAGTCTGCCATATACACTGCCTGCCTGCTTAGCACTGAGTATATGCAGCTGGATTAGTGCTCAGAAGGAATGTTATACAGTGGTGGCCAAAAGTATTGGCACCCCTGCAATTCTGTCAGATAATACTCAGTTTCTTCCTGAAAATGATTGCAATCACAAATTCTTTGGTATTATTATCTTCATTTAATTTGCTTGCAAGGAAAAAACACAAAAGAGAATGAAGCAAAAATCAAATCATTGATCATTTCACACAAAACTCCAAAAATGGGCCAGACAAAAGTATTGGCACCCTCAGCCTAATACTTGGTTGCACAACCTTTAGCCAAAATAACTGCAAACAACCGCTTCCGGTAACCATCAATGAGTTTCTTACAATGCTCTGCTGGAATTGTAGACCATTCTTCTTTGGCAAACTGCTCCAGGTCCCTGATATTTGAAGGGTGCCTTCTCCAAACTGCCATTTTGAGATCTCTCCACAGGTGTTCTATGGGATTCAGGTCTGGACTCATTGCTGGCCACCTTAGAAGTCTCCAGTGCTTTCTCTCAAACCATTTTATAGTGCTTTTGGAAGTGTGTTTTGGGTCATTGTCCTGCTGGAAGACCCATGACCTCTGAGGGAGACCCAGCTTTCTCACACTGGGCCCTACATTATGCTGCAAAATTTGTTGGTAGTCTTCAGACATCATAATGCCATGCACACGGTCAAGCAGTCCAGTGCCAGAGGCAGCAAAGCAACCCCAAAACATCAAGGAACCTCCGCCATGTTTGACTGTAGGGACAGTGTTCTTTTCTTTGAATGCCTCTTTTTTTTTCCTGTACACTCTAGGTTGATGCTTTTTCCAAAAAAGCTGTACTTTTTTCTCATCTGACCAGAGAACATTCTTCCAAAACGTTTTAGGCTTTCAAAGGTAAGTTTTGGCAAACTCCAGCCTGGCTTTTTTATGTCTTGGGGTAAGAAGTGGGGTCTTCCTGGGTATCCTACCATACAGTCCCTTTTCATTCAGACGCCGACGGATAGTACGGGTTGACACTGCTGTACCCTCGGACTGCAGGGCAGCTTGAACTTGTTTGGATGTTAGTCGAGGTTCTTTATCCACCATCCGCACAATCTTGCGTTGAAATCTCTCGTCAATTTTTCTTTTCCGTCCACATCTAGGGAGGTTAGCCACAGTGCCATGGGCTTTAAACTTCTTGATGACACTGCGCACGGGGAAGACACAGGAACATTCAGGTCTTTGGAGATGGACTTGTAGCCTTGAGATTGCTCATGCTTCCTCACAATTTGGTTTCTCAAGTCCTCAGATAGTTCTTTGGTCTTCTTTCTTTTCTCCATGCTCAATGTGGTACACACAAGGACACAGGACAGAGGTTGAGTCAACTTTAATCCATGTTAACTGGCTGCAAGTGTGATTTAGTTATTGCCAACACCTGTTAGGTGCCACAAGTAAGTTACAGGTGCTGTTAATTACACGAATTAGAGAAGCATCACAAGATTTTTCCAACAGTGCCAATACTTTTGACACCCCCTTTTTAGGTTTGGTGTGGAATTGTATCCAATTTGGCTTTAGGACAATTCTTTTTGTGTTTTTTCATTGAAGACAAATTAAATGAAGATAATAATACCAAAGAATTTGTGATTGCAATCATTTTCAGGAAGAAACTGAGTATTATCTGACAGAATTGCAGGAGTGCCAATACTTTTGGCCACCACTGTATATACAGTACAGACCAAAAGTTTGGACACACCTTCTCATTTAAACATTTTTCTGTATTTTTATGACTATGAAAATTGTACATTCACACTGAAGCGATCAAAACTATGAATTAACTCATGTGGAATTATATACTTAACAAAAAAGTGTGAAACAACTGAAAATATGTCTTACATTCTAGGTTCTTCAAAGTAGCCACCTTTATGCTTTGATGACTGCTTTGCACACTCTTGGCATTATCTTGATGAGCTTCAAGAGGTAGTCACCGGAAATGGTCTTCCAACAATCGTGAAGGAGTTCCCAGAGATGCTTAGCACTTGTTGGCCCTTTTGCATTCACTCTGCGGTCCAGCTCACCCCAAACCATCTTGATTGGGTTCAGGTCTGGTGACTGTAGAGGCCAGGTCATCTGGCGTAGCACCCCATCACTCTCCCTCTAGGTCAAATAGCCCTTACACAGCCTGGAGGTGTGTTTGGGGTCATTGTCCTGTTGAAAAATAAATGATGGTCCAACTAAACGCAAACCGGATGGAATAGCATGCCGCTGCAAGATGCTGTGGTAGCCATGCTGGTTCAGTATGCCTTCAATTTTGAATAAATCCCCAACAGTGTCACCAGCAAAGCACCCCCACAGCATCACACCTCCTCCTCCATGCTTCACGGTGGGAACCAGGCATGTAGAGTCCATCCGTTCACCTTTTCTGCGTCACACAAAGACACGGTGGTTGGAACCAAAGATCTCAAATTTGGACTCATCAGACCAAAGCACAGATTTCCACTGGTCTAATGTCCATTCCTTGTGTTCTTTAGCCCAAACAAGTCTCTTCTGCTTGTTGCCTGTCCTTAGCAGTGGTTTTCTAGCAGCTATTTTACCAAGAATGCCTGCTGCACAAATTCTCCTCTTAACAGTTGTTGAAGAGATGTGTCTGCTGCTAGAACTCTGTGTGGCATTGACCTGGTCTCTAATCTGAGCTGCTGTTAACCTGCGATCCTCATGTGAGCCAGTTTCTTTGTAGCGCTTGATGGTTTTTGCAACTGCACTTGGGGACACTTTCAACGTTTGCCCAATTCTTCACACTGACTGACCTTCATTTCGTAAAGTAATGATGGCCACTCGTTTTTCTTTACTTAGCTGCTTTTTTCTTGCCATAATACAAATTCTAACAGTCTATTCAGTAGGACTATAAGCTGTGTATCCATCTGACTTCTGCACAACACAACTGATGGTCCCAACCCCATTTATAAGGCAAGAAATCCCACTTATTAAACCTGACAGGGCACACCTGTGAAGTGAAAACCATTTCCAGTGACTACCTCTTGAAGCTCATCAAGAGAGTGCCAAGAGTGTGCAAAGCAGTCATCAAAGCAAAAGGTGGCTACTTTGAAGAACCTAGAATATAAGACATATTTTCAGTTGTTTCACACATTTTTGTTAAGTATATAATTCCACATGTGTTAATTCATAGTTTTGATCGCTTCAGTGTGAATGTACAATTTTCATAGTCATGAAAATACAGAAAAATGTTTAAATGAGAAGGTGTGTTCAAACTTTTGGTCTGTACTGTATATATATATATATATATATATACAGTGCCTACAAGTAGTATTCAACCCCCTGCAGATTTAGCTGGTTGACACATGCGGAATTAACTTGGCATTGTGACATTTGTACTGTAGATCAGCCTGGAAGTGGGAAATGCACTGCAGCAAATTTTGTTTTTGTTTTTGTTTTGTTTGTTTTTTTTAAATGTAAAAAGTTAATTCAGAGTGTCATTTATTATTCAACCCCTCAAACCACAAGAATTCTGTTTGGTCCCCCTAAAGTATTAAGAAGTAGTTCAGGCACCAAGAATAATGAGCTTCACATGTGTGGATTAAAGATCTCTTTTGCCAGCCTTTTCTGACTATTTAAGACCCTCCTCAAACTTGTGAACAGCACTCAGACATGGTCAACATGGGAAAGACAAAGAAGCATTCCAAGGCCATCAGAGACAAGATCGTGGAGGGTCACAAGGCTGGCAAGGGGTACAAAACCCTTTCCAAGGAGTTGGGCCTACCTGTCTCCACTGTTGGGAGCATCATCCATAAGTGGAAGGCTTATGGAACTACTGTTAGCCTTCCACGGCCAGGACAGCCTTTGAAAGTGTCCTCCCGTGCCGAGGCCAGGCATGTCCGAAGAGTCAAGGCTAACCCAAGGACAACAAGGAAGGAGCTCCGGGAAGATCTCATGGCAGTGGGGACATTGGTTTCAGTCAATACCATAAGTAATGTACTCCACCGCAATGGTCTCCGTTCCAGACGAGCCCGTAAGGTACCTTTACTTTCAAAGCGTCATGTCAAGGCTCGTCTACAGTTTGCTCATGATCACTTGGAAGACTCTGAGACAGACTGGTTCAAGGTTCTATGGTCTGATGAGACCAAGATCGAGATCTTTGGTGCCAACCACACAAGTGACGTTTGGAGACTGGATGGCACTGCATACGACCCCAAGAATACCATCCCTACAGTCAAGCATGGTGGCGGCAGCATCATGCTGTGGGGCTGTTTCTCTGCCAAGGGGCCTGGCCATCTGGTCCGCATCCATGGGAAGATGGATAGCACGGCCTACCTGGAGATTTTGGCCAAGAACCTCCGCTCCTCCATCAAGGATCTTAAGATGGGTCGTAATTTCATCTTCCAACAAGACAACGACCCAAAGCACACAGCCAAGAAAACCAAGGCCTGGTTCAATAGGGAAAAAGTCAAGGTGTTGGAGTGGCCTAGTCAGTCTCCTGACCTTAACCCAATTGAAAACTTGTGGAAGGAGCTCAAGAATAAAGTCCACATGAGACACCCAAAGAACCTAGATAACTTGGAGAAGATCTGCATGGAGGAGTGGGCCAAGATAACTCCACAGACCTGTGCCGGCCTGATCAGGTCTTATAAAAGACGATTATTAGCTGTAATTGCAAACAAGGGTTATTCCACAAAATATTAAACATAGGGGTTGTATAATAATTGACCCACACTTTTATGTTTAAAATTTAATAAAATTCAACTGAGCAACATAACTTTTTGGTTTGTAAGATTTATGCTTCTGTTCATAAAACCTACTCTCGTTTGTAGTTTGAAGGCTCTAACTTATTTGCATCTTATCAAACCAGCTAAATCTGCAGGGGGTTGAATACTACTTGTAGGCACTGTATATATATATACAGCTCTGGCAAAAATTGAGAGACCACTGCAACATTTTCAGTTTCTCTTATTTTTCTCTTTATGTCTGTGTGCCCATGATGCGTTTCTTAAGCGTTTCCGCAGTGGCAAAAACGCTGCAGAAACTCTTAAAAAACGCATGGTAGAAGGCCTGCCATGGTCCCCAATGATAATCCGCATGACCTGTGCACATGCTGCGGAAATTTCAGCTGCGGATTATCATTGCGGAAAAAAACGCAGCACTACCAATTATTTTGTGGAAGTGCTGTGTTTTCGCCGCCATTGACTTGCATTGAAACGCATGGATTACGCATCACTGCATATGTAGATGCACATTTCACGTGTTTCAATGTGCGGATGGTACCCGGGTCTAGAGGACAGGAGACTCTCCTCCCAACCCCGGTACCATAGAGCCTGTAAAAAAAAAGAATAAAATAAAAAATAAATATTATATTTACCTTCTGATGGCCCCCGGTGGGCTCGTCCTCCCTTGCCGGCAGATCGCGGTGGACTGAAGGACCTGCACTGACATCATAGTCATGTGACGGCAGGTCCTTCAGTGCAGTGTACCGCGATCTGCCGGCAAGGGAGAACGGAGCGAAGCAAGACTGCAGGGGCCATCGGAAGGTAAGTATAGATTTATTTTTTTATTTTTTATCATTCTTTACGGTCACACTATACACTCCCTGACAGAAGTTATGTCACTTATCCATGTTATGTAAATAAAAGCTTATAACCTTACGTTAAATTCATCCATTGGTTTTATAAATTACTCTCTTGTAAGCTGAAAACCTCCGAAATTTGGCATAGGTTAAGAAAATAAATTGGCATCAATGCTGAAATATTGATCATTTAATGAACACAGAATGGTCAGATTTTGGCAAGACAAGAGTTTTGTCGCCTGGTCATATAATGCACCCAATCCTAGTTTACATCCTCACCATTGCTCAGTAAATGATCGGTTAATTAGTGGGGGTGTATGAAAAGAAACCCAGCACCCCAGACCTTCACTTGAACTGCAACTTGAGCTCTGACAACATGCCAAACATCCAGCCTGCGACCAAAGCCTTGATTATCAAGAGGCTGAAGACCAGATCCACTGCAGAGGTGACTGGCTCCTTTAATGTGTCTCAGCAAGTACAAAGAATTAAAAAAAAGATTTGAAGAGACTGGAGATGTGTTTGACAAGCCCAGGTCCAGCAGACCCCGCAAGACAACTGCTCAGGAGGAACTCTTGTTGGTTAGAAAATCCAAAGCAAGCCCCTCTTCCACTTCAGCAGAGCTCCAACTGGCCTAGTCACCTCAAGTCCCTGTGTCAACTAGAACAGTTTGTAGGATTCTGTCACGAAATGGCCTCCATGGTGGAATCAGTGCCCAGAAGCCAGCACTAAACAAAAGGCAAATAAAAAACCGTGTGGCATTTGCAAAGTCCCACAGCCTGCTAAACAGATGGACGCTGGAAAAGTGTCAGAAGGTGGATTTCTCTGATGAATCTTCAGTAGAATTACACCACAGCCGCTGCAAATACTGCAGGAGACCTCCTGGAGCCCGTACTGATCCAAAATACACCCAGAAAACAGTTAAATTTGGTGGTGGAAATTTCATGGTCTGGGGTTACATTCAGTAAGGGGGTGTGCAAAACATTTGTAAGGTGGAAGGCAATATCAATAGCCTAAAATATCAAGAAGTATTAGCTACCTCTTACATTTCAAATCATAAACGGGGTCAAATTCTGCAGCAGGATTGTGCTCCATCTCATACATTCATCTCTACAACAAAGTTCCTCCAGGCAAAAAAGATCAAAGTGCTCAAGGACTGGCCAGCCCAGTCACCAGACATGAACATCATTGAGCATGTTGGGGTAGGATGAAAGAGGAAGCTTGGAAGACAAAACCAAAGAATCTAGATGAACTCTGGGAGGCATGTAAGACGGCATTCTCTGCTATTCCTGATGACTTCATTAATAAATTGTATGAATCATTGTTGAACCGCATGGATGCAGTCCTTCAAGCTCATGGAAGTCACACAAAATATTAAATATGACTCTAATAGCACCACAACTTCATTCACCAATGTTATGCAACATATATTTGTATTTTAAGATAATTATTTGTTTGAATATCACATTACTTTCTGTGGGCGACAAAACTTTTGTCTTGCCAAAATCTGACCATTCTGTGTTCATTAAATGATCAATATTTCAACATTGATGCCAATTTATTTTCTTAACCTAAACCAAATTTGGGAGGGTTTCAGCTTTCAAAAGAGTAATTTATAAAACCAGTGGATGAATTTAACGTCAGGTTATAAGCTTTTATTTACATAACATGGATAAGTGACATAACTTCTGTCAGGGAGTGTATAAATCCATGCCGTTTGCATGGATTTATAGTGTGACCAAGTTGACAAGCACTTTCCAAGTGATGCTAAAATCGCTTGGAAAGCGCTTGTCAACCCGCATGCGGAAATGCATGTGAAGAACGCTTCACATCCACATGTCCCTGGCAGGAAAAACGTTTTTTTCTGTCAGGGAGATGCAGAAACGCTCAGGAAAAATCTGGAGCATTTCTGCATCGTGGGCACATAGCCTATAGTGTATTTTTTAGTAAAATGTACATTGTTGTTTTATTCTATAAACTACTGACAACATGTCTCCGAAATTCAAAGCTAAAAATTTTGTATTTATTTGCAGCAAATGAGAAATCAACAAAATAATAAAAAAGAAACAGTGCTTTCAGACCTCAAATAATGCACAGAAAACAAGTTCTTATTCATTTAGAAACAACAATGCTCATGTTTTAACTCAGGAAGAGATCAGAAATCAATATTTGGTGGAATAACCATGATTTTTAATCACCGCTTTCATGCGTCTTGGCATGCTTTCCACCAGTCTTTGACACTGCTCTTGGGTGACCTTATGCCACTCCTGGCACAAAAATGTAAGCAGTTCTTCTTTTTTTGTTGGCTTCTGACTATCCATCTTCCTCTTGAGGTTTTCAATAGGGTGCAGGTCTGGAGATTGGCCTGGCCATGACAGGGTCTTGATGTGGTGCTCCTTCATCCACACATTGATTGACCTAGCTGTGTGGCATGGGGCATTGTCCTGCTGGACAAAACAGTCCTCAGAGTTGGGGAACATTGCCTGAGCAGAAGGAAGCAAGTGTTTTTCAAAGATAACCTTGAATGCGGCTTGATTCATACGTCCTTCGAATAGATTAACCTGCCCAATTCCAGCATTGCTGAAGCATCCCCAGATCATCACTGATCCTCCACCAAATTTCACAATGGGTGCAAGACACTGTGGCTTGTATGCCTCTCCAGGTCTCCGTCTAACCATTAGATGACCAGGTGTTGGTCAAAGCTGAAAATTAGACTCATCAGAGAAGATTACCTTACTCAAGGCTTCTTTGGTCCAATCGTTATGGTCTTTGGCAAACTTCAGCCTGGCTCTCCTTTAGTTCTCATTGATGAAAGACTTTTTTTCTAGCTTTACATGACTTGAGGCCTGCCTCTAGGAGCCTGTTACGAACTGTTCTGGCCGTGCACTTCACCCCAGCTGCCATTTGCCATTCCTTTTGTAGATCACTTGATGTCATCCTGCGGTTGCTGAGTGACATTCGAATAAGATGACGGTCATCCCTGTCAGTGGAGAGTCGCTTTCGCCCTCTGCCGGTCTGTAGCTTTGTTGTCCCCAATGTCTGCTGCTTGACCTAGTTGTAATGGACTGCCGTCTTCGAAATTTTAAGGATGGAGGCAACATGACGCTCACTGTATCCCTCTGCTAGTAAAGCCAGAATTGAGCCCTTCTTTTCCTCACTCAAGACTTTTCTTTTCAACTCCTTTGGCACGGTTAAAAGTCATTTTTTTATTCAAATTACTTTTGGGCTATTCCTAGCACTTGTTTTGCCATCCAGCTTGTCCTATTGCAAGAGGATTCTGAAGACCACAGTAGTGTTTTTTATACTTTCCCTCGTTACATAAGATTTGGTTTAGGTGATCAGCTAATCAGAAGAACATTAAGTAGAATGAGGTGTACTTTGGTCGGAATTCAATTGACACTGGAATTGAATGGCTGTCAGACATGTAGAGATGGTGATTTTTAGAAAACTGTGCAGTGCTCTCTAAATTTTTGCCAGAGCTGTATATATATATATGTTGTGGAATACCTATGCTAATAGGATGTTTAATGGACCCTCTTGTGCTGTATCATGCACTGCAGTCTGCCACATACACTGCCTGCATGCCTAACTCCTGCTATCACCACTGAATATATGCAGCTGGATTAGTCCTCAGAAGGACTGTTAGTTCAGATGAATATAGATATATGTTGTGGAATACCTATACTAACTATAAACAAGCAAATCTCTCCCTGACGCAGCAGCAGCAGCAGCTCTCACTACTGTGCCTGATTCGGGGGTAGACTGTGACGAGCATGGCGGCGCCCGGTCTTATATACCCCTGATGATGCTGTGAGCCCGGCCAATCACTGTAATGCCCACCACCAACATGACTATGGCATTACAGTGCATGGCAGGCAATCCCTGCATGTTCATTGGCTCTCTAAAGAGCGCCAAACATCCAGGGAGGGGACCCAAGTTCCCGCCCGAGCAATCCGGAAATACTCGCCGAGTGCTGAGCTCGTCCAGCACAATGATGCTCGGGTGAGTACCGAGCAGTGGCGAGCACGTTCGCTCATCACTAATCAGCACTAATGAATCTAAAGCGGTACATGAATTTCAGTCCAATTCTAATTTAACTATTCGCCAATCCGACAAAGGCGGCTGTATCACGGTTTTGGATATTTCCCTATACAAAATATTCTTATTGATAATTCTACCTACTTGATTCTCCCTTTTGATCCCACTAATGCATATAAATGAATTTTGTCTACAATTGTAGAGGAAGGTCGTGCACTAGGTGATATCAATGACAAATTACTTTGATGGTTTGATGGCTTATACCTGATCATCCCATTCTACCAATTTTTCATGGGCTTCCGAAAATTCACCAGGGGGTTTTTCCTCCTCCCCTCCGCCCTATTCTTTCCAGCATTGACTCACTAAATAAAAATCTAAGCCAATGAGTATATGAACATCTTTAGCCCCTTGTAATAAGAACCCCACGATACTTGAAAGATGCTACTTCAGTACTAAAGGTTATTGACAACTTCATATGGGAACCCAATTATAACTTTGTTACCAGTGATGCTATAAATTTATATTCGTCCATTCCTCATAATTTGGCTATCATTGCCATCTAGCATCATCTTGATAAATATATTGATTACACACATGATTTAAAACAATTTATTGTTACAGATTTAAAGTATTTATTCTTCCATAAATTTTTCATGTTTGGCATAAAATAATATTTACAGAAGCTTGGTGCCCCCATGAGCGCGAAATTTTCCCTCTCCGTCGCCATACTGTAAATGTCTTGGTGGGAGGAGATGTATATTTTTTCAGATGATATAATCCTTTTTTTGATCACATTTATTGGTTTGGTAGATATGTGGACAATTTATTATTTTTTGGGCAGGGTGACCCTAATGAAATTATCAATTTTACCGCTTAAATTCTAATGAATTAAATTTAAAATTCACTGTCAGCAACACCTCTTTGTCAGCTCCAGCTCTTGATATTTTCTTGATGGGTGATAATTAGTGATGAGCGAGCATGCTCGCTACTGCTCGGTGCTCGCCGAGTATTTCCGGGGTTGCTCGGCAGGAGCTCGGGTCCGCTCCCTGCATGTTTGGCGCTCATACAGGGCCAATGAACATACCGGGATTGCCTGCCACTCACCGTAATGCCGCAGCCATGTCTGATCTTTCCTTCAAACCTCATATCCAAGCCCTTTCCACTTCCTGACAACTTGTTAAATATTAATTACGAATATTAATTTTATTCTTAATTCTAAATTCTGTACCATACATTGCATAAGATTGCGTCAGCCATCGTGCTAGGGTTTCGAGATGACATGCGCTATTTGTGTGTGTATTTTTAGTTCAGTACCATATGCAGGAGAACAGGTGCTATGGGGGGGCCTATATAAGCCCATGTTAGAGACAAGGGGGGCGCTCTTGATATTTCACAGGACACAGGACGAGAATCTATGTGTGAAGAAAACAGCTGCTGATGTAGGCCCAAGGAGACACGTCCTTTACCCGGACACATGGTGTCATCCTGACACACGTGCTGGACACAGACAAACGCAATCTACCATCCAAGATCCCAGGAAAAGATGGGTGAATCTCAACTATTAACCCCTTTAAAGCCCAAGACGTATTGATACGTATCTGCGCCCTGGGCTTTAAGAGCCTGATACGTATTAATATGTCATTGCGATCGCGCCCGCACACACGCTGTGCAGGCGCGATCGCCGCCGGGTGTCAGCTGATTGTCACAGCTGACACCCGGTGCTATGCGCTGGGAGCAGTCCCGCACCACTCCCGGCACATTAACCCCCGCAATGCTGTGATCGAAGTCGATCGCAGCATTGCGGTGGCAAGGGGAGGTGATCGCAATACTCACCTCCTCTTCCGGCCTCCAGGTCTGTCTGCCGCGGCTTCCCGGATGTTGAAATGACGACCCGATGTCATCATGACAACATCCAGGTCACCAGACAGCAGGAAGATATTTTGGTCATGCGTAGTGCATGACCAAAATATCTTCTGCATCTGCAGCACTGACAGCCTGTATATCACAGGGATGGTGCTGCATTCCTGTGCTATACAGGCGATCAGAATAAAAAAAGTGAAAGTCCCATAGTGGGACACAGAATAAAAGTAAAAAAAGAGACAGAGTAAAAAATAAATAAATAAATAAATAAATTGTAAAAATATAAAAAATAAAATAAAAAAAAAAACACCAAAAATAAAAATATAATGTACCCATCAATGAATATTATTATGAAAAAAAAAAAAAAAACAATAAAAGTACACATATGTGGTACTGCTGCGTCTGGAACGACCTGACCTATAAAACTGTCCTGCTAGTTAACCCCTTTAGTGAACACGGTAAAAAAAAACGATTCAAAAAACAATGATTTATCATCATAAAGCCAAACAAAAAATGTAATAACACGCGATCAAAAAGACGAATATAAATAAAAATGGTACCGCTGAAAACGTCATCTTGTCCCGCAAAAAACAAGCTGCCATACAGCTCCATCCACTGAAAAATAAAAAAGTTATAGCTCTCAGAATAAATCAATGCAAAAAAAATATTTTTTCTATAAAATAGCTTTTATTGTGTAAAAGCGCCAAAACATAGAAAAACGATATAAATGCGGTACCGCTGTAAATGTACTGACCCGAAGAATAAAGCTACCTTATAAATTTTACCACACGCGGGACAGCATAATTTTTTTTTTCTAAAAAAAAAAAAAAAAAAAAAAACAATTCCTGAATTGTTGTTTTTTGTTTATTCTGCCTCCCAAAAATCGGAATAGAAAGCGATCAAAAAATTTCACGTGCCTGAAAATGGCACCAATAAAAACGTCAACTCATCCCGCAAAAAACAAGCCATCACATGACTCTGTCGGACAAAATATGGAAAAATTATAGCTCTCAAAATACGGCGATGCAAAAACTAGATTTTACAATAAAATGCGTCTTTTAGTGTGTGACAGCTGTCAATCATAAAAACCCAATATGATTCTGGTATCGCTGTTATCGCACCGACCCGAAGAATAAAGTCGTCTAATCACTTATACTGCACGAGGAACGGCGTAAAAAATAAACTCTCGGGTTAGGGTTGGGGTTGGGGTTAGGGTAGGGCTAGGGTTAGGGTTGGGGTTAGGGTTGGGCTAGGGTTGGGGTTAGGGTTAGGCTAGGGATAGGGTTGGGCTAGGGTTGGGGTTAGGGTTGGGCTAAGGTTGGGCTAAGGTTGAGCTAGGGTTAGGGTAGGGATAGGGTTGGGATTGGTATTTTTTTCAAAAGTAAAAAAAAAAAAAAAAAGATGACGATATGGCGACTAGTGTTGAGCGCAAGTGCTCGCTACTTGACTTTGCATCGGGTGCTAGGGTATGCACTGAGTATTGACATGCTCGAGTCTCAGCCCCATATAGTTTGCGGCCAAACAAACCTTGCGGGGATTGCCTGCCATACACGAGCGATCCCCGCATGTTTTTTTTTGGGTGTCTAATAACCGTGAAACATGCGGGCAGGGACTCGAGCATGTCACTCGAGCATCCACGATATATGGTGCATACCTGAGTACCCGATGCAAACTCAAGTAGCGAGCACCTGCACTCAAGACTAATGACAGCTTATTCAATATGATGACCTAATGTTATCAAATTCTGTGTCGTACCTCTGGGTTCAAAATGTTCACTATACCCCTTGATAAAATCCTTGAGGGGTGTAGTTTCCAAAATGGGGTCACTTGTGGGGAGTTTCCACTATTTAAGCACATCAGGGGCTCTCCGAACGCGACATGGCGTCCGCTTTCGATTCCAGCCAATTTTGCGTTCAAAAAGTCACACAGTGCTCCTTCCCTTCTGAACTCTGCCGTGCGCCCAAACACTGCATTTTCCCCACATTTGGGGTATTGGCGTACTCAGGAGAAATTGCACAAAAGTTTTTGGGGTCCATTTTCTCCTCTTACCCTTGTGAAAATAAAAAAATTGGGGCTAAAATATAATTTTTGTGGAAAAAGTTTGATTTTTTTATTTTCACGGTTCAATATTATAAACTTCTGTAAAACACTTGGGGGTTCAGGGTGCTCATCTAGATAAGTTCCCTGAGGGGTCTAGTTTCCAAAATGGTATGACTTGTGGGGGGTTTCCACTGTTTAGGCACATCAGGGGCACATCCGCTAATTATTCAAGCAAATTTTACATTCAAAAAGTCAAATGGGGCTCCTTCCCTTCCGAACCCTACCGTATGCCCAAGCAGTGGTTTTCCCCCACATATGGGGTATCTGCTTACTCAGGAGAAATTGCACAACAAACTGCATGGTGCAATTTCTCCTGTTACCTTTATGAAAATGCAAAATTGGGGGATGAAAAACATTTTTGTGGGAAAAATGTAAACATTTTATTTTTACAGCTCAATATTATAAACTTCTGTGAAGCACCTGGGGGTTCAAGGTGCTCACCACACATCTAGATAAGTTCCCTGAGGGGTCTAGTTTCCAAGATGGTGTCACTTGTGGGGGGTTTCCACTGTTTAGGCACATCAGGGGCTCTCCAAACGCAACATGGCATCCGCTAATTATTCAAGCAAATTTTACATTCAAAAAGTCAAATGGCGCTCCTTCCCTTCTGAACCCTGCCGTGCACCCAAACAGTGGTTTTCCCCACATATGGGGTATCTGCGTGCCCAGGGGAAATTGCACAACAAATTTTGGGGTCCATTTTTTCCTGTTAGCCCTGTGAAAATAAAAAAAAAATGGGTCTAAAGTAACATTCTTGTGAAAAAAGTTAAATGTTCATTTTTTTTCTTCCATATTCTAAAAATTCCTGTGAAGCACCTGAAGGCTTAATAAAGTTCTTGAATGTGGTTTTGAGCGCCTTGAGGGGTGCAGTTTTTATAATGGTGTCACTTTTGGGTATTTTCTGTCATAAAGACCCCTCAAAGTGACTTCAAATGTGGTCCCTAAAAAAATGGTTTTGTAAATTTTGTTGGAAAAATGAGAAATCGCTGGTCAACTTTTAACCCTTATAGCTTCCTAATAAAAAAAAATTTGGTTCCAAAATTGTGCTGATGTAAAGTAGGCATGTGGGAAATGTTATTTATTAACTTTTTTGTGTGACATATCTCTCTGATTTAAGGGCATAAAATAAATAAACGCAAATGATATCGAAGAAATTTTACCACAATCATGAAGTACAATATGTCACGAAAAAACAATCTCAGAATCAGGGGGATCCGTTGAAGCGTTCCAGAGTAATTACCTCATAAATTGACACTGGTCAGAATTGTAAAAATTGGCCTGGTCATTAACGTACAAACCACCTTGGGTTGTAAAGGGGTTAAGCTAATTATGGACAAATGGACAATCACTCTGTTATTATATAACTATTATATGTAACTACTGCAATCATTCTTTTTAATGGCCAATTCAAGAATAAATCAATATTTTTTTTATAAGAATATCGTGATATTGATACGTTGATTAATCGCATCTGATAAGAAGTCCTCGATAGAAAAATATACAGAAAGAAGTATTTTTTTACACGACTCCAGCTCAAAAATATTTCTCGGATCCGCACATTCCTCAACCATGAATCCGCAAAAACCCTAGTGCACGCCCTCATCATCTCTCGCCTCGACTACTGCAGCCTCCTGCTCTGTGGCCTCCCTTCTAACACTCTCGCACCCCTCCAATCTATCTTAAACTCTGCTGCCCCACTAATCCACCTGTCCACCCGCTATTCCCCGGCCTCTTCTCTCTGTCAATCCCTTCACTGGCTCCCCATTGCCCAGAGACTCCAGTTCTAAACCCTAACAATGGCATATAAAGCCATCCACAACCTGTCTCCTCCATACATCTGTGACCTAGTCTCCCTGTACTTACCTGCACGCAACCTCTGATCCTCACAAGGTCTTTGTGGCACCCCAGGGGTCTGGTTTCCACAGTAACGGCAATGTTATGTCTGAGAGCAGGTGGGAGGTCTCTTGGTCAGGGATCCTGTGCATGCCACACCTCCTGCCCAGTCCTGGGAGGGGAAGAACTTCCCCTATATAAACCTAGGGCTGAGGCAGGGTTAGTGAGTAGAGAAGAAGTAGAGACAGAGAAGAGAAGCAGATATAGGAAAGAACATCAGGAGCTCTGTGGGAGCAGTACTACAAGGAGTCAGGGGCTGGCAGCTGCAGAGCTCGCCCTGACTGAGAAGTTATCACCGGACCCGGAGTCCGAGGCTGTGGGGACTAACTCCTATCCAGCAGCAGAAACCGACCGGCAGGGGATTGCAGGTCCTCTGGCCCAGAAACCCGAAGGCACGGTCACACGCGTGGGACCAGCACCGCCGTCGTGGAGCGGAAGCTACTAGAAGGCCCCGAGTCACCGGCCATACGGGTGAGCACCACACGGTACACTCAGGGACGTGGGCTACTTATACCTGCCTCTAGCAAGGTAGCCGGAAGAGTATCGTTAGTTTGGGAGGCCTACAACTCCGCCTGGCCAGGGGAGATCCCATCTGCTCAAGGACTGACCAGGCCCCAATCGCTAGCCAGTACTCCGGGAGGGTCTATCGTTGTCACCAGTAAAGACCCTGAACTACACCGTACCGTCTCTGAGTGGTTCCTGCTACCCCCATCATCCACGTCGGCTGCCCTGAGGCCATACCCCTCCCGTTGGGGGTTATACTATCACGCTGCACAATCCTACCACCGGCCTCAGCGGTCTGCCCTGCAGCAGCAGCTCCTTAGCTGTACTCAACGGGTGGCGTAGTCGTCCAACATCTACCGCTAATACAGCGCCACTTAGTCTGACTCCCTGGGCACGGACCGGATCACCGCCACGAGACTACAACCCTCAAGAGATCCGGCTCCGGGTAAGCTCCCGCGTGCGCAACGCAGCGCGACACAGGCCCAGGGGCGCGTCAACTTTTGGCGTAGTCGGCAGGATTTTGTGCCCGCAACCACCGGGTACTGCGTGCCTGAAAAAGACTGTTCAAACTTACCTGTGGTGAAGATTCCCGCCATCCGGCGCCACCTTCCGCTTCCTTCCCGCCATCGGTGGAGTTTACCCGCCATTCGGCGCCTTCTTCGGCCTTCTTCCCGCCAGCCGTGGAGTTTTCCCGCCATTGGACGCCATCTTGAGGACGCCGCGCGGGAAGAAGAGGGGCGTGGACTCCGAAAGCGCGCGAGAAACTGAAGCCCCGCCTCACGTCTGGACGTTGCGTAAGGTCCTGGAAGGAGCCCAGCAGACGCCGACGTCACAGGAGCGCGACGGAAGGTCCTCAACCCTGACGATCCACTGCGGAGCCGCGGCCTACGGAAGAGGATCATCGCAAGGTAGGCCACGGTCCACTAGGGGGGAGAAGGATGTCGGATACGGAGGAGAGCTTCACCGCTTCAACCCCCGCCAGCGCCACCGCTGTTGCGGTCATGCCTTTCACCATGCCCTATATCCCGGGGGCAGCCTGGCTACCCCAGTACTCAGGGGAGTCACATACCCTGCATGACTTTAGAGAAAAGCTGGATAGCCTCTTCCAGGTGTACCCCCTCACAGAGGAGCAAAAAGTGAGCATCCTGGTGGCCCAATTAACCGGAGCAGCCCAAAGGGAGGCAAAGTCCTGGCCACCTGGGGGGAGGACTGTCGCAGGGATACTAACCTGGCTGAGGGACACCTTTGATACCCGCACCTCAGCCGAGATCAAGCTTAGATTCTACGGGTGCAAACAGCGGGCACATGAGAGTATAAGGGACTATGCCCTGAACCTACAAGAGGCCCTGAGAGCCATTAAGCAGACCGACCCTGACGGCGTGGGAGACGAGGACAGGCTGTTGACTGAACAATTTATAGAGGGTTTATATTGCAATGCCCACCGAACCCAGTTGCGGGCAATGGCCTTACAGGACCCTCATCTGGGATTTGCACAGTTCAAGGACAGAGCCATCCGGGTGCTTCGAGAACCGGCACCAGGTGGCGTTGTGACCCCCAGACGCCCCACTACCACTTACCACCAGGAGGCGGCGCCCTTGTCGGCAGGGCCTGTGGGAGCTCATGCGCAGGCTTTGAACAATGACCCGGCTCCAGACCTGCACCATCAGGTCCAAGAGCTAGCTAAAAGCGTTGCTGCGCTAGCCCGAACTGTGCAGTCTTTACAGGTTTCCACTCCAGGGAAGATCCAGCTGGCATCCGGACCGGAGGACATCCCGTGGCGTCGACCAAGGAGGACCCCACCGGCCAGAGGAAGACCCAGCGACCGATACAACGAGGACAGACGACCCATCTGCCGCCGCTGCAATCAACCCGGACATATGGCAAGGTACTGTCCTTTAAACTGGCACAACCTGGGGTAGAGGGCCAACCCCCAGGAAAAAGATCACCAGGCCCATCGAACTGGCGCGACAAATATGTGGGAGGACGTCCAGTCTTACCCGTGGTACTGGATGGCATTCCTATGAGTGCCCTACTGGACACCGGGTCACAGGTCACCACCATCCCGTACGTGCTCTTCAAGCAGTACTGGAATGACTCGGATATCACCCGCTACCCTGACGACGACTTGAGTATCATCGCCAGCAATGGTCAGCCCGTGCCACAGATTGGATTTAAAGAGGTGACCATTAAAATCGGTAGAGTCGAACTGGCAGCACAGGGACTGATCATTGTAGACATTGACAAACACGAGAGTCACCCAAAGATAACTCTAGGAACTAATGTAATTGAAAATTGTCTTGCAGAGGTGATTTTCCTTTTACAGCAGGTTGCCAAGAACGCCAGCTCCGGCCAGCAGCGAGTGCTCCAGAAAGAGATCCGGGCACTGATGCGACGGCAACAGCTAGAACTCTCCGGTGGTGAGATTGGAAGCGTGAGAATGTGTGACCCTTTCCCTATTGCCATGCCCCCAAAAAGTGAAATGATGATTTGGTGCCGGGCAGCTATTGGTCTGAGAGGTAGAGATTACCAGGCAATGGTAGAACCAGTTTACTCAGACAGTAGGCCCACCATTTTGACAGCACGGGGGGTGGTCAATGTACGCCATGGGAGGGTGCCCGTTCGCATAATAAATATCGGGAAGAGGGAAGTGTACCTGCCCCGGTATGCCACGCTAGCCAAATTGTATACCATCAATCAAGATTCCATACAGTCCGTAGAACCCTTGCCTCCATCTTCCCCATGCGTTTTTAAGCGTTTCTGCAGCGGAATTGCCACTGTGGAAATGCTTAAAAAACACAAAGTGGGCACACAGCCTTAGGCTACATTCACACGTCCAGTATTTGGGGAGTTTTTTTACCTCAGTATTTGTAAGGCAAAACCAGGTGATAAATACAGAAGTGGTGACGTGTTTCTATTATACTTTTCCTCTGATTGTTCCTCTCCTGGTTTTGACTTACACGTACTGATGTAAAAAACTGAGCAAATACTGAACGTGTGAGCGTGGCCTTTAGTGTTACCTAGCTGGGCGGTTATGGAGTACTATGGCTGACTCCTCACACTGCAGGGCTGTCTCTTTTATGTCAGCATATTGGAGGTATGACGATACTAACACGTCACTTCTGACTGCAGGTGGTATACGCTGCCTTGGACACGTTAGCCCTGACATGTATCACAATGAATCCCGAGTTATGACGACTGTCGGCACATTCCGGGAATGCTCGGTCACAATAGTCACCTCCCTCAGCGCCCGGAGCTCGTTACACTTCGGAAACACTCGGAAACATTCGGCTTCTTCCGGGGACGCGAGTGTAGCCCGAGAGAGGTGAGTGAAAGAGTACTCGCCGCACCTTGCCCCTTAGTCTGTGAGCCTGGTGACTGACAAGTGTGTGCCCACCCGTGCCACAGGTAAGGACGCTGCTGAGGGCACCAGTTGGGCGCTGTATTACTGCACGAGGGGATGGTGGTAGAACGGTGGCATCTAAAACTTTTCCAGCTGAAGCCGGTGCGGCCACTTCTGGCTGCAGGGAGGTGGGGAGGAGATAGGCTACTGCTGTCATTACTGGGTGCTGGCCATGCTGAGGACTGGGCTACGTGATGGCTAGCCAGCTCTACTCTGCCACTTATGCTGATGTCATTGTGACTGGTGCCATGTTCATGCCTGGCACCTTCCCTGTCCACAAGTTTAGTCCTGTGCCTACTGCTGCCCCGGGCACAGCCAGCTATAGGGAGCGGGGTAAATACATGGATTATATGGATATACAGTAGTATTATAGCAGCATATTACATTTATATGGGTACAGTATTATAGCAGCATATTACATTTATATGGATACAGTATTATAGCAGCATATTACATTTATATGGGTACAGTATTATAGCTGCATATTACATTTATATGGATACAGTATTAGAGCAGCATATTACATTTATATGGATACAGTATTATAGCTGCATATTACATTTATATGGGTACAGTATTAGAGCAGCATATTACATTTATATGGGTACAGTATTATAGCTGCATATTACATTTATATGGGTACAGTATTAGAGCAGCACATTACATTTATATGGATACAGTATTAGAGCAGCACATTACATTTATATGGATACAGTATTAGAGCAGCACATTACATTTATATGGGTACAGTATTATAGCTGCATATTACATTTATATGGGTCCAGTATTATAGCTGCATATTACATTTATATGGATACAGTATTATAGCTGCATATTACATTTATATGGGTACAGTATTATAGCTGCATATTACATTTATATGGGTACAGTATTATAGCTGCATATTACATTTATATGGGTACAGTATTAGAGCAGCACATTACATTTATATGGATACAGTATTAGAGCAGCACATTACATTTATATGGATACAGTATTAGAGCAGCACATTACATTTATATGGGTACAGTATTATAGCTGCATATTACATTTATATGGGTCCAGTATTATAGCTGCATATTACATTTATATGGATACAGTATTATAGCTGCATATTACATTTATATGGATACAGTATTATAGCAGCACATTACATTTATATGGGTACAGTATTATAGCTGCATATTACATTTATATGGATACAGTTATTATAGCAGCACATTACATTTAAATGGGTACAGTATTATAGCTGCATATTACATTTATATGGATACAGTATTATAGCTGCATATTACATTTATATGGGTACAGTATTATAGCTGCATATTACATTTATATGGATACAGTATTATAGCAGCATATTACATTTATATGGATACAGTATTATAGCAGCATGTTACATTTATATGGGTACAGTATTATAGCAGCACGTTACATTTATATGGATACAGTATTATAGCAGCACATTACATTTATATGGATACAGTATTATAGCAGCACATTACATTTATATGGGTACAGTATTATAGCAGCACGTTACATTTATATGGGTACAGTATTATAGCAGCACATTACATTTATATGGGTACAGTATTATAGTAGCATATTACATTTATATGGATACAGTATTATAGCAGCACTTTACATTTATATGGATACAGTATTATAGCAGCACATTACATTTATATGGGTACAGTATTAGAGCAGCATATTACATTTATATGGGTACAGTATTATAGCAGCATAATACATTCATATGGGTACGGTATTATAGCAGCATAATACATTCATATGGGTACAGTATATCAGCACATTACATTGTTGTATGGATACAGTATTATAGCAGCACATTACATTTATATGGATACAGTATTACATTGTTATGTGGATACTTGTATTAAATGGGTATATTGTTACATTTATTGTATGGATACATTATTACATTGTTTTAAGGATACAGTATTACATTGTTATACGGATCCATGATTATATAGTTATATGGATACATCATTACATTGTTTTATGGACATTACCTTTATTATATAGATTAATTTATTATATGGATATATTGTTATATCGATGCGTTAATACATCATTTATATGGACACTTTATTCTATTGTTATATGGATACATTATTACATTGATCATATTTTTTTGTTACATTATTACATTGTTATATGGATATATTATTACATTTATTATATATTAATATGTTGTTACATTGCTTTTATGGATACATTACATTTACTATTGGTTTATGTGGACATATTGGTTACATGGCTACATTATCAGATTAGATATAACAGATAAAGCGGTACATTGATTATATGGATACATTATCAGATTAGATATATACAGATTACCGTGGTATATTGGTTACATTGGTTAGATGGATACATTATCAGACTAGATATATACAGATACAGCAGTACATTGATTATATGGATACACTATGAAAATGCTTGAACCATTAGCACTGTAGCCTTGCATCCCTGGGGTCCAGGGTTAAAATCCCACCAAGGACAACATCTGCAAGGAGTTTGTATGTTCTCCCCGTGTTTCCATGGGTTTCCTCCGGGTTCTCCGGTTTCCTCCCACACTCCAAAGACATACTGATAGGGAATGTAGATTATGAGCTCCAATGGGGACAGCTCTGATAATGTATGTAAAGCGCTGTGGAATTAATGGCGCTATATAAGTGAGTAAAAAAAATAAATAAACCACACTCTGACCCGTCATCACTTTGTACAGCAGAGCTGAACTTGTCACTGAATTCTGCACACCTGCAGTCCTGTGTAATGAGATAGGTAACAGCACAGTAAACTGCTCAGCTATACCACATCATGCGGTCCATGATCCCATTTCCATCTTTGATGTCGTTAATATTGGAGGTGACATAGCTCTGCCCACACCATTGAGCATGTGTAGCTGTACGCTTGTGCGGTTTGGGAAGTTTATATGCCACCCAATGGCCGCACTGCCTAATACACTAGTATAGCTATGTCACTAAATATGGAAGCCACATATACGGCCATAAGAGCAGATAACTGGCAGCATGATATGGTATGGAGAACAGAGGCAGTCAGGTCAAGTCATGTGGCACAAAGTTAGCTTGGACTATGTGACCGTGGGCCTTTGGCACAGCTACAGTACTAGTAGTAAGCAGATCTTTAACTTTAATGCTCCATTTATTTCTTTGTACAGTAGAACATGAAAACGTGTAGAAGGAAAGGGCTGATCTCGCTGTTATTTCCTCCCTGGGATTTTGATTTATATAATCTTTGTTACTGAAACAGCCGTACTGGTGTGTGGGGCAGTGCGTGTCTGTCTGATCTAGGCAGGGTGTCAGCCGAAAAATAGAGCTGCCTCTTCTTTACAAAGGAGATTAGTGCAGTATGAAAAGCCAAGTCACCATCAGACTCCTTGGCACCAATAAAGTGCTGTGCTGGATGCCCAGGTGAAAGATTTTTTTTTTGCAAAATGTTAGTTTTCATATTTGCATGCTGATGACAATGAGATCTATCTCTTAGTAATGTGCCTACAGCTTTATTTGACTTTTTATATTTATTTGTATTGCCTTTTTTTATATGTGAGCTGAATTTGTTATTTGGGCTTGTATTATTCACCAAAATTCATAGTTCATTATTCAGTAATATATAATAATATTTAATAAAAGATAAATTCAGGTAGTCGTTGCATTATTCACCCAAAATTTCTGTACAGTGAGGTGTGCCAAATGATGAATTCGGCTCTGCTACATTACTAGATAGTTGAATGTCTTGTATGTTTTATTCTTCCTTATCAATACTGTATGTTTTCCCTAGGTTGGCTTCATCTTCTGCCTGACAGCCTTTGCTTTAGAGCGTGGCCATTTCATGTCCTTCTCTTCTGGAGAAACTAGATAGACACATTGAGAGAACATGGCGAGCGGTGGCTTTAGGTCACACACCCCATCTTCTTCTAACACAACTGACTTCCTGGAGGAATGGAAGGCAAAAAGGGAGAAAATGAGGGCAAAAATGTATGCGGCTGAGGCGATGGGGACTTCTGGGGCAGCGGATCTCGTCAATAAAACTAGCAATGAGATGAACAATAATACCAATAATAGTAGTAACAGCAATAACCAGCTGCCTGCTGCCCCGACTGTACAAAAAGCGCTGCCAGCTATCAGGAGGACGGATGATGATCAGTCTGTTAGCACTGCTGTAACACAGCAAAGGAAGAACCCAGGTCCTGTACAAGATGGAGGGGCAACACCGGATGAATCACCTCCACCTGCACCTCAGGACACTCCAACTAAGATTAAAGATAAAGGAAAAAGCTCCAGTGGTCCAAGTGCCAGGAAAGGTAAAGGGCAGATTGAGAAGAGAAAACTCCGGGAAAAAAGAAGGTCTACAGGGGTGGTGAATATTCCTTCCGCAGAAATAGAAGTAAGTCATCATAAAGAATACTCAACCTGTCATATATGTGAATATGTATATCCTTGGTGTCTGATTTCTAGTGGTGCCACTGATATGTATAATATGTAGTGGCAGCCCAAGAAATTAGACATATCAGTATGGTATTCCATCTTCTAATGATTTGCTATCGCTCACTGTGATGGGACACCCTTATAATTGGAGCTCTGTCTTCAGCTAGCATACTACTCATTCTAGCGTGGTCATTTACTATGTTCATAATAAAACATCTGTTTTGTTTTCTGTGCATTTTCCTTGTGTTTAACAACTGGTTTAATTCTCAAAAAGGCACATTTTCTAATACTTTGTAGTAGTTTAAGGTCCCAATACTCATTAGATAAAAGTTGGCCAAAACCACCAATTTTTGTAGGATCAGCTGACCATTTCGTACTTCAGGAGCTTCTGTTGCTCAAAAAATTATATTTTGGGACACGAGTATTGGGCGATTGGAATTCAATCACATGATTTTGTGTTCGGTTGGGAGGTAAGCTGCTACCAAATAATTCTGAAAGCGGCTCTGTTGTAGAGAAATACTTTGCTGAACTGAACATTCCTGTGTATATGGCAGTCATGAAAAATAGGTATTTGCCGAACTATAGAACCCCTGTCTTAATGAATCTAGCCCTTAGGGCTCATACCCAAATGTGAGAAAAAAAATGGTCCGATTTCTGGACCGAAAAATCGAATGAGTGTCATGCGATTTTCATGAGAGGACAATGCAATTTTTCACACTTAGCATCCGTATGACATCCATATGCAATGCGTTTTGTTCTCTGCAACTATTATTCTGCAATCATTTACAGGACCAATTACAGTGTTCTATGCTACAGAATGGTAATGTATCCGTAAAAATTGAATAGCATACGGATGGTCCTTATGCCGTCCGTTTTTTTTCTCGCACCCATTGACGTGCATTGGCGAGTCTCATCCGAAATACTCAGCATGCTGCAATTTTTTTTCTTAGTCCGATTTCAGTTGAGAAAAAAATTGCAGATGATATGCGCCTCATAGAATAACATTGGTCCGAGTGCAATCTGATTTTTTATCGGATTGCACTCATCCATTTTTCTCGCATGAGTATGAGCCCTTAGTGTCTAGCTAGCACACAAATTGTTTAAACCCCTTAAAAAATGTGGCACATCCATGTACACCAAGATTTTTGCTAAACTTTACACAAAAATCTTATTTTTGTCAGTAAATCCTCTCCTTTGTGTCCATCAGAAAAGCATGAACACATCCTTATTAGCAGTGCATATTTTATAGTGTTATAGTAGATAAGAGTACACATTTTCCTGATTTCAAACTATATTGGGAATCTGACAGCTGATTCATGCTGCCCAATCCACTTGCAACGCAGCATGTATCAAATACTGACTCCATGATTTCAGCCATATATGTTTAACTCTGAAATGATGCAGAGTTCCAGAGAAAAATATAGTTTAAAAGCCGCTGTGGACCGAGCTGAATGGGAGACTAGTCAGACAGATGGGTCCCCGATAGTTTTTCTACACCTGCTCCCCAAGAGTGACAGATCTCTCCCTATACAAGCTCACCAGAAGAGACATGTCAGTCACTGTCAGGAGACAGGGAGAAGCTGCCAGGGCTTTTAAACTATGTTCTTTTCTGAAACACTGCAGTGTTTCAGAGTTAAAAATATAAGCGTAGAAGGTAGCAATAGACCTCATAATGTGGCTGAACCGGTGCAATTGTGAATTTACTTTGGTAAAATCTCCGCAGAAAAAGGATTTTGTAGTTGCAAGCAATGGTTCTCTAAAGTCTTAGACTTTTTTCTCTTTACATAAGTTTGTTTGCCCTAGCCTATGATCATGTGTTTCATTGTGCAATCTGCTTATAATTAAGTACAGTCTGTGCCCGTGAAAGAAATGCCGTCTAATTGCTGTATCCTAGTAGCCAACTTCTTTTTACTTTTGTTACAATATGCAGTAAAGTACACCAGAAAAGTCTTCTCTGTGTCAGTAGATAAGGCATGATACTGTTCCTCTACTGATCCTCACAAGCTAAAGTTTGTTGTGAGTGTGATTCATTGAGAATAAAAAGCAATCTGCTGATGGCTTCATCAGGAGGGCAGGATATTATTGCAGGAATTGATGACGATAATTACTTTTATTGGGGCGGTTTATATAAACTGCTACCGATTTGTTACATATTGGCGGTCTTTTATCAGCCTGTTTATACAGGCCGACCATGCTTCCTTTGCAGACAGACCGATCAGTTGTAGATGGTTCTGTGTGCACAGACTGTCGTCATTATTGGCAGCACATGTCCTGTTTACACAGGACAAAATGCTGCCGAGAATGATGAAAGCCAAAATATAATTTCACCTGACGAACAAGAGAGTTACCTGTTCATTGTGCGAAGCACAGCCTATTTACTCTGCCTGGTTTCTGGAAACAAGCATTCCTAGGAAAGTTTATTCCAAATATTTGTCTAGGGTGAACCGACTGACTGGTTATTAGGGATGCAGTGCCTGACAACTGAAGACTGGATGTTAGGCTTAATGACTCAGCTGTTTGATCCATAGCTGATATGTCTTTTTTTTTTCTAAAATTCTAATTTAATGGTAACGATTTTTTGTATCAGTAGTGATTGTTTTTGGTATAACTAATATTTGTTCCATGGGTCAGAACATTTATCACTTATGCCACAAATTTCATGACGGTGTCAGATTAACCTGAGAAAGTGACACGTAGGCAATGGTCATGCAGTATATTGTGTGTGTGGTATCTGTATTACAGTACTATTCTGTGTTCATGGGCACGTCACCTTTGTGATTTTTAGCATGGAATGAGCTTTAGGCTTGACGGCACTCCTTTATATCTGCAGCACAATTGTCGGTGTACATGGTACGGCTGTTGGGCCGTCCTTTCCCTCAGGGCAATCCTGTCTAGATTAAACATTTTGTCACGCTTGGACACCAAGGAAAGTGGAGAATGTTAAGATCTTTGTCAAACATTCAATAAGGAAAGGCTCTGCAACATTTACATGCTATAGCGAAGAATGCTGGATCAATGTCAGCGTTTTCTTACATGCAGTCTTTATTATCATTATACTAACCTTTACTATGTAGCTTGACGTCTGAAGTTGTTTTTGCCTTTTTTCTCCTATTTGTATACTAATCAAACTGGAAGAATTAGTCATAAGAAGATAAAAGCGCAGGTGAGAAATCATGTTACCTGTGTATTGTAGCTGAATGCATCTATAGTGCAGCAGTCTATACTGTACTCTGTCCAACACAAATGGCAATTGAACAGCAAAGTGCATTGCCATAATCTCCCTTGTAATAATTATGCATTTCTATCAAACTACTTTATGGTAATTTATAGACTGTGCTCATTGAAAAGATTTAATACATACTGTCAGAATGTTTGACTTGTTGAGTGGAATGACGTGACTCAATAGACATTACACCCTTCAAGTAATACACATATTACCGATTGTTTTACCAAGACAAATAGTAATTACTTTCCAATTAGTCATTCATGTTCATTATAACTGTTAATGTCTAATGCAAATCCACAGTATTTCTTGAAAGGGTACCTGTCAGTAAGATCATGCTACCCAGCAAGGCTAACCCAGTCGGTAAGCCAAAACTCCGACTCGTCAATTTCCTTGTCCTTGACACCGACTCCAACTCAGACTCCACGACTCCGACTCCCTCATACATGGCTTATGTTTAAGTGATAAATTTACTGTAGCACAGATTAATCTCAGCTAAAAGTCTAGACCCTTACATCAGGAATAGGACAGACATTCATAACTTTCTCAAATTCTTATGAAAAAAATATTCCCCACAAACTGCATTGAACTACTGCACCCAATTTATTATATATTTTAGGAGTTGGAGTCAGTCCATTTTATACCGACTCCACCAAAATGGACACCGACTCCGACTCCACGACTCCGACTCCACAGCCCTGCTACCCAGAAAACCACTTATATGGGCATGTAGGTCTTTCAACTGTAAATCAATCAACACCTTTATATTGTCTATCTATTGCTGTGTTACCAAGCAATTGGTGTTTTCATTCATATGCGACTGAGGCGTTAAGTGTTCTGGGTGTGACAGAGCACTTAACAAGCCTATGCCTCCTGAGGTTATTTTTCCGTGGACATCAGCCTCTCCAGCTTGATTGATAGCTCACTGTCTGATTTCCTTGCCTGTCGTCACACAGACTGTGAGCTATCAATCAGAGTAGTGTTGGGTGGGGAAACAATCTTGTGAGGCAGAGGCTTGGGATGTGCTCTATCACACCCCAGAGCACTTAACACATAGTTTGCATGTGAATGAAATGCTAACTTCTCTAGAATGCAGTAACAAATAGAAGATATACAGCTGACAATGGATTTACCTTTCAAAGACCTGCATGCCCATATATGCGGTTTGGCAATGTTGATCTAGCTGACAGATTCCCTATAAAAAAAACAAACAAAAAAAAAGAAAACTAATATTTGAATATTTTTATTAACCTTTTCTCAAAATCTGAAAACTTGCCATTTCAACTCTGGTCACTAAACCTCATTCTTCCTGTACTGCAGTACAGCACAGTTGACAGTGCTATGCAAGTAGGAGAGTTGATTGAAGGGTTTGTAATGTGACACAGCTAAACTCAGCTGTTCCGCCCTTTCCCCCACTCATGCAGGAGGTTAGACTAGGAGATCAGGGCTGTCTGACATTAAACATCATGGTGGGGCGTGTTCTTTTTTCCTTTAAGTGTTGTTGCCTGCTTATGATTGGTCAGAATTATAATGGGAGAACAAGTACATGCCCCCAGTGAAAACTATATGATAACACCCAATTTGACTTAGTACTTTGAAAAGTAACCCATGAAGTGCCAAATACTTTGATTGCTAATATATCCTCAATGCAGAAGCAAAAGAAAAAGTTTTATTCTGCTCTGCTGCCATTATTACATCCCGTGTCCAATTCAACATGAAAATTTTGGTGAAAGGTCCTCTTTAAGTGCCTATAGCTTTCATTTTTCCACAGCAGCTCAATAAATAGACAGTTTTAGTGTTAGACATTTTCGATGAATCTGTGCCAAAGTAGTTATTGAAGCTGATCTACCTGCAACAGAAATACAAATGTTAGCTTTGGATTTCTGCCTCAGATCTTGCAAAATACTCTTCGTATTTACTCCTAACATCTGAACATACACTTACATATTTCATTTCTAGTAAACTTGTCGGCTAAAAACCTGCATTAAGTTATATGAAAGGGAGTAATACAATACAGTGTCATCTCTTCTTTGGTCTCCCATTGGCAGCTTTTAGCAGCTGGCACACCTGGGCGTGTATTACTCTCCACTAAGTTTTAGATAAGGTAACTTCTGTCGCTCTTGTTGACTTTGACTCATTTCAGTAAACGTATTTTTGCAGACCAGCAGACATTAGGAGAAGAAAGCAGTTTTTATAATTCCTTTACATTTGTATGCATTCCTTCTTCAAGGAAGAGGAAAGTGACATCTTAGTATTCATGCCCTTTGGGACCACAATTTGCATGTGTTATGTGAAAGCTTCCAACTCTGTCATCACCTTTTTTAGTGATAGGGGAACCTTGTCAGGTCAGCCCAGTACAGAGTACAGTGGTGAATCTTATCACAAGAATGCACTGCAACTATTGTACTAGAGGTGGCAATCACATGGAGAAAGCTTAACGACTGACACTAGTCTTCAATGCTGAATAAACATTTCTACTTCTGATGTTTCTTTGCTGTTTTTCTATGTCCTTGAGCCAACTATACCCTGCAGCTGTATCTTAAATGGCTGCTCATGACTAGTCAGTAGAGTTTTATCCTTGTTTAGCCTTCTTTGATTACACGATTTAGCAGCTGGTTGGTCCAATCTTGTGACCATACAAATTGTTCTAAATCTGATCAGTCAGAAACCTCTCTATAGCTACATATTTAAAGGGGTTGTCCTATAAACAACATGGGTAACATATCTTCAGAATATATGTATTAATGCTTGTAGTTCAACCAGTGGACCCCCACTGATCATGAGAACGGGGGTCCTAAACTCATCTGTGTGAATAGAGCACTATCGCTCCATTCACAAAGGGGACTTCGACCCCCTCTCCTCAGGATTTGTGTGTTTCTTAGCAGTCAGATCCTCAGCATTCACACATGGATGGGTGATCCGGATCCATGTTGTTTATGACACAAGCCCTTTAAGGCTGTGTTTGTTTGTTAAAGAGGCTGTCTAGGCTTGTAACGTCTAGCAAATTTGATGAAGATATCTTCTTAGCTATTTGTCTTAAATATTCTGCTTTTATTCCTGTGGAGCAGCGATGGCAAGAGGATGCATTTTTTCCAAACACTACTTTATCCATTTAGATGCTCTAGACACGAGCCCGCCCGACCATTTAGATTCATTCACTTCCATTTAAAAGCTGAGACTCTATAAAAAAGTAAAAGATGTTATTAGTATTAGTTACCTAGAAATTGGTGACTGTAAAGCCTAACCCCACTTTTATAACCACATATGACAGTGAATGCTTTGCACATAGATGCTGCTGTGTATTTTCTTCATAGATCACCACCTGACCTTACCAGTTGCCAATCACTTCCTGTATTGGTGACCACACCGTCTCTACATATCATGAGTAATTGACAAATAATTCCTATATAAATGTTTTCTGAAGTCCTAAGATGTTTTTTTTTGTGTACCGCATTGGGAGGCTGCTGTAACCACATGGCTGTGCCTTGTGACAGGAAGCTATGAAGATACCTATGGCAGGGTAGGTCCATGCCAGCTATTGAGAGCCATACCTACTGCTTATAGTATTATTTTGTATGAGCCAGATAAGTTGGCTTCTTGTTTCATGTGGTATAGTATGGCTTAGATGGTTGATGTGATAAATCTACTTGACTGTGAATTCCTCTGATTACAGATCCTTCTTTTATTTCATAAAAATTTAGCTCATATCGTAGATCAAAGACTGGTGAACTCACATCGGTGTCAAGAGACAGACGTCTGTAACTGCGCTGACCTGGAACAAGATGAGTTTGTTTTTAAGAGTTCAGTTGATGAACTTTATTACTGAAAGTGATTCCCCTTGTGAATAAGCTGCTCCACCAAATAGGAGGAGGCATTAGATGAGCATGACTGAGTCCATCTGTAAGCTCCAACGTGCAGCAACAGGAATTCTTCTCTAAGTGGGACCAATGTCTTAGGCTGTGGTTTAGAAAGATCAGTTAATAACTGCATACTTTTACTATTTCTCAGAAATACAGCCTTTTAGGCTCTGGCTGCAAGATAAACTTTTGGTTTTAGCTGCATTGCCATACAGTGTCTCATTGCAATTTACAGTAGCTATAGTCTTACTACATATTTTCTTCGAGGTAAGCTAGATTGGTGCTGTGCTTTGCCTCTTCATTGCTTGTAAATCAGTCAGTTCAGTACCAAAAAATATCTACTAGTTGTGTTTTTTTAATGCTCTAAGTAGATTCTTATCTAAAATTTCTCTTGGATATATTGCCTTTCCATGGAAGTACGCAACTGACTGACTATGTTTCCCTCTGATTTATCATTGTGCAGTAATTGTCATAAAGTGTTTCACTATCACTAATTTTTATGTTTTGTTTGCTGTGTCACTTTACTGTTTGGTGTCAAAGTCCACATCTCATACATGTAGACATGTATAGCGCAGACCTCTACGTGGTGTGTTTTCCATGATCTCTGCTTTGGAACGAAGTTGAATTAATCCTCTATCTCACAGGCTATCTGTGCTATCTATATATGGAACCACTGCATTTCTGACACTGACTGATTGTGCGGTCCCTTCCACAACCATGACTGTCACCAGAGTGGCTGTCCCTATCCTGCCAACATACAGCTGAGTTTTAAAGACTTATGTAAATTAAGATGAAATCCACTTGCCACCTAGGATACCTGTTTTCCTGAAAGAGCTCCTCTAATATTGAACTAATTTCAGTTATCTGTTTGCTGAAATCCCTTGCAATCAACTTTTGCTGCCAAGTAAGTATTCTGGTACATCCATATTTTTCTACAGGTGAAACTTGGTATTAAATATTATGATATATTAAGCTAAAAAATGATTACACATGTAAGGCCTCATTCACATGTTCGTTTTTATCGTACTTGTGTTGTCTAAAATTTGACCAGATAGAACACGGATGCATTATAGCATGTAGCTCTTATCACTTGTCCATTTTTACTGTGGACCAGTGGTAACATGTCCAAGTATGGTCCGAACTGCGGACCAAATTCACACATTTTAATCAGTGGGTCCATGTTGTGAATGGACAGAACACCGATGTCATTTGTTTAGTACCTGCGTGCTGTCTGTTTGAAACGCGTATGTGTGAATACAGTCTAAGACAATGTTCATATCCCGTTTTACCTTACGTTCAGTGTTTCCAGCAGGGCTTACGTTCTCCACAAAATGGGATTCTGGCGTATGTGCTGACTACGCCATTGACTATTATGCAGACGGAGTCACAGTGTGCTCTGTCATACATCAGTTTTTACTTGTATTCGTCTCAACTAGCATGCATCATTATAATCAATGGCCCCGTCGGCGCATACGCCCGAATCCTGTTTTGAGGGGGTTGGGACATTAGTGCATGCGGATGCACTAAACGTAAGGCAAAACGTGATGTGAACATTGCCGAAGAGTTTGTTATAATGTTTCTGTTTAGCTGACACGTGGTTGGTCTAAGCTTACCAAATTTATTATATAAAGTTGATATTTTTGTGTGTGGTGGTAATTAAATATCAAGACTTTAGGACTTTAGAGCATCCATGTTTGAATTGTTATCGGTCACTAGTCACGCAAATAGTATGTTGGTAAATGAATTGGATTTTTAAATATTTTCTTTTTCCACCTATATTCTTGGTGTCCTGATATGCAGATATTTTTTTCTAATGAAATAGTTTTTAGCTGCAGTGTCATACCTCATTAATTATTTACTGATTGTCTAATCACCATAGATCCTTCTTTATATGGCATACACCCACACTGCCCTCTGTGATCACATTGTGGTTACAGGACCGATGAGGCTGGTGTACTGTATATGGTGACCTTTGGTGGAATTATAATGCCTGACATTCCTGAGTCCGCACCTGTGTTTGTCTAGTCTGTTCATAAACATTACATGTAGGTGTTTGGTTTCTCAGCATACATAGAAGAAAGGAGTAGCACATGCTGCCTTATTGTCAGGCTACAGTAACTCTGCACATTCCATCAGAGCACTGCATGACCCAGAATAAGAATGGGTTTTTTAGATATGCATTTTTTGCTGTTGTAGCCACTTTCTTGCTTCTTTTGTCTTTTATTTTGATATTTGTATTTGTGATTATATTTATTATTTTATGCAGCCACTATACAGGGTGGTCCAAAAGTAGGTGGACAGAAAGTGTAATAAGGTTATGAAGGGGGAGATTTATCAAACAAAATCCAGTAATTTTAGATAACATTATGTGGAGTGATGAAGCTTCTTTCAAATTATCCGGCCATATTAACAGACATAATTGTGTTTACTGGTATAATGAGAACATGCATTTAACATTAGAGCAACAACTAAATGAGCTTGGTGTCAATGTTTGGGGTGGTATTTCAAGTTTTGGTGTTTTAGGACCAATATTTTTTGATGGAAGAGTCACAGGAGATAAGTATCTCGAAATTCTAATGAATCAAGTTGTTCCCCAGTTACAGCAACAGCCTAATTCATATGACCTTTATTTCCAACAAGATGAGGCCCCTCCACATTATTCGAGAGTAGTCCGCGAGTATCTTGATGAAACATTTCCTAATAAATGGTTTGTTCGAAGGGGCCCACTTGATTGGCCGGCACGTTCACCAGACTTGACCCAATGGATTTTTTCTTTTGGGGAGTACTCAAGGACAAAGTTTATAGTTGAAAACCAAAAAGTGTCAGTGATTTGAAAAATTACATAAGAGATACATTTCAAGAAATTAATACCCAAAGAGACTTGTGCAAAAAAGTTTGTCGAAGCGTAAGAGGCAGACTTCAAAGCTGTGCAAATTGTAATGGAAAACAGTTTGAGCACCTGCGTTGATAAAATTTAAGGGCTTTTGTATTATTGTTCAGAATAAAATTTAATTGTCAATGTTATTCTTGTGTTAGTAAATATAATTTTTTAGATAAATCAAAATAAATGTTATTATTTTCTGTCCACCTACTTTTGGACCACCCTGTATAGTATTGTTAGAATAAAGTGATGTAATATATAATACAGTAATGTATTTAAAGCAACTTATTTTACACCCAGAGGAATTGGCCCCTGAACTTAAAAGCAGCAGCAGCTGGGATCAGGGTGTTAGGTTTGGTTTCTATGCACTAGTTATCAATAGATAATTTTTTTTTTTTTGCTGGGTTGGAGAGTCGCTTTAATATGTTATGTGTCTGCACAGCCTTAAAGAGGTTGTATAAGAAAGGAGAACCAATTGCTGCATTTTACGCCCACGTAGGTAAATTGGTGTCCTTTGTGTAATTGGTACTTTGGATTCCTAGCCTGCGTTAAGTCCGGCACTTCATAAAATCAACTTCCTTATTTGAAAGGATTAAAAGAGGTACATGTTATACACGTTTCGAGCGTTACCACCCTTAATCATAGACAGAGACTGTGATTGTGTGCATGCTCTATATGACCAAAATTTGAGAAAGTCATGTAGATGGGAGGAGGAAGGAGCTACAGGAAGAGCTCCACCCTCCTCTTCCCCTCCTATCTACATAGAATTGTATCAGTAGTAACTGCCATCTCCTATCTCAGTAATGGGAAAACCTGTCTTCACTGAATACAGATTTTACCTCAAAATGAAGAATTTTGATAATGACTGATCAATTTTGTCAACGGAAGAAGCTGATTTGTCTGATAAGATATATCACAAAGTTGCTTATTTTCACGTGTTCTATTGATTTATGAAATAAAAATTAAAACAACAGTTACACTTTAACCCTTTTACGACTCTGGATGTATCCATACTTCCAGGTTGGTAGGTACTTACCGACCTTCGATGTATGGAAACGTCCAGGTAATTTTACACGCGATCGCCGCCGGCTGTCAGCTGATTCTGACAGCTGACACCTGGCACTCAGTTCCAGGAATGGTGCCCACACTGCTCCCGGCACTACAACCCCCTAAATGCTACATTTAGAGAGCAGGCAGAGGGAGGAAGCCCCATTTGCCCTCCAATCGCCGCCCCTGCGACATCATTGCGAGGGGCCATAATGACCTGATGTTGTCATGATGACATCCAGGTCACCAGAGCTAGCAAACTTGCTACACCATGCTCAGAGTATGGTGTAGCAAGCTTGTCTGTCAGTGCAGCACTAACAGCTTGTAAAGCATAGTATTTCTATGCTTTTATAAGTGATCAGCCTGCAAAAAGTGAAAGTCTCATAGTGGGACAAAGTTAGAAAGTAAGAAAGTTAAAAAAGAAAAAATGTAAAAATATATATATAAAAAAAAAAATTACAAAGTAGTAGTAATAACAATAATAATAATAATAAAAAAATAATAGACCTATAAAACCCCTTTAGTGAACTCCGTAAAAAAAAAAAATAGGCAAAAAATGATGCTTTATCATCATACTGCTGAACAAAAAGTGGAGTAAAACACAACCAAAAAGACGAATGTAAAAAAATGGTACAGCTGAAAACGTCATCTTGTCCTGCAAAAAACAAGCCACCATGCAGCTCCATCAGTGGAAAAATAAAAAAGTTATAACTCTCAGAATAAAGCAAAGCAAAAATTAATTATTTTTTCAATAAAATAGTTTTTGTGTAAAATCCCAAAAACATAAAAAAACCTACCGTATATTTCGGACTATAAGACGTACCGGACCATAAGACGCACCTAGGTTTTAGAGGAGGAAAATAGAAAAAAAATGTAAGCAAAAAATGTGGTCATGATGCCCTGTTAAGGGGGAGGGGGTCTGCTGCTGACACTGTTATAGAGGCAATGTCCCCCATCCTGGTATATATGGCCCCCTCCTTCCTGTTATATGTAGCCCTCATCCCCATCCTAATATGCATGGCACCCCTCATCCCCATCCTGATATTCATGGCACCCCTCATCCTCATCCTGATATGCATGGTCCCCCCTCATCCCTCTTCCTGGTATGTATTGCACCCTTCATCCTGGTATGTATGGCCCCCCTCATCCCCATCCTGGTATGTATGGCCCCCCTCATCCCTCTGTATGGCCCCCCTCTTCCTAGTATGACTTCCTAGTATGTATGGCCCCCCTCTTCCTAGTATGTATGGCCCCCCCCCATCCCTCTTCTTAGTATGTATGGCCCCCCTCTTCCTATAGTATGTATGGCCCCCCTCTTCCTAGTATGTATGGTCCCCCTCATCCCTCTTCTTAGTATGTATGGCCCCCCTCATCCCTCTTCCTGAGGGGTACCATACATACCAGGATGAGGGATGAAGGGTGCCGTACATACCAGGAGCCGAGCTGCAAGTACAGTGTGCGCGCTATTATGGAAAATGAATATTCACTGCTCCCCACGTCCATGGGCGTGGGGAGCAGTGAATATTCATTTTCTTTAGCAGCGGGCTACTGCCTCCCGTGCCCCGCTCCTCCACCGCTGCAGCTCCCCCCATCACCCACAGCCACAGTATGTGTATTTGTGTGTGTATATATATATATATATATATATATATATATATATATATATATATATATATATATATATACATACAGTACAGACCAAAAGTTTGGACACACCGTCTCATTTAAAGATTTTTCTGTATTTTCATGACTTTGAAAATTGTACATTCACACTGAAGGCATCAAAACTATGAATTAACACATGTGGAATTATATACTTAACAAAAAAGTGTGAAAAAACTGAAAATATGTCTTATATTCTAGGTTCTTCAAAGTAGCCACCTTTTGCTTTGATGACTGCTTTGCACACTCTTGGCATTCTCTTGATGAGCTTCAAGAGGTAGTCACCGGAAATGGTTTTCACTTCACAGGTGTGCCCTATCAGGTTTAATAAGTGGGATTTCTTGACTTATAAATGGGGTTGGGACCATCAGTTGTGTTGTGCAGAAGTCTGGTGGATACACAGCTGATAGTCCTACTGAATAGACTATTAGAATTTGTATTATGGCAAGAAAAAAGCAGCTAAGTAAAGAAAAACGAGTGGCCATCATTACTTTAAGAAATGAAGGTCAGTCAGTGTGAAAAATTGGGCAAACTTTGAAAGTGTCCCCAAGTGCAGTTGCAAAAACCATCAAGCGCTACAAAGAAACTGGCTCACATGAGGACCGCCCCAGGAAAGGAAAACCAAGAGTCACCTCTGCTTCTGATGATAAGTTTCTCCGAGTCACCAGCCTCAGAAATCGCAGGTTAACAGCAGCTCAGATTAGAAACCAGGTCAATGCCACACAGAGTTCTAGCAGCAGACACATCTCTTCAACAACTGTTAAGAGGAGACTTTGTGCAGCAGGCCTTCATGGTAAAATAGCTGCTAGGAAACCACTGCTAAGGACAGGCAACAAGCAGAAGAGACTTGTTTGGGCTAAAGAACACAAAGAATGGACATTAGACCAGTGGAAATCTGTGCTTTGGTCTGATGAGTCCAAATTTGAGATCTTTGGTTCCAACCACCGTGTCTTTGTGCGACGCAGAAAAGGTGAACGGATGGACTCTACATGCCTGGTTCCCACCGTGAAGCATGGAGGAGGAGGTGTGATGGTGTGGGGGTGCTTTGCTGGTGACACTGTTGGGGACTTATTTAAAATTGAAGGCATACTGAACCAGCATGGCTACCACAGCATCTTGCAGCGGCATGCTATTCCATCCGGTTTGCGTTTAGTTGGACCATCATTTATTTTTCAACAGGACAATGACCCCAAACACACCTCCAGGCTGTGTAAGGGCTATTTGACCAAGTAGGAGAGTGATGGGGTGCTACGCCAGATGACCTGGCCTCCACAGTCACCAGACCTGAACCCAATCGAGATGGTTTGGGGTGAGCTGGACCGCAGAGTGAAGGCAAAAGGGCCAACAAGTGCTAAGCATCTCTGGGAACTCCTTCAAGATTGTTGGAAGACCATTTCCGGTGACTACCTCTTGAAGCTCATCAAGAGAATGCCAAGAGTGTGCAAAGCAGTGATCAAAGCAAAAGGTGGCTACTTTGAAGAACCTAGAATATAAGACATATTTTCAGTTGTTTCACACTGTTTTGTTAAGTATATAATTCCACATGTGTTAATTCATGTTATGCACACGCCCGGGCTAAGCGGCGTGTGCGTGTGATTGGTAGTGATTCCACTGGACCGTGCCGGAGAGTGAATGCCTGGAGGGGCGTGACTAAGTATTCACCCGATCCGACCAGGGTCGCACGACGGCATACGACGCCAGTGCACCAAGGAGGAACCGAGCAGAGGGACCAGGTGCTACTCCAGGACAGACCCCGGACACGGCTGTTGACCCACACAGGGGAATACAGGAACAGGCTGGTAGGCTGGCACACAGACTGGAGGGTATAGGCAGGCACGACTGGTATGCAGGCAGGCGGGTATGCAGGCAGGGGGGTAAAGGCAAGCACAGCTAGAGTGCAGACAGGGAGGCACTAGCAGGTAGGAACACAGGCGGGATAGGACCCAGTACACACCGGGACTCAGGAACAATACAGGCAGAGGGTTACAGGCAAGCACAGCTAGAGTGCAGACAAGGCTGAGCAGGGAGGACAGGGCTCTGTTCACACGGAACAGACAGGAAGGGAAAGACAGAGCCAGATACTCACACAGTACTTGCAGAGACAACAAGCAGGAGTTAGGTACGAGTTCAGACTCTGCAGAAAAAGGAAGGGAACGGACATAGAGGCAAAACAGGTAAAGGACAGGAGAGAGTTCAGACTGGAACTGAGTGTACGGAGGAGACCGACACTGCAGAGGGATACAGGAGCGGGTCTGGGAATACGGCCCCCAGAGAGGCGGAACGAACAGGCAAGGAGCGTGTTCAGACAGGACAGACCAGACGCAGGAGCGGGTCTAGGAAATCGGCCACTAGAAGGCGGAACGAACAGGCAAGGAGCGTGTTCAGACAGGACAGACCAGACACAGGAGCGGGTCTAGGAAATCGGCCACTAGAAGGCGAGAGGAACAGGCTAGGAGCGTGTTCAGACAGGTCAGACAAGATACAGGAACGGGTCTAGGTAATCGGCCCCTAGAAGGCAGGAGGAACAGGCTAGGAGCGTGTTCAGACAGGACAGACAAGAGAACACAGAAAGGACTCAGTTCAGACACGGGAACTAATACCGAAAAGCAGGAGACATACAGGACTCAGTTCAGACACGGGAACTGATACAAAAAGCAGGAGACAAGAGACGGGACCTGGCACCTTCAGAGTGCAAGCACACACTGAAGGAAACACTATGCTCAGGCAGGGATAGAAGGGAGCTGCTGAGCTATATACCAAGTGACAGACAGCAATAGGCTGAGGACGCACAAGGGGTGTGACCCACAGCAGGTACAAAAGGCAGGAAGTGATCGGGCGCCGCCCTTAAGCAGCAGAAACAGACACAAACAGACAGCGTGGAGGGAAGCCAGAGAGACATTCTGGACAGGAGATCAAGTGCGCCCTCTTGCACAGTGGGAGATGGACCACCATGCAAGGACGCCGCCAGGTATGTTACAGTACCTCCCCCCTTACGCCCCCTCTTCTTCAGGCCTGCCAGAATCTTCCGCAGGGAATTCGAGGGCCAGTCGTTCACTGGGTTGGAGGGGGACAGAGACTTAAGGGTAATCTCTGCTTCGAGGTACATCTTGTCAAGCTCACAGGAAGAAATAGACGGGTTATCAGGTACATAATGAGGAAAAGTCACTGTCTCCTTGTTATCTGGTGGTATCCCGGAGGATTCAGGAAACAACTGGAGGTCCTCCGCCGGGTCAGAAGAGTGCAGAGGCTCAGAGAAAACAACTGCTTCAGAGTACACTAGGTCGGACTCACTGGAGGAAGCAGGCGAGGTATCGGGTACCGAGTATAGGAAAGTCTCTGTCCATTCACCACCAGGTGGCACCCCGAAGGGTTCTGGAGACAGCTGGCGGACCTCCGCCTGGTCAGAGGGGTGTAGAGACTCACGGGTAACCTCTGCTTCAGAGTACACTAGGTCGGACTCACTGGAGGAAGCAGGCGAGGTATCGGGTACCGAGTATAGGAAAGTCTCTGTCCATTCACCACCAGGTGGCACCCCGAAGGGTTCTGGAGACAGCTGGCGGTCCTCCGCCTGGTCAGAGGGGTGTAGAGACTCACGGGTAACCTCTGCTTCAGAGTACACTAGGTCGGACTCACTGGACGAAGCAAGCGAGGTATCAGATCCAGGATATAGGAAAGTCTCTGTCCATTCACCACCAGGTGGCACCCCGAAGGATTCTGAACACAACTGGAGGTCCTCCGCCTGGTCGGAGGGGTGTAGAGACTCAGGAGTAACCTCTGCTTCGGAGTACACTAAGTTGGACTCACTGGATGAAGCGAGCGAGGTATCAGGTACAGAGTATAGGAGAGTCTCTGTCCTTTCGCTACCAGGTAGCACCCCGAAGGGTTCAGGAGACAACTGGAGATCCTCCGCCTGGTCGGAGGGGTGTAGAGACTCGGAGGTAACTACCACTTTGGGGTACCCATTGTCAGGCTCACAGGACGAAGCGGACAAAGTATTGTGTACCGGGTGTAGAGAAGTCTCTCTCCATTTGTCATCGAGTGGTATCCCGGAGGGTTCAGGAGGCAACAGGGGATCCTCCGCCAGGTAGTAGAGGTGCACAGACTCTGAGGTAACCACAGCTTTGGAGCATCCTTGGACATGCACACCGGTTAAAGAGAGAGAAGCATCTGATGCCGGGTGCAGGAAGTTCTCCTGTGTGGAGTCTGGATGGGCAGAAGTCTCTTCAGCCAGGAGAACTGGTGCACTACCCACGCACATTACCCATTGGGGTTTCTCCGGGATACAGGGAGATGAAGCTTCAGTAGGGACTTCAAGGTTGGGGTCAGGAGGTCTCAGGGAGAACAGACTCTGGCGTGACGGCTTGCCTCTAAGTCTAGCACGTCTGGACTGCCTCTTGAGGTTGAGAGAAGTATTCCGGAAAGCGTAGTCACCCTGTGAGGATTCTGGGTGGGCAGTAGTCTCATTGGGCTGGAGGACTATTGCGCTACCCACACACATTACCCGTCGGGGCTGCTCCGGGATATTGGGAAGTGAAGCTTCAGCAGGGGCTTCAGAGTTAGGGTCCTCGAAGACCATACGAAAGGCCACCAGGAAGGCCTGCAGGTCAAGGATGACAGGATCCCATGCTTCCCATAGGGGGGTGACCCATTTCAAGGCATCACCCGCTAGGTAGTCAATCATAAAGGCCACTTTAGCCCAATCGGAAGGAAAATAGAGAGGGTAGGCCTTAAAGTGTAGCATGCATTGCTCCACAAATGCACGACACTGTCTTGGATCCCCATAGTAACGTGGCGGATCCGCAGGAACGAGAGCTGATAGATCCATCTGGACGGGTGCGTAATTCGCCTGGAACTCAGCTAAAGGGGGAAAAAAATTTATTTATTTATTTTAATGCATGTATTCGCTGGAAAAACTTCTCAAAGAGCGAAGGCCGTGGGGCTCAACGGGAACCATGGCCTGAGCATGCTGTTATGCACACGCCCGGGCTAAGCGGCGTGTGCGTGTGATTGGTAGTGATTCCACTGGACCGTGCCGGAGAGTGAATGCCTGGAGGGGCGTGACTAAGTATTCACCCGATCCGACCAGGGTCGCACGACGGCATACGACGCCAGTGCACCAAGGAGGAACCGAGCAGAGGGACCAGGTGCTACTCCAGGACAGACCCCGGACACGGCTGTTGACCCACACAGGGGAATACAGGAACAGGCTGGTAGGCTGGCACACAGACTGGAGGGTATAGGCAGGCACGACTGGTATGCAGGCAGGCGGGTATGCAGGCAGGGGGGTAAAGGCAAGCACAGCTAGAGTGCAGACAGGGAGGCACTAGCAGGTAGGAACACAGGCGGGATAGGACCCAGTACACACCGGGACTCAGGAACAATACAGGCAGAGGGTTACAGGCAAGCACAGCTAGAGTGCAGACAAGGCTGAGCAGGGAGGACAGGGCTCTGTTCACACGGAACAGACAGGAAGGGAAAGACAGAGCCAGATACTCACACAGTACTTGCAGAGACAACAAGCAGGAGTTAGGTACGAGTTCAGACTCTGCAGAAAAAGGAAGGGAACGGACATAGAGGCAAAACAGGTAAAGGACAGGAGAGAGTTCAGACTGGAACTGAGTGTACGGAGGAGACCGACACTGCAGAGGGATACAGGAGCGGGTCTGGGAATACGGCCCCCAGAGAGGCGGAACGAACAGGCAAGGAGCGTGTTCAGACAGGACAGACCAGACGCAGGAGCGGGTCTAGGAAATCGGCCACTAGAAGGCGGAACGAACAGGCAAGGAGCGTGTTCAGACAGGACAGACCAGACACAGGAGCGGGTCTAGGAAATCGGCCACTAGAAGGCGAGAGGAACAGGCTAGGAGCGTGTTCAGACAGGTCAGACAAGATACAGGAACGGGTCTAGGTAATCGGCCCCTAGAAGGCAGGAGGAACAGGCTAGGAGCGTGTTCAGACAGGACAGACAAGAGAACACAGAAAGGACTCAGTTCAGACACGGGAACTAATACCGAAAAGCAGGAGACATACAGGACTCAGTTCAGACACGGGAACTGATACAAAAAGCAGGAGACAAGAGACGGGACCTGGCACCTTCAGAGTGCAAGCACACACTGAAGGAAACACTATGCTCAGGCAGGGATAGAAGGGAGCTGCTGAGCTATATACCAAGTGACAGACAGCAATAGGCTGAGGACGCACAAGGGGTGTGACCCACAGCAGGTACAAAAGGCAGGAAGTGATCGGGCGCCGCCCTTAAGCAGCAGAAACAGACACAAACAGACAGCGTGGAGGGAAGCCAGAGAGACATTCTGGACAGGAGATCAAGTGCGCCCTCTTGCACAGTGGGAGATGGACCACCATGCAAGGACGCCGCCAGGTATGTTACAATTCATAGTTTTGATGCCTTCAGTGTGAACGTACAATTTTCAAAGTCCTGAAAATACAGAAAAATCTTTAAATGAGAAGGCGTGTCCAAACTTTTGGTCTGTACTGTATATATATATATATATATATATATATATAATATAGCGGATGGGTAACCAGTGCAACGACTGGCACAGGGAAGAGGTATCGGTTGGTGAGGAATATGATCCCGGCTGCTGCATTTAGGACACATTGGAGAGTGGAAAGTTTAGTAAGAGGGAGACCGATTAGTAGAGAGTTGCAGTAGTCCAGACGAGAATGAATCAGAGCGACAGTAAGAGTTTTAGCAGAGTCAAAGGTAAGAAAAGATCGAATTCTAGAAATGTTTTTGAGGTGTAGATGACATGAGCTGGCGAGTGATTGGATATGGGGAGAGAAGGAAAGATCTGAATCAAGTATAACCCCAAGATAGCGGGCCTGTTGCTGGGGAGTAACGGTGGAGCCACACACGGAGATGGCAATATTGGGCATAGGTTGATTAGTGGAGGAAGGAAACACAAGAAGTTAAATTTTTGCCGGGTTCAGTTTCAGTTAGAGGGAGGACATGATGTTAGAGACAGCGGAAAGACGATCACTGGTGTTTTGTAATAATTCAGGGGTGAGGTTAGGAGACGATGTGTATAATTGGGTGTCATCAGCATAGAGATGGTACTGAAAGCTGAATCTACTAATTGTTTGTCCAATAGGGATGGTATATAAGGAGAAGAGGAGGGGGCCTAGGTCTGATCCTTGAGGATCCCCAACAGTAAAGGGAAAAGGGGAGGAAGAGGAGCCAGCAAAAGATACAGTGAAGGAGCGGTCAGAGAGGTAGGAGGAGAACCAGGATAGAACAGTGTCCTCAAGCCCGATAGAGCGAAGCATAGTGAGGAGGAGCTGGTGATCCACAGTGTCGAATACTGCAGAGAGATCCAGGAGAATCAACAGGGAATAGAGACCATTAGATTTAGCTGTGAGTAGATCATTAGAGACTTTAGTGAGGGCAGTTTCAGTGGAGTGTAAAGAGCGGAAACGGGATTGTAGAGGGTCAAGAAGAGAGTTATCTGAGAGATAGCAGATTAGACTGGCGTAGACCAACCGTTCCAGGAGTTTAGAGATGAAGGGGAGATTAGACACAGGTCTGTAGTTAGCAGCATAGTTTTGGTCGAGGGATGGCTTTTTAATTAATGGATGTATGCTGGAGTGTTTAAATGAGGAGGGAAAGATACCGGATGAGGGAGAGAGATTAAATATTTTAGTTAGGTGAGTGGTGACAGCCGAGGAAAGGGACTGAAGGATATGTGACGGAATAGGGTCGCTGGTGCAGGTGGTAGGGCGAGAAGATGCAAGGAGCCTGAGCACTTCTTCTTCCGTGACTGGTTCAAAGACAGAGAGTGAACTAGATGTAATGGGAGAGGGAGAATCGTGCATGGTATTAGGGGATTGGGAGAAAATTTCCTGTCTGATATGGTCAATTATTTCTTTGAAATAATTAGCCAAATCGTCTATGCTGAGGTCGGTAGTCAGGGCTTTCACTCTTGGTTGGAGGAGGAAATGAAAAGGCCCGAAAAGAAATGAGAGTCCGCCTAATTTACGGGTGCGTGTCTCCAGAAGCACGAGCTGGGCACAACGTACGGGTCACTGCAACGGCAGTTTGCAATTTTCACTCAGCAACATCCACTGCTGCTTGTTTCTGGAAAACACCCATGGAGTCAAAATCGTCACTACACTACTGTAGATAAATTTCCAAAGGGGTATAATTTCCAAAATGGGGTCACTTGAGGGGGATTTTGCTCTTCTAGCTCTTAGGACAGGGGTGGGGAACCTCAAGCCCCCGGGTCCCTCGATGACCTTTTGGCTGTGTGCCCACGTAGCGTTTTTCAAGCGTTTTTGATGCGGAATTTCCGCAGCGGAAACGCTTGTAAAACGCTTGGTAACCCGCACCCCATGGTCCCCAATGGGATTCCGCAAGTTCTATGCACATGCTGCGGATTTTTCCGCAGCGTTTATGCTGCGTTCAAAAATCCGCAGCATGTCAATTAATTTTGCGTTTCCGCAAGCAGAATTGCCTTTGTCCAATGCATAAAAAACGCAAGGCAATTCCGCATGTGGAAAACGCGTGATAAACGCGCGAAAAACGCGCGATAAACGCGTGCGGAATTCCGCATGCGTTTTTCCGGGAGAGGACTTGCATTTATGCAGCAGAAATTTTCTGCTTCATAAATGCAACGTGGGCACATAGCCTTTATCTGGCCCCAGGACAGATTTCTGAGAATTGCAGTGCTTGGGCCGACAGCTGTATTTTGTCAACTACTGGCCCATTAATTTCTTCTTGCTTCTGTCAGCAGAGCTCACTACTGAACGCTGAGGCATATGCAATGAAAGATTATGTCCTTACACGGGTGCCAGCGTCATGATGTACTTTGTTTGCGGTGTTAGCATTCAATTTGTGCAGTCTCCAAAGGATAGTATTAATATCCAAATGCCCCTTGGCAGAAAAAAGATTCCCCAACCCCTTAGGGGCTCTGTATATGGAGTCCGCATACTATTCTATGAAAATCTGCTCTCCGTCCCTTCCGAGTGTCGCCGTGTGGCTAAGCAGTAGTGTTCAGCCACATATGTGGTATTTCTACATTCAGCAGAAATTGTGGGACAAAGTTTGGTGCCATTTTTACCCATTTCACAGTGTGAAAGTGTAAAATCTGGGGCTAAAACTAAATTTTGGGGATAAAAATGTAATTATTTTTTTCTTTACTGCCCAATAGTATAAAATTCTGTGATACACCTGTTGTGTCAATATGATCACTACACCCCTAGATGAATTCATTGAAAGGTGTAGTTTGTAAAATGGGATCTCTTATAGGGGGGGGTCTGCTGTTCTGGCACCTCAGCGACCCTGCCAATGTGACATGGCACCCTCAAACCAGTCCAGCAAAATATGAACTCTAATATTGCACTTCTTCCCTTCAGAGCTTTGCACTGTGCCTCAAAAGTAGTTTTTGACCACATATGGGGTTTCGGCGTACCCAGGAGAAATTGCACAACAAATTTTGGGGTCCATTTTCTCCTGCTATCCTTGTGAAAATGAAAAAAATTGGGGCTAAAATAACATTTTTGTAGAAAAAATATTTTTTTTTCACTTTTACAGATCAACGTTGTAAAATTGTGTGAAGCATCTGTGGGTTCCAAGTGCTCACCACACATCTAGATAAATTCCTTGAGGGGTCTAGTTTCTAAAATGGTGTCACTTGGGGGGGGGGGGGGGTTCCACTGTTTAGGCACATCAGGGGCTCTGCAAACGTGACATGGCATTCGCTAATTATGCCAGCAAATTTTATTCCCTTCCGAGCCCTGCCGTGCGCTCAAGCAGTGTTTATTCACCCACATATGGGGTATCTGCGTGCTCAGGAGAAATTGCATAACAAATTTTGAGGTCTATTTTCTCCTGTTACCCTTGTGAAAGTAAAAAAAATTTGGGTCTAAAGTAAAAATTTTGTGAAGAAAAGTGAAATGTTTATTCTTTCCTTCCACATTCCATTAATTCCTGTGAAACACCTGAAGGATTAATAAACCTGGTCATGAAGGTGAAAACAGGTTTGGGGGGGGGGGAGGGGTTAAGGCATCATACTCCTGCTCAGCAATGAGGTTTTTTTAACTTGCGTGAGGTACAATGCACACATTTTAGGAAACATTTAATGCATTCTATACATAAACAAAGTGTCATATCACAATTAATAAAACCCTTTATTGGGCTTTTTATATGATTGTCTATAAAGATATTCTTTTTTTTAATTGCATATTTGCAAGCATTGTAACATTGCAAACATTGTAACTTGCACTGCCACAGGTAAAGAAGCACTTTGTGAAAGCCATGTTTTCCCAAGTTTGGAAGTTAAAAGGGATCATCTGCTGTTTCCTGTACTCCCATTATGAATGAGGCAGAGGCGCTCATGCTCATCCTCTTCTCCTTTCACATCACACAGGACTCTTCAGAGTCCCGTTCTCTGGATTGGTGATGGTCTCAGTGATTGGGCACAATCCCTTTACGTTGGCCATACACTTAATCTTTTTGACCAACCGCTGTCTAGTTTCCCTGACTGCTATTCCTCTCAACACCTCCATACACATGAGTGATCAGCTTGGCCAGATATTCATAAGTTCTCAATAGGCTTAGGGAAATAAATTTCCTGGCGGACAATTCTGATGGGTAGAATGCAGTAAGGGTGCTGAGTGCACCAGGAATGCTGAATTTCTTCTACTACATTCTCATCATCGTCGGTGGCAGTGATGTTCATTCCGTGCTCTGGAGGGACTAGTCATCTGCAGTGAGCTGGCTTTTTCTCCTTTTTCCAGTTTGTACTTCTGATAGGTGGCTTCTCTCCAGGGAAGACAAAAGGATTGAGCATATTGAAATTCACCGTTTCATTCCCAAAACACCTGCTCTCAGGGTAAAGTTTGGAAACCCCTATGCTCTTTTGTTGCTTGGCTGGTTCTGCTGAAATCAACAGATTTGGATGACAGTACTGTATCTGCCCAGCTTTTACTGTTTAGATATTGAAATTGATCTAAAATGAATGTGGGTTAAGGATGAGTCTGAAAAAAAGTCAGGAATCAGCCCAGAACTACATGGGAGGACCTGGTCAATGACCTAAAGAGAGCTAGGACCACAGTCTCAAACATTACCGTTAGTAACACACTGCGCCGTCCTGGATTAAAATCCTGCAGGGTATGCAAGTTCCCCCTGCTCACGCCAGCACATGTTCAGGCCCGTTTGAAGTTCGCCAATGACCATCTAGATGATCCAGAGGAGACATGGGAGAATGTCATGTGGTCAGATGAGACCAAAATAGAACATTTTTGGTATCGACTCCACTCGCCGTGTTATGAGTACAACCCCAAGAACGCCGTCCCAACTGTGAAGCATGGTGGGGAAAATATCATACTTTGGGGGTGCTTTTCTGAAGTGTAACTACGATAAAAATTACAGACCTCTCCATTCTTTGTAGGTGAGAAAATTAGCAAAATCTGCAAATATTTATTTTCCCCACTGTAGCTATAACCAGCAAGGACCATAGAGCTTTAAGTGATCTATGTCATCATAATATTTGCATAAAGGGATTTTCTCAAGTTGTATGTTCAGGAGCACATTGCTCCATGCTTCCTGCTTTGCTGAGGAGTGATGGGCTCTTGAAGACTGACATATTGGTCCAGCAGCATGGCCGCGAACTGTGTGCTCTGCTAGGCATCTACAGTTATCCAAAATACATAGGAAAAGTGCAGCTATAGACTTCTGGTGGCTGGATCGAGCGATCAGGTAGAAAACGCTCCTTATCTAGGTAAAAGGCCAGGATTCGACAGTAGGGCATCGGTAACCTAGTCAACAAGCTTTACAATATAAAATTTGAAATCCTTCCTTGCTTGTTCTTAGAAGCACTCTGCAATTTTACTAATTAATGAACTTGAGACAGCTGCTTAAGTTACAAATTAATTCTTATTTGCATATCTATGTTTGTTGTTTTGTTGGTGAACTTGATGGTTTTGTGTTTTGTTTTCTTTTAAATCTCTTGAATATGAGCTGCACCTTATTTTTCTTTTCATTAATCAACAGTACAGGTAAGAAACTTTGTAATGTATCTTATTTTCCGACTTACCAGACACTTTTTCTTTCCCTGCACTGATAATTCACTCTCAAATACTGTTCAACTCTGACTATAGATCTGATAGATCAAGTTACACCTGCTGCCTTTAGAAGTCTACAGAAAGGGAAAGATAAAGAGGCCAATGTACACAAAGTACACAGAGAAACTGCTGAAACTAATAAAGTGCATAGAACCTGCTGAAGCCATAAATAGTGTCATTCCTCATGTAATCAAAGTGCAGGGAGATTGATGACAGCAAATTTGCTGTATAGTGAGCATTGACTTTTACAAGGCCCCTGTAACGGGTCTGGGAGGCGGAACCTCTGGGCTACTATACAAGGGAGCGGTCCTTGTAAGGGAGCGGGTGGCGACCAGGCAGGCAGTCACAGCAGGTGACCGGGACAGTCTCTGGGTATACGGGCAGGAGGTCACGGCAAGTGATCAGGGCAGTCTCTGGAAGAACGGGCTGGAGGTCACGGCAAGTGACCGGGGCAGTCTCTGGAAGAACGGGCTGGAGGTCACGGCAAGTGACCGGGGCAGTCTCTAGGTAAAGGGTAGGTACGACCTGTGATGGCTGAACCTCCAGGTAGGCTAGCAAGGCAGATGGAGGATGTGTGCTCCCAGGTGAGCAAGCGAGAGTCTCTGGAATAGCAGGTGGTCACAGCACGTGACGGCGGAGCCTCCAGGTAGGCAAGCAGGCAGGTAGCGGAGAAGCGCTCCCAGGTGAGCGGGCAAGAGTCTGGAATAGCTGGTGGTCACAGCACGTGACAGCGGAGCCTCCGGGCAGGCAAGCAGGCAGGTAGCGGAGAAGCGCTCCCAGGTGAGCGGGCAAGAGTCTGGAATAGCTGGTGGTCACAGCACGTGACAGCGGAGCCTCCGGGCAGGCAAGCAGGCAGGTAGCGGAGAAGCGCTCCCAGGTGAGCGGGCAAGCTGGTCCATAGACAGACTGACCGGAGTTGTAAGGCAGACCGTCGGACCTCAGGCAAGCAGGCAGGTAGCTGATGTGCGCTCCCAGGTGAGCGGGCAAGTTGGTCCTTAGACAGACTGACCGGAGTTGTAAGGCAGACCGTCGGACCTCAGGCAGGCAGGCAGGTAACAGGAAATCAGGCAGGATTAGGACAGCAAGCTGGCAGGAATCTGGCAGGAATCTGGCAGGTAACTGGCAGGTAACTGGCAACGGGACCTGAGGGCTGAAGCAGAGTAGAACGGTGCAACAACATTGCTCGGGCACCTCCATTTTGGAGGAGGTGCCTTATATATGGTAAAGTCCTCCGGCCATTGGCCGGGGACTCCTTAGGACGGCGCGCGCGGCCCCTTTAAGAGGGAGGGAGGGCGCGCTCCCTAAGCACAGTGGCCGGGAAGGAGCGCGCGCTGCCAGCAGAGCGGGAGAGGGACGCCGGGCACGGAGCAGAGCGGTGAGGGGAACAGCGTCCCTGCCTAGCAGAGGGCAGGGACGCCGACACTACAGTACCCCCCCCTTTAGGCCCCCCCTTTTTTAGGCCAGATAGAAATTTAGCTAGGATGAGAGGGGCATGGATGTTCTCCCGGGGCTCCCACGTTCTCTCCTCAGGACCAAACCCCTTCCAATCTACCAGAAAAAAGGTCTTTCCTCTTACCCTTTTGGTGGCAAGAATGTTCTCTACCTCAAACTCGTCCTCAGCAGAAACCGGAGCAGGAGGCGTACCTGTAGACTTGGAAAAAGAGTTAAGCACCACGGGTTTGAGGAGAGATACATGGAAGGAGTTAGGGATCCGTAAGTTGGCCGGGAGTTTCAATTTATAGGCCACCGGGTTGATCTGACTGATGACCTCCAGAGGACCGATGAACCGAGGCCCTAACTTGTAAGAAGGTATCTTGAGTCGAACATATTTAGATGAGAGCCAGACTTTATCTCCTGGACGAAATTGTGGAGGATCCAGGCGTTTTTTGTCAGCGTGTCTTTTCATACGCTCGGATGACAGAAGGAGTGCGGACCGGGTACTCTCCCATATGGAGGAAAATTTGCTAACGAGAGATTCCGCAGCCGGGTTGTCCACAGAGGTGGAGACAGGAAAAGGAATCCGAGGATGCTGACCAAAGACTACAAAAAACGGGGATTTGGAGGAGGATTCGCTCTCGTGATTATTATAAGAGAACTCGGCCCATGGTAGGAGATCCACCCAGTCAGAATGGTGGGCATTAACGAAGTGCCGGAGGTAACTGGTCAGGTTCTGGTTGATCCGCTCCACTTGACCATTGGACTGTGGGTGGTAAGCGGAGGAGAAGTCCAGGGTGACGTCTAGTAGTTTACAAGTGGCTCTCCAGAAACGTGAGGTGAACTGTACCCCACGATCCGACACGATGTGGAGGGGCAGGCCATGAAGACGGAAGATGTGGCGGATAAAGTCTTTAGCCAGCTCGGGTGCAGACGGAAGGCCTGGCAGGGGAATAAAGTGAGCCATCTTGGAAAAGCGGTCAGCGACCACCCAAATGACTGTACAACCGGCAGAGACGGGAGATCTGTTATAAAGTCCATTGCTATATGCTGCCAGGGGGCAGCAGGTACAGGAAGCGGAAGGAGGCGTCCGGCTGGCAGATGTCTCGGGACTTTGTTGCGGGCGCAGGACACACAGGCAGAAACAAAGTCTATTATGTCCTTGTGCAGGGTAGGCCACCAATAGTGCCGGGCAATAAGCTGGAGGGTCTTTTTCTGACCGGCGTGGCCAGCTAGTTTAGACGAATGGCCCCAGTGTAGGATCTTCTCCCGATCAGGTACTGAAACAAACGTCTTACCGGGAGGGAGACGATTTAGACTCACGGGAGCCACCTGCATTACTCTGGCGGGATCGATGATATGTTTAGGTTCTTCCTCGAGATCGGACACCAGAAAGGATCGGGACAAGGCGTCTGCTTTGACGTTTTTGTCAGCCGGGCGAAAATGAAGAACAAAATCAAAGCGAGCAAAAAACAAGGACCACCGGGCTTGGCGCGGGTTAAGTCTCTGGGCATGCTGGAGGTAAGCCAAGTTCTTGTGGTCAGTGTAAATTATTACCGGATGAAGAGCCCCCTCGAGTAGGTAACGCCACTCCTCCAACGCCAGCTTGATGGCCAATAACTCTCGGTCTCCTATGGAATAGTTGCGCTCAGAAGAGGAGAAGAGTTTGGAGAAGCCGCCACAAGTTACCATTCTCCCGGAAGATGATTTTTGAGTAAGTACCGCTCCGGCTCCAGAGGAGGAGGCGTCAACTTCCAGGAAGAACTGCTTGTTACCGTCCGGGCGATGCAGCACCGGGGCGGAAGAGAAGGCCTGTTTTAGGGAAAGAAAGGCCTCCTCTGCTTCGGGCGGCCACTCTTTGGGATTAGTACCCTTACGGGTGAGCGCGGAAATTGGGGCAGTCCGGGAAGAGAAGTGCGGGATGAAGAGGCGGTAATAGTTGGCGAAGCCCAGGAACCGTTGAATAGCCTTCAACCCCTCTGGTCGGGGCCATTTCTCGATGGCAGACAGTTTCTCAGGATCCATTTGTAGGCCGGTCTGAGAGATAATGTAGCCCAGAAACGGAAGCGAGGTCTGCTCAAAGAGGCACTTCTCATATTTAGCGTAGAGGTGGTTCTGCCTGAGCCTGAGCAGGACCTGACGAACATCCCTCCGGTGAGTCTGGAGATCCGGAGAGAAGACCAAGATGTCGTCCAGGTACACCACTACGCAGGAGTAGAGAAGGTCCCGGAAGATGTCATTGACCAACTCTTGAAAGACGGCAGGAGCGTTACAGAGGCCAAAGGGCATTACCAGATATTCATAGTGGCCGTCCCGGGTGTTGAATGCCGTCTTCCATTCATCCCCCTGACGGATACGAACCAGGTTGTACGCCCCACGGAGGTCCAGTTTGGTGAAGATTCTAGCCCCCCTCAGACGATCAAATAACTCCGGAATGAGCGGAAGGGGGTACTTATTCTTCACCGTGATCTGGTTAAGGCCTCTATAGTCTATACAGGGACGGAGAGAGCCGTCCTTCTTTTTGACGAAAAAGAAGCCTGCTCCCGCCGGGGAGGTAGATTTCCGGATGAATCCCCTGGCCAGATTCTCCTCAATATATTCGGACATCGACCGGGTCTCGGCAGCGGATAATGGATAAATACGCCCACGGGGAGGAGAAGTACCAGGTAACAGGTCGATAGGGCAGTCGTATGGTCTATGAGGGGGTAGTGTCTCTGCCTCCTTTTTATTAAAGACATCAGCATAAGACCAATAAGGAATCGGAAGTCCAGGTAGATTAGCTGGGGTAGGAGAAGGACGGACGGGATGAACGGGAACCAGACAGGTCTTATGGCAGCCCTGTCCCCAGCGAAGGACTTCTCCGGTCTGCCAGTCAAGAACGGGTGCATGTTTCTGGAGCCAAGGTAGGCCTAGCAAGAGGGCGTGAGAGAGTCCAGGCAGAACATGGAAGGAGATACTTTCAGAATGCAGCATTCCCACCTGCAGAGTAATGGATTCGGTGATGAGTTGGATGGGGCGTGGTAAGAGCCCCCCATCCACGGCAGCAACAGACAAGGGTACAGCCAGAGGTTTGGTGGGGATGCGGTATTTCTCTACCAGGGACTGTGAAATAAGATTCCCGGCTGCTCCAGAGTCCAGTTGGGCTAGTTCGAAATAACGGTTCTCCCCGTAGACGATTGAAACTGACAACAGCAGGGATGGAGAGGATTTATTCTTGTCTAGGTGGACCTCTCTGAGCGAACCTAGACACAGGCGTTTCCTGACCTCTCCGGGCAGGCTCGGATCCGGTGCTCCTTACTGCCACAGTAGAAGCAGGTCCCCTCGGCACGGCGTAAGTCCTGACGGGTCTTGACCATCTTGGTCTGGTCGACCTGCATAGGTTCAGGAGGGTGTACCTGGTTAGAGAGAGAAGGAGTGACGGGTTTCTGAAAAGTAGGAGCTAGACGTGGTAACCTCCTCTCACGGGTGACCTCTCTGGCACGCTCCTGGAACCGTAGGTCAATCCGGGTGGCAAGAGTTATTAAGTCATCGAGAGTGGTAGGAATGTCCCGACCGGCAAGTTCATCTTTAATACGGCCGGACAGACCCTCCCAGAAGACGGAAACCAGAGCGTCGTTATCCCAGGCCAGCTCCGAGGCAAGGGTACGGAACCGTATGGCATATTGGCCCACGGTGAGACTTTCCTGACGGAGGCGTAGCAACGATGATGCGGATGAGGTCTTCCGTCCGGGTTCGTCGAAGACTTTCCGGAAAGCCGTGAGAAAAGCAGGCAAGTTGGACACCAGGGGGTCTCCTCTCTCCCATAGAGGATTTAGCCAGGCCAGGGCCTCCCCGGTGAGATGGGACATGATGAATGCAATTTTGGCTCGGTCGGAGTTAAACTGGTGGGACAATAGTTCAAAGTGCAGGGTGCACTGATTTATGAAGCCCCGAGCCTGGGCTGAGTCGCCTCCGAAGCGAGGAGGTGCAGAAAGCCGAGGTCCGGGGTAGGATATCATGGTGTTAGTGGACAGCAGAGCTGCCGGATTGCGAGACATGGCACTGGCGGAGGTTGTTGGTGGAGCAGTCAGAGTGTCCAGGCGAGTATTGACATTCCGCAGGTGACCCAGGATGGACTCCTGTTGGGACCTTTGACGGGACAGTTCATGACACAGGTCCGAGAGCGAGGGAGCTTGGGTGCCACCGGGTTCCATGGCCCGAGCAAACTGTAACGGGTCTGGGAGGCGGAACCTCTGGGCTACTATACAAGGGAGCGGTCCTTGTAAGGGAGCGGGTGGCGACCAGGCAGGCAGTCACAGCAGGTGACCGGGACAGTCTCTGGGTGTACGGGCAGGAGGTCACGGCAAGTGATCAGGGCAGTCTCTGGAAGAACGGGCTGGAGGTCACGGCAAGTGACCGGGGCAGTCTCTGGAAGAACGGGCTGGAGGTCACGGCAAGTGACCGGGGCAGTCTCTAGGTAATGGGTAGGTACGACCTGTGATGGCTGAACCTCCAGGTAGGCTAGCAAGGCAGATGGAGGATGTGTGCTCCCAGGTGAGCAAGCGAGAGTCTCTGGAATAGCAGGTGGTCACAGCACGTGACGGCGGAGCCTCCAGGTAGGCAAGCAGGCAGGTAGCGGAGAAGCGCTCCCAGGTGAGCGGGCAAGAGTCTGGAATAGCTGGTGGTCACAGCACGTGACAGCGGAGCCTCCGGGCAGGCAAGCAGGCAGGTAGCGGAGAAGCGCTCCCAGGTGAGCGGGCAAGAGTCTGGAATAGCTGGTGGTCACAGCACGTGACAGCGGAGCCTCCGGGCAGGCAAGCAGGCAGGTAGCGGAGAAGCGCTCCCAGGTGAGCGGGCAAGCTGGTCCATAGACAGACTGACCGGAGTTGTAAGGCAGACCGTCGGACCTCAGGCAAGCAGGCAGGTAGCTGATGTGCGCTTCCAGGTGAGCGGGCAAGTTGGTCCTTAGACAGACTGACCGGAGTTGTAAGGCAGACCGTCGGACCTCAGGCAGGCAGGCAGGTAACAGGAAATCAGGCAGGATTAGGACAGCAAGCTGGCAGGAATCTGGCAGGTAACTGGCAGGTAACTGGCAATGGGACCTGAGGGCTGAAGCAGAGTAGAACGGTGCAACAACATTGCTCGGGCACCTCCATTTTGGAGGAGGTGCCTTATATATGGTAAAGTCCTCCGGCCATTGGCCGGGGACTCCTTAGGACGGCGCGCGCGGCCCCTTTAAGAGGGAGGGAGGGCGCGCTCCCTAAGCACAGTGGCCGGAAAGGAGCGCGCGCTGCCAGCAGAGCGGGAGAGGGACGCCGGGCACGGAGCAGAGCGGTGAGGGGAACAGCGTCCCTGCCTAGCAGAGGGCAGGGACGCCGGAACTACAGCCCCCTGCCTTATAGGGAATTTATTCTCCCTGCCTTCGGACTAATTACATACTGTACATCCACAGGAAGTGAGAACTGCTACTGTCTCTCTTCCTCTGGATGTATTCATCCAAAGGTTGGGAGAATAAAGCTAGCTTTGGTTGCCCACAGGGATCCTGTGACATAAAAATGTCCCCGGGAGAGCCAGTGCTGACACTGCTGGAATAGTGCCGGCACCGGAGATGAGTATAGTTATAATTTTACAAGGGGCAAACACAGGGACTGAGATTGGGTTGTCGGAGTAGTTGACTACCCCTTTAAAGTGTACCTAACTTTTCAGATTTCCTTTTGGAATAACACCATATCTTGCCATTATATGACTGGAAGCCTGCATTTTTTTTAGTGGTTTACCCAACTGCAGGCCTCATTTTTGATTGCAAGTCTACCTGAACTCGGTTCCATATACTGCAGTTATACTCCCATATACTGCAGTTACAGAGATATAAAGAGATTCTGCTCCCTTATTTCTCTGTAGCACACATTTAGAAGAAGCCGCTGCAGGACCCTGTTGAGCAGTATTGATGGATTGCTGGACCCAGCATTGGGTTGAGAAAAAAACGCTTAGTAGGAAGCAACAGCACCTTTGTGTGTCTCTGCGTTCCTCCAGTTGCTTCCAAACCAGGAGAGGGTGATAAATGCGGAGTTGGTGCAATTGTTTCTATTAGGCCACGGCCCCACTATCAGTATTTAGTCAGTATATGGTCAGTATTTGGTCAGTGTTTTTTCTCAGGAGTGGGAGACAAAACCAGGAGTGGGTGATAAATGCAGAATTGGTGACTTGTTTCTATTATACCTTTTCCTCTGATTGTTCCTCACCTGGTTTTAGCTCCCACTCCTGAGAAAAATACTGATCAAATACTGATAGTGGGGCCATGGCCTAAGACTTATCATGTCTATACCTTATATTTGGAGTAATGTATGCTAAATGTTTGGATCTGTAACATAAATAAAAAGGTGTAATGTGGATAAAAGCTTAAACAAGGCTTTAATAAAGTATTATTGGGTAAGGGAAATACAAAGACGGCTCTGAAGGTCTGTATTATTCATTAGAGTGAACCGCTCATGAATAATACATTTTCCACTGCATTCCCTTTGTGGATCCGGCTTTTTACACTCACGTTATATGCATTTTATATTACCTGTACCAAGGCTTTCCAATTTTTGGGTATTTAAATTATTAGGAAGTTACTAAATGTACATTAGTTCTGTTTGCTAACATGCTATTACCCTTAGTTGCTTGTAAATAGACTATCTCGTGTTAACATTTCAGAAAATGTTCTGTTATTTTAACCCCTTTGGGACTGGTCAATTTGTCATTTTTGTGGTTTACTTTTTTCCTCCATTTTTTTACAAGAGCCATAACTTTATCGGTTTTCCTCATACAGCTTGTTTTTTTAGGTGACAAGTTGTAGTTTTGAATGACATCTTTAATTTTACCATGTCATGTACTGAAAAGCAAAGACATTTTTTTAACTGGCTCGAAATTGCAAAAAAACTGCAATTCCGCCACTGTTTTGACATTGTCAGTTGATAGAGCTGTGTTAGCCAGGACTTGTTTATTTTTTGCCTGCAGAGCTATAGTTTTCATTGATATCATTTTGGGGTACATATAACATGTTGATAACTGACAGTCTTCTTCAATGGGGACGACTAGTGTGGGAACAAACAGCAAGAGTGTAGGAGGCAGTCATTGTTTGGCACAATCTGCAAAATATGCCGATCATGACAGACACTGAGAGTCTTCGTGATCCGGACCTTACCGTGCATGCACTGCCTTTGAGAGTTATAGCACTTGTGCTACGTCTTGAGCAGGGGAGACCATTAACTGGAACAAGAGTGGCCTGTCAGTCACTGACAATAGTTAGGTGGTGGGCGGGGAATAGGAAGAGAGACAGGAGAGCTCATTTGCATAAAAAAATGAAAATGGATTTCTTTAAAATGGACACAATAATTTTTAAAAAAAAGTTATGGATTTACTCAATATTACAGTGACTTTGCATAAATGATATTAGTTTGGGGTATAAAAACCTGATGACAGAATCCCTTAAAATGTTTATATATTTTTTTTAAATAGGTAAAAATGTTTTTTTAAAATATTTTTTTTAAGTCCCTTTAAGAAACTTTAATCTGAGATCATTTGATTTCTTATACCATATACTGCAATATCATAGTTTTTCAGTATATACCGTAATATAAATCTTGGTCAGCCTATATCTGCACTCCAAACAAGTACCAAGATTGCTGCAGGCCCCCAGCTGAAATGGTAACCCTTCAGTCCCCCGTAATCATGGCGCTGAGTGCTGGTGAGTTTGCGCATTGGAAATTGTGCTATTAAATGCTGCTGTCAATGATTGACAGCTGTTTTTAAATAGTTAAACTGCAGTGCTCTTGGCTAGCGCTAATCTCTGATTTTACAGACACATGCTGGCTGTGTATTACAACCGGCATCTTGCCCTGCATGAAGCAAGCACAGCTCTTTAGGCCACTCCATACACGTGCACCCTGGCTGTGACATACATATATGGCAGGGTGTGCAAAGGGTTAAGTATGACCAGCTTTAAGAAAAAGAAGAAAAAATGAAAACATTCTTAGTATCTTGTATTTACCTTTAGGTCTTTGAGATGAATCCCTGTTTTTCACTTCTAGGCGAATAAACAGAGATGACCCTTTTCTCATAGCTGCAGTTTAATAAACTGCAGCCCATAACACAAAAAATATGGTAATGACCCTTGTGACATTTTTCAAGTGGACTTCTTAAAGATTAATTAGACATTTGACCTTTTATACATTCTGTTTTGTTAGCGGCAATTTTGCTATGTATGTGAAGCTTTAAAAATACATGGAAGTATTTTAAAGGCAATGTGTACCCAGCTAAGGGTTCTTTCACATGTCAGTGTCTCCAGTACATGTGGTGACAGTTTTCACACGTACTGGAGACACTTACACATTTCGACCCATTCCAATGAATGGGTCTGCGCACGTCAGTGTGTTTCCATGGACAAAACACACTAACATGTCCATTTTTTGCACACCACATGGGCCGCAAAACGTCCCACACACGTGCACACTGAGTGGGCCCCTGAACTGTGCTGAACTCACTGAGTGACTGGACACCACTCAGTGAGCTTAGCACAGTTCAGGGGCCTGCTTACTACATCGAGTCATTCTCCCCTGGTCCTCAGCATGTGCTGTTGCCTCAAGCCACCTCACACGCTGATTCAGAAATTTCAGTCAGATGGATTACAGCGTGTGACACTGGATTATTTCATCTTTAGACAGGTGAGGGATATTGTTCTTTTTTATTTTTGGTTTGTTTACAGGGGACAATGGCTTCAGGGAATTAGGTGTAAAAGTGAGTACAATGTGTATTTTATTTTATTCCTATTTTTTACAGTTGTTGGAGACAGCGGGAGCGGAATACTACTCTCAACATGTCCCTTGCTCGGGCTGATCGCAAGCAAGGGACATTGCTGAGAGATTATTTCAGCATCTGGAGCTTGGGAACAGCACTAACTGTACCTCTGATTCCCAGGCGCCGGTACATGCAATACTGATGCGGCACACAGTTGCCACACAGGTACACACGAATATCTCCGGTACTCGTTTTTCCAGTACTGGAAATATCAAGATGTGTGAAACCAGACTAAGTCTGTAGTTTGCATCTAATTTATCTCGTGTCAGTTATTCAACAGCTGAAGGCCTACCATATAGAACAGTGTTTCAGGTGATGGAATTATTGCCTATGCAGGTGATATAATTATCACCTGTGCAATACTAAGGAAATCCTGAAAACGACCTGTTGGTGGGCCTTGAGGACTGGAGTTGGGGAACCCCGATATAGAACGCCTTACTGCCACATTAAGTTCTGGCTCTTATGACCTTGCATTATGTGCCATTTTCATGTGTAGTTTTGTTTTTTTGGGATGACTTCTAATTTCAGTGGTTCCATTTTTTTGTGTGGTTTTTGGGGGTGAATTGGAAAAAAAATTCAGTTTTATTTATGCTGTTTATCATGCTGTGTCAGTGATATGCTAAATTTATTATGCAAGGTATTACGATTATAGCAAGAATATATATACACTGCTCAAAAAAATAAAGGGAACACTCAAATAACACATCCTAGATCTGAATGAATGAAATATTCTCATTGAATACTTTGTTCTGTACAAAGCTGAATGTGTTGACAACAAAATCACACAAAAATCATCAATGGAAATCAAATTTATTAACCTATGGAGGCCTGGATTTAGAGTCACCCCCAAAATTAAAGTGGAAAAGCACACTACAGGCTGATCCAACTTTGATGTAATGTCCTTAAAACAAGTCAAAATGAGGCTCAGTATTGTGTGTGGCCTCTACGGGCCTGTATGACCTCCCTACAATGCCTGGGCATGCTCTTGATGAGGTTGCGGATGGTCTCCTGTGGGATCTCCTCCCAGACCTGGACTAAAGCATCCGCCAACTCCTGGACAGTATGTGGTGCAACGTGACGTTGGTGGATGGAGCGAGACATGATGTCCCAGATGTGCTCAATCGGATTCAGGTCTGGGGAACGGGCGGGCCAGTCCATAGCTTCAATGTCTTCATCTTGCAGGAACTGCTGAACACTCCAGCCACATGAGGTCTGGCATTGTCCTGCATTAGGAGGAACCCAGGGCCAACAGCACCAGCGTATGGCCTAACAAGGGGTCTGAGGATCTCATCTTGGTACCTAATGGCATGCTGAAGGATGTTGCAGGCAGCAGATCGCTCTCCACGGCGTCTCCAGACTCTGTCACGTTTGTCACATGTGCTCAGTGTGAACCTGCTTTCATCTGTGAAGAACACAGGGCGTCAATGGCGACTTTGCCAATCCTGGTGTTCTGTGGCAAATGCCAAGCGTCCTGCACGGTGTTGGGCTGTGGACGTCAGGCCCTCATACCACCCTCATGGAGTCAGTTTCTAACCATTTGTGCAGACACATGCACATTTGTGGCCTGCTGGAGGTCATTTTGCAGGGCTCTGGCAGTGCTCCTCCTGTTCCTCCTTGCACAAAGGCGGAAATAGCGATCCTGCTGCTGGGTTGTTGCCCTCCTATGGCCCCCTCCACGTCTCCTGGTGTACTGGCCTGTATCCTGGTAGCGCCTCCAGCCTCTGGACACTACTACGCTGACAGACACAGAAAACCTTCTTGTCACAGCTCGCATTAATGTGCCATCCTGGATGAGCTGCACTACCTGAGCAACTTCTGTGGGTTGTAGAGTCCGTCTCATGCTACCACGAGTGTGAAAGCACAACCAACATTCAAAAGTGACCAAAACATCAGCCAGAAATCATTGGTACTGAGATGTGGTCTGTGGTCCCCACTTGCCGAACCACTCCTTTACTGAGGGTGTCTTGATAATTGCCAATAATTTCCATCTATTGTCTATTCCATTTGCACAACAGCATGTGAAATTGATTGTCAATCAGTGTTGCTTCCTAAGTGGACAGTTTGATTTCACAGAAGTTTTATTTACCTGGAGTTATATTCTGTTGTTTAAGTGTTCCCTTTATTTTTGAACAGTGTATATTTTTTTATGTTTTGAAAACTTGCATTAGAAAAAAGGCAATTCTGACATTGTACACTGTAAAATTAATTCCCAGAAAACTTTATGTGGTAAAAATAACGTTGCAATATGAGTCTCTTCATCGGTACGATTACGATGATACGAAGCGTTTTTTTTTTTTTTATTTTAGTGGGAGAAAAAAAATCAGAAGTTTTTTTTTAAAAAAAAATAAAAAATAAAATTTGGGGTTGTGTCGCCATTTTCTGAGACCCGTAATGTTTTAATTTTTCGGTTGATGCAGCTGTGTAATGGCTTTTTTTTTGCGGGGCTAGACATCGGTTTTACTGATACCATTTTGGGATAGATATGTTTTAATCGCTTGTTACAGCATTATTTGTGGTGTTGCTGCAACCAAAAAAACACTTAATTTTGGTGTTTTTGTTTACGTTATGTACTGATCGGGTTAGTTATTTTTATGTTTTGATAGATCAGACTTTCTGAACTCAGTGATACCAGATACCATTTGTATTTTTTTTAAAAATTTTTTATTATCTTTATTTTTAATAGGGGAAAAGAGGTGTGATTTGAACTTTGTTTTTTTTTCATACTTTTTAACATTTTTTCTTTTACTTTTCACTGTGCTTGTTAGTAGCCTTAGGGATCTTGAAGCTGCAATCGTCTGATCGCTTGTGCTGTATACAGCAATACACAGTATTGCTTCATATAGTAAAAAGTACGAAGTTGCGTAATAGCAAGCACACAGGTCTTCAACAGAAGACCCACTACTGTCATACCAACCCGTCGGCATCCCGCGATTATGTCACGGATGCGCCGATGGGTACTTAGAGTGACGTGCCCTGATGCCGGCGCATTGTTAATGCTGCTGTCCTAGTCTGACAGCGGCATTTAACAGGTTAACAGCCACCATTGTTAGAGGCAGGTCTTGCCTGTAAGGCCTCCTTCACACGTTCTGGTGATTCCTGTACAGGGAAAAACAGTACTGCTGAGATCCATGGTCTGTGTCTGTGTTCCATCTGCATGTACGTATGTGACATCCATGTATCCGTGTGTCTGTGTGATACATCCGTGTGACACATACCGGTGCCTGGGAAAAGCGGTACAGTTCACGTTGATCCCAGGTCCCGGCTGCTGAAGGCAGCTCCCATTGCCACCTGGTCGCGCTGAGATCAGCTTGACCAAGAGACAATGATGGGAGTTGTATTCAGCACCCGCTGTATACACGCTGTCTAAAATGAAAAATTAAATAAAATAAATGGCGTGGGCTCCTGCCAATTATTGATAACCAGCAGAGGGAAAGCTGTCTGCTGGGGGCTGATATTAGTAGCCATGGAAAGGGGCCATTAGCCAAAAATGTTCCCTGGCTATTAATAACTGCTCACAGTTATTTGATTAGCGTTTACTGGCTAGATTACAGGGGAACCACGGAAAAAGATTGACTTAGGGTCCCCCTATAAATTTCAACCAGCCAAGGCTAAACAGACAGCTGTGGGCTGTAATAGCCAGGATAGGGGCCATGGATACTGGTCAACTCCTAGGCTAATAACCGCCCTCAGCCATCCGAGAAATGGTGCATCTATAAGATGCGCTAAATCTGGTGCTTAGCCTCGGCTCTTTCCTTTCGGTGGCAAGTGGGGTAATAGGGTTGTGGTTCATGTCAGGCTTGTATTTGCAGCTGACATCAAGCCCAGGGGTTAGGAATGGAGAGGCATCTATAAGATGCCCTTATTACTAACCCCATAGTAGGTTTGGAAATAAAGGATTGTATTCTTGCTGTGTTTATTTGAATTAAAACTCAACTCCCTATTTTACACATTTATTAAAAAATAAAAAACACAGTATACTCACCTTTGCACCTAATCCATTAAATCCAATGTCCACTGTAAAAAAAAAAAAATTTCGCCTATCCGACATGGAGATAACCCATAGTGTCCCACACCGTAATCCATCTTTATGACATGTGTTTTTCAAAATGAATGGTGGCATGATGCGACTGTTCATGTTGAAAAGCAGGGGAGAATGAGCTGCTGCGAGCAGGCTGATGAACTGGGGTGACCTCCGTGAGATCACAGTTAGCACCGTGAGAGAATGCTCACTGTGCTTGCGCTGAGCTCAGTGAGATCACTGCTGGCACCATGAGAAAATTCTCATGGTGCTATCGTTTACCTCATGAAAGCTACCCCAATTCACTGTGAGTCGCCCATTTATTTTATTTTATTCTTAATTTTACACAGCATGTACGCAGCGGGTGCTGAATACAACTCCCATCATTATTTCTGCGCAACCAGGTGGCAATGATGAGAACTCCCTTCAGGAGCCGGCGCCTGGGATGAGCACGAACTGTACCGCTTTTTCCCAAGCGCCGGTACATGTCACGCTGATGACACATGGATGTCATCCGTGTGTCATCAGTGACCATGTGTGCAGCATGCATTTTGTCCATACTGCACAAAGAAAACTGACATGTCTGCGTGTTTTTCACATGGACACACGGTCCGTGTGAAAAACCTGACGTGCACACATCCATTGAATACAATGGATGTGCGTATGTCCGTATTTGCGGTCCTTAAAAAACTGACCTCATACGAACATGGGGCGAACTCACCCCATGAGTCTGCTTCATACACCCACTTCCGATTCGCACCGTACATGTACTAATGTCATGAAGGGGTTAAAGAATAACTGGCATGGTACTGAACTTTAGATGCCTAGTAGTGATGAGTGAGCATGTTCTGTTAACCCTTTCGGCAAACATGCTCGGGTGCTTGCCGAGTATTTGCGGCGTGCACGAATGTTATGCTTAAGTCTCTCCGTGTGCATGATTTGCGACTGTTTGACAGCTTTAATACATGTGAGGAATGCCTAACAAAACATTCATTCCTCACATGTATTAAAGGGAATCTGTCACCCCCCTGGGCGATATCAGACCTCTACTATGGGCATACAGGTGATCGAAAAGTAAATCTATACTTACCTGTATGGCCCATAGCAGAGGTCTGATTGCAGAGAAATCTGGTTTTATAAAGTCTGTTTTCCAGAGGCTTGGCGTCCGGGACGCCAAGCTAACCCCTCCTATCTGCTTACTATTCCCCTAAATCACCGCCTCTGTGCTAAATTACCATATTCCCCCTCTCCCCTGCACATCACAGGGCCCTGTGATGTGCCCTGCTCTGCCTCCCCTCCTGCACATGCACAAAGCGCCGCTCATGGAGTGCGCTTTGTTTCCTTCCGGCCCGTTTGGCTGCATATTGCAAGCGGAGCGGAAGTCTCAGTGGCTCACCATCACTTGCGCAATACAAGGCTGCGGCGCAGTACGCAGCCAAATGGGGCTGGAGGGAAACAAAGCGCGCTACATAGGAGCGGCGCTTTGCGCATGTGCGGAAGGGAAGGCAGAGCAGGGCACGTCACAGGGCCTGTCGTCCAGGGGCATGACAGATTCCCTTTAAAGCTGTCAAACAGTCGCAAATCATGCACAAGGAGTGACTTAAACATAACATTCGAGCACACCGAAGATGCTCGGGAAAACACCCAAGCATGCTTGTAAATTTCGAGTAGCGAGCATGCTCGCTCATCACTAATGCCTAGCAGTCATAGAGTGACCGGGCTGATTTTACATGTCACTCACATCATGGGGGACTTTAACATCCCCATTGGTGATTCCCTCTACCCATCTGCCTCCAACCTTTTATCGCTAACTTTCTCCTTAAGCCTTTTACAGCTTACTAACTCTCCTACGCATGAAATACGCTGGACCTGGTCTTCTCCTGGCTCTACTCAGTGTCTGACTACAATCTTCTTTCATTCTCTGTCAGTAACTGTCACCCCACACTATGTGTGTGTGTGTCTGTGTACTGTGTGTGTGTGTGTGCACGTGCATGTTTGCATATGTGAAGGATGAGGGGACAGGCTGGGCCCTGTGTTGTATACCTATATTTCTCCGTCGTATCTGTGCATCATGAATGGTGGTATGTGTTAAGGGGGCCCACTGAGACCCTTTCGCCCAGGGCCCACGAAAACCTGGAGCCAGCCCTGCCAATATACATCCATTACTTAAAAAAACATCCCTTGACCTGAACTGCACTGCTAACTACAGACCTGTCTCCAATTTTCCCTTCATCTTTAAACTCCTGAAACGCTTGGTCCACTCCCGTCTAATCCGCTATCTCTCAGATAATTTTCTTCTCGAACCTTTACAATCTGGTTTCCGCTCTTTACATTCTCCTGAAACTGCCGTCACTAAAGTCTCTAATGATCTACTAACAATTAAATCGAATGGTCGCTACTCCCTGCTGGATCTCTCTGCAGCATTTGACACTGTGGATCATCAGCTTCTCCTCACTATGCTCAACTCTATCGGGCTCAAGGACACTGTTCTCTCCTAGTTCTGCTCCTTTACTGTATCTTTTGCTGGCTCCTCTTCATTTCCCTTCCCCTTACTGTCGGGGTTCCTCAAGGTTTCGTCCTAGGTCCCCTCCTTTTCTCCTTGTACACCGCCCCTATTGGACAAAAAAATCTGTAAATTTGGTTTTCAGTATCATCTCTATCCTGATGACACCCAATTATACACAGTCTCCTGACATCAACCCTGCATTACTTCAAAATACCAATGATTGTCTTTCCTCTGTCTCCAACATTATGTCCTCCCTCTATCTAAAACTGAATCTGTCCAAAACTGAACTCCTTGTGTTTCCTCCCTCCACTAACTTACCTATGCCCGATATTGCCATTTCCGTGTATGGTTCCAACATTACTCCCCAGAAACATGCCCGCTGTCTTGGTGTCATATTTGATTCAGATCTTTACCTCACTCCCCGCATTCGATCACTCGCCCGCTTATGTCACCTATATCTCAAAAACATCTCTAGAATTCAACCTTTTCTTACCTTTGACTTGGTAAAAACTCTTACTGTAACTCTTATTCATTCTCGTCTGGACTATCGTAATTCTCTACTAATCGTCTCCCTCTTGCCAAACTCTCCCCTCTCCAATCCGTCCTGAATGCAGCAGCCAGGATCATATTCTTTTCCAGCTGCTACACTGATGCCTCTACCCTGTGCCAGTCATTGCACTGGTTGCCCATCCGATACGGAGTTCAATATAAACTTATCACACTCACCCACAAAGCGCTTGATGTTCAGCACCACCCTACATCTCCTCCCTCGTCTCAGTCTACCACCCTGCCAATGCCCGCTGTTCTGCTAATGGCTTAAAACTAAAATCCTCAATAATCCGAACCTCCCATTCTCGTCTCCAAGACTCCTTGCGTGCTGCGCCTCACCTCCCATATCTAACTATCCCCGTTTTGCCCATACAAAACTTACTTCAAAATCATGACTCTCATAGCATCTGTTCACATACCCTCCATGTACTTAATAGCCCTCTGTCTGTACTGTACACCTACTGGCTGGTGATCGGTTCATGCCGCGTTATGTGAGAGTACCTTATTTAGTGTATTATCGCTGGACCATACAATATAAGCACATTTTATCATTTACCTTTCGTCTCTCCCCTTTTTCCTAATAGATTGTAAGCTTGTGAGCAGGGCCTCACTGCTTTTGGTATCTGAGCTATGTTTATTCTGTAATGTCTTTGTCTGTATTAGTCCCCTCTGAAATTGTAAAGTGCTGCGGAATATGTTGGCGCTCTAGAAATAAAAATTATTATTATGTAACTAATTCTGCTGTAGAGTCCTATTTACAATTGAAATCTATACCGTCAAGAAAAAGAATATATAAAATACTTTCTCTATACTAATTGAACTATAAAGTTAAAAAAATAGTAAATACAAATAAAAATAACCCACCCCCCCAAAAGAAAAAATCCCTCTTCCAATTATTGTTATAAAACTAGCCCTCTGTATGCCATAGTAGACAAGTGCGCCTTTTTTATTACTGGGGTCACTTCTCTTCAGGGTCACCTTGGCAAAGATCTACGTGATGTGCAAGCTTGTACATGTATAGCCATGCTCTGATGTTATTCTGCTTGGGTGTGTATTTCATGTAAATGAGGCTTTGGATGTTGTCAGTGTATTTTATTTTCATCTCGCCACGGTGTGTCTGATCTCTCGAGCTGTTTGACTTGGCTAAAGCTGTATCAACCAGATTTACTTTATTGACTTTCATGTTTCTGGAGCGAATCGAATAGGGAAATGCTTAGGCATCAAGAGAATTATTTAGTGTAAATGAAATGGACGTGTGTGCATAACAAAGATGATTTTAATTAATGTATACAGTCCTATAAAAAAACAAACAAACAAGTGTCCAATGTTGCTTTATTTAGTACCACCACATGGTCACCAATTCCTCTCTGCGGCAACTGGCACGACAGTACTACGACACTGCAAATCCTCAGCCTTTTTTCTCAGTTTGAAAGGTATTGCTGGAGTGTGAAAATCTCATGATCAATTAAATCCACATCTGTTATTAAAATGGTTTCCTCAGTAAGGGCAATCTTCCTTAGTTTCAGTTCACTTCTTCAACAAGCATTGATGTTTTCCGTTTAAAACTTTTTTTTTTCTTCTATAACTGGACACCCACCTGATTGTCTATCACATTTTGCACTTGTCTTATTTCTAAAGTACGGTACTTATTTCCATGTAGTTCAGCCTCCTGATTTATTCTCTCCAGCCTTCAGGTTAATTTGTAGCTTTCATTCTGTATGTTATTCCTTTATACTCTATCAATCTCATGTTGAATCACTATATCTAGCACCATTGCAATCTTTTGGGATGACACTGATTATCTTTCTACCTATATTCTCCTAAATAAACTAATAAATTATAAGTATGCAGTCATAGGGCTGAACTGTGACAGGCCCTGTACTGTCATCATCATTATCTTTGATAAAAACTTGTGGAATTCACCACCTGATCATGTGACCTAACTAAAATATGATGAAGTAGATGTGTTTAACGTAGAAAGAAACAACTGCATAAGGTAATACTAGTTGAACTATATAAAGTGGGGGTGTGGGGGGAGTACTAGTGACTGCATAAAAAAAAAACATAGTGCTGCTTTAAAGGGGATTTCCCCCTCTTTGACTGCAGAATGCCAAATCGTGACAGTATGAGATGTGCAAGAGGGCTTTCACATGACTGCATATATGCAATTTGCATAATTGCCGTCATGTGCCAAGTAGATTCTTTTGCACTTTTCACAATAGCACTTTACTTTGACAGAAGTGGCTTAAACTCCCTTTGCTATGTGACCATAAGTGTGAAAATTGGTAGGGCTACAGGGGAATCCTGACAGTGTCATGATTTGGCAGTCTCCAGTCACATACAGTGGCATATAAAAGTTTAGGCACTAAAAATAAATTACTGTTATTGTGAACAGTTAAGCAAGTTGAAAATGAAATGACCTCTAAAAGGCCTAAAGTTAAAGAGAACGGATTTTAGGCAAAAAAATATATAGTTTCATTTTTTTACATTATAAAAATTACAAAAAGGAAAATGGGTCGATGCAAAAGTTTGGGCACCCTGCATGGTTAGTACCTAGTAGCACCCCCTTTTGCAAGTATCACAGCTTGTAAATACTTTTTGTAGCCAGTCAAGAGTCTTTCAATTCTTATTTGAGGGATTTTCATCCATTCTTCCTTGGAAAATTCTTCCTGTGAGATTCCTGAGTCATCTTGCATGCACTGCTCTTTTGAGGTCTAACCACAGACTTTCAATGATGATCAGACAAGGGACTGTGAGGGCCATTGTAAAACCTTCAGCTTGCGCCTTTTGAGGTAGTCTATTGTGGATTTTGACGTGTGTTTAGGATCATTATCCATTTGCAGAAGCCATCCTCTTTTCAACTTCAGCTTTTTTATAGATGGTGTTATGTTTGCATCAAGAATTTGTTGAAACTTCATTATCTACAATACAAAGTTATATTGTCGTACCGTGTTGGCCAGAAAATTCAATGTAAATACTTTTATGCCCAAAAATGACAAAAGTATTCTTGGAAGTGAATACTGAATTTTATGATGAGGACGCAGGAGAGGTTTTCTTCTGATGACTCTTCCATGAAGGCCATATTTTTGCAGGTGTCTCTGAATAGTAGAACAATCCGGAGTCTGCTAAATCTTTCTTTTGCAGTCAAGCAGGGGTTCTGATTTGCTTACGAGCAACTCTGCTCTGAAATTTTGCTTGGACTACCATACCTTATCTTGACCTCCACTGATTTGGTTAACTGCCATTTCTTAATTACATTTCGAACTGAGGAAACTTGAAAACGCTTAGCTATATTCTTATAGCCTTCTCCTGCTTTGTGGGCCTCCACCATTTTCATTTTCAGAGTGCTAGGCAGCTGCTTAGAAGACCCATGGCTGCTGTTTTTGGCACAAGGTTAGAGGAGGCTGGGTTTTTATAAAGCTGTGAAATTTGCATTGCCTGGCCTTTCCTAACGATGATAGTGAACAAGCCATAACCTTAACAGGCTAATTAAGGTCTGAAACCTTGGTCAAAGTTATCTGAGCCACCAAATCTCCAAGGGTTCCCGAACTTTTGCATCAGCCCATTTTCCGTTTTGTAATTTTTAAAATGTAAAAAAATGACAATACTTATCCTTAGTATTTTAGCCCCCAAAAAATGTGTCATCTCTAACTTTAGCACTTTTAGAGATCATTTCATCTTCAACTTGCTTAGCTGTTCACAATAACAGTAATTTTGACCAGGGGTGGCCAAACTTTTACATGCCACTGTAGAGTAACTGCAGACTTTTCTTGTCAGCCCAGAAAACCACTTAAGTGAGATTAAAGATTGATAAAATATTTTTTCTTTTACAGTTCTCTAAGAGATATTGACGCTTCTTTCCTTCAAGTGAGTGCAGCTTCTTTTGCTGCTTATCCCGATTTACAATAGATTGTTTGGTGACAGAGTTGTCTGACACTGCGCTGTTTAGTGGGACATCAGAATTTCAATGAAACAAAGGTCTTAAACTTTCCTCATCCATTCCCTTGGTTTTGCATTTTCATACTGTGCACGCATGGTACAGGAGTAGAATAATAAACGCTCGGTGAATGCCAGCCTTGTCTCTGGAATTGTTATTTCATACTTTGTTTCTTACTAAGCAATGGGAGCCATAGTTTAGATTCTCCAGGATCTAACATGATTAGTTCAGCTTGTTTAACACCAGGAAGCAAAAAAATGAAGACTTTAAATTGATCTTTAGTCCTTAGTATGTGTAAAATGTAGTCTTCCGAGAATATTTCAGTTCTCTCAATTTGTAAACCGTATATTGAGCCTTTTTCTTAGTTAGATTACTCCCTCCCCTTCCCCCCCAAAAAAGTGGCAGCAAAAAATTACCCATTTATAGAGGATAGGTGTTATTGACCTAATGTTACACGAATTGTGTTGTGTAATACAGATTTTATACTAGACAATAGTAAAGCTTGTTTAAGTTTTATTCTGACATCAAATTTTCACATATTTGCTGTGTTTTTCACGGTCACAACACCTATCCATTAAAGCCTATGGTGATATTCACATGTCCATGAGACATGCCACAGCAGGGGTGTACATAGGAATCATGGGGCCCCATAGCAGAAGTTCTAATTGAGCCCTCCCTACCCAAAAAAAAGAGAAAACATTAAACATTTGTCGGGATCACAGAAGGGCATATCTCACAACTTTCCAGCCCTTACATAGTATTTTTTCTCCTGCTGAAGTCCTGGATTCCTTTTTCATTGCCCCCATATGATGCCAACAAAAGTGCCTCCCAAACATAGCATGATACCCCCATGGTGAATTCCTCTACATTAGCCTCCACATGCACAGTGTAATGACCCTACTGTACCCAACCTCAACTCCCAAGGCAAAGTATGGTGACCCCAACTGTGACCCCCACACAGCCCTTCATGCATTATAATGGCCCTACATACAGTATAATAGCCCCACACTATATAATGGCCTGCACTAGCCCTCCAAACAGTATAATTGCTTGCATACAGTATAATGGTCTCCACATAGCCCTCTACAGAGTATAATGCACTCCCCATGGTCCTCCACAGAGTATAATGCACTCCCCTTGGTCCTCCACGAAGTATAATGCACTCCCCGTGGCCTTCCATACATTATAATGCACTCCCTGTGGCCTTCCATACAGTGTAATGCACTCCCTGTGGTCTTCCACACAGTATAATGCACTCCCCGTGGTCCTCCACACAGTATAATTTACTTCCCGTGGTCCTCCACTCAGTATATTGCACTCCCTGTTGTCCTCCACAAAGTATAATGCACTCCCCGTGGTCCTCCACAGAGTATAATGTAGCCTCCATAGGGTAAAATGCAGCCCCCAGCCCTCTAGTATTATCAGTACTCACTGATTTAAAAAAAAAAAAAAATACATACCACTCCTCATTTCCCTGCTGCTTCAGTCTCTACAGCGCGTCTCCTCTCATCACCTCAGCTGCCAGCTCCACTGTCTGACACAGCGTTTGAAGTGACGTCATCACGCCGCTGTGTCAGACGCAGAGGAGGAATGATGGGAGAGAGAGCGTTACAGGATGCTCCCTCCTCCATCACTGCTTTCAACTGTATCGGCATCTGTCGATACAGCTGAATGCGGGACCGCAGCTCTGGCTGGCCAGAGGGGGGCATGCCCGATGCGGGTGGGGGGAGGTTCAGGCGCTAACACCAGGCCCCCCCGGCTCACATGCCTCATAGCAGTCGCGTGGGCTGCCGCCATCGGCGGTACGCCATTGTGTCTCAGATGATTACCCATACAAGTCTATTTGTTCTTGAAAAATAAATTACTGACCGCACACATTGACATATGTGTTCAAACTATGATTAACATTGCAATGAGTAGTAGCTTTGCAATTTTTTTTTATATGAGAAAATCACTGTTGAAACACTACTAGTAAAAACTGACACACTGACCAAATACTGATGAAAATTAAATCCAAAAATACTGATGAAAATTGGAATTTTTTTCTTGTGTACAAGAATGAGGCCTGGTATATTTGCAGTAGCTTGGGCAATGTAACTGACAACCTGTCTAGGAACAGGTGTACTGCTCTATATTGAAAGACAAGGTGCTACCTTCAATCTTTCCCCTTGGTAGATGTGCACTTTTCCAACATGACAATGATCCAAAACTCACATCTGTTGTATTTCTGACGAAGGACACGGTGAAAGTGATTCAGTAGATAAGTATGTCTCCTGTTCTGAACCTAATTGAACACCTATGGGGAATTCTGAAGAGACAAGTTGAGCATCACTCTCTATCCAGCATCTATTTTTCCTGTACATGTTCTGTTTTCATGTTTTTCGTAGATTAGACACATACCCATTGTAGTCTATGTGGCTGTTAACATGTGTTTTTTTTGCAGACCAATTGGTCCACAAAATAAAACTGAGGCATGTCCATTTTTTATTCGAGTCATGGACCAAAATCAGGGCCATTTTAAACATTGAGATGGGTAGGAGAAGCTGTTCAAATCTTTTTTTTTTTTTTTTATAAAAGCATATGAGAAAATCACTGATGGTAAAAACTGACACATTGACTAAATATTGATGAAAGTCTGTTCAATTTTAGCGTATGAGAAAAATCACTGATGGCCTAAGGCTGCTTTCACACATCGTGTGGCAAATCCTAGTGCTCCCTGATTTTTTTTAATTGGTCAGCACTAGTACACAGAGTATAATGTACAGCGGGTGAAATAAGCTTTGAAAGCGTCACCAATTTTTTAAGTAAATACAGTGCATTGTGAAAGTATTTGGCCCCCTTGAACTTTTCTACCATAAAGATATAAAATTCTAATTTTTTGGGGAAGAATCAACAACAAGTGGGACACAATTGTGAAATGGAACGAAATTTATTGGATATTTTAAACTTTTTTAACAAATTAAAAACTGAAAAGTAGGGCATGCAATGTTATTCGACCCCTTTACTTTCAGTGCAGCAAACTCACTCCAGAAGTTCAGTGAGGATCTCTGAATGATCCAATGTTGTCCTAAATGATTGGTAATGATAAATAGAATCCACCTGTGTGTAATCAAGTCTCCGTATAAATGCACCTGCTCTGTGATAGTCTCAGGGTTCTGTTTCAAGTGCAGAGAGCATCATGAAGACCAAGGAACACACCAGGCAGGTCCGAGATACCGGATTTGGATACAAAAAGATTTCCCAAGTTTTAAACATCTCAAGGAGCACTGTGCAAGTGATCATATTGAAATAGAAGGAGTATCAGACCACTGCAAATCTACCAAGACCCGGCCGTCCCTGTAAACTTTCATCTCGAACAAGAAGAAGACTGATCAGAGATGCAGCAAAAAGGCCCATGATCACTCTGGATGAACTGCAGAGATCTACAGCTGAGGTGGGAGAGTCTGTCCATAGGACAACAATCAGTCGTACACAAATCTGGCCTTTATGGAAGAGTGGCAAGAAGAAAGCCATTTCTCAAAGATATTCATAAAAAGTCTTGTTTGAAGTTTGCCACAAGCCACCTGGGAGACACATCAAACATGTGGAATAAGGTGCTCTGGTCAGATGAAACCAAAATCAAACTTTTTGGCCACAATGGTAAACGATATGTTTGATGCAAAAGCAAAAAAGCTCATCACCCTCAAAACACCATCCCCACTGTCAAACATGGTGGTGGCAGCATCATGGTTTGGGCCTGCTTTTCTTCAGCAGGGGCAGGGAAGATTGTTAAAATTGATGGGAAGATGGACGGAGCCAAATACAGGACCATTCTGGAAGAAAACCTGCTGGAGTCTGCAAAAGACCTGTGACTGGGAAGGAGATTTATCTTCCAACAAGACAATGATCCCAAACATAAAGAAAAATCTACAATGGAATGGTTCAAAAATAAACGTATCCAGGTGTTAGAATGGCCAAGTCAAAGTCCAGACCTGAATCCAATCGAGAATCTGTGGAAAGAGCTGAAAACTGCTGTTCACAAACGCCCTCCATCCAACCTCAATGAGCTCGAGCTGTTTTGTAAGGAAGAATGGGCAAGAATTTCTGCCTCACGATGTGCATAACTGATAGAGACATACCCCAAGTGACTTGCTGCTGTAATCGCAGCAAAAGGTGGCGCTACAAAGTATTAACTCAAGGGGGCCGAATAATATTGAACGCCCCACTTTTCAGTTTTTAATTTGTTAAAAAAGTTTAAAATATCCAATAAATTTCGTTCTACTTCACGATTGTGTCCCACTTGTTGTTGATTCTTCCCAAAAAAATTAGAATTTTATATTTTTATGTTGGAAGCCAGAAATATGGCAAAAGGTAGAAAAGTTCAAGGGGGCCAAATACTTTCACAATGCACTGTATATTTCTAAAGGTGCTATTGACATGAAATTCTCACCAGATGTCAGTAACAACCCATCCAATCCACACAGGCAAAGAAATAAAACCATAAATGTGAATAAATTATGTGTACTATTGAGAAATGACACAGGAAAAAAGTATTGAACACGCTTATTGAAATTTATTATTAAATTTATAATTAATACTTCGTACAAAAGCCTTTGTTGGTGATGACAGCTTCATGACACCTCTTATAGGGAGTAAATAGTCGCATGCATTGCTGAGGTGTAATTTTTGGCTCATTCTTCCACAGAAACACTCTTCAAATCCTGAAGGTCCCGTAGGCTCCTTCTATGAATTCTGAGCTTTAGTTCCTTTCATAAATTTTCTATTGGATTCAGGCCAGGTGATTGGCTGGGCCATTCTCGTAGCTTTATTTTCTTTATCTGAAACAAATTGAGAGTTTTCTTGGCTGTGTGTTTGGGATCATTGTCTTGCTTAAATGTCCACCCTTGTTTCATCTTCATCATCCTGGTAGATAGCAGCAGATTTTTTTCAAGAATTTGTCCATTCATCCATCCTTCAATTATATGAAGTTTGACAGCGCCATATGATGAAAACAGCCCCACCCTATGTAACCACCTCCAAACTTTACTGTTGGTATGGTGTTTTTCAGGTGATACGCAGTACCTTTTGGCCTCAAAATATGGTGTGTATTATGTCATCCAACAAGTTAAATTTTGGTCTCCTCTGACCAGACTATATTTTCCCAATAGTTCATAGGATTGTCCAAATGTTGCTGAGCAAACTATAACTCCTTAACGAACTTGGACATATAGGTATTTCCAAGGTCGCCTCCTTCTCTTTGGTGCGGGCTCCGGCAATGAGCCCCCACTTTCCAGGCACATGAATGCTGATCTGATCAGCTGTCATGTGCCCCTAACAGCCATGGGTGGAATTGTGATCCACCCTCAGCTGTTAACATCTTAAATGCTGCTGTCAAACTCCGAAAGCAGCATTTAACATGGCCGTGCCAGAAGCACGTCACAAACTACACCCATCGGCACGCTAGTCACATGATGGTGGGTTGGCATGACAACCCGGGGTCTGCAGAAGACCCCTGTAGTTGTCATAGCCAGTCTGCTGTAGCTGCCACCCAGCAGGTGCTCATAGCAGATGAGCATTTTTGTTACACGTAGCAGAGCTTCTTCCTTCTATGTGTAACACAAGCGATCAAATGATCGCAGCTACTAGTCTCCCATGGAGACTATTGAAGCCAGTGAAAAGTTAAAAAAAAAAAAGACATGTTTGGTTTCTCCGCTTTTAGAATCGCCCAATCTATCAGTATAAACATAGAATTAATCTGATCGGTAAACAGCGTAAGAAGAAAAGAAATCAAAATGGCAGAATTACTTTTTTTTGGTCGCGGCCACACTGCAATAAAATGCAATAAAGGGCTATCAAAACGTCGTATCTACCGAAAAATGGTATCCATAAAAACAGCTCAGCGCGCAAAAAATAAGTCTTCACCCAGCCCCAGATCACGAAAAATGGAGACTCTACAGGTCTCAGAAAATGGCGCCATTTTTTCACCGCTTAAAAAAAAAAATACGGTACATGTTTGGTATCTACGAACTCGTAATGACCTGGAGAATCATAGTGGCAAGTCAATTTTAGCATTTAGCGAACTTGGTAAAAAAAAAAACCAAAAATATTTGTGGCATGTCACTTTTTTTGCAGTTTCCCTCACTTGGATTTTTTTTCCCGTTTTCCAGTACACTATATGGTAAAATCAAGGGTGTCGTTCAAAAGTACAACTTGTCCCGCAAAAAGCAAGCCCTCACATGGCCATGTTGACCGAAAAATAAAAAAGTTATGGCTCTGGGATGAAGGGGAGCAAAAACAAAAAAAACCATGGTGGTGAAGGGGTTAAATGCGCTTGAACATACTTTTTGTTCAGCAATGTAGTCTTCTATGGTGGCAGGATTGCTTTCTAATTACTGATAGATTTCAGCTGGTGTCATGACTTTCCATGGCTTTTTGCACCTCTCTTTCTTCACGTGTTCAATATTTTTTCCCTGTGCCATTCCTAATTATTACACACAACTTAATTTATGGACATCTATGGTTTGATTTCTTTGCCTGTGTGGATTGGATGGGTTATTACCGACATCTTGTGAGAATTTCATGTCAATAGCACCTTTAGAAATATTTACTTAGAAAATTTGTGATATGTTCAATACTTATTTTATTTCACCTGCTGTATGTACTCACATGTCCATTAAAATCACAGATCTGACAGTAGGATCCATGTGATTCAGAGCATGGCTTATTCTCATCCCATTTTGCAGTTCAGTCTTGGTCATTAAAGTCTATGGGGATCCATATAAAATGGATGAAACACAAAAGACATACTTGTAACTTTTGTGTTCCAATCATCCATTTTTAACAGATCCATTGCAGAGAGTCAATGGATAAAAAAAAAAAGTTCAGTCTCCCTGCAACAGTGAAAAAAAGAGATGAGTAAAAAATGGATGCATGTAACTAAGATGATGCTTGAGAAAACAATAAATTCATTTCTCTTGGATGGTAACACTCATGGATGTGTAAATGCAGTGTAAGGTAAAGTTCACACAAGCGTATAAAAAAATGTTTGATTTTGATCCAGAAAAAAATTATGATTTTTCATCTGTATTGTCATTCATTTGCAGTCCACATGACATCTGTGTGGCACTCGTCTTTATACATCAGCAGTGAATTAAATTTACAAGACCAAAAACAGTTCCCTATGTTAATAATGGCAATGGATCCATAAAAATCAGAAGCTATACATGGGATCTGATTTTTTTGCATAGACTTGAATAGGTGATTCTCACCTGAAAAATGGAAGAGATTAGTGCAATTTTGTTCATGCGGACATTGTCCATGTAAAAAAAAAAAAAAAAAAAAAATGTCATCTGAACAGCCCAATTGAATGACATTAGTCCTAGGGCTGCGCTTGAAATGTCAATTTTTTTTTTACGGGCAGCATTCAGACAAAAAATATGGTGAGTGAACGTAGCATAAGGGTGTTTTTTTGCATGTCTGTTTTATGTGGCCAAAAGGACTCTGTTTTTCAAAATGAACAATATTTTTTCTTTCTATGCTCAATTTCTTTATTCAACTGAAATTTGAGCACATGTGAATAAACTGAGGCAACAGTTGAAATGTTTTAAGGCTGTGTGCCCACGATGCGTTTTTTAAGTGTTTCCGCAGGGGCAATTCCACTGCAGAAACGCTTAAAAAACGCATGGTAGAAGGCCTGCCATGTTCCCCAATGATAATCCGCATGTGCTGTGCACATGCTGTGAAAATTTACAGTGCGGATTATCATTGCGGAATAAAAAGCAGCATTACCAATTATTTTGTGGAAGGGCTGCGTTTTCGCTGCCATTGACTTGCATTGGAACGCATGGGTTACGCATCACTGCATCTGTACATGTGGAATCCATGCGTTTCAATGTGCGGATGGTACCCGGGTCTGTTGACTCGCCCTAATGAATCTAGGCTTGGATTAGCCTAATAACTCTTGCATATTGGCTCAGATCAGTCTGCAGCTTCTTGCTTTGGCTCAGCCTAATATCTCTTGCCTCAGCTCGGCCTGATGCCCCTTGCCATGGCTCGGCCCCATGACTCATACCCATAGGCATGACTTGGCCTTTGGATTCTATTTCTCCTCAGAAAAGTGGGATCTCCCTAAGACGTGACAATATTTTTTGCCCCCGAATGGAGGATGGCAGTCTCCTAAGAGGAGAATATATCAAAGTCTGGGAAAAATGACAAAACAATAATATCATGCATTTATTACCGTGATACTCTTAGATTAGGACCCTTTGAGATCTATCAACTTATGTTTGTAAATCGAGGGCTTTCTACTTTTGTTACATCTTTTGTGTAAAGGAGTAGACTAAGGATACCGTTATTCATATTTGTCCATTTTCTTTCTTATCCATACTCTATCTTTCTGCTGATATGTTTTATGGTCAAACAGTTGGATTTTTTTTTGCCAGAACATCGATCAGCCATGTATTTAGATTTATCTGCCAATCTCCATTATGTTATTATGTTTAGAGCATCTGTATGAGATCTATTAAAACAGAAAAAATCAAAGGCTCTATTAATTAAGGAGTTTTCAACAGCATTTGTGTGTAAAACTCCTTGAAATGTCACATTTTTTCATGACTTGAAGTTGATAAATGTTGCAACTTTTGGTGTTTTTATAGCAGACCCAGCCAGCTCTGTCAAATTTTAGAAAAGATAGAACTGGAACATGCCTGACAAATTTATCTCAATATACACAGCAAGAATGTCCTAAATTACTTCACAAATGTACCAGAGCCCATAATTTCTGGAGGTTGGGGTGATTTTGTGTATACCCAGCTTTACTGTACATATCAACTATAGCAAGGTTTTCTACTGTTTGCTCTTTACCACTGAGCAAAGTTTTCTTACCACATGGGTCTCATTTCAGTAAGAAGAACCTTGGATGCTTCTAGTAATTTTGGTGTTGCAAGAATCAATTTAGCATTCCACGGTGTCCATATTTTTTGTTTTGACATGGAACTTGCAGGAAAACTGTCTCACAGAGGGTGTGCTTATAACTAATTTTTATCATGTTTAGAAGTGGGAAAGTTACTCCTAGAATTTGATAAATTTGAGCTCTTTGATTTTTAATTCAAATTGCTTTCTAGGGATTCCGAAAAGTCTATTTTCTAATTACCTAAAAACCCAGATTTTGTTGATAAATATGGTGATCCTGGTGTTATTGGTTGTGCATTAGATCATATGTATGAAACTTTTATCTCAAGACAGAAGTTCTTGAGTTCTTGTTTCTTATCCCTTAAGAGGTGGATTGAATTGTGGATTGCCTAGCTTCTTGGGTAGAAAGAGCTATTGCCTCATTAGCTAAACTGTTGGGCTGCTTATTGGACTGTCCCCTCCTTTTTTTCCCTTAAAAATTACGGGTAGATTTGAGTTCTTCAAATCTTGACTTCTGGAAATGATCCCAAACTGTGGCCTCTCCCTAAGGACAAATTCAGACATTTGTAAATGAAATGTGTAGTATGGTCTGGTCGTGGGTCTCTGGATCCAAACTCAACAGCCTCATTTAAGCCTAAGAGGCTATGGAGCACTGGTTGAGAGACCCTTGGCCTGTTTTTTTCTGCAAATCTCTCAATGGTACTGTCATGGGTGAATGGTTAAATGGATAATTGCATTTATCAGTTATTTTCCGGAATCCATGACTGCACTATTCAGATTACCTCCCTTTGGCTTGTAGTTGGTTTGAGGTTTCTGTTTTTGCTTATTTTTTTTATCCGTGTAATAATTAAAAATTATTATTCTTATATAGCTCCAACATATTCCGCAGAACTTTACAATTAAATAGGGACATGTACAGACAGTAAAAACAATACAATGTATCACATTTCACCAGTTACAGGAGGAGTGAGGGCCCTGCTCGCAAGCTCACAATCTATATGGCAGAAACATTTATACTGATGATGATAATAAACTCCAAAATAAATTATTGTTATTGTTTGTATCGTCGTATCCTCCAGAATAACTCTGTAATTCACTGAATGAGGAACTGGATGTTGTCTTTTGTACTTCGCTTTAGGCTTCCTGTCTAGTTTTGGGGATTCATCCTCTCTTATTGGTCCTGTCATGAGTTACAGACAATCAAAATTCCGTTAAGTGTAATTATCGTTTTGCGTTGCTAGCAATTGAAATATAGTTTTGAGTGTAGAATAGGAAAGATGAATGAAGTGGTCATGGAGTATCATCAGTATAGTCACTTTTTCTGTCTTTTAAAGGGAATCTGTCACCCCCTGGGACTTATCAGACCACTAATATGGGCATACAGGTGATAGAAATGTGAATCTATACTTACCTGTACGTGGCCCATATTAGCGGTCTGGTTGCTGTGTAATAGCTTTATTATTAAATTATTTCTGCTAAGCTTCAAGGTCCCCCAGACGCCAAGAAATGCCCGCCTATTAGCCTTATTTCCATACGCACACCAGCTCCCCTGCATGCCACAGGGCCCTGTGACGTGCGGTTCATGGCCAGATCCCGCGTCTGCGCTGTTTCCTCTGTACGGACGGCGCTCTTCTCCCTGCCATCAGTGTAGTGTTGTGCAGCAGGGAACTTGTGCGCTGGCGCTGGGAAGGAAGAAACACTACACTGACGACAGGGAGATGAGCGCCGCTAATATGGGCCATACAGGTAAGTATAGATTCAAATTTCTATCACCCGTATGCCCATATTAGCGGTCTGAAAAGTCCCAGGGGTGATAGATTCCCTTTAAGTAAACCCTGGGCTTAACCATTCTAGAAATCTCACACTTGGTAAGGATCATTGTGTTCAGTGATTCTATTAGGTAAACCAGTGCCAATTTTTATAACAAAATGGGTATGTGTTTAGCGAAAGTGCGAAGGTAGTCCTAGTTTGACATCTCTATTTAGCTCTAGAAAATGTTTGGAAAGATCTTAAAGAAGTTGTCTCGGTTATTTTTTTTTCCTAAATTTTCCTAGTTATGTAATTAATGTAGTGCAAGTGTTTTCTGGACCCCCTAACCAATCTTCAGCTTTGCCAGCTCACATTGTGTTGGGCGGTGCTTATTTTTCAGTGTAAATGTATAAGACCCCAAACATTGCTCCATGTGTGTGCTGACCAGCCTACTTTCATGTCATGTGGGACAGAAAAAGACAGGAGTGGCGCTGGAAACTGGAGAAGATGGCGATCGCACTACATGCACTACATGATTTACATACATAGTTAGGAGGGGTGAGGGAAAAAATGCTGAGACATGTTCTTTAATTACTATTTGTTGACCTGTTACTAAGATTTTGCACTTTCCTTAATGTGTACATTCTAACAATTTGAAGGTTATGTCAATTTTTTTAGATGTTTTTCTGAACATAAAAACAGTAAATTCTCAAAAACTGGAAAAGGCTGCAATCACCAAATCAAACTCCATGAGACGCCAGAAAACTGAGATGAAAGATTTTACAGTTGTTCTAAATGGTATTGTGTCTGCCCGCAGAGCCACTGCTTCCCCCCCTCCCCCCCCCCAAGTGCAAGGACTAGGACACCGCTCCTTCTGTGTCACATACAATAGCCATCACACCTCTATAATGTCAAACCCGAGCAAACTTCTTCCTTTATCATTGATTTCTAGTTTCAGTGGATACAAGAATACAGCATTAGATATATTAAAACATTTAAACAGTGAAAGTTGTTAACGTCACTGCTTAACTTCTGCTGATGTGCAAAGAATACATGTCACTCTGATATATGTATGTTTTTAGTGGTGAGAGTTAAACCAGATCTGATTGCTAAGAGTATGTGACTGGGTTTATAATGGAACAATCAATTTTCTTATTATTCGCTGGAGTCCCGAACTTTACATGTTAAAGTTAACCCAACGCAACCTAAAGAATGACTGTTATTGCTTGTCCCGTTAGGTATGTGCACACTGAGCTTCATTGTAAAACCACTTTTCTGCTCATACAGAAATGATACATGGTTTTCTAATTATTTAAAAAATATAAATCTGAAAATTGTGACTTTCATTTGTATTCAGCCCCCTGTAGTCTTATACCTCTAAATAAAATCCTGAGTGACTAATTGCCTCCATAAATCACATAATTAGTAATATTTTTTTCCACATTTGCCTAAATGCTTTGCACAGCACTGTATGTAAAGGCCCCCATGCACATTACACTAATGTTGATGGGTTCGGACGACAGTGTAGTGTGTATTGGGGTGCTGGTCAACTGATGGTTGTGGGAGATTTTGGACAGCCGATCGCATTGTTCTCCCAGACATAAGCTGCCGTCCGATGTGTCAGTCAGCAGCTTTCCCATAGAAAACTATTTTTATCTATCTAATACTGCTTAAAAGTTGATGGGTTTAAGTAGTACCTAGTCATTGAGCCGAGATCTCAATCTGCGCATGCGCCACCTGCAGCGGCCATTTTCCTGAAGCCCACCACCGGGAAATCAATGGACTTCGCTCCTGTCTCTGACATTTTCTTACCCCCCCACCACACCCCTGGTAAGCTACATTCGGATTATAAGATGCACTCCCATATTCCTCCCAAATTTTGGGGAAAAAAGTGCGTCTTATTATTCAAAAAATACGGTACATAAAAATCTCTAGCAAAAATGGCCGAATGAATGTGATATAGGAGAGTTAGCTGAGATTGCTGTCGGCAGAACGATCTGCTGAAGCATAATTTGGCTGACAGACATCTAATGTATATGGCGGGCTTAAGATTTCTTTCAGAAATAGAAACCTGAATAAAAAAATAAAAGCATTTATTTTTTTTCAATTAACAAGTGAATGAACAAAAGAGAAATCTAAATCAAATAAATATTTGGTGTGACCACCCTTTGCCTTCAAAACAGCATCAATTCTTCTAGGATCATTTGCACATAGCCAGGGATGTTGTAGGATTATAATCAGGTGCATGAGCAACCAATTATACCAAATAGTTGCACACAGTTTTGAAGGAACTTAGCAGGGAGGTTGTGCCAAACATCTTGGAGAACTACTCACAGATCTTCTGTGGATGTCAAAACGCAGAAATCCTTCTGTCTCTTCATTTAATCCCAAACAGACTTGATGTGAAAAAAGAGACCACTCCTAAGTGCAGTATTGCCAGCACTCTGTAATTGCAAAGTGAGTGCTTTAAACTCAGCTGATGGCACAACACTGGTGTGTGTAATGATCAAAGCCCCATAGGCTACTGCCACTTCCATGGAATCTTGAAGGTCCCGTCAGGAATCAGTAAACCAATAAAGAATGAAAGAACCGAGGTCTTGATGAGCGCTGCCAGTAACGGGGAGATCAGAGGTACCATGGAAAACTGAAGTATTTATTCATTCAACACTTTTCGGGGTGGTATGCCTTTTGTATGTCTGGTGGAGTCATACCGACTCCGAAACGCATTGCATGAATAAATACTTCAGTTTTCCATGGTACCTCTGATCTCCACGTTACTGGAAGCTCTCAAGACCTTGGTTCTTTCATTTTTTTTATCAGACAAACTTGATGATATTGAGATCTGGGCTCCATGGAGGTCATATCATCACTTCCAGGATGTAGTTGCTTTTGATGTGGTGAGGTATATTCATGTTTGCTTCAACTTTTTTGAATAAAAGTGAAGATTTTGTAATGAAAGTTATATTATTAGCCTTAGTTTCATGTTATGGGTTAAAAAAATGTTCTATGAAACGAAGTCTTATCAAAATTTTGGAAATTGCCTTGTATTCAGTGAGATAGTGATTAAAATCTTACTTTTAAAAGGGTGTACTGATTTATGCTGAGCACTATATATATTATAAATAAAGTCACATTATATTCTGTCACCTGGTTTTACTTTGTTATGAACTATAGTGGTGCCTTCATATTGTAAATACTATCGTATGCACAACTATGGTACTACGCTGTGTCCTGACTTAAACAGTGCAGACCAAATTATATTGAGCTGTCTGAGGGATGATAGACAAAGTCCCCTTAATGCATATCCTATTTAGCTGTCAAAATGTCACTTTGCCCCCATGTCTTATTATCAGGCACAAGGGGTAATTGAGAATGAGTGTAAAATAGCTGGTGGAAAGTGAATTGCTATAAGTAATAAAATCCTAAATGTTCTGCTCCTTATGTATAATTCAAAGAATTAAAACCTTTCTCTCACCAGCTATGTATTATTAATGCATATGGTAGAGTGTTATAGCCGGCAAACCACCAAGTAATCATTTGTACACTACGATATTAGTACTGTACTCGGCATTATACATACCGTAGTTAGATCATTTTGAGAGTGCTCTACTGAAGACCTCAATGAGTGTGCTGACACCTGGGTATATTAAAGACTGGATATCACGATGTGCCAGTCACTCAGCACATCCACACGCTGTAATAGAGTTCAGCTCTACTATGGTGCCAACATTGTTGGCAGTATGTTCACTTAACTCCCTGTCTCTCTCTCAATTATCCTTTCTATACTTTGAATGTGGGTCAGTGGGTAGAGCTATATAGAATACCTCCATGATCTATAGAACAGCCTATATAAAATATACTTACAAAAATGAAGGTACTTAGTGCATAAATTGGCCAATTCATGAGAGCCCATCAACCATGGCAATGCAACTCCCCCTTTTATGGGACCCCAAACCTAATATTTATCAAACATGCCTCTCCTGGGCCAAAAGCCTACAAATCTAAAGGACAGTCAGGATCCTGTACCAATTAAAAACCACCACTTGCCGATGGGAGGAGTCCGAAAAGGAGGCAGTCAACACCTCCAGTAGTATACTACAAAAACAAGAAACTGAGCAGAACCTCCGAACAGACTAAAGAACAGCTGCAACTCCTATGACCGCATAATATACAAACCATAGAATGCAGCAACACTCTGTAAGTGCTAAGGTGTATGCAAACTTTGAATATATGAAATTTGAACTGCATTATATTTTTTGTAGTATACTATTGAAGGTGTTGAATGCCTCATTTTCTGACTGAGCACTCCTCTCATCAGCCTGCTCTCATCAGCCTGGTGGTTTTTAAGTTGTGCTGGATCCTGCCTCCTCTTTAGATTAGTAGGCTTTTGGTCCAGGAGAGGCGCATTTGATAGATATTGGGTGGTTTGAGGTCCCATCAAAGGCGGGGGGTTGCCCTGCCATGGTTGATGGGCTCTCATGAATTGGCCAATTGATGCACTAAGTATCTTCATTTTTATTAGTATATCCAAACTGCAGTAATACAGTTCAAATTTCATTTATTCAATATTTGCATACATTTAAGCACTTACACAGTTCTGCTGTATTCTTTTGTTTGTATATTATGCAGTCTTAGCAGCTTGCACCTGTTCACACTTGCTTTATTCTGTTTGGAGGTGCTAGTCAGTTTTTTTTTGTAACATTGTGTTTATGTTGGATTACCTGAAATGTATATTAGTAAAGAATCACCAGAAGAATTCTTGACAGTATAATCAGATTCAGCAGAATTAATACCTGTGTATAAAACTCAGAATAAGTTTTGCCATGAATTGGTTAATCAGTGAAGGTATTATTCAGAAAAGGTGACTTCCAGTAATGAGACACACCTTGACCTCAGGCTACATACGTAGAATATAATTATTTTTTCCGCAGCTACACTGAGAACTTTTGTAGCACTACTAATTGATTTTCAAATGTTGAGCTACAGCCAAATGAATACAGGTATTGTGCATGTGTCCCATTCTAATTATTATATTATTGTATATTATTATACAGGTATTGTGCATGTGTCCCATTCACAGTGTTTGCCAAGAGTCCAACAGTTGCCTTGGCAGCTTTCCCACCCAACTTGCAGCAACATCTCTTAACACCCAGTGCAAAATTGAGAGAAGTTGCGGAAGTTAGCAGTGTTTTACAGAGTGGGCTTGAGCAAGACGGGTATTGGCTGTATTTTCTAGCTGACTCCTGTTTGTAATTTCTGGCTGTTACGGTGCCTGGTGGTGGAACCACTGTGCCGTGGTACAAGGAAGGACTGGAGGGGCGTAACTGGGGGCCTCACCGGAGCGACCTTGGCTATACGGCGGCTTAGTCGACTCCGTGAACCAAGGAAGGACCGGGAAGGTGGAGCAGGTGCTACTCCGGGACCGACCTCGTGTGAGAGCCGACCACTCCCACGGGACTGAAGACAAGCGCTGATTGGCACGGCAGATAGGCACAGCTGGTAGGCTGGCACGGCTGGTAGGTAGGCAGGCTGGTGCGCACGGCTGATAGGCTGGAGGGTACGGCTGAGGGCTGACAAGAGTGTTAGACACTAGAAAACAACATTGCTCAGGCACCTCCATCTTGGGGGAGGTGCCTTAACTAGTGGATGTCCTCTGGCTATTGGCCGGGGACATCTTAGGGCGGCGCGCGTGGCCCCTTTAAGAAACATGGAGAGCGCGCCCTAAGCACAATGCCCGGGGATCTGCGCACGATGCACGCACCCTGGGCAGGCCAAGCATGGGAAGCAGGAAGAAGAGCGGCGCGTACAGGACTCGGGCCACAGCGGTAAGGGGATCGGCGTCTCTGCTAGGGAAGAGAGGCAGAAGGCGGAGACACCGGCACTACAGTACCCCCCCTTTATGCCCCCTTTTCTTCAAGCCTGCAAGAAACTTTTCCAGAAGAGGAGCGTGAATGTTCTCCCTGGGCTCCCAGGACCTCTCCTCAGGACCAAACCCCTTCCAATCCACAAGAAAAAAGTTTTTTCCTCTTACCCCTTTGGTAGCCAGAATGTTCTCTACCTCAAAAACATCTTCAGCGGAGACTGGAGCTGGAGTGGTACCCGGATCATCAGAGAAAGGATTGAGGACGACAGGCATGAGGAGAGACACATGAAAGGAATTGGGGATCCGTAACGAGGCAGGGAGTTTGTACGCCACAGAATTTGTCTCAGAATCTCAAAAGGGCTGATGTACCATGGACCCAACTTGTATGAAGGCATTTTAAGACAAACATATTTGGATGATAACCAGACCCCGGACGGAATAGAGGCGGATCCAGACGTCTCTTGTCTGCATGTTTCTTCATCCGCTCAGAGGACTGCAGCAACGCAGACTTTGTGTTCTCCCAGATCTCAGAAAAGTTCTTAAGAGACTCCGCAGCAGGATTGTCCACAGAAGTAGAAACAGAAGCTGGAGTATTGGGATGCTGACTGTATACCACAAAAAACAGAGATTTGGCTGAGGATTTGCACACATGGTTATTGTAGGAAAATTTGGCAGGAGTTCCACCCAGTTGCTATGGTGGGCATTGACGAAGTGCCGAAGAAAGCTAGTGAGGATCTGATTGATCTGCTCAACCTGGCCATTAGGCAGTGGATGATAAGCCGATGAGAAATCCCATGCGACATTCAGAAGCTTGCAAGTGGCTCACCAGAAGCGTGAAGTAAACTGGATCCCTCTATCCGAGTCAATATGAAGAGGTAGACCGTGGAGAGGGAAGATGTGATGAATGAACTCTTTAGCCAGTACTGGCGCAGAAATGGTCGACAGAAATGACCTGGAGAGTGCGTCTGCCTTGATATTTTTATCGGCCGGCCGGAAGTGGAGTGTGAAATTGAAGCGGGCAAAGAACAGAGACCATCTGGCCTGTCGAGGGTTAAGCCTTTGAGCAGACTGTAAATCCACCGGATGCAAAGCGCCCTCTAGTAAGAATCGCCATTCTTACAGCACAAGTTTGATGGCAAGCAGTTTCCAATCTTCAATGGAGTAATTGCACTCAGAGGGAGAGAAGAGCTTAGAAAAGAAGCCGCAAGTCACAATTCGACCGGACGAGGATTTCTGGGTGAGAACTGCTCCGGCCCCTGAGGAAGAAGCATCCACCTCTAGGAAATACTGCTTCTTACCATCAAGACGATGCAGCACCGGAGCTGAAGAGAAGGCCTGTTTCAGAGACACAAAGGCACTTTCCGCCTCAGGAGTCCATTTCTTGGGATTGACACCTTTGCGAGTCAGGGCTGAGATGGGAGCAGTCCTGGAAGAGAAATGAGGAATGAACAGGCGATAATAATTTGCGAATCTAAGAAACCGCTGAATAGCCTTCAGCCCCTCAGGTCGGGGCCACTTTAGAACAGCAGACACTTTTTCGGGATCCATTTTTAGACCGGTCTCCGAGATTAGGCACCCCAGGAATAGAAGAGAATTCTGCTCAAAAATTCATTTTTCAAATTGGCATACAGACGATTCTTCCTGAGCCTCTGCAGTACCTGTCGAACGTCTCTCCAATGTGAAGACAGATCAGGGGAGAACACCAGGATATCGTCCAGGTACACCACCGCGCATGTTTGGAGAAGATCTCGGAAGATGTCATTCACCAGCTCTTGAAAAACTGTTGGTGCATTGCAGAGACCGAAGGGCATCACGCGGTACTCGTAGTGGCCATTCCGAGTGTTGAATGCCGTCTTCCACTCATCACCCTGGCGATTCCAGATCTGATTGTATGCGCCACGGAGATCGAAGTTAGTGAAGATTTTTGCCCCTTTGAGGCGATCAAAGAACTCAGAGATGAGAGACAGAGGATACTTATTTTTATTGTGATTTGATTTAGTCCCCTATAGTCAATACAAGGCCAAAGAGAACCGTCCTTCTTCTTGACAAAGAAGAATCCTGCTCCAGCCAGAGAGGTGGATTTCTGGATAAATCCCCTAGCAAGATTCTCCTCCATGTATTCGGACATGGCACGGGTCTCGGCCAATGACACGGGGTAGATATGACCACAGGGAGGTGAGGCAATAGGAATGAGGTCGATGGGACAATCATATGGCCTATGAGGAGGTAGTGTCTCAGCCTGTTTCTTGTCAAAGACATCAGTGAATGACCAGTAGGGTGCCTGCAAGCCGGGTAGATTAACTGGAGTGGACGGAGGTCGAGCAGGATGAGCAGAAACCAGGCAGGTTTTGTGACACTCCTGACCCCAGCGGAGCACCTCATCTGCACTCCAATTCAAGACTGGCCCATGTCTCTGTAGCCAAGGCGATCCGAAAAGCAAGAAATGAGAGAGGCCAGACAGCACATAGGAGATTTTCTCTGAGTGTAGCATTCCAATCTGGTGAACTAGGGGCTCGGTGACGAACAAGATGGACTCGGAGAGGGGCCTCTCATCCACCAAGGAATCTAGCAACGGATCTAGGAGACGTTGGATAGGGATCTGATACTGCTCCACAATGGCTTGTTGGATTCGATTCCCAGCAGCATCGGAATCCAGATAAGCAGTCTGAAAAAAAACGGATGTTGCCACAGGAAACCAATACAGACAGAGTCAGGGATGGAGAGGAAGAATTCTTGCCCAGGATGACCTCTCCAAGCGATCCTAGGCACTAGAGTTTCCCAGTCTCTCTGGACAGGAATGGATTACATGCTCCGAACTGCCACAATAAAAGCATCTTCCCTCAGCGCGGCGGACCTCCTGGCGAGTCTTGACCATCGTCACCTGGTCTACCTGCATAGATTCAAGGATGGATGCCAAGGCGGGGGCTTGTTGCAAAACTGGCCTTTGGAAGGTGGGTGCAATGCGTAGAGATCTTTTCTCACCGATCACTTCCTTAGAACGCTCCTGGAACCTGATGTCGATCTGTGTGACCAGAGACACTAGGTCATCCAGAGAGGTGGGTATGTCACAACCGGCCAGTTCGTCCTTGATCTGCTCAGAGAGGCCCTCCCAAAAGGTAGTCACAAGAGCCTCATTATTCCAGGCGAATTCAGACGCGCGGGTGCGGAAACGCACAGTGTACTGGCCCACTGTGAGGTTCCCCTGGCGTAGACGAAGAAGAGAGGAGGCTGTTGAGGATGTGCGGCCGGGCTCATCGAAAACTCTCCGGAAGGCCTCAAGGAAAGCCTGGAGGTTGGTCTCCAGAGGATCCCCTCCCTCCCATAGGGGATTGAGCCACTCCTATTGTGCAAGCAGGATGGTAAGCCACAATGCTAATGTTAAAGTATTGTGGTGTATAACAATCAAGCGATCGTATGTGTAAATCACCCAGTGTGATGGTGATGCAAAAAAAAAATGTAATTGAGCAAAAAAAATTGCAGGACCTTGGTTCAGCAGTCACATAAATATTATGTGACTGCCGTATGGGAGTCCTGCAAACCACCACTGACCTGCCAGCATTCCCGACTCTTTTTTTGGTTAGACTGCCGGGTGCAGCATGATGCACCCATGACATTGCATCAGGCTGTCTAATCAAAAGAGGAGCTGGGGATGCCGGCAGGTAGTAGGCGGTTTGCAGGGCTTCTGTGTGACAGTCACAGAACATTGATGTGGCTGCAGGACCTGGTCCTGCAAATTGATTCACTCATCTTTATGAATAAATGATTAAAAAATATATAGAAAACATATATAGAAAGCTTATATATACAGTGCTTACAAGTAGTATTCAACCCCCTGCAGATTTAGCTGGTTTGATAAGATGCAAATAAGTTAGAGCCTTCAAACTGCAAACGAGAGTAGGTTTTATGAACAGAAGCATAAATCTTACAAACCAAAAAGTTATGTTGCTCAGTTGAATTTTATTAATTTTTAAACATAAAAGTGTGGGTCAATTATTATTCAACCCCTATGTTTAATATTTTGTGGAATAACCCTTGTTTGCAATTACAGCTAATAATCGTCTTTTATAAGACCTGATCAGGCCGGCACAGGTCTGTGGAGATATCTTGGCCCACTCCTCCATGCAGATCTTCTCCAAGTTATCTAGGTTCTTTGGGTGTCTCATGTGGACTTTATTCTTGAGCTCCTTCCACAAGTTTTCAATTGGGTTAAGGTCAGGAGACTGACTAGGCCACTCCAACACCTTGACTTTTTCCCTCTTGAACCAGGCCTTGGTTTTCTTGGCTGTGTGCTTTGGGTCGTTGTCTTGTTGGAAGATGAAATTACGACCCATCTTAAGATCCTTGATGGAGGAGCGGAGGTTCTTGGCCAAAATCTCCAGGTAGGCCGTGCTATCCATCTTCCCATGGATGCGGACCAGATGGCCAGGCCCCTTGGCAGAGAAACAGCCCCACAGCATGATGCTGCCACCACCATGCTTGACTGTAGGGATGGTATTCTTGGGGTCGTATGCAGTGCCATCCAGTCTCCAAACGTCACGTGTGTGGTTGGCACCAAAGATCTCGATCTTGGTCTCATCAGACCATAGAACCTTGAACCAGTCTGTCTCAGAGTCCTCCAAGTGATCATGAGCAAACTGTAGACGAGCCTTGACATGACGCTTTGAAAGTAAAGGTACCTTACGGGCTCGTCTGGAACGGAGACCATTGCGGTGGAGTACGTTACTTATGGTATTGACTGAAACCAATGTCCCCACTGCCATGAGATCTTCCCGGAGCTCCTTCCTTATTGTCCTTGGGTTAGCCTTGACTCTTCGGACAAGCCTGGCCTCGGCACGGGAGGACACTTTCAAAGGCTGTCCAGGCCGTGGAAGGCTAACAGTAGTTCCATAAGCCTTCCACTTACGGATGATGCTCCCAACAGTGGAGACAAGTAGGCCCAACTCCTTGGAAAGGGTTTTGTACCCCTTGCCAGCCTTGTGACCCTCCACGATCTTGTCTCTGATGGCCTTGGAATGCTCCTTTGTCTTTCCCATGTTGACCATGTCTGAGTGCTGTTCACAAGTTTGGGGAGGGTCTTAAATAGTCAGAAAAGGCTGGCAAAAGAGATCTTTAATCCACACATGTGAAGCTCATTATTCTTGGTGCCTGAACTACTTCTTAATACTTTAGGGGGACCAAACAGAATTCTTGTGGTTTGAAGGGTTGAATAATAAATGACACTCTGAATTAACTTTTAACGTTTTAAAAAAACAAACAAACAAAAAAAAAAAACAATATTTGCTGCAGTGCATTTCCCACTTCCAGGCTGATCTACAGTACAAATGTCACAATGCCAAGTTAATTCCGCATGTGTCAACCAGCTAAATCTGCAGGGGGTTGAATACTACTTGTAGGCACTGTACATATAAGCTTAAAATATACAGTTCTGCTCACCATTATTGGCACCCCTTCATTTTTTTCATAGACTGTATTTTTTTCATAGATCTTCAGAAATAAATGGAAATGTACCAAAGTTATATCCTCGGGATTTTTTAATTAGTGATCCAAAGTAATACAACAATAAAACATTGTTTTTCAACTTCCATGCAATTTCAAAGAAGAAACAGAATAAACAGCATGTGCTGCAATAAAGGCACCCATAATTAATACTTGGTTGCACACCCTTTGGCATTGTTGACAGCCTCCAAACGTTTCTTGTAGCCATCTATAAGCTTCTTGCACTTCTCAGCTGGAATTTTCTTCCACTTTCCTCTTTTCCCCAATGGCAGATGTCAGTTCACCCCAAAGATTTTCAATGGGATATATATATACAGTGAAGGAAATAATTATTTTATCCGTTGCTGTTTTTGTAAGTTTGGCTTTTGTGTTTTCATTGGCTGTAAGCCATAATCCTCAACATTAACAGAAATAATCACTTGAAATAGATCACTCTGTTTGTAATGACTCTATATAATATGAGTTTCACTTTTTGTATTGAAGAGCTGAAATAAATTAACTTTTTGATGATATTCTAATTTAGTGAGATGCTCCTGTGTATATTCCAGTGAAGGAAATAATTATTTGATCCCTTGCTGTTTTTGTAAGTTTGCCCACTGACAAAGACATGAACAGTCTATAATTTTAACATTGAGAGATAGAATATCCAAAAAAAAAAAAAAAAAGCAAATTGCCTCTTCGGAGAAAAAGAGGACTTGTACTCTATAGCGCCACCTATTGGAAGCAGCAATCCTACAAGTCACAATCAACCCTTTAATGAGTCGTGCAATATGACTTAGGATAAAAGCCAAATCAGAATCTCAATTTGCAGACACGGTGTTTCGGGGTATTGCTCCTCGTCAGTGCAAAGTAGGAGAACTGATTTGGCTAGATGAGAGGCTCTGGACTGAGGTCTAAGGGGCAGCGTTTCTCCTTGTGGAGAGTGACATACCGGCTCTGGCATGTCAAGGTAAGGAGGCTTATTCACCCTGCAATGCTCCTCTGGGAAATTTAATATGCAAATTGCCTCTTCAGAGAAAAAGAGGACTTGTACTCTATAGCGCCACCTATTGGAAGCAGTAATCATATATATAATGTCTCTTTGTGTTTTTATTCTTATTTGAGGTGCATGTCTGTATTTCAGTTTACCACAGTAAATTCCACCATTGTTACAGGAAAAGTTTTTTTGTATTTCTTGTTAAATGAAATCTGAATTTTGTCTTTGCAATCACAATTTTCTCCTTTACTTTCACACACAGTATATGAATGTATTAATGTCTGTTATATTGGTAAAGCTATTTAATTGCCGCAGCATGTTTGCTCAGCTATTTCTTTAGTCAGCAATGCCTGGAAATGCTGTGATCTGCTCTTTAGAGATGAAAATGTCACCCAGCATAATGAAATCTAATTCCTCAGCTCTCACTGTTCTCTTCCCCGTGTGAAGTGTAAAACAGCCAGAAGATGTTAGAACTTTGAGATCAAAGGCCTAAAATGCAGATATAATAGGACTTGTAATTCTGGTGTGAAAAAATCTAGGAATGAAAATATTCTTCATGGCCTTTAGTAAATAAAGACTTTAGGTGCCTTTTCCATGAGCTCCCATAATAATAAATGGAGGTTTATTTCAGCTAACACTTGGCACCACTTTGTAAATAAAGGCGATTTATGTGTCAGTAAGTTAAACCACATTAAGTACCTTTCTTTTGGCTTGTTCTCTCTAATGAGTTTCTGCAGTGGAGATGGGTGCCTGGCTTATGAAACCAAATATCACAGATAACTTTGTGAACTTGTCCACATCACTAGCAGGTCTAATGCACAGGCCCAGTCCACTACACTTCCAAGTATCAGAGTTGCCAGGATTCACTAAAATGGGGATACTTCAGCCACATTTAAAATGTGAATATCTGCTACTGTAAGAAATCAGATATTTATTATTATTTACTTATATAGCGCCATTGATTCCATGGTGCTGTACATAAGAAGGGGTTACATACCAAATACAGATATCACTTACAGTAAACTAACAATGATAGACTGGTACAGAAGGAAGAGGACCCTGCCCTTGCGGACTTGCATTCTATTTATATACTAAAATTCAAAGTAGTCTAATTTTTTAAATAATTTGTCAAGTTTATATGTTTTAGTTATATCTAATATAATCTATTTATTATGTATTTATCTGTTTGGCTATGTGGAAAGCTGACAGCCTGTATGTCAGATCCCAAACATTTTCTTCTGTATTTATAATGTGGCCACATTTTTATGATGTGATCATAATGGTTTTGGGAGGTTGTGTCCACTTTTGTTCATTCAAACACTACTACAACAGCACTTCTATACATTGATGCCATTGCATAATTTACTGTACAATGTCCAAATACTGACATATAGTGTGGATTTCACCATACAATACTCAGTAACATCATCCTATCCTTTGGTGCCATGCAATTTAAGGTGCATTCCTCATCATCATCATCATCATCATCACCAGCAGCAGCAAAGGAGGCCAATTCACCATAAGCATCCACACAAGAATCCGGTTAAGGACTTATAGAGTAAGGCTATGTGCCCACGATGCAGAAATGCTCAGGATTTTTTCCTGAGCGTTTCTGCATCTCCCTGGCAGAAAAAAATGCATGCTGATTGTACATGCGTTTTTCATGCCAGGGACATGCGGATGTGAAGGGTTCTTCACTTGCATTTCCGCATGCGGGTGTCAAGCACTTTCCAAGCGATTTTAGCATCACTTGGAAAGTGCTTGACAACTTGGTCACACTATATAAATCCATGCAAACGGCATGGATTTATATAGTGTGACCGAAAGAATGGTAAAAAATAAAAAAATAATTATATACTTACCTTCCGATGGCCCCTGCAGTCTTGCTGCGCTCCTGTGCTGGCTGCCGGCAGATCACGGTACACTGTACTGAAAGACCTGCCGTCACATGACTATGATGTCACCGCAGGTCCTTCAGTCCTGCGCGATCTGTCGGCAAGCACAGAGAAGAAGTCCGGGGGCCGTCGGAAGGTGAATATAATCTTTATTTTTTATTTTATTCTTTTTTTTACAACTTTTAATGGCACCTGGGTGTGGAGGAGAGTCTCCTGTCCTCCACACCCGGGTACCATCCGCACATTAGAACGCGCCAACTACGCAAGTACAGATGCAGTCTTGCGGAATTGGCGCGTTCTAATGCAAGTCAATGGCGGCGAAAACGCAGCACTTCCGCAAAATAATTGGTAGTGCTGCGTTTTTTTCCGCAATGATAACCCGCAGTGGAAATTTCCGCAGCATGTGCACAGCACATGCGGATTATCATTGGGGGACATGGCAGGCCTTCTACCATGCGTTTTTTAAGCGTTTCTGCAGCGTTTTTGCCGCTGCGGAAACGCTGAAAAAACGCATCGTGGGCACACAGCCTAACCATCGCTTTAATTTTTATTTAATAAATCAATAGAACACATGAAAATAAGAAATTTTGTAATATATCTTATCAGAGAAATTTGCTTCTTTCTCCTCCAGGACTGATCATTCATTTTCAAGCTTATTAATTCTTGGGTAAAATCTGTATTCAGTGAAGACAGATGTTTACATTTCGGAGATAGGAGATGGCAATTGCTCCTCGTAACATTCTAGGGAGAGGGAAGAGGAGTTCTACCACCAGTTCCTCCCTCTTCTTCCTCTCATCCCTCTATATAGAATCTCATCAGTAGCAGCTGCCATCTCCTATCTTAGTAATGTAAACATCTGGCTTCACTGAATACAGATTTTACCCAAGAATTGAGAATTTTGAAAATGACTAATCTGCTCAGGAGGAAAAAGAAGCGGATTTCTCTGATAATACATATTACACAATTTCTTATTTTCACGTGTTCTATTGATTTATGAAATAAAAATTAAAACGACAGTAACTCTTTAAGACTCCCATACACATTACAGTTGGTAGAAGCTGCCGATGTTGGCGGCTTTCCAATCATGTTGGGGGATAATACGGGTCAGGCAGTTTAAATTTTAACGCCTTTCCCTTCTGGCTAATATAGCCAACTTATAATAATAATTATAATAGAGCGACATTGGCTATTATTTAATACAGATAAACACAATTTTAGTGTCCTCTGTAATACAATACTGAGACCATTTGTTGGAAGAACTTAGTAATTGCCTCTTCAGAGAAAAAGAAGACTCAAACTCTATAGCACCACCTCTTGGAAGCAGCAATCCTATAAGTCACAATCATCCCTTTAACGAGTCGTGCAATATGACTTAGGATAAAATCCAAATCAGAATCTCAGGATTGCTGCTTCCAATAGGTGGCGCTATAGAGTTCAAGTCCTCTTTTTCTCTGAAGAGGCAATTTGCATATTAAATTTCCCAGAGGAGCATTGCATGGCAAATACGCCTCCTTACCTTGACATGCCAGAGCCGGTGTGTCATTCTCCACAAGGAGAAACGTTACCCCGTACACTTATGTGAATTAATTTGTTCTTCATAATTATTAAATCTTTAAATTTTAACACCTGTCCTTTCTGTTATTCAAGAGATTTTCTGCTGCTAGAGCTGTTTGTTGGCAGGTTTCACTATTCTCCCCTTTAAAAACACATGAACGTATGGCCAAGCTGACTGTTCATGTGTATGGGACATTCAGGAGACCAAGCAGACACTTGACTGTCAGCTATTGCATGTGTATGGGAGCATTTTACAAATACAGTATCCAAACCAATAAAACATTGAAACACTCCATGTGATTTACTAGAAAAGAACTTTTGTCAGTTACTGCAATAACTCGGTGATTGTGGCGCGCTTGTGATCAGTGACTGGGTTCCCTTGTCTAGAAGTCATAAAGATTTTATCTGGATGAAATTTAGTAAATTATGAGTGAGAGTACAAAGGCAATGTTGTAAAATAAGCCATCAGATCTGCAGAGAAAATACAAATAGGCACTGCACATGATTTTCTTGGTCCAGGTGATTATTACCCCTATATAATTAAATGACTGATGGAAGGTTTTAGCATAGGAAAGGATCTTCCATTGGTTTCTACAGATTATGAAGGATGGGGGAGAATCACAAGTGTTTGTCTGCTTCCAGTGAATCTCCAATGTCAAGCTCTCGTTTCCTTTCATTCCAGAGTATTTTGTCTCCTTGTAAGGAAGAATGTGAACTGATTGTGTTTGTGAAAACATTCCTCTTTAGCCTTAGTTGCTCACTCAGCCTTCTTTTTTACAAACTCCATCATTATGGCTTGAGTAAGATCCTGATATACAATACAAGTTTTAGAAGTTTCATGTGCAATGTAAGACTCATTTACATGTTAACTCTACTCTTTTCTTTCCAAAACCTACATTTTGTACAGTTTTGAAAGTGTATATCTATGTACATCACAGTACATTGAATACGCCTTATCAGATTGCATTGTTTCTACTTATTTATTTGCTTTCCTGCAGTATATATGAGACAAAATGTGCTTAACCAGTCAATTAATGTTCCATACCTCTAACTCTAGTAGTCAGCAGTACTTGTCTTGAAGTCCAGCCATATTGCCAGCACCCTATTGGTAGCTAGCAGTGCTTTTTTACTTGTAGGTTTAATGTTTAACATGTTTGGATGTCATATACATGGGGTTGGAAACTGTGCCCCTCTGAGTGGGGGATAACTGCTTTGAAGAGGATGCTTCCCTCACTATATAACTATATAGCATGTTTGTCATTATGTTATTAGGACATATGTCAGAACTGTATATTGCCTTGAGGGACTACCGATTGGTGCTTATTTACACTGTTTGATGTATTGTTGCTATCTATATAGCCACAGTTGCTGTTCTTTATTGCATGCTATGACCCTATTTATAAAATATTGTAACTTTTTATTGTGATGCCGTTCTATTCTGATAAAGCACTGCCGTTGATTGTATTGCTCTTGACTATGTAGATGTAGTTGCTTTGTGCAATATACAATATTTTATTTCATCCTATGACCGATGTCATACACATGTAATAATTTGCAGAGGATATCCAGGCTCGTTCTTATCTGTTATGGTGTTGTCATTCTATTTCGCACCAGTACACATGGAAATGTTTTCTGCAACTTCGATCATGTTCTAAGATGACACATGGTGAGTTTCCTGGATAGTGCCCAGGTGAACACTATGTTGTCTTCTTCTGACCCTTTGATAATATGGTGCACTTAAAACTTCCTTAATTGATGCAACTCAAAAATAATAGAGGCAGCACTCCAATGATCCCAAGTTCAAAAAAGGGAAGATTTCATTCTATCTCTTTGATTTGATAGATCAGTGTTTACATTGAAATGTTTATCTATCTATCTATCTATCTATCTATCTATCTATCTATCTATCTATCCATCTATCTATCTAGTATATCTTGATATTTCTCTTGCTTAACCTGGAATATGGAGCTATGCCTGTGAAATAGCAATGGACACTTATGCCAGACTAAACACTCCATATGAAAATGGCTGCACTCATCAGTAGATCATGACCATCTGGCAAATGTAGTTATGAGTAAGCTAGACAAATGACCTGCTGTAGTTGGGTTCATTTGGTTTCATGTTATTGGGTTGATACAACTAAAGATATCTATTTCATATTGTCTATGTTGTCAACATTTTTGGGGGGTTGATAAATTTAATTCAGAGATAAAGATTAAAGAAGTATACCCAGAATTGAAAGTCATCACCTATTCATAGGATGTTGGATGACTTATTAATTGCGGAGGCTAGTGAAGGGGTGGTCCAATAGGTGGGATACCCTGCGATCCTGAGAATGGGGCTATAGAGTGAAGCAGTGGTGCGTGTGCTCAAACCCTGCTCCACACTCTGTCTATGGGACTGCTGCTGTGCATAGCCTGAGTGATACTGAAAATATTCAGAGATCTAGACTGCCAAATTATCTGAGTTTTACAAATTGCTCTCAAAGTGCTTTTGTGAAAGACCATCTACTTTCACATCATCCAGCGCTGAAGCAAGCATAAACATTATGTTCAGCAAACCCGAATTGTTTCTGACGTTTCATCTGCTAGCTTCATCTACAAAGCTAATCTATCTCCCATTCTGTCAACGTTGCAGTGGCCGCAGTTTATACCACTTCCATCTCCAGTGCATAAATGCTGTGCAAACAGGAATATTCTCCCAGTCCTATGTAGGCAACTACTTTAATCAGGTTCTACTGTTCATTTTTCAGTTGCCTTTTGGAAAATGTAAGCAGTTGATTATTGTCATGGGCAAGGTTATTACTGGCAAGGTAAAATTACTATAACCTCTAGTCAAAGTGTATTACATAATGATTATAGGTTGTTTTCTAATTAGTGACTGTATTGACTAGTATCTATGGTGTGACAATAGCTCTACAGGTGTAATGTGAATTCCAGATTATCATACATATATATAGGGCACTAAATATTTAATTTTTTTTTTTAGATTTATGCAAAATTGCATTTCCTGTGTACTTTTTCTTACTAGTTCGGTAACAATAATAATTAATAATATACGGTTAAAGGTGAATGCAATGGAAAATCTCTGGACATAGATAAGAACAATATTGTGAGCTAAGAGTACAAAGCTGTGGCCTTATAAGGAGACTGCTTCACCAGATCTGAGGAACATTCCTTCCAATAGATATTCAAGGAATGTTTTTTTTTCACTTTCCAAAATCGGCCGTATAATATGAGCAGATGCTTTGCATTTTACCATTCATAATAAGTGCAGGGCTACATTTATTATCATGTACTTTTATTGTACTGCTTCTGCAACACTTTTAATTAACTACATATGTCTCTTGAGAGACGAATGGGTGAAAGGTTCAGCAAACACGTATAATGAGAATGGAGCATATTTGATATTTCTCCTGCATCAGTAGATTAGTATTCATTCTTAAACAGGACTTTTCAACAGTTTGAGCATGTTAAACTGGTCACATAATGAAATCCTGGCTGCAGAGTTGAGTAACATGTAGCTTTTATTTTTTCATTTCTCCTCTCTGTTGCGGAGATATTGGCTTGAAAAGTTTAGGTTATAGCGGATGTTAAATCTGATGATGATGATACCAGAGATTTTCACTTGGGAGGGGGAACATATATACAGGTGCATCTCACAAAATCAGAATAGCATCAAAAAGTTAATTTATTTCAGTTCTTCAATACAATAAATAAAACGCCTATATTATATAGAGTCATTACAAACAGAGTGATCTATTTCAAGTGTTTATTTCTGTTAATGTTGATGATTATGGCTTACAGCCAATGAAAACACAAAAGTCATTATCTCAGTAAATTAAAATAATTAACAAAAAACACCTGCAAAGGCTTCCTAAGTGTTTAAAAAGGTCCCTTAGTCTGTCTCAGTGGGCTCCACAATCATGGGGAAGACTGCTGACTTGACAGATGTCCAGAAGGCAGTCATTGATACACTCCACAAGGTCCCAGAGTCTGGAGGAAGAGTGGAGGGGCACACAATCCAAGTTGCTTGAGGTCTAGTGTGAAGTTTCCACAATCAGAGATGGTTTGGGGAGCCATGTCATCTGCTAGTGTAGGTCCACTGTGTTCTATCAAGACCAAAGTCAGCGCAGCCGTCTACCAGGAAATTTTATAGCACTTCATGGTTCTCTCTGCCGACAAGCTTTTTGGAGATGGAAATTTCATTCTGCAGTAGGACTTGGCACCTGTCCACACTGCCAAAAGTACCAATACCTGGTTTAAAAACAACAGTATCACTGTGCTTCATTGGCCAGCAAACTCGCCTAACCTTAACCCCATAGAGAATCTATGGGGTATTGTCAAGAGGAAGATGAGACACCAGACCCAACAATGCAGACGAGCTGAAGGCTGCTATCAAAGCAACGTGGGCTTCCATAACACCTCAGCAGTGCCACAGGCTGATCCCCTCCTGTCACTCTGCATTGATGCAGTAATTGATGCAAAAGGAGCCCCGACCAAGTATTGAGTGCATTTACTGAAAATAAATTTCAGTAGGAGAACATTTCACATTTTAAAAACATTTTTCAAGCTGTTGTTATAAAGTATTCTAATTTACTGAGATAATGACTTTTGTGTTTTCATTGGCTGTAAGCCATAATCATCAACATTAACAGAAATAAACACTTGAAATAGATCACTCTGTTTGTAATGACTCTATATAATATATGAGTTTCACTTTTTGTATCGAAGAACTGAAATAAATTAACTTGTTGTTGATATTCTAATTTAGTGAGATGCACCTGTACTTCGTCCCTTGTTCGCCAAGCATAAGCAACATAATAGAGAAAAAAATAAGGATGCCCCCACAATGGCTTAGATAAGCCTTCTCCTGTTTGATACATGTAATTAGAGACAGTCTGTTCTCACTTACCTTCAGTGTGGGGTGAAGGACAGTACAGGAGAGCTGAGCTTTGTCTGATTACACTGACTGCCCTGAAATGAAAGCTGAAAGGTGTTAATAATCCCACTCATCTCTGCTCTATTCTGGGCACTTGTACTCGCTTTGCAATGAGATCATTGAAAGCAGGGCTGTCTGTCATTACATGTCTCACCCAGTAAAAAAAGCCTGTTTAAAGCTATTGTGGGTGCTTGTTCTTTTTGCCCTGTATGTTGCAGCCTGCTTATGATTGGTCAATGTTATGTAGGGGAAGAAGTACATGCCCCTAGAGACAAAACTCTAGTAAGGCACCCTTGGACTTGACATCAATTCTAACCTAAAATGTAAAAGCTAATATCTTCACAATGGAGAGGAGAAATTAAAAAACAAAAATTATGTATTATTCAGCTGTGCAACTACTGTTCCATGATTTGGCCAGTTTAACATGCTCAAACTGGTGAGAGGTTATCTTTAAGTAATCCCTTAATATAAGAAGTACTTTTATTGTTCCTATCTCTGATTCTTAGTATGCACACCTAGCTGATATTAAAACATACCTACCACCAAGACTACCAACCCATTTATATTTTTAGAAATAAAAAAGGTAAACTTCTACATATAATTAATTTAAAAAATTACATAAAGTGAATTGCAAACCATGCATTGTACAATCGCATGGTTTGTAATTTGCCAACTCCCCTTCGAAAGCTGCTGCCAGTCAGCCGAACCGAAGGTCCCAGTGTGCCTGGCTGAACTACCCAGCACTGACCATGATCTTTCTCTCCTAAACTGTGAGATCTCACAAGGTATCTCAAGATCTTGCTGATTTGGGCAAAAAGATCACGTTCACTGTTGGAAAAAGAAGGCTGAGGGCTGGCTATATGAGTGTATGAATCTACTGAGGAGCAGGAGAAGTAGTAGGATCTGCTTCTTGTGGATGCAATTATGTAGATGAATACCACATTGGATCAGCAATGAAGTGACAAGCTTAGCCTTGCACTGCTGTGTGTGTGTGTGTGTGTGTGTGTGTGTGTGTGTATACATGTAGACACTTCTCAAAAAAAATAAAGGGAACACTTAAACAACACAATTTGTCAATCACACTTCTGTGAAATCAACCTGTCCAGTTATGAAACAACACTGATTGAGACAACAGGTACAAATGACAGGCATTTAGCAAGACAACCCCAATAAAGAAGTGGTTCTGCAGGTGGTGACTACAGACCATTTCTCTCTCCTCATCCTTTTTGGCTGTTGTTTTGGTCGCTTTTTTTGTATTTTGTCATTGCTCTCACCCCTAGAGGCACAGCATGCTGCGGTGTCTACAGTACCACCCACAGAAGTTGCTCAGGTAGTGCAGCTCATCCAGGATGGCACATCATTGAGAGCTATGGCAAGAAGGGTAGCTGTGTCTGTCAGCACAGTATCCAAATCATGGAGCAGACACCAGGAGACAGGCCAGTTCACCAGTGTGTTTTTGCACTACCCAAAAGCAATGGGTGAAAAACGCTGAAAGAAGTGACATGTTGCATTATGCAAAAATGCAGCTCTTTGTCAAAACAGTCAGGAAAAAAACCCAAGGTGTGTGCATGACATTTCTGAAATCTCATAGACTTTGCTGGTACTGTAAAATGCAGCTGAAAATTTGCATAAAAAGTGCAGCAAAAAAAGCTGCAAAACCGCAACATGTGAATATAACCTAACATTTCTTTCTTGCATCTGCAATGGCAGGGTATGATGTCCTGCCTGCTCATAGGCTTTGTGTTTTCATTTCATCCTTATGTCCCTTTCGATTGTTACTGTATTGGTGGTCATGTAGCTGTTTAGGGGTTATGTAGATTTCCTTTCATAGGGGGGTCCTGCTATTATTTTTTTTTCATATTTGAGTTGCTTTTCCTTGGTGACAGAAAATCCAGGCAAAGTGTGATAGTGTTGTGCTTAAAGGGAATCTGTCACCCCCTGGCACTTATCTGACCTCTAATATAGGCATACAGGTGATAGAAATGTAAATCTATACCTACCTGTATGCCTCATATTAGACGTTTTGTTGGTGTGAAATGTCTTTTTATTCATTCTGGTTTCTGATGTGTTCCCGTCCCAGAGCCCGCAAGAAATACCGCCTACTGTTTTAATTACAATGTTTCCCTCCTCCCCGCCGCAGCCGGATGCCGCGCCTGCCCACTTCTTCCTCCCTTCTATGCTCATTGTACAGGAGGGATCTTGAGCGCAGGTGCCGGCGAGTCACTGTGACTGCCGCTCCAGTGACCTCCGGCATGCGCAACACTAAGGTGCTTTCCCCACTTCCCCCCTGCATCATCATCGTTTGGAATCATATGCATATACACATTCATATGTATATACTGGAGCGGATGTCACAGTGACTCGCTGGTGCCTGCGCACAAGTTCCCTCCTGTACAATGAGCATAGAAGAGTGTAAGAAGTGTGCAGGCGCGTGATCTGGCCGCGACGGGGAGGGGGGAATCATTGTAATTAAAACAGTAGGTGAAATTTCTTGCGGACCCCAGGACAGGAACATATCAGCAACCACAATGAATAAAAAGACATTTCACACCAACAAGATCTCTAATATGGGCCATACAGGTATGAATAGATTTACATTTCAATCACCTGTATGCCCATATTAGAGGTCAGATAAGTGCCAGGAGGTGACAGATTCCCTTTAAACTATATGTATTAAAATTCTTACGGTTTTGAAGTGAAGAAAAGAAATCTCTGCATTGGCACAACGAGCAGTGTTGCACTTTCTGAGGATAAAGCCGGTAACTCATGTGACCTCTCGTGTCAGTGACTTGAGAAACTGCAGCGTGTCTGTAAATGTTTACAGCGCTTGTGCTGCTTGTGTAGCCTGTTGATGGACACCATCTCACGTTTTTTAAAGTCTAATTATTCTCTTCCACTCCACTAGACAATTATATCCCCCTTTGTGTTTTGTGAATGCTGAAGCAGTGAGTCAGGATTTCATATCCAAATGATTTTGGCCCATTCCTCCAGGCAGATGCTGTGCTGTGCGCAGACTTGTTGGACAATATCTATGGACGGCCATTGTTATGTAGTGACATTGACTCTCAGATTGAGATTAGATTTTAGTAGTCCAGGACTTTCAATGTAATCTCTTGAGTTACTGCACTCTTACTTCAACTCTTTTTGTTTAATAGCAGAAATAAGACTGTTTCCCGTGTCGCATATCACAATACTTGTGTCATTATATGTCTATTTTGTGAGTTTCCTATATATTGTATATGTTTATATTTAGTGACCTTGTAGGAACAAGTATTTATGCACTCTGTACTCACGATGATATATTAAACCAGTTACCGTGCTGTAACTTGAATACCATTTTATTATAGTGTTTATCTTTCAATGATCACATTGTAAAGACCTGTTCGTTTATTTGTTTTACTGATGCAGAGCCCTGAAGATGAAGATGACGAATCTGGACAAAAAGAAAGGAAGAGAGAAGATTCTGTTACCCAGCAAAATACCGTCCAGAATGAATCCTTGAGTATAGACCCAAGCGACTACTTGCTGTCGGTAAGAATTAAGTGGTTCTACCCATAGTACAAAATAATATTCAGTTTACAGGTATTGAAAGAATACAATTTTTGCCACTTATATCCATTAAAATGATTTGTTGAAGAGTTATTATATTTACTGTGCTTACATGTTGATTTGCATGTCCACTTGAGGGAAATCTGTCATCACGTTTTTGCTGCTCCATCTGAGAGTAGCATGATATAGGGACAGAGACATTGATTCCAGTGCTGTTACCCACTGGGCTGCTTGCTGTAATTTTGATATCATCACTGTTTTATATGCAGCAGATCTACCAGTTCTCTGAATCCTGAGCTCCGTATAATGCCACTGAAACCTCTGATTGGAAGTTTTCTGTATACACTCTGCATAGGCAGAAAGCTGTCAAACAGTGGTGGGGTGGGGTTATAAAGAACTCATGAATATGGAGAACTACAAGGTAGCAGGTTTACTAGTCTAGTGATAATCTTGTTCTGATAAAACATTGATTTTATCAAATCTACAGCAAGCAGCCAAGTAAGTGATCTATCATTGGAATCAGAGTCTCTGCCCCTACAACATGTTGATCTCAGATTAGGTGGCAAAAACATGGTGAAAGATTTCCTTTACGTGCCGGTGGAAACTCAGAACCACCAAACTGATATTGATGACCTATCCTAAGAATAAGTCATTAATATAATTTTAGTGGAATGTATGTTGATGAAATCCATTGTTATATGGATGCACCCAGAAACATAGCCTATTACTAATTCTCTGCATGGGTCATATCGCTGGAGGACCCCCACCATCACAAGAACAGGGTCCCCCATCCCCAGTTTCAATGTAGTGACAGTCGAGCAATGAGTGCTTCCATTCCATTCAAAGTCTATTGGAATGACCGATATAGCCGTGCACTGTGATCGGCCACTGCAGTCAGTGACTGTGAATAAAGTAGTCATGCAGTGATATCGGAAACTGTAGGTAGTTAGTGGCTTTTTTGGCCTTTACCTCTCTCTTTAAATTTTGGGGTATTTAAATGTTAAAAAAAATTGTCTGCCAAGTCTGATTTTAGAAATCTAGATGTGTTTTTAATTGTGACTGAATGGTATGTGAAGAATGTGGAGATCTGATGTAGTACATGCTCCCTAGCTAGTAAACTGTAGTCTTCCGTGCTGAAGCCCTCCCTGATGCCCCAATGTGCTTCTTTATTATTGCCAAGAATGTAGAGAAACTAAACCATTTCCAGGCAAACTGTCTACATAAGTCCCATTTCCTGTGTATATTATTGAAACATGTGAATAGATTTACATTTCATTGCTGGGGCCGCCATTATTTGACATATTAGCCTTGATGTCAAGCCTGGCTGCGCGGAATGTCATGGGGAATTACTTTGCAAACAATACTCAACCTCTCTATGTATATGTTTCCTTAACTTCATTGCTGTATTAATCTCAAATAGCCATTTGATAGGAGGAAGAGCCCCATTCCTTCTATATAAGACCATTCTATAATTTAATTCCTTGTCAAAATGCTTTGTAAGGCTATGTGCCCACTATGCGTTTTTTAAGTGTCTCCGCAGCGGCAATTCCGCTGCAGAAACACTTAAAAAACGCTTGGTAGAAGGCCTGCCATGTTCCCCAATGATAATCCACATGTGCTGTGCACATGCTGCGGAAATTTCTGCTGCGGATTATCATTGCGGAAAAATCCGCAGCACTACCAATTATTTTGCGTAAACGCGGCGTTTTCACCGCCATTGACTTGCATTGGACCTCATGACATCCGCATCACTGCATCTGCAGATGCGGAATCCATGCGTTTCAATGTGCGGATGGTACCCGGGTTTGGAGAAGAGGAGACTCTCCTCCGAACCTGGGTACCATAGAACCTGTAAAAAAAAAAGAATAAAATAAAAAATATACATTATACTTACCTTCTGATGGCCCCCAGTGTCCTTAGCAATGCGTCTTGGCTTTCCGGCAACTTGCGATGGTCTGAAAAGGACCTGCCATGACGTCATTTAGTCATGTGATGGGTCACATGACCGCTGACGTCGGCAGGTCCTTCAGTGTAGTGTACCGCGAGCTGCTGGCAAAGCAGGACGCATCGGATAAAGACACCGGAGGCCATCAGAAAGTGAGTATAATATTTCTTTTTTTATTTTTTACAATTCTCTACGATCACACTATATAAATCCATGCCGTTTGCATCTCAGCTAAAAGTCTAGGACAGTGGTTCTCAACTCCAGCCCTCAAGACCCACCAACAGATCATGTTTTCAGGATTTCCATAGTATTGCGCAGGTGATGGAATTATATCACCTGTGCAATACTAAGGAAATCCTGAAAACATGATCTGTTGGTGGGTTTTGAGGACTGGAGTTGAGAAACACTGGTCTAGACCCTTAGATCAGGAATAGGACAGACATTTATAGGACATTTCATAACTTTCCCAAATTCTTATGAACAAATATTCCCCACAAACTGCATTGAACTACTGTACCCAATTTACTTTATATTTTAGGAGTTGGAGTCAGTCCATTTTATACAGACTCCGACTCCACCAAAATGGACACCGACTCCACGACTCCGACTCCACAGCCCTCATTTACACTGAAAGATTCACATCAGGTAATTCACTGCACTCATGCGGTTAATGCTCCTGGTGCACAAGCAGGGCATCCAGCCCATCCATAATGCAGAAGAAAAATGACTTGGCACTCAAGATAATGCAAAAAAAGTTCAGTTTTTATTGTGAATTCAATTAGAGGTTGAACGTTTTCGGTCCTTATTAGACCTTCATCAGAACAGAATGCAGTTGTTGTGGAACCCCCGGAAAAAAGGCGCGTCAGCTCAGGCGATCAGTATAGCTGTGGTATGCGCATTTTTTTCACATTATCTTGAGTGCCAAGTCATTTTTCTTCTTTTACACTGAAAGATTATCGTGATTGAGCATGCTTAAGAAACCTTATTCACAATAATCTTTCAGTAAAACAGGCTAGCGATCACCTGATGAACGAGCAAAGTGCAAAAGATCATTGTTCTCTGCCATGCTTCGTCCTGTGTAAACAGGACCTTCTGTGCCTAGCGCAATGGCAGCCTATGCACACTCCTCATTTTATTACAGATCGCTCAGTGCGCATCTTTTGGGGTCTATGTGTGTAAACAGGCTATTAAACGACCGTCAATCGTCAAGTTTACCAATCAGTGGACATTTAGTGCCGCTGGTCGGTGTGTGTAAGCGGAGGGACTTCACTTCTTTTGTCTCATTGTTTATTCATTATCGCCCAAAATGTAAAGTGCTGTGGAATATGTTGGTGCTTTATAAATATGCCCAAAAAGACCATAGCTCTCTTCATTCTTATCTGTGGCCTGAAGGCACCCAGTGTGTAAGCCCATATTCAGAAGAGTCCAACAGTTGATCCATGAAGCTATAGGGGTTAGATTTCTCAGCTCATGAATAATTTGGATGTATAATTCTGGACTGTATCGCACAAGAAATAATAATGCAGCATGTTAGTTCAGTGGACCTGTAGTTGTAATATGCTTCCCCTAAAGGGAAGACCCGTCAGCTCTCATGACATGTCTGATTTACTAAATACTTTTTTTTTTTTGTATTATAACAAAATTTATGGGCGGCACGGTGGCGCAGTGGCGCAGTGGTTAGCACTGCAGCCTTGTAGCGCTGGGGTCCTGGGTTCAAATCCCATCAAGGACAACATCTACAAGGAGTTTGTATGTTCTCCTCGAGTTTGTGTGGGTTTCCTCTGAGTTCTCCGGTTTCCTCCCACACTCCAAAGACATACTGATAGGGAATGTAGATTGTGAGCACCAATGGGGACAGTGCCCATAATGTCTGTAAATTGTCTGAATTGTAAAGCGCTGCGGAATATGTTGGCGCTATATAAATAAAAAGATTATTATTATAATTTTTGATGTGTTGAGCAGTTCCTGTTATTCTGCCTAGAAATGGATGACTACATAAAAAGTTCTCCTTTTGCCCCTGTCAAGAGGACAACACTTCTCCATATGCCATAATAGGGTTTATAGACGTCTTAGAGGGGTTTCTCCAGCTCGGGACCCTCTCCATTGTAGTGGGCTGTCTTGTAATAATATATTTAGTCTATAGCGGTTTTTCATGGCAGATCTGTGGCCACACACAGCTCCTCACATTATCAGCTGCTGACTGGACTTCCGGAGGTTAACTGATTCCTGGAATGGTTCCATTTTAAAAAGGGATCATCATGTTGTGACAACCCCTTTAAGGTTTAAACTAAAATGTGTATATATATGTGTCTCCCAGTCTCTCGCAAAGATACTTGGACATTAGTTGTGAGTGGTTTAGTACAGCTGTACTTTGTCATTTGTCTTAAGTCGGATAAATAGTTCAGTCATATGATCGAGGAGACTAGCTGCTACTTAGGGAAAGTATACAGGATGTGGTGGGCAAGTGTACTTAATTCACATGAAATGCAAAAATACAGGCTCGTGTGGAGAGGCATCGCTTAGGTTTCCTCACTGCTTTAAATAGATTAGGAAGAATGTGCATACTTGACCGACATTCAGCCTTCTCTGTCATTACAAAATAATTGTACAGCTTTCTTGTCTTAAAACCAGATGTCAGTAATAAACCAAAAAGCAGGAAAGCCTAGAGGAGATTGCCAGTGACCATAGGTATTGTGGGTAAATGGTCTGGAAAGGCATGTAATGCTGAATAAGCCCGTTCATAGTATCTTTATGTTCCGCTGTCCTGATACAAGTGTTAGGACACAACGACCGGGCTGCATTTTAGCTTTTCAGACTTTAGAGCAAAGCTTAGGCTAGGTGCACAGCAGCATTCGTTTTTTTTATTTTTATGGAAGTTAATGCGAATGATTGGTAGAAGCACTGCAAATAGGATGTGTCAGTGTATTAGGTCCACTCCAGTGGAATGTTAATGGTTTCACTTTCTTGTTAATTGTCTTTTCATCTTTTTTTTTTTATAAATATTTATGCAATTGATCTGTATGTGATCACACATTTCCAATAAAGTGGAACTGTGATAAGAAAATGGAAAAAGGGCCTTTCATGCATATTTCAAATTTGTTACGTCAATAGTAAAATAAGACTCGAAGTTAGACGCTCAAGGTTTAGAGAAAGATGCTGATGACAATGTTTTCTGCTCCGATTTCTGTCATGTTCAGGGTTGTCATAGAAACCTCAATGGCCATTTTATATTATTATTCACTACAATGTAATAGTAACTGACAAAATTTAAGGTAACTTGCTTGAAATAGGACTTACAGTGGTGGAAAAAAGTATTGGCACCCCTGCAATTCTGTCAGATAATACTCAGTTTCTTCCTGAAAATGATCGCAATCACAAATTCTTTGGTATTATCTTCATTTAATTTGCTTGCAAGGAAAAAACACAAAAGAGAATGAAGCAAAAATCAAATCATTGATCATTTCACACAAAACTCCAAAAATGGGCCAGACAAAAGTATTGGCACCCTCAGCCTAATACTTGGTTGCACAACCTTTAGCCAAAATAACTGCGAACAACCGCTTCCGGTAACCATCAATGAGTTTCTTACAATGCTCTGCTGGAATTGTAGACCTTTCTTCTTTGGCAAACTGCTTCAGGTCCCTGATATTTGAAGGGTGCCTTCTCCAAACTGCCATTTTGAGATCTCTCCACAGGTGTTCTATGGGATTCAGGT